>NC_052533.1:14101677-15351677 GCF_016699485.2 Gallus gallus | reverse complement strand
CAGCAATAACCTCAAAACCATGACTAGCCATGCACACTGACATTTAGCAAATGGCTTTTTCAACACTCCAGCTGGCACCATGCTCTGCTTGCTCCCCTATGAGCTCTAAAAACCTGACGTTCCCTATTGGCAATGGGCAGCAGGACCAGCAATGGCAGCACTCAGAGTCACAACCACATTAAGTCCCACATGTATAGCAGGCACTGAGCAGTCAAACCAGTAGAAAACCTCAGGACAGGGCTATGCTTTTAATGTCCACATTTCACCATAGCCTTGGCACACTGCGTATGACAGCAGTCACATTGCCTGTTTTATAGTTCCACAAGGTTTCGTAGTATAGTTCGTAGTTAGCTTACAGATTCTTTCAATGATTATCTTTAAATATTGATGACATACCAGATGTAAACAGTGAGTTCATTTCAAGAGCACCTCATTGATGGTTTGTGGTAGAATGACTGTATCACTGGCAATACTGCACAGTGTTAAAGAACCAGGAAAGTTCACATTTTGGTTCTTGAAAGCCAGCAAATTGACTGGGTTGATTTCTTCTTCTTCTTCTTCTATTAAAACACTTTTTTTTTTCTTTTATTAAGATACAACATCCCAAGCACTTCATGCAAAGTGCGCTAACACTGAAACACACCAGATTTCCAACTGACTGTAAAACCAGCTGAATTAACAGAAAAGGCTGCTGGGTCTTTGGTCAAGCATTAGAACAGACTGCCCAGGGAGGCGGTGGGGTCACTGTCCCTGGAGGTTCTCCAGAACCACGGTAATGTGGCACTTGGGGACATGGCTAATGGGCACAGTGGGGGTGGGTTGGGCTTGAGCTCGGGGATCTCAGAGGTCTTCTCAAACCTTAATGATTCCATGAGTAAACATGATGGATTGATAGTTGGACTAGATGATCTGAGAGATCTTTTCCAACCTTAGTGATTCTATGACTCTATGACTCCATAACATACTTTCAGAGGGCATTGTTCAGCTTTTTATCCATGCTGGGTTTTAGCTTGACTTGTGATTTCATTTAAGCTCCCCAGGAATGGTGATGGCAGGAGCATCTTAGCCCTCACAACTGAATGGAAGTGGAAAAAAACCAAGACACTGGACACAGTAACAACATGTAATCACAAAATATTAAATATTCAAACCCTCTTAAAGTAGCTGCTCACCATTTCTTCAAAGCTAGCAATGGCGAGATAAAGTTCAGTCTACACTTGGTTCATAATGTACACAGCTGAATCATTTCCAGGACAGAAACCATGGTCCCCAAAACTAGTCTGCTTAATCCTACTGCTCAAGAACATCCTTCCAAAGAGGGGAAGGAAAATTCAAGTCATATTCCTTGCTAGCTAAGCATAAAGAATATAGATACCCTTCAAAAACACCTAAGAAAAGTTTTGCACATCTTCAGACAAGCTACTTTTTACTTTCTGCTGGTTTTCCTCTAAAAGTAAGACTGCTAGCTGAAGTAAAGAGCATGTCAAAGTACCACTTAAACTTGGAAATTCACTAGAAGAACTTCACTGAACGCCTCACGGTAATCCTCAAAAGGTCCTGGAAAACCCACAAGCAGAGCCAGAGCTCTCAGAGCTGCCACAGCCAGCAAGGCATGGCAGAATGAGTGGACTGTACTGTCCAGGAATGTTAAGGATACCGCACCATGAGATGAATTTGACATGCATTAAGTAATGCTTGTTCCCTCTTACTGTACTTCAGTACTACTACCTGGCAAGGAAATCCAAGGTATGACATCACAGATGATATAAATAGTCAGGATCCACTGCAAGCAAGTGTCAATTTATTGTGTCATATATTTCTAAGACTAAAATTAGGAAGGGACAAGTGAATACACTACATCTTTTCCTTAATGAGCTATGTATAGTAGCAACCAGGATGAGAACTTCCCAGGAGATGGGGCAGGAAGAACACACACACCGCAGGCTGGGATTAAGCTGTATTAGCACAGCTAAGTAGAAAGCTTTTGGGACCCCCACATGTAATTCACGTTGCGTTAGGTGGTGAAAATTGCTTCAGTCACTACAACAGCTTTCAGAGAGGTACACCAGGAGACAAGTAACGGAAGTTTTGCTAGCAGCAAGACTGGATTCTTCCTGCTTTCACTTATTAGCATAGCAAGTTCTGAAATAACCCTTCCATGGAGGAACCAGTTTAGGCAGAAAGGTGCTACTGAACTACTTTTCTTATGGTTCTTCTGCTCCCTTCCATATGTTACAGATAAATGAAAGGCTCAAGCACGCCTGGGTGTTTGCTGCATAAGGAGAATTCATCACAGGAAAGCACAATCAAAGCTTCACTTCCAGTCAAAAGCAGTGCTGCAACATCCTAAGAACAGATGGGAGTTCCAGCAGTTTCCACCAGCATCTCTCTGAGAATCGCAGCGCTCCCACCACGCACTCAGGAGAGGGCTGGCAGCTGGCACTTTGAGACATGCTTGTGACTGCTTCCAATCAGTAGCTGGGGAGCTCTGTCAATTTTACTTTTGGTGCTTATTTGCACCTTCATTAATAGGACATTAATCTGCTTTCTCTGCACCTGGCTCCAACTTTTACACTGTGCTCTTTCAAACCTGCAGCGCTGCACCTGCCTAATATGAAAACTAAATTCCAAATTGAGTGGTATAGCACGGAAAACATTTTACTGCGCACACAAAAACCAGCCCAGAAGCAGGGCCCGTGCAACACAGCCTCCTGTCTCTGATAAGGACTGCTGAGAGATGCCTGAGGAAGAGAACAAGAACCAAGTAAACACACAGCAATGTTTCCTCAATGCTCTCTGTCACTTGACAGCAATAGGCACCTCTGGGACTTCCTCTGCCTCCATTTACGTGTACACATGTAAGCACAGAGATTGTCAAATCCAAAACCACTCTAAGTCCAAGCCCATTTAGATCTACCTTTTGCCATTTAGGTTACTGCTTTACTCTGTGTCATTCTGATGAATAAACATGCACAGCTGAAACTGCTGTGCCCCTTTCATTCATCCGCTGCTCTAAGAGATTAAATCCTAAAAACTAAATTAACTGTTGCTTTAAGACCGCTTTTAGAAACTGCATGTAATCACCCGTTCTGAATACAAAAAGACTCTCTCAATCCAACAGTGACATTTACCAAAATCCTAACATTAATTCTAAGCGAGACCAGAGATTTAATCATTCATATCAGTGAAAGTATTGTTTATTCTAATTAAGTGAATAACGAAGCTGTAAATTAAGTCAGATCTGCCTGTAAATACAGCAGAGACACGATCACCCCTGCATTAAAAGGTCATGAAGGATGACACTAATACCTCATACCAAAATTCTAATGGCTACATTTTAAAACGGACATCTACCGAAGGAATTTAACAAGGAACGATGGCTACAAACACCTCTCCTTCAAACCAGGATCTCAGTCTAAGGATGCCTGAATTAAGAACTCTGAACCTCCCTGAAAACTGTAAAAAGGAGATGCTGAATTTCAGTGCTGGAGATCTCCATGAGGCTGAAGGATGCCCGCCCCGAAAGCCCCCGAAGTTATTTCACGCCACGTTCTGCAGGAGGGAAAGGCAAAGATGAGCAGGGCTGTTTAGGAATCCAAACCAGAGAAAGCTCTGGAGGTGCGGGAAGGGGTTTGTTATGCCGGGCACTGAGCAGCAGCAGAGCCGGACCTCGGCGGGGAGACACAGCGCTCCGAGCGCCGCCGCATCCAGGGTCAGTCCTGCCGCTCACGTGCAACTCGCCCAATTAATAATGCTATTTACGGATGTTTTTAAGGCTCGCTCAACGCAGATTAAGCGTGAGCATTAACGAACCAACGAGGGGCCGGCTCCACGCCTGAGTTACGCTATTCTCAACCAACCTACGAGCACACCTCGCGGTACCGACTGCCGCGAATTAAAATCTACGGCTCTGCGAGCCCAGCCGCGCGCCTGCCGTCCCCTCACGTTCGCTCACATCCATTACTTCTCGGGACGAACCCCCACTGCCCCGAAGGGCTCCAGGATCCGGGCAGAGCGGCTCAGCCCTCCCCACGGCCCCAGCCCCGGCGGGACCCAGCCCCGGGCCCGACCTCGGGAGCGCCGCGGGGCTCCGCTCCCGGCCGGGGGGCAGCGAGGCCGGCCGGCCGCCTCCCTCAGGGGGCGGGGGCCATCTTGGAACCCGCGGGGGGGCCGCGCCCCCGACCCGCCTCACCCCGGCGCCTCCTCAGGCGCCCCCCGCCCCGCACCTGCCTCAGCCACGCGCCCTCTCGGCACCCCCGGGACCGCGTTCCGCTCGCCTCGCTCGGCAGAGGCGGCGGCTCCTACCTTCGGCCGGGTCTCCCGGGTGGCAACAGACGCGCCCCGACCTCCCTCTAACAGCGAAGCCGCGCGCCCCGGCTCCACATCGCCTCTGCCGCCGCGCTGGGCCGGGCCGGGCCACGCTGCGCCCCGCCCCGAGGGGCGGAGTTCCGCGGGAGCGCGCGGATCCCAACGACCGCTTCGCCAGAGCTCGGCTCCGGCCCTCGCCCCGCGCCCAGGCCCCGGGCCGCGGAAAGCCTCGCGTCCTATTGGCTGCAGGAGGGAGGACGGCGCGGGGCGGAGCGCTGATTGGTCGCCGGGCGATGCTGCGACCCGCCCCTCGGGGGTCGCGTGACGCCAGGTGGACGGGGGCTCGTGCCCCGGCGGGCGCTGAGGTGGTTCTGGCGGTCGGGGGGTGTTGTCGTGCTGCTCAGCACAGCTTTCGTTCCTCTGTACTCGGCGGAGTTTTTATGCGTTGCCCTCAGGTGGGATGAATTTGACTGCAACAAAAGTCCACTGAGATGCGTCAGTGTTTCCCGAAGGCTCTTAATCTCTTATAACTTCCTCTCCTTTTGGGGGCAGAGCTCCCATCAGTGCGTACCGCACTGCAGCTGATGGCGTTCACCCTCTGACACTTTGTTTCTGCTCGATGTAACGCGAGGGTTTGGGGCGCCGCAGAACTACGTGGTTTCATGGCATCGTTTTTAGTTTAGATCGGCAAATCGTTAACAATTACTTTCTGCTTATCCGTATCTTCGGAGTCTGGGGACGAGATCCTTCCTCTTGCGATCCATCGGCACCTGAAGGATCTCTGAAAGGAAACCGGTGGAACGTGTGAGGTTAGTTTTGTCGTCGGTTACTCTCAAAGGCAGTGGAGTAATCGCAGCGGCTGGAGGTGCCAAATACCTCAGAGTACAGCCCCGTTTCAGGATAAATCTGCAGGATTTTGCATTGTTCAAGGTCGTACTTCAAATGTTCCTCTCGCCTTCCTTTAAATATTTCACAAGGTTAAATGTGTGCCAAGGTAATATCTTTCTTCTGTTAATGCTGAGCACCCCCTGAGTACTTTTTCATATCTCAAGACATAACCTCGTTTGGAAAGTTAATTAAAAAAAAAAAAAAACCTAAAAAAAAAAAAAAAAACCCTTCTGAGTTCTGACACTTTATATGCAAACATTTAGTTGAGGCCAAGTTGTTGGAAGAGAAAGTTAAATTCCTCGGAATTGAAGTGCTGACAGATACTAAGCAACAACACTGCAAAACAAGGCTTCCAGCCAGAATGATGATTTGCCATCGTACCATCCAAGAATTAACCTTCTTTTCCTGTTATAGTGTTTGGCAGCAGTGAGTTGAGCCCTGTTTTGAAAAAGGACCTCTTCTCCACAAACCCAAAACAATGCAGCTCCTGCGAGCTGACCACTCCCATTTGATTGCAAAACACATGAAGCTAAGGAGGGTGAATATCTTCCCACAGTTCAGTGCTCTTTACAAACCCAGGGAGATGACCTTCTCCAGCACAACTTCTGTTAAGAACTAAGCATCCCAACATCATTAAATCAATCTGAAGTCTGAAAGTCTAAGAGCCAGACCTGCAGAAGACAGGGAGTTAAAGTCAAGGAGGTTAGATGCTGATGCTCCTTTCGTTTTCTTCTAGGGCTTCCTCTGGCGGAAAAGAACAAGACGAAATAAGGCACTAGGGAAGCTAATGTGAGACACTAGTGCCCAAATCACTTTAGACACGACTGATATGGCTGATGAGGTAAGACATCTGCAAAAGTAACCTCCTGTGTCTCTCATGGAGGAATGCTGCCATAGAAAGACAGCCCAGGTGGTACCGTGTCTGCAGACTGCTCCAGGGCCCACAGTCCTCCTGGTGGTCTCAGAAGAGCCGATCACAAGCTGCTGGCCCCACTCTTTGCAGTTGCTAAGCTGTTGTCTCAAGGTAGCTAAAACATATTAAATACTTGCCTAAAATTATTTTTCCATGCAGGCAATTGCTATATCTGGCACAAAGATGTTTTATGATCATTACTGGGAAGTGAAACTAAGAGTTTCTCTACAAAATGTGGCCAAAACTCTTGGGAGAGTCTTGAGAACTCCTGCTTTAAACACATTTAGTTGTGTGTGTACAGAGTGCTGTGTTCTTCACCTCCTGACACTGATGCTTTTGCTGTGCATAGCTGAGATTCTTGCATAATTTAACAGAACCATCTCAGGTGTCTCCCACTCTGTTCAGAGCACTCAGCTGTGTTCCAGATTTTGGCACAAAGCTTGTATCACATTACATTCAAGAAGAGTTTACCAGCAATGATTATTTAGAGAATTTTCTAGAAAATAGATTTTTTTAAAAAAACACATGTATTTGAATGGCTCCCTGAATATTTATAAATGACAGCAGCCTGGAGTCAAGTTTTTCAGTTCCTTGGATTTAGTCTGACAAAGTGTAATCAGCGTTATTTATGTTTCTGTCTCAAATTCTGGCACTATTGGAGCAAGTGAAATAAGTCCTTATCATCTTTTTTTTCCCTGATACACTGAAAATGCTTGCTGCTTTTTTGTGTTACTGCTTCATCTTCATGGTATTCAGACAGGCTTGTGCCTAGCATGAAAGACCCACCGAGTGGAACAGGAACCAGCAAAAATCATTGCAAGATGGGGATGCTGGAAAAAATGTAAAAACAGATGAACTTATTAAAAATTGATTTGGTTTTCACACACTTTTTCATACTGTAATTGCAAAACCTTCTGAAATTTGCTGTTAAGCAGAACTCTGAATTATATCCAGGTGCAGTAAAATGAATTATGCAAATGATTTTATTGGAAGAGCATGCACATTTACATGTACATATTATTTGCCTGGTCTTCCCATTACAGTTGTGGTTAAATTCTCACTTATAAAAACAAAAGAGTTCTCTAGAGAATCCAAATTTCCTTTTCTGATATGGTATAAATCTGTCATGTTAATGTAGGGCACATGGAGCTTGGAGAGATTAATATGAATAAATACCAAAATGTGCTAACCATTATTTTTAGTTGTTTTAGGTTTGTTTTCTAGGGAAACAGAGCTCTGATATTTTGATGTTCAGGAACAATTTTGCTTTCAGTCCTCCATAGCAATTTCTGAATCTTTTTCTAGATACTTTACAGTAATTATAACATTTTTATTATAAAAAAGTCAAGCTGTGTCAGTTCTCTCCAGTCTGTCCTTAACCTTGTTAACTTCTGCTGTTTTAGAGTTCTGGAGAACTTTTGTGAGATCACCTTTCTGATTTTCTGGTGTGTGCATATTTCTCTTCAGGAGAATCCAGCTGACATAGAGGTCCATATGTGAGGAAAACAGCCACCTTCAGGTCTGACCATTCTGATTTCTACATGTTGAACGAGCTTGCTGTGGCTGTTTTTGCTGTGTATAAGCTACCCTGAATATGCATACAGTATTGATAAGTGACCAAAGCCAGCTTTTTTCCCTTCACCAAATATCTCATTCATCTTTCTCAGACTTATAGTTCTCCTTACTGCAGACCATTTTGATATTCTGCCATTCATGCCACCAGCTTCTCATTTATGAAAGAGAAGCAAAATAAAATAAACCAAGCAGAAATAAAGCAGTTTGCTTCATGCATATTCCAAGTTTGAATCCTGTCTTTAGACTGATACTTCACATTCTGTTTTACTTTGAACACATTCCTGTATGTTTTCCCATAGTCTTGCTTCAATCAAGCAAGACAAGCTGTTCTGAAACTTGCTCTTCCATCCAAATACATGCTACTGATTTGTGTTTATATATATGCGTGTGAATATATACTTATTATGTGTGTATGTATATAAACTTGCCCAGTCATCAGGCTACAGTCCACTTTGCTGAATGTTGAAATACATCCATTGTTGCTACTCCACCCAACTTGAGAAGTTATACTGGGGCTTTCTTAGACTTGGAATGTTCCTGTTTTGAACTGTTAATTATTTTAACTATGAATATTATCTAAGATTTTAATAAAGGTAGTTTTACCTGTACAATCCGTACCATTTAATTGTCCCCCATACTGTTTCTCATTGTATGATCAGTGTCTGACCATCCCTTGCTGTTCTTATTAGACTCTCACAAGTTAATCATTTATTGATTCTGGTTTGCAGTTAAAACACTTCCAGTATTGACATGCAGATCAAACATCTCGGAGTTTTACTGCCACCTCCTGACCTCTGGCACAACTACTGATATTTTTTTCAATCTTGTTTAGTGGTTTGGATTTGCCTAAATAAGTCTCTTAGCACCACCAAACTGGGTTGGACATGGCTGGACCAAAGCTAGGCTTGTCCTTTATACATCTTAATATCCATATTATGTTTTAATGCAGTGCTTGGAGAAGAGAAAAACTTACTCAGTTGAGACTTAGCGAAGCAAAAATGTTTGCTCTACTTCCAAACAAAGGAGTATTTCTGCATTAAACGCTTATGATGCATTTCTTTTAAGACAACTTTAGAATGTGTGGCAGAGTTATGAAAAATTAAGAACATAATGAATACAGATTGGACTTGATGATCTTTAAGGTCTTTTCCAACCTGAGCAATTCAGTTCTATGAAGCTGAGCATGTATCATCCCTAATTAGGGCTGCACTTTATTTTGCTGAAATCCTGGGAGGATGAACTCTTTGCTGCACAAGACAGCTACGTCACTGCCTTCTTTATCCTTCCTAGCAGTAACAGAAAACTATTGACTGCTATTAATGAATTAGGATGTGTCTGCAAGTCAAGAATGTGGAGTTTAATGAGTGTGGTCCTGCATTTGCATTTTAGTCTTCCCCTCATAGGATGAACAGAACACTGATGCTGAGAGATCAACATCAGAAGCTAATGACAGACACAAGTATGAAAAAAAATAACATGTAGTTCGATAAGCAGCCATCATTTCATTTTAATTTTCTACCTAATTGCCTGATCTCATTTCCTTATATTTTTGCCTCTAAACTGATCTCATTTCCCTGTATTTTCTCCCCCTAAATGGGATGTAATCCCTCCCCTCTTGCAGCCTAGAGGCAGCATGCAGAACACCTGTGCAAACAGAGCTAAGGCAATAAGCACAAGCTACTGCTCCCTTCCCTTTGGGCAGTGAGTGGCTATACAGTGCAAAGCAGACCTCCCTTTGGCATTACTTTAAGTTATCATATGTGGTTGACAGTATTTTGAGTGTTACCTGGAGGGGATGCATTATAACAGAGGCAACTGCTCAGGTAGAGACATGCCACCAAGAATAACAGGAAAAAATACAACTATAATATCAGAAAACCACATCATCTAATATACAATCTTTTTTCACAAACTGGGGCACAGTTACAGCGTGTTATGAAATTAAAACAACTCTACTAAAACGGTGATCGTATTTTAACTGAAAAATTGAGTAACCAATGCTCAGTGCCTGGAGATGTTACATAGGAAGGACGTTTGCACTGGAGATAACCTGGCCCTCCCACTTCACAGATGTTATATATGTGGCTGACAATGGGGTGTATCAGAACTGAGAAGATGAAGACGGTAGTCCAGAACAGGCAGAAGTTACCATCTCTGGGATCTCTCCCTAATTAAATGAAGCTACAATTAAATGGTGCTGTACAACATGCACCACTGGCACTTCTGCATGTTGTGCATAGTGGGAGGTTATCTCTAGGCTGAAAAATGAGCACCTCTTACTGGAAGATGCTCATTATCAACCTAGCTGCTGTCAGCTGTTACAAAGCATCCTCATTCTCCATGAAATTTTTAAACTAATTTTTACTACAGCTGCCTGATGAATACTGAGAGCCATGGAATCCTCCAGACACCAAGAAAGACACCAGGAATTAATATAAATTTTCCTTCATGACCTAACGATATACACTTTCCTTGTATACTTAGCCAGGAGTAATCAACCTACCTTTAAAATCAGGACTGCACCCAGCAATGCTGCACTTAGTCTGTACAAAAAGGCTTCAAGAGCACAAGCTGAAGAGCTTCCTGATGTGTGCCAGATGCCTTAGCAGCATTTTGTGCCCTTGCTTGGACATGGATGACTCCCACACAGGCAAATGCCTCATAGGCATTAGTGAGACAGTCTCAGATTTACCTCTTCCTAAGTACAAGCAAAGATGCTTTCTGCTCAGGCTGCAGCAGAGCTAATGTCCAGGGTGAAGTGGATTGTGGATATCTGCTGCCAGGTAAAACAGCTACTGATCCTCAGACTTCCCAAAGCTCCTTTTCTGTACTCCAGCACAAGCTTCTGCCTTGCAGGTGGTGCAGACACAGCAGGGCTGAGCCACCAGGGCCAGCAGAAACACGGCCCATTGTCAGAGCAGAGCTGGTGAGTGCACTTCTTTGTGCTCCTGTCGAGAGGGCTGAGGTAGGAGTTCCACTGCTGTAGCAGGAAGGTCACTGCCATTGTAACAACACTAAGAAAAAGGCAAGTGGCTGCGTTTCAGAGCTGTGATTTTGTCTTAATCCTTCCAGGTCAACATTTTCGCCACCCTGGACTGGGTAACACACTGTGGTTCTTCAGTTTCTATTTTCGGTTAGCTCAGCACAGTGAATTGTAAGCAGGCTGGCTGTGCTCGCTGCTTGCCAACACAAGCCAGCCAATCTAGTGCAAAATCTCATTACCAGTCTTTTATTTTCAACTCAGTTAAACTCTATTACCTCTCAGGTCTGCCAAAGTGCTTTTCTGCCTCAGTAGAGGAACAGTCTTTTCCTCCTGGAAAGCACTCATATCCCATTCTGTTCTTTTTTGTGCATGTATGTGCACATCCAAGGGAGGGAGGGGTGGGAGGAAGGAGCAGCTCCCCTAAGAGACAAATATCCATTTCTCTCCCTAAGCTGGAAACCTATTTAAATCAGCTTGCTGGGAATCAGCCCGTCAGCCGCTTCCCAAGGCCCCATGAGCAGGGTGAGCAGCTCTGCTGAGGCTTTAAAGGGCCTGGGCAGCCCCTTGCTCCAGGCTTAACATTCCCCACCCCAGAGCCAGCTGCCAGCCAGCTGTGCCAGGCCACACCAATGTGGGCTGCAGGCATCTGTGCTGCCGGTCTGCACCGTGCAGGTGTTCTGCTTCTTTGTGGAAATGAGTAGCCAAAGCATTCTGGCATTTCTGAAGTCAAATATAGGATGAGTAGATTGTTTTTCAACAGGAAAAAGATGAATGAAATGTTTAATGGAAAAAAAATTTCTTTCAAATTAAGCAGAGGAAGACTTTGTCAGATGCTTTTTTAATTCTTGAAAGAAAATCTACTCTAATTTGGCCAACTTTTAGGGTATTTCAGTTCTCAGTTTACAGAGACACTTGCTACTATTTACAGGTTAAGAATGTCCCAGAGCAAACTCATGCCTCTTGCAACTTCAGTCCTGTGTGTGCATCATTCCCACAGCTCAATAAGTCTCCAACCCTTCTCAGCCCCTTACCTGGGCACGCACTCTCCTCACAAAGCCACCACACACGTTGCAGCCTGGGATGATGTGATGAGGACAGAATGTCCCAGTGATGGCTGTTTCCAGCTGCTACGCGCATAGCTGGAGCCAAGCAACACACTGAGAACATGGACACTGCCATGCACCCCCAGTGACCTCCCTGCTGGCATCTAGGCAATGGGAACGAAGGAGGAAGCTGTCCCATTCAGAGGCAAGAGAACAAGAGCCAGACCTAAGGAGAACCAGCAGAGTGCGGGAAGCAGGAGGATGTAAGATGAAAACTGGGACCTCTGCATCTGTTCCAGGGTGGCTCATCCAGATCTTGCAGTGCAATCTTTCCTTGCTCAATGTGCACAATTGGGTAATCAGGATGCTGGATGCAGTCTGATGCTAGATAAAAGCAGAGAGGTTTTGGTAGCTGTATGGCTCTTTATTGATTTTGATCTACCCATAATAATAATAATGGCAAGATAGATGTGGCAAAATCTGCTGTGGATGAAATCTTTTATGGGCGACAGCCTTCACCACATGACTAGCAGATAATGGTTATTACACCTAGCACTGCCTTCCTGGCTGGACTCATGTTCTTATTTTGGAAATAGTTCCTGATCTTTCTCCTCTGGCCAATGGGTAGGACCATGCCCATGAGTGCTCAAGTCAGGCTGATCCTCTTACTCCGGATTGCATTTAAGAAAAACTCCATCTGGCTCCAGGCTTTCTGTGTGTGGAAGCATGTTAGCCAGGACAGACTTTAGCATACCTGGTGCTGGTTTCGGAATCACAGAATCCTAAAATGGCTTGAGTTGGAAGGGAGCTTAAAGATCATCTGCTTCCAAGTTCCTGCTGTGGACAGGGACACCTCCCACCAGACCAGGAAAGCATCTTTACATCTGTCTGCAGTGCCCTATCACTATTTGGGTTCGTGCCAGTCTTCCAGTAGTTACTGTCATTCAAGATCAACCAGGTACTATGAGTGTTTAGAATCTCTTTCATGTAGTGCTTTGAGAATTGTAAATACATTCAGTATGGCTGGTGCTAGCACAGTGTTGTGGGAATCACTCTTCTGCAGCTTCAGGGCTGGATTTGATGTCCACAGCCCCATGAGAACATTAATTGCACAGTTACACCTCAGTTGCCTGTGGTATTCCCTGAGGCGTACCAGCAGGCTGGCAGGTTGCACCATTGGTTACTCCAAGGTGTGGTCAGTTACACATTTCCCCTTCTCTTGACAGTCAGTTTTTAACACACTTAATAAAAGTCACACTGCTGATGTTTCATTCTGTGTGGAAGTCTGACAAAACATCATGATGACTGAAATCACCCACAAGAGATTGCCAGGATTGGAGCCTGTCCTGCTCAGGGCCCATGTGGCTGCAGCTCAGAGCACAGGACAGGGCAGAGAAAAACTCTCCCACCCCCATCTGCCTTCTGCAGCTTCTGTCATCTCCTGGGAATCCAGCTCTGCAGCACAAAGTGAGTGTGAAGATGGACAGGTGGTGCTGGCATTTCTCTTCCAGTTTCTGTAGCAATTACAGCATTGTGTCATCAAATCTGCATACAAAGTAGATTAAAAGCACCACTTGATTTCAGTGTGTGGTTCCTAGGACCTCTTCTTAGTTGGTGGTTATCCTATGGTTATGCATCCTTTGTATGCTCAAAGAACAGTGCCTGCAGACCTCAGTTACAGCCATCTGAGGCTGTCTGCAAACCAAATCCTGCATTACTGAGTTGGCACCAAGATGAGGGATATGAAATTAGAGACTAACATTAAGCACTCCTTTCCTAGAACAGTCCAGCAGAAGCAGAGCAGACTGCAGTTCTCCAGGGATAGCATCCTATTATCCTAATTGTAAAACAATCCTGTTTCTTCATGCAGTTCCCTGTATCATCCACTATTCATTTCCCAATTTCAGGAACAATGACAAGGGTCTGGCAGGCAGCAGATCCTTTTGGTTCAGAAACTGATTCATACTCACAGCACAACTGAAAGGTCAGTATGCAATTTTGTAAGTAAAAACTACACTAAAATTTAAAATTACAAAATTAGCTTTCCCAGGTTTTAATGATTGATAATTGATAATGTGCAACATTAATAGTGTTGCTTGAATGCATTTTTTTTCTGGATACAGATAAGTTTATGTGCTCTACTTGTTTGGCGGCTCACGTTCTTTCTCTTTCCAGTGGGTGTTGAGAAAAAATTATGGGAGACAGAAAAAACAGAAAGGTTGTGCTAATTTGAACTTGCCCACACAGGCAGCTGGAACACACATTGCTGCTTCCATTTAGAATGGGAAAGCCGAACAGAAGGGGTTAAAAGACATTGGTGTAGCGGAGCTTCTTGAAGCAGCCATGGTGGGATAAACGTAAGACTACACCTAAGCTGTTTCATGAGATTATAGTCCCTCCACATAAGGCTCATGTGTTAGTACAATATTGTCTGGTTTTATAACAAAATTAATTAAAGGTAGATCTAACATAAGCTGATTTGACTTTTCTTCACCCAGATAATCCATGCGTAACTCTGGTGATGCCAGGTCTGGTGTTGCAGCAAATGGTGGTTCCTGTCACAGAGCAGATGAGAGGAGCTGGAGCTGCTTCCAGGCAGTGTGTGCTGTGCACTCAGCAGCACTCTGCATGCAGGCGGTGTCAGTGTGTGCAGGTGGCCTTTGGCGCATTCTGCTTACGGCAGAGTGTCACGGAGCTGCTGCTTCTTGCAGTGATGGGGGGAGCTCCTTCTCCAATGTGGGGCCACGCACAGCACCAGACCTATAACTCAGCATTACAGAGTGGACAAATAGCGTGCAAAGACACTGCAGAAAACTAGTAGACCAAGTATGCTGCCTTCTAAACCCATTTCCTTTTCTAGACACCGGCAAAGGCTGATGAAAAAATCTCTTCTATCAAAACAAAAACATCTCGTGTGTGTTCTGTAATGCTTTTCCCTTCAGAATCAGGTTGGCAGTGTCTCTTTAATGTGCAGCACTGTGAACTTAAAAGAAATCTCATTATCAGCCTTCCTAGCCTTAAGCACTTCATCAAGTATTCCATGGTCGCTGCCTTGCAGATGCTACAGTTAAGGTGCTGGGTGGTGGGGTTTTGTTTGCATTCCCTTAAGCCCTTTTCTTGTTTTCATGTGTAGCTATAAATATCTTATCCCCGAGAAGACATGAAAGTAATCCTATAGACATTAATTAGATTCTGTGTGATTTGTTTTTCAAATTCCGGAGTCACAAAGCACAAGTTTTAATTACCCATTTTTGTTTTGGGACTAGAACTTCCAGACATATATCAACACCATCAGAAAGATGTAAAAATTCTCCTCCGAAATTCTTGTATTCTTTCCCCCAGCCAATTTTTAATAAGTAAGGAAGCATTTATGCCTGAATCAAAAAGCTGTGCATCCCTGAGTAAAAGCTGCAGTTCCTCTGTTGTGGGTCTCAGCGCTGTGCAGCTATCAGGTATTGTTCACAGAGATCCTCAAGATGGATATCAAAAACTTAGAAGTATAGTTCATTTCAGTTCACTTTTTTAACTTTGGAATTAAAGACAGACAGCTTAATCCCAGAGCAGCCATATCCACCCAGCTGCGTTAAGTAGCCACTTTCTTTATCCTTCACCCTAAATGTTGGTACAGCAAAACCGTATCATTTAATTTATACTGTAACCAGCTAACATTACATGCTTATGTTACATATTCAGACATGAGGGAAATTACTCCTTTCTGCAAACATTTTTGCAAAATTGAAGCAACTGGCTTTAGACTGATGATCAGTGCGATATTTTGGGTAGGTACCTTTCATCAGAGTTGAAACTAGTAATGATCCACTGGTGTCAGACAGCTAGAAATTGCTGAAATGTAGCGTTTTCAGACAGGATCTATGGCAGCTAGGATTCATGGGTTGCCTTAATTAGGATTTCAAACCTACCCCTTGCATCTCCACTCCCCTCATCACAGGGAAAATCACTGCAGAGCAAGGGCTGCTGGCAACCAGCCCACAGCTCGGGAGGCTGCACAGGGATGGGACACCACTGGGAGAGCTGAGAGGTGGAAGTGGCTTTTTGCAGAGGCTGCTGAAGGTATCCTAATGGCTTTGATGTGCTTGTGTTAACCGAGTTCTATTTTTCAAAACATCCAAAATATTCTCAGGTTTTCTCGTATCTGGTTTCTTTCTTTCTGTCTTTCTTCTTCTTTCTTCCTTCTTTTTTTTTTTTTTTCTTTTCTTTTTCCTTCCTAGTTACTAAGGAGTCTTGGCTTATATGTCTGTGTATATTCCCAGCAATTCTTGGATTTGTTAGCAAGTTTCTATCAATCGGAGCTTACAGAGGTCTCAAAGATAGGCTTGAATTTACTTGAAGCTAAGTTTAATTTCATGAAATTACAAGGCTGATAGAGGAAAACAACCAAAACCGGTGGCCCCACACCAAAAGTCTGCAAGTGCTCAGCTATTATTAGTGCTCAGGGAATCTGTTTGGAGGAGCAACATCTCTCAGCACCTACACTGTAAGAAAAGCTTCTACCAGAGTTCTGCATGGATGGAAACCCATTACAATGGGCAATTAATACAGATCCTTGGTTTACAGACTGCTGTACTGTGACCATTTATTTGTCCAATATAAAAGCAGAGATGGACCATTAAATATGATGAATGCCTCCCTTCCTTTCTGTTTTGTGCTATCCCAAGTTTCCCCAAGCAGCACCCCTCAGATTTCATTCTTGCCTCCCTATTTACCTGCCAGAAATTAACAGAATCTGATTCAGATTTCACATAAATGTCATCCAAGTCAACAATTCAACTACGCCCATACCTACTCTCCTAAATACATACTGTGAAATACCTGTCCTGTGGTCATATGCTATTTTAATTGGTTCCTGCATTCACCTAAGGCTGTCTGTCTCATTCACACTTGCTGTCATTCCCTTTTCCAGCCCCTACTCTTACCAGGTGTGCATTTGTCTGAATGCAAACCAATCCTATGACCACGAATAGATATTCTTACCTTAATTTTACAGTTCTGTTTCTCATAAATATTTTCAAACTGCTTGCTTTATGAATCTTTATGTCTTTATAGAAATATAGCTCTGGATTGTGACAAATATCTTTGGGGTGTTTCTATTAGCAATATTGTGCTGTTAGAAATGACTACTATTAAACATTCTGGGCTGCCAAATTTTATGGATAAATGTGAAGAAAGAGCCTCAACCTGGCAGGGTAGGCTCGATGAACACTTTACCAATTATTCACTGTAACGCTACTTTAATGATTGGAGAATAAACTGCTGGGCTCAGAGAGAGGACAGGTAGTCAGTCAGTGCATATAGCATTCACCATCCTTCTCTTCAGTTTCTCATTTTGCAGAGGATGTGAGAGCAGATCTGGAGTTCTGCAAACTCATTGACTAACATGGGTGACTGTGTAAGTGCTGACTACCCTGGTCACAGATGCCTATCTTTGGGAAAGGCCAGCAGTTAGAGCCACACAAAGACACCTCAGTGAGGGTTTGAATTTCAAGGCATTGGACAACGATCTCTCCCACCTGTGAGGAAAGAGCAAGGACACGGTGTGTGGCTGATTTTAGGCACAAAGTCATGTTGTTGGTTTTTTTTTTTTTCTGGAAGGTAAGGGTCACTCACATGCATTTCCCAACTCTTTTTGTCTGTTGTAGGTTGAAAGTGCAACCTTTCCATGGTTGTACTGAGAATGAGCCTGAAAATTCTGTCACTCTCAAAACCGTAGTTCTGAATGGGCTGCCAGTGACCACCTACATTTTCCCTATCAGCAAACAAAATTCCCCTATCTTATCTTGTAGCACGTGTTGGTCACTGGGCAGTACAGCAGCCAGAAACCTTTCTCCCAGTCCAGGTGTCTGGAGCAGAGGGCTCCAGAGGAGTGGAGGAGAAACTGGCTGAAGAAAGATACTTTGGTCGGCCCTGGGTAAGACAGTCACTGAAGCCAGGAGCTTTGAAATGCCGAGCTCTGAAGCTCTATCAAGAGCAAACTGATCTTTCTCAAGCCTAAAACTCAGCCACCTTGAGGTGGATTTCCAGAGTGAGTAAAGAAGTTTTCCTGCAAAATTTCAAGCTTTTCTTCCAAAGCATAGAGCCTTTCAGGCTGTCTAATAAAGAGACTGCCATTTTTTTAATGTGATGGGAACAGCACATTTTTTCTTGTAATTGTTAAGAAGCAAAACCATTTTGGCTAAAATTTTTATATATGCTCAACCTGAGGCGATTCTTGATACGTATGCACAGACATCACACAAATCCAACCTTTGACAGGCACCTGCCATGGAAAATCTTAGTCCTAAGGGCTCTAGTCTAACAATGTCATAGGCAATGGAAAATGTGGTCTAATAGTGGGAGTTACCAGGCAGCATTTAGCAGGTGAATTGTCCCAGCACCACCCAGAATTATCCCTCCACTGAAGAGCTTTGCAAAGATTCTACAATCTTATTTGCCCTTTGCAGTAATTTTCCTTTTAAAAAGCCTTGGCATGCATTTGTTCGCATGAAATAATGATTTGAGGAAGTAGAGGAAGTGAAAATCCCACCCATCCTCTTCTCTCCTGGTTTATTTATTTTCCATGTGAGATTAATGAGTTTCCTGCAGCAGGGCTAGATCCGCTCACACATTGTGCAGATAAGTTAATATTTATTTCCGTTTCCAAAGGCGAGCAGACACCTTCACGTTCCCCGTTTCTTTAAAGCAGAGATCTGTGTACAATACATCAAGTGCTGCCAAAATCAAACATCCTACATTGTAAAACACTCCTTCCATATTGCGTGCTGCCATTGAGCAGACTGGTAAATCAGAGCTGTACTGCTCAGTGCTGACATGGAAGCTGAGTTAACTGGATTCATTTTACCAGCAGATACCTTGGAAAGAACACATATGCTTTTTTAAAGGGCAGAGCCTGTCTTGTGCCAGGCTCAGCTGCTTGCAGCAAAGCTCACGAAGGCCAGTTTCCTACAGATTCCTCTCCCACATTCCCATACACTCCCAGTTCCTTCCCACGTCCCCGGTGCCATCGCTCCTCCCTGCAGCATCCCCCGTCCCTGCTCTGGGCAGTGAGCTGTTCTGTCTCTGCCTCTGCAGAAGCTGCAGATCATCACTTCTGCAACCTGCCAGGTTTCACAGAGCTTCCTACTCCAAGGCTTCTCTGTCACGTGCCACCCACTTAAAAAGTGACCAGGAGATGGGCAGGCAGTGTGAACACAGAGGCTGCATTTCCTAGGGAAAATGGGATTAAAAGGGGCTCCTTAACATCAGGGCATTATAGAAAATAATTATATATAAGAAATGTTGTGTGTGACTTGGTTCTAGGGCCTGTCTAAGCAGATACTTATACTGTTATTAAACTCTTCTTCTCCATAGTCAACCCTACTGCATCAGTTACAGCTTCTTTCTCCTTGGCCAAGTTCCCCTTAACAACACAGAAATGAAAATTCTTATTTTTCTTCACATGTGATTTCAAGTTCTCTGTTTCAGAAAGTAAACTGAAAAAAGCAGTATGAATAAGTCATAGCAGCCTATGGCCCCTGGTTGGGTGCTCCCTGCTGCTGGCAATGTGTGTGGAGTCACCGCTCAGAGGAGCTGTGCAGGACCACAACAACCCCAGGCAACACTACAGGCTTGGGGCAGAGTGGCTGGAAAACTGTGTAGTGGAAATGGACCTGGGGGTATTGATTGATGTTCTACTGAATGTGAGCCAGCCCTGTGCCCAGGTGGCCAAGAAGGCCAATGGCATCCTGGCTTGCATCAGAAACAGTGTTGCCAGCAGGAACAGGGAAGTAATTGTCCCTCTGTACTCAGCACTGGTGAGGCCCCACCTCCAGTACTGTGTCCAGTTTTGGGCCCCTTACTTCAGGAAAGACATGGAGGCCTGGAGCGTGTCCAGAGAAGGGCAACAAAGCTGGTGAGGGGTCTGGAGCACAGGCCTTATGAGGAGCGGCTGAAGGAGCTGGGATTGTTCAGTCTGGAGAAGAGGAGGCTCAGGGGAGACCTTATTGCTCTCTATAACTACCTGAAGGGAGGTTGTAGTGAGCTGGGGGTCGGCCTCTTCTCTCATGTAACCAGGGATAGGACTAGAGGGAATGGCTTCAAGCTGCACCAGGGAAGCTTCAGGCTGGACGTTAAGAAATACTGTTTCTCTGAAAGGGTGGTCAGGCACTGGAATGGGCTGCCCAGAGAGGTGGTGGAGCCACTGACCCTGGAGGTGTTCAAGGAATGTTTGGACGTTGTGTTGAGGGACACGGTTTAGTGAGAACCGTTGGTGATGGGTGGATGGTTGGACTGGGTGATCCTGTGGGTCTTTTCCAACCTTGGTGATTCTGCGATTCTATGATTCTATGAAAGGACGTGGGGAGCTGGTCCAGCTGTGTGCACACTGCAGAGACCTGCCTTCTGCAGCCAAAGAGCAAAAATGCTGTCTGACAAGGGTGAAGTTCAGTAATTCTTGCTTTTACCTAACGACACAGCTGTACCAGAGCAGGGAATTTGATTATTCACTAGGTATTTGATATCAAGTACAACAAAAACACTGCTTAGGACCTGGCAGCTGAGAGAAGCAGGAATGTCTTGGTTCAAATGTGCCTGAACTTCTCAAAAGAAAAGAAAAAAAAAGCCTGTGAAGTTTCCTTCCCATGAATTTACAGCGAGTACAATAACATTGGCACTTCTCTAGGGGAGCAGTCACAGTCACCGCTTTCATTATGGTGCTCCCTCTGCCACAGTTAAAGAGTAAATGAGCCTCTGACTCAGCTCCAGATGTGTCCTTTATCACATAACCCAGACTCAGCTAGAATGAATTTTTCAAGACATATGGCAGCTGTGATTGAGAATTTAGAGCAAATAACAAGCTCTCAGTATTATTACTACATTACCTGTATTGCTCACAATTTAGAAGCCTGTATTTTAAAGGCAGACCTGCTGCTTCCAGCAGCGTGACTGATGAGTGTTGTATTATACAGCCTCATGGAGAGTATCCTGCATGTTAAAAGAGTTGCCTGATTCTGGGCCCATGAGGAACAGCGGAAATTTGGAGCCTCTCAGAAGCAACAGGCAGGAGAAGGCTTGAAAAGGACAACTTATTTCCCCTTTGTCATTTTAAAAGTGAATAAAGCATAGCTGACTGCAGAAGTTCGAGGAGAAGATTGTGAAGGCTTCCAGAAGTACCCTGAGGCTCCCAGAAAGGGTAAGGTCTGACAGAGCTCATAGCTGTATGAAGCCAGGCAGAGATCAAAGAGATGAGAGCTCTTGGTGCCCTCCTGTTCTGCTGCCACTGCTCACCAGTAGGACACAACTGAGAAGTACTGGAGCAGCTCAGTAGCGCTGTGACCATAAAGGTACAGGCAAGGAGAGAATGTCTCAGTGACACACTACGTGCAGTTTTTATAAGAAATACACCATCCAAATTCTGGAGATGCAACAGTGATCCACAAGGGAAGTATTAACATTTTCCCCATAATCAGCCAGTTTGACTTTCCCTCTTTAATTGCAGTCTTTTTGGAAACAAGTTCTCAGGCATTTTACTTCCAAGATTTGAGAGTTGCAAATGAAAACCCAAGTGACCTAAAATCTGCTCATTTTACATCAGCCATGCCTTTCAGTAACCTGAAAATTTGGACTAACAGTTCTTGAAACTGCTATGCCATGGGCTGTGAGGACTCAACATGCTGCAGCACTGCGGATACAGAGCTTGTAAGGAACAGAAGGGGAACATCGTCTTAAAAACTGGACCTGTAGATCAGAAGTTTGTGAACTCTGCATTAAAAGCTGGGTTAGACCTTACATTCTGTCTTCTGAAGAGTTCTTAAAATCTTCATATATTGTTAATCTTTTAGAATTTTCTTTCAACAAAGAGCTTCCTTTCTACAAGGTAGAAAAAACCCACATCTGATCTCCTAAGGCCACAGGAACATACCTTATATACTTGCATGGGACTGGTTTCCATACATCTTTTGCTTTGGGATTACACTCCCAGATAAGTGCCCAACTTGTGGGCTGCAGACTCTGACTATTACATTTCCTCTCCTTCCACCATCTCACTCTTGGACTTGCAGTGACCAAGCTTCAAAGAGAGAGGCAGACTTTCTTCCCTACCCACATCATTTCGTAGCTTACTGACTCGCTGTCCTTGGAACAACTGATTTAAATCCTTTCAGCTGAGAAGGGAATTAAAGTGGTCTCTCTTTTGCAGAGCATGAGCTCTACCTCCTACGCTGTTGCACAAACAGCAGAAGATACTCCCTGGTGTGTTTTGAAATGGAAGTGATCATGTATTCTGCTGTCTTAGATGAGAAGAAGACATGGAGGTTCTCAGCTCAGCAGGATGGCTGCATCTCTGGACAAATGTTTCTGTAGAAGTTTAGATACCAGTGACGCTCAGGTGCCCATAAGCTCAAGACGGATAACGGGGCTTTATTCCATACTTCTCTTGGTCTGAGGTGTCACAAACTTGCCTATGTTTTGCTCCAGGCACATAGAGATTTCTTCTTGAAAGAAAGCCGTTGAGGTGGTTCCGCCTTCCTGAGAGTGAGACTGAGTCCTCTCTGCCACCATAAACAAAACCAAGCCATTCTGGCCTGCACCGCAGCAAGTCCTTCCTCTGAAATTTTGCTCTTGTCCTCTACCACATGCCAAAGGTCAGTGTTAGATGCCCAGTCTGGTGTGACTGCCTTTTGATGACAGCGATGAAGGTAGCAGCTCTTTCCACATTTAACACCACCAGATGTAGAAAGGTCTCTAAATGAGACATAAAGGTTCACTCACCTTCAGACATTCTCTAGGACCAAGGGCCCAGAAAGGCTTTTTGCACTGAAAGGATGAACCTGAAAGAACATCATGGGAGTGGAAAGTGATTGCAAAGGCAGAGGCTCCGTCTCTGTATGGGTTTCCCAGAATCAAAAGCTTGGGAAAAACTGGGCCCTCTCAGTGCTGGAGGTTGGACTGCAGCCTTTGTGTCCTTGATCTTTACAGAGAGGAAGGAAAAGCAATTTTCAGATCAGAATTTGTGAAGTTTGTCCCCCTTTCCAGATCTATAGGAAAGATTACCACATCTCACACAAAGAAGTAACATACTGCTAGATTTTATCTTGTGGTTGGTAGGCAAAAATATTCATGAAGTTGAATGATTATTACAGTATGGAGACTAGCAGGTTTGTAGCTGTAAAACATTTGTAAGTGAGAGTTAAAGGAGGACTTGAGCTTGCAATATGAAATTGTTTCGGTGGTCTCTATGTTCTCAGGTCCCCCTAGATGTGTTCTGTACTTGCAATCATAGTTTTATCCCACAGCAATAGAAAAGAAAAAAGGAAAGATGAAGTAGAAAATAAGCAAGTGGGAAGATTATATTTGCAGAGAAGAGACTGTAAAAAGAAAAAAGCCAAATTATCCTTCCTTTCAACTGTTGCTTCTTCAAAGACAGTGCTTTCAACTGTACAGGTAAAACACTAATAAACAGTTTTGAAATTTGGTAGTTGCCAATATCCCTTGAAGTTCTTTTCCACTGATTCCAAAGTTAATGAATAAATTAAAGACACTTATTTATCATTAGCTGACATTTGCATAAGCTCATTTCTCCTGAACAGGCCATAGCTCCATAACAAATGGCTCCAGCATGGCTACACTCAGAGCTGCAAGAGCCTTCAAAACCAACCGGGAGTGGCAGGCAGCTCTGTCACTGTGCTGGAGGCAGTTTATGGTGGGTCTCAGCCCTCTGATCCCTTCCTTGGTGTGGCACAGAGCATGGCACCACCACTGGCACTGGAGGGCGTCTCCCTTCTACCCAGCTGGCGGTCATGCTCATCATCAAAATATTCTTCAGAAGCCACTCACATCCTCCAAACACCAAACTTCTAATTTGCAAAAATAAAAATTAAAATAGGAAGTGAAATACCAGTGGAATTTACCCTTTTGCAAAGAAAACAAAGTCTTGTAGAAAGTGGGAGCTAGATGGGACTTGGCTAACACAGGGCCCTTCAGCAGATTGCAATGTGTAATTACATGCACTGCATTTTACTCGTGGTGCAATGAACCATTGCAGCCTGAGCACACCGCTGAATTAAACGTGCTGGGCAGCTTTCAGCGGTGAGGAGTCTGGTTCTCATGCTCAGAAACAGAAAGAAATGTTTCCCTTTCCTTGCTGCTGTAATAGGTTTTCCCTACTCACGGAACCAAGAGAAGAGCTGTTACGCAAAAGTTATGAGCAAATACTGACCACTTCCTCTTTGAATTCCTGTTGCCCTTTTTCCCATCTGCTGTATTCCTTTTTTCATACCTGCTTCTGGTAGCATACATGCTTGTCTTAACAAGAGGGCAAATATCAGAAAAGAAACTGCCCAAGTCAAGGTTCACTTCTATACTAACAGTGTTTCAGAGCTGTGCTGAGATAGGCAGGGAGGTCTGGCACTGCAGGACGTGGAGCCTTGAAATACAGGATACGAGGATCCCTGCTGAGCAGTTCGCACTATTGCCTGACACATCAGATGCTGCTGATCAGCAAATCAAAGGAACAGCCAATTTTGTCTCTGACTTACTGAGATACAGGAGAAAGATACAGGAAAGGTGCAAGCTTGTGGCTTCACTGCAAAAGTGAAGATGGGGAAGGTTCACATGCATGGGATAAAAATGGATGGGTCTGTGACAATAAGACAAGGATGCAGCACTGCTTGCCCCGTGGAGATTTGCATCTGTATTTGCTGCTCTGGAAAACATGAGATATGAAGGAACAACTCTGGCAAATAAGAGATTTCCAATCTGCCAATTCCCATCTCTGCCAAGGGCAGCAGTGTTCACTTTTGCCCAGGCAGTGACGATTACAAACCAGCCACGGCACAGAGGAATCAAAACTGGCACCAGAGAGTCTCAGAAGCACCCCTTCCCCACAGGCCTGTGGCTCCTGTAGGAAGAAAGCCTGAACGTGTAAGCAGGCTGAGGCACAAAGCCCTGGGATGCCTTGAGAGCAGCCCTGGGGAAGTGCTGAGCTCACACCTCTGCAGCTGTGCAGGTGGAACTGCATGAGAGCCCACACTGGCCGCGTTGGGCAGTGGCCAGGCTATGATTTCCTCTCCTGTGGCATCACCCTCAGCAGTACTAGTGGGCCAAGTGTGCAACAGAGGCATGGCTCTCCTAAGAAAAGATTTCCTAACTTGATTGGTGTGGTGTTTGCCTCCTGATGAGCTGCCCCTCCTCTCGCTGACGGAAGCAGTAGGCTGTATTCTTGCAGCTGTTCTTACAGCAGTTCCAGCACAGAACATGGAAAAAACCTCAAATGCAAAAGGATGCCGAACCTGTGAAAAAAGAAGACTGTGAGCTGCTGCCATCAGGCTGCCTGCTGCTGTAAAACCCGATTTGAAACCTTCCTCTGCACTGCCAGCAGGCAGCTAGAGGAATGAAGCAGCCACTGGCCTAAGCAAGGACCAGGCTGCAAAAGGATTTTAGGTGCATACATGCAGGCAGACATCCCTCAGGACTTCTAAAAGCCCCCAAGAATTAAGGATGGATTTTGTTAAGCTGTTCAACACCACTAGGATTGCAGCTTTGAGCCAGAAGGCAGATACAGTACTACAGGAACTGAGGTGCAAAAGATGAACATTTAAAATGTACTCACTGTGATCCCAGAAACAGCAAGGGAAGTGTCAAGTCAGTAAGGGATGAGGAATCCCAGGCAGCAAAGGAATCTGCAGGGTGTCAGTGGGATGCTGCGGCCTCTGGCAGGAACAAGCAGGTTGCACACATTCCCACTCTGCCCTTAGCATTTGCTGTTTGCTTATTATAAACATAGTTAAATCAAAAGTGTAATTCAGGAGAGCAGAAGTTGGTCTGCTGCAAGCAAGAATTACAGCTTGTTGCCTGTGACCTTTCTGCACTCCTGAGCTACTTCCCGGGTTTGCTTGCAAGTTTTGGGGGCCCATCCACAATAGTTCTGTCCAAGGATTATTTATCTCACTCCTTAACGGGTGTTCACAGGAACATTGCACCTGTGGGGCATCTTGTGCACTTTTTAACTAGATAAGTAAGAGTAAGCATTTTTACTTCACAGTTGACAATTTGAGTTAAGCATCACAGTTACAGAGATATTTAAAAAATGATATATCATACACTCCCCCAGATCCGAATCTTTTATTTATTTATTTGTTTATTGTTTCTATTGGGTTTAGTTGTGTGGATTTGTGGTGTCTGTGTCTGCTGAATCACCGTTTGAGGTGCCAGGTCTATCCATCGACTCTAGAGGGAAGCAAAGACAAGCCAGCTTCTAAGTCACACCCCTCTCTTAGATGCCTATATTAGGTGGGATGGGTGCAGGCCTTACTGTAAGCCATATGCTTCAATTGCCCTTTCTGTTTAAAGGACACAGCAATTCTGCCCTCCCTGGTGTGCCCTTGATTAAATTTTGTGCAACATAACAAGGGATGAAAATTCTAGAAGTATTTACAACACTCATGGACAAGAGCAGAAAAGCAGGTTGATATGAAATATGGCGTTTGCTTATTCATACATGTGTTGAATCTTCTAAAATGATTGGTCCCTTCCTATGTTCTGTTCTTTCTGTAGCGCTTTTTGAGAGCAAGCTCCATCTCAGTTCTCTTGCAGAGAGAGGCTTGGCAGAGAGACCTGGGCAAATAGGATGGCAGAGCAGCCACCAACCTCTTAAATTAAGCAAGAGCAAGAGCCAGATTGTGCACCTGGGACAGGACAGCCTCAGATTACATGCATGGACTGGAGGATAAGAAGCTGGAGGGCAGCCCTGCGGAATGGGGGCTCTGGTTGATGGCAAGGTGAATGTGAGCCAGCAGTGTGCCCTGGCAGCCAAAGGGCCAACCGTGCCCTGGGTGCACCAGGCCCAGCACTGCCAGTGGGAGAGGGAGGGGTTGTCTGCTCTGCTCTGTGCGGCCTCAGCTCCAGCACTGGGTGCAGTTTGGCCCAGCAATATAAGGACATAAAACTATTAGAAAGCATCCAAAGGAGATGGTGAAGGGTCTGGAGGACAAGATGTGGGAGGAACAGCTGAGGTGCCTGGGTGTGCTGAGCCCAGGGCAGAGGAGCTGAGGGGAGGCCTCATGGCGGCTGCAGCTCCTCACAGGGAGCGGAGGGACAGCACTGAGCTCTGCTCTGTGTGACAGCGACAGGGCCCGAGGGAACGGCATGGAGCTGTGTCAGGGGAGGGGCAGCTGGGGGTCAGGGAGTGGTTCTGCACCAGGGGGCGGTGGGCACGCAACAGCCTGCCCAGGGCAGTGGGCACAGCCCTGAGTGCCGGAGTTCAGGGAGTGTTTGGACACCGCCCTCAAACATTGCATTTGAGTTTGGGTGGTGCTGTGCGGAGCCGGGGGCTGCACTCGGTGATCCTTGTGGGTCCCTCCAACTTGGGATATTCTCTGACTATGATTCAGTTGTTTGAAATTGCAAATCTCAACAAACAAACAAACAAACAAACAAAAAGCCAAAAACATACAAGCAATAGCGCGGCGCGGTAACCCGCCCGACTCCGCTGACCAGCCCCCACAGCCCGCGCGCGGCGCCACGGCTCCCTCACCCCCTCTGCTGGCGGGCGGCAGCGCGGCCGGGCATGCGCAGTGACGTCCTGCCGGGTTACCGCGGCGCTGCGGGGGGGCGGCGGGGCGGGTCGGTGAGGTGGGGCGGGTCGGTGAGGTGGGGTCGTGCTGCCCAACGGCGACGTGATGCGGCGGGGCACAGAAATAGGTGCGCGGTAGGACAAGGCGGTAGGGACGGGTCATGTGTTCACTGGTGTCACTCGCGTTAGTTCTGTCACACCAGAAATACGTCCTGTTTCTCACCGGTGTGTAATGGATGTGGGGCTTTCCTCACAGGGTGCGTCGCCTGCACGAGTTCTTTTGCAGATGTACGTTCTGTAAAATAAAAGCTGAAGGCAGCAGAGACACGCTGCAAGTGACAGGATGGATTGGTTGATCTGCCTGGCTGATTGCAGACAAACTGCACATCAGATCTCATCTCTTCTTAGCGAAGGAAGAGCGAGCCCCTAAAAGAGCCGTGGCTGTGATCCCTCTGCCCTCAGAGCCGGTGCTGCCCATGGGGAACGTGCTCGAAATCCCACCTGTGTTTCCAAACTGACGTTAAATTACTGCAGACGTCTCAGTATTTGCTGTGCACGGACATATCTTCTGTTGGAAAACAACACATTGCGGTGATGGAAAATAACCTGAATTCTTCCATGCCGTTAACTGCAGGAGGTTTTCTACCCGAAGGGCCACGTCTGGCAGACAGGCTGGTGGGGCAGCACAGCCCAGTGCTGGGCTTTCAGGGCCGTGCACACAGCTGCTGGCTGGGGCTGAACCAGACGGAGCCATGGCTGTATGGCTGCGTGGCTGTTTGGCTGTGACTGTGTGACTGTCAGATGGCTGTTCTGTACAGAAAGGGCTCTTCACCACAGCCTGTGCTCTGGGCTTTCTTCACACACTTTGCTGCACCTTGGGACGGGCCCCACGGTGGCTCTGAGCCTCACAACGGGCCCTGCTGCTGCCCCATCCCCACGCCAGGCCCTGCAAGTCCACCACAGCAGCAAGCTGCACCAGGGCAGGTGACACCTATATGCAAAACAATGACTGCTCCAGTTTTGAGTGGACTCTTCCCAGACAAGGTTGATGGTCTGATCCTATTTCTGATTTGATAACAAGCCTTTTGGTTCACATTCATAAGAAGTGAGTGATGAACACGACAAGCAGAACCAAGGGGGCCCTGCCTGCAGTCTTCAGGTAGAGGAGGACCGCCAGGTTTATTGCACAGCCTCCTTTCCACAGGCTGGCACATGAGAACTGCAGGAGTACAAGGCTCTGGTGGACAGCACACAGCATACTGTAGTGCCATCAAGCTATAGAGGAGCGGAACTCTTCCTGGAGTAGTGATGGAGGATCCCAACAGCTAACTGTATTGGAGGCTGAAGTGAGCCCAATTGGGAAGGAGTGGCAAAACACCCCATTGTGACCAACCCAGAGGCTCTGTGCAACGTTGGCATAGATCACCTCACAGGAAGACACCTCAAGGACTCAAACCATGGCATAGATCACCTCACAAGAAGACACCTCAAGGACTCACTTGGTTTAACCTGACAGGTATCTAAGCACCACACCTTTTAGTCTCTGGTAAATGTAAGGCAGAATTACAGAAAATAAGCTTTTTAATCAAAGTGTTTAATTGGAATCGAAAAGGACTTTGGAACATAATTCAGCAATGATGAAAATAAGTACTTGATGTGACACAGTGTATTGATGGGAAGCCGGGGAGTACAGTGACAGCAGCCAGGCACCTTTGCTTTGCACCATGGCTGGAACTGAGCTGTGGATCCCAATTGCCCCATAAGCTCAGTGGGCCTTGTGCACCTATTGCAAAGGGAAGCTCAGAGTTGGATTTTAGAATGAGCTTCTTGGAAGCATAGAGCCTGCAGCTGAACACTGTTCTGGGGAATGGAGGAGGGAGGCAGTGCCTGCAGGGCTGAGGCATCACCTCGCTGTGTTCCATCTTAGGCTGCAGAGCTGACAGCCTATTTTCTGTTGGAATGCTTGGCCTTGTGGTTGAATGGCTGAGAGCTGATCCAGATACCATGGCCTCCTCACAGTTAGAGAATCACAGAATCATTAAGGTTGGAAAAGACCTCTAAAACCATCTAGTCCAACCACCAACCCATCACCACCATACCCACTAACTGTCTCCCTTATCTCCCTTTGCTTCCAAATCCAGACAGCACGATGAGAAATCTGGCAATGCCAGAGTGCCACTTGGGCACCAGCTGCTGCAGGCCTACAGCAGCAGACACTGCTCCAGAGGGCCAACAGGGCCACTGTCGCTGCTGCGAGGAGCTTGGCACAGAAGAACATCCCTGGAGCAGGTGGGTGGCTGTCAGCCCTGCATGGCACCTGGTGCTGTGACCAGCACTGCTGCCCTGAGGATCCCCAGACAGACAGAACAAAACTTGCTTTCATGGGGCCACTGCATCTCCTGGTTAGAATGAAGGTCAGGCACAAATTACAGCTCTGATTCCCTGGGGATTCCTGCCTCTCGCTGTGTTTTGGCAGCTTAAGGACTCTTTGATATTTGAGCGAGGCCTTTCCCTTAGCACATCTGATCCTGATTACGGTTTATGGCAATGGTAATTCTTTACCTCCCCAAGGCAGCAGTTTTGAGAAGAGAGAGGGAAAACAAGTACAGTGTGATCGTTTAGGAGAGGGGCACACTGCACAGCATTTTAACCTTTTCTCTATTTCACAGCAGTGGCTCTTCCACACAGATTAGCACTATCAGTACCAAGCCCTTCCCATGGCAACACCCCATGTCCAGCAGTGAAATCACTTTGCCTGGAGGCAGAAGAAGTCAGGCTGTCTGTGTATGTATCCAGACACTGAGTTCTAAAGAACAAAGCTGTGGCTTGGGTAGATTTTTTGTCACTTTCAGTTTCCTGGTGAGCACAGAGTGAGCAGCCGTTGGTAAGGGCCAAAGCTTTTCTGACTGCAGTGAAGAGCTCAGGTCCCAGTGGGTGCCACCATCACCTCTCTCCTGCTTCAAACTTGAAGGGGAGTGCTGCTCTGTGCCTGGCAAGGACTGAGTGCATCTGAGACAATATGGAGGTGGCAGAAAATAGCGCTGTGGATTTGCTTTTGTGATATGTCAAGGCAGAGTGTAATACAGGCACCTTGGCACACAACGGTGGGTTTCTCATGACTGTTTGTAACGTGCTTCATTCCCCTGTGGCTTTGGCTTCTCTGCCCCTGTTACACCGTGAGCTCCCCAGGTTCACTGAGACTCTTCAGAGGCCATGCAGGGGCTTTACAACGTGGAGGGCTCTTGCCTGTGAATAACCACTCCTGAAACATGAATAGCCACTCCTGAAGCTGGCACCACCAGCTTGCCCTCAGACAAAATATCACAGTTCACAAAAGCACCAGAAGCACGATTCACAAAGTGACTCCATTACCTGTCAGCACTACAAATGCCTCCAGTTGGCAGAGGCCTGTGCTGGGTACGGTTCTTTGGTGGAGGTGACCATAAACACCTCTCAGGGAGGTGTGGGAAGCGTGCTATATTTGCTCATGGAGCTACCAAGAAATGGAACAATTAATAAAGGACACTTGTAATATTTTTTGCTGAAAAAAAAGGACATTCTGTAAATCCCAGTCCATAACCCTTTCCAAAAAGTCATGCAAAACTGTCACAGCACAGGAGGGGAACAAAGCAGCACCAGCTCTCAGTATTGCTGTGATGTAGTGAACCCCCTCAGGGAGTGTTTTACAAGCCAAAATTTCTACTCAGTTAATGCTAAGGAAGGGTCCAACATGGGATTTTCCCCCTTTGCATCAGTATTTTAATTAGACTTTCATATTATCTTGGGACGTACAGCTTGCGAGGAGTACCCTGGGAAGGAAAACAAGCTTTATACCTGTATCTCCCTGTCTGTTTTCTTTGTGTGATACAAGCAGAAATTTGAGAGCCCAGGTGGGCAGCGGGCGCCCCGACTCAATGGTGACACCGCAGCCCGCGAGCTGCATCTCGTGCTCATAAATCAGCCCAATTATTCTAACGAGGAGAGCCGGGTCCCTCTGCTTTGAGCCCTGCTGGTTTACAGAGAGAGGAGAGCAAATAAAAGAGAACAATGGCAGCTTCCCCTGGTGGGGGGGGGGCAAAGGGATGGGGGACAATGGGCGATGCTCCTCACCACTACTGCTTCAGGAAGGCAGCAGGGCGGCTCTGCGTGAGCCCCAGGAGTCACTCCAGATCAGAACCGAAAGCGCTTCCTTTTCTTGCTCTGCATTAGTTCAAGTTTTCTTGCAATGGTGAAAATTAGAAACTTGTTTTTCTGCAATGACAATGCAGGTTCTTATTTACTCCATGAATCTGGGAGCTGAAGCTCCAAGAAAACCACAAACTACCACGAGATTTATTAATGAAAGATGAGAGCCAAAATTATGAGAAGCCCCATTCATTGTTTTCTATGTTTTCGTCCTGGTCCCTCCTATTGTCCTCTCTCAGTGATGACTGAAACAAATCATTCAGGTCTAGATCTCCTATTATGACACCCGCAGAGCCTCCTTGCTATTGTGTTGGCCAAATTAAAAACATTTGTCAGGAGTAACTGTGGAATGGCATAAAAATTCATCTCTATTTTGCTGACGAGGACTTAATTACTGCTATTGTGATAAGTTATGTACTGAGTTCGGATATTTTTTAACACAAAACATTTTTTAAATGGCCAGTTCTGGCAGTCCTTGTGACATCCTCCTCTCAGGAAAATTCTTCTTGATCTCTCTGGATATTCTCAACAGCTTATCCTTCTTTTCTAATGTCTGTTTTCCTACAACGTCTTCCTATTCCCGCCCCACGTACAGCCTAAATTGTGTCCATATTTTCAGCCTTTCAGACCCCAAGGAAAGCTCTGTAATTACTAGATAAACCTTCTCTTTGGTCATCGTCCCCTCTGTGTTCCCTGTGTTGATTTCAGCGAGCTAAGTGCACTGAGATGTTTGAAGATGTCCTCAGCCATCTTCAGCCTGAAGCACCACTGAGACCCGCAGCTGCTGCAGAACACAATGAAGCTACCAGAGATGCTAATGGAGGAGCTGAAGGGTTCATAGGCAGAAAGCAAGGGGTGTGCTGTGGAGCCTACAACCATGGATTGCAGGAGTGCGTTTCTTAAAGCCAACAGAATGGCATCTTTTTTGATGGGAATATAACAGTGGGACTTCAAAGCATGACCAGCGCCCAGCGTTCAAAACAGCATGCGTAAGGCCAGACACAAACTGTGAGACTATCTTTAAGTCATTAAAAAGATCTAGAATTAGTCATATTTGCCCTTTATTTCTGAGCCTTTCATGTTTCCTTGCTTTTGTGTTTTCATTCTTTCCTTTCCCAGGAGCAGGATACAACTTCAAGGGGGAGGAGAAACAAAGAGGACACCTGGGTTTGGGGTGCTGGGCCTCTGCGCCATGCACCAAGAGCCACCAAGTCCAGAGAGCCAGCAGACTGTGAGACCCAGAGACTTTCAGTAAGCCTTGTGATATTTAAGAACATCTCTGGAATTCATTAAATTCTTACTATTATCTCCAACCTCACCAGTGAATTTTAAAATCAGCTTTGTTATTACCTTCCTTGCACCACAGGCGTTTCAGCAGTGCTGCCATGGGGGAAACACCACCAGAATCAGAAGTTACAAGTGGGGCAAGTCACCCCTTTGAAATTCTGTAACACGGCACAGCTACTTTGTTCTGCTGTCTTTAAATACTTTGCTTCTGTTAATGAGACTATTTTAACTACAAATTAAATCAGAACCTCCTGATGGAGCAGAATCAAGGAGCAAATGCAGCACTGAATGGCTCAAGCAGCACAGACACACGCACGTGCACCTACCTTTATTTACTCCTCGCACAGAGCAGAAACAGAGATGAGACCCCCCCTGTTCTGTGCCCCAGCTGTGCGCAGCATCACTGCCTTGCTCTACTGCCAGCTTGCTGTGCTCACCCTGCAGCACCTCATCCCACGCACTCACTGGTGTCAGGTGGGATTAAAGGGTTGGGAAATTGAGGCTGTGCTGAGAGTTCCTGGCTCAGAACAAATACTGTCCTTAGCACATCTGGCAGGTGAATTCAAAGATAGAGCTTGGAAAAACGTGAGAAAGTAATTTCTCTATGTCCAACCGTAGCCATCCATTCTCTGCCTGTGCAGCCCTGGTGCCTCACACTTCCCTTCTGAACAGTAAAACTAAGGAGAAGACAAGCCATCACCGATTGCCATATTTAAATCCAACTGCTTTGTCTTAGAGCTTCCGTTTCAGATCTGAGGCCAACCCACAGGTGTGGATGGTCCCAAAACCAGACCAGAGCTCCACGGGAGGCGGAAACAAGAAGTGCTTTTGTAGAATCACGGAACAGCTTGGGTTGGAAGGGACCCTAAAGCCCATTCAGTTCCAACCCCAGCCATGGGCATGGGCAGGGCTGCCACCCAGTGGGTCAGGCTGCCCAGGGCCCCATCTAGCCTGGCCTTGAATGCGTCCAGGGATGGGGCACCCGCAACTTCTTCAGGCAAAATGCTGTTAGCCAGAACAAATGTTTCAGACCTCTTTAAAGCATTTCCCACCAAATAACCAAATGCAGAAGTTACTTAAAACAAAAGCGTTCCTGCAAGGCAATAAGGGAAGATTTAACTGAGGTCCACAGGTGCCAAGTCACACCTCATTGTGTTTGCTTGCTGCTGACTTCACTAACGTCTGAAACCATAAAATACACATTGGTAAAGTTAAAACGGTCATCTTAATGCTTCAGAGCTGCACCAATATAAGAATACATGGTTTTACTAACAGTTCTAGATTTATTTCATATCTAAATCATCACCAATAAGTGTACTGCATGACCAAGCTCACTTAAAATAAATAAAAAATGGATATTAAGATAAACAGGCTCGAGGCCAAAAATCCACATTCTTTGTAACCAGGGAACTGCACACATGAATGCAGCTATTGGAAGAATAATTGGTCCACAGTTACAGGCAAACACAGCATTTTGTTGTTTCCCTTTCCCCTTCAATGGCTGCTGGATTTTAGAATTTGCATGATGACTTTTTTTTTTACTGAAGGAAAAAAATAGAGCTCCCATGGGGCAGCTTTACCCGCCTCCCATATGGAATTGGCTTTTCTCTTTTTCAGATTATCCCATTTATTATTATTCATACCTTTAAGGAGAAAGAAAATTCTTTCCATACTCAGGCCAATAATGATGTAGGAGGGAGGGAATTAAATAATAAGAAGCCCTCTCACTTGCTACTTCTGCCAGCAAGCCAGCAATTGAGATCAAGGCCAGCAATTTTGTCCTTTCATGCTTTTCCTTCTGTGTGATGGAGGCCTGCACCAGACACTGCTCTGCCCCGGATTCTTTCACAGCATATCAGAGGTCTGCTCTCCCCTCGTCAGAGCTGAAACGATGCGTGCCAATAAAAGAAAGGGGAATTTTCTCTGGCCCAGAAGAATCAGTTTGTCACCAAGCCTTTGCTATTATTTGATGAAAGTAGAAACCCACATGCAAACCTGTAGGGTTTTAGCTGCTGTGAAAATGATTGAGCTGCTGTCCTCTTTCAGAAACTGTTTGCATTCAGTCACCCCATATAGCAGGAAAACCATTTGTTCCTTAAAACATTATAAAATTCTGTGCAGAAACTGTTGGTACCCAGAGATTTCACAGCGTGCCACGCGTTAATTGCCTCTCCTTCCACTCTGCATCTGGAACATTTATCTCTAATGCACCTTACTGAGGAATATATTAGTTTGTAAAGTGGAGAAGGACCACAAAGAAGACTGCTGAATACATACAGTGCCTTAATGTAACAGTTTGCAGGTATCCTTACTGTGAGTGTGCCCCACTCTACCTTGGTACAGGTTTTCTAGTTTGCAATGTAGGTGACATTCAGAAAACGAGGTGACCTTTAAGGTCCCTTCCAAACAAAATCATTCCATGATAGAGCGTGTGAAGAATTACATGGCTTCATCAATGAGATCATTGATTTGCGAGCTCCAACACTGTGCTCCTTTTTCCTCTTTTTAACCCAATTAGAGGCTTTGCTGAAACACAGCGCAGTCATTTCTGGCACAAACTCAAGTCACCCTGCACACAGCAGTGCTATCAGCATCTCTCCCGGGAGGATCAGCTCCATGATCTTCCCAGGCACAGAGGTGAGGCTCACCGGCCTGTAGTTCCCCGGGCCTTCCTTTCTTTCTTAAAAACGGGAGTAATGTTTGCCCTTTTCCAGTCACCAGAGACTTCACCTGACAGCCACAGCTTTTCAAATATGATGGAGGAGGTTTGGCAACCACGTCAGTCGGCTCCTTCAGAACCCTGGGATGCGAGTCGTCCATCCCCATAGACTTGTATGTATTCAGTCTCATGAGGCAGTCTTGGTCTTGCTGCACTCTCACAGTGGGAGGGATATTGCTCCCCTGACCCCCAGTCCCCTTTGAGATTCAGGGACAGGAGATGCAGGGGAAGCCTGACTGCCAGTAAAGACCGAGGCAAAGAACTCACTGAGTACCTCAGCCTTCTCCATATCTGTTGTAGCCAGTTCTCCTTTTCCCTCCTCATTTATCACAGGGGGTACACTCTCCTTTGCCCATCTCTTCTGACCAATGTACTACAGACCCCTTCTTGTTATTCCTCACATCCCTCACCATGTGCAGTTTGATCTGCACCTTGGCTTTCCTGATCCCATCCCTGCATGTCTGGATGGCATCCCTGTATTATTCCCAGGCCATGTGTTACCACAGCCCATATTTATTTATTTGCAGATGTCATTAAACAAAGTCCCAGTCTGCTGGTACAAGGATATTTTCACTGACAAAAAAACATCTTTTCTTTGATCTCCACAGTGCATCAGGAAGATGGAGAGCTAGATTCCATCCACCTACCCTTCAGCCTAAAAGCCAATCTTGTTAGCATGGATCTTTTCACAGCATACAGCTCTTCTCAGATCAGGTGTCTGTTATTTCTCTGCCAAATAATGTTCTTACTCTGTCCAACCCGAACCTTTGTGGCATTACCAAGTGAAGTGAAATCCATTTATCTTTGCAAACAGGTGTTTTTTGGTGTGGTTTTTTTCTTCCTCCCCAATATGCCCGAACACATCTGGTCAATATGAAGATAACAGAAGTATCTCCAGCTCACACATTGCAGAAGAGCAGCGTGTTTCTCGTTGGCAGATTGGGATAACTAAAAACATGATTAGCGAGGGGCTAGGAACCAGGGTAACTGCAGGGGGAGAAAGAAAGAAGCTGACAAAAGCCAACACAGCATGAGAAGAGGAAGGGGCTACAAATGAGCATTTAAGCAGCAAGGCTATGGGGATTCCTGAAAGCAGAGGGCACATGACCTAATGAAAGCAATTAATGACCAATCTATTTAAGTTGTCCTTTCTAGTGGCAGACAGTATTGAAATACCAGGCCAGTTTCTACTTAGAACATTTGATACTTACTGAAGTACTTCACATATACACATATATACATATATATATACACACACACACGCACACACCCATATACACATGCACACACATATATTTATTGTAATGTGTGAAATAAGTGAATATTGCTGTCAGGTATCATCTGTCTTACAGCAAAGAGGTTTTCAATCTGGATTCATAGAACCAACTTATTTTCTCAGTGGAAGAGCCATATCCACCCACATCACTAGTTCCGGACTTGCCAGACTACTTCAATTCCATGAACCCAAAGCAAAAGTTGTGGTGGAAATGGTTGCCATACAGCCTGCTGCTGTTACATACAGTCAGAACACTGCTGTAAGGGACTCAAATGCAGATCCACTACTGAATGTAAACATCAAAGAGCTCAGAAATCCCTTAAAGGATGTTGGTACAAATGCCTGGTGGTCTTGCATACACTAACAGAAGGTACAAAGTAGCTTGTTGAACACCAGAAAGACAGCGGGATCTATAAAGACAAGATATCTGAACAAGGTTAGAGTTGTGAAAGTAATCCATCAGCAATGACCAGCAAGTCTTTCTGTTCTGTGACCCACATCCTACGGTCAGCTCCCAAAGGTCTATGAGCAGGGATGGAGAAGGCAGCACTGGGAAGTGGGAGGGGTTGCTCTGGAACAGGGGTGGTTTGTCACGCTGGATGTATCCATGAAGTGGGTTTTACTTTTAAATATCATCATGGCACTGTGCACAATGTGAAATAATAGCAAAAAGCACATGCTGGTTCTGTTCTTTCTGTCCTTCCCCCTAACATACAGGTTGAGAATGTATAATCCCACATGAAATGCTGGACAAGAGGCATGGCCCTGGAAGTCCAATGACTCCTGAGTGCACAAGATAACATCACTGTCCACACTGCCAACTGTGTTTTGGCAGGGTAAGGTAACCCTTGCTGAGCCCAGCACTGCAGTACATGCACTGCTCTCGGCTATACCTGGGCTCCTGCTTCTAAAGCTAACTTGGTTGTGACCAGATACCACATTCCTTGTGACTGACAGCATGGACTGGGTTTGCTCTTTTTCAGCTTGCTTTATGAAATCTGTCATAACCCCATGCTTTGAATTGCCCCATAACCCTTTATGATGAGCTGCACTAAGAACAGTGCTCCACTCCTTGGCCCTCAGGGTGAGGCATTTCTTCCTTTAAAGCCAGCAACTATTCTTAATGAAGGGCCAATATTTAATGAGAAGATCCTCAGGTTTGTCCATTTCAGCAAGCATTGCCCTTAGAACTGCACAGTAAGCAGCACAAACCTCTAGCAGGATTTCTACTACTGGACTACTGTATAAACGGATGAAGAATTACTGATACTTTCTTGGTTTTTTAAACATCTGACTTAGAATGCAGTTCAGCTCTAAATAACAACTAAATAAAAATGCATCACAGGAGCCCATCTATCACACTGGTTTTCATCTCCAGTGCTCTGACTGTACAAGAAAAAAAGAGGTTTTAAGCTATTTAAAGCCTGCAGAATACAATACACCCCTCAAGCAGTGGCCTTCCAATACTTGAAGGGTGCATATAAACAGGAAGGGGAGCGGCTGTTTACAAGGGTGGATAGTGATAGGACAAGGGGGAATGGTTTTAAACTGGGACAGGGGAGGTTTAGGTTGGATATTAGGAGGAAGTTTTTCACCCAGAGGGTGGTGACACACTGGAACAGGTTGCCCAAGGAGGCTGTGGATGCCCCATCGCTGGAGGCATTCAAGGCCAGGCTGGATGTGGCTCTGGGCAGCCTGGTCTGGTGGTTGGCGATGCTGCACATAGCAGGGGGTTGAAACTCGATGATCAATGTGGTCCTTTTCAACCCAGGTCATTCTATGATTCTATGAATACAAGAAAAAGATTTTGTGGGACCGTGATCAGTCGCACCTGCAGGGGGCGATGGTCCGGCAGTGCTCTGTGCCTCTTCTCCGACGTGGTGACTTTAACACCATTATTTTCAGTGCTTCAGCTAAAGGAGGTATTCAAACCTGCACTAAGATTTTATGTCGAATTTACTGCAGCGGTAGCCGCGGTGTGCCTGTAGCCTTGTCTTGCAGACACAGACAAGATCCCACAAGATCTTGTGAGGCTACTTTTGAAACTGTTACAAAAATGAAACTGCTTTTTACGAGCCTTTACCCCTTATAAAAATCACATTCTTGTAATATCAAACCAAACACCTCACTCCTTTCAGCACAAATCCCATCAGCTAAAGCTATGAAACAATATATAACCCCCTCTTCTGCAAGCCTGAACCTCTCCATTGCATTACTTTAACAGGTAAATGTTAAAGTACATTTTACCCTGCACACATCTGGTTTTTAGATAAAGCTGAATACTGCGTGAAACTTTATCTGAAAACCAGCTGAGAAATACAACAATCGAGTAATGCAGTGAGACCACAGAAGTTAAATACGGATTTATAAGGCAGTAAGGGGCAAAGAGCAAACTCAGTGCTTCCAGTTTTACAAAAGGTATAAAGCAGTTTCTGGCAGTGGTACACAGAACAGCCAAATGAGCTCTTTGATTTGAGGAAAACCTGCGTGTCCATTCATCAATTGATTTCAAAAAGCAACCAGATCAATACCGAACCATCTATTCACCCCCACTCACAAGAAGAAAAACCTTATAAAAAGAGCATTTTATCTACTTCATACATAAAAACCCAAGAGCTCAGGATCTACTCAAGATTAAGGGTGAGTTCAGCCATTCATGCAAACCACATCTTGAAGTTAAGGATAATTTCAGCAACTGCCCCGAGCTACATCTTCTAACTCAAATTTCTTCCAACAAGCAAAACCCTCTAAGGAGTAATAGATACCAGTCTTCTGCACAGGACTCATCTAGAGCATGAATTAACTGTAGACATTCGATCCTTTCACTAACAGTCTTTTGAATGCTCCTGTTCCAGCATAAATGTCTTGTTCCAATTTAACTTAATCCACCTAATCCATTTGGAGTACAACTCATTTATACCTCAAAAGCTAGATGGAATTGACATACTACATTTTGGAATTGCGGTCTAAGACTCACTTGTCTGGTTAGATTGCAGCTTGCTTCATCATCTGAACAGACAATTCTTTGGGCATCTGAAATTCCATCAAGTCTGGGGAAACCTCGTGCATTCACCATGTTCAGAATCAAAAAACCTGACATTCCTCAAGATCAATCTGAAAAACACACTGAGCACGTCCAATAAACTGACAGGATTTGGGGTTCTTTGTCAAACCCAACAGTTCAACAATTGCTGTTCCTAGGAGAGCTACCGAGGTAGGAGACAACAGTAATGAGGCTGGCAGCACACGTACCCAACAAGCTGGAAGCTCAGGCTCAGGGCTCTCTCACCTTACGGGGAGCCAAAGCATCACCTCTCTCAGGACACTGCTCTGCTCAGATCCTCTGCTGCTGTGGACAGTGCTCTCCGTAGCCTCCTGTTGGAGCTGGCCACTGCAGAGCAGAACACGCCAACTTGTTTGGCCAGGAGAATAAAAGTCCAGAAAGTGGAAATATAAGGGAGGTTGTCCTGACTTATGGTCAGCCTCGGTTGATTTCCAAAATTGGATTTATTGGGTAGCAGGAATTGCAGGCTGTGGCTCAGTACAGGTACACTAACAACTGAAACAGAAGTTAAGAGGAGGCAAACATCAGTTTCTATCATACACTCTTACAATTTATCTTCCCAAACGAGGACTCTGCATCTGTAGTTTCTCCTTGCTTTCCACCCCTGCAATTAGCACTCATCCCAGTCCATTCACTCCCGTTCCTGTAAAGCAAGTAGCAGAAATTGCATGTGGGGACTGATCAGAAGCATCTCTGCAGCCAGTTACGGATGCTGAGTGACTGTTTGCACGCAGCTCTTTACCCAGTGGTTTGGGTAACCACCTCCATTCAGAAGATTACTTTCAACGTAGCACTCAAAAGTTTATTTGGTAACCACCAAACACCACATAAATCATAAACTTAGTTTACTTGGCAGGAGTTAATACTCCAGTGTTTTGAAAAGCCTGTTGTTCATCGAGTTCTATGTGGTAAATACGTATTTAAGAAATGTTGCTTTAAAGGTGGGAAACCATTACCTTTCCTCCAGTTTCACACTGTTACTTGGAAGCCAGGTGGAAGCACCATGACCTTAATTCAGGAAGTGATCCCAGTGCTCTGCATGCACCCCACCGAAGCTCTGAATCAAGCACAGATAAGCATTTCAAAACCTGTGTCTCTTCACTCAGCAAATAAGGCACAACACACCCAGCACAGCACTTCTGATCCGGCACTACAGTTCAATAACCCAAACTTTGCCATTAAAGCTTCTAGCATTTAACAGACACGTAGCTTACAGGGTCCAACCCTCAAAGCCATATAAAAATTGACAAATATATATATATATATATATATATAAAAATAAAGCCAGGAATAAATTTGATGCTTTAGATTTATAGCCTGTCTTATTTCAGGCAAACTTTCCTTTGCAGGCTAACCATACATAGCTGCTGTCATCTCCACATTACCAGTTCTATTCTAGCAATGTCTTAGTTTGTTTTCTAAATAAGCTTAAGCCATTTAAGAAAAGCTATCAATGCCAAGATTTACAGCATACCTGACTTCTGATAAAAGATAGAATACCTATGCACTTGAAAAGGGTTTACAACTTCAATAAAAGGATGCATTAAAATAATCTGGGTCAATAGAAAATACAAAGGCAGGAGGCATTTTTGAGCTACAACTCCACCGGTGCACTTCACAATGACTGCCAGGCTGCAGAGTCACTTGACAACAGCCCTGGAGATATACTACTATTGCTCTCCATTTATGAATCTGAACTTAAATACAACATTTCCAAGTATATATTACTTTGGGGCAATAAAGGTTGTGAGGTAAACATCTTTAAAGGCTTAAAATGCTTTTTTTCTTTTTCTTTTTTTTTAGTTTTAGCATCCTAAATAAAGCAAGGAGATACATTACTTATGCTTATGATCATTTGAAGACCAACAAACCAACAGTCACTAGATAATAGGAAATAACTGCACTGCTCTGTCCATCTGTAAACAAACTTTCCATGATGTTTCTTCACATAGGCAATTTCAAACTCTCTTTTATATAATAAGATGTATCAGTTTACATACGTTTTCTGTTTGTTTTTCAATCCTTGCTGTTGAGTCAGTACCTTTTCTGAGGTATCCTATTTTGATATGAACTAATGATTACTGTGACCAGACTAAGGGGAGAGAGAGAGCCAAGAGGCATCCCAGCCAAATCACCTTTTTGCTACTAAAAGAAAAACAACGTTTTGGCTTTTGTGTCTCACTTCAACATAAACAAAGCTGTCACGAATACTGTGGCACGACAACAATAGCAGCACTCCTGAGATTATCTGATTTTATCACCTCAGCATTACTCAGGGGAAGCCGGTGGCAAAGCTATACAAGTAAATTGTTGATTAGCTCGGTCTCACTAATCCCCGCTGCAGAAGATGTAGCATGGCAATCAGGACATAAAATTTGTTTATAATTATTGGTATTACTGAAACTATTCATAGCTGCATACTCTTGATACGTGCACCTGAGAGACACAGTTATCAAGAAAAGAGATTGCAATTGCATTTGCTCCCATTTAGCGAATTGTTATGAAGGCTTCACTGAAACATAAAGCTGCTGCCACAATACACGAATGTGCAGGACAAAAGGCGTGTGCACACATACTTAGTAACTACCACAAACAGGAAACAAGACTGAGATTTCTGCTTTACTCTTACCTCCTCTCCATTCTCTGACTTGGGTTCTATTTAATCTCACCTACAAGAACATCTAACAGCTGCATGTTTACTACTGATCTAATTCTGACCTTTCACATGCATTTATTTCTCTCCACTCCAGGTTGCACACTATTCTTTCCAGCCTTACTGCAATATTAGTTGGCCCTCATTTATATGGTACAGCTCCCTGCAGCACTGTGCCCTGCAAGGGCATGCCTCCCACTTGCACTCAAATCCACCTCGCACCTTAGCATAACTCCTTTCTAACCAAGGCTTTAGAGTACAGCTTCAGAAGATACATAAACCTGACATGGTCTTACAGTTTAAGCTTTCATACCCTACTTAAATCATGTTTTCTCCAATTATCCCTCCAAAATTCCAGCTAAGAGATGATTGTAAACAGGGGCCGTACATGGATCACAGAGAGAACTCCAGACTCCTTAAGAAGGCTAATAGCTAGTTCATATTTGGTCCCTAAAAGTAAAGCAACAAGTATAAGCTATTTGCATTCGCTAGTTCTATAGTGGTTTTCTTTCTAGACATGTAGGTAGGGAGAAAAAAAAGCATATGGGAGAAAGACAGCAGGATTTCAGAGAAGCCATGAACACAGCTTTGGGGAAAAGAGCAATGGAAAAAATGCAAGCATTCTGTCCAGATTTAAAGCAGTATTCCATCAAACAGGCATTCCACAGTAACCTTCCAAAAGCTAGCGAGTAAAACATTTTTCCTGTCTTTCAGAAGAGCCTTGAAGGATCAGGATGTCAAAACAGACAGCCTGAAATCTAGCTCAGCTACGTACCTGCAATATAGTTTTGCAGTGATTTAAGCAATTATATAAGACTGATTTTTTTTCATAAGAAAACAGCAACTTTATTTCACCTGTTCTATCTACAGTTTTTCTAATGCAAATAAAAATGATGGGAAATGTGGAAAGGTTGGAAGAAAGGCCCCTCAGCTTATACTGCTGTTGTAGGCTTCTGTGTCTGACCTCATCTCACCTAGTGGTATTTTAGAACTGGGAAGTACAGACATTTGACAGCTTCAGGTCAGATTACTTTTCAGTTCTGGCGTATGCTTTAAGCTTCCCACTTCCTTCTTTAGGACATTAAGCAAAGTTCTGGAACTATCCAAAATCTTCATGTAAGCAGCTTCAGTTTCAGCAAGAATTTTGTCAAGCTCATTCCGTGAAGCTACCTTCTGAGCCAGGTTTTCACACACACACTCCAACTGTTCATTCAGGACTTGAATTTCGTGCTGGAGTTTACTTTTTTCCTCCTCTGCTTGCTGAATCTCTTTGTTCAGCTCCTCTTTTTGCATACACAAGTCTTCAATACACTTGACGAGCTCATTGTTGTAGCCCTGAAGAACAGCTCCCTGCTGTGTCATCCTTTGCTTCAGTCCCTGAGCCCTCCAACGGCTTCCTGAGGTCTCCTCTCAGCAGCAGCCTTCTGCACGTTAACACAAAAACAAGAACAGAAAGAAAAACCATGTCACAGAGTTATTGTGTGCCATGCTACGTTTAACCAGGCAGAGTCATGGGGAAAGATGCGCTGCTACAGGCCAGGAGGTCAGTTCTGAGGTGTGCTGTGTCACTTCCCTTTTCAGAAAGGAGGCAGGACAAGATTCAGGCTCTGCATCGCAGTATGGTTTGGGTTAGAAGGGTCCTTAAAGACTATCAGTCCCAACCCCACGCTATAGGCAGAGCTCCCACCCAGCTCAGGCTGCCCAGGGGCCCATCCAACCAGGCCTTCAGTGCCTCCAGGGATGGGGCATCCACAGCTTCTCTGGGCAGCAGTGCCAGGGCCTCACCTCTCTCTCAGTGAAAAATTTCCCCGACATCTAATCTGAATGTCCCCTCTTCCAGCTTCAAACTATTCTTCCTCGTCCTATCACTACCTACCCGTATAAAAACCTTATTTCCCTCCTGCTCTCAAGCTCCTCTGAGCGTTTGAAGGCCCCTAACAGATCTCCCTAGAGCTTTCTCTTCCCCAGGGCGAACAGTCCCAGCTCACTCAGCCGTTCTTCACGGGAGAGATACCGCAGCCCTGGTGGCCTTCGCTGGAGCCGCTCTAACAGCTCCGCATCCCTCCCATGCCGGGCCCCGGGCTGAGCGCAGTACTCCCGCCGGGCCCCACAAGGCGTACACGTGCACCGCCAATGGACCCGGCCCGGCGCAGTCACGTGACCGCGGGGTCCCGCCGGCCCTCGGCGCCCCTCACGCTCACCCGCTCCGTCCGCGCGTGAGGCGGCCGAACTCCGCCGGCGCCGACTCAGGGGGAACTGCGAGGGAAGGAAAGAGGCGGCCCGGCCCGCCGGCTCCCCAGGGACATTTTAACAACCTCTCCCTGCCGAGCGCCTCTCGCAGAGCCCAACGTACACAAAATGGCTCCTGCCTATACATCAAGGCGCCGGGCGGAAGGGGAGGGGGGGAGGTGAGGGGAGACCTTCCCTTTCCTATCCCCCCCCTCCCCGCCGCTCCTCTCGCGGTCCCCCCCCCCCGTCGCCCCCACCTGCCTGGCGCTGCCGCCCGCTCGGCTCGCACCGGCCGCCCTGCCGCGGGGCTCCCCTCGGCGCGGGGCTCCCCTCGCGCGGCCCCCGGGCGCTCCCCTCGGCCAATCAGCCGCGCCCCGCCAACGGCCGCGCCGAGCGGGAGCGCTGCCGAGCCGCGGGGTGAGGGGTCACGGAAATAGCCGAACGGTTCCGAAGGCGGCGTCACCCTGACGGGAGCGTGAAAGCCTCTCTACGGAAATAACCGATGTTTTCCGAAGACAGGTAGCGTTCGCGAGAGGAGGACGAGGCGGGCCGGCCGGCCGGAGGGGGGAGGAAGGGGGAGAGTTACGGAACGAGCCGATGTTTGCCGAAGGGAGAGACTGAAGGGCGTTGGGCTCGGCGGAGACTGCCGATGTTTGCCGAAGGCAGAGTCGCCCGAGAGCAAAGGGGACAGAGGGGACGGAGAGCGTCGGAAAGAGCCGAAAAGAGCCGACGTTAACCGAGCGCGGCGTCGCCCGAGTTTCCCGGATGTAGTTGGAGGAGCGGCGACGGCGGCGGCGGCGGGCGCAGCGGGGGGAGGAGGCGGCCGCGGCGGCAGCGACGGAGTCCGCGCTCCCGGAGCGCCTCAGCGGGGCCGAGCTGCCGGCGTCTCCCCTCAGGCTGCGCGCGGCGGAGATGGGCCCGTGAGCGCCGCTCCCAGCCCAGCTGCCGAGCCGCCCCCTCCCTCCCTGCCCCCTCCCTGCCCCCGGTCGGCGGCGAGGCGGAGCGCCGCTCCCCTCCTCCCCCCTCGGCGCCCGTGGCCCGGCCGCGGCCGTCCCTTCCTGGTCCCCTCACACTCACACACACAGGCCGGGCATTGATGGTAATGTATGCGAGGAAACAGCAGAGACTCAGTGATGGGTAAATCCCCTCCTCGGCCCCGGCCCCCGCGGCTCTCCCCCCCGCCTCCGCCATGTTTGGGCCCCTTCCCGGCGGCCGGTAACGGCCCTCGCTAACGCCTCTCTCTCTCTTTCTCTCGCCTTCTCCGCAGCTGTCACGACCGCAGGGGGGACTCGCAGCCCTACCAGGTACCGCCGCGCCGGCCGCTAGGCCCGGGAGGAGGAGCAGGGGAGGGAAGGGGGGGGGGAGCTACTCCAGCCCAGGCTTCGGCCGCCGCCGCAGGCCGCGCTGCCCCGCGCGGCTCCCGCCCGGCCCGCGGCGCCCCCTCGGGCCCGAGGGGTGGGGAAGGGGGGAGGCGGCGGCCCGTAGCCGAGGGAACGGGGCAGCCGCTCCGCTGCGAGGGCCGGGCCGGGAGGAGAGGCCTAGCGCGGGGCCGGGGCCTAGCAGCCGGGAGGGTGCGAGCCCAGGGGCGGGAGAGCGCGGCGGGGTCACGGGCGGAGGAGCCGAGAGCCGGGGGGAGGCGAGTGTTTTCCTCCTAAAAACAAAAGGCGGCTTGTTCGCCCCCCCGCCCCCCTCCCCAAGGCCCTTCTTCTCCCCAAAACTGCTCCTGCGGACTGTAACCTGAGCAGGGCATGATTTTAGACCCTGAACTGGGGTTGCCAGTAAGGCTTCATTTCTGCAGTTGCCAGCTGCTGGGTGTGTTCAAAAACATCGGATCCTCCAGCTTTTGACAGTAACTTCAATTTAAGTGCGTTGAATCCCATACTCTTCTGCCTTGTCTGTGGGAAAAAAAAATTACACCCTGAGGAGGCTGCGAGTCTGGGGAACGCCGTGTGTTGTGATACTGCTCTTCTTAGGGCACATCACTGAACCGTTTTATTACATTTCTGAGTGTTTCTACCACTGTGAAATGTCATCTGACAGTCCAAGGCAGCTGTCAGTGACAGTTCATGTAATGTAAACACTTGCCACTCAGAAGCTTGCTCTGCAAAATTGAGCAGGTCAGAAAGAGACAGAACATGTTAGTTTTGGTAAATGCTCCAAAATGAATCGTCACATTACATGTTTTGCCCCCTTGTGCCCCCTCCACAAATTCTAGATTTTTATTGTATCTGTTGTGGGGTTGCTAGTACTGAATTATAGCTGCAGAGGTTTAAGGTAGAGGTGAAAGGAAGTGGCCTCCATTACAGTATGGATATTTAGAGTTTACTTTGATTCAGTGTAACTTTCTCTTTATTTCATTAATACCAGCTGCACTTGTGCTTATTTTGAGTGCCAGAAGTATTGTGGCCCACTTACTACTTAAAGTATGCAGCCCTTCACTGAAAAGATAGGAAGAAATTAGGCTTATCTTAACAGCAAATGTTACGTTGGATGTCGAGGTGGGAGCAAATGGTTTCAGTCCTAATTACAGAACTTGTTGCTTTAATGTAGGTAATTAAAATTAGGAGGACTAATGGTGGTTGTTTAAATGGGAAATGAACATTAATTACTTCAAAAAGTATTTTGGAAAAAAAGATCTAAAATTGACGACTGATGTTAAAACGTTCTTTCTGTAAATTTATATCTAATGAAAATGCCTATTCTCTTGTGATCTGTTTCAGGCTCTTAAGTACTCATCCAAGAGTCACCCAAGTGGTGGTGATCATCGTCATGACAAGATGCGAGACACCACAGATCCTTCACCACCAAATAAAATGTTGCGGCGCTCTGATAGCCCTGAAAACAAATACGGTGACAACACAGGGCACAGTAAAGCAAAAAGTGTGCATACTCACAGAGTTAGAGAGAGGGATGGTGGTGAGTTATCTTTAATTAACCTTTATTTAAGCAATTACTGCTTTCTCCTAAAATTAAACAGTTGTCACTCAGGTGAAGGGAGCATTGCGCTAAGTGATGTTCTTTGATGCTTGGAAGACTACAAACCAAAAGCCATGTTTGCTTGGAAGTAGGCATTGTAACACCTGTTAGCTGTCTTATTTCTACAGGTATGATAGCTCTTGTTTAAACCACGGAGATTAAATTAACCTTTTTTTTTTTAAATTAGTGTGTCTGACTTATTTCAGACATACTGCAGCATTCAATGAGATGAACCCATATCCTAGATTTTAGATGCTATTGGCAGTCTTAGAGGCTTAAATTGTTATTTTTAAAAATAATTTCATGTTTCTGTAGTGTAGTTATGTGCTTCCTAAACTACACTGTAAAGCGGTAAGAAATAGCTTTGTATCTAGTTGCTGTGTAGAACTCCTAACAATCTTAAAATCAAAGATAGCACTTAGTACAGTATCTCTTGGCAGAAGCTTGCTCAGGTAGCCTCCTGTCTTTTTACAGTGTAATTTAGATGATAGTAGCACGCTCAGAAGTTTTAAGCTGATGTTATTTTCTATTCCTACGTCCTAAGAACACCTAAGAGTAGGGTTTTCCTTTTAATAAAAGATAGTAACAGCTGGAGGTTTGAAAAGCTTGTTACTGACTGAATTTGGAAGCCTGTTTTGTAAGTATTATATTTGTTCTTTGTATCAGGTTATAAAGTGGAGAATTTGAGACAAAGAAGCACTGGGAAAAGTTCTATATAAAGTTAACAACCTGTGATGTACAGATGTATTTATTGCTGCAGTACTGTTACTTGTTAAAGTAACAAAGAAAGTATCTTTGTCTCCTTTAGAATGTATGAATTCCCTACCACATGTACATTCATGGTGCTCAGCTGTTCTTACGTTTTCCCACTTCTGGGGATTAACAGTACACCACTGATAATGAGATACTACTTTGTAGAAGGTTTGCAAAGACTTGCAGCATTTGTTAGTACATTGGTTTTCATTATATTTGCTCATACTTGAAAGCACAGTAATCTCAGAATGAAATGCATGTGCAAAACTGGTAGACTGCTATTCCACAGTACTTTCCAAGACACAAAAGTGCCTTCTCTTCCTTGTTTGCCTGTCCAAAGGTACTTGTCCTACCTTCCCCTTTAATTCTGCTGAGTTCTGGTACGATCAGTAACCTGATTTCAGTGAAGCTACATTTAGTGGAGTTATGCATATATGACAACATTTGGAGGATGACACTCTGTGGGGAGCATATTTGCTTATTTTAGTACTAAAATTGTTTTTGAGGATCGAGAACAGATTCCAAAGCTCTCACTGAGTCTGGGCTGAATAGTTGGTGAGTGATCTGAGGTGTGGATGTAATGATGGAGAAAAAGGAATTATTTGTAGCTTTGTAAGTGTAAGGAACACTGTCCCACTGCTGTTAATACAGTGAAAAATGTCCTTCATTCTATCTGAAAGTGGTCTTGTCTAAATTATATGTCAGTGGACTGGGAGAAGGAGGTAGTCTTAAACAGTTTGAGGGAAGTTACTAATTTTGAAAGAGTATCTATGTTATTGTTTATTAACGAATAAGTGATTTTTCTTGTGTGTGTTCTTAATAAGTTTAGTTTGGTGCCAGTTTGAGTGTTCTAACACATACTCAAAACCAAAGTTAAGTACTGTGTATCGCTGAATCAAAGCTGGGCAGATGTGAGCCAGGAGAATGCCAGCTTTGTCTTCCAGAGTAACTCTTGGCAAGTTTGAAGTTGTTGCATCTTACTTTCTATGTCCCACTAAGATTTACCAAATCTTTCTGTCAGTGTGATTTAAAGGTAGGTGTTAGAATGTAGGTGAACAGGGACACTTGCATGTTGCTGATACCCAAAAGACACAGTCTAATAGTTTGCAGTGTTCTCTGTCGAATTACTCTGAGGTACTGTTTTGTTCTGTTCTGTGGTATTCCCTCAGGTTTGCAGGTACAGACGTACCTTGGGGGAAATAAGAAAAATCTTGCTGTGCTTAAATGAGTAGATAGCAAGTAAAAAAAAAAAAAAGAATGCTGAAAGTTTTCATCACAGCTGTACTGTGATTTGGTTTTTTCAACACTTTGGAGTGACTTCTGGGGGAAAAAAAAAATAGGTTTGTTTGTTTTTGTAATTGCTGTACGTTTCATTATTTAAAATGAGTAGTGCTTGATTTGGAGCTATTACAAAGGTATTGCTGCCTTCCTGTGATCTAGCTGAACTTAGCAAAACAAACCTCATTGAAAAATCTCCAGTAGTGATTTCCCCAGTCTGCACTGAAGCCCCAAATAAGCTATCTTTGTTTTTCTTATCCTTTAGAAATCAAATCAGAAATGTGGGGTATTACTGCTGAACATAAAGATGAATTAACCTGATCTGCTCCCTTTCAAGTTAGTGTTCAAGAAGGCACTCTTGATATCACCTGTACTAAATTTTGCTCTGGAGTGATACGAAGAGATGCATTCATCCAACATGCTGGTGGGTGCGGGGGACTCATTTAGTCCTGCCTGACTTGCTTTTTTGTGGTAGGGACAGAAATGGCTAACCCTTGGTTAAAGATTTAAGTACACACACAGTGTGAAAGAGCTGTGATGCAATTGATTTAAAATGGATAAATAAAGAAATGTTAGAGCCCTTCCACTGTGAAAAGCTTTGCTGCCTTTATAAAGGTATTTGTCATCACAGCTTAAACCGGGAATCTTTTTATTTGTAGAAATGTATCCATAAGAAATGTTATTATTGATAATAAATATGAATAATAATAGATATCAATAATAATTATTGATAATTTGATTAGTAATGAAGGGTTTAGAGCTTGGGCTGAGAGTAGGCCCTCCATACTGACACAGTGCAAACAGAGCATTTTTCAGAGTTGCTTCCTATGTGGTTTCTGTGGAAAGAAAACACACAGAGAGACATCAGTTACTCTGGAGAGAGACTTCCAAGTTTATCTTGTATTAATGGCAAAGAACATGCAAGATTTTGTCACATCCCTTGTTTTCAAAGAGTGCTTGTAACTGTAGCGTATCGGAGTGCTGGAATAACTTTGTTCTTGCGTTCAGGTCCCTGTGCAGGAGGATATTATCTGCATGTGCAAGGGTTTGAAATCTAATGAACAGCCACCCCCTTCTCTGTATCTCTTATTTCTAGGTCAGCTGCTATAGGCAACGGTGGAGTTGTAAGAGATCGGGAGTCTTAGGAGACCAACTCAAGTGTGAAGTTCCTGAACAGTAACAAATAGGGAGTTACAGCTAGCATTGTTCACAGGGAGTGGAGCTATGAAGGGCCTTGTAAATGTGGAATAGTGTTTCCATTAAAGAGAAAAGGGAAGTAGAAAGATTTTAATATTTATAGTGCTCAGGGATGGTAGATGATCTTTGTAAGGTATAAATGAGGTAGTGATAATGTTGAAAGGACAGGAAAGAAAAAGCAAAGCACTCAGATATGTAGGGTAGCTTTGGGAACGCTGTGAGGGGGGAGGTGTGTATATACCTATATCATTTAGGAGTAAAAACAAAGAGGTGGCCTTCAGAGTTTTTGTTTTGTTTTTCAGATGATATTTCTTCAGGCTTAAAGGTTTATGTGCCAGGATGACCAACAAGTGACAGCAAAGAGATGTAGCAAAACTTCATGCAAATAAAAATAATTCAGTTTAGTTAGTTGATGTACACAGTTGTTGTTGCAGTGCAGATAGTGAGTATTTCTCTACATTTATCACTAGGAGACTTCAAAACAAATGTGTTCTTCATGTTAGGATCTTAATGGATTCTTTAAAAGAAATGGAGAGCATCAGTATACGCAACGTGGTGGGTTTTTTTTGCTGGACTGTATGCTGTGTATGCTGTTTTCATGAAAATTAGTTATAATGTGTTATTTGAATTCCAAAATATAACCAAAAGTGTATGTTTCTTTTGCATGCTTTTTTAATTGGCAATTAAGAATACTCTCAATAGCGTCTCTCTCTGCTCTGTGCTAAGATTGATAACTTTATTGCTGTCAGAACCTGTGTGGAACGTTGCATGCGTTCCTAGTTGGAAAGAATTGTTGCTGGGAGCTTGTGCCATGAGTTATCCTGCATTGCCTTTAGTGGTTCCTGAAGGAGTCCAGAGTCCTCGCTGCAGAAGGAATGCTCAACAGCTGGATGCAGGAAGTGAACTTTTTCCTGTGTTAGCAACCGTCGCAGCAGAGGAGGACGAGAAGCGAACCGTTGGTTACATTAGCATCATTGTTAATTAGCTGATAGAAATCAATGGCATTAGGGCAGGTGGAAGAGAGCGGAAGCTGCCTGGGCAGCATGCATTGCAAAGAGGAAATTGAAGGACTGCTGAAAAGGGGGAAGTCTGAGAGCAGCACAACGTAGTGCACAGTGAAGGGCTGAGGAAGCAGATGGCGGAGATGCTTGCCATTTAGTCAGTGCTAACTGCTAGAAATGATCCGTTACTACGAAGGCGGTTTCTTCACAGTCACCACTCACCTGGGATGAGTAAAGTCTGTGATTCACATGACAGTGTGGGTCATCCATGAAGCAGGCTTTGAAAACTGTGCCTCATCCCCATCATCAGAGTGATTTATTCCTTTATTTATGTATTTATTTGTAAGTGTAATTTCCAGGACCACTCAAATCTTAAAAGCTTTTCGTTGGAATACAGAGAGAAAAAAAAAAGGGATGGAAAAAGTAGTTTCTGTGGTTTTCTTTGGGTCTCTAATTTGGAATAAAAGCTTTCTCATATATCTCACTAATAGTAGAACCTTCGGTTGGCGATAGTTAATTTTAAGAGTTTGCTATAAAAGTTTGGATATTATAGATAATACAGTTGTAGAGAATGGAAAATAGCTTTAGATTTGCTCTGTATGCTCGACAGTGTTTCTGAAGTGACTTTTTACTGGACCAGTTGTATTAGTTTTTTATTATGATTTGGTGGTTAGGGCTTTGTTGGTTTTTTTTACTCTGCTCTGAGAATCTCAGAAAAATGGGAAAGTGTAATAATAGTACCACAAATATACCTTATGTGTACACTTCTTTTGAAGTAATGCTGATATTCCAAATTACTTTTGAAAACTATCTGCAAAGCTTGCTTTTAAAAAGCGTGGGATGGAAGATGCTTTTAGCTTCTTAAGCTAATAATAGTTGGAAAGAATTGTGCTATCAAGATGACAGTATTAAAAGCTATCGCTTCAAGGTGTGCATTTAGATGGGTGAAGTGCTCTATTAATGAAGTTCAAGTATCTGATGTAGTTTGAAAGAGTAAAGGCAATGTACCAATGGGAGATGATCCAGAGTGGAAGTTCCAGCGCATGGCAACAAGCGATGCTGCTCATTTGCAGGTTGCTGCTGCAGCCAGTTCCCAAAATTCATCGGGATTAGGATCGTGATGCTGGGAATGTTGTTTACCATTCTCATTTACTATTATGTGAAATACAGATCTGTAAATAGATAAATTCAAGGTTTCCCTTTGTGGTTGGTTTATTTGAAGGAATATGCATCTCTTAGTGTTGTAAGAACTCAAACGTTTTGGATTGTAAGTGTAATTTGTTTAAGCAATTCTAATGGCTTGACCTGATAAGCTTTTATGTGCTATTTTAGTATTTGGAGAAGAAAAATACTGTCCATGAACAAGTTCTGTTAGATTTGCATATCTGTGGTACATAAAAAGCACACTCCCTTGTGATTAGTTTACTTACCGTTGTGCTTTCTGAAGGTTTGCTTCCAGACTGAGTTTGCAGAAGTAAAGTTATGCAGGGTACTGTCCGAGCATTTATACTCTTGGATTGCTCTTTTGGAGTTGGGAAGCAGCAATGAAAACAGGTAGTTCTGATGAGTTGTCTGCTTCCAGGCAACAGTGGAGAGAGCAATTTGTAAATGATGTGGTATTATTTGCTGGAATTACTCTGTACTCTCTAATGGCCCCTGATTAAAGTTGGTTCCTTAACAGCTAGTTGGGACATAACTCTTTTCTCTGAAGAGAAATACTGTTTCTTGACAACTCACATTTTTCTTCCCTGCTGTTTCTACTCTCTCCGTATAGAGTATCAAATAGACCTACGTAAGTGACTGCATTATGCAGAACTTGCGGACAAAGCTCTGCCTCTGTTCTGGCTGAGAGAAGAGGTGATTTAATTGAAATGTGATTTACCTTCTACACACTGTCTTCTAGCTCAGCGTGCTGTAATATCTTTGTGGTAGAAAACAGTAATTGAGGGGCACTGAGCGTGCGGTGTTAACTACTTTTGTTTTGAAGTCCACCTCTGTACAGATAGATTTCACAGGCACTTCCTGGGAACATCTTTACTCTCGGAGCAGAAAGTATTCCTTGTTCTTCAGTTAAGGGGGGGGAAAATGTACTCCTGTTGAAAAGCAGTTCTTAATAGTGATACTTGTAGTGCTGTTGTTTTGCCAACGATTGGTTGCAGTGTAAAAATGAATTTCTGGACTTAAGTGTAGCACTTGAAGAGGGAAGGGTGCCATTACATTGAGGAAGATGATGACCTGTTAGCCCTGTTAGCGTTTCCTCTTGAATTACAAAGGATACCAAAACATGGTTGTACTGATCTGCAGGTGATTCTGCTGCAACTTCAGTGTGAGAAGATTGAATTTCCTTTCTTGAAGGCCTTTTGCAGATTCCCTGGAGTGTCTCCTGAGAAGTTCTGTTGAGGAAAGATCACTTAAAAATGAGTTTGGTGAAAGAATACTGGCAAACTCCCACTGTGCTCAGGTTAACAGGTCTGAAAGAAACACTTTTGTAATCGTTCCTTTTCTTGGACAGTACTTGATTTTCCTTCAAGCTTGAGAGGTTGAAATGCAAGTTTTAAAGTGATTTACGCTTTATTTCTGACTAGAAACTGATGAGAAGTGGACTCTTGGAGCAGTGTTCAAGAATAATGTCCAGTTGGAATGTCTGAATTCCAAGTTAGTGGGAAGGGTGGAAAATTGTTGAGTGCATGACTGACAAGAGACCTCATTATTCATTTTTATGCTGTCTGGCAAATGCTTGTGGCTTTGACATGATTCCATGCATGCAGCTGCATTACTGTGTGTTGGAAAAGAATGAAAATAAGGTACCTTGATACCTGTGTTGATTTGGTCCATTTGGAATAATTAGTTCCATTCTGTGACTGTTGTAATGGGAGGAGTTGAACAGCATGTCAGAACTGAGTGCTGTAGTTTTTCTGTTGCATTTTTACAAACTAATTTTGCTTCTACAGCAGCAATATTGATGAAATGTAACTTAACTGCTTTGTCATCACTTAGAAAAGGGCCATAGTGTGGTGTGACTGAAAGCGACACAGGCGGGTACTCAGATATGAACAGCTGGTTTCCAGAGCTGAATTCCTCACCTTAGGGTGTCTGAGGTGTGGCTGGAGTCTTGACAATGCTTTTTTTTCCCCAAGCTTTTGTTACTGGTATTTTGATATTTAGAAGCTAATTTCTCTCTGGTGATTCTTAGCAACTGAATTTAAACACACAGAGATTTTGAATCAAGAAAATATTATTTACATTGTTTTACAGGCTGAAAACTGAGAACTTATTTCAGAACTGCTTCCAAAAGTACCATTAAATGTTTGTTTGTTTTTGCTATGTGCGTGGATTTAATCTTGTACCTAAATAGAAACATTCTCCTCTCTGAGGAGCGAATCATAGGATTGTTTGTGACTTCTCAGTAATCTACAACTGTATGACAAATAAAAACTATAATAAAAACTATTCAGTAGTGCAGAGCTAAGTTATGCAAAAGGGAAAATGCTGGTTTCTCTGCAGCTAGAAGTGGTCTGTTGTGTGAAATGTTACAGGAAGGAGAGTAAGCATTAACAGAAGGAAAACAACTACGTACAGCAATGACTCTTAAAACAGATGTGAAACTCCTGACACAATTAAGAGCATAACTGCTGAGTGCAGTGCTAAGCCAGAAGGTTACATGATCAGGGGAATGTCGAGCAGGACTCGACAGAGATTAGCTCTCAGTGCTAATGTGACAGCTACTGGAATACGGTCTCTTGTTTTCTTTTTCACAGTTGAGGAAAGATATTGACGTGGAGGTTTTCAGAAGAGAGGCAAGGAAATGACTGCAACTGATACTCGGGCATTAGAGGGAAAGATTTGAAGAACTCTCCATTTAGTTACAAAGGAAGCATTTAAGGGTTTATTTAATGAATAATTGCAGGAAAAAGAAATGGAATAATCAAGAGCTCTTTAAGGTCGCAAACAGAGATGCAAGCACAATCCAGTTAATCTCAGTTTTCAGAAAATAGAAAAATGGGCATAGTTTTCAGTGTTTTTAGAACCAATTGGAGTAACTTAACTGTGGCAATTTTTGCAGGGCTGGAAGTTTTAAAACTGAATGACTTAGTTTTCTAGGGTTTTTCTGCTGCAGCAAGTTGAACCAGCTGTTCAGAGGTCCATTGGTAAAACATTAACATGAATATTTATAGTTTACATGTTGTAGGCTGGTGGCTTGTTCAAATTAGAATGGATTAAAAATTGTTAGTTCACTTCCTAAGTATCCTTCCAGTGGCAACTTTCTGTTTTTTCGGAGTGGTTGAACTTGGCTCCTGGAATGTGAGGATTATGAACCTGTGAATGTGCTTTGCATTGCACTGTAGGATTTGGTCATAGAGAGCGTGCTCTTTGGAGTGCGGTTCTGAGGTCAAGTGAAACTATGCTAGATCTGGCAGCGTGTGCTCGACTTGCTTCACTGCTTCATACGTTTGCTAAATTGGATTTTAGTTTGAGTTGGCCATAACCACAAGCTTCGTCTGCTTGAACGCTATAGGAGTATTGTGAAATGGCTTTTCTGTTTTAAACCTGCAGAATTTGCATGTGGCAAAACAAATGTAAGATTCTTAAATTTCTTGTCTTCCTTGCCAGAACTTTTTACAAGGAGGTTGACATGCTTGTCTCAGTTGCTTTTTGAGGACCTATTTATAAGGCCCTTCTGTTTTCCCCCCTCCCTGCCATCAAACATATGAGTTCAAACTTAAATTTCAATATAAAGTCTAAAGAGTAATTGATACATTCTGTAAATAAAGATTTATGTTTGGGTTAGAGGTAATAGAATCATAGAATGGCTTGCATTGGAAGGGACACCAAGGACTGTCAAGCTTCAACCCCCCTGCCACAGGCAGGGCCACCAACCTCCAGGTCTGGTACTACACCAAGATGCCCTGGGCCCCATCCGGCCTGGTCTTGAACACCTCCTAGAGGTGATGCTACAGATGTGCTGCACTCCTTAAACTCATCACGTGTAGATGATGCTGTTGCAGAATAATGTGAATTTGGAGAATAACTATAGAGTTAAACTCATCTTCCCATTTAAAAGCTGTTTGAAGTTTATCAAATTCTTAGTGTTTCCAGTATTTTTTCTTGTTTGCTATGGTTAACATTTTTAAGTGTACTGAGAATTAAAACAGTTTAGAATCTTTTTTTTTCTGAATTCTGCTACAAAAGTTTTCACTTGCTAGAAATGTAACCTGTAAGAAATTCTGTAAGATGGAGTAAAGAGGTTACTTATTGTAACCTGTAAGAAATCGTTAAGTCTTTCCTTTAAATGATCAGCAGCTTTCGTATGTGTAAGGTGAGGAAGTGAAGATATGCAATCAGTTATGCAAATTAATCTGTTGCTGTTTCTTCTCTCTACATCGAGTGTGCTGAGTTACCTGTTCGGGTACTTGTCTGGGTCTTGGTGACCCTATAGGAAACAGAGAAGGCATAGGGTGATGGCTTGGTAGTGACTTCTGGTTCCTCACTTTCCTGTTTCCTGCTTTCTGCCCTCAGCTTTAGCTTTGAACGTGGGACGTAGAACTGGGCTTAGAAACTGGGATGGCTACAGGATGAGATGAGAAGCAGCATAAGCTAGGCTACTTCTGTTTGCCTTAAGATTCATCAGTTTTCTTTAAATATTAAACAAGGCAACATTGAACATCCTTTTTGCATTGATTTTACTAATATTTTAAATTAAAAAAAAAAAACCTGGTCATGGTTAAATTAGTACAGGTTATTGCAAAAAATGCAAAGGAATTTTGAAGAAATTTCTCGTAATTTTTTTTTAATTAATAATTGAGATGTTTTTTGCCCCTTTTCTTAATTAGTATGTGTTAGATGACAATAAGGAACGGCAGTATTCTGATCTTTACATTGCAGCTGTTAGTGTTTGATCAGTCCATACCTTTGTGTGCTTTTAGGTAGGTAATGTTTGAATCGAGGCAGGTGATTTTTGTGCCTCAGGAAACTCCTGCCATAAAATCGGTGTGAGTCCACTTCGTTTGATAACCTCAAATTCCTTAATGTGTTCCTAACTTCAGCCCGTTGGGGGAGCTGCCAGAAGTGCAGACAGAAAAGACTCGTCTGTGCCTCCTCATGGGCGGGTGACCAAAACCCAAAACGCTGCCTTGTTTACCAGGGAAAAAACAGAGCTTGCAGGCACACTGACTGCTAGATGTGTGTGAGCTCACTCAGTAGAGGTTCCTACGTGATGGATCCTGAATGGCGAAGGTAGAATCACGTTGGTGATTCAAGAAGGAGAAAATGTATCATCTTTGTATGTCTGTTTTAGTCCCCAGTGCTATCGAGCTCCTCTTGTTTTTTAAACAAAACAGGTTTGACCATTGCTGAAGTAAAGTAGCACCTTGGATTTCCTATTTCTCAGTGAAGAGAACAGCTCTTCTGTCAGAGCTGGCGCTGGTGTATTTCCATACGGCTCTTCTGGCAGAGAAGCTGCCTACCAAAGGAAAGCTTGTGGAAACTGAACATGCTGGTGAACTTCTGCAGGAGCAAAGCACAATTAGATACTACATACAGATGTTGGCCTAAAAAGTGATTTTTAAGTAAGAAAAGGAACCGTTTCTGGCCTGTGTTTATGAAGTGAGAGCTTTATGTTTATTCTGTAACTGTACGTAAGGATTTGTGATTTCAGTGATTTCGGTTTGGGCTCCTGTGTGCTTTAATCTGCTTACTGCAGGAATCTGAGGATCAGCCTTTTTGCTAAAGGAAAACATGGCTTGAGGAAAAAATATCCGTAGTAATGGGTGTGTTAATATTAGGTTTAGTGGGCAGTGAGTGTGTTCCGTTACTATGGAAGCGATCTCAACATAGGTAATAACCCTTTACAAAAAATCCCACTTTCACCTTTTTCAAACCTGTTATGTCTGTTGCTTTAAGAAGCTCAGTGTCTCAAGTAGGACTTAAAGAGCATATTTTTGTGGAAGGTGATATTATTGTAGAAAGCTGATGCACCTTGGAAAACACGGGGCACGTCAGTCTTTTTCAGACTATTTTTAAGAAATAGTATTTACAGCTGTGTCCCAGTTACACAGATGGGTTGCTTTCCCTTGGTTTCCTATATTAAATACTGTTGTGTTTTATGTCCTTCACAAGCAGCAGGTCTTTTCCACTCCTCTCACTGGGTTTGTTACTGAGTTTGTCAGAGTAGCAGTTATCAATTATTCATATCTCTATCAGTAGCAAAAGCAGAGAAAGGAAGTCTGTGATCTGCCTTACTCATCTCACTTGTATTTCAAACATAGCTGCTCACTCGCAAATGAAAAAGGAAAAATGTGGTGGTTTTGCTGTTTTCCTTGCCTTCATTAAAAAAAGCAGTGCACGTTTGCATGATCACTTCTATCCAGATGAGGTAATGCACCCTGCCTCATTTCTTCCTACTCTGTTTATTCCGCGTGTTTATGTTCCTCTGGATGGTGGGTGATTTCATGTCAGGTGTCACCCTTGAGTAACATCAGTGGGTGTGTGGATCCCTCCTCGTTCAGCACTTTGCTCGCTCAGATGCCTGCTGCTGACAGGTTAACACGTGTAATTTTCTAATCCTCTAATTTCTTCTGAAAGAATACTGTATTTACCTGATTTGATGTGAGAAATAATTTGATCTTTTTCAGATTCAAGCAGTGTCAAGTGCATCTTTCTGGCAAAATACTGTCTAAACTTACGACTGCGAGCTTTCTGTAATCCTTTGGAGTGTTTACTTGGCTGGGGAATTAAATGAGACACTTGGGCAATCAGATAATCCTAAAATGCATTTTCAGTTTGTGAACATAACTTGAGCTTTTGTGGAGCGGTCTGTTCTGCTAGTAAAGAGATTCTAGGAAAGCTTAGTTGAGTTTTAAGTATATACTTAAGAGTTATTTAATTAGAAGGTGAAAGAATTGTGATGTAATGTGCTTCATATTTTAGGCAGCTATTGCACGTGCCTTTATTAAGCTGTGCAAACATCCAGCCTGACACTATGGCTATGAATCCATCGTACTGGAAGCACAAAGCTTATGTATATAAAATGTGTGTGTGTGTGTATATATACATAAATATATACATACATAAATAAATGTGTAAAAAACATTTTTAGGTGGATCCTTGTTATAATTGAATACTGAATGTAACTGTACTGTGTGCATATGTTATTCTTTTTAATACAGTATATATTGAACTAGATTTTACTTGGATTTCACAGATTAGTTTCTGTGTAGCTGCTGTTTCTGTGTTCTTATGTTTTTTTGGAGCCAGTTCTCTTTGTGTATTTTTCTGTCCCAAAGAGTATTTTGACAATTTTAAGTGATCTGATCATCTCTGAACTAAAATATCTGAGGCTTGTGCTAGAGAGGAGCGTAAGTGTAGCAAGCTCTGTGTGATCAGAGTCTGTGTGCCAGTAAGCATGGGTAATGCAGTTTTATGGTAGGATACAAGAAAATAAGTATACGTGCATGCTGATTTTTCTGAAAGTGGGCCTACTTTGCTTTCTTCTTTCAGAATAATGCTAGCAATGTGTTAACCATAAGAAATAAGGGTGAACAAGAGCTTACAAACTTAAAATATTTTGATGACTTGCTTTAGAAAAGTTGCTTTTTGGCAAAAGTTGCTTTGGCAAAATATACATGGATTTATTTTTATTTTTTGAATGGATTTGAGCATTGAAGTGTCACTGTCTGCTCAACTGACCCTCTTTTTTTCAGAGTGGAAATGCTTAATAGCTTTAACGTTGCAGCAGTGCACTCAGTGTTGAGAAGTGGTACTTATGATGACTCCTGAAAGCATCATGGACAATCAGAAATTTTGCCTTTTTAGAGTGAAGGTTTAAAAATGTAGGTTTTGTGCACCAACTTGAATTAAGTGATGCTTTTTTTTTCTTCTTTACTGTTATCTTTCTTACTAGTATGAAAAATGTGGTGTTTGTTTTCTGTGTAATCTTCGTGGGTCATGTGTCTGCACCTTAAAACCTCAAATGGATTAATGTTTTTAATGAGATTATCCCAAGTGACATGGAATCTAACTTCCTCAGTTATGTCAGCTTCCCTTGCATGTTAGTGAAGACATGGATCGGTGTCTTCTGTTTACTGACTCTATCAGGATTGTGAAAATGTTGTTCCCTGACATCGGATAGCACATGGCCAAGGTGCTGTCAGACTTGTGTTACCAAACTTGAATCTCTTGGGACTGTATTTCAGCACCTTGTTCGTGGGAGGGCTGTTTACTTGGGTTTCATGGCAGGGCCTTGGAAGGGGGAAATTGAGTCTATTGTCCTTATGCTGTGTTGATCCACGTTGGAGTTGAGGTATTGTCATCATTAGATTGTGGTGAGAGCTCTGGCTGTCAGTTTAGCACTTCTCTTGTTTTGCATGTAATTATTAAAACCTCTTCCTGTATGAAGTATTTGCTTGATGACAGCAGAACCTCTCTTTTGTGCTGTCTTTTACTGTATTAGAGGTAGAAAAGTTTACTGAGCTGTAGTCAAGAACAAAAACATGGTTTTGCTTTATTCTCAAGTACATCTAATTTCTTTGTAGGGGAATGTTGTTCTCTAAGTAATACAAATGTGATATTTTAATAAGTGGAGCAGAATTAAAAAGACTTAAATGTACTGTCATCAATGGTGCTGTACTGGGATCTTCTGGTGTCAAGAGTCAGAGGGAGTGGGTATCTGAGTTACTGAAGTTCACAGTCCCTTCTCATACTTTCTGTGGGTAAAACGGCTTAAACTGCTTTTTTGACCTCAAGGTAGTTTAGTGTTAGTACTGATGATGTTGCTAGCAGCTGTCTATATTAATAATTGCCCCAAATCCAAAGGGAGGGAAAAATAAATGGAAATATGGGGAGTTTGGTATCCACTTAGATTTCTTGATTTTCTTTAAATTCAACTTGCAGTTTTCAAGTTCTTCTGTTGTGTCTCCTTCAGAAACTTTTGGATCTTTTCAAGGTGATCTAACCAAAAAAGTTCAGAAGGTGGTTGGATGTTGCCTTATTTTAAGAGAAACAAGCACATTCACTCAAATGTTATTGCTTACTGATCTTCAGAAATGAATAATATCTATGTATATTTTTACAGATGACTTTAAAATCCTTTGTATGATCTTTTGCCTATTCTTGTTTTGGTGGCTGTGCTATCAGGAAAACTGCTTCTATTAGGGTTTTCTGTAAAGAAGAAAGCTGGTCAGGATCTGCAAGTGAGAGAGTCTTCTGCGTTGGCTTCACATTACCCTAGAAGTGCACTACATTTCTGTGACAGTGCTTATGTAAATTTACTCACCCTCATTACAGTGGTGAATTCAGCTGTGATCCGGGTGGGTGACAGTGTTAGCCAAGGCAGGGCCACCTGTGGGGACATATCTGCATGGCCTCGGATAACTGGATGTCTAGCTCTTTTTATTTTTTAAAGGAGCTAAACTGTTACGTGAAGCAGTTTGAATTTGGAGTTGTTAGGAATTTCACCTTGGTGAAGCGTTATCAGGTATTACATGTATTAACTCAAAGTTGGGCAAAGAGAGAAATCATTGAAATATGTATAACTTACTTGCCAGGAGACTTGAGCATCTGTTGTGTACAGTATTCAGAATTCAGCGTTGTGTATGAGCCTAAAAAAATACCATCACCTCTGGGAAATGGAAATGCCATATTATGCAATTGCCTTTTCCAGTTATTCTCTTTCCTTGCTTGCTCACGTTCTATATTCCTGTTTCTTTGCTCTGTATAGTCAGTCATTTATTGTTGTGAGAGGACCTGTTGAAGACTACCTGTAATTTTGTTTATCTTCTCCTCCCTATTCAATGGCGGTTGGAACCCCTAATTTTTGGTAGAGCACCTGAGTTCTACATGTGAACTAACATGTAATTCAAGAGACAAAGGTAGAAAAAAAGGCTGTGGTGAGATGACTTGTCTAACAGTATGTTTGTAGTAGAGCTACAAATCTTCCAGTCTTCCCCTTTCTCAATATCCATTTATGCTTTTCAGGAGTGCAGTGGAAATGCATGTTTGTCCCCTTAGTCAATTTTGCAAAGAGCAGCTCTGGGATGTGGGGTCTTTCAGGAGCTCACTGCGTTCACTGAACTTTGTTCATTAGGCCCGATCATTTCTGAAGTTGTGTCCGGGTCAAAAACTGGCTTCTCACTGTTCACTGTGGATGAGTTGGGGGCTGAGGGGAGGAGGAAAACAACAAAATAATTACAACAAGGAAAACAAACTGGAACTGAATGGTTGATTTATCTCTCTTCTGCCTGTGAGAAGTACCTGAATTGTTTGGTCTGTTCAGACTGAGGTGCAGCTCTAGGAAAACAGTTCACCTCTTAGCTTCTAGAGTCACTGAATTACTTCTGAGAAGTCTGAATTTGAGTCCTTGTATTATTACCTTCACTTTCATTTTCGATGAGGCAGTAACTGGTTTTCTTTCGAGAGCAGATTGTACTCTTCAGCCTAAAATTGAACTTCAGTGTCTGAAATAAAATTAGATGGATCTATCTAATTAAGAATGCAAATGTAAACAGAAAATAGCAAACTCATTATGTCATGCATAAAAAAATTAGAAGCTAATGTTTGATTTTAATAATATCTTGAAGTTCTTTGACTTTCAGTTTCAGGAAACTTAGTTACGTTTGAGTTTCAGTAGTAAAACAGTGTAAGTTGTTGGCCTTCAGTGGTTTAGTACTCCCCTCTCTTCCTTTTGGAGGTATTGATTTCTTTCTACCATTTTAGAAATAAAGCCATATTTTAACCTGTTTTTTCTGAAAAAGAACTTTGTTTGTAGAATCCTTTTCATCCTTTTTAGTAATTTGTCCCACTTGTCTATACAACTCCATTCATAGAGGTGTCTTAGACTGGTTTCCATGAAAGCTTGTGTTAAAGGGCAACCTGGAGAAAAAGATGAGAACTTCCTTCCAACGGGAAGAATGTCCTGAGAAGCAGACATTACAGAGCAGCACAGGCTTCGCTGTTCCAGATAAGGAGATGGGGTAGGAGCGGGAATGAGGCTTTGTATGTTGTTTTGCTCATAGCATAAAACTTTCAGTTTGAAGGGTACAATGAGTATTTATTGGACTGCAGAGTGATCAGGCTCACATTTTCTTTTGGCAGAGCACTGTGCCTTCAGCTTAGTTTGTGTTATGATTTTCTGGAAGGTGTTAGTGCCCAGTTGGTATATTCTCTGAGGCTGCTGCTCTGCTAGAAAAATGCAGGGTTTTTTTTTATAATTTTAATCACTTGTGGAAGACAGCCATATTTTATTTCAATACAGCAGGCCACATAAAAATGCACTGAAAAAAAAAAAGGTTTTGTCTTACTTTTACATGCAGCAAATAAAAATGGCTGTGATCAGCTGTTCAGTTACTGCTGAGACTTGGGTGTTGTGTTCCCATTATGTTACTTTTATTCCCTCCCATATGGAAAACTTCAGTGAGTGTTTTGCACAAAGACCTCCATCAAACTAACAAAGATGGGGGCTGAAATACACTTCAGACATCTTAGTTCAGGTGTACTTAAATAAGGCTGGTTTTGGTGCTTAAACAATTCTGAGTTATCTCCATACAATGTCACTACCACTGACTGTCATGCTGTTATTTTTTTTTCTGATAACAAATAATTAATGTCTGTGCTGTTGAGGAAGTTCAAATTCTAGTAGCGTCTCTAGCTTAACACATCCAAATACATATTAGCTGAGAGATGGAAAGGAGAGTCACTGAGCTCTATGTGAGTATAAGTAAGTTGAATGAAGTTCCTTGCTCTTCTGCTGCCCCGTATTTCTTTCCAAATGCTTGGTTTCTAAGCACAGAAGACTCTCAGATCCCTTCCTGAATCCCTGTCACCAGTGAAGGGAAGGGACTGGCCTTGAGGTTCAGCTGCAGCACTGGTTTTTGCTAGGGAGCATTTTTAGTGCTTTCTGGTAAGCATGCGTAAACTTTTGTTTGTATTATCTACACTGATACTTTTTATTATGGTTACAGTAAGAGTTATGGTATTAACCAAATAAGTATCTCAGAGACTGCATGAAGTGAGGAAATGTATAGTCCAGTACCATACAATAGTATGCTGTTGCAACTGCTGACAGCTTGTTCTTTGTGCCTGGCCAAAATCTTGGATGTTGAAGGTGGTTATGAATAGGTGTTGTAGTTGCTAGTATGAGTTTTTTTGGAAACTATCAGTTTGTTATGAAAGATGGTGGGGGGAGGGAGAAAAAATAAGTTGCTTTATTAGAGCAGTATAATCCTTAATTCAAAGTGTTGTTGTTTCTTAATTTTCCTGGGTTGAACTGATGTTAGGGGAAACATTGGTTAAATGTGAAAATTACTGACAAAGTTGAAGGTATACTGTGGGATGTGATATTCTTTCTTCACCCTATACTGTGTCTGCTTTCCAAGTCCAGCATGGTGCTGAAACCTCATTGCAGCTCACACTGTATTCGCTTCAGTAATTTAGGTCTGGAGAGCACTTAATAAAAATTGTGCAAGTGAATCTTGGCATAGCTGAATTTTCCAATCTGTAGTAAGCATTAAGTCACAGCCTGTTTTTTGAATTGGTTCCCAGAGCCATGCTTTGTGTACTTGTGCTGATTTTCATGCATGAGTGAGGAAGATGTGATATTTTTTTGTTTGAAAGGCTTGAAGAAAATGATGATAATTTAACCTTAACCTGTCTGGATTTAACTGCTTCCAAAATAATGAGTGAGCTGAGAAAAGTCACAGTGATGGTGCTGTAGACGTTTCCATAGGAAGCTCTGTAAGTATTGTTAAATCCTAGGGTGTGCTAACAGGTATTTTAAAAACACAAGTGTCTTGATCCTTCTTCTTTTTTAATGCAACAAATAGATAAAAACAGTAAGAAATGTTACAAGGGAGTATCTCAAGGGGTGGTAGAGCGCTGTCTACCTTAGCAGGCCTCTTTCTGGGCTATCAAGTAATCTCAGCTATCCCACCTTTGTGATTTGGTTCTCAGGAACAACTTGCCATGCGTGTACTTGCAGCAGACAGCCATATACAATGTACTGGGATTAGGCATTGCTAAGGGTATAGCTGGTATATCAGTAAGAGGAACCTCCCTTCTTATTTGAAGTAGGCTTCCACATGGTGACTGCTCTTGGCCAACCATTTTCACACAGTAGACTTTGGAAGCTCCTGAGCTGTTTTTCTGTGGAATTCTGAGCTAGCAGTGCTTGCTGGGCTGGGCTGTCAGAATTCCTTGAGAATTCTTTATCAGTGTGTACCTTTTTGTACTGAGGTTACAAGGTTTTGGTCTGTGGTTAATTTGGTGGATCTTTAAGCCATTAATTTGTATGAATTGCCTAAAGCTCTTGTTCTTCAGAGTGTCATTTGCTTCGCTCTTGGAAGTTTCCTAACAGCAAACATGGTTTTGGCAGCTCCCTTTATGCTCATTCCCTTTAAATTCTGACACTGATCCAGATGTAGAGCAGTATTAACCATAAAAATAAATGGAGGTCTGAGGAGAAAACTTGCGCCTGTAACTGTGCTCTGTAATAGCTCTGGACACCATCAGGTATGGAATTATGCTTGGCTGTTCCTAAGGCCCAAGCAGCATGTCCTGGTGACCCGAGGTGTGGGGTCATGATGGAGTAGCCACGATGGGCCCTTCTGAAGAAGCTGCTGCGGAGCAGTGCTGGGGCCGCTGTAGGCAGTGTGAGTGCCACAGCAGCTCAGGTACTGCTGAGGGGCTTTGTGACTCACTGCCAGGACTGGGAACAGCCTCGGGAACAGTGGGAGGTGCAAAGGGAACTGCGGAGCTGTGAGATGGAGGGGGGCTGGATGTCTGTTCAGTGAGCTTGAGGGATCTGGTTAGGGGATGGATAGAACAGGCTTTAAGAGATTTTAGTGGTCTAATGCGTATGTTGCCATCTTACTCATGTTGGGAAAATGCGTACTGGATTATTCAATGTGGCAGTGTATTTAGACCACAATTGTATTTACAAAGTCACAGACAACATCTTGACTGTGCTGAATGAAGTGTAAAGTAACTGCATCCATGGTACAGGATTACAGTAAATTAACTGTGGATGTTTTCTGAAATTTTGAAGTGAATGATATCAAACTGTTCTAAAAAACCATCTGGTGCATCTCAGTTTTGTTGTTGTTTTTTTTCGCTATAAAAAGGGAGACGGTTGTTTTACCTCATAGTAGAATTTAACTCGTGTGTCTGTGGTAGGCAGCCTACAGAAATACACAGAGACATTTAGCAGCTTTATCTCAGTAGAATTTGTGAGGGGAATAATAAATAAAGACTATTAACAGAATAATTTATTAAGAAATATTTAACCACTGCCTCATTCTGTAACAAGTCTGTGAAAAAGGTTAAGCATAGAGTCATGGAATCACCAAAGTTGGAAAAGACCTCCAAGATCATGCAGTCCAACCACTCACCTACCACCAGTATTCCCCCACTAAACACTGTCCTTTAATACAATATCTAAATGTTTCTTGAATATCTCCAGGGATGATGACACAATGACCTCCCTGTGCAGCCCATTCCAGTGCACAACCACTTTTGGAGAATAAATTGTTACTAATATCAAATATGAATCTCCCCTGGCACAACTTGAGGCCATTCCCTCTAGTCCTGTTGCTAGTTTACATGAGAGAAGAGATCGACGCCAATTTTGCCACAGCCTCCTTTCAGGGCATCGTAAAGAGAGATGAGGTCCCACCTGATCCTCCTCCAGACTGAACTTGGGTTGATATGGCTGAGGGCAGAGCAGAGTCTTGTAATGATTCTATTTTTCTTACAGCAGTTAAGGCAATTAGTGTGTCTGTTTTTATAAATGTACGATAAAGTATAAATTCTGGTGTTTTCTAACCTGCGTAACATGAAGTAACATCATTCAAAACAAGCTCAGATTTTACTGTTATTCACATACATTGCAAGCAAGCATGTGATAGGAGTATTGCACTGCAAAGCTTAAGTTACCCTCCCAATGGTAAGTTTCATTCTGCTTGCCTTGAGTGCTCGAGGTGGTATTGGTGTGGGCCTAATTCTTGCTTTTGGAAGGCTGTACTTGTGGAGAAGATGTCCTTTTTCCTTTTCTTGGCCCGTGCTTTTTAAAGTGAGTGACATACCTGTTAGCCAAAATAGTGCTGGAAGAGGTTTAGAACTGCTGATGATTCTGGTAGTCAATAACTGGTGTGTGCAAATCTGTCTTTATTCTTCGTAGGGTAGGAACCACGTTGGTCATGGCGTATTTCTTTGCTTCTGTGACTGACTGCTTTTCTATCCTGTGTGGGGAGCAGGTCGAGAATTTCGTAGTAATTTTGTCAACACTTGCATAGTTAAAAGGATCAAAAATTGTTATTTGTATTATAATCTCTCCTGTACTGTGTCTGATACACTGTAATCAGTCATTTTGTGCTTATGAACTCTCAAAGTCGTAGAAAATCTTATTTTAATGTCTCAGTTCACTCCCACCTATTAGTCTGATATCAGGATCCTGATATTTTGATGTGGTTACGCATAAGATTCAGTTTTTGGTATTTGCAGAGCCCTCTGATTTCAAATTTAGATTACGATACAGTATGTGAAGGTAGTAGTTCCTGTTGTAGTAGTAGTTATGTAGTTGGGAGGGAGAGTAAGATAGGGCCAGTGCTGATGTATTTTGAGTATTTAGTTTCTCCTTGAAATCTGTAAGAAAATGATTTTTCTTAGCATGGTGGGGGAAAAAATGGGAAGAATGGAAAAATTGAAGACATTTTTACTTGTTCAAAACTTTTCAAGGAATAGGAGTCTGTAAGAGCTGGGCATCTATACGAAGTTAACAGAGAGCAAATGGGAGGGCTTATTTAACTGGAAATTTGATGTTGAATTGGTGATTTGAGTGTAGACACAAATGTAGATGTAAAAAGTGCTGAATTTCTCTGAATTTCTTTTCTCATTTCTCAACTATTCCTTTGAGTTCAAGTGTTACGAGGAAGAAAACCAGGTGACCTCAGGAAGCAGTTGTTTGGGGGCCAGAACCGTGTGAACCTCTGGAAATGCTGCTTTTAATATGCTGTGCTGCAGAGTCTGTGCTGCAGGAAAACTGGTTCATTCTATTTTCATAAATAAAAATAGTTACCTAGGACAGTTACAATAGTTACAAAGAAATTCAAGGGTGAAGAAAACAGCGTTGCTTCAGTGAACTTGAGAAACTGATTTTGTGTATCAAATGCTATGGGCTAATGAGAAACCCTTTTAAACTTTCTGACTTAATGTTTAGGATAAAATGGTTTCTAATTTCTGAATTAACACGTTAGGACTCTGTCAGCATACTAATAAAATAATGGTAAAGGCTACGTATTTTGTTTGTGGGATGAGGTTTGGGAGTAAGAATAGTGCAAGCTACATTATTGTAACTGGAGAGTCAAAGGAAGCTTTACCTTATATGCAACTGAAGAAATACGTGTATGTGTCTCCTGAAACCCTTTACATTTGATTGATGTTGTGATACAGGTGGATGATATGCCCTCCCTGCTTTTTGCCTCTTTAGAATTTGTGCGTGTAATTTCTTTGAAAACATATGTAGTAAATTGTTTCTATTTTCCTTTTCTTCTCCTTTTAGGGACCAGTTACTCTCCACAAGAAAATTCACATAACCACAGTGCTCTTCATAGTTCAAATTCACATTCTTCTAATCCCAGCAATAATCCAAGCAAAACTTCTGATGGAGTGAGTATTTGTGATTGGTATTTATCTCTGTATCACTCCATTCATATATATACAGTATTTTCAGCATTATCTGAAATGGGAGACGTGTACTTCCTCTTTTATTGTGTTCTCCAACATAAGTTTTTGTTTTATAAACACTCTGCACATCCAAGCTGCAGTTGTTAAACATTGTAGAACTGTTCTAATTGATAATCATTAGAGGTTTGAGTTATGTGTTTTGAATTTAAAATGTGAGATTGTTTAGTAATGTAGATATATAAATTCTTATCTTGAACTTTATTGGTAAAATCATATTTTCTTGCCTAGGTTTATTTCAAATGCACTGTAGTGAGTTTTTAATCACCTTATTGTATGAGTTTTAGTGGTTAGAGTGGTGGTTGTTCAAAGACTGCACTGAAAGCAGAGTAGGTAAATTTGCAAAGCATATAAAAAAGATTGAAAATATAATTGCAATGATTTTTGAGGAATTTCAAGTTGCAGAGAACTAATGTTAGCAATATTGATATTACTGTATCCCCATAAGTATACTGTTAGTTTCTTTTATTTTTTCAGGGTTGGTGAGAATAAAACAGGAGAAACTACTGTAGAATGCAGCAGGAGTATAGTGGTCACATCTTAATGCTTACCAACAATGGAAAAGGCATTTAAATGTGATCTAAATGGAAAGCAGTGATATGGATGCATATGAGAACATGACATAGTTTTCAGTGCGTGTATTAAAACTCTGGGGTAGTCTTTTGTCCAACACTGTTTGTATTTTAAAGGCTTACGATTCTGCGGATGATTGGTCTGAACACATCAGCTCTTCAGGCAAAAAGTACTACTACAACTGCAGAACAGAAGTTTCACAGTGGGAAAAACCAAAAGAGTGGCTGGAAAGGTATATATATATATTTGTGTGTGTGTGTGTGTGTATGTGTGTCTGTTTTCAACTTATAAAGAAAAGTATTAATGTAATTTATAGAGTGGTTGAGTTTATCTAGTACTTCTGTATAAGATTGTGGTCCAAGTTTGTGCTTCCACCACCCATACATGACCTCTAACACCTATTGTATCCCTGGGTGATCCCAGAACAGGGGGAGGGGAAATGTGTGTTTTCTTTGCTGTATTAGTCAGCTGAACTGGTCTGGTATGGTGAGGGCTTGGACAGTTGTTGGTGTAAGAAAGCAACACTTGGAGCTTGCCAGCTTCATCTGTAGCAATGATCTATTAGAATGATTCATCTTATTTATCCTATCCTGTAGAAAGTATTGTTAGGTGGTGTAAATTCTTATTTAACTTGCATTGTTTTGTTTTTTTTCTTCAGAGAGCAGAGACAAAAAGAAGCAAGCAAAATGTCAGTTAACAGTTTTCCAAAAGATAGAGATTACAGAAGAGAGGTGATGCAGGCGACAGCTGCCAGTGGGTTTGCCAGTGGAAGTATGTGGTCTTGTGTTTTTACAGCAGTGTATTCTTGCCTTGTTTGCATTGCTCTTTTCCAAACTTAAAAAATTAAAAGATAAACACATTTCCTAAGCTGTTTTTCTCCTCTCTTCATATAAACAAAGCCAAACTGATGATGCAGACAGCTATCCCAAATGTTGTTCCTTAAAATAACTTTTGTTTGCTAGAACAACAGTTTCTTAATGCTTTTTGTGGTACTCTTTCTTGCAGCTTTTACTGCCTGATTGAGTTCTCTGTAGGTAGTTATTGCAACAACTTGCACAACTAATGGTACAGTTGGAGTGTTGCACTTACTGACACTTGTCAGTGTTATATTCTGAGCATGAAAATAGAAAAGAAGAAAAAAAACCTAAAAACTTGATTTCACATCTGAAAAATACAAACTAATGTAATAGATAATGGTATCAGGGTTTTTCAGAAACTTATCTACTTTACTGAAAGGCTATTTTTACCATGCCAATACTATTAGCAAAGCACGTCCCAGACCATGAATTGGCTTGGAATTTTTTTTTTCCTGAGAATATAGCTTTAATCCTTGCCAAAATTTTCTAGGAAATGTACAAACAATTCCTAGAAACATGTGAGATTCCTTCTGTGTGCTGATATAGTTTTAATGATTTTGTAGCATAAATCTCGAGATGGATTAAAAGTAGAAACCAAACTATATTTTTCCAAACTGTGTTTTTCTTCCCCTTCTGTGGGACTTGGCGAAGCAGACACGTGTAAAGGAATGCTTTTCTGTATATGCTAAAACATACTGCCATGCTAGAACAAACTGTATGCCATGAAAAGACAGCATAGTTGCATGTTTCAGTAACCGCTTGTTTTGTGACATGTGAAAATCAAGAAAAGAAAAGCTCGGTATTTGCTTGATGTATTCTCTGTGCAGTGTACTTTAACGTCCATTAGCACGTGACAGATGCAAACTAGTCACTCATTTCGTATATGGTCTTCGGAATTCATCCAACTGAAAGTGAATTCTTTGAGGCAGTATTCGGGTGACTTGACGTAGAATTCTTTGAAGGGGAGAATCTGAAACTACTTAATTACACATGGTGCTCAGGATTTTTAATGAACAAAAGAAAGAGGGCACAGATTATCTCTTCATGCTAAATGTAAGTGGAAATAAAAGATTTTGATTTAGATTTTTTAGGAGACTTCAAAAGTTAACTTTGACTGTAACACTCATTATAAAGCAACCTTTCATCAAAACACAGTGCTTAACTGGAACTGTAAATCAAGCAAAGGTCAGAGAAAATGCGTTTTGTCAGTGAGTAAAATTGAATTTTGCCTTTTTTGATGCTGATCTGCTTGAGGGTTTTCTTAATCATAAGAAGTTTGGTCAGCTCTAGTTATTGATGTGCAGCTGTATTGATCATAGTCACTGTAATCTTAGAGAATCTTCTAATTTAATCTTCTTTTTTTCTTATTGCAACATTACTTGGGGAATCTTGAAAAAAGTGGAAGACAAGCATTCCAGTGACGCCAGTAGTATGCTCCCACAGAATATTTTGTCTCAAACAAGCAGGCACAATGACAGAGACTACAGACTGCCAAGGGCAGAGACTCACAGTAGTTCTACTCCAGTACAGCATCCCATCAAACCAGTGGTTCATCCAACTGCTACCCCAAGCACTGTTCCTCCTAGTCCATTTTCTCTACAATCTGATCACCAGCCAAAGAAATCCTTTGATGCTAATGGAGCATCTACTTTATCAAAACTGCCTACATCTGCATCTTCCATCCCTTCACAGAAGACAGAGAGAAAAGGTACGTCTAATGAAATTCCTTGTGGTATTTAAAACCATGTATTTCATTTGCTGTGCTGGTTCAGTGTTACTTCCAGAACTTAAATGTACTTGCCATGTTGGTTGTGCATGCTTAGAGCCCAGTTAGCATTTTGATGAGCTTACTTCTTCTTAAATAATTTTAAATGGATATTGTAGCATTTGCTGTTTACTGGCTTATTCTGCAAATTGTTATTTCAGATCATCCTTTAGTAATATATTCAAGTTTTTTTTTCTTGCCTCGTTGTTTTGGATGTTTACCATTTTTTGAGTTCTTAGCAAAGATGTAGCTACACTGTTTGAAAGTCATTTTGGACCATTATATTTTAAGAACTACTCTTACGGGATGGAATGCCAGTGTCAAACTGAAAGTGCCATTCTTACAGAAAGATAGCAAATTTGTATGTATTTAACAGCTGCTCGAAGGTTGCTGAAAGTTTGTATTTCTGTGTACCGCAAACTTACAGAAGCATCGAACAAAGATCAGGACTTCATGCATTGTCTGTGACCTTAAAAAAATCTACATATTAATTGGATTTAATTTATTGTTAGGGAAGAAGAGCTGAAGAAGATTGTGAGGATGGAGAAGTGATACTTTGATATTGCTGAGATCATTGAAATGAGTAACGTTTTGTTTGAAAAAGGTGTTTCAGATCCTTGGGGAGAGGAAAAAAGTATTTTTTAATAAAAATCCTGGTTTTAACAGAACGTATTACTGAACTGTTGTGACACTGGATTCATTTTGGAAAGATATTGAAGTTTGCGAGTATGTCTAGTTAAGAAAGAGTAATACAGTCCTGAAAAGCACATTGAGACTCAGGTCTGACATTGGTCTTCCACTCTGCATTTGTTTTCTTGCCTTCTAGTTTTCTTTATTAAAGAATTCCAGCTTTTAGTGCGGTTGGAAATTCTCCTGGCTATCCAAAGATTCCCAACGGTAACATTTCTAGCAATGTAAGAAAAGTGTACGTGAAGAATTTTCCTGTTTTTCATGAGACCTTGAGCAGTTTTCACATTATCTGGAATGTGAGTGTTGATGGTAAATACAGAGTAACAGAGGCGAGCCCTTTTCTATTCAACACTGTAAAGCAGGAAGAATGGTGTGCTGGTTTTCATGTGGTACTTGTACAGAACACCAAGAAATTAGCTGCTAAGCCTCTGTTTTGAGTGCAGTTTGATACGCTCTTCTAAACACTGACAATGACAAGTGCAGAATGTCCATGTGAAATATTCTCTCCTTAGATTCACAGAATAATTAAGATTGGAAAAGAACGCTGAGATCATCCAGTTTAGCCATCAGCCCACCACTGCCATGCCCACTAAACCATGTCCCTCAGTGCCTCATCTACGTACTTTTTAAACACCTCCAGTGGTGGTGACTTCACCACCTCCCTCAGCAGCCTGTGCCAATGCCTCACCACTCTCTGAGAATATTTTTTACTAATATTAAGCATAACCTCTCTCTTTCCATTACTATCTTCAAAATGTTCTTAAAGAAACCCTTTGTTACTCCGTTCTTGCATATTCCATTCCTGTTTGGTGTCTGGTTGGACTTCAAACTAGGTATTCTTTTCCTGTTTACTGCATACCTTTATTAGTTGCTTCAAGTTAAACTGAGCAACTGAGTCTTGCTGAAACTGAAGGGATTTTCCATTGTGAGAAGTGCTAGAAATATTGTCAGGTAGTTCTGGAATTTCTTACGTGTGACATTGTTTTGAGAACATAGCACATACAGTTGGGTACGTACAGTAGAGATGACTGGGGGGCAGTCTTGACACTATGAATTTTACCTCAGAATCCATGTTACCTTAAATGCTTCTTTATCAATAATGATGTAATTTCTGTATTCCTATATAGGGGCTGTTTAAGCTTATAGGAATGAAATGGATAGATTCCATAATGATGCGTAGTTGATGTAACTGCTTTGTGACACTAAAGTGTGAGCAGATACAGCACTTTGGGAACTTCAGGCAGGGTGAGTTGCAGTTTTAAAGTTAGTAAGCAGTTGAATTAGAGTAGAAGAAAGTTAGGCTTCAAAAAGTTCTATGTGAATTTTGATGTTTTGCTTGAATGTCCTCCTTCAGAAACAGAAAAACTCTAATTTGTATTATGATAAAAAGTTGTTAATAGGGTACACTCAGTTATCTTGCCTTTTTCTTGCTTTGTATTTATTAAGACTTGTATTTGATGTTTGAACATGAACTTTGACCAGTGTAATATCTGTAGCACTTTGTGTATTTAAACATAGGGAGTAAATTGTTGCACACTGCAATGGTTCTGTATAGCTTTCTGCTGTTACTCATTCTCCCAGATGTGGCTGTGAACCTGTGGTGTTGTAGGTATGCTGTTTTGTTGGTGATGCACAAAATGAAGAAAATCTCATCCTGTAACAGTTGAAACAAGCTCCTTAAATTGTCTCTGTAGAATAGGAGAACAGTTAGGGAGGTTTGTTTTTATGGTAGTAAAGGAAACAGCCTTAGATATTTTTTTTCTTTTCCTTTTGTTGTTGTTGTTGTTCTCCCCATTCACTAGCTGTGCCATCCCTCTCTAAGAGGTAAAGCTGTCTTTTAGCATTGCTTACTAAAGGAGTTTGGTCCAAATGACTGAATAATACATGCAGTATCTTGCCTAAATTAATTCTTGCTTTTTGTCATTGTGTTGCCGGTGGCCATATGCCATATGGCATATGCCATATATGTACCACTGTTTTAATAGTTTTGTTAATAGTGTTTATTTTTTAAAATGCAGTAGTAGTTATGAAAAATAAAACAAAATCACCAAAACCCAACAATGCTTCTTTCAGCTCAATCTCTTTTGCTGCAGGGGTATGTTGTAGTCCCACAAGGAGATTGAATAAAATCCCTGGCTGAACTCTAGCTCAGCTGTTAGCAGTAGTCCTCTGCCCTCATGGCTGGCAGTAGTGGAGAGTTCCTGGGGAACTATTTGACCTCTACCCTTTGATTTGAATGTTCCAGTCAGAATCTGCTGCTTCTGTTTGTGCTCACTGTGAGTGCTCTATGCAGGTAAAGTGTGGGGTTGCTTTTCCTACTTTTTGGCTGCTTTATCTGTAGGGCACATCACATATTTTCGTGTTTCTTATTCACTTATTGAATGAAATGTACTGTCCATATCTTAACTGCGTGTCTGTCTGTAGGGTACTTCTCACACCTTTCCTCCAAGTCCCCTGAAGTAGCACTTCTGTTTCTAATGCCGTAGTACTGTGAAAACTCTCCAACAGAATTCAGCAGGATGACCAGTGCAGGGTAGTGTGAGTTGTGCTGCTGACGCTGCCAGGCTGAAGTAGTTGGTCAGTGGTAGCTGGGCTTCTTCCTTCTCCTTTCTTCACCCATTGTTTTGTACTTGTAACGCTTCCTAGACTTCAGTGGTCAGTTACTAACGTGGCTCCTGATATCATTGCATCTTCTTTGGCTGGGTTTTGCAGTTCTAAGTTTATTGCTCAGTTTGTACAGTGGTTGCAAAAAATTACATTAGTGAGACTGTTAGAGGTTTCTTTCACTGTTTCATACTTGTTTGCTGAGCATTGCTATTACATTCATTTTGGGAATAGAGCTAAAAATACAAAAGCTGCTCTGAGACTGGGGTGATCCAACATGAGTAGAGTACAGGTTGGACTTATTTTGTATTTCAGAGGCTTAGAGCACAATTGAGAGCCCAGTTACTGTTGTTGCTGTTGTTGCATTTGTCCAAACATTTTCAAAATGCATCTTTTTAAAATATGTACGTATCTTGCTATAGCTTAATGTCCTTCATAGATGAAATTGAATTAGAAAGCTCAATGTGACTTGCACTGCACAGAGAACTTGGTGGAAAACATTCATTGGACTGTACACAGAAGTACTTCAGGTGAATGTGTTACGATTCTTAGTCATTAGCATTAAATCAAGTAGTTTGGTGAGCTGTTCTGCGAGTTGTTAGATTAATAGAGCAGCAGTGAGCTTTATGGGGCAATAAGGCGTTGGTTTTCTGAACGTTTTGTAATGCTATTTTCCCCCCCCATGGAGAGCCCACTGAAAGCATGTGTGACTGTTGCTAACTGAGCAGAGATGGAACGCCAGCTTGCAGTGTGCTGAGTGAGTAAGGATGAAGTGCTGAATTCAGGGGATTTCAAGTGCATTTTGTTATACTGCTCAAAACAAAACTTAATAGGAAAAACTAATTGGAATACTCAAGGGGGTCACATTAATAATTTGGAAATTATGCAGTCAGCCCTAAGTGGGAAATTTCCATGTCATTTAAATAATAAAAACCTTTGAAATAAATCTTTTCATATGTATGACAGGATAAGAAGCAGCTACCTACAACAGTCTTGTAAAGCTACTTGATGTTTAGAGAATACCAGCCTGTGGGTTGTCAGGCAGAGGACTGTGAGGGAAGGTGGTGTGCAGAAAATCCATTTTCTCATCTCCCTTTTTCCCCCGGCAACACTGAGCCTGGACAGCTCAGCAGTAGCAGAGAAGGGAAGGAAGAGTGTTGCAGGCACAGATGGGAACATGGCTGTGGAGCTGCATAGGCCTCTGAGACAGGGTCGTCACCTGTGCATTAACCCTGGTCTGATAAACTGGTTTTCATCTGAAACATTGTAGGCTGAAAACACATCTCAGTATGAGATACACTGGGTCCTATTTGCTGAGGAGCAGCGCAGTATTGTCATGAAGGGGCCATGATTAATGACAGCAAGATTCAGCAGCGTTTTAATTTACTGCCTCAAACTTTGAGAATAGAAGCGTTTCCCTAGGCTGTCATTGGAGAACTCTGTGGTGCAGCTGCCACAATTAATGTGCCATAGTTTTCTGAAAGGATTACTTGTCCTTTTTGTTTAAGAATACGTATTGCTTTGGAATACCCAGTGGGATGTTTCAGCTCTGACTTGAGATGACTTCTCAGGGACAAGCAGTGGCTTCCAGTTACTTCCTTTCAGCTACCCCTTTGTGAAACCAGCAAGGATCACCTATGTCGTATTGCTTCTTGTCATAGGGAGTACTGCCTTATGTCTCAGACTTGTCTCCTTTTAGGCTAAAAGATGTGGTCACGGGTCACAGTCCAGCAGAGTAATTATAAACAGAAAGTCCTTTCCTAATTATGGTTGTCTTCAAAAATGTTCCATTCTACTGTATAACCACTTACTAAGCTCTCCATGCAGCTGTAAGTTAAGCTCCAAGCTTAACTGGTTTTTCTTTGCCATCTAGTTTGTTTTCATGTTTTTTTTTTGGACAGCTTTAGCTCTTGGCCTTGTGGTTTAGCAACTTGTTTTGGTGTCAGTGTATGTAGGCTTTATCTAATCATTGCTTATTGGTTTTGTTTGCTGTTGTTTTCAGAAAGCCCGCTGTACGTTTCATATTGTTACAACAAAGTGAATTGATGGATTTTTCTTTTAGAAGTTTTCTTAAGAGCTCTTGAAGTCAAAAGGCTTTTCTCTCTTCAGTGGTGTTTTTGCTTTGTTTTGGAACAGTGATCTTAAACGAAGAGCTGAAGTAATGAAATTTTCAACAGGTGAAGAGATTACAGTGGATGTTATGCTCTCGGTTTTAATTCTTTTTCAATTTTTTAATTTATTTAATAGTTTCATTTGGGACTTTATTTTAGTAGCTGAAATCATATGTGACGTTAGGGTCATTTGCTTAGCATTTGTTTAGAAGTTGGTGTTGACAATGAAGGGACTGCAGAATTATGCTGTCTAATGCCAGGCAGTTTTAGCTTATCATCTTCTAATACTTTTACAGGCCTTGTAACATAGTTGATCTTTTCTTTAATACTTCTAACAGACCATTTGCATTTTCTGCTTGTAAAAATGTGCTTAGGTTCAGAGTTAATCTGTGTTTGATGTATTAGCAGTTAAAAGCAGATTTACAAATGACTGCCATTCTGGATTCTAACTAGAATCCTTATTTTGCAGTAATACTGCATGTAGCTTGTTTATGAGCAAGGTGCTCTATTGACTCAGGTACAGACCAGTGTATCAGAGCTGTAAAATTGACTGACTGTTTGTAGAGGAATCTGAATATTCTCAGTATTGTGTTCTCTTCGGATGCATTTTGGGATGGTCGAGATCTGAAATGGGAGTTACAGGGCTGTGTAATTCCAAATATAACATAATTCCAAATTAAAGTAATGAAAAATGGGCTTTTACAGAAATGGCCTGTATTTCAGATTTTTTAGCATGTAGGGTTTTGTCATGAAAGATTTTCCCATTGCAGAGAAGAAAACGGCTTTTCAGGCTGCTTGAAAAGAACAAATGCTTTTACAAGCATACATTTTTCATTTCTGATTTGGCAGAAACACTCTGTCCCCTTTATACTATGCACGTTTAGATGGTTATGAACACAGAGATGTACTCCTCTGTTACATGTAGACTGCTGTTTTTGTAGGGTTAACAATTTCAAAAGCTGGCACTGTTAGGGTTGGCCATGAACTTTTTTTTCCACATCATTTTCTCAAGGTGTTTAGTTCACGTGATTGTACAAAAACTGTCCTTATAGATGTATTTTAACACATATAGAAAACTTCTACAATACTACAGTTGCAGAACAGTGTTTCCATATTGTCCAAAAGGAATCAATTTGACTGTGTCATTTTGTTTAGTATTCTTATAGTGGAGAAGCTCTCCCATACTAAAGTACTTCTGAAGGCTCTCTGGCATTCAGTGGTTTTGTATGACAGATTCTGAGTCCTTTTGGACAAGAAATGAGCAAATACCCAGGACTCATTGAAGGTTTGCCTCCACTGCATTGCTCATCCAACTTTGCCTTTCATTCAGTTGGTTTTTGTGTGTACAGAACTTCAGCATGGGTGAAAAATACTTGGAACTGCTTGCTATGGTGGTGTGGTTTGAAGCTCTGGAGCCGCTTATGTGAATTAATGCTATATTGGTGAACTTTTTCCTTGCTTAAAGCAGTTAATTTCTTTTTTTAACCACTGGTTGTACAGAAACGTGATTGGTCTGATCCAATGCTAAGAGAAGAACTCAATCTAACTGTGAGGAAATCTTCACTGCATTAAATACGTCTTGCTATTAGTCCCGGTAGTTGCTTAGGTGTTTGGGTTTCAGTTGGTTTATTTTCTGTTCTTTTTTTGTTTGTTTGTTTGTTTTTGTTTCTTTTTGTTTCTTTTTAAACTAGGGTGGTCACAACCACCCTCACCTCCCTCCCTCCCCCAGAGGCTCACAAAATCATGGGGTGAAAGACTTACAAGCACTAACAGTGCCCCATTCTGCTATGTTCCCTTGCTTTTGTCTGCCAGTACATGCATATGACTGATCCAGGTTCTGTTCAGACTTAATAGTGTAATAAGATTCTTGCTTACTTGATATATCTTGAATTCCTGTAATTTTGCTGAACTAACCTGGAACACGTTAGCATTGCAAGATGTTGTATGTAATATTTCTGCAGCAGACTAATGACAGTGCATTTGTGGGGAGGGCTGGTCACGTTACTGAAAAATGTATAAAGTTTTTGTAACCACTTCTTCTTTTCTCTTCAGTCTTTGTAATGCTTCTTGTCCCTTCATGTTATTTCTAGTTGTAAGTTCTTGTTATGAAAGCTCCTGGCCAAATAACCAGGTCCCTTTACAAACACAATAAAATCAACCTTTTGTCTCCCAAGGTGTTTGAAACTAGAAAAGGTTGTGTCTTTTTTTAGAAGCTTGCCTGAAAGATCAGGCTGTGTGTGTGTGTGCTGACCTTCACATCCTTACCGGCAGTCAAATCTGAGTTCTTCAGCATTTCTTCTAGTTTAGATTTCTCAGCTAATTAGCAGCAGAAGTTATTTCCAGAGTGTTGGAGGCCTGCTATGAACTTCCTAGAGAAACTGTGCAGAAGTCCTTTTTTTTTATTCTTTCTTTTGCTTTTTCATTTTAACTGAGAAGTAGAATCTCACCGGGTTTACATGTTGGTACTTCAGTCGATCTTTTATATTTTTTTTAGGGTTCTCCAATGTAGTATCAAACTCAAAACTTGTAATTAAGGCTGTCAGAAAGTAACAGCTGCTAGGAATTGTGTGGCACTTCGTTCTTAAGCAGTAGAATGAAACAAGACCTTTTGATTTTTCTTCTCTGCTAGAAGCCAACCACTTCTTACATTTAATATCTCTACAAAGGCAAAACAAACAAACAAACAAAAGAACACTTGGAGTGCAAGTTTCCCTCCCGCTTACTTTAGCTTTCACTTGGATTTTTTTTTTACCTCAAGTGTGGAATGTCTATGTTGATGTTCTCTCCTCAGTCTGAGGTGGGTTTAAAATCCAGGTTTCAGTATTGTGGGTAAGCATTGTGAATGAGATCTTGGATCCATACCCATCTTTCCACTCTTTGTCCAGGTTGTTTGGTACTACAGGGACACTGATTCTGACAAGCCGGGGGGTGGAGGCCTCAGGTGGAGTTGAAAGGGAATGAGAGAAAGGGAAGCAGGAATTGAAATGCGGTGATCCAGGCTTCAAAAAGGAAGGGTATTTGGAGTGAATCTATACCCATAGAAAGTGGAAGTACTTCCAGTGCAGGAATTTCGTAGAGTACTGGAATGCAGGAGAGACTTTCATACTAACTGAAAGTCAAATTTAAAACTTGTTGAGGAACTCAAATTATATCATGGCATTTTTCTTTTAATTAAGCCCAATTTAACTTAATAATTTGTGCAGTATAACTAATAACTTAAGCACTAAGCACGTATATAAGCAATTACTTGCTAAAAAGTGAGTAAGAAAATAAAGGAAATAGGTCTTGATGTTTGAGAAGAAGCTGATGACTTTGAAATCAGTTATGAGCAGCTACATGCTCATATGCTCATATGCAACATCACATGTTTTTCCCCTGTGCAGTGGGGATGCTAACAGCTCTTGGTTTAAATTTCTAGTACAATTTATCATCCTAACTATAATCTTGAGCATTGTAGCTGGATTGTATATGACAGACTCAGTCTTTCTTTTGTAGCTTTTGAAATCTGGTTTCTGAGTAAAGGAAGTATGTCTTATTCCCTCCCTCAAATTTTGACATATTATAACTTACCTGTTTGTAAGTCCATGGACTTTCTGATGCTTTTTGTCACTATATATCTTCTAAGGAAAGTTTGGAGTGATGGGTAAAAACATATCACAAGAGAATATACACTGCTGAAGAGAACATTAATGGAGAAATTTTTGGCTTAGGTTTGTCATAATAATTCAGAGTACAGTGGGGGTGGGTGGGAAGCATTTGTTGTGTTGACAGCTTTCCATCCAATTCTTGGAAGTAAAAGTACTTTTGAGTGTGTACCTAATACATATTAAGTTCACTAACCCAAACGATACTATTTATCAAATATCTTCAGTTTTTGTTACGTGAATGTGGTTTTTTTTCTTATAATGATATTTAAGAGTTCAGTCTTCTAATTTAATATGAATATTTTGCTAGTGAGGAGTTATGAGGATGTATTGAGGAAAATGAAAATTACTCTTTGCCTTCTATTCAGAGTCTACATCCGTGGACAAGACCGTATCCCATTCTTGCACAACTCCTTCTACATCTTCTGCTTCTGGACTGAATCCAGCTTCTGCACCTGCTTCATCAGCTCCTACAGTTCCTGTCTCACCTGTCCCACAGTCACCAATTCCTCCATTACTTCAGGACCCAAATCTCCTTCGACAGTTGCTGCCTGCTCTGCAGGCCACGTTGCAGCTTAATAATTCTAGCGTAGATATATCCAAAATCAATGAAGGTAAGGATTCCTTAAAGTTGATATAATCCTTTATTTATGCACATCAGTACACTGTGGGGAGAAATTGTAGTAAATTCTACTATTACTTTAAAAGAAAAGTAAATAAATCCCTACCTGAAGTGAGGGTTGTTAGTTATCTTGTTTTTCTGTTCAGCCTTTTAAAATTAGCCAGGTGATGTTTCAGATTAATTTGCTTGTGAATTCTGATGGACCTGAGTGGTTTTCATGTAGGACAGGGATGTATCACTGTACAGGTGTTCTCTTGCCCAAAGTTTAGTTAGTTTTTCACATGTTTATTTCCTGCCATGTTCTTTGTTTTCTGTAGTTTGAGCTGCCATCCTATTAGTGTTTGCAACTACCAAAACTTATAGGACTTTTGAAGTCTTGTTGTTTATCAACTTTTTTATTTAACAGAATATGTTGGTCTCTCTGAGTAAGATGGTGTATCAGTAATTTTGCTGGCAAGCTCTCTTTAGTGCATCTAATCCATTTTTGCTGGATAGGCTTTGTTAGAAGAATTTTTACAAGTAGATGTAGTGCCTTTCATTGCAAGAACAGGTGGAGTTGGTGCATTTTGATCATTGTTTTTTCCACTGAGATTTCTGCATGTGGCACCTTATTGAAGGAGGAAGTGTTGTGCAGTGGGTTTTTTGTTTCAATTTGTTCTGCACTGATCATCAATTTAAATAGGAGGCAAAACATTTGCATGTAGTGCCCAGAGATCTTCAACCTTTTAAAAGCGTGAACCATGAAAATGGTCAAATTTTACTTAAAACTTAGGAATTTTCACTTAACAATTATTTCTGTGGAAAAAAATCTCTATTGGTTTCCTTTTAATCAACAAATATTATGGGTTTCATCAGTAGTCCAGTAGGTTATTGTCTTTTTTTTTCCTGTGCTGGGAGGAGCTCTTAGTACTGTTTATTTGCACAAAGTCCAACTGAAAAAGTAGGAGAATCATGGTTGGTTGGTTTGAAAAATGACAAGTTCTGTTATGTATCCTGCTGTATTCTATTGCAGAGCCACTAACTTAAATTCCCAGTCTTTTTCTTTGGGCATACTTGATCAGCAGCTGTGTTCAGTACTGCTGTGATAGCATGAGGGCCTGCCTGGCAGATGGGCAGCGTGACTTCACCTTGTGCAGCGGGGCTGCCCTCATCATGCACATAATGCAGAGAAAAATTAGAGCTTTTGGATTTTTAACATGAAAAACATTTCTTTTTCCTCTAACAAGAAGTTTATTTCCCCCCATAATTGGTATTTTTAGTATTAATGTTTCTTGAATTCGGAATAGTGTTTCCCTCTACCTCCCTCAAACCTCTTTTAGTGAGCTGAAGTGATGCTGGTTTATTTCTTCATTATCATTACTATTTTTTAAGTTATATTCTTTTTAAAAAAGTTTATTCTTCTTTACTGTAATAATAAATTGAGTAAATGTTTTCTTTATTTATAAGATTTATAATTGATCATAAGATTAAGCTGTAGAGTTGAACTTAGTTTCTAAAAGGTTTTCTTTTTTTCCAATGAATGCCTTAAACTACTAAATAAAGGGCTTGGTTAAACATGCCAAGCATTCACAAGATGAATTTATGTCATTGATCATGTGGCTCTCTGGTCTGTCATGGATGTGGGGAAATAATAACAGAAAAGCAGTTTCAGACTGGCTAAATACATTCAACAGTTTAAACTTATGTTCTAGAATTGTCAGTAAAATGTAACGTTTGCTTTTAGTTCTAACAGCAGCTGTGACACAAGCCTCTCTGCAGTCTATACTCCATAAAATTCTTACTGCTGGACCATCTGCTTTCAATATCACTTCCCTAATTTCTCAAGCAGCACAACTGTCTACGCAAGGTATTCAAGGTTCTTTTTTACTCGCGTAAAGTAATGAGGTTGTATTTTATAAAGGCTGATACAACTGAAACTTGTAGAAGCTGTTTCATGTCATATCTCTGGCTGCATGGTGTGGAGTATGTTGAATGACTTCTTTTTCCAAAGATATGATAGGAAACCTTTACTCAGGGAACCGGAAGCTGGCAAGTAAAACTAAATAAATGTACTGTCTTGCCTTTTTGGGGTTTTCTTTGTATGTTAACTAAGTTAATATGAGCAATGTGAAACATGCAAGTTTATTCTGAGCCTTTATAAGGCTTAAATTTTTTTATTATATCAAACGTAACTCTCCAGTGTTTGAACACTTTTCTTTGTTACACTGTGCAACTGTGAGTATTGAGGCAGGCCTTGAATTCTTGAAAGTGAGTTAATTTTATCTTGTGTTATCTGTAGACTTTTGTAAGTAATTTTCAGCTTCCAGGCATGGTGTTACTTCAGATGTCCCTACTACATGATGGTTTGTAACTTAACAAAGCTAGAAACTGAAACCAAAACAACAAATGCAGGGTTTATATTGAGTAGATAAGCAGTATTATACAAGTAGTAACTTTTGTCAAGTAAAATATGAGGTTTTGGTTGTTTTGTTCGTTTGTTTCGATAATTGGTTGCTTAGAATGAATGAATAGATTGCTGAGTAGAGTGTTTGTGCGTTCTCTCAGTTAAATTCAGTTGAGCACTCAGAAATAGAAATCACAAGTGAAACTAATCTAATCTCTTCAAGCGTAAAAAGGCATTGTACAAAGGTCTCTTCCTTGCTTTTTCCTTCTTGCCAGGTTTTAGAAATGAATGGTTTGGGGAAAATACAAATCTTCGCTTGAAGTTGTTGTTGAACATTTGATTGTTCCAGTTGTTCTCCCCCCCCCCCCCCCCCCCCCCGTTTCAAATTGAATCTGTGTAATATGTAATACACAATACTGTGAAGTACTGGAAGAAAATCTATTTCACATTGAGATATGGTTTTATAAAAAAGAATGTTCTTCTTCACAGCTCAGCCATCTAATCAGTCTCCAATGTCTTTAACATCTGATGCCTCATCACCAAGATCATATGTATCTCCCAGAATAAGCACGCCTCAGACTAACACCGTTCCACTTAAGCCTTTGATGACTACACCACCGGTATCATCACAGCAGAAGGTAAGCTCCTTTTATTTATGGCATATTGCAGTAAGAAACCACTCAAGGTAATAGTAAGTATTAATGCTGTATATTCCAGGCACTAGCTGTTACATGTAGGATGATAATATACGTGTTATCTTTCTCAGTAGAAATGGAAACAACTGGAAGCAATTGTAGTCAGCTGTGTTTTTCTCAGTACAGCTCTAGCATGATCTTGTAATACACTTTTTTGTTTATTCCTGAAGGAAATCTTGCACTCATTTAAGATGCTATCATATGCAGTAGTAGTTGCATATTACTGGAAATATTACTAAGAGATCGGTATTGTTGTGTATTCAAATGAAAACAAAAACTTTCTACAAAGGGAACAGCTGATACAGTTCTTTGTACGTCAGCCAATAAATGATTATTAGATCGAGAGAAAAATTCTTAGCAAGTTGACTGTTCCTTGGTGCAGTCTCAGATTTGGTTCTAGGTGTTTACAAGGTCAGTAACATCATTTTCCTCTCTACTCCCTCTACCTTCGTTCTTTCAGAACTTCTTAATTGGGTCAGTGGCAGGTTCTTCCTAGAGGTGGGATGGGCATGTGAAAGAAAAGAAGGTTGTCTTTTTTTTTTCTTTTTGTGATTCCCTTTTGTTGGTCACTGCTCAGAGGAAAGAACGTGCTTTGCTGTGAGTAGTGTAGGAAGGTTAAAAAGCAGTTGGACACCGTATGTAGCATTTTATCAGTGTAAGAAGCATGACTGTAGACTTTGAGAGGGGAACAGTTTTGCGTGACTTTTTTTCTTCCCCCTAAAATCTGTTTTCCACCCATTTTCACCCTTGCATTTAGCTAAGATACCTTTCTTTCAAAATTCTACCAGGAAGAGAACCTCTTACAGTTTGAAGGCCTTTAAGAAACATTTTTGTCTTCAGAGGAACAGATTGCATTCCTTATTTTGAATATAACCACCTCATTGAGTTGTTTCATGGGTATAAAGAAAACCAGTTATACCCACAGGTGGTTTTTTTTTTGATTGGTGAAAGCCTGTGATTTGTGAAAGCCTGATGTGTATGAATCCTTCTGTTTGTCTTTGTTTCTGTCCTTGGAGAGCATCATGAGTCTATGTGGTCAAATCTGTTATCTAGCCAATGAGTACTGAAATTATCGTATAGCAGACTTGTAGCTAAGAAGGGAATGCGTGTGGTGTTTTCAAATCCTAAGATAAGAAAAATAACAATTATTATTGTGCAGGTTTTTGTTTTTGTTGTTATTGTTTTCTGTTGTTTTGATGGTTTTTCCTGTGGGTTTTTTTTTGTTTGTTTTTGTTTTTTGTTTTTCTTTTGAAGTTGGTCTCTTCTGGTTTCTATACTTCTGAGATACAGATTTACTTTATTAAAGTTTTGGTCATCAGCTACATAGTAAAGATTTCAAAACCTTTATCCTTTGCAATCTTACTTACCTTCTTATTTGCAAGACATTTGTCCTTGTTTGATAAACAGCTTCTTTAGTATTTATTGTACTTGCACAGATGTTTTCCTACAACTCTGCAAACAAATCTGTACCCACTGCCTGTCATAGAGTTCAAAATTAAGCCACCTACTTCAGAGGTATAGTGGTAAAGTGTTTCTTCAGAGAAAATCAAGGCAAGCCAAGTGCTCTAAGCAGGACCAGTGTGTCTTGGTAGACCAACTGTATAATTGAAGTTGCTTTTGGGCACACATGCCTTCCCTCAACTTTCTAATGGAAGCAAACTTCTAGGCTAAATGCAGGTTTGAGAAGAGTTGGTATGAGTTATAACTGTAGCAGTGGTGCCATTCCAGGATGGAGTGGGACCAGTGTTGGTTATTTTATGCTTTGTTTGCTATGATGATCATAGAATCGTAGAATCACCAAGGTTGGAAAAGACCCACAGGTTCACCCAGTCCAACCATACACCCATCACCAATGGTTCTCACTAAACCATGTCCCTCAACACAACGTCCAAACATTCCTTGAACACCTCCAGGGTCGGTGACTCTACCACCTCTCTGGGCAGCCCATTCCAGTGCCTGACCACCCTTTCAGAGAAACAGTATTTCCTGATGTCCAGCCTGAACCTTCCCTGGTGCAGCTTGAAGCCATTCCCTCTAGTCCTATCCCTGGTTACATGAGAGAAGAGGCTGACCCCCAGCTCACTACAACCTCCCTTCAGGTAGTTATAGAGAGCAATAAGGTCTCCCCTGAGCCTCCTCTTCTCCAGACTGAACAATCCCAGCTCCTTCAGCCGCTCCTCATAAGGTCTGTGCTCCAGACCCCTCACAGCTTTGTTGCCCTTCTCTGGACACGCTCCAGGCCTTGATGTCTTTCTTACAGTGAGGGGCCCAAAACTGGACACTGTACTGGAGGTGGGGCCTCACCAGTGCTGAGTACAGAGGGACAATTACTTCCCTGTTCCTGCTGGCAACACTGTTTCTGATGCCATTGGCCTTCTTAGCCACCTGGGCACACTGCTGGCTCATGTTCAGTCGAGCATCATGATCTCTTCTTCCTGGCTGGGTTTTGTGATTATCTGTAGTCACTGACTTGGCATGATGGTTTTCACCTTTTCTGAAGTAGGGTATTGTATGTTTTATTGGTGTGTACATATAAGCTCTTCTGCAACTGATGACTGTGTTTTAATGAGCATGCTGGGGCATATAAGTTGAAATTGCTCTATTTTAATCTAGCTTTCTTTCAAAGATAGTAACTTTCGTGTTCTGTGTGTGTTGTATGTGTCATATACATGAGAAGTTTTTATCCCATCCTTCTGTGAAAAAAGTTGTAAGTCCTACTACTCTGGGATATAAGCAATAAAACTTTATTTTTTCGAGACACCTTGAGTAATTAACAGATCTTCTAAGAATTAGTAACAATGCTTGACAACATGAGCCTTTTTGAGGTTTGGTGCTAGCAGCAGAGCTGCTGAAATGTTAATGTGGGCTGTTAGTCCCAGAAGTAGCAAATTCTGGTTCAGCAGCAGATACTTTTCCAGTTCAGTAAGAGCTTTCTTGATGTTTGTTGTAGTCACATAATTACGTTCCAGCAATCAATATCAAGATGCAAACTTTGGTTGTAGCTCCAATGGGAACCTGTTTCAGTAGTTGGGATTTTTAGCCAGGCTAGTTTATCCTGCTCTTAGAGCTCCATGTGAATTAGTCCAGATGTGGTGCAGTGCCAGGATGCTGCTCCAGAACGCAGGCTGCTTGGTGTAGGTGCTTCTGTGCAGTAGGCGTAGGTAGAACTGAAGTGGTATTGTGCAGGCAGAGCCCACTGCCACATGGGCAGTTATGTGTGCTGCCTCTGGAGACAACATTACACAGGTTGCACAATCAGGCTTGTTCCTTAGGGCTGCACAGGCACCGTACTGCTTTCAAACTGGAGTTGGCGTGTCTGCCTGGAGAAGAAATGTGTGGGAAATGTGGATAGCTAAGAATATTTGTAGCTTCTTTAATAGTGCTTTCTTATTTCCCCATGAATTCTGTTGTGTTTAGATATAATGTGTATATACATATATTTTTACTAGCTAAGGAGCTAGTTAGTGTCTCACTTTAGATCTGCAAGGGTATGGTGGTATCTGTGACTGAACTTCCTTCTGAAATTATTCCTTGTGTTAGAACAACTGCAATGGTTATGTCACACGTTTCATAAAGATATTTAGTCTTTTCAGAAATCAACTTACGAATTACTGGTATTCCATCTTCCTTACCCGTATGGTTCTGTTGATTTCAACTGAGGTGATCACTGAGTATCCTTACAGTAATGTTGATTTTTCTTTACCAGTCTGCTATTCAGACTGGGCTTTTTGTGATAATCTTAAAGGGTAGATTTTTCTCTTGGACGTAGGTTTGAGATTGCATTAGTATTTTGTTTGTATTTAAATGAACTTGCATCCTGAGTTTATTTTAGCAATGACTGTCTGGTTTGTTTCACCTATGTCTATTTCTGAAATTGAGAGAATATCTGGAGGTTCTGATAACCATTAGCTGGTGATGCACATCATCTTGGTGTCATCAAATGCCAGACAGGTGCCCTGACTGAAATTTTTGTCTATATGGATCTCCAGAATCTGTTTTTTTCTCCCTCCCTGTTTCTTAAAGTTATTAGCTTGATTTTTTCAGGGGTGAAAGCAGATGGGTAACTTTTGGAGCCACTTTCTCTCTTTGCACCTTCTTTAAAAAGAATGGAGGTTACGCATATGGGAGGAGAAAGCATCCTGGCTTCCTGTTAGTTACATACACTAACTTGAGCATACATTCATAAGTTACAGTTCTTTTCATCTTGTTGTAGCTCAGAAATACACAGTAAGCAAACAAACAGAACCTCTTGAAGAATATGAAACTTCCATCAGCGTTAAGATGTAACTTCCCTGTTTTCCTGATAGTTACTGTGCAGGAAACCTAATGAAGGTTTTGGACTTTGCAGGTTGCTACTCCAGGAGTTAAACAAGGACCAGCTTCACAGTCAGCACCTCAGCAGCCGGTAATAGCTGACAAGCAGGCAGGTCACGAACCTGCCTCTCCTCGAAGTCTTCAGCGCTCAAGGTATGCTGGAACACTTCTCTGTACTGCCTTGTGTTTCTGTTCTGAATCCATTGTGTGTGATATGCATTGCATTTTGTGGATTCTTCTTGGCTTCTTTATTGAACGTATGGTTTAACTCTACTGCTGCTGGGAGAATGTGTCTAACATATATTTTTTACAGATCTCATGTGGTAGGCTCTCTGCATTTAGACCACTTCTCAGAGTTGTGTTCACAGAAGCAAAATGAAATTCTTACTTCTGACCTGTTGCGCAGGAGTCAATTATAGAAGTTATTCCTTGTTTTCTGACTGAGTTTGGAATTTTTTATTTTCTGTGTATTTAAGAGATTAAGTACTTAAATTGTGTGATAGGCTTAGTGTTGGATGTCGGTGATGTCTTTCTGTAGTGTAATTTGGTTTTTTGTTGGTTTTTTGGTTTTTTAAATCATTGAGAGCTTTTGTCTAATTTTGGCTGCCTTAAACTTCATTCTCATGAAGACTTTGTCAGATGGCTGACCTAAAACTTACATTCCTCAGTGGGTGGAACAACCACATGGTTTATCAGCTTCAGCATCTAGTAATTATGGATATTGCTGTTTAATTCTTCCTTAATAGTAGTACCAGTGATAAATTGATATTTTGCAACCAACTAAATATTTTTGGTAAGGGAAGTAGACATTTTTTTAAGGAGTAGGTTCTAGGGAACAGCTCCTAATCAGCAGACTCTCTTGTTCTTTGCTGGTCACCATTTCCCAGTAGGAAATCTTGCTGAAGAGGGATAGATACTTTCTTGGGCAAATTTGCAGTGGGTTGGAGTCAGTCTGAGGTGATCCTGGTAGGCGTTTTTCTGCTATTCCATACCCTCACCTTTTCAGGTTTTAGGACTTCCTGCCCTGGCGTATGTGCAGTACCCACATCCAGTTGTCTTCAGAGATCTGCTGAGCCTCTACAAACCATTGCTGCGCTTGGCGTCAGCATTGTGCTGGAGAAGGGAAGCTGAATTTGACCCAGCAGCAATACAGCCGGATCAGGAGGGTTATGCAGGCAGCAGTGTCCCCTTTTGGAGAAGGAGAGACACAGGGAAACAGTGCACAAGCAGAGGAGAGCGTGCAGCCTGTTATCAGAAAGATGCTATGACAGTATTTTCACCTAAAATCTTAATTAGTAGTTGGTATCTTTTCGATGGTTGCATATTTGTGACAATGATACATCATCACAAGTCTGTGCATTTCTGTTTGCTTGGAAAGTTGCAAAAAATGGAGGATTAAGGAAACAGGTTTCAGTGCTATGGAATTGACCAGAAATGGAGCGGCTGGGTTGCAGATTTACTCATCTCCAAAAGATTTCCTATGGCTGAACTAGTACGGGACAGTTTTTTCCTTTGCAGGAGAAAACAGTCAGATTTGGGCTGCTCCTGAGTCTGACTCTCTTTTGTCGTCTTATACAAGTGAACGACATAACAAGCTGAACTGTGAACAAGTGGTCCAAAAAGAGGCTGTATCAATGAAGGTACCGCCTTCCTACAGGGTGCCAGTTTAAACTTGGGTTCATTGTGCAGAAGCTGGTAACTACGTTTCCTTTGCTTTGATTAGTATCAGAAGTCTTAAGTAAATAGAGCTAATACGTATTTTCACCTCCTTTTGGAGAAAGTACTGTCAAAAAACATTGGAATGGCTATTTTGAAAGAAAAGACATCATAACGTTTTTTTTTTCTAAGAGATAATTCCAAAGACATACTATAAATTATCACTACTTTAAAAATAGAACTAAATGAGTGCCTCAGTAATTAGTAGTTAGTCAGGATACTGGTTTCTTATTAGAAAGAATTGGGAATATTTTTCACTTACTTTAGAAAATGAAAAACTGCTGGAGGGGTGTCTTTTCTCCCCATTTTTTACATACAGTAAGATTTTGTAGTAGTGTATTTCACTACAGTCCTTTATCCGTGTTTGTGTTTGTGCTTTATCCTGTCCAGAAACGTTGCCTGTGGCACAGTCAGTCTGTAATTCATTTAGGAGGTAAGGGGGGTATTTGGTGTTAGCGAAGCAGTACAAAACCTAACAGTAGTTTTGTATCATTGCCGCATTAGTGGCTCCCCCTGCTGCTGACATAGCAGAACTAGGATATTTTAGGACAGTATGTTTTATTCATAGTTAAGAAGCAACTTTATTTTTCAGAAGCTCGCAGATTTTAGTTGTTTCCCTGAAACATTTGTGATATGTTGAAGAGGAGTCAAAAGTTGGGGTGATAAATGGGAAGGCAAGTCACAGGGATGCTTTGATTCCACTACAGCTGGGGCTTAAATAGACATTGAAGATCATGTGTCAGTTCTCCTTAGTTAGTCAACATAGCCTTTCTCTAAGCCATCAGTATGCTGATGCTGAATGGATCATAAAATTATAGAATAATTCAGGTTGGAAGATACTTCTGGTTATGATCTAGTCCAAGTTGCAGCTCAAACTAGAACCAGAATGACCTTTGAATATCTCTGAAGGAAGGGATTTTGCAGGCTCTGAGCATCTCCTGTGAATGTTTGACTATTCTTACAGTGATTTTTTTTTCCTTTCTTTCAACTTGTTTCTCTGCCTCTTGGCTTATCACTGTGCTTCTCTGGGAGGAGTCTGGCTCCATCTGCTTTCCCTGTAGGTAGCTGAAGAGGTTAAGATTCTTCAGCTCTTCTCCCAGCCTCTTTTTTTTTTTTCCAGACGGAACAAATCCAGTTCCTCTAGCTTCTCCTGACATGGCATGTGCTTCAGCTCCCTTATCAGCTCTGTGGTCCTCTGCTGGATTCCTTTGGTATGGCAGCTTTTCTTGCCTGGTTTTGAGCTCCCCACTACACAGCACTCCAGGTACTGTGTATCTTACAAGCTCTGAAGAAAGAGAAGGAATGCTGTATTCAACCATGTTCTTGCTAATACAGCCCAGCGTGTGCTTGGCCTGCTTTGCCACAGGAATACATTCCTGACTTGCATTTAACTTGTCTGCCAGGATCCTCAGATCCTTCTCTGCAAATTTGTTTTCTACCCACTTGGTGCCCAGCCTGTTACATTTCTGTGGGGTTATTCCAGTATTGCTGCAAAGGATTATTCCACCTGAGCTGCAGGACTTTGCGTTTGCCTTCTTTAAAAATTGATTCCCAGCTGCCCTATTCCCATCCCTCAATCTGCCCTCCCATGTGTTGACTGCTCCTCCCAGTTTGGTGTGATTTGCATACTCACTGAAGATGCACTCTGGAGTAGCATTTATGTTGTAAATAAAGACACTGAACAGTACTGACCCCTCCCCCCCAGTATGGATCAGCAAAGGGCAGCATTAGCTTCTCACTTTCACCTGAACTTTGTACTGCTGATTCAACCCTTTGAGCCCAGCAATCCAGTCAGCTTTTCATTCACCTTACGCATGGAATATGGGCATGGATAACTGAGGAGTTAGATGATAAGAAAACTATGGAGAAACCATATCAAAGGCCTTGTTGAAGACAACATCACTGCTTTTCTCTTCCTCTGAGGTTGGTCTGGTGTAATCTGTCCTTGCTAGATCTATGCTGGTTCTCTGTTTTGCTTTTTAGCCTTTAATGTACGTGGAAGTGGATTCCAGGAAGACTTGTTCCATAGGTTTTACAGTGACTGTGGTCACTGTAGTGACCTATGGTCAACAGGCTGTAGTGTCCATGCTCCTTGTGCTTGCTGAAGATGGCTGTAACATTTGCTTTTCTCCCCATGGCCAAGAAACTTGTCTTCTAACCAGGATACTTCAACATGATACAGTTTCTCCGTCACACTTGCCAACTCCATCATTACCCTTGAGTGCATACTGTCTGGTTTAACCGCTTCTTAATTTATTCCTCTGTTGCAGCCTAATACTTCCCTTGTGTTGACTTGTCTGATGCACTCAGGTACATGAGGGGCCTGAGAGCAGGCCATAGCAGTAAAAAAAAGATTAAAAAAAAAATAACTGAGTATTCTGGCCTCATTCATGTCTTCTGTCGCTAGATTCCTTTGCCTTTGAGAGGGGCAGCCCCACCTGTTTCTTAGTCTTTCTTTTGCTGCTCATCTACAGTCCTTTTTGCCCTTCACATTCTTGATTAGTTTCAACTCCAGCTTCAAAATCTAAATGCCATTTTTCCTCATCAACAGAATGTTTCTAATATTAAGTGCTTGCACTTTTAAGTGGGTTTAAAGTAGTTAGTCCAATTACTGAGGAGAATACATAGCAAAAAGAAATACATCTTTTTTCCAGTTATGTCATTTTTGCAACTTCTGCCTGAAATCAGAGATTTGTGTATATAATTCTAAGAGCACTACTTGCCAAATCTTTCTGCATAATGGTTTTTGATATATTAAGCTTTTAAAAAAGTTTGGAGGCACTGAAAGGAATGAGGTTCAACAGAGGAAGTTCTGGAGTGGAGTAGAAGTCTTTGTTGTTGTATAGCCATGTGCCGTACCTAATTTGTAGACTGTGAAACTGCTGTACTTGACAAGTGTGAGTGATTAGGGCAGAAGTCTGGGTGGTAGACTGTGAAGGTAGTTACACTGTGCTGAGTTGTTGTGTCAGTCCTGGAGTTACTTGATGAGTTACAGTGGTTGTCCTTTGTGTTATTTGCAGACTCTTCTTGTGCTCAAGATTGCTGCTCCCTTAAGAGGCTGCTGAGGACAGAGGCAGGCTGTTGTCATCCTGACCTGTCCTTGTCCATATTGACATGCTTTAGTTGGCACTACTCCTGCCTCTTAGGAAAATGCAAGAGTAGAGATCCACTCTGTGAGTGGAGGGGCAGTGGGAGTGATTGTGAGAATACCAGAAGGGGATACAAGTGAGCAGAAACCTTGTTTGGGCAAGAGGATAGAGGAGTAAAAAAGGGCACGTGCTGAAACTTCAGCTATTAAGCATTCCCAGCCTGAATTATTACCCATCCAAGGGGAAGTTCTTCTAGAAGATCAGATTGCCTGGACAGCAGCACTTGCAGGGAAGAGACACCTTGGTAGTAGGATACAAGGCAACCACCTCAAGTTTCATGGAAAGGGTAGTTAAGCATTGAGCAGGCTGCTCAGGGATCTGGAAGTCACCATCCCTGGAAGCATTTAAGAGATGTGTGGATGCTGTTCTTAGGGACATGTTTTAGTGGTGAACTTGAGGTGTTAGGTGGATGGCTGGGCTTTTTATGATCATGAAGGTCTTCTCCAGCCTCAGCGGTATGAATGTGGAAATTGAAGAACAGCGACTATACAATCAACAAATATACAATCAGAAGAGTGGTGTGGTTAGGCTGGTATTTTATAGATTGTACAGCTAGAAAGATGATTGCAGTGGAAAGGGATAATCAAGAATAAATGAAAACACTCACCCGTGTCCTAGGCTCGTAGAAAAACTCCAAAGGGAGCAATCTCTAGAAATAGATCCTTCCCCAGTGGCAGTCAGCCCTTAAATGGGCTTTTAAATGGAGAGGTGCAGCCAGGCTTCACCCCTTCTGGTCACACAGCTGAATTGCCTTCACCTGTGCTCCTGTGGCTGACCCAGTGCTCACCTCAGGTGATCCATCAGTGGTTCAGGCTGTGACTCAACAGTTCCTATACAGTGATGAACCCCATACATAATAAAATTGTATAGTTGCAGCTCTGGCAGGTATGGTTGGGTTGGATCCATATGGTGTGAGCATGGTCTTCATGTTGCCTTTGGCACCTGGGCTTCCAGACACATAGGAAGTAAATGTAAGTATCAGTGACTTTTGAAAAGAAGAATTTGGGGGAACTTTTGTAGCCTATTGAGCTTAATGTTAGGTGATCAGCTCGTATACTACAACTTTGTTGAGAGAAGCTCTCTTTAACCTGAGAGCTTATGGTGCACATGTAAGGTGAAGGGTGAGTACTTGTAAACTGGGAGTAGTAGAGTGCTTGTGGATTAGTCAGTCATAATCAGTTTGCCAAAGATATATCTCAGAAGTCCTCACCTCTTCTAGATGTTCCAACAGGAGTAGGCTTTTATAAAGAGGTGGGATTCTTAGGAAGGAGCTTGATATGATCCCATACGTACAGAGCATGATGAGGTAGAGGGAAAAAATGTTTTCTACACTGGAGTGAGAGGGCAAATATTAGGGGAATGTGGTTTTTAAGAAGAAAAGAAGAGAAAAACAAACAAAAAACTCAACAAAAACCCTAATGTTGCTTGAAGCAGTGGCTAGAAGGCCAGAATACTTTGTAGACAGTGTAATCTTGAATGCAGTAGGTGGCAAAAGACTGTAAAGATCAGCATTAAAGGGTTTTTTTTAGAAAAAAATAGCATTTTTGATCAAGTATTTTAGCTGTGAAGTAGATTTGAAAAAGCTGTGTATTGGAATACTGTTCTGAAATGTGAAAGTGGGTTTGCTTAGATACGGAGATGTGAAAGAGGATGGTGAAATACTGTGTCCCAGATACGGAGTCTTTGATGTGGCACATGATACAGAGTTTGTAAGTGAATGTCTTTCATTCCTACAATTTTTTTTTGCTTCTGTGAACAAAGTCTCCAGCAAATGATTAACAAACCAACCAGGAAAACAACAGCGTGGATATGTTAAGTAAAGCAATCAGAATGTACTGCTGCTCTATTACTTCTGTTCTATTCAATACCTGAAGTGAGGATGTACAAAATTTAGGTGTCACTTAAGGCATTTGTGCTTTGACACTGGTAAACGGTTAAACTTGCCAAAGTCCATGCAGCTATCTTTTTAGACTGGGAGAGCACTCTTTGTGCTTAATAATCACTGTGACACTAAAATATAGTTGCAGCTTACATTTCTTTAAGTTATGTAGATTGAAAAGAAACAACAAAAATACAACCAGAGAAACTCTGCCATGTAGCACTCAAACCATTCCCATACACCTACGAGGTTTGTGGATAAGTGTTTCACATTTGATGTACCAGAAGTATTTACCTTCTGTTGATGTATATGCTTTATGTGGCTGGAAGCAGGGAATTTTGAGTGTTAGTTTCTCTCTGTGTTTACACGTGTTTTCAGATCCTTACTTTTTAAAATTTCTTTCTTCCAGTAGTCAAAGAAGCCCATCACCAGGTCCAAATCATACCTCTAGCACTAGTGCATCAAATTCAACACCTGCACCGCAGAATCCATCTGTACGACCCACTTGTTCGTTAACACCGACGCTAGCAGCACACTTCAATGAAAACCTTATAAAGCATGTTCAAGGCTGGCCTGCAGACCATGCGGAAAAGCAGGTGAGTACACCTGTGCTCTGTTTCTTGTTAGAATGCTGAATGGGTAACTTAAAAACTTTTGTTAGCCAAGTTGCTTTTTCTAGAAATTAGAAGGATGTTTAAGGGAAGCATGCTGGTCCTTAGCCAGAAAAAGGGTGGGAGGTGGGAGGTTAGGCCAGACCTCCAGGTCTGATGTGGGATGGCTGTTTACTAGCTGAGTATTTTCAGTCTTGCTTCATGTACCAGTACTTTTGAAATCCTCTCCAATAAAAGAATAGTCATTGTCGTAAATACTTTCTCTTACTGACAGAGTTCGGTTGAAATTCACAAACAACATAAATTTCAACAGATCTTTTATTAAAATTTTTGTTATGTGAAAAATGTCAAGAATTAGGTGACAATGTTAAACTATTTGAGAGCAATTCACAGTTTGAGTCTTTGTGTTGTTAGCTTTTCATGGTGAAAAAAGAATTATACCTTGTTTGTTGTATCCAGTTTTTAAGTTGATGTAAAGAGCACGGACTGAATGTAAGCCTTTCTTTTTTTTTTTCCCTCCACATAGACTGAAATCCATAGAATTTGTCATCCTTATAAGTACATGGTGGCAATATAGGGAAACTGGATGCATGTCAGCTACTTAGAGTGTATTATTCAAAGAAACCATACTGGTTATCATGTCTAGTTGAAGACCATTCTGTCAAGGGCAACCCAGTTTGACAGTCTAGGTCAGATACTAACCGTACTTAGCCTGTCTTACTTACTTTGGTCTTCTGAAGAGCAGCTGCATGCTGCCTCAAGCCTACATTGGAAACTTTTGGCAAGTAACTTGCAGGTTTACTCTTAGAAGCGCTGTTTCTGTTGATTCTGTTTTGGGTTTTTAGTTTGTTGGCTTGTTTTTTTCCTCTATGAATTTTTAAATACAATTTTAAGACATTGACAACTTGTATTGAGTCAAACCACAACTGCTATGGAATGTGGAAATGATGAGCGCAGTCATTTCTCACTGTGTCTTTGCCCCAATGTGTGGAGATTTTGAGTTGACAGTGTTATTTTCACTGTGTACTGAATTGAGAATATCTCTCAATGTAGAAAATGTAGATTTACTCAGGTTTTTTTAGGTCATTTTTTCCCCTCCAATATCAGTAATAAATGAACAGTGGAGTCATGTACCCTGTTGGATGCTCTTACCATTGTGCTGGGTGTTTACATACTGTATTTACGTCACATGAAAGTGTTGTTAGTAGACCAGTTTTGAATAGTCACACCTGAGTTAGCTGGAGTCATATATCCAGTTCAGTGGCAAGAAATGGTAAGAATGGTAAGAAATGTGCCAACTGTGGAGAAGGGCCGTCCCTTCTGAATTGGCACATCTGTGCATCTCTGCTTGAGTAGTGGAAATACTGAAGTAAAGGAGTTTGTCTACAAGAGAACACCTGAAGAAAGTTATGAAGCTTTTTTTTCTGCATGAAGTTGCTGAAAAGAATATGGCATTCAGCTGTTTTTGTCAGCAAGGCTTGGATGAGAAATTGAAGTTGGTCATGAGTCCTGCTGTGTGCTAGCTTCAAAATGGTTGAAGAAACATTTGTTAGGGTTAAAGGAATCTAAATCACCCCTCTCCAGCATCAGCCTGGGTTATGTAACATACTAACATCCAACATTGTTTTTTTCTGATTCTAAGTGGACATTTGTAGAGCACTTACGACATTTGTAATGTACTTTTTTATTTGATTTACAGTACATTCAGAAGTCTCAGCGCTGTAGAAGTTACAGTGCCTGCTGTTCTGAGATGTGCTCACCCAGCAGTCTTTTGGCTACAGGCTGTTGTTTCCAGTGCTTGACTCAAAATTCTGACTTTTCTATTCTGCTGTTGTAGGCATCAAGATTACGTGAGGAAGCCCATAACATGGGAAGTGTTCATATGTCAGAAATATGTACTGAATTAAAGAATTTAAGATCTTTAGTTCGAGTATGTGAAATTCAAGCAACTTTGCGTGAGCAAAGGTAAGCATGTTTGTTTGTCAAATGGTAATTTGGTGACTTTCAAGGTGGTATTAGAATTTCCATACTGATAGTGTTTCGTCTGAGCAATATTTCTGATGGCTTTGGAAGCATGCTGATGTTTAACTAAATTTGAAAGCTGTCTTTCCTGTATATGGCCTACCTGTTTTCTACACAGGTACCTCTTGACAGTGAATAGGGTCAGATATGCTTACACAGATGGAAAAGAAATGTATTTCCAGATACACTAGTTTAGAATTAATCTATAGTATCCTTCCGTATGTGATGCAGAGGTCATAGATGCACATCTACATCGTTCATACTGCTCTTAAATGCTACAATTTGCATGAGACATTGGGTCTAAAGCTGGAACAGGTTTGAGGAATTCTTATGGTTACAAACTGAGGTAAAATTAGTGTTTGTTGGTTAAGTAAGAGATATTTGAGAAGGTCTCAGGAGTTCTCAGGGATAACAGTTCTTCAGGGAAAACAGACTTCTGCTTCTTAAGTCAGTCAAAAAGGTTGTCATTAACAGTGTGGCTGTTACTGTTACTAAAATGTTTCTGCTTTCATAGCTTCATAACATAAGTTACAGTTCCTGTAGGATATTTAATCAGCAGCTTTGTTTACAGCAGCTTTTATTTACAGATGAAATAAAATGTCTTGATAAATTCTTCTGTATCTTATAGGCACATTTTATCTGATGTAACGTCAGGTGTCTTTGTTCAGCTCGCTAAATGCCACTTTCCTGTACACTCTGCCTTTAAGCCAACAACAGATAATGGTTACTATGGCTTTGAATCTGTGATAGCACGTTTCTTCTGTTTTTGCTGCCATCCCAAAGACATGGCATAAGTAACAATCTGTGGGGCAAGAGGAAAGGCCTTCACAAAGGTTGGGAATAACAAGCCAGTCGACTTGAATAATGATACAATTTGCACAGAATAGATCTATTTACATTTGTTGTAAAAGGGAACTCGAAAGTATATTGTTTTAATCATAATTGGCAGCATGCAAAATGACACCATTCATTGGCTGTGATAGATTTCGTATGCCTTCACCTTTTTATCTTAGTGTGTTTATTTACCGTGTGTCTATCCTGCTTTATGTATTTTAACTACTTTTCAGTAGAAAATTCCCTTTTACTGAATCATAGAATTGCAGAAAGGCCTGAGTTGAAAAGGACTGTAATAATCATTGAGTTTCAACCCCCCTGCTACAGGCAGGGTGCCAACCACAAGACCAGGCTGCCCAGAGCCACATCCAGCCTGGCCTTGAATGCCTCCAGGGATGGGGCATTCACAACCAGCTGAACTACAGATGTATTTGAGAAGTGCTCTGTAAAAATCTGCTGAAGTGCACATCCTTTCTGAATCAAAACTGCTCTGGACTAGCAGAATATTTATGCAGTATTTCAGCTTTTTCTTAAAGTTTTCTTCGTGTGCTTGGATTGCACTTCAACGCTGGGAAAAGTTGTTACAAATTACTCATTACAAATTCTGGGAAACTGTCTAAACTGTATGTTTATTAATTGAAATAACTGTTTATGCCAGTTCAGTAGAAGGAAAAAATTACCTAGAAATGTAATTGATTTCTTAGTTACATGTTATTGCAGCTTTTTTCCTTAGATGTCTTTTAACGATCAAATACTTTGAGGTAGGAATTTACCCTGACTAGAAGCTGCCATTAGAATGTTTTTTCTTCTACCAGTCAGAGAGAAATGCTAGAAAGAAGAGATGCCTAGAAGAAAACTTCTTTGTTTAAAACTTGCTCGCTGAATTACATATGAAATGAATTTATGGCTCTGTACATGGCTGATTCAGACTAAAATGCATCAGGCCATATTATGGAGGTAATTTTTTTAGGGAAACAAAAGCATATGCAACTCTTCTGCCTGCACTGCTATCTAAATCTACTGGAGTATAAAATCCTCCAGCATATGGGGAGGAAATAAGTAGAAAGGCATGTGGCTTGTATTTCGAGTGGCATTGCATCTCCAAGAACGAGCAAATTTAGATAGAAGACAGGACTGTGAGAAGAAACCTTTAACCTCTTTTCCACACCCCAACCTCAACCTTCGGTGAACAGAGCAGCTCTGTTTTTGGTGAAAACTTAAGAGTGTTTTGAGTTGTTGTACTGGTTGGAAAACTGCATGACAGAGACATAATACCATTCTTCAGAATGTTCAGTGTACTCTTCTGGTGTGTCCTTTTTCTTGGAGTGAAGTTCAGATGAATGGTAGGCTTGAATGTCACCGTGTTTCAGTCACAATGAAACTCGGCAAGTTAATTTTCTAAATCAAAGAATCAAGTAGTGTGGCTCTGTGTACCTGCCCAGGGAATCTGTAGTTGATTGAATATATTAGGAATTAATTTCAAAATATTTACCAATAGAGCTAAGAAGCTTGGCATTTTTCAGTGAAATTCCAGGCACGTTTCCGTGTATCTCTGCGTGGTGGAAATGTGTGTACTAATTAATTTTTTTTTTCTCTTGCAGGATACTATTTTTGAGACAACAAATTAAAGAACTTGAAAAGCTAAAGAATCAGAATTCCTTCATGGTGTGAAAAGTTGTAAACAATTGCACATGGTTTTGAGTAAAGGAACTATTAAACTGATGCCCAGTCTTAACACTTTTGAGCTGCATTTGAGTAGACTTTGGACCGTTGAGCTGGGCAGAAAAAAAGATGACATGGGGAAGGGGACAGGAGGGAGTCAAATTCAGGGGAAAGATACAAGAATGATTTGTAAAACCCTTGAAATGTAGATTTATTGTAGATGTATTCTTCACGTTGTAAATATGTTTTGTAGAGTGAAGCCATGGGAAGCCATGTGTATCAGAGCTTAGACATCCAAAACTAATCGATGCTGAGGTGGCTAAATACCTAGCCTTTTACATGTAAACCTGTCTGCAAAATTAGCTTTCTTTTTTTTTTTTTTTTTTTTTTAGTTAATTTATCATTCAGAAATCTTGCATTTCCTAAAATTCAATGCAAGCGCCAGGCGATCTGTGTCTAAGGCTGCAACAATTGGGGTAATGTACAAAATACCACGAAACAACTGTTTCCACACTTGCACCGAATCAAGAGCAGTGCTTCTCCATTTCTGTTTTACAGAGAAATGTTTTTCATTTTCTGTGTTCCATTTCCCCGTGAAATCCTAAATCTGATTTTATCAGTTTTTTTAATGCTTCTAATTTTCTCTTTTCTTAAGGCACTGTTGCTATGGCACTTTTTCTATAATCTTTTCATTCCTGTGTACAGTAGCTTAAAATTGCAGTGATTGAGCATAACCCACTTGTTTGTATAAATTATTGAGACGTATTTCCATTTGCACCCTGTAAGAATGGACTTATAGTACTGCTGGGCATGTGTGCTGAAGGTACATTACTTGCTCAAATATAAAGAAATAGCCCAATGAACATGTTAACATGGTTGTGGGAGGGGAAAGAGGAAAAAAAAAAAGAAGCTAGTCAGATGTGAATTGTATCTGTTGTAATAAACATGTTAAAACAAAGAAACACTGGTTTTCATTTCCTTTGGTCAACACATTAAATTTTGGTCTGTTTGGGGACTCTTTATTAGAACTGTTCTTGTTGAACGTTTTTGTACTTAAATAATTCCTCAAGGGAGGTTTTGTTTAAAACTTGTAAACAGGAAATTGTGTATAAAATATTTAACAAAATATAAAATTCAACAAGAATGATTTAAGACACCTCCTCCAACAGTTGTCATATGTTAACTCCTGGTTTACTTGTCTTGATATTATGACATTTCATTTCGAAGGATGTTTGTGTTGTAGCTAACTGTTCAAGTCTGGTGCTGACTGCTGTTCTTAACCATCACAAAACGCTGAATTTGTGTAATTGGAGCAACCCGCCGTTTGAGAATGGTGGCAGAGCTCAGCTTTGTATATTGTTTCCTAAAGTATATTAAAAATAAAAAAGAAACTATTGCTACTACAAAATAAACGTGACTTTTTCTTTGCTTAAAAACAACAAAAACAGCAATGGTGCTACTAGGTCAATATTTGCAGCAGTTTATGTGTTATCACAGCTTGTTGAGCAAGAAAGGTTATGGGTGACGAAATAAAAGAGAACGACAAAGGTATTGACATGTGATGCTATGTGTTTTGTTCCCAGAAAACACTGTCTTTCAGCACCAGAAACACCACTTGACTTTCTTTTGCTTTGTCTCACGTTCAGTGGCCTTGGGCTGATTTTTTTTGTTTGATTTTTTTAAAGCAGACTTTAATTAGTGGAGGTTGAACGCCCTGTGCTAACAAAGCCTTGTAAATGGAGCAAATGGAAATAACCAACAACAAAAAATAAGAACCTGTAGTTGTTCTTCAGTTTTAATCTAGTTTGTGCTTGAGCGTTTCATATTGTGCTAATGTTTGGTTTGCTCAGAAACTGGGCGTAGAAAAATCTTGAATTAATTAGTTTTAATATGCATCATTTCTGCCTTCTCAGAAAGTGAGGGCAAAGCAACACAGGGCTTCCTCAGACTTAGATTTGCCTGTCATCCCAGTCCTTGGGGTGCTCGTGGTCTTGGGGTTGCCCTGGCACGGGGGGCGAGTGAAGCAGCTGGAAATACAGGAGGTTTCACCAGTGCATGTCTGGTGCTAAACTGAAGTTTTGTTGTATTGCAGTTCAGCTATTCTCTAAGTCAGAGACTGCTTTAGTCTTAATAGATACGTAGTGCCTGGTTTTTTTTCATGAGTGTTTGTTGCCTTTTGACTGGTAGATCACCTTCTGTAACATCCTGTATCAGCAAACCTCACAAGTTAGTTGTGTGCTGTTTCAGAACTCTGTGACTCTAAGACCTACATATACATTGAATTACTTTGCAAAGTAGGTTATTTTCAGTTGTGATAATTTTGTATTCCAGTTACACACCACTCTCATCAGCTATCAGTTAAGTTCAAGTATCTTTTCTCTCTTCCATCTCCAACAGGCATATGGAAAGATTGGCTTTCGTAGCTGTAGGCGCTGGCTCTGTTCTGACTTTCCTGGCTGCCTGCGTTGCTGCTGCCATACTAATTCAACAGGAATTGCTCCTGGAAGCTGCTCTTTTCTACGGATTTCTGCATTTCCCAACCAAAATGTTTTGGCTGAAGATCCCATCTGGAAGAAAGGACATAGGATTTTCTACCAGTTAGGGCTCTGGCTGGCTGAAGATCAGGCAGTGGCGAAACACTTCTGTCCACCGTAGCACCATCACTAACCCCCCTGTTGCGACACTTGGAGAGAAGAAGCTGATGAGTTTTGTCTCCCAGGGCAGCGACCTGACACAGACCCTGCTGGATCTGCTGGGTCGTAGAGCAGCCAGCACTGCACAGCGCCGTGTATCTGCCAGGTCTGCAAACACGGCTTGAACAACCCCATCTTTCCATGCAGCTGACAGTATTTTGTTGCCTGCTGTGTCACACTGGCCAGAGAGAATGTGCCAAGGGATACTGTTCACCTCTGTGTGCAGCACCTTGCTGAAATCTCGGGATTTGAACGGAGTGCTCAGAACAGACTTTTTACGGTGTTTAAAAGAAAATCCAATTAATAATGGGTAGTACTGTCAGAATCATTCATACCAATGGATAGAATCGTGTGAAGACTTCTACGTTAATTCTCTTCCTCTCCTGCTGCCAGGGTTTAGCAGTTGGCAGCACGCAGCTGTCTGTTGGTGTGCTGCCTTTCAGCACTCTGAACAGCTTCCTTCTGCCTGCCCAGCCTGATCTGTTCTCATGATCACATGTGCTTCTTTGTCCAAAGTTCGGCGATTGGGTCTTTTCGCAGCAAAATTGGGATGCTGTCAGAGTTCGGCCGAGGTTCCTGTCCTTCTGCTAGATGCTTCCTCATTAGCAGCAGAGAGCTTGTGGACAGGGAAGTGCTCTCTGGCAAAGTGACGGAAGCCTGTGCCAGATGGTGCTACAGAAGGTGGATGTGCTGTCGGTCATTCTGGACTGCAGGACGGTGCCAGCGGACCCTGTCGTCCCATTGCTTCCATCCAGGCTCACGTAGCTGCTGCTCTGCACCCACAGAGTAAAGGCTTTTTCTTTCTTCTTCTTTTTGAACTGTTGGGGGTTCAGTTCCCCCAGTGAGTCATCTTTTTTAAATGGGAAGGTTATTAAATTGGTGACAGCATGTCCTCATCTTCACTTGCTAAATAAAACCACCTTTCTGCTTGCAATAGTATTGCCAGTAGAAGCATGGGTAAGTGGAACTTTTGATACTATTCTTTTGTTAAGATGAAAGTACTCGGATTTCACTTGCACCTAAGGTGGTATCCACATCCCAGCCAAAATAGTCGTTTTTTGGATGCTTTGTTATCTCATCCCTTGGCCTCTCTTAACCCGAACAGTCAGAGATGTAGGGTGTGTGTAGGTGAGCATGGAGTGTATCTAACTGCGACAGGACAACGTCCTGAGGGACTCCTCCTGTTCACTTCATGTGTGGCTTCATCAGGAAGAACTCCTGGTTGAGGGTGAGGTTTCACACGGTGTTAGCTCAGCTACTGTCCTCTCCCCTGCTGTAAGAACTGACCTTTCCCGATCGCTTCCCTGCAATGCGCTCCCTTGCACCACCATTGCCAGCTCTGAAGCTGGTCAGGGAGTAAAGCCTGAGCAGAAGGCCGTGTTACGCAGCTGCTGGAACACAGCTGGAAGGCCTCAAGGGGCCGAGCAATGGGTTTGTCCTTCCAGTGCTGAAGAGGAGGTCGGGATAACACTTGGGGTCACGGCTCAGGTGTTAAGCCAGCAGCTCTTAAAGCTCAGGGGAGAGTGTGCGGAGGGGAGGATTCAAGGCATGGAGGCTGATGTGCGTTTTTCTGAGGTCTGAATACAGCTATGCTTTCATCTGAAAACCTCACTGAAAATGTCACTTCCGTATGTACAAACGTTTACCTGCTGTGCGGCTGCAAAAAATAAATAAAAACAATCCTAACCCAGCAACCAAACTGCTGTACTGTTACATGAATTATCAGCTGAGCATGAATCAAGGCAGAATGATAAACCATGCTCTCCATAATATATTTCAAATAAAGCACCCGTCCCAAAGCAAACGATGCATCCCGGTAGGTTTGGAACGAGAACAGAGGAGTGTCATAAAGGTGGCTGCAAGCCCTAAGGTGCAGAACCCCCCTGCCATCTGCAAGGGATCTTTTCCAATCTGCTCACAATTCTAAGCGTAATTCATATTAGTTCATTGAGCAGAAGGCAGCTTTCTGGTAGCTGGTTCCTGGGTTTGCTGCAGTGTGCTGCTGCAGTTTCACATGGCTGATCTTCGTTGTGTTGGTAAAGCATCGCTGCTCTTTGAGGTGGTCTGACAAAAAAAAATTGAACCCCCCCCCCATGGAGAATAGCATGATAAATGTCATCCCAGAATAGCTCTCATTAAAGGACTTCACACTGCGTGCTGTCCATCAATTACTCCCTGTTTTGCAGTCTGAAAGCAGACGGTGTTACCAAATGAGGATAGAAATACGTATTCCTCTCTTTAGGCAACCAGACCCCAGGAGTACCTTGAACTCACGTTCAGTGTGCACAGCTGTGGGTGCTGGATTCTGGATGATCTGGTATGAAAACATCAGCATGTAGAGAGGCTTAAACCTACTTTAAGTTTCTGAATAACTGGAAAAAAAAATCAACTGAATCCACCTCACAGCATTGATCTAAACCTCGGGTTATGAATGAATGTGAATCAGCACAGGAGTACCCCACAGTGGCTTTATGGAGACTTCCCAGAGCTGAGAAACCAACCTGTTGGTGTTGTCAGTTTTGAACGATCCAGGCGATGATATTTGACGTGTTGCTGCTCCTTTTTAATATGAGGCTCATTTTTCTTTCCACCGCACTTCTTCGTTTCCTTAGGTCCTTTTTATGCCCTCTCTCAGTTGATCTCCATTTCTGCTTGGGAATTCTGTGCCTTCGGATCAGTAACAGCCTCCGCCAGCAGTGTCTGGCTGTGATGTTTCAGCCGTGTGATTCTTTCCTTCCCAGTAGGTTTTTACCACATGCTGTCATGGCACAATCTTCATGCTTAAGTTTTTGGCTGCTGTGGCCTGACAACTGATGCTGTTTCTCTGCTAATGAAGTCCTGCTGCTTTCAGCTCCTTTGGCCAGTGCCACATAAAAACTGAGCTCCTTCTGGTGTCTTCGGTGCAATTCTTTAACCCCACTCTGCAGTGGAAGCTCTTGTTGAAAACTCAGTATGCAGCGTGTGTGTTAGTCTTAAATAAAAGTTCCTCCACCCGCTAATCCTTGCCAGCCCTTAAACCACAAAGACTTGTGGGCAGAAAAGATCATTACAGAGTTGTATGGGCTCATGGATCATGGGTTGTCATCACAAGCACAACTGTCGCTGTGTAAGCGAGCTGGTGGCACCTGGTGGGAAGGCGATGCTCTGCCTGTCATTGGTGTTCAGCCTCAGGTTTCCTCCTCACGGTGCTCATCCCATCTCCCCATGGAGACCACGACCTCAACTTCTGCCATGTAATGGCAAGCAAAAGCCTGCCGGGAGGAGCGGGGCTTTGGATACTGAATCATCGACGTAAAGATTCTGGATCTTGAAAGCCTGCACTTGAACTTGTTTCGCAGGTTTGTGCACTTCTTTTTTTTCCTTGGCTTTCCTCCTTTCTTTGCTGAAATAAACAGAACTGTAATGTGAAATGTAATAATAATGTAACAACGCAGAGTTTGCTAAAACGTCCCTCTGTACTCAGCACTGGTGAGGCTGCACCTCAAGTTCTGGGTTTGGTTTTGGGCCCCTCACCACAAGAAGGACATCGAGGCCCTGGAGCGTGTCCAGAGAAGGGCAACAAAGCTGTGAGGGGTCTGGAGCACGAGGCTTATGGGGAGCAGCTGAGGGAGCTGGGATTGTTCAGTCTGGAGAAGAGGAGGAGCAGGGGAGACCTTATTGCTCTCTGCAGCTACCTGAAGGGAGGTTGTGGTGAGGTGGGGGTAGGCCTCTTCTCTCATATAACCAGTGATAGGACTAGAGGGAATGGCTTCAAGTTGTATCCGGGGAGATTCACATTGGATGTTAGGAAATACTTCTCTGAGGGAGTGGTCAGGTGCTGGAATGGGCTGCCAGGGAGGTGGTGGAGTCACCATCCCTGGAGAAGTTCAAGAAATGTTTTACCTGTTGTGCTAAAAGACGTGGTTTAGTAGGGAAATATTGGTGGTAGGTGGATGGTTGGACTGGATGATTTTGAGGTTTTTTTTCAACCTTGGTGGATTGTACAGTAAAAAGATCCATCCACGTAGGCTCTATTCTTCCTGCTGTTAATGGCCAGGAGCTGGTGACACCCTCTTGCCATGACGAGAGACTTCTTCAGGGCTGCTCTGGCCATGTTGCTGGGCCCTCGGTCTGGATGCCTTCTCTTTCGAGAACTCGGTGTGTGTAGGGACGCACGAGGGGAATTACTGGAGAAAGCATTTTAATTGTAGCTGGTTTTGTTGTGTTGACGCATTCTGTCCCTCCAAATCTCAGTGATTAAACGAGGAGGTTTTTGACCCTGGAGATGACAAATGAATTCACTCCATGTGCCAAACAAGAAATGAAACGTCTTGTGACAAGAGGAGGAGGAGGACTTTTTTTTCTGCTTCCCCTTCTCTTGTCTTTTCTCTCCCTATGTCTGGCCTTCTTCCCGCTTTGCTCTGTGGCAGAGCTGCTTTGTTCCCTCCATCTGTGTCCTTTCAAGCCAGCTTACCATCTTCAGGAACACAGTGCTTGGGTCTGCCCACCCAGCCCCAGTGAGCTGGGGGTTACTGAGACATTTGAGAACTTTCACCTGGAGACGGTGTTTGCAATTCCTGCTCCTTCCACTCCAGGTTGCTGAGAGCCTCCAGCAGCATGCCTGGCCCTCTTCCTTTGGTTGCTCTCATGCTGGGAGCAAAGCAGAGGAACCCCACGAGGTGTAGTGCTCACCCTTGCACAGCCCCAGAGGGTGAGGTAAAAGGACAGGATGCGGTCGACAGGAAGAAATGCAGCCTGCCTTCCAGCTGACCTTCAGGCTTTTACAAGCTTAGAGGGAAAGTTACAGAATTGTTAACAGCTATTTTATTATGCTTACAGATCGTGCAAGCTGTGTTTTATTGGAACTGGGGCTTGGCAGTTTCTGCATCTGGCTGTGATGCAAGCAGAGGCTGCGGCCCCGCTGGCGTTAACCCCCTGGTGCCAGCGCTTCAGTGGGGCAGAGTGAGCTGCCTCACCGCGAGGGGCTGCACTGCACAACGGCGATGTGAAGCTGGGGCTTTCTGGCCAAGAGATTTGGTACAGGGCAACACTTTCTGGGCACAGCATCACGTACTAACGCATTTCTCATTGCTGCCCAGGGAAGAGGTGCTGTCACCGTCCCTGGGGGCGTTAAATGTGTAGATGTGGCACAGAGGGATATGGTTGGTGGGTGTAGTGGGGATGGGTGATGGTTGGACTCAACGATCCTAGTGGTCTTTTCCAACCTTAATGACTTTATGATTCTGTTGCTCATTGCTCAGCTTTGAGTGAGTATCTGCAGTCCCCGTGGTGCTCAGCTGCTGCCCTGGTCAGGCCCTGGTCCTGCTCACAAGTGCTGGAGCTGCTGCTGTAGTGCAAAAGTACCAAGAGATGGGAAAGACAAGTTGTGTGGCTCCCAGGAAATGTTCTCACAGGGTGCTACAATTCAGGAGAGTAGTTAGGCAGGGATTGGTCATGTCTGGGAGAAAGATGAATATGTGTTTCTGTGAGTTTTGTGATTAATATTCACACAGTTCTTGTGGGACCATCCCATTAGACCTTGACAGGTGGCTCTGCTTTCCTGGAGATCTGTTCTTATGTGGTGCAGCTTTTCGCTCCAGGACATCAGCTCTACTCTGTAGGTCTGTCTAAATGTCCCTTACTTCCTTCCCACCATGCTGCATAAGCTCATTTTACTTCAGGCCTTAGCAATTCAGGAGGCAGAAATTTGGATGAGAGGATGAGAGTGCTGAGATGCCTGCTCCCTTCACTCTGCTCCCTGACCTCCGTCTGTCTGTCTGCACAAAGGAAGAGGCCCTGGCAGCTCCCAGAAGAGGTGCGATGTTGTAGTCTGCCTTGCTAGTCCCAATGTGTACTGGAGGAAAACCAAACTCTGGTGACCAGCCCAGCTTGGCAGCACAACCAGAATGTTGCAATGAGATGATTAAGAACTCTGATTGATTGATTATAACATGAGAACCAAGACTTGGCTCCTGTACGTTTGACTTCCCAAACGCACTTGGGAAACAGATTCTGGAGATGTGGGAAAATACATTCATATATGGAGAATTACCTAATTAAGCCTTTTGACTTAAATACGTAGGAATGTTTCTCTCAGTGTTGAGATGACTTTGAGATACAAATTGGAGTCATTTATTCAAGTTTCTTTGGCAATAATTTTAAAGGACTAGCTTTACATTCCCAATACTAATTGGGAATGACCCCATTTTGTTAAGCTTGACTCTTGATCACTTGTTTCCAGTCGGTTACAAGCATTAAGGTATAACCTCAGTCTTTCTCCCATCCCAGGAGGACTGGGTTGAATTGGTTGCCTCAATCAGATAAAAACGTGAACCGTCTGAAGAATGGACTGAAAAGAAATGGGAGCAGAGCTACCCTCTTTCACAAAGTCCAATACAGGAAGAACAAAACTCATTACGTTTCAGGGAATATCAAAGACAGATAATGCATGTTCAACTGAATAGATGAAAAAAAAAAAAGCTTAAAGTAAATTGTTGACACAGGTGAAGTTTTTACCAGCCTCCTTTTGAACGTTAGTGTTTTTAAAGCCTAGTACACATACTAACAAACTGGTGGTACGTAGCCAAGAGTCTCTCTCTAGAATTGGTACAGTTGGCCCATTTGCTGTTGTGTGACAAGCTATGTTAGCAGCCAGAAGCTCCAACCTTGATCAGGAACAGATTGCAGCTCTGTTGCTCCTCCTCTTCACCTGCTTTAAGACTCCTTCTCATACAGTCTTTCCAAATGGTGAGAAAACTGGTCTGAGTGACCTGAGTTAGAACCAATCCCGGCACAGACATAATTCTTCCAGCCAAGGCCATCTGCTGCAGCTTCTTCAGATACGTCAGTTTAATTAGAGGTAGCGTATCTGCCCTCGTTCTGTAATTTAATAAGAGAACAGGCCCCAGCTGGGTTGGGAAAGGGTTTGTGAACCCTCAACCCCAGCAGCTGTGGGTGAATAGGGGGGCCACATGGGGAGTCTCATAAGGGTAATGCCCGGGGGAGGTGGTGGGATCAAAATCTGCAAAGCAGAAATGATGAAAAATGGCGCAGTGAATGGTGAGCACTTCTCCGTCCTAAACTTCTTAACACCTTAACTTCTGTGTGACTCATGGCTGTTACACCACAGGAAAAAAAGCAAGGACAGGGCTAAGAGTCCCATTGCTGCTTTCACAGAGGTTACTGGCTCTGTCAGTGGTGACAGAACTGGAAGGGAGGAGTGCGATGACTGTACAGCACTCTGCAGGCTAACGTGCCAGGAAAACCAGGCAGGCCAGATTGCCAGCAACCAGCCAGCACCCAAAGAACAGAGAGCAATGTGGAGGGCTGTAGTCACCTGCATGCCTGCTGGGAAAGGATGCAGAGCTGCAAGAAACTCAAGCTCCTGTTGCTGTGAGTTTCGTGAATATGTATGTGCATATTCATACCCATGTGAATTAGATGAGAAACTAATTTTTTCCACCTTCTTTATATATGTATAAAGTAATTACAAAAAAGAAGTTCCAAGTTTGAGTCTAACTGGTAGTGCAAAACAGGTTGAGTGAGAAGATAAAAGGAAATGTTTGCACTGTTCAGGAACACAAAGTGAGAAAAGAACAAAACTGAAGACAAAAGACGTGAGGAAAATTAGAATTGGTGGGTAATATTTGGGTGGAAGCCTGAAGGAAAATAGAATCATCGAGCAGAACCAGTAATTCCTTAAAATGAGAAAGAAGAAGAAAGCGCTCGGAGTACCAATGGGAGTGGTTTCAGCCTGTATGAACTACAGGAAAAAAAATAAAAGGAGCTGCTGGATAAAGCATCATCTCTTCTTCCACAGGGCAGGAGCGTATGGAAAAGCAAAAAGCAGTTTCTTGGAAAAACATTGCATGAAACTCAGCCTGGGGGCATCTGAGGGGAACACACAGTGCACGAATCTTCAGGTATATAAAGGGGTGTTGCAAGAAGAAAGATGTGTTCTGTGTTCATGACAAGTAGAACAAACAGCAGGGGGCTTAGGCTGCACCAAGGAGGGCTTGGGTTGCTGTTTGCAATAAGATACAGTAAATAAGAAACTAGAAAGAGGGACCCTGGAAAGCTGCGGGGTCCCTGAACTGGGTGAAATAAAGAGCATGTGGGACGGGTATCTGTGCAGGGGGAGCTCATCCGGCTCCAGACAAGGAGCGTGGACTTGGTGACCTTTTAAACTCTTCCCTGGCCTTATTTCTCTGTGATTTTTGTGGTAACAATCATCACTTTTATTTTTCCTTGTTTCTGAAGTGATAATGGATGTCGGGGTACTTTATCGCTGCCCGCAGCTCTTTTCTTGTAGTTTCCAGATGATTATAAATGAACTTCCAACATCTGTAGAATTTGGCTTCAATTTTGGATGCTGAACAAATCTCACACGTTATTTCATGTACTGAAGCAGGAATCCGGTGTAGGGCCGGGCAGCACTTTGTGTAATTGGATGTTTTCTGAAGCTGGCTTGAGAAATCCAGTTCATTCCTTTCCTGTGCTTCAGGGGTCAAATAAGATGGTATTTGATGACTTCCATAGGGATGTGCCTAATGTTTCCTAACACTTTTCCGGTAAGGGCACGGTAGAGAGAAAGCCAGGAGAAGAGGAAGTCTTGTGTACTGAGGTCTTCTGGACTCCTGCAGTTCCCGTGGGGTAACGCTGCCCACCATATCCTGCTTCCTGATGAGGGAAAACAATCTGTTGAAGTAAATGTGACTTTTCTGGCATGGATGCTTTCATGAGTGCTACTGCTGGGTGTGCAAACGCACAGAATCATTCTGGCTGTAGGAGCTGCATGACTTCTACCAAAGACTTGCTCCACTTCCCTTGTCTGCCACACTCAGGCCTGGTTTGTAGCTGTCACTCTTTGGTAATACGTAAGAACATTTTCTGTGGTAAACGGGAGCTTAGCTCCATTAAATTCCCCTGAAGAATCCCAGTCTTGCTTGTTAAGGTTGGAAGAAATGAGCAGCTCGTGAAGGAGTTATTGTGCTTTCTGAATCAGCTGTAGGGTTGCTCCTGGGAGCGCTCCAGTGAAGTTTAATATTGAGATAAGAGCCATGGGGGCTGGTGACAGAATTACGTGTTTCACGATTTATAAAGAATCAATTGCCATTTATTTCCCTTGCTTCAGAGCTGGCACGCGCATCTCCATTCAGTATTGTCACCCACACCACAGCTGAGAAGGCACAGGTCTTTTAATCAAATATTGTGAGAACTGATCATTTTGGCTGTGTTTTATACTGCACTTCGGGGGATTTTCTGGAGGAAACATGCTTTATAAGCAGAACGTATCTCCCAACACACAATCTGCCAGTCCTTATTACGTACCATGGTATTTTTAAGGAATCTGTGCTGAGAGTCTGAGGCAGCTGTGTAGTTTTAAGGATTAAGGTAGGATCCTGGCACTGTTTCCATCTCCAGATTTTTGACGGTCCCTTCTTTCAACACAGATGAAGTAAACCTCTGACACAAATGCAGTGTGGAGGACTGACTGCTCCAGATGTGCCAGCAAAGAGGGGAAAGGACAGGCTCTCTGAGAGGGCCACGTCATTTGTGCTTTCTTAATTATGTCATTGAAACCTGAAAGGAAAAACCACAGTCAGCCACGGTGAGATATTCCTCATCTGAGTGTTCCTGCAGGATGGCTAGGAATGGAGCATGCCACAGGAAGACTTGTTTTTGAGGCATGGTGAAAGCTTGTCATGCTGGAAACAACGATCCATTTCTGGAGTGAGGTATCAAGTATGGGGAATGAAGATAGGAGTGCTACTGTCAGGAAGGATGCAGGAGGTCCCTTTCTGCAAAGAGAGACCTGACAGCACTATTCCACACAGGGCTGTTGCTTCATGTTACAACCAACCTCTGCCCCCCAGCCTTTGGGTGCACTAGGAAAAAATTCTTCTCTGGAAGAGTGATAATGCATTGGAACAGATTGTCCAGGGAAGTGGTGGAGACACCGTCCCTGTAGGGGATTAAGAAATGTGTAGATGTGGCACTGAGGGACATGGGTTAGTGGGCATGGTGGTGATGGGTTGACGGTTGAACATGATAACCTTGGAGCTCTTTTCCAGTCTTAATCATTCTACGAACTTGGCCTCTGTGCTCTCTGCAGCCGCCCCTAGGTCCCAGTTCCTTCCAGAACAGCTGCAGCCCCAGCCAGGTTCCCAAGAGCAGACAGCAGGGATGATTTCTCATGTCTGGATGCTTGGCGATGCTGGTGTCCGTCAGTCAGCATGTCCTCAGCCTTTGTCACCGCACCCCTTTTTCCTGGCAGCATGGTGCTGTGTTGCATTCCCTCAGTGCCAGGATTTCCTTTGGATCTGCTCACTGTTTTCTGCTTTGGTGGCCCATTTCTCATGCTTCTTCCCCTGGGCTGCTCAGGCTCCTCTGCATTTTGGCCTGTTTTCACTTTGTTTCAACTTTTTCAGCACTTTGGGCCATCTTCTCTTTGCTACCTTCTCGTCTCAGGTGTAAATACAGTATCCTGCTCTACATTGTAGGGAATGCTCTGGGAATGGTCAGGACTACTTTCACAGAATCATAGAATATCCCAAGTTGGATGGGACCCATAAAGATCGTTGAGGTCAACCCCTGGCTCCACAGGACCACCCAAAACTCAGATCATATGTCTGAGAGCTGTGTCCAGATGCTCTTTGAACTCCGGCACTCGGGGCTGTGCCCACTGCCCTGGGCAGGCTGTTCCGTGCCCACCACCCTCTGGTGCAGAACCATTCCCTGACCCCCAGCTGCCCCTCCCCTGGCACAGCTCCATGCCGTTCCCTCGGGCCCTGTCGCTGTCACACAGAGCAGAGCTCAGCGCTGCCCCTCGGCTCCCTGTGAGGAGCTGCAGCTGCCATGAGGCCTCCCCTCAGCTCCTCTGCTCTGGGCTCAGCACACCCAGGAACCTCAGCTGCTCCCCATAAGCCTTCTTCTCCAGACCCTTCACCATCTTTGTAATCATCCCTTGGACACTCTCTAATACTGTTTTTTCCTTTCTTACTACTTTCCTTTCTTACTCCGCTCTGTTATGATATGTGTGGATTTCCCAACTGCCATTGACTGCCTTGTTTCTGGCTTTTGGCTCTGAAATATGTGGCTCAGAAAATAAAGATTAAGCAATAAATATTGACTAACACTGAGGAACGGTGCTGCAGAGAGCCTTTATCTGGATCAAGAGCTTTTAAAGCTGTGGTTGTGGAGAGGCTGCTGATGTTTATCTGCAGGAGCAGAGAAGGCCTCGCACAGCCACTCAGCAGCGCAGCCCGGCTCTGGCTGTAGGCTGTGAGTGCTCCCAGGGGCTGCCAGATATGGGACCTCATGGATCTCATGGGCTGTCTCTCCTGCAGTGAAAACATGAGCCGAGGGGTTTCCTTTACAGGGCAGTTGGTTCTTTTGTCCAAAATAGGCTGTGGTTTGAATTGTCACTCTGAAACTAATGCCTCCTATTTATTTCCACGGAAACTACAGCAGATACAAAGAGCACAACAACACTGATAGAGCAAATTCTCAGCTACAGAACAGTATTTTTCCAACATAGTCACTGCCATTAGCTACAAGGAATGTCATTTTTTGTCATTTTTTTTCCACATGGAGGAGTTCAGTGACACACCTTTGCCTCATCTGCGCTCCCATGTCAGACACCGTTTTGTCAGACTGCCCCTCTGCTGCCATCTGTCACATGGCAACAACATGTAATGGGTTACTGGTGGGAGCTTTCAACCACTACTGCCGTATCACCAACACCCTCCTCTGACACTGCAGACCAATGCAATAAAATAGGAGGCATTACTTTTGGAGCAGCTGTGGTACATGACTGCCGTATCTCCAAACCGTACCTTTCTGCAAGCGATGCCACTTCAGCTCTATGTTCCGCCCAATTCCCATTGCGTTCAACTTTCAGGCCTTTGGGCCATGTCGTGACTCCACAGCCAGCTCTCCTCTCCTGAGCTGAGCTGTGTCAGGGTGTAACTAATGGTTTCTCATGCTGGAGATCTAAAGAGAATTCCTAATATTTGCCATACCTTCTCACCGGACACCTGATAACTCAATCTGATAGGAGGTGCTCGGCTTTCGGGGTACAGTTTATGGATTCCGACACATAACACCTTGGCGGGGATGTTTCACAAGGTGATGGCTGAATGCTGGACGTTAACTCGGGCTGGGGCAGGAGCGGATTGCGACCCCAGCGTACCCCTGGTGCTGCGCCGCTCCGGCTGTTTGGGTCACGCGAGCGCCCTCCAGCCCCCGCATCGCCCCAGCTCCGCCCTGGGGCTGCGCCGCTCCCCGCTGCGGCTGCCGGGGCCGCTCGGCCAGCAGGGGGCAAGAGGCGCCCGCCGTCGGGCCGGGACTCGGAGCCGGGATCCGCCGCTCGCCCCGGCGCGGCTGCAGCGCTGCCTCCGGTCGGAGCTCGGGGCACGGTGTCACCCCCGGCAGAGTTAATCTACGGAGGGTTCAAAAAGTCCAGCCCTTTGCCGGCAGCTTGCTGAGCATCCCCGTTTTGCTGGAGCTGAGAGTAACGCTGTGCGTGGGGGGTCAGAGGGGGAGTGCAGCTGTTTCTCCTTTAGAGCCCCTACCGAAAGCTGGTGTGAGTTCTGCTGTGGTAAGCAGCAAACGCGCAGGCCAGGTGCGGTGTTCGAGATGTAGAAATACCAGCACAGGCAGAGGAAAGCCGCAGTGCGGCAGAAGCCATCCTACACTCCGTGGGCCCTTCCCTGCACCCCAGAAGTCTGCAGAGAGGCGCTGGAGGGAGCAGGAGCCGGGCTGGGTCAGCCCCCGAGATGGGCTGATGGGCTGGGGTTGTTTCTGCTGCCGTGCCACGGCCTTCCTGCCCATCCTTGGCTGAGTGATTCGGTGCTCAGCGTGCGGTTTTCAGTGCCCAGTGGGGATAAACACGCTGAGGATACCCAGACACAAAGTCTGATGGAAAGGAAGACTCTGTGACCCCAGGACCCCAGGTCCGATCCAGAGTGATGTTCCCAAATGCGACAAGTCTGGTTGCAGCTCAGCTATCGACACAGGAGAGATCCATGTTCCAGGGCACCGGCGCTGCAGTGGGCGAGGGGCTGCAGCTGGGAGATGAGGCTGAGCCGAGGCGATGGCAAAGGGCAGGGCTGGATGTGGGCTGCAGGCAGCGGCAGGGCCGGGCTCGGGCTGTCTCCTTCATGTGTGTCTCGGTTTGTATTGAGTGATGTTAAGCAGAGCTGGAGCTGGCGCCTCGGCCTCATTACCTTCAATTACAATAATTGTTGCCTCTCTCCAGTGTTTTGCATTTCTCCCCGGGGGAATCTCTCTGCTGCTTCTTTTCCAGCCTCGCTCCAGCTTCCCTCTATCGATTGGATCGCTCTGGCCCTGGTCCTGGCAGCGATGCCTCCAGGAGGATAAATGCAAACCGTCCTATTGATTGGGAGGAGTAGCACGGCTGGGGGGAGGGAAGGATTAGTTTTAAACGAAAAAAAAGAAAAAAAAAAGAAGGTGAACTGATGAGCATCTCAGCAACGCTTTGCTTTCTGAGCCCCTTAAAAATGTCTCTTTCTCCTGTGCTACATCTGGGGGATGCAGATCGGGGTCGGCTGGGTGATACGGGCACGGAGCCTTGAGGCACACACGGGCCTCGCTCCCTCTTTGTTTCGTGTGAACAGGTATTGCTTCCCATCTCCAAAAGCAGCTCCCCTCCTGCAGTTTGCAGTTAAGGTGGTTTCACTGGGGACACGCTAATTGCTCTGAAAGTGAGCAGGCCTCCATCTGCCCCTTTGAACTGCCCCACTTACGGGGGATCAAGCTGCCTGGGAGTTTTCCACCTGCGGGAACCTGCTCGGCAGCCTGTCTGTCACCGGGAGGGCTGGGGAACGAGCCAAGCTCTGGGCTCTGCACAGCCTCAGCTCCTGACATGCTGCGTGGTTCGGTAAATCCACGGCCGGCCCCAGAAGTGGGAAACCAAAGACACTGCACTGAGTCATATTACGTTCCCTGCCCCCTGGGCTTTATGCTGAGCATAGCTACGCTAGTTTAAGCCTTAATTATTTTTTAAAGGCAATAATCATCATAAGTAAAGGCAATTCAGTAGAATTAGCTTGTGTGTATCGCATCCCAAATGTTAGTAAAATAACTGGAATGGCCGGCGTGGAGTGGTTAATAAAAAATACTACTCTGATTAATGCTGCTCCGAAGATGCTTAAGCAGTCCCATTTCCAAATGAGAATTTCTCAGCCAAAGTGCAGCTGCAAGGTGCAAAACAGAATGGATATGACATATGAGCATCACTTGTCGCCAGTTTGAAAGGGCTGAAATGTAGTAGTGATCTTTCCTTGCTGATGAAGTCACTGCTATGTGGCAGCGTTGGCAAGTGCTGGTATGGACATAAATACCCCAGTGTGCAAATGCTGAGCTCCTCGAGTTCCCCCAGGACAGGGCTGCCATGATGCCCTTGGTAAAGTTGAACAGTTGACTGCAGTTTTCCAAACTCCACTTCTTTCTTTCTTTTTTTTCTTTTTCTTTCTTTCTTTTCCTTCCTTCCTTCCTTCCTTCCTTCCTTCCTTCCTTCCTTCCTTCCTTCCTTCCTTCCTTCCTTCCTTCCTTCCTTCCTTCCTTCCTTCCTTCCTTCCTTCCTTCCTTCCTTCCTTCCTTCCTTCCTTCCTTCCTTCCTTCCTTCCTTCCTTCCTTCCTTCCTTCCTTCCTTCCTTCCTTCCTTCCTTCCTTCCTTCCTTCCTTTCTTCCTTCCTTCCTTCCTTCCTTCCTTCCTTCCTTTCTTTCTTTTCTTTCTTTCTTTCTTTTTCTTTCTCTCTCTCTCTCTCTTTCTCCCTTCCTTCCTTCCTTCCTTCCTTCCTTCCTTCCTTCCTTCCTTCCTTCCTTCCTTCCTTCCTTCCTTCCTTCCTTCCTTCCTTCCTTCCTTCCTTCCTTCCTTCCTTCCTTCCTTCCTTCCTTCCTTCCTTCCTTCCTTCCTTCCTTCCTTCCTTCCTTCCTTCCTTCTTTCCTTCCTTCCTTTTCTTTCCTTCTTTCCTTCTTTCTTTAAAGGGAAGAAGGAGCTAGTGGAAGCATTCAAACAAGCAGATACTGTTATGTTAATACAGCTTTTGTTTGACAGAGGCAGACTGAAAGGTTACATCCAAATATTTGGAGAAACGATGGCTGGTTGCCAGTGGGAAATCCACGATAATGTTCAAAGCCACCAGATGAAGGAATTACTCTTCACTCGCTGCAAAACGTTCTTCTAGGAGTGACTGCTTAAACCAGGAGCACCTGCGAGCTGAGGTTTCACCCCAGTTCCGTCAGTTGTGCAGGCATGCTGCTGTGGTGGCAGATCTGTGACAGGCAGCATCACGGACAGGTGCTCATGCTGATTCATGTGAAAAAGAGGCAATACATGAGAGATGCAACACAGAAGGAGGAGGCTGATTTTTCTGGAGTTGGTTTCCCAGAGCCAGAGAGGAGCTTTGCTCTCATTCAAGGAAATGGTCTCAGCAAGTGCTGCCAGCTCAGCCTCTGCCTTGGCTTGTCTTGATGTTCCTCCCAGATCTAGGAAAGACCTAAAACCCTCGTGCCAGTCATCCTCTCGAGCCTGTGTTGGGTCTCTTGAGCACATGGGCTTCCAGAGATGGTGGTGGATGTGGGATTTCACTGGGGGATTTCTACAGCTGGCGATGGGAAGGGGGCTCGTGCATGGCTGCACGGCTCACACAATGCTGGTGAAGGACAGCAGGCCTTCTCCTGGACATGTTTATCAAATAGGGCAGCAGGCACCAGCAGAGCAGCTGCCAGCCTGCTCTGGGTTTGGAGTTGTTCGGGACATTGGGTGCTTACCGTTCAAAGCTGTCTCTAAGGAGCACCTTTCAGAAGGTCTCCTGAGAGAAATCTGGCAGCTGTTGGCCTGTGAGATGAAGTTAAAGGACCAAAACAGCATTTGAATGGCCTGCAAAGCCTCTTTGGATGTATCTCTTATTTTGATTGGGAAATTTATCTTCCTGGAAACAAAACTTTGTGTTCGTTTCGGTTTTGAGCGGATGCAGAAGGGAACACGCTCCACTGAGATGCTTCCCAAGGCTGTGCCTTTCTCTGAGGTGCCCAAGGGCCGGTTCTGCAGCCAGGCCAGGCCCTCCGTGCTGATCTCACAGGGCTTCGCTGTGCCTGGGGGGCTGTGTGAGGGCCCTGCACCCCTGGGGCCATGGGGTCCCTACAAAATGGAGCCTCAGCACTGCCATCACACAGCTGCTGGAGCTGTGGCCTCGGGCTCCTGACGCTCTCCTTGCTGCAGTTATTAACCCACATTCCTTCTGGTTGCAGAACGTGCTGGATCTGTCTCCTGTCCCTTTCTTGAAAGCCAGTCTGGCCCTGTTAAGCTCTCACCTCTGAAACAAAAGCAAATTAGAATTGCAAGAGCGGAATGATTTTGTTTGTGCTGTGGCCTGACGGAGGACCCCAGGTAATTCTCGCACAGCAGATCAGACCTTGGCAGCACAGCTTCACCCACACATCCTCCAAGGGATGTACGTGAGGGAGGTACGAGGCCGGGCAGAGGTCCCTTCCCTGTCCCTGCGCTGCCCCAGCTCTGCCTGCAGCACACACCATTTACCCGTTTTTCACAGTAAATTGTAGCTCACAATTCTGATTTGACAGCTGTCAATGAAATTTGCTGCTGAAAACTGATTTCAAGCACATTGCCTCCCGGCCAGTCTGCCCGCGCTCCCCGGACAGGATGTTTATGACATCCAGGAGTCTCTCATGTTACTTAGTGCAGTAATGTGGCTCCACGAATAAAAGCCATTTCCAGTCTGTCGGTATCGCATGTAACAAATGGGATCTGCTAAATGCACTTGTCACCAGCGGGAGGGAGAGGAGAGACGATAACTGCAGACTCGCACATGTTGCTGTAACGATTATAAATTACAATGAACGATATTTTCGTATGTTTGCAAATGAGTGTCTGACAGCAGTGCCAGAGCGGGAGATACCGCCTGGCCGATGCCGGTGTTTTTGTAATTCCTAAACAGAAACAAGCATTAGAAGATTACTTTGTGGTGGAGCGCAGCTATGTATAATGTGAGCGCAAAGGCTGCGGTGCAGCACACGTGTGTCGATCTCATACATATGCAAACGGCGAGACTCGCAGTAAAACCATTATAGTTTGTGATGGCATCAGCACTCATTAGCTGAGATCCAGCCCGTTCCTCCCTGCCAAAGTAAACCCGAGTTATCTCAACCTCAGACTGCACGTTTCCTCCTTTCTCTTTCAGGGGAGGAATGCCTCTTCACAGGGCACTGCATCCTGGCTGGAGCGTGTCTTGGAAGACGTGTGGAACGTTTCACATGAAGGCTGTAATTTTTGCTATTGATTTGTTATCTACGCGCTGCCCGATGGCTTTGACCATCAATGGGAAACAGTGGGTGTGCAGATACTGCAGAAATCAAGGCTTATAAAAAGTAACGAGATGAGAACATAGAACAGCAAATTAGCAGAGAGACGTAAATGATGGGGCATGCTGTGTTTGGGACCAGGACATGAAGGAGCCCCAGCTCTGTATGAGGGGAGCCCTGAGCTGGTGGTATCATCACCTCCTGCTTCCCCTTCCAATCGCTGCTTTTCCAAAGCCGATGTCAGAGGGACAGAGGGCTGCGCTGGTGGGGAGCAGACATCTACTCCATCCTGGAGTGACAGTGGCCTCGAAGTCCCCTGAGCCACACAGAGCATCCCAGCCCATGGGAGCCGGGCAGGAGTACAAATGCGTTTTTTATATAACCGTGGAAAAAAGGCTGTAATGACACTTTTGGCACCACGGCGTAGCATGACTTCGACGTCCCACCCATGAGCACCGGCCCAGAGCGGCAGGAAGGGCGGCAGTCATTACCTGCTGCAGGCCCCGTGGCACTGCCATCAGCATGGGGCGTGCAACTCGCTTTCATTTCAGCTGCGCCTTTCATCATGAAGAAAGGGTTTCGCGTCGTTGTTTATTCATTAAACACGTCTCCACCAAAACGCGGGCAGAGATATTACATTTGCTTATGAAGCTCGGCGTGCGATGTGCCCCATCCCATCCGGAGTGGGAACGGTCGGTGCCCTCTCTCCTCTCTCCGCCGTGCCTCGAGCTCCGCTGGGCGAACAGCCCTGCGCTGCACGGCACTGTCCCGCACTGCCGCCACCCGGGGGCGCCGCGGGCGGACTCGCCGTCCGGGCCCAGGGTCGACGGAGGCGGCCGTGCCCGCGGCGCTCCCCGCCCGCCTCCCGGCGGCGCCGCGGCGCGGCCAATGGGGCGGCGCGGGGGGCGTGCCGTCCCGGCCCGGCGCCGCCGGTATTTACGGGGCGGGAGGCGCCGCCGCCGTGTCAGCGATCAGCGCCCGCCGTACCGCCGCTGCGCCCGCAGCCGGGGACGGGGCCGCAGCCGCAGCGGTGGCCGCGCGACGGCTGCGCCCGCGGTCGAGCGGCTCCTCGGTGGAGGCTGTGGCGGGCGGCTCGGCCGTGCCTGCGGGGCGGGCTGTGGCGGGCGGGTAAATGGATCGCCATTCCAGCTACATCTTCATCTGGCTGCAACTGGAGCTGTGCGCCATGGCCGTCCTGCTCACCAGAGGTGAGGGCGGCAGAGCCCCGGGGGAGGCTGCGGGGAGCCCGGCGGGCGTCCGGGGAGCGGCTCCGCGCTGCACTCGGGGCGAGCGGCCGGACCTCCGTCGGCGTCGCCGGGAGCCCGGCTGGGGCGGCGCGGGGGCGGCCGCCCGGAACCGCCGCGCTCGGGGGGTTGGGGCAGGGTGAGCCGCTGCGCCGCGGTACTTGGTTATTTTGGAAGGCAGGCTGTAATTAAGGCTAAATAACAGCCCTGGCGATGCGGAGGGAGCCTCCCGGCCCCATCAAAGCGGGGAGAGCGGGGAGGGACTGAGTGATGTGAAGTCGCAGATACTGAAACTATGTGCCTGATAATGATATAATTAGGGGATCACAGGCTGCTGGCTGCTGCCGACTTCAAACGCTCCGAGAGAAGCCCGCAGTCTCTCCTGTAGCCATCTTGACTAAAAGCAGACATTTTTCTTTAATAGCTACATACAGTAACGAGAAAGAGGAGGGAACAGAAGGGCATTGTTTGCCGTTTCAAAACACCGAATACCCTTTCTGGCCTTTTGCGTAGCACAGGAAGAAACTTTATGAATTGACAGAAATACAGTTTTAACGCAGGCATACAGAGGCCATTCTGTTGGGCCAGCAACGTGGCTTTAATTAAAAAGCAGTTGCGAGAACCCGATGATAGCCCGGCACGTTTGTTTATAGGATCGTCTCGGGTCCATAAAGCGCCGAGCGGGGCTGCGGGCGGTGGGGCAGTGGGTGCGCGTTGCTTCAGCCCCTCGGATCGCAGCGCTGCTGGTGGTGTTCCCCGATCGCTGCTTATTCTTCACTCCCACGCAGTGAGAAAAGGACAAAAATTACTTTTTTTTTCTCCCCCTCCCCGCGCTCTCTGAAAAACTTACATAAAATGCTTCGAAAACGGTTGTTGCCAACCGCAAACACAAAGGGGCTGCTCCACAGCACGCTGGAAGGGAATGTGTGTGAATTCAAGAGAAATTAGGTTACTCGCGCTGAGAGCCCAGGGGAATCGGCGCAGACTGGAGACAGTGAGACACTCCATCATTTGGCTTCTATTAGGCAGAGTTATTGCAGAGCAGCGGGAACTGCAGGGCCTGGAGCCGGCCGTGGCCTTCTGGGGGAGCGCTGAGGTGGGCAGAGGGCTGCTAACCTGGCTGAGCGTTGTTCACAGCCCTCAGAACAACTTCTGGGCGTGCGAGAGGGGGGAAGAAAGCACTGCAAGAAAGGGTGGCAGCGGGAAGCCTATAGGGAGGGCACGCTGCGGAAGGAAGGTCTGACAATTGAGTTGGCTTTTAGGTCTTTAGTGCTGCTCTGATGGCAGGTAGGCCAGGTGCATTACTGGCTCGGCTCTTCTGAGGATAGCTTCAAAAACACGACCTCCTAAACCCTGGGCTGGTGGCACACTCAGTGCGTCAGAGCTGCAGCTTGCCTAGAAAGAGCGAGCTTTCCCTGCAGCACGACGTGTGTAACTCGTGCTGCTGTGTTTTGGAGAGCACAGCACGAAGAGTTTTAAGAAGGCAACACTTTTTATCACTTCCTGAGAGATTTTTCATAGAGCCAGTAGAGGATTTTCAGTCTGAGTGTTTCCCCTTCTGACCGCGTGTTGGATTCCATGCAGAATTTGGGGGAGCACTTTCAAGCCTTATAACTTCACTCCATCCAATAACTTCACGTTTGGGTTGGAAGACACTGATTGCTTTGCCAGAATTCACTGTAAGCTGCACTGTGTCTGTTTTGTAACGCTGACGGACAAAAAGAAGCCTTTTTGCATGAATGGTTACTTAAGAATTCCTCTTTCTGCAGAAATTACAAATAGTTGCCCAGTTTCACACAATAAAAAACTTCCTGACCGGGAGATTTTAGCTGGTAATGGTTCTAGCTAATAGCTTTATAAGGTGTTAGTTAAACCTTTTAAATTCTGGCACAGTACTGAGAGGTAATAAACAATTCAACAGTTCCGTTTAGTTGTTGTTGTCACACAGACCTTTAATGTAGAGGTTTTGTGTGTTTATGCCCAGTGAGGAGAAGTGTTCACTTCATAAAAGTAGAATGCTACTCCTGTAGTAATGGTTTAATGTAACATAGATGCGACTTCTTTGTCGGACTGTAGGTGTGTATTGCTTTTAGAACTGGGATTTCGTTTTAGACGCAGCGTAATGCAACTGCTGATGAGGAGTGGAAGTAGCTATAAAATGGTCTTGTTAGTTTCTTACCTGGGAAAAAATGCCACTCTGACCTTCCTGCCCCCCCCCCCCCCCCCCCCTTCCCCATCCCTGTTTTAGTGAAATGTTCTTGCCTTAATTCAAAGGGCCACAGTACTACTAATTAAAACAAGTGCCTGAAGGCATTCGCTGGGATTAAAGTTACAAGGAGACAGGCAGTGCAGAGCTGTGGAAGGGAAACAACCCCCTGCTCTCCTGGATTTACAGTCCAGGGGAGCACCCTGAAAGTGCTACCAAGTTTGACTCGCTGCGTACTGCTTACAGCCAATAAGAGTACCTAGCAAAGGGTCTCTAAGGGACCACATTCTTAACTGTGTCTTGCACAACTTTGTTTTCTAGGTGAAATCAGATGCTACTGTGATGCCGCACACTGTGTTGCGACCGGCTATATGTGCAAATCCGAGCTTAGCGCCTGCTTCTCCAGACTGCTTGATCCTCAGAATACACATTCCCCACTTACTCATGGCTGCTTGGACTCTATTGCAAGCACAGCTGATATCTGCCAAGCCAAACAGGCACAAAACCACTCTGGCACCACCGTGTCCACATTGGAATGCTGTCATGAAGATATGTGCAATTACAGAGGACTGCACGATGTTTTGTCTCCTTCCAAGGGTGAGACTTCAGGTAGGGTGAGGAAGCTTCTGTGAAATCACTCTTGTAGCCTTCAGGCTGGTGATGGTCAGATCTTGAAGGTCTGCAGTTAGTTTTGTTATTAATGTAAATAGAGACAGCAGGAGGACAAGCGGGTGGCTGGGTGCAGGGGGAGCATCTCAGCTGAGCAGCTTTTATGTCTGTGTTAATGTTAGAGGTCTGTCTTGCTTATCTGTGGCATTCCTCCTTAAATCAGCTGTCAGGGTAAGAAATTCCATGTCATAAACACCCTTGGAAACTTCTCTTAGTATGGCACAGTGCGTAGCTGTGACTCCTTAAACTTGTCAGTGCGGACTTTCAGGGAGTTGCTGATATGTAAGCTGATTGTTGATACTGAAATAAACCTCACATCTTTCTCCCTCTGCAGGACAAGGGAGCAGATATCAACATGACAGCAAGAATCTTATCACCAAGGTACAGGAACTGACCTCTTCGAAAGAATTATGGTTCAGGGCAGCTGTAATTGCTGTTCCTATAGCTGGTGGGCTCATTTTGGTGCTCCTTATCATGCTGGCCTTGCGGATGCTCAGGAGTGAAAATAAGAGACTGCAAGATCAACGACAGCAAATGCTCTCCCGTTTGCACTATAGTTTTCATGGACATCATTCGAAGAAAGGACAGGTGGCAAAATTGGACTTGGAATGCATGGTGCCTGTAACTGGTCACGAGAACTGCTGCATGACCTGTGATAAAATGAGACATTCGGACCTCAGCAATGATAAGATCCTATCGCTAGTCCACTGGGGAATGTACAGTGGACATGGGAAGCTGGAATTTGTATGACCAATTATTTTTTAATCTGAGCTAAACTTACTCTCTGGACTCTTGAAGGCCTTTGGGTTCTGCTGGACAGGAGCACTTTATCTTAAAAGAAAAACTCTCATAAATCATCTTTGAGAAACAAAGGACCTCTGCAAACAGAATCTTGGATATTTCTTCTGAAGGATTCCAAAAGTTGTCTTATTTGCACAGAGTAAAATACACTCAAATGTATTGTTTGCTTTAAAGTTATGAAAGCAAAAATTAGAAGTTGTAAACACTGTCACCAGGGTTATCTGAACTGTAGGGAGCTGAGAACTGAGTTATTATAATAAACTGTATGCAAGCTCCTATGTTTCCTGACTTATTGTAAAGATTTTTTTAAAATATATATATTTTGTCTGAAACCTGTTTGTGACTTTTTGTTTTAGAAAGCAATTGTCTTTTTTTTTTTTCTGTGTGGGAATAATCAGGGTGGTAAATGTGGTAATGCTGTGTAGAATAGTTACTGCAGACATAGCCTGTTTTCCTCCTTGCTGAGGGGAATTAGGTAGTTACTCTTGAATGAGTGACAGCTTCACTATTTAGTACTTCGGGGACAGTGAACTTGTCCTCCATTCTTGACTATGATAGTTTATTTTTCCTTGTGACTATGTGAGTTCTTTTGTAACCATGTGATAACTTTTCCATCCTCTCCGCAGGCAAAACTTGCCAAAAGGTTTCCCCTCATTCCTGTAGTTCACTTTCCTTGCTTGTCTCCTAATACTCGTTTTCTCTAACTTTTTTTTTTCTTTTGTATGGAACTCTTTTCTTTCGTACCTTCTACTTTCAGATTTTATTTGGGGATGGGGAGGGAGTGGGAAGACACCTAGATAAACCTCATGACCTCTGCTGTGGGAGTGTGTGTGTGAGATATATATTTTTCCTGCTGATAACCCCTCTGAGCACTGTGCAACACAACATCTGCCTTGCTCTTTTATAGTCTGAGTATCACATGCTGCTACTTCTGTGTGGGACTGATTAACTGGAGAATCAACAATGAGCTCACTTTAATCTCTGTCTCTTTATGCTGCTCTTTCATAGGTTGCTTTTTGTCCCAGCCTATGCTTATGCACTTCATTGTTTCTTTTTCCTTCAACATGTTGGTTTCTTTCAGTTATTTCTTATATTCAATATCTAGTTGCTACAGTCAAACACAACTTCTGGATTATCCAAGGAGCTTACGATATTTGAGGCTTACAGTATTTTTCTTGCTTTACTAAGCAGAATTAAACTTTGTTTAAAAGTAGGTGCTGTGTAATGGCAAAAGGAAAGTTCAAAATGCTGCTGCTGGAGACAAAATTTTGTAAAAACTTTGTATTCATCGATGTTTGAAGGGCTACAGAAATGCTTCTGCCTCTTCTTGTACAGTTGAGCTTGTGTCCTCACAAATGAGGAGATGGTGTATGTAAGGGTTACAAAAAATTTGCAGCAACGTTTGGATCTTGTGTGCTAGTTACTGTGGTAAATTGCTTTGGGATAGGCAGCCTGAAATACAGGGAGCTGTAAGCGAGGGAAATCTCTGGCTCCATGTCACAAGCATTTATTCCTGAAAGTTCTCTCTGATTTGTGTGGTGGCCTTGCTGGACATGATCACTGGGTTATGTAAATAGAAGTGCTGCAAATTCATTCACAGTTAAACACATTGGCCAAGAACCATGGGAACCTTGGTCCCACCGTGTCCAGGTTTACAGTGTTGAAGTATAACTTGGGGGAGCTAACTTAATTTCTGTACGTCAAGTTGCTGGCTCTTCCTCGAAGTACCTGAAGAGTTAATTGCCCTTAATGCAGCACATTTCATTCTCAAGAGTTTTACCTTTTCCTGCTGCTGATTGTGTGGCTGCAGCTGCTTTTAGTAGCCTGGCTGTGACCTTTCAAATGCTGCTTTCCTACAGGAGCTCTTTATTTGCACGGATACCAGATTCTAGGGCAACTGTCTGCTCTGCCACATGTTATTCTGGGGGATCGCTGGCTGGGAACTTGGTGCTGAAAGACATGAACCGAAGTAGTGTCTGTCAAGTGCAGCTGCAGCCATGGTGATGATGCCTGGGTGGGTTATAAGACCTGGTAGCTAAACTTTCCTACACAGGTCTGGAGCAGCACATCCTACGGTCCTATAACCATCCCTTGACCTTCACCACTCATTTGCTGCTGATTTGAATACATAAGGGCCTATTTATGCTTGCCATTGAAAAGCTAATAAGAGCTGGAGCCTCTAATTGGCCCCTCGCTGTGGAGATGTTTCAGAGAAAAGGGCCTGTCCGCCACCCCCGCGGGCCGAGCCCCGGGACAGCCGGAGTGGCTGAGGTGGCCTGGAAGCTTCCAGGCCTCCGAGTCTTCTCCGGGTGGAATCTGGGTTTTCAATTTATCGCAGCCCGTATGTCCAGGGAACTATGTTACGGGCACTGGTGTCTGTCTGGCAGCAGTTCTGTGAGCTGTGAAACGAGCCCTGACTCTTCTCAGAGAGGCCTGCAAAAGTGCAGGGGGTCGGAGCGCACCGGGCCGTGTGTGCTGTCAGTGAGGGTTCCACAGAGGCTGCGTACTGTGTCTGCAGAGCGCACCAGTATCGGTTTGTCATTACTTCTGTAAGATAAATAAGTTACGATTCTGTAACAAGCAGGGACCTTTGTGCTCTTCCCTGTGTGCTGCGTCAGCGTGCACAAGGCTGCATGAAAGCTGCAGGGCCTGGCCGAGGCTGCGGGCAGAGAGGCGAGGCAGCGGTTGACGGCCGTCCTCTCAGAATAGAGCCTGGGTTTGTCGTTGTGTCGCGCGCTCTCGGGTTTCCACTGCAGACAATAACAAATGTTCCTTTGAAAGTGCAGCGAGCCCTGGAGCATGAGGAGGACAGCCCTCTCTATGGCTAACTGAAAAGTCTCTCAGATTGCAATAAATGAAATCAAACATCCAAGATGCAATTTAGCTTCCCCCGTGCCTCTCTATTTCCCCAATTCTTTCCTCGAAACAATGATTGCGGCTTTTCTTACGGCTCTGCTTCTCCAGCCTTGGGAGCCATTGAGTTGGTATGTCTCCTCTTAACTCCTGCTGAACTGATTCTATTAAAACCCCCTTACGCCACAGGGGGCTTGACCTTTTTCTGAAATACCGAATGTGTCTGCTTTGGAAATCACAAACTTCTCCTCCTCTAAAGAGCTTGTAAATCTGGTTTCAATATTGGGTGATTACAGGCTGTGCGGAGAGCTTGAAAGTAAGCGGCCACTTCTGGTACTGGCGGTGGGGCCGAGCTGTGTCCTCATGGCTGCCCTGCATGTGCTCAGAGTGCAGTCCCTGACACCAATAGAGCCCTGGATTAACAGCCAGCGACTGATCAGCCTCTAGTCTTTTCTAACTGGGATCTTAGGGTCCACTTCTTTGTCGCTGTACAACCTCTTCCTCTGTTATAAATCCAGCGACCTCTTCACCTGGGGAAAAAGCAAGATTTTCCTTAGGTGCAGTGGATGCATCTTCACCTTCCTTGGCAGCTGTCATCACTGTTAAAACAAGGGAAAATCCATTGCCAGGCTGCCTGGAATATGCCTGTTTGCTACGCAAGTAAATGAAAGCAAAATTTGGCCTTCCCATTGAAGGGTTTGTGGGGGAAATAAGGTTGCCACCTGAGGAAAAAGTATCTGTGGCCAAAAAAAGACCTCTGTAATAAGGCACATGTTGAGTGAATAAAAGAAGGCCTCTGAGGTAGGCAGAGTTGTCTTCATTTCTTTTTTTAGATGTTTACCCACGTGGAGATCAATAGAGGTGTGTTTGTTTTGTTCCAGTGGCTGGCCACTTTGCAGGAAAAACTCTCCTTCTTGTTTTGGTTCTAGGAGCTGCTCAGGGAAATGGTATTTTGGATTTGTCGCTGCTTTATTTCTGGAAGAAAGGTTGTGGAGGGGTGCTGTAAAATTACGGTTATCTCTGGGGAGGAGCCCGGTGTCTCCAGCGTTATGAATTCTGGCTCCATCTAAATAAACAAACATCCTTGTTTTCTTTGTTTCACCTCTAACCCTTGTCTGCAGCCTTTATAATCCCAGTGGGTGAATCCTGAAGTAAAACAAACTGCAAGGGAAGGAAGCCAGGAGGGAGCCGCAGTGCCTGCATATTAACAAAGCTTTGTGCTGCCCAGCCAACCTTGACAAAAGGATTCAATCCTGAGCTGACCTTCCAGGGGAAAAACAAAACAAAAACCACCTTGACTTGAACTTTCAAGACTGTAAGAGTTTAATGCTCGGTTTGATGTCTCCTAAGAGGAGTGGGGAGTCAGGAATGCCAAACACCTGTCTCGGAAACCCACATCCTAACAAGTTATCAGGAAATCAGAGCTCCAAATCAAATGGCTTTGAAAAACTTAGGTTTTGCTCATCACTATTTCCACGTCATTCATTGTTTTTAAAAGAGACCAGAAATGTTGTGGTTTTTTTCTTTTTTTCTTTTTTTCTCCAACATGACTCTGGGCAGCTTTACAACATCCAGTTAACAAACGTTGAGTTCTGCTGAACCAGCAGCCTTAAGATGTAGCCTTCTGCTGAACATTTCTGCCCCAGAGCCCAGCCTCCTTCCCCATTGGCAGCAAGGGCGTGAATGAGTCAGTGCTGCTAACCTTGTGAGCAGAGGGGCTGGTGCAAATTTAGGATGAGAGTTTCTTTTTTAAGAAGACTTTATTCAAATTGGAAGGATATTTTTTCTCTGTAGTTTCCCAGTTTTTATTGTAATACATCAGCAGTCATGCAGTTGAGAAAAGCTAGCCAAGTGTGTTTGCCATTTCCCCCACCTTGGCTGCTTTTAAAAACAGTGACTCGAGACAGCTTTTAAAAATGAGGCCTCAGCTTTAATGGCATTTTCTCATGCTAGATCAAGCACTCTTTCAGGACAGTTTCTGTGAAGCAGCAGGAGGATGAGCTCCTGCCTTTCTTTTAGTTACATTTCCATTTCTTAGCCAAGGGCCACCAAAAAAGGTAAAATCTACATCCTCACAAACTTGTAGCATCTACATGCGACTGACCCCAGGGGACCATTAGCAGGCCAGTGCCAGCACCGGTAGAAAACACGGAGCTTGAGGCCAGTCTGCACTGTTAGCTTTTGGGATCGCTTCACCCTAACAGCCTATGGATTGTAGAGGCAAATCCCCTTCCTGTCACTTGGAAGGAAAATATCTGTGCAGTAAATCTCCTGCTGGCACTTGGTTGTGTCACCAGGGAAGAGGACAAAATGGGCTGGGCAGCTCAGTGCTGCTGCCCGGTGTGTCTGGGGGTGTGTGTATTTGGGTGCAAATCAGGGCTGGTGTCAAACAGGTTGCTTTGAAATGCTCAATTTGTTTAGTTCTGGCTGTGAAGTAGCTATTTCATCAGTGGAAGAAGATTTATTAACCAATTTTTTATGGCTATCAACAATGGCTTAGCTCCAGCAGGGTCCCGAGCATTTTTATTAAGTGCTGTGGGTTACAGAGGCAGAGGTGTTTTATACTGCTCTGGTATTTTAACCCGATGAACTAAGGCCTCTATCCTGTGCTTGCTTCAGGATGTGCATAACTCACCCTGGGTCCCAGGGGCAATGTTTTGCCATGGAGGCTTCAGAGGCTTTTGCTGAGCACCTGCAGTCGCAACAGAACCTTCATCGGGCAAAATCCCCATCATGCCCTTCATGAATGGCACCTCCCTGGCACATGAATCTATCACTGTGGTGCCTTTTACTGACTGATTTCCAGCTGATGGGGTAATGGTGATGCGTGCCCTTTCAGTCTGTAATAACTTTTCCCTTGGTTTTCTTTCCATTCTTTTCCCCCCCCTTAGGAGGACTGTAGGTTTGACCAGCATGCAGTGACATTTCTTAAAACCGAAATCCACTCCTGCTTGAGAAGTAGAGCCTGGATCCCCTTTGGGAGCTCTGCCAGCCTGCACCGACCCATGGCCTCACCATGGCATGGGATGGCCCAAATGCCAGGTACTTTGTAAATAAAGAACATAATCCCAGTTCTCTTGGGAGTGACTTTTCATGTTCCCATAGCTTTTATAGTGGAAGCTGACACTTCTTTCTGTATCAAGAGACAACAGAAATAAATTCTGCTGGACAGTCTTCTTCTTGTTGTTTGTAAAGAAACTCACCAAATTCGGGACCTGCTCAGACTTTCATGCCGCTTTCATTTACAATAACACCAATGACACTTGACTGTAAGTTTTATTCTTCAAGATCCTATCCCAAAGCATTGCAATTCTTTTTGTGTTTGGAAGCTAGCTTTAAAACCTGCCAGCAACAGCTTCGTGTTGCAGGTTGGGTTGGTTGGGAGGTTCTGTAATCTCTGTCTTCATTATAGGCTGTTATCTGTGGCTGATTGCTGCACACTGTACTGAAGGCAGGACAGCTTTGTCTGTAGAAAGGTTGCTACCCTTTACTTCTCTGAAATGAACTTCGTCCCCTCATATCTGCTGGCAGTCACTGGCACTTCTTTCTGTCTGCTGCAAGAGCCACTCAGCCCCTGGGCCCCCCGTGCTTCCCAGCAGCTCCGTCCCTGTCCCCATTCCCCTCCTTGCTGTCCCCGTGCATCCAGCCAAGTGCTGTGGGTTCTGCTGGCATCCTGCAGCTCCCCAAAGGGACGCAGCGCACGGCAGCCGCCTTATCACAGTTTATGACCAAATATACACAAGCACTACCAGTGACCAGTGTAATCCACTTTTTACTGGTGTAACTTGACTTTATTTTCTATTTGCACAAGGAGGTTTGGGTGGAGTGCTGTGTGCACTATCAGAGAAGCAGGCTGCTCCACCTTGGGGCTGGAGCCAGCACTCGGCATCGCCCCCCGCACCTCAGCAGATCTTTGTGCTCACATGCGGCAGGCAGACTTTCCCCTGCCTTAGCAAGCAGATTATAATGGCACGGTAATCTGCAGTATGTGGCCAACTACTCAGTGACATTTCCTGATTCAAATGGCAATCGATGGGTGTGACGTCGCAGGGAGCGCAGCGGTGGGTGACCGCCCATTGAGCGCAGCCAACCTCTTATCAAAGTGGCGGATCTCCTCCGATAGCGCACCATGTCTGCATATTAATATTTGATAGGTTGTGGACAATTTGCAGATTTGTAAGGAGTAAAGAAATAGCCTGAGAACTGGCTGCTTGCAAATAGTTTCCAGAGTATTTCATTGCATTTAACACATTTTTAAGCAAGTCATTGCCAGTGCGGGATTCCTGAGTCTCTACTTGAGGAGAGCACAAACGCAGGACAGGCTGCTGCTATCTGTGTAATCACAGCTGGGGATGTCTCAGTCCCAGCACCATCTGATAGAACCTCCACCACAGCAAGACTGCAGGAATCTACTACCTGTACGAGTCAGTGAAAATGGATCAGAAATACAATATGCAGCTGTGCTTTCTAGTCTTTATGCAGTGTCTGATCCCACCTATTTCCTCTACAACAAAACATAACCCTCCTTTCAGTAGAAATTGCCCACCTGGGTCTACAAATGCTAAAGCCATCATTTTCTTTTTTTTTTTTTACGCCATTCTAAAAAGCTGGCATGAGGCTGCAAACCAGGACAGCGGAGTCTTGCTGGAAAAAGTCACTGGGAGATTTTCCCTGAGCCAGAATGGAAGGATTTGGCACAAAGGGAAGGTCAGAATATATGAAATGTAATTTCTTCCCTGAAAATATCAACAGTAGCTGTAATAGTAAGTCCCTTAAGATGTAGCGTGTAGAGAGGGTGATATCATTGTTAGGACTATCAGGACGCATTATATGGAAACATTGACCAGAAGATGCAAAGGTCCTGTGAGCAGGAAAAATCAAGCAGCAAGGGTTCAGCTCCCTAAAACAGCCAGCTGCTAACCTTGAAAACAGTGCAGGGTTGAGATTTAAAGCCAGGACTGTGCGTCCAACTGCAGCTGCAGGAGCCAGCAGCCTTTGCTCCAGGCAGCCAGGGTCGGGATGCCTTGCCAGGGCAGTGGCACTGTCCCTGTTGTCACTGCTACCAAACAGCCCTTGCGATTTTGTGTGAGTGACAGCTCGACCAAAGGTCTCCTGTCGCCCTGGAAGGTGTCCTACCTGTTAAGCTTTGGGTTACACGTATTCTAAAAGGAATACAAAGACAATTTTATAAAATGAATAAATATAAATAAAATCTTCTGAGTCTGAATCTTCCGACTGAGGTCAGGATTATGTGATTAATTTATAAATAGGTTTTATATAATTCCTTTTTACTGTTGTTGTGTTCTTATACATATGCTGCCCATAGGAAGAGGGATGGTTCTCTGGAAAATCCTCTGAGATGCATTATTCCAGGAAATGCACTTCCAAGGGCGCTTTCTTTCTGGGCTGTGTCCTTAGACACCGTCCTTGCCACTGGTGTACCTGTAGGTGCAGGTGCTGGGAAGCAGCCTCCTGGGTATGGCCAGTGCAGGCCTGCCTCCTCTATGGATGGGTTACAGAACCGTTTCCCCAAAGCCTGTGCCACACCAGAAATGGTTCACAGAGTCACAGAATATCCCAAGTTGGAAGGGACCCACAAGGATCATTGGGTTTCCTTCCTTCTTTTCCTACTGGCAAAGACAACATTAATACTGTATTTTAAAAATAATGTAAAAACCTTAAAATTCTGCTCTAAAACTGTGCGTGTGGGGGAAAATCCCTACTTGGCCAGAGAAGGAAACAGTAGAGACATAGCAACAACTGCCGCTAAGCCTGTTTATGTTTGTTCTCCCCAAATCACGAAGGCTGTAAGAGCCCTGCAAGTAAATACCATTAGTCACCAGTGGCTGGTGGCAGAGCGGGGTGGTGAGTCACGGCCACCTTGGCTCTGTCCCTTCAAGGCCTGCCTGGTACTGAACCCACACCACAGGGCTCCTTAGCCCCCTTCTTGGGGACAGAGCAGTGGCTGCAGTATGGGCTGGGTGGCAGGCTGGGCACAGCTGGGCTGTTGGGTGCTCTGAGCAGAAGGGTCGTTCTCCAGGAGCAGTGCTTATGTGCAGTGGGAAACCTTGGAGCTTCACTGCAGCTCTTCTCCAGCTCTGCTGCGCAAGCCCCCAGTGACCTGAGGACATTGAATGGCTGCATTTTGTGCACCTCGTGCAGAAAAGGAGATCAGGGACAGCAAGGGTTGATGCTGCCCTCGATGATGTTGATAGTTACACTGGTGATGGACTGCTCTTTAGTTCTGGTGGGCTTCCCACATGGAGGGAGCATGCTGCGAGGGCAAGGACTGGTGGTAATATAGGAGTTACTTCCCATGGAAAACACAACCACCTTTGGGCTAGGACACAGGGTCCCAGCTTAGCAATCACACCTCAACAAGGAGTGGATTTGAAGGAATTTCTTTCCAGTTTTGTATCATGTGATTTTTTAAGAACCTATATAAGTTGGGGACCAGCATGACTACTGATTTGCTTCTCTGCTTGTGCCCCTCAAGGCAAACAGATGGAAGGTTAATCCTCTACCCTCAGTGTCTCTGGATTGCAAAGCTTTTGTCAAAATGGAACATGAGATCTTAAAACTTAATGTTTTGTCCTGGATATCTAGATAATTGCTGTGGGCCGGACACAAGGAGAATAAAGTGGTGAGGTTAGGCAAGCGGGAAATGGCAGCAAATGAGAGCTAGATAATGGAAAAAATAATTCAAAATGATTTTCTTCATCTCTCTATGTACTGATTTGTTGCTAGGACAAAGACAGATGGAAACAAGCTTAATGGATTCTTCTCTGCTCCAGAGGTTTCAGACTGGGTGAACTGAATTCCTGCCAAATTAGGGAAACATCCAGGCATTTCCTATCCAAAAGAGAAGCAAAACAAAAGAAATAAGGAGACTTTACCTATTCCAGATTTCTAGTAGAATAAGCAGTCATTCAGGCAGAAGTGGCAAAAATTGCGCTGACTTTTCCAGCTTGCTTCTTGCTGCAAAGCAGTGTGGGTGTAAGACGCACACAGCCTGCTGCAGGAGGGAAGCAAAGCATAACTGCATGGGGACAGATGTTCCCTGGGGAGGTGATGCCAGGCTGACCTGCCTGGTGCTAGCCATGGCTTTCTGCAGCAGGATGCTGAATCAGCTGATGTCTTTCCCAAGTACTCGCAGAGTGTTGAGGTTCTTCTCAAAGGCTCAGTTATGGTCCTTTGGAAAGCAGAGCCTGTGTATGCTCATGGAAAGCCAGGAAAAAAAAAAAAAAGAAAAAGCTGTATGAAGGATTTGGCTTTTCAGGCAAAGCAGCTGTACAGATTTTGTTATGGTGAATCTATTGATTGTACACATCTTGCTAAGCGAGAAAAAAACCCCAAAGATTGCTGTAGATGGATGTAGAATGGCGCTTTCTCCAGAACAGGAAGAACAGACTTCCTGGGATGCTTGATCAGATATCTGTTGCTGCAAACCAGCTTTGTGGCATTGACTTCAGCAAGACAGCACTGATCCTTATCTCTGATGCTCTACAAGTGGACATTTCCTTATGCGTCATGGCTGTGGTTTTACCTAATCCTCATTGTACATAGTCAATAACAGGTAAACTCTTGTGACATTTTTAATTGGCAACAAGAGCTCACACGCTTGCACAGAGTACTCTGTGCAAAATCACTTCTTGAGAGCAGTGTTTGTACAGAGGGAAAGTGAGGGGAAGGTCCCTGCGTCTGAGTCCCCAGCCAGGAGCTGCATGCCACCTGCTTTGGTGACAGAGACGTGTCCCTTTGGTTATCTACTCCCTAAGAAACCACGAGTGAAGTGGGAGCAGCCAATTCAGGCGGTTGTTGATGGTATTGGTAGGGAGATCATTTTTGTTATATAGAAAATAGCTGACTGGTTGTCCCTTTTAGATTGGATGTACAGTGTACCTTCTTGTGATGTGTCACAAACAACTGCTTAAGCGTGGCTCCCAGTCCCAACAGCATCAAGGTAGAGATCAAATGTAACTTCTCCTGTACTGACAGAATGTTCACTGCAGTTTCTGTCAGCCATAGGATAAAAAAATTAGAAGGCAAGCTCCACAAGGCATCGATTATGCTAATTACAGTTCTCAATGAGGGATACAGTAGTAATGCAGGAGAAAGTAAATACTTATTAGTTCTAAGGAGCATCCTGTTATCTGCATGAAAAATAAACACATTTATCCAGGCATCACCATAATGGCTCAGGCTATGGAGAAGCGGTGCACTTCGCCCAGCTGCTGGCCCAATTCTCCATGTCTGGTGGAAACCAGTAGTAGTTCAGTTGATGCTACTGAACATAAAACTGGTCTGGATGGCCAAGCAGACCCCTGTAGTCACCACAGCCGGTGCTTGGACAGCAGTCTGCTGCCTACCAGCTGTGGTAGGTGTTAAGCATTACTTTGAAATAAGCTACACATTCTGCATGTAACACGATCCGTTGTACAACCCCCCTCCCTCCTGGCCATCTATAACCCTTTTGAAGATCTCATTAGCCCTGATGCAAATGCAATAGGCACTTAGTTTAAAGGTAGGTAGATGCATCAAGGGTCTTGTGAGCTAAGATGGCACAGGGCTTTAAGTCTCTTTGAGATCTACATGAGAGTTCTGCTGAAAGCTGTTGCGGTTTGATGTTTGGAGGTGCTAAAAGTCCCAATGGTTACGGGGTGGGTGGGAGGCACTCAGCATCTCCCATGGTCAGGGCACTCATGTCCTTGCTGGTCACGTCTCTTCAGCCATCTCCAAATAATTCCCCAGTTTAGTGCCCCTAAAGGATTCAGCCCTGTCTCAGAATTCTCCGTTAATGGCATAATGAACTGATACAACTCTAACTCATAAGACTCAGAGCTGGTGTGCAGTAAACATAAACATATGTTTAGCGTTCTGTTATAAACTACTGTAGCCAAAGTGGGCAAGTGTTATAAACTTCAAACACAAAACAGATGCAAGTTAATTAGAGGCATGAAAGTGATGACAATAGAAGTGAGCTGTAGCAAAGAAATGAAATGTTAGTTTAGGCAGAAGTTGCTGCAGTGCTGCCTTATGCTGCAAATGCCTTTGGTCTCTGCTGAAGATGGGAAGGGACAGACTCCTTTTATCAGGAGTCAGGCGCATTGCCCATATGACAGAAGTGTAAGTCACTACTAGGGGCAAAGGCTCAAAGGGAATGTGATCTACCAGGCTTTTGAAGCTGGGAATTTCCTTTCCACAAGGCTGGACTACAACACGTGTAAAGGCCCCATCTCCAAGGTGCCTGGTGTGGCAATGGCTTCCCACATAAATTCGTGAGTAACAGGAGCTCTGACGTAGCCACAGAAGTCCTGGAGATGTTTGTTCTCTTAGTCTCAAGCTAGCAAGAGTGCCTTCTGGTCCTGCACACAGACTGCCCTTGTCATCCACCTCAGACAGAGCTGGGAACTAAAAGGGCTGCCAATAGAGTTAAGATGTCTGGGGCAAGAGTTGCACCCAAGCACTGTCCAGCCCTGCTTCCTGTTCTCACCAGTGAGAAGTCACTGATGGAGAGCGAGCAGACTGCAGAAAATGAAGACAGGAACAACAACAACAAAAAAAATGGAGCTTCCCACCATTTGTGGAGATTGAAATTAAAACAAACAGGAACAACAACAACAATAAAAAAGCAGCAGCCCAGGGAAGGTTGTAATTGCTGTACAATTGGCTATTCATTTAATGAAATCACACACCAGCACAGAGCTGATGGGAGGGTCTTGGCTGATGGAGGGGTGCAGATTAAAGGGAGGAATCTCAGATGTTGATATCTTTATTTGGGGAATGCTTTTCCTTTTTAGTTATCTCAGATAAGATGAAAAATGGAAAGGATTGGGACTGCTGGGAATGGCTGTGCCCGGGGGAAGGGGAGGTGATACTGTGGTGTTCCCCCATCTCTTCAGTCACTCCTTTTATTCCTGGTAAAACTCTTCGGTCATTCCCTCAGTTTTGCTCTCACAGCAGCTCCCACTGATGAGCTCGGTCATGGCATGGCAGTGGGTTAGCTGTCACACTGGCACCAATAGGTAGGGCAGTCAGACTGTTCAGACAAACGATAATGGGGAGAGATGTGTGGCTCACAAAGATTCCTGATGCATTCAGGAAATGCTGTGGGTCAGTTACATCCTAATAATATTGGGGAAAAAAAAAATCCAATAGATTTCTTAGAGCTTCCACTTCTGTGTGTTTAGGTGAAATGTGCAGCAGTGACACCTGCAAACCTGTGACACAGTGGATAGTGACCAAGCACAGACCTCATGTCACCTTGAATTGAGGCTCCTTATGCAGGGAAGGGTTACTCACACAGGCAAGGGAAAGGACTGGAAGTACTCAGCCACAACAGTGCAAGGTCATATTTCATTTCCGTAGTGTTTTCTCTCCCCAGGAGGCAGCCGGCAACCAAAGCAAAGCTCCAGCCTCTGAAGAATTCCCTTATTAAAGATTACCCAGCTCCCTTACAGCTCCAAGATGTCTCTTAGGAACTGCTCAATTCACACAGAAACTATTTTGCTTTGTGTATGGTTTTCTTTTCTTTTTTTTTTTTTTTAATTTAAAAATATCTTTCCCCTTCCTGACATCCCTCCAGGTCAGGATAGATGTTCTCTGACATTAAAAAGACTTTTTTTGGCATGTTGAATTAAATGTCCTTGATTTTGACTAAAAGAGACCGCAGGGCCAAGGTAATTAACTGTGCTGATTTGGTGACTTATCTCCCCATTCAGCCTCAGCAGCAGTGCCTGCTACAGACCTTTGATTCTCACTGCCGAGTGCCCCACAAAATAAGAGAGTTTAATTGCCCTTCAGGACCTTTTTCTACCAAACATACATCATTATTTGCTTTTCATTTTTTTTCTCATGTGCTTTTCCAGCCAAGGAGAGCTGCTGGGCCATTTTCTGCTATAAATCTGAAATTTCCCCTTGGCCAGAACTGAAGCCTGCACCTCACCAAGCACTACTGTGACCTGGAGCACTACCGATGGCCCTAACCCTACAGACAGGTGCCTGTGCTGTCCTGTCCCTTTGGCATGGTGCATGACATGCATTGTTTTTCATATACTGCTTTCTGTGAGAGCAACAACTTAGTACTTTTCCTCAGCCAGTGGAGATGAGCATCATGAGCATCATCTTAGACCAAAAGTCTAAGAAGGCCAACATGAACACCAGCCTGCTCTCTGGCTTGTATTCCCCTTGTCATTCTTAATGCCACTTGAGAATGTGACACAGACCAGAAGTTTAGGACAGAATATGATTTTTTTGTCACTTTTGCCAGCTTTTGTCACTTTATGCCAAGTTTTTCTCTTTATTTGATTCAGCTTTCTGAGTAATCCCCTGCTTACTTCTAAGCATGGTAGGAAAATAAACAATACCTGCCAGGTTTTGTACATTGCTCTTAGCTATTCAGTGCTATTAAGTCCATGGTAAATGGACATGAGCTGTGTGGGCCCAAAGCACAACCACTCTGTGAAAAGAAGCTGATATGAAACTGCTCAGACTGCAGTGTTACATCCTTTTCATCTGCAGTTTGACAGATGCTGTTGCTTTCAGAATGCAGAGCTGTCAAGAAAGGTCTGAGTTTGCCCTTGGAGAAGGACAAGAACTTGTAATCTTTGTAAAGTCTACTGATGAGATAAATGCATAAGACTATGTAGGCTCTGCCTGCCTTAAGGGAGGATGCTGCAGGACTGAGTTTAAGAACGTGTACTGTGAAAGCCAGTAACGTATAAATATAGTGGCCTTGATCAGGAAGAATTTGCTGTGATGGTGAATAACTGCTGTATTTTGAATATATATATATATATATTTAACTAGGAGAAATATGAAAGCAGCAATTATACATTGCCTTCATTTCTTCGTATGATAATCTGACAACACAAATGACCAAATTCAACATGACTGGATTTAAAAGCAGCCTGACTTGGAAGAAGCCAATTTCTTCCAGCTTATTCTTAAGATCATTGGTGCTAGTGAAAGCCTCTGCTGTGCAGCTTCTGCCTCCACTGTATGCCTTGAGACTCTCTATCTCTTGCCTCTGGCCTGCTGGACCAAATGGTCATAGCACTTTTGCAGGGCATGGCGAAGAGGGTTTGCTCTTCTCCTGGGGAGCTGCAAACCACCTATGACCATCTATTCCTAGAGTGCTCTCAGAAGGAGACTATGAGGAAGGGACACATTTCAAAGTTCCATTGAAACTATTCCACAGTGGAGAGAATCTTTGTTGGTGAGCCAAATACTGTGCATGCATCAGGAGGCCCCATAGGTGAAAGTGTAGGATATGAATCCCTCTGCCAGGTACCTTTATGACCTGGAGATCCCCAGTAGCTGGCCTTTGGTGTTCATTTTCAAGCAATATGTGCCTCCAAGAGCTCTCAATTTCTGCAGTGAAAGAGCAGCACAGATTTGGTAGGCATCCTCTCTCTTGCTCACCTGTGGGGTTTCAGTCCTTACCCAAAGGGGACTGTCTGCAGGACTGCAGGGAAGTTCGTGTTCCCCAGCCATCCCTTATCCCTTTTCAGTGACAGCAAGGGTATCAGCTACACCACAGCAGCCTTTGCTGCTTGGCTTTTTGCCCTGCAGGCATCATGCCTTTCTGCAGCTACTTCTGGGTTGTCATCAAATGGGTCACAGTCACTTCTCAGACAGACTGGACTTATACAGCTGATGTAAGGGCTCCACAGCTCATTACCATTTCTACCCAGAGGTAGATCTGCACCAGTTTTGGCCTAACATGAATGCTGAAAGCTGAATTTAGATCTACTGGCCAAGGTTTTGATGTAATGTTTACTGTGCAATAATGCCTCTGATATAAACTGAGCGAGTGTGTCCTGTCTGGCTGAGTACAATGGGAGAAATTTTCTGTGCAAGCTGTGTTAAGCTTTGGCTTACAGTCCAGCATAGCTCTTAATGTCTCTCCTAAGCTTTGCTGTTGAATGTTTTCATCATTTCAGGAGAACACTGGAGAATAGTTAAATGGGACAGCTTTGAGAGATTTGAAGTCTCCGAAGATCAGCTGACTTTTACATGGAAAAGGGAGTATTTAAAACCAAAGCAAGGGTTACTCTGGAAGTCCATTCTTTGTTTGAAGACAGCTTAGGAATGATTTAATGGGGTTAACTTCAGAAAGAAGTATCCTAAAGTCCTGTAGGAGACATATTCTTGCAAGATTGCCAGCTAGTTTATAACTGAGATTCCTCATGCTCCGTGGGGGTAATTACTGCAGCTGGGTTGGAAAGGATTTGGTATTAAAACAGCAGTCAGTGAGCTACTGAACAGACTGAAATCCACTAGGAGATTCTCAAAGCCTGGGCTGATTAGAGCAGAATAAATCTTGGGCTGGATTGCCTGTCTCTGCCTCAGTGTCTCACACCAAGGGAGACGCGGTGCAGAACGGCGCAGGCTGTGTGAACAGGTCATGCATTGCATCTGAGAAATGAGCTTTCCTTTCTCTGGGAGGCAAAAGAATCACTTAAAGTAAATGCCAGAGGTAAGGAATTCAGCACTGAGTTGTGTAATACTCAGTAGCAGCATGACAAAAAAGAACGAAAAAAAGAAGAGCCCTTCTTTGCCAGCTGTGACTTTTTTTAAGCAGATTCAATGCTCACTGTGCTTTGTGAGCCTTCTCTGACTTCCAGGCTGGCTACAGCCCAGATGCCATCTGCATCACCTCCATGCTGTCCCCACCACCAACCTCAGCAGCCACTGCTGCGAGTGGTGAGGACTCTGTCTGCAGAGCACCTGGCTGTGGGCAGCCCCAAGCAGAAGACAAGCAGAGAATGGCTGTATCAGCCATGACTCGTGAGCTGCTCAGTCATTCTTAATACACTTCATCTTGCACAGCAATTAAAGAATGACCTCCTGGGGATGTACATAGCCCACATCACCGTGGCAACGCAACACTTCACCAGGATCTTGAACTTGCTTATCCTTATAGACCTGACCCAGAGGAAGAAGTGTTATCCCTCCTCGCAGAAAGGGAGTTTGGGAACCACACAGCCAAGTCTCATGGAGCTGAGCTGCAGGTTTGGGGATCCAGAGTGGAGCTGAGACTCTTCTAGTAAATGTGTTTCCACATTAGAGCTGGCACCCATGAGTTATTGCATTGCATGTTGGGATTTGAACTCAGCCTGGTTCAAACATAAAAAAGATGTGAGTCACAGGAGGTTTTTCAAACCCTGCTGCTGCACGCTGGTTGCTGGTATTTGTGCAATTCAGTAACGAATGCTCACTGAGAAAGAACACCTTTAACTCTTGTGGCCTTTCTCTCTGCTCTAATCTTGCTCAGAAACATTGATTTACCATTGTATTTAGTTTATCTGCTACTAGAAACAACAGAAGGGTATTTCTGCAAGTTGCTGGGGTATCTGTTTTACCAATCATATCCTGAAAGAAGGTACTTTTTATTAAATATCATCAATCTGGAGATATCTGAACATACGGTTGTCTGGAGTTGGACAACGTCCTTTCAAATCCCATTTGAGGGTTTCTTCTCAGGAACGTAGGTGAATTCTGACAATTCCAGCTCTCCATGTGCCAAAATGGGCAGCAAGCTGTGACTGCAGGCTATCTACGCTGCCAAGGAGCTTTAATTCAGGATCCTTCGGGTTTTTAAAGCAGTCACTGGAACAACCAGAAAGAAGGGTGGAAGATGAAGCAAGAAATGGTTTTGCTGGAGGCAGCATGGCAACTTGCTGGGAGTTTGGAGCGTCTATCAGTGTTCATCCCACTCTGGTTTTGGGCGAGCAGGTCGAATTTACAGCCTCTTATGTCCTTAGAGCCTTTTTGGGCTCCTCTCTCTTACTTTCCATCCTGGCCCTAACAGAAGGCACTTTGCAGGTGGGGTGGTGCTGGCCAACTCTCAGTGAAGCCCTGCAGACACACCTGGAGCCAGGTCAGCAGGTGGTACCAACAGCACGGCTCTAACACTGCTGAGAGGCTTCCCTGAAGTTTTGGCTGCTGAACAGCTCCGTTCCCTTGCTCTTACTGTGGGATTGGGAAGCAAGTCATAACAAATACAAGTGTTTGAACAGCTACTTGTTTTCAAAAGCTAACATGATTATGATGACTTGAACTTGTCTTGTTGGCTAGCGGATCCCAGGGCAATCCTGGTAGAAAGGAAGGTTTTTCCCCTCCGAGGCTTCTAGAAGCACTGGGTGTGCAGTGCCTGCCAGGAGAGCTGCCACTGCTGCTCTGCTACAGGGCTTGGCAGGGAACTTGCTGTGCTGTGTCAGGTTTGGGTCCGAGGAGTGAGAGCCTGGGCCTTTCCTTGAACTGTGACCTGTGCTGGTGAGGGGCATCCTCACAGAAGGGCTTTTTTATTCGTTGTATCAGAAGGTTTTGGACGACAGTGTGCCAGTTTTGACTAATGTGTGGTCAGGGAAATGCCTGGGATGAGGCCTGGACAAAGTCTCTCTGCAGGGTGGGTTGGACTGTCTTGGTGGGATGGCCGTGCCCAGCCCCCCGATGCTGCGGCTGCCAGAGCTGCCTCCCTCTGGTCCTGCTCTCAAAGCTGTTCCTCCCTCGATAAGCAGTAAAAATTTCACACAGAAGGAAACATGCCCGTATCACACCTCAGGGCTTACCATGACTGCTGGAATGTCTCAGTCACATGAACCCTCATTGCACTGCGCTGACTCCTACCAGTACTTTTTTTACAGGCGTGCGTAGAGTTTTTTCTTTCCTTCCTTCCAAAAAAATAAAAATAAAAATTCCCAAGGTCTCAGCTATACTCTGATGCTGCATGAGAACATTTCTGAACTCTTAATATTGTTTACTGAACAGGAAAACCATTTCTTACTCGGTTCCAACTCCGCCCGGAGCGCTGCGGAGGCATTGCCCGTGCTCCTGGAACGGCTTCACCTTGGGGAAAGCACACCCGTGAAACCTCCTTTGTCTTCTTTTTTCTTCGTTTCTCCTTTTTTTTTTCTCCCCCTTTTTAATCTTCAGCCTTGTCATCCTGTTTTGCAAGCTGCAAGCATGGTGTTTCCTTTCATATTAAAGGAGACTGTACACTGAAAGATATAAAAGCGTAAACAAAAAGTTCATGTTTGTTGGCACGGTTTTTAAATGCAGACATCTGGGTTAGAGATGTGAGAAAATTGTAAAGAATTTGGGAAGGTTCAAAGGCTCATGTTATTAAAGTTTTAATAATCTGCTTTTCTGCCTAGCCCCAGCCCCCTGCTAGTCTTTGAATCTTGAAGGAAAACGCCGTCTGAACAAGATTATACTTAATTAGGGTAGGATCTTCTCTTTGAAAGCCTGTAGGAAGCTGTCCTGCCTCTTTATTTTTCAGACTAGAACGAGTTGTGTGTAGGAGGAGATACACGGCAAAAAGCACTTTAGAGCAGCATTTTAATTTAAAGACTCCAGGGGCTCTGTTAAGTTTCTATAACGCAGACTATGGTATTTTCACAATCACTTTGTTATGTAATCCCCGGAGAAATAATTCACCTGAGGTGAAATTCACACCTCATATTGGAGCTGAGGAGGGCTGCCAATAACCGTGTGTTCGCAGTCACAGTGCACTGCCTGCCTCCATGGGGAGATGGGAGCCCAACCTCTGCTGCCCTCTCAGCCCCAGCATGCCAGTGCCAGCAGCAAGCCTATGGCACCTGCTTGGCCTCCACCACCACTGCTTGGGCTTTCCCAGCTTGGGAAAAGAAAAGAAAGCTCAGGGGAGACCTGAGAGTGGCTTTCCAGTGCTTGAAGGGAGCTTAAAAACAGGAGGGAAATAAACTATTTACAAGGGTATATAGTGATAGGACAAGGGGGAATGGTTTTAAACTAGAAGAGGAGAGATTCAGATCAGATGTCAGGGGAAACTTTTCACTGAGAGAGTGGTAAGAGACTAACACAGGCTGCCCAGAGAAGCTGTGGGTGCCCCATCCCTGGAAGAGCTCAAGGCTGGGTTGGATGGGGCCTTGGGCAGCCTGAGCTGCTGGGTGGGAACCAGCACATGGCATGGGGATGGAACTGGCTGATATTTGAGGTTCCTTGCAACCCAAATCATTCTTTTATCCTGTGATGCTATGAAATAGGGCAGCACTCTTCAAGCCCCATCCCTGCACCACTGACTCCTTCACCTACAGGGGAGCAGGAAAATAGCAGTGCAGCACCCTGTCACCCATCCTGCAGAGCTACACGTAGCAGCGTATGGACAACCTGTGGCTGCTCTCTGCCCATGAGTGGCATTCCAGGTCCACCTAAGCTAAGCCTGGATGCCATGAGTCTCTTCAAGTCTTCAGCCAGCACGGAGTAAGCAGAGAGTTGGGGATGACAATTCGTGTTACAAAAGGCAACACCTTTTCTCTGAGTTCGTTATTTAAAAAAAAGAAAAAAGAAAAGCCAGCTATATTTCTGGTTTATTTTGCCTTTAGTGCTTGCAAGATGTCCCGAGAGAGCTGTTTTTTTAAAGAAAAATAGAGTGTTAAGAACCATAATTTCCCTAACATAACAGTTCTATATTTATTTCACTTTCTTTTTCTTTACTCCCCCTGACTTATAGCAGCAGTGCATTTCCCCATCTCCTCTCTCTGGCCCACTAACAGCCCAATTAGCCAATGCCCAGAGCATGAAGCATTCCTGGCCTTACCTCGCTGCAGCCAGTCATTAACTAGGTGGAGAAGTTCTAACAAACCCTGGAGAAAAAAAAGCAAATTTGTTTTTTTTAGAAGTTAGTTGAGTTTTATAGCATTAAAATAGAAATGGCAGTAAAAGAGGAGACGGGGGGAGTAAACACATTGCCAAAATACTAAGTCAATTAGCTGAGTTAAAGGATTTTCTGATGTAGCCCAGAGTCTGGAATTGGTCTCACCAGTAAAAACACTCCCAGAAGTTCCAAAGAGCAGCTATACTGCTTTTTTATTTTATTTTATTTCTTTTCTCTAGGAATTTAGGTATTCAGTCCCAAAAGCAAGATCCTAACAGAGATATTCTTTTGTCTGTCATGGTATCGCTGTATCTTGGATACCTTATGCTCAATTGCTGGGAATTTGCTTCACATTCGGTTTCCTCCAAGATGCTTTCCTGACTCTGAAAACAAAGTTCTTCAGCCTAAAGAGCACAAAGTGAAAGACACACGACCTCACCACCAGTGTCCCTCATCTGCCTTCTTCACCTGAATTTAGGTGTGCTCTGATGCATGGCAGGTGACGGTGCTCAAGCTATGAGACCTCTGCTCCTCTCCCCAAGCACAGACCTTCCCTGAGGCGTGTTCTCAACCCAGCCTCCCAAAACTGCAGAGCCCTCAGCTACCAATCTCTGAAGGAGCACGGCTCCTTCATCCCAGGTGTCATTAGCAGGGTTCTTTACAAACAGCTCCCCCTTTGGAGGTCAGACATCCCTACATCTGTGAGAAGGGCTGCGAGCAGAATCATAGAATGGCCCGGGCTGGAAGGGACCTCAAGGATCATCAATCTCCAACCCCCCCCCACCACAGGCAGGGCCACCAACCTCCCCATTTAATACTAGACCAGGCTGCCCAGGGCCCCATCCAGCCTGGCCTTGAACACCCCCAGGGACAGAGCATCCACAGTCTCTCTGGGCAGTCTGTTCCAGCACCTCACCACTGTCATAGTAAAGAACTTCCCCCTGACATCCAACCTAAATCTTCCCTCCTTCTACTTAAAACCATTTCCCCTTGTCCTGCTGTTATTTACCCTTTCAAAGGGCACAGGGGTACACCTTTCAAAGGGTAGCGAGCAGCGGCTGCCAGATGGATCCTTCCTTCACAACTCCTTCTGCACTAATGGCACCACTTTGAGCTGAGTGCTCTCAGAAAAGAAGGTTGAATTTTCTTCTGGGGTGTTGACCTGACCCAATGTCCTTTGTGCAGAACATTTTTTTTCCCACTGGTTTTGGTGAGGCAATCTGTGAATATAGAGGTGGGTGTAATGTTCTGCAGCCTTTGGCTTCACTCTTGGCATGGGATTATCCCCTGGGAAGGATATAGCATACTATTGGGTTCTTTGTAACGGTAAGGAGGAGCAGTGGCTGAAGAGGCCATAAACTATATGGACACCTTTAATTCTCTTGTATTACCTCTTGGTTTGTGTGATAAATAAAGCTCCTGCAGAAGAAGGCCTGGTGTTGAACACACAATGAGGGAAAAAGCAATAAGATGAAGAGAGCTGAGTAGATGAAGGAACACTGTACAGCTAATTTAGAACAGGATCTAGAGTTGTTTTCAAATACTGGAAAACTCATCCCCAATTCCTCCTGTGTAGTTTTTGCACTGTAATGGGTTAACCGTTGTAGAATACAAGTTTGTCAGTGGGTAAGAGAGGGACCTGTTGTTCCTATCACATACAACAATAATTGGTGTCAAAATCTGTGCAGTAGAGATTGCTTGAGTTACATCTGCACAGTTTCTGCATTAGGATGAGTGTGCTATGTGTGTCTCCAGAGTTAATCTGACTGCAGACATGAGAAAGCATTCTGCACTACTGCAGATTTTTTCCCCTACAGCTTGGAAATATGAACAATATAAACAAGCTCTATTGGTTTAAGCACGTTAGCGTAACACACTTTATCTAACTAAAATGGAACAAAGCCTTAGGCATAACTTGAAAAGGAGCAATACCAACCCAATGCCTAACAATATTATTTTATCTGTATCACACAGAGATAATGCAAGATAGGGTCAGCTTCTTTCGTTGTAAGATTCAGAGTTGAAATAGAGAAGAACTGTAAATGTGAATGAATTTTTGAACGAGTTATGGTCTATTTTCTTTTTCTTTTTTTTTTTTTTGTGAGGTGGGCAGTACTTTACAAGTTAGTTTTCAGCTGAACTCGATATGTTAAAATAATGAAATAACGATAAATGATCCAAAAAACACATTCAAACTTTGCACATTTCATAGCAGTTATTCCTTTATATGATGGCCGTACCTTCTTCACTCCCATGGCTGAACCTCAGCTCAGAAGTCTGCTAACCTGAAATTGTGAAACATAAGAAAAATGAGGTCAGTTAGTTCCATCATTTGCAAGAAAGGCATGTGAGAAAGGCAGAAAATGTTACCACTGTGATCATTTAAACTACTGGATGATGAAACTTTGCAAAAGAGGTGTGTCAGATTTACATCATTCAGTAACAAGGACTTTTCAACATTAATTGTCATAGAAAGTAAGAGTGGGGATGCCAAAGTGTGTTCAAGACCTGGCTTACAGTTTAAAAGCAGACTGTTAAAGAAGGGAAATAATTAACCATGAAAGGCACCAAGTGGTTTAATAATTGTTATTCCAAGAGGGGAAGTATCTGTACGAATGGGACCGGAAGGGAATGTTGGATAAGCACAACTGAGATGTATGCTGTGTAATAAGCTGATGGAGTATACACAGGAAAGATCTATTCATTAAATGATTTGCTAGCTAAAAGAGAGGCAATATCAGCAAACGGTTGAAGTGAACCACCAGTGAATCTGGGACTTAGTGCTCTTCTCTATGAATTTCCCACATGCAGTACTGCTTGTTCCTCTTAGTCAAGTTTCCTCACCCAACAAGTTTGTGAGGGAGGGCTGATCATCCCTGGCCGTGTACTCGCTTTGGTTCAATTCCATGCAGTGCACTGGCTGTGTGGATAGTTTTCTTGGTCCATGACACTGCCGAAGCAGGCTGAAACACAGTGCCTGGAGAGTGCCTGTTTACAGCTCAGCTTTACAGCTGCTGTAATAGTCAGGAAAAAGGTAATTGAATTCTCTGAGTGTATAACATACTTCAGAGAAAGCAATTGCTAAAATAAAAGGAATATGGGAATAGTCACTTCATAAAGCTTTACAACAAGTGCAATTTCTAAACGAGTATGGGATGAAAGAAGAACAGGTGGGCTTCCCTCTTTTCTGCTTACAAATGAAAGGGAAAAAGAGGACGAGAGAAGGGCAAACAGACAGAACCTGTAGAGAGGCATATCTGACAGCCCTCCTTGGTTCACTCCCATTTCTCTTGTTTGCATTAGGCCAGAAGGGAGCCAATTAAAGTAAAGGGTAACAGCCATAATACAAGCCAAGGAAATGCTTTGGTACCAAATTCACACTCACCCTTGTGGAGCTCATAATTCTAAGGAATTCCTGAGGTCCTGAGCTAGTAAGGTATGTGGGATTATTAGGCTTTTCAGGGGATGATCAAACTATCCAGGATGGAAGTACTTGGATCTGGGCAACCATGTGTGAGAGGTAAAGTGAGTGATGTGCTAACTTACCAGCAGTAGGCTTTCCTGCTGCTCACCCCAGCCTAGCAATCCTGAATTCTTTTCAGGGCACCTGCTCTAGATCCCCCTGGGACAATATCTGAGATTGCATAGGCCTTTGTTTTATCCAAGAAAACTCATGTTTTCCTCTGAGTAAGAATGCAAAATACCAACTAGAAGAACAAACACCTGTGAGTGGAGAGCTGCTGTATTTAAACCATCTTCCTCCAAATGTGCAGCTGTTTCTTCAAACTAAATTGCATGAACATCGGTGATGGGTGAGCTGTGAAGTATTTGGATGTAACATGGAACTGCTTCCTTGCAAAGAGCATTAGCTTGTTAATTCTTTTAGCCTCCATTTATCTGCATTTTTGGAAGTTCACACACATTAGCTTTGAATTAATTCCAACTCAGCTGAAACTATGTGCCTAGTTCTGAGTACAGACAAGTGCTACTGTTAGGAAGGAAATGATTTTGTTCAAAGGGGAAACATTAAGGATAGCTTGCAATAAATCTAGATAATTTTCTAGCTAAATCTAGAAATGTAATGTTATTATTTGGAAGCTTGCTGGGAAATAACAGATTTCTTTGTGAGATTCCTGGTAATCAACCAGCTTTTTCAGGCATGTTTTTCCACCTTTGAATCTGGCTAACAGGGCAGTGCAGAACCACATGAGAGTGTCGAAAAGACCATGAAGCTGATGGTACTTCTCCAAACCTGTAACATTTCCTATTGAATTAACAGTGGCATTTTTCTAAATGTCTTATTTTACCTGAAGAATCTCTCACTATGGCGTGGGGCTATGGTGATAGGTCTTGAAATTATGTAATGGATGGGCTAGGTGCCAGGTTTCTAGAAAAGTCACCAGGATCCTAACTTTGTGTAGCGGAATGGTGCATGACGTTCTTCATCAGAATAAATTCTTCACTCAGAGGGCAGTGAGGCCCTGGCACTGCTGCCCAGAGAAGCTGTGCGTGCCCCATCCCTGGGGGCGCTCAAGGCTGGGTTAGACGGGGCCCTGGGCAGCCTGAGCTGCTGGGTGGCAGCCCTGTCCATGGCAGGGGGTTGGAACTAGATGATCTTTAAGGTCTCCTCCAACCTAAGCCATTCTATGATTCTATGATTGTCTTGGGCTAGTTTAGTTGAGCAATGGCTTTTCATCCTGAGTCCCACCTCATGCCAGCCCAGGCAGCCCCAAGGAGCTCACCAGCTGAGATAGATTAGGGACATGGATCTACTGAAAAAAGCAAAAAGACTTAATGATAACAACAGAGCCATGTTGCAGGGGAATTTCATTAACGTCTTTTGTGGGTCGTTTTTGGAAAGCGATTCCAAGCTCTCCTACTTCAATAGGCTTTTCCTCTCTCCTCGTTTGTCTCCCTCCATGTTTTCCTTCATTTACCTCCTACTGCTCCTTACTGTCACTAAGGGGATGGTGTCTTGTTTTCAGGTTTGGGATTGGTTCAATGGTATTTTGATCAGATATCCATCAGTAAGACTCTTGTCCAAGATTTGGCTGCATGAATGAATGTGCACTCCGTTGCTTTCAGCAGCATTGCTCTGATTTCATCAGCTGAGGACATACTCTTTAACTCCATTAAACAACATGTAACATATGCAATTAAAAAAATATATAAAAAATCCTTTGCTGGAAAAGTGCATCTGCTCCAACCAGCAATGGAAAAATACAGTTATTATGGAATTGGTCTCATAATGACAGCAACAGCAAGGCTTTGGTGAGGGCTTTTGATTTACTGTGGATGTTGGAAACACAAAGCGCACATCACAGGCTTGAACGAACGCTCTACCTCCAGCAGCATCTGGGCCCAGCAGCACCACCAGCCAGGAATTGCCACCATGGGCAGAGACTGCTGAGGAGCTGCAGAGCTGGATGTGGCCGGCTGGCCCTGCCAGGGCTGAGGAGCTCTGGCCCATGAGCAGATGGAGGTGGGCCCAAACAATGGGACTGGCAGCGGCGGCTGCCTTCTCGCAGAGCCTCACAATGAAACCCCGTGGCCTCAGTGCTGCGCATTGTTCTCATTTGGTTGAGGCCCCTATTGAATTAGCACACAAGAATCCCTTCCCCTGTGCCACTGCCGGCTCGATGCTATCACGCTGCTCCTCGGGTAACCACAGCGGTTTGACACAAGGCAGCTCCAGCCTGTGAGCCGTGCACTGATGTGGGCCTGCTTGGAAAGGGCCCACCGACATCTGGTCTGAATCTCTCTCCCATTCACATCCTTGTCCCCCGTCACTTTCTGAGGGACTATAAATAACTTCTGGGGTTGATGCTGCATGCGAGGCCGGGCCTTGGGAACTGAATCATTCTTTCCCTCACATAACCAGCGAGGAGGTCAATGCGCCTGCCCCTCAGGTGAGGCATGGCAGAGGAGGGCAGCCAGGTGAGTGCATTGCTCTCCTCTGTGGGCCTTTGCTGGAAGTCTCTTCCTCTTCACCCTGGTGGCAGGAGAAACCGGCCTGTGGTTCCTTGTGCAGACATGAAGGATTAGATTTGGGAACAGCTGTTTTTGTTCAGTCCGCTTTCCCACTAGGATCCTGATTGATGTCTGTGGAAGATAGTGCTTCTTCATACAGGTTTTAGCATGGGAGATATTCTGTGGGACTGAGGTCACATACAAGAACTGGTTTCTTAAAACAATCCATCACATTTTGAATTGCCTCTCACTCTGTGAGGTGTTACCACATTTGTTAAAGGAAATCCAAAAGGAGATGTGTTAACTCTTCTCCCCCTGCTCTCTGTGGTTTTGTGGGTAGGCTGATGGAAAGCTAGGTCAGAGAAACACATCATCTAACATTCGTATTAGGATGCGTGGCTTCTGTTGCGATGTCAGCTCTGTGGCTGGGGGATCGTACATTTCCTGGATGTGAAACTGCATTTGAGTAAGATGAAACTTGACTTGTTGCCTCTTCCATTTTCCTCCTGCCACATCTCTTACGGGTCACAGAAGAAGCTGATGAGAGACAGACTGAACCAGGAGCTCTTCTAGCAAGGGAGGAAGAAGCCTCAAAAGCCAGGCTCAGATGGGTGACAGTGAGGAGAAACACACTGGGTGCTGGGGAGCAGGGAGAAAAGGAGCCAAGGAGAAGGCAGGTGGGAGTGGAACACTCACTTTGCTGTTGTGCTTCCTCTCAGCAAATGGCAGGGGGTGCACCTGAGAGCAGGGCTGGGAGAACAAGAAATGTAACTGAAAGTCATTAGACTTGTCCTTCCTCCCTTCCGAAAGTGGTTTCATCTGCCCAGAGTCTTCATCCTGAATGCCAACAACTCATGGCCATTGTTGTGATATATTACATATGCCAAGAAGTCTCTTACAGATGATACTTTGATGATGTGGTGGAGTCATTGTCACTGGAGGTTTTCAAAAAATGCATGGATGTGACAGTGTGGGACATAGTTTAGTGAATATGGTGGTGATGGATTGACGTTTAGATTAGATGATCTTAGTGGTGGTTTCCAACCTTCATGATTCAATGATTCTATTTCTATTAGCTTTGTTTGTCTCTGTTCATCAAACCATGTTTTCCTCTTCTGCAGTTGCCATTGTGAGGCAAAGGTTCAAAATCCATCAAACTTGAGAGAAGCCTCCAGACCTGGCAAGACTTTCGGTTAGAAAGCGTGGTAAATTATTCCTATGGAGTTCTGGAAGCTGCAGCTGTGGGGATTCTCTCACCCCATGTTCTCCACCAGCTTCTCAGTGGCTTGGGAACAAGGAAATGCTTGGTAAATTTAGGAGAAATACTCAGAAAGTTCTCTTCAGAGAGTCAGAGGCTCTGGGCTTTGTAGTGAATAAAGTGCAATTCATCTGAGCTCCAGCTCTGGCTAAGGAGAAACTGCACTGTTGTGAAGAGTGTGGTCAGGCCAGGTCAGATTAATGTCATTCAGAAGCGGTGTGGGGATGCTGTGCCCTTCGTGTCTGGCATGTGGATAAATGGTGTCACCGGTTTAATCTTCATAATAAGTACACGTTTGTTCTCAAAAAAGATCAGTGGCTGGCTGGTGGCATGGCAACAGCCCATGACACCGCCATATAGGAGACTTGGGTTTGGGGGGGTGAGGGGGAATTTTGCCTGTAGGAAATTAAAAATTATAACTACAGCCCACTTAGCAAATGTCTGACTACGCCCTTGTAACTACCAAGCTGCATCACAGGGGAAGAGTTCTTATTTAAATGTCAAATAGCCACTTTTTCCCTAATGGGTTTTATAGGTGAATGGAAAAAATCAGTAAGTTTGAAGATTTTTTTGGTTGCATCCTTTCTGTTGCTGTTGTTGTTGTTGTAACCACTTTGTTTTCAAGGGAAGAAACTGTGGTCAGAGAAACTTTTTGAAAAGCAGAAGGTGTTTCAGCTGCAGGCTGGATTTGTGCACATAGTTTATTGCCACATAGAAGTAGCCTGGAGAAAGAGGACACATCCAGGGTGTGCAGAACGGTGGGGTAAGGAGTGGCACCTGGGTTTCCCTCTGTGCTGATTCCCAGATGTGGATGCTGCTACAGGCCTGAATGCCAGGCAGTGTGCTCCAGCCTCCTTCTCTGCCCCTGAGAGAAGTGATAACACTTTTGTTTTCCTGAGGAACCAGCAAGCTGCTGAGTCATAAAGTGTGTCTCTGGGCAGGAGGAGAGCTCCAGCCCTCTCTCCCTGAGACCAGTGACCATTTTGGTCAGGATAATTATGTAGCCCTTACATATTTCCAGACATTTTCATACATGATTGGCTGAATATCACTTGGAAGCACAAAGTCAGCTTCCTAGATGATTCTGATGATCTGACTCGGGAATAATCTACAAATTTCAGCTCACAGGAGGCTTACAGCTTCTTTAAATTATGATATGGGAATAACAAATTGTTATGACCTCTGGAAATGTAAGGAGAGTTTCAGGTTTAGCTGATGAGTAGATTATGCAGCTGAATCTGTGTATGAGTGATGCAAGACAAAGCTGGAATTAACGTGTGAGCCATTAGGTACAGCTTCCCCCGCTCCTGTTTATCTTTGCCTGGTTTTAGACTTACCATTGAGATATTCATAAAAAAGGTGTGCTATGCTTCCTGAGGAAGATAAGCTTCCCTAGGCCCCCTTTCCATTTAATTGCTCTTTATACTTGCTGAACAAAACCAGCAACACACAACTAAAGCTTTGTGGATCTCCTTGTTAAGACCTGTTCTCTAGCCTCTCTACTTAGAATGATTGATGTTTTGGGTGAAGAAGTGGCACTGGCTGGAGACAAGGGTACAAACCCAGACATGGGCAGAATGAATATGGGTCTGTTTACATTCACTCATCCCAGCAGCCTTTGAGAGACCTACCAGAATCCGCAAATGCTGACTTACTTATTTTGTGCATGTATGAAAATTAGCGGGAGATAAAGAGAGTTCAAACCAAGAAACAGGGCAGGACTGTTGTATATCATGGCACAGCATGTGTCATATTTGTATTCCTTTGGCCTGCTGTGGATAACTGTCACAGAAAACTAATCACGTTCCTTCTTAAAATTGTTATTTTTTCCACTGTTCCCCTTGGAAGGCTGCTCCAGCACTCTCCTCTTGTGCATAAATGGGTTTGTGTAAATTAGGATAAATGTTGTTTCTCTCTTAATTTACTCAAGGCAAGTCATCTTTTTGTTGAAATATTTATCCTCTAGCTCTTATTTATGCCAGCCATCTACCTTTTCAGCTTCTATGTGGCTAGACAATACAAGGACTTCTCATCTCCAGTAAGATGCTCTCCAGTTATACCCTCATCTGACCAGCCTTCCATTTCAGCATGCATCAGTCTGGCACAAATCCGGGGCACGTGGGGATAGGTCCATCACAGAAAACTAAACAAAGCCAAGGACAACACTTGGGCTTGGTTTTGGAATTAGAAAAGGCCAGGGACCATTTTTAGAGTGGAGTTTGGGCTTGACTCTGTTGCCTGTAGACATACTCTGTACCATGCTGCGTAGCCTCCAAGCTAGCCAGCAACCCCCAGCATGTTTTCTTCAGTAGCATACATACACGTAGCCTTGGTGACCAAAACATCTTGATGAGGTCCTGCCAGTGGCTAGCATTTATTGATTTCAGTAATACTTTCCTTCCTGTAGTGGAAATACTTTACTTCATTCTAGATGACATTTACCTTTTCCAGCAGTCAGGCCACATTGCTGGCTTGGAGTCACATATGTGATTGGCACAAGTTCCTACTCACTGTTTTTTAAGTGCACGCTCTTTTTCCTTATTTAATGACCTTTCCCTTCATGTCTATTGTTTCTTAACACAGTTAGCCTCTTAGATAAAATTCAGCTGCTTCTCTGTATGGCCAAGGCACCCCAACACCGGTCATCTGAAGGTTTCACTGTACAGTCTTTTGTGCCAAAATTGTTGAAAAAATACATGGGATTGATGCTAATACTGACTCTTGCAAAGCTGCTAGTGGTTTTCTTCCTTTCAGCTTAACCCATTGTCATCTCCCCTTTAGCCAGTTCCTTAACTACTTTGCAATTCTTATCTTAATCCCCACTTTCTCTACTTGAACTAATAGTTTCCATCTGGCTCAGTATCAAATGCTTTATTCTAGTACAGATAAATGACATCTTCCCATACCTCCTTTGTCTGCAAAATCAGATAAGAGTATTCTGGTAGACAGGCAGAATCTGCTTTTGTTAGAAGTATGTTGTGTTTTGTTCCAGTTTTGGTTTGTTTCAATGTTTTTTGTCTCTCCTTCCCTCAGCATATATCTAAACCAAGCAGTTACTCCATGGAACATGGAAGACATTTATAGCACATGCAACCTTTTTTTTTTCTTTTGTAGCCTGTAAGAGGATCACTTTTCATCCTGGGTTGTCTCAAATTAGTAGCAACAAAAACTGCTGCCCAAGTCCCACCCCAGCATTACTAAGGCCACAGTGCTGATGACCACAAACAGAAAGCGTTGCTTCTGTTGAGCCTGCAAGTAAATTGCAGGACTGTTTTTGTTGTTTCCAGCTCGATAGCTCACCTGCTAAGTGTGTTCTGGTAAAAAACCATAGAATCATAGAATATCTAAAGTTGGAAGGGACCCACGAGGATCATTGAACATTCCAACTGTCGGCTCCACACAGGACCACCCAAAAATAAAAACTCCAAATGGTGGGGACGCATTCTAGAATCCTGTTGGTAACAGCATTATGGCAGCGCTCTCCTGGTTCACTTGGCCCATCCTTTTAAAATGCAGACTGTAGCTTTGCTACTGTGCATCAGCTGTCTGGTAAGGTTGCACACCATTGTGTAATAGCTGTCCCTGTGGAAGGACTTGTCACTGGACCTGAGGTACTGTTTTGCACTTTTTTCAGCACTGAGCCTGATCTGGTCACTGTGTCTGGTGAAAAAGGTGTTGGCCTCCTAGCACTTCTTTTCCAGGCCAGAAGTGGTAATTTCCGTTCTCATGGCTTCTTTCCATTTGCAGTGATGTATTTACAGCCTAGTTCATGCTCACTGTCATCAGCCATATTAAAATCTGAAGAAAAACATTAAAACTTGAAGCAAATAACTGTCATGTGTTTGTCTTCCCAGGGGCACATGAAGGGCCTTCTATCTTGTGGGTGAACAGCAAGAACCAACAAGCTGAGGATACAACCCACTAATCGATTCTGTGCCTCATTACACTTTCTAATTCAGGTAGTGTAAATTAGACTGTTATGTCTGCATTTTCCCTTGGACTGTCAGCAGCACAAACAACAGCCAATGCAGGGAGTGGTCAATGTGGTAGCAAGCACATGGGCCAGCAGGCCACAAACACAGCCTGACATTGCTGCGTTCTGGAGCCGGTACTGACTTTTCTGCTGCCCCTTCTTCCAGTTGACCAATAAGCATTAATTGGCTGTGAAGCTGCTTCCTGCGCCTCTGCTCATATTCAACGTAATGTAATGATAAAGCACAGTGAGTACATGAGTTGGTGCTGGCTGGGATACACCTGCATGCACTACCATTGCAGCTTCAGGTGCGATTTATGTATCTGCTTCTGGCATGCAAGATGTAAAAATTACTGTGGTTCTAATTGCATGATCTAACAAACGTCGCTGCAAATTAACGCAACCACAGCAAAAGATACAAGCCTTTTTCATGATTATTGCATGCCTCTAACGCCTATCTCCAGCAGTGAAGAGTAGATTCCCTGTGGGTTGATGAAGTTTACACTCTGGAGTTAAGAACGGTAATTAAAACTATGTAAGTGCAGTTATTAATTTTCAGCTTCTGAGCTGAAGTGACATGAGCTGCCAGTAACAACTAAACCTATACTGCTTTGGTTCCCCTCTGTTTTCTCAAACAGACTGGAGTGTGAGAGGTGCACTAAGCCAGGCTCACTTGTACTATTTGTTTTCCTTTTTGCTGTTTTGCTTGTTTTCATTTTTAATTATGAAAGATGGGCTCCTTCCAGCTAAGGGTCTGCACACGGGAGAGCATGCAGATGCCTGCAGACTACCTCTGCACAGTCTGCAGAAGGCAACAAAAGAAAGCAAGCCTGAAGGTGCTACTACAGTGCTGCCTGTATGTGCAGTTTCTGTAAGGGTCCACCCTTTCTCTGAAACCTTTTAGGGGCTTTCAGGGTGAAAAGGGGCTGCGAACCACAGCTCTGGAGTAAGGCTTTGTTCACAGTACTCTCAGCTCATTTCTGTGTGCTTATTTATTTGTACAGCCTCTCTTATCTCTTGTGTGCCTTGCCATTTCCTTAAGCTCACATCTCTGCTTCTTGACCTATTCAACTTCTTTTGCTCATGACGTCAGTGTTTTTTCACATTCTGCTTCATTCTGACCCAGAATAAAGCCTGAACTCTCTCCTGCATGCTTCCTGCAACACTGGCTCATTTCTATGTCTGCTCTGGGTCCTGCTTTTGAGAAGAAAATCACGTCTGTGACACGGATGGTTTGATAGTAGGAGCCTATGTGAGAAAGGGAAATACAGCCCTTTCCAGAGAGCTCTTTGATGCTTTGTTTTGTGCTCAGTTACACATGGTTCCTGGTTTCATGGGCCTGCTGTTTCCACAGCTTGACCCAAATAGCTGCAGTGATGTGCTCCTTACAGCACATGGCTACAATCCTCCATTAGCAGCCAGCAGTTTGCTGGGCCCCCATTAGGAGGTGTTTGCTTGTTGCATACTGATGGTCACAGCTACAGAGGAAGCTGCACCGGAGACCAGGGCTGGGAACCTTCATTAAAAGATCTGTGCCCTAAAAGAGCCTCTTGCTGTGACCACCTAGCCCAGCCCTGGGCCACTTCTCTTCTGCTGCTGCATATAGCACTACATGGGCATGTGCAGTGGTATCCAAACTCTCATTTAGGATGAAAGGTAATAGGCTTAAGTGCTGCCAGGGTAGGTTCAGGTTGAATATTAGGAAAAATTTATTTTCTGAAAAAGTGGTAATGCACTGGCACAGGGTGCCCAGGGAGTGGTGTAGTCACTGTCCCTCGAGGTGTCCAAGAAACATGGAAATATGGCACTGGGGGATGTGGTCCAATGGGCATAGTGGTGATGGGTCAGCAGTTGGACTGGATGATCTTAGTGGTCTTTTCCAAACTTAACGATTGTATGATTGTATCATAGAATCATAATCATAGAATGACCTGGGTTGAAAAGGACCACAATGATCATCGAGTTTTAACCCCCCTGCTATGTGCAGGGTCGCCAACCACCAGACCAGGCTGCCCAGAGCCACATCCAGCCTGGCCTTGAATGCCTCCAGCAATGGGGCATCCACAGCCTCCTTGGGCAACCTGTTCCAGTGTGTCACCACACTCTGTGTGAAAAACTTCTTCCTAATATCCAACCTAAACCTCCCCTGTCCCAGTTTAAAACCATTCCCCCTTGTCCTATCACTATCCACCCTTGTAAACATGTATGATTCTATACTTGGAGCAGGGGATGCCCTGGGCCATCCCTCACCTTGCAGCACTAAATCCCCTGTGTCTGTGGAGCAGCAGTGCCCTGCTCCAGCTTGGGGCTCTGGACCAGGAGGGACGCTGTGCTCCATCTGAGGCCCCTCAGAGTGCTCCATCTCCTGTCTGTGATGTGACCACCTGCACGAGTGTGCCTCTTGCATCACCCTGACAGAGCAGTTGCCCACTCATTTCATAAGGCATTAAGGGGAACCAGGACAACTGCTAGGGATTTTACATACACGTCTCATTGTTACTGAAATCTGAAAGAAATACACACATCTTGATTTTCATTCTTTAAGTCCACCTTGAGAGAAGTCAGGATTTTGACTTAACACCTCATACCATGTTCTTCGTAGTATATGGCAGATTCCTGATTGCCCTTCCAGATGTCATTTTAGGGACACCCCAAATAAAGTACACCAGAGTTAATACTTTAGTACTTAATTTATCTTTTAGCAATTTGGCCATGCAAGCTGCTTTCTTTGATCACTTGGAAAAAAAATACTGATAAAATAAATGAAAACTCTTGACTTAAGTTTAAAAACAACTTCCTTCTCATTAGGCTTTCCACGGGAACCATGTATCATATTTATTTAAGCGTCGAAGAAAATATTTAGCCTATCCACAAAGGTTAAGTAATCAGCTGATAAGATTTGTAGCTAAAGTATGTTTAAATGTACTCATTAAACATAGTATGTGTTAGGTAATTTTTCAAAAGCTCTATTTCTACATGTAAACCATTAGGAAGTGGAAAGGAAAAAGTCAAAAGGAACCAAAGCATTCCTTGTGAACAAATACAGTTGTGCATTGTATAGACTGCAGCTAGCGAGAGTCAAAAAGTCAGAATAACAAGACCCAGAAGAAGGCTATAATGATACAATTTATTCTTCTGCAGCAGAACTGAGACCGGCATTTTGCTCTAAAAAAAGGACTAAATATTTTAGCTCACCTTGTAATTTATGTCTATAGTAATTGGAGAAGGAAGGCTGAATGCAACTTATAAAAGCCTCAAAGCCTGTGGAAACAAGCTTTTCTTGGAGAACTGAATTTACTTTCAAGCTCTGGCAGAAAATATTTTTTCATCTGATTGGTTTTACTGGTACACAGAAAATAAATGGCTCTATGCTAGGTTTGGGTGAAAGTGAAAAGTTTCTTTTGTTAATAAATGAAAAGAAGACTTCTTGGAATCAGACCGTTTGGAGTTTGTTTTCTATGTATTTTTTTTTCCCCGATTAGAAGTTCCACTTTAAGCACAAAGCAAAAGCATCAGTCATTATCTGAAAGAATCGGGCAAGGAGAGATCTCTTTTTGTTTAAACAAGCCTTTTTCTTTGAAGACTTCCAGCCTGGTCTTTGCGATAATGTGGATGACATCACTGGGCAAACAAATGCGGGAGCAAAAAGACACCGTTTCATACCATCTGAAAAGCTGAGTTCATGAGATAAAGCAAATGCCACCTGAGGGATCTCGGTTAAGGATTAGATTCTGCTGCCTTTATTAACAATTTTTCGTATAGCTGGGTTAGTTAGTACTGTGGAGTTGCCTATTTCTCTGTTATGGGGCAGTTTTGAGAGAGAAACAGCCAGGACAGGCTATCTATTTTGGAATTACTGGAGAGTTATGCCAGAGTGTTATTTCCTTCTTGCTCCTCTTCATAGTCATGCAAACAGCTGTATTTATTGTGTTACCAAAACCAGACGCCCTTGTTCATATTACAGTGCACTTGTCATATGGTGAGAATATGTATGTGCAACACGTCACATGTGTGTGGTCTTATGGCTGGGTTCACCACGTCGTCATGTCCCCTATGATGGGACATGGGAGCAAATTCTTCTCTCTGATGTCTACTGAGCTGTGCTCATTATTTTCTGGCTGCACGTCTGCTACAGGTAGTTGTGGATCACCTTTGTCCATGAACCACATGTCCAGTCTACCATATCTAGTGAAGCGCAGTTCAATGATCTCTTTTATGGTGTGGTCATGGAGGTGCATGTGGACTTCTTAAGAACAAATATGTTTCTTCAACTCATGGGCTCTGTTTGCTTTTGAAAATCATTATTTGTCAGCCTCAGTGACCCTTCTCAACCTTCCAGCACTGTTGTGACATTACTCAGAAAACCATTTGGAGAGACTGAGAGGGAAAAGTGCTGCCTGCTACCTACCGTTCCTGGCTGCTCCTAATGGCTTTCACCACTGCTTGCAGACATGGTGCAGAGATATAGAGTTAATGGTGAGGTTTCATAATATTTTACAGCACAACTATCAATCACAGTGAACTGGTTGTCACGTGAGCTGCATCCTCATGTGGCCTCTCCTGACCTTCAGGCCTACTCTGAATCACGGCATAAATACTCGAGCACCCTGGCAGATCCTGGGCATCATGGAGGGCCTTTGACATACCCAAATCAGACTGGCAGAATAATGGGGAAATATATGTACACAGTGCATGTACACACACAGAAATAAAAAACATTTTAAATACTAAGCATAGATCAGAGGTTTGCAAATCCGTGGTTAAAACTGGGTTGTTTGATGTGAGAGGGACTGTGCTTTCCTAATACAAGTCTGATTGTCATGTGTTGCCGGAGGAAACATGTTCAGCTCAATAGCTGAATGACTAGGATTTGGTTCTGCACAAAATGTTGCCTTTTCATCAGCAAATTAGAAGCTGCTTTAATCATAATCTGTATACTTTTCAGTGCAGCTAAATTATTAGTTTTTCAGGGGTTCAGATTTTTGTCAAGAGCTCAAACATCTCTGTGGGAAGCAGAAATTTATGGCCAAATGTCTGTTTTTCTTTTATTTATTTATTTTTTGAGTCAAATTTTTTCACTGATAAAAGTGATGGAGAAGAAAACTTCACACAACGCTTAACTGCGCATAGAGTGCTATACGGTTTAAGACACTTAAATGTTAATTTACTGACACCATTCCATTGACTGCTGGTTTTCATGGACTTCTACCACATTCACAGAGAGAAAACAATTTGGGATTGTTTTCTGTCCAAGCTCTTTGGACAGACCCAGTGAGACGCTCGAACACATGCTTAACATCTTGGCGCGGGAGCTGTGCCATTGACTCCAGCTAGTGGTGCAGCTCATGTGCTCGGGCTGAAGTATGTGCTGGAAAACAGAGATTAGAGGGACTGAGTTCAGAACAGCAGCCGTGAAAAGAAGAAGTGTATTTGCAATCAAAACTTCACTGGGACGCTGGGGCTATGACAGTGATGCTAAGATTTGTTCTTTTCTTCCATTTATTTTTTTCCACTTGGTCTGCTGGGTGACACCATTGCCATCGCTGGCCCGCATGACAGAGGCCATCTCCTAAATCCACAGATCCCACTGCGTTTCAGAGAAAGTGAAGTGTTAAATCAGAAATTACAGTGAAGATCCCCCTCCCTTTCCCCCACTTTCTCCTCTGCTCCTTTTGACATCTGAGAGGAGCGACCACAACTGCATACCATTTATAGATTTGCCTGATTAAAAACAGTTTTCCCTGTAGGTCACATCACGCAGAAGACACAAGGTTTTTGTCAAGAGAGCTGCTACTGGCAGAAACTGTTTTGCTGCTCTTGCTAGTAAGAAATTAGTAACTAGATACATGTCCTGTTTTATGCCAGCTTTATAATTATACTATTTCAGTGGTAAGGCAGACTTCTGGGCCAAGGGTAATTTAGAAATTCTAGATCTCTATTCAGTTTTGCTTTTTATGTTCATCTTTACTGTAGCTAAATCTTCTTACAACATGTAATCTGCCTGCATTTTCCTCCCTTGCTATGGTTTCTGTGACCCGCTGTCATAATATAACAAATGCATTTTATTCAGCACAGCTTCGTGAAACCATAGGAAACAATTACTGGCTTTAAAAAGCATTATTTTCTTGTTCTTTATGTTTCTGTCCTCAGATAATTATGCATAGTTCACACTGCGTTCCTTGACCGGCTGGGCAGGATTTGCCCCTACAGCTCAGAAATGCTTTTGCTTTCCTGTCACTTCTGTCATTCAGAGAGCTCTGTGGAGCCTAATTGACTTTCTAGAATGCAGTTTTGTATAACCTACCAGACTGTGGTTGGCTGGGTTATCCTTTTGGTGTGGTAATGGTCTCTGCAGTCTTTACTCGGACCATGATTACACAAAGTATATATTTGTCTTTTTGAGCTTATATATGCTGTGAAAGTCCTGAGCTAATAGTATCTCTGAGATGTGGTTTTTGGAGCACTAGTGCGCCCATTATATAGTGTTTGCTTTCTGCAGTGAAACATACAGCCAAAAATAAAACTTGCACATTTCCTTCTGCTCAAGCTTCCCCCTCGCTGTTCTTTATCATATTCTCCTTGTTACTTCATTTATTTGGCATGATTTTTCTCACTTTTTTGTTCTTCAGACCTCTGAGAAGCTCTGGTTTCAGCTGAGGGCTTTCCAAACCATGTGGATTTCAGCTGAAGCATTGCTCCCGCTGCCTACAATAAACTGAAGACCCATTCATTGCTGATCGCATTTCTTTATAGCCTACCTGGAAGTCCCATCTCCCTCTATCTCTGATATCACACCACAGCCCTACACAAAACTACCTTTCCATGCTGTGTGACAGGATTTGGTTGATGGCCCACTAGAATAACAACCTTACACCTTCTTGTCGTGATCCATCTTTCCACTTCTTTCGGGCTTGTGTAGTTCAGGTCGAGTATGTACAGTGCTGCACACACAGCCACGCATGTATATTAAGGAAGAATCAATATCAAGCCAAGGGGAGGTGATTCCTGCCCCAAGACCTCTGTGGAGAACTGGGCCATTTGTCTCTCCATGTCTCACTCATGTTGGGCAGGCAGGGCCTCCTTGCAGATAGATGTTTCCTATTTCAGGAGTCTCAACACTGTGGCTTCGTCGATTGTCTTTTCATCTCCAGCCTTAGTTTTAGGTCCTGATAAAACACAACTAACTATTTTCATAAATCTGAGTACCACTGGTGGTTGTGTCCCTTTGGGGGATGTAGTGCTTGTGTATGTATAGGGCTGTTACTGTGGAGTTCACATCATGCGTGTGCTTGGCACATGAACAGGAATAAAGCTTGAAGTAATTTTCACCACTAAAGCTGGTGAATGAATTACTTCCTTTTGTCTGTGGCTAGATGTATATGCAAAGAATATTGGGAAAAACAGTCTTGAGATGCACCTCCCAGTAAGTATGGCAGCTTTTGTGTCTGCCTCCTCTCTGCCTGATGTGCCTCTGGCCCCAGGACTTCCATGCTTCGTGCATGGCATTAGTCCAGGGGAAAAATCTGAAGCAGTTTTTTTCTTGCTCTCCACCACAGCCCCCAGCCCCTTAACTGGTTCCTTCCCTCTTTCAAGCAAAGAGGTTAACAGTTACTTGTCCTTTCTGCAACTCTGCTTTCTGAGAATCCGGAGCTTTTTCTTCTCTGTCGTATTCACCTAAGCTGCCAGCAAACTACATGGTGAACTCCAGACTGTGCCCATGGCAGCAGGAGAGGTACTGAGAGTTTGGTGGCAGGGCTTTCTTCAGAGCCCCAGTCAGGAAGTCCTGTGTTTACCAAAATTGTTTGCTCAGGAGAGATTACCATCCCACCTCCAGGGAAACTTTCTCAAACAACCCAGGACAGTCTCCAGCCTGAACTTTTGATGTTGCCATCACCAGGTTATTGCTTCTATTTATACATCTAATTCTTCTGGCTCCTAGATAATAGACAGTAGAGTCTACTGTGCACTTTCTGCTGCCTACAGGTTTCATTTGCAGCACTCTCCTTTTATTCCCCAGTAGCCAGTGTCAGCATTTTGGCACACATCCCTTTCTGAGAGGTGAGCTGATGAAGGAGGGCAAAACCACTGCTTTTTCAGCTAAAGATTTCTCAGTTTGTATGCCCTCCCTTCATGTCAGCCTCAAAGTATTTATTCAGGCCTCAGCTGAGATTCTCAATAGCTGATTTCTTTTTTCCAGAATGACTCCAGTGTTTTAGATGATAGCAAAACCCAATGCACAGAAAAACTCTTTTGCTTTCATAAGTCTAGGATAGTTTGATAGTTGATAGTTTCTTTTACTTTTGCTTATATATGTCCACAGAGAACCATTAACATGACTGGAGTTCTAGCAGAAGATAGCACTGCAAGAGGGAGGGGAATCAATCCCTTTGATTCCATGTTTTTTTGGGATAAGTTTGGTCTCCTGGGGGAAAAAATCTTTAGATGAATGCTCCACATGCATGGATTCAGTGAGAAGACAGGAATGAGAAAAGATTGGACTCCTTGGTTGCAGTCTGAAATTCTTTCTACGCAGAGGAATTTCTGTCAGAAACAGAAGCAAAGAGTATCTATCTGAACATTTGCTTATTTTTAATGTGGTTTAAGCTGTTATCATTTGGGCAAGTTCTGTCCTCTCCAGGACATTTCTGTTCTAGCATCAGCAAAAATAATAGATTGTAGAATGCAAAAGCTGTGTGATGTGTGTTGGCTGGAAGGTTGGGGATATAGCAAGTTCCAGTGAAACCCTTCAACTTGGAAATTCTAGGGAACTTTTTGAGTCTGAGTTGTGAAACTCATCACTGACTAATAACCAAGCTCAGATCATATGATAAATATCATATGATATGAAATGATATGGTATGATATGATATGATATACTGAGGAGGCCGATGTTTTTGAATATGAAATGTCTCATTACTCTTTTTGTTGTTGTTGTTCTTTCTTATCATCCTAATTTTCATTGAACTCCCCCACCCATCACAAAAGGCAAGCAGAGCTAAGCAGCTGGTTTGACCTGGACAGCCCTGCTCTGCCGTTTCAGCCCATGACTGTTCAAACTCAATCTGTGATCTCTGGCACAGGACCTCGAGAGCTGGCCAGGGTCAGAGGCACTGTGGGAACTTCTGTCAAGCATTGCCCAATCTCTGCAATTTTACTCTCCTCTTGTCATAAGGATGTACACCCTGAGATCAAAGACCTTCTGGTGCTTTTTTGGGAAGCCATCTGGAGACATGTAGGCTATTTTGGAGGGCAGCAAAAGCTCCAGATTCTTTGTGGAAAACCTGTCATCTGTCTCCACAAAAATGTGTCTGTCTGCACTGACAAATTCTTCTCTCTGTTTTTGACTTTTTCCAGGATCCCTGCTTAATATAGAGCTGTTCTTCAACAGAACTGTGATAAGATTTGTCTGTTGGTATCATGGGACTGGGATATGGGAAGAGCCAGATTAGGAGAAGGAAGAAGAAAGCACGTCATTGCTGCAAGGCACAGCTGGGTTGCTGTGTCCCACGGAGTAGGGGGACCTGCCAACTTCCCTGAAGGTCCACCAGGAGCTGCATCTGACCTGAAAGGAGGCACTTCACAACAAGGTGCATTCCACCCAGGGCCATTCTCTCTCCTTGCTCACCATCTTGGTGACGCTTTGAAAAAGGGACCAGTGATGTCTCCTCTCACCCTGGCCAGTACAGCCAGTGCCTGGTGGTGACCAAGCCATCTGCATGACCAAGCATGGAGCAGATGGCCCAGGTGCCCAGCCCTAATCCTTCCCTTCCCTTGCCAGCATGGAAACAGCTTTCTCTATCTGATGTAAACCTCAGTAGGTATAGAACAGTGAGAAAGATAAAATGGGTATGGAAAATGCTAAGGTGATCTGGATCTAGGGGAGGAAGTCAAGAAGAGAGTGGAGTTAAGGTGCTGAACTACTGCATAGGCATTGTGCAACTCTGGCACTGCTTCAGCCTCTACTTGAGGCCAAGTTCCACCATTACAGATGAAGCCATAAACCAGGGCTGATCCAAGCACAGCCACCACACATGGTATTTCTCCCATAGTCCTCCCAGTAGTTCTGAAGAACCCAGGAAACTCAATTAAAGATTTTATGACTATTACTCCTGGTTATTTCATCACCTAGGAAAAAAAAATCCCAGCCCCAAACCAGACTTACAAATAAGATAGCTGGTTTTATGGACACTACCATATGGTTGAGCTGGGTTTTGCCTCACACTTTTGTAGTTGAAAAGGAGCAGGTATTTTTCTTCCTCTTCTTTGCTTTTTCCTTATGAAGGTAGCAGAAATGAACTGCAGTGTAGTGTAAATTGCCTCTGACTACTCAAGGGGCCAGCAAAAAGCTGATTGCTTCATGGAGGCCATTTTCTAGCAGAGGCAGACTAGATGGTCCTTTGAGACAGGTAGAGATGTGATGTGGTATGCTCTCACACAAGTTTCACTGCATTCTTACAGCCAAGTGGAAGCAGCAATGAAAATGAGAATGCAACAGTAAGAAATTATCAGCATCAACCAAGGTGCATGGCGGCCTGGGTTGGGCTGCCCATGCCGGTAGCTGTGGCATTGCCTTAAAGCTCTGCTCCAGAGCATTTTCTGCTCATCCCCTCCCTGATCCTCCTCCTGTCTCCTGCTGTCCCACTTCTCTTTTGTTTAGACCAGCTATCAGCTGCCATGTTGGAAAGAAAAGCAACTCCCAGTGCTTTCGTACTGATAATGCAGCGTGGGCTGTGATGAAGTAATTTCCTCCCATATATACTTTTATTTTTTTGGCTGAATTATTTTTAATGTTTGTTGCTTTGTACATTCAATAACCTCTACATAACGAGTCCATCTTTTTAACTTGTCTTTCCCATCCCTGCTCAGACTCTTCATCTTCTTCAGTGCTCTAACATACCACTTGCTTAACCCACGAGCTCCCGGAGGTTTCTTCAGGCTCTTCAATCTCTTACATTCTGTGTGTCAAAGTACAGTGAGAAATATCTTTGGTCTCTCTCATGAAAAGCATGTCGTCCTACCCACCACTAAGCGGTAGAAATTCAATCAAATATTTCACCTCGATCAGAAAGGTGATTTATTGGAGACAGAGAAAGGGTTATTTTCTGGGACTCCAGATAAGGCCTGAGCCAGGAAACAGCTTGCAGTCATCTCTTCAGACTCATTTTGTTCTTACCATGGTGTTGCATGATTTCCTCCCGCGCTATCTTCAAGCATGCTGTCAGGAAGAGGCAGCTCACTGTCCTCAAATCGGCCTCTTCCCATATCCTGACATGCCTGCCCAGCACAGCAAGCTGAGCTGCAGGCATCCTGCTTTCCCCACCCTGGCAGCACATGAAGACATTGTCCTTTTCTCCCACTCAGCCGGGAGGGCTCCGAAAGCTTTCTAATCAGCTCACTGTCAGCCTGCTTCCTCTCATCATTTAAAACAAGCCCATGATAGGTTTACAGCTGCCAAAGCTTTTACTTGGATTCAAAACACAGGAGTGCTGGAGGGGTAGGTTTTAGCTGCCAGGACAGATTACCAAGGAGGCAGCAATCTGGGGTAGATGGGCCCTTTCCTCTTGCTGGAAGTACTCTGAGAGGATAAGAAATCAGCAGCCTGGCTAGCCAGTTCTGCTTGCAATTGCTCATATTTCACTGACCTGTTTCTGCTGCTCCAAACATGAATACTGGCATGGCTGTGATTCACCCTGGCTATGAAAAGGCACAGTAAACAGCTTTTATTCACATGTGTTCAGGGTGCCTGTGAGGATTATAAATGCCAGGCAAAAAGAAATGTCAAAAAAAGGGTTTGGAGAACTACTTGCTTTGTGTCAGCTCAATTTGTCAGAGGCTGTGCCTTTCTTCTCCATGTTCTGCATGCACCATGGGTATCAAAAAAAGAACAGTAACATGCAAAATCACCAATTTCCTTTGAAAATCTTGATATAAGCCATCAACTATTACTGCAAGCACATCTCCATAACGCTGAGAAAATCTGTCATCTATGACAGGCTTCTTTCTAGATTAAACATGTTACAGAGAGTGTACCAACTTCTGGTATTCAATAGCGAGCTTTCTTCTGCCTCCTCTCCACCCTTCCCTTCACCTGAGGGTGGAAGTGGCCTGCATGGATGAAGAACAAGAGCAGGTAATGTGGTGGTGTAGCCCTTTGGAGAACCTTTGTGAAGAGTTAGTGCCTGGAGTGGATGAGAATGGGACAGCAGACAGGGGCCTTCCTCTGAACGCATTTGATGTTTCCTGGCAGGACCAGTCTGAAGGACAAAGTGGAGCTGGATGTGTTCTGCTCTTCTAACAGGTAAAGCTGCATCCATCCAATGCAAGATGTGATGCCTGACTTTTCTGGTGGTTCCCTACGCATCCCTGATGTGGGAAGATGATGATATGCTGGAAACGCACCAGAGGGATACGTTCCTGATTTGGAGTCCTGGAGATATGGACTATGAAGGTAGTGGAGGTGGTACTTGCAAAGGGTTGGGTTTGAGATGGAGGACTGTGGAAGGTCTTCTGGAGGGAGGTTGCATGGGCTGGAGGGAGAAGGTGAGCAAGACTGGGGTCCCAGGTTCACGGATATGTGGAAATGTCTCCTTTTGAATATTTTGGAGCCACATAGGATCTGCCTCCAAGTCTTTCTTGGAGCTGTGTACTCTCCTTACATGTTAATACATACTTTTAGGGAAATTGTTGTGCTATTAGAATGCTAAAACATAATCCAAATGCCCTGAAGACCATACCTATACAGAGTATGCAGAAAATGAGGAGATGTGGGCCCTTGTATTGCTTTCAGTATTCATCAGAAGATGTGTGCTCTGAAGTAATGGGCATCATGTTGTGGGCAATGACATTATTCCCAACATATTCCACTCATACCATATTCATGTGGAAAAACAATCCTTTCTGCTGGTATGTCATTGACATTTAGCATCAATTATTGAGTGTAGTTCATGTGTTAGATAATGAATTTCATGAAAATCAAAGTAGATATTTTAGTCTTCTTTAAACCACTGGACAACTTCAAATGCATAAGTTGCATGTATACACTGTGACTTGCAGTTTACATAAGAAAATGCTGCAGTTGAAAATATGCTCTTCTTTTTTTGTCTCTCTTTTGCTCTACTTTAGCTGTCTGAAAAAATATATGAAATCTATAGTAATGTGGATTTTAAAGTGATGATACCAACAGCAATAGGACAAATTATGATGCAATATCTAGGCTTCATTAGTTACTTTAAAGCACTTCTTTCACATTACAAAATTTCATTTAGGAAAACCGGTTCTGGTTTTTGATGTGGGTTAATTCCCCTCCACCTGTGATTATTGAGTTTACCATGTAAAAAGAAACAACTGTTCTTTCTAACACCAGACTACTTACAGGATCAGCAAGTTGGCTTGATTTCTCCTGGTGCTGGAAATACACAAGCTTTAATCATGAATCAGATACACACCCTCTGAAATGTGTTAGCTCATCAAAGCCAAGGGCCCACTAGCCTTTAAAGAGAAGACATTATTATACATGCTGCATAATAACTGATCTTCATATTATATAGTTTGGTTTTAGTTATACAGTTTGATGTGTATATACTTGTGTTTGATGTGTGTGTATGTATATACATTGGTTTCAATCCAGGTGTAATGCTGACCTACAGAAGGTCAGGCTGGGCCTTCTGACATTCCCTTTTAGCCTTCTCCACAGGTGTGGAGAAGTAACACGGATGCTCTGCTTATGACAATTTCTCATGGATTTTATATTTTCTCAGTCTTAGTAGTGCCTTGAATTTATTCAGGGCCGTTTTTCACAGTGTCTATTCAGAAATTATTCTTTACTTCCCTTTGCTACGCTACTGTGTCAGGAAAACACTTTGCTCAGTTGCATTTGCAAAAAGTGCTGCAAAACACTGTCCATCTTCTCTCACTTTGTGCAAAAAGGAGAGTGGGCTTTACTTGTGCATTGGATTTATTTTCTATTTTAAAAAAAATTGGCCCATTGTTTGCTTCTACAGCAAATCATCGGAGCGTCTGAGTCCATCTGCTTTTAAGAATCCTTATTGTTCCTCCGGGAACAATAAACAGCATGCTACCAAGAGCCCATGAAGCTGGATTGTAGTTTTCATGTATTTCTGTTCCCAAATACACAAGCAATTGAAATGTTTGAGTGAAGTGGAAGTGCTGCTCGGGGTTTGCCTGGGTTGGGTATCTCTGGCATTCTGTGCCGAGCAAAAAATGGAGTCCCTCACACAAGCCTGTACCTCTTGCAGCCTCTATGAGCTGTGCATCAGTAACTCTGATGCTGGCCCTGTTCAGGTGGCAAGGAGTTCCACTGGGCCTCCGGGGCCCCAGAGCACTTCTCCTGGGGAAGGGCCTCCCTTGGACTTGGTTATCTACAGACAGTGTCCCTGCCTTTGATAGCCTCACGGATCTCTAGCACCAGGGAAAACTAAGATGAGGTGAAGTTTTATTTCTCCAAGGGATGGGGTCTCATTGCAAAGTCATAAACAAAGGGTCAGAACCCCAAATATGTGAATATTATTCATGGGTCAAGGCTTAACCCCTAGGTTGCCTTGTGCTGCTTACCCATAGCTTCGGAGACATGCCTCAGCCCAGATCAAGTGCAGGTGGGGCTCCTTTTTCCCTGCTCTCACTATCTACTGAATGAATGAAATGATCTACGTGATCTACGGGGCTGACAAATGCTGAGATTTTTATTTTTATTTTTTAAATAACTGCACATTATTTGACCACAAGGACTGATGGATGTGATAGAAGGGCTGCTGCTGAAGGTCAGCACCCTCAGACATTCAATTAAAGTGTCTGAAGTCACAATAAATTCTTCCAGGCAAGTAAAATGAGGTTCCAAATAAATCCAAAATACATCTTATCAATCATATCGCATCTCTTTATGCATTACAAGGAAGCAGAAATAGCTCAAACCTGTGAAATAATTCCTGGCTATCCGTAGTTACTTTGGGGGTCTTTGACTTGGTTCATGTGTGAATGCCAAGAAATTGTGTCTGTAATGCAGCCAACCTCGAGCATGGGAGCAACTCTGCAGGCATAAATTGAAATGTGACCTAATCGGAGAGCTGTGGGAGAGGCAAGCCGATTAAAAAGAAAGCACATGGGATCTGATGGAGGTCAGTGCTGACAGGAAAGGAAAGAGCATCGGGTAGTCTCCTAAAGGTGGTTTAAAATCTGTCCTGTCCAGCTAGGAAAGCTGGAACAAATACAGCAGTAAATTCTGGAATGGGATGAGTGCTTTATGTCAAAATAACGCAAGAAATTCCAGCCTCGAATAAATGTAGAAACCCAAATTCTGTGCTGTGCCCGAGGCCCTGATCCCGAAGACGATTACATGCATGAAAAAGCCCAGTGAATGCAGGTCTATTCATGCGTGCACAAATGCTCACAAGATTGGGGTTTTGTTGTGCACCCCCTGCAATCCACTGGATGGGATAGTCATCAGCCTCCACTGCAGCCCATGCTTTCTCAGGGAGAGCTAGAAATCTAAACAAAACACATAACAAACCTGAGGCACATTTCACATCTGAGTCACTGAAAGTTTGTACAGTAAACACATGTATACAAAACTGGACAAGTTTATTTTCCACAAGACAAGCCGGTTTTGTAATTTTTCTTTTTACTTATATGGAAAGAGAGGAAATTCCTCCTCCCCCCCTCCCTGACCATACGTTTTGTGATTCTTTGGAAGGCTATGAAACTGTACCAGAAGCAAACAAAGGCTTTCTTTAATGAATAAATATTTACCACAGCCAACTTGGATACCTTGGGTTGAGGCTGATTTCCCTGCAACGTGTACCAGGGACTCTCAGGGCTTGATCCTGCCTGGACTGAGGCACTCCTCCTGCAGCAGCGGCTGCTCCTCATGACGCATGGCTGAAACTCTGGGCAAGACCACAGAGCGCTTTGATGGAGCTGGGTTGGCTAATGTGTGGTGGATAATTCAAACCTTTCTATATATGCCGTTTCACTTTACTTGGTGTCCCTGATGGAATTCTGTATGTGAAGTTGTTTGTTTGTTTGGCCAATGAAGCACAATGAGCAGGAGTCTGCTAATGGACTTCTCCACAGATGCCCTTAAAAGAACTCCTGGTACAAGAGAAGATCTCTCTGTAACAACAGATAGAAAACAAATATTCTTCCCTGCAGTTTTTCTTTTTTAGGAAGTCTAGGACTAGGGAGTTGACCATCCTGCTGTACTCAGTGCTGATGTGGCCCCACCTCAAGTACTGTGTTCAGTTTTGGGCCCCTCACTACAAGAAAGACATTGTGGCCCTGGTGTGTGTCCAGAGAAGGGCAGCCAGAGCTGAGAAGGGTCTGGAACACAAGTTTTGTGGGTAGTAGCTGAGGGAACTGGGATTGATCAGTTTGGAGAAGAGGCTCAGGGGAGACATTGCTCTCTACAACTGCATTACAGGAGGTTGTGGTGAGGCAGAGGTCAGCCTCATCTCCCAGATAACAGCAGTAGGATGAGAGGGAATGGCCTCAAGTTGTGCCAGGGCAGGTTCAGGCTGGATATTAGGAAAAGTTCCTCCTAAGAAAGAGTGGTAATGCATTGGTACAGGCTGCCCAGGGAGGTGGTGGAGTCACCATTCCTGGAAGTGTTCAAGTAAAGGGTAGATGTGGCACTGAGGGACATGGTTAGTGGGCATGGTAGGGATGGGTGGACTGGATGATGGTTGGACTGGATGATCTTAGTGAACTTTTCCAACCTTAATGATTCTATGCTTCCATAAATCTTTCCAAAACCAAGTGGAGCCCCATACTTTGTTCCCAAGAAAGGATTGGGAGGGGGCTGCAGAACCAGATTCCCTTTTCCTTGGGAGGTCCCTGATCAGGCACAAGGTAGAAACCTTTAAGCTGAGGCTGTGGGCTCTTAATGCTGCACTACAGGTGCTGCTCACCTGAGGAAAAATTCCAGAGTACATCAATGCTTTTTCCTTACGTCCTTTGTCAGTTCTGAATTGTAGATGGTAGAAGCATTGGGATCAAGGGGCAAAATAAAATCTTTCATTTGAAGCAGCAGAAATGTTGAACAAATTAAGAACTTCAAATATGATTTTGATGTAAAGCTGCTGGTAATTCACAAAACAGAAGATCATTTGGCAAGTCCAAAACTGTAATGTATTTTGTTCCCAATTGAGGCATATTTGTAAGCCTGCTGGAATGCCATTGTATGAGGAATCCTCCTTTTTATTTATGATTGTGACCCTCTACAGTATACAATTTGAGGTCTCATCAAGTTGTGTAAAGAGCATAGGATCAGCATTCACAAGACATGAGGTAACTTCTCCGCTCCTGCAGCGGCTGACCTTGTCAGCCAACCCCCGTCACTTCCCTCTGTTCACCCTCTGCTCCCTGAAGAGAAGGAAGGCAAGCACTGGGCTGGGGCTGGAGGGCCACTCTTTGCATGGAGCCTCAGTTCAGTTCCTGCAGCTAGATAAAACTGCAGCCCACTCAAAAAACTCACACTGTGTTTCCTATAGGTGAGTTACTAGCATCCTCAGACCCTCTAGATCTCAAGCCTGGGAATGAACCTGAGAAGATAATGCCCACATATGACCAGAGAAGAAACAGTGAGAGGGCTACCTGCCTGTGCTGGAGGCAGTCTTTGCTAAAAGGACCAATTGCCCTATTCTGAAGGTTATTGTTTCATCTTTTTTTTTTCTTTTACTCTTTTTTTCTTTATCTCCTTGGAAAATTTTCGTTGCTTGATAGCTTAAAAAACAGCGGCTTATGGAGAAGGTAGAAGCCCTTACTTCAATTTATTATGAGGAAAAGAAATCACCCCAGATTTATTGCCACCTTTACTTCTCAGCTGCCTCTCCTCTGTGCACTCAGATGCTCTGACCATTGCTCAGAAGCCCAGCCCTGCTGCCACATGGAAGCACAGGCAGCCAGGAAGGATCTCATCACATTGAGAAGTCTAACTCATCACAGTGGAGCTGGAAAGATCTCCTGGTTCTGACTCAAGACGTTTCTAGATGGAGTTTCCAGGCTTATTCTGGAGTGTTTTGCTGCAACCAGGCTCTGTCAGGGGCTGCCAAACTCCTCCTCACCCATTCCTTCAGTGCCAGCTCACAGACTCTTGTGCCACAATCTCACACATCTACATTTCACTTTGGCTCTAAGGGAAGGTGCAACATCTGCCCCCCTCAGTGCCCTTACGTCCCCCTCCCCACCCTCTCTGGCAGCCAATGCCGTTGTGATCACACCAATTACAAAGGATGGAAATAACGCTGAAGAGACCTCTCCCTCCCAAGATACCATTGTGAATGTGCCTGGCTCCCTCTCCTTGTAGGCAGCCTACAGCTCCTCAGTTCCTTCCCTCCCACCCTTCCCTCCTGGTCCCCTCAGTGGCTGTGCAATCCCTTTTAGCCACAGCAAGCAACTGCTTCAAAAGTGGCTTAAATACAAAACCTACCGAACTCTTGTTGCAGAGAGCTTCAGCAGCATCATATAGTTGTGTACACACAAATAAAGTCTACAAGTTTATTCTCTATGTTTAACGATTTTAAAAGTTAATTCTCCGCCATGCTGATCTCAGAGGTGCAGGAACTCCCTGCTATGGGCTCTGCAGCTTCTGACTCTATCCCACTCGCCCATGCACTGCTAAGCTTTGTAACAGGGCTGAAAAGCTCCGTCAGACAATGTATTTCTCTAGTAGTCACAGGAACATGGTAGAGCAGTTAGTTAACCAAAAATCAGTCCAAGCTTTAGAGCATGATAATTTAGTGCAGATGTACCCCTTGGATACCAAACACTGCTTCCCTCCCACAATGCAACATACTTTTAACCACATTTGTCATTGAAAAACTTTCTTTAAAAAGGGAGAAAACAGATAGGTCAGTCCAAAACGTGTACTGAAGAGCTCTCCTTTAACTCTGAAATGGCAGCTAAATGACAGAAATGCATTGAGAATGGGGGAAGAGCACTGTAAATCACCTTCTCACTCAGCAGGTTGTTACTATGGAGCGCTACAACCGTAGGGTGCAAGACTAAAATAAGAAAACAAAAAAGGCAGAAGATAGTAATGTGAGCCAGCTTGTTCTGTGTCCTGCTGTAACAGCCTCTTCCTGACATTTTCAAGCTGAAAAAAACCATAAGTGTAATTAGATTATTCAAAGTTTCTTATTATTCCAAGGGGGATCATCATCTCCCAACATGAGTTTCACGACATAAATTGTCCCCTGTTTCTGCTCATCCTCTGGAAGTGTGCTTGTACTGAGAGTGCCTTCTGCAGTTTTCAAAGCTTCGTTTTCTTTCTTTCTTTGCTTATTTTGTTCTGCAGGTGCTGTATGCTGGGAGAAGGGTTGAAGCTGGAGAAAAGGACTTTTAGTGTGGGGGCACTCAGCCCTGCACAGGTGGAAGGGTTCATGTGCCGGAGTCACATGGCTTCGGTGTCATGGCTTGAGACACGTCCTACATCTCACCACACACTGGAGAAGCACTTGTGTTGATCCAGTGCTACTGGTTTACTTACTCACCCATGCAACTCAAATGATTGCTAAGAGGACGTGTGGGCAGCGTTTGTTGCAAGCACAGAGCAAACCCCAGAAAGCTACCTGATCAAATGGCCCTTTCTCTCTTTTAAGATAACACATCAGAGAGAAATGCATGGTTAGTCTTGCTTTTTCTCAGCTTAAGTGCATACTTGCCTGGTGTCTGACTATCAGCCATGTCCAGCATGAAACATAAACCAGCTGTGCTGCCACTCTGATAGGTAGCAGTCCAGGTTTGCCTCTGGGCAGATATTTACTGCTGCGTCTGGCTTTGCTTTGCCATATAGTTAACCTCCCTTTTCCTTTCTACATTTGTTTTGTTTTTATTAAATTTCCCGTCTGAATCCTCTAGTCTGTATTTCTAATGTCAACAATTGCTTTTATCACGGATAATCACTTCCTTTTACAAAGGCTGTACCATCCTACATGCATTTCAAATTACATTTTATGGACAAACACTGAAGTACAGTATTTGGAAGTACATGCAATTATATATATTTATAGTAATCTAATTCTAAGGTATGAGAGCCAAGAAGTAAGTTAGTTGCCATTTTCTTAATCATGTACTTAGTTGACAATGTAGTTACTTCTACTAAATCCTAATGAAGTTTGCATTGTGATAGTGATGTTTATGGAATAAATTATGTGGTATGGCTAAGGACGCTATAAACGGCCATGAAAGCACAAACCATTTCTTTAGCTCTCCACAAGTAAAGTCTGAAGTCATTAGAGAGGATAAACACCTATTGATACATAGGTTGGAGAAAGAATCTGTACATCTCCAAATAAAGATTACGTTATTTTTGTTAAAAATGATCCAGAAACCATTTCTTGTCCCTTTTACCCATATTGCCACTGGTTTCATGCAATAATTTTACCCTTTCAGGGCTTCGTTTTCCGTATGTACAATATGTGGGATGGAGTAGTACTCATAGGAAACATGCAGATCCTTGGGAGGGTAAAAGAACAGGCTTTATTTCTGTTTCACATTCATTCTGGTTGTGAATTTAAGCCATTTCTGGCAATCTTCCCATGGGATTCTTCCTCTGAAATGCCCTATTCTAAATGGGCTGAATACACTCCACCAACTTGTATTTGCTTCACAGGCATGTGCCATAGGGGATAAAGTAGGATATCCATGATCCTGCATGTAGTTACAGTATGTTAGTATGGATGGATCAGGATGGTAAAGAGAGATGCCTGAGGTGAGCATTCAGTTTTCTTTCAATTTTACATGTTCTCGCTTCCCTTGCTTCAGAGGAACAGTTTGCTCACATCACTCACACTGGCCTGACTCGACCTCTACTTTTCTGCAATCTGCAGTAGGGTTTATTGTCTTCCCTAAATCCACAGCTTGCTGTAAAAGTTAGTTCTTTTCTCAGACATTTTAATTGCTAACTGGCTTCCTTGTGCTCTTTGCAGAGCATTGTTCCGTGTTGCTGATGAGGTCACCATGCCTCCAAACAAAACCCCACCTAGCACCAAGGTTCCTGGCAGAGTTTGGGATGTGCTGCCGGGGCCTCCCCTTGCTCAGAAACAATTTCTACACCATCTCATCCTCAGCAGCATCCTGAGCAGTGTACCTGTGGGCAGACAGGGCTTCCCCATCAGACCCTTGTGTTCTGCAGCGGCCGTTCCATCTCCTCCTAGCTCGTGTGTAGCTTGAAAGTTAAAGCTTTCAGCCTAAAAAATCATCTTGATCTTGCCTTTTCTCTCCTCAGTGCTGTATAAATGGTGCTCTTTCCCATGTGCTGCTTTTTCATGCAGGCATTTTTCACATGCTTCTTTGGATCACCTCTGGAAACCCTCTTCACTTCCTTATCTGCTTTGTTCTGTATCAGGTTTTCTGGGAACACCACAGCATGTGAAATAGCTTCACATGAATAATGGTCCCACTGGCTTTCAGGCTGAATCCTTTTGTTGTCAGCATCTCAAGTATCCGTTGCTCTGATAACTAATTCCTTGATGCTCTTCTAATACTGCTCAGATTGCTGCCCAAACATTGGACCCGTCTGCCACTGTTTGGTGTTCCCTGTTGACTCTGATCTTGAGCTTGACACAATTTTATGTTTTGGGTCCCTTTCCGGGCTATTGCCAGGTAAATCTGATTGCAGAAAAAAGAGCAAAGGTCAGTTTGGAGTCTCTGGGCAATCTCCTGCTTTGAGCATCATCTCCTGGAATAGAGCCCATCTCCAAATGGTAAATAGCTCCTCTCTGCTGGGATGCATCTCAGCCTGGTGTCATCTTTGGAAGCCTGGAAGAGGAGTGACTGATGAAGGTACCACACAGTTCTTGAGCTCCTTTCCCATTTTCAAGCAGACTGCATTTGTCACTCCACTCTACGGCTTGTTGCACGTCAAGACCAGCAGCCACACAGCACGGAGCTTCCTGTTAGTGCTAATGTCCTTGTACTTACCTTACACAAACCACGGCTTGGTTTCACTATGACAGTACTGAGTGGAAATACTGCTCTGCAAGAGCTCTGCATGTTTCCTCTAACCTTTATGTTCAGTCCTGCCATGTACCTCTTACCATCTGAGCTGGCTCACCAATTTGGAGGCTGTGCTGTGAAGCCATTCAAGAGTAAATCTGGCATTAGAAAGTTAGAAAAAAAGATTTTTTTTTCTTTATTTTTTAAGGCTGATTGGGATTAATCTGCATTAAATCTTGTCCCATGAACTGTGGTGCTGGCTGAAAATCAGAGGCAGTGCAATACAGTGCCAGAATGGAAATAAGAGTGGACACCACATGTGGGATGCAACCTAGGATAGGTAGCAATGTGCCCTTCTCCCTGCCACTATGCCATCAGTGTGGTGGCTTTTCCCTGCTGAGCAGCATGACGTGGCCCCAGACACACACCCATCACTCAGCAACAACTGGAACACTGGCCCAAGACAGTTCCTCTTCACTCAGTGCAGCAAGCTAAAAGGTTGGACATCCATACTTTGTATCATGGACCCACAGCTGATGCCAAACTGATCTGCACTGTCTCTTGTAAGGTGAAGAAAAGTCTTCATCCCATTGGGAGCATCCATAGCATTCCTGACCGCATCATGCAGTGGGATCTGAGGGTTTGTTGACATCATTAGGAAAAAATGAATCCTCCCTTCTGGCGCTTTCTGCCTCTCTGTTTTTGTGCTCTCACAGGTCACTGATGCTGCTGTATATGCTCTGCCTGGCAACACGTGAGTTTACAAGAGGGACAAACTCCGCATTGTGCTGATGAGCTCAGGGAAATGGGAGTGGAGGGCAGGTTGCTGCTCATCGCCAGAGATCTCCCAAGTCCCTCCCTGGGGTGGGGACCTGGAAGGGAATAGCCTCTGCGTATTTAGGCTTTGCTTAGAATAGATGTGTGATAGATGTTTTGGGAGTCAGAGATGGGCAGACTAAAAGCTCAGAGCTCTGGAAAAGATTTGTCAATTTACGCCCATATATATAACTGGGCAAAACAAGTGAAATATCGTTTCTTTGACAAGCCAGACTTCCTGGGCATGCAGACTCGGAGTGATGGGGAAATGCTGCCCTTAGAACTCCAGCAGCCCTTACCTGAGCCACAATGGGTGCTACACGAGGCCAGGACTTTGGCTGCCCCATTGCCATGCCTTGTCCAGCCCCTTACTCTCTTAAACTCAGGTCTTAAGATTTGGGTTGCAGAGCTGGTCCAAGCAGTGCCATTTTGATTTCTTGTAATTTGAAAGATGGATTGATATTATTTCTCTGATGTTGCTGTTTGTGTTTGAATAACAGCACATTCATTTGACTTGGCTGACACATGGTTCTATGTGTCAGTCTGTGCTGTGTTTGCTGATATCCGGTTCCCAGACCAGCTGAAAGGTGCTCTTGAGGTCTCCAGTAGCCATGGAAAGATAACTATTTAGAGAGAAGAAGAGTAGCAACTCAATGATACTGAAGAGTTTTAGCAAGTGTTTAAAATTGTTTTTTCTCAGCCACCTATTTCTCACTTTGGTATCCTCAGAAATCATGAGGCAGTTATGAGATAAATTGTCCGGGTATGAAGTTTAGATTGCACTCTGTCGTTTCAGATTCACATTAAGAAACCTAGTGGCTAGGCCTTTTCTACACAATTTGCAGAGATGCTTTCTCCCTCACTTAGTTGCCTCTGGCTCAAGAACCTCAAGAGACGGGGTCCCAGCACCTCCAGGAGCCCCTCTTTTTGTACAGAATGTGTCATGGGAGAAGTGCAGGGCTTTAAAATCAGGTTTCTACAATTGTGTGGAGTTGGGACACAGAGGACATGAAGAGCCAAAAAAACGATTGAAGCAGTATCACTTTGAATCCAGAGGGAATATCCATGTTGCTTGCTCGATTTTAGTTTGGAGCCCATCTGACAAAGCTTGTCTCTCACTCTTGATATAAGTTCAATGTTTGCTTTCAACCCAATTAATTTATTGTGCAGGTTGCAAGTGCTTCAGCCAAGCTGTCTTCATTATGGAAGCAAATTCTTGACACATCCTAGCTGACGATGGCAAAGATACAAACCCTTTGCTGTTTTGTTTATTCATAAGAATGTTTGAGAAATTCAATTCCTGTCCCTAATGAGGAGCTAGTTTTTAAACATATCTCAGCCTATCTCAGTGCATTGTTGCTTGGGAACTGGGGAAAATGTTGTGTACACTTGAGGAATTTAGAAATTGTGCTCTTTTTGGGTGCTTTTCTATTGTATTTTCATGGTAGGAGTAGAATGTTTTCCTGCTAGTCTGACTTGCTGAGCTTGGAAAAGTAAAGCAGAGGCAGTGAGGAGTTATGCTCACTCAACTTAGCCCTGGCATCTGGAAGTGTCTGAAGTACAGGAACTGCAGGCGCCAGCCAGGTCAGTGCCTGTTGCTGCCACTGTCCTTCAAGTAGCCGCATAGTTTGCAATCTGCATTGACCAGCATGCAGCTTGGCTGTTTCAGGGATTCCTAGGTTTGGCAAGCATGTTTTATGGGCTTGCTGCTGCAGCTGTTATTGCTAACAGATTTCCCACCACTGCATTCAAGCAGGGTTATTTCATACCTCTCTTCGCAACTTGGCGTGATGTTTCCTCTTGTAAGAATTGTTTTACTTTGAGACACTTCCAGGCTGTGCATCAGAGAGCAGGGTTATATTTAACTCTTCTTGTTAGAATGCTGGCAGTGGGAACCTGAAAAGGTGAGAGAGGGAAAAAAGCTTTCTGGCCCAACGGTCCAGGCTGGAAGGTCAGCTCTGCTACTGCTGTCACGAACAGTCATCTACAACCACAAACTGACTTTGGCAGATAAGAAACCAAACCATGGCTCTCTTCATAACCTAGGTCTTCATATCACCCACTGATGCCAATGAACCATGTGCAGGTGTGAGGAGCTCACTGAGAAATGGCTGTGCCTTGAGAACCGTCACAATCCCCTCTCCCCGCACTGCAGGGCCATTCTCTGCCCTCTCATGCAGGATTATGACCCCACCTGAGCCCAGGCACTGCATGGCAGTTTCCCTGGGAAATCTGATTTGCTAATTAAAAATGTGGTGAGAATCATCTTGGTTTTGGATAAGTGCACTGTTGAAGCTTACACCTGAGGTAGATAGCCTATATTCCCTTTATCATCCACCAGAGAAACGAGTGTTTCCTGGGAGGTAGATATTTTAGGTATGTACTTCGAGGGGAGATGGCTTATGCCTGAGATGTCATGGCTATACTGATGAAATCTCCACTGACTGTGGAAGGACCTTGGTGCTGCTAGTTCAGACACACATCTACAATGGGACTGAGTCCTGACTAACTGGGAGTGAGCTATCCATGTACTTCAGGAGAGGAAGACTAGCGACTCCAGGGGATGCCACCCCACTCTCATAGACCTTCTGTGCTTTGCCCACAGAGGTGGCCATGGTGGCCCCAGCAGACTGAGTACTCAGCCTTTAGATGTCAGCTGAGATGTCACTGTATCAAGGGACCCTCGGATCCTCTGCAGTAAGGCAGTGTTGGACAACAGGGTAATTCCATGCTGGAAATGCTAGAGGTTCATAGTAAACTAGATGTGGACTTAACTCTGACCAAGAGGATCCCTCATGTCTTACTTCTACAGAGACAGGAGAGGGCTCGAACCTTTTCCCACCGTGTTATGAAGCAGCACAGGGAGACACGTCTGCTCTCCGAAGCAGAGGGAATCACTTAAGGACTGTTGGTGGGAGTAGAAGCTGAGGGAATACAAAAAGCTGGATTCGTGCCTCTGGATAGTGCTTCCTGCGTGCACTGAGGGAGAAGGCTGTGTGTTCAACTTGCCCTCCTGCTTTAATGAAAAATGCATTAGGGAGGCCAAAACATGAGGAGCTCTGTAAATAAAAGGCAAACAGATAAGATGGAGTTTCCTATGATCTCTCCAGAGCCACATTGTCTCATCTTCATCATTTAATTACAGATGCAAAGTTGAGCAAGTTGCCAAAGTAAACTGTCCTGACACAGAGCAAATATTCTGGGCACAGAAGCAGCCTTTTGATAAGATTTCTTTCTTTTTTTTTTTTTTTTTTTTTTTGATAAGGTCAGTGAAAAGAAATGAGAAGAGAGCTGCTGGCAGCATTTGTGCTTTTTGTAAACTACATGCACTTCTTTTGGGGTTTGTTTACTGGCTTGGGTCTGCTATCTGTGTCTCAAGAGCCCTTAGCACTATTATTATATTTTGACAGGACCCTTGTAACACCATAATGTAGTTGCTGTATTTCAAATCACCTTGACCGTTAACTAAACAGTTCAGAATGTATTTGTCACAGCTTGCAAACATTTCTGTAAACAGTTGACTTAATTTCTGTTCACTTAAAACCATATTCAGGAACCTTGCTCATTATTTTTGTCTGAAACTCAGCTTGAAAGAATTGTTCTGAATTAGATGTTGGGGGAATAGGTTTGAAACTTTTTCCTGCTAGTTCATTAACCCAGTTTAATAGATTCCGTGGGAGATTATTTTCTCTATATGGTGGTTATTTAAGCAATAGTTTCTATTTTTTCCAAATATTTATAAACCAGTTAGTTCCTCTGATATATTTATTGGTACCTTGGAGCAACTTATTGCACGTATAATGGAGAGGAATGGATAAAGTTACATCTACTATAAAACTGGGGCATTTTTATTTGTACTTTAAATACTTTTGTGCAACTTCTGAAGGTGGTGTACAAAGGAGAGGGTTGTGCTCTTGTACTTGTTTATCTTTACTTCGTTGTTAGTGAATTCTTTCTGGTGTCATGCTTTGTGCGTGGCTGAAAAAAGTCGTTAGGATTAGAGTCAAACATTAACCTTGTGACCTTCTTGTTTATATACCTACTGTAAGTCTGTTCTGCTTGTATTTCTGCAGTCAGTAAAAGCAAACTTGTGTGCACAGTCCCTGCATGGCAGTGGGCAAACTGAGATGTTTGTCAAGATCACTGATAGCACATCCCTTCAAACCCAAAGCTTCAAAGGCATGTCTGTGGCTGAGATTAACCCAGAAGGTGGCTTTTAATATGTGTGTCTCTCTCCTTTTAAAAATAGTAAGCTGACAAAAACAGTATCTTGGCCCAAAGTGGTGATGCATAGTGGAATGAATGGAAGGCAAATGCATGTTTTAAGATCAGCCCAGCTTGGTAAATGAATACAGGCCATAAAATGCAAAGGAAACAGATATACCATCTGTCCCTATGACAGTCCCCTAGACAATGTACCTGGGAAAAGACTGAAAAGGGTTAGAAACCACAGATGTCCCTGTTTTTTTTTGCAAAGTTATTGTTCTTTCCATTCCTCACGCTTCTTGGAATGCATTCTCCGTGAAGACAGCATGTGGGAGAGGGAAATCACTGACCACTAATAGGGCAGAAAATGCTTGCGTGTAGCTACACTGGATAAAACCAAAGGATGGTGCCTTGGCTTCTTCATCTCCAGGAAGGGGTTTCAGGTCCCTTGAAAAGCAATACATTCAGAGAGTTGTGTGTGCATGTTTACCAACACAAAAGGACAGCCCCAACAGGAAAAGCTCACAGTGCTCACGGAACCATTCTGTGGAAGGATGCCTACCAAGGCAGTGGCTGAATGCAGATGCTGCTGCAGTAAAAAAGTGAAAGGCGAAAGTCAGACTTCAGTTAGGACTAATATATTTCTGCTCATGCTATGATAGGCAGCACCAGCTTTTCCCATTTGATCAGATGTGGCTGAGGATGTGCTGAATGCAAGTGGCTGCTTGCTAATGGGACGTCCCACAGAGCTGCCGTGATGTTGCTGGGAGTCTGGCTGCAGGTCAGCATCTTCGTGCATACCATGAATGGGTACCAGTGGATATAATTCTACTTCTTGTGCCAGATGCTGCATCTCATCTCTGTGAGAATGAGAGCAGGTGCTCTCCTCTGAGAGGCTGTCGTCAGAATGAGAACTGCTACAGCCCCACAGCCAACCAAAGACCACCAGGCCTCCCTTTTCCCCTGCTCCCCTCATCATACATCTGCCTGGGCCACCCTGTCCCCACAAGACCTGCTGTCACAGTCACAGCTGCCTTCTTTGCTGGCTTCCCCTCTGGTCCCAAGTCAAACTCCTCTCACTTTCCCCCTCCCCCCACATCATGTGTAGGCTCACACGTCAACTGTGCCAGATACAGAAAAGAATATTTGATTGTAGCAACGTCTTTATGAGAGCAGAGTGTTCTGTAATCCCATTATCAAGTACATCATGTGTTTTGATCACATCAGAAATTAATTCAGTCCATCAGTGCTTTTTTATTGTCGGTACAAATCACAGCAAGACTTTTTTTAGAAAAATCCCTAACAAAGCAATTTCTTTTTAAATTAGGACATTTTAAAATTGATGGGCTCTTTTCAGCCCGTGAAAGTCAGCACTGTTAGCTCCCCAAGCACTTCACAATCCTTGAAGATACCGCTGAAGGCAGAGCAAATTTTAAACGTGTCCCTGGTGGATATGCAATACAGTTACAAATGCAGAAAGTGTCTGAGCAGAGCTCCTGCATGGAAAAGAAGTGTCAAGCAGAGGTAACTTGCTGGTAAAACACAGTCTTTGTAAATAGTGGTTGTGCTTTTCAATGGATCGAGGATGTTGTTTCCAATGGAGGGCCTCCTTTCAGAGAGCGAACAGGCACAGGCCCAGCCTGTTCTGAACTGGGAAGAGACCTTGGAAAGCATGGGGATTGTAAAGTCAAATTAAATTCTTGCTCCAGTGGAAACCAAGTGATGATTTTATATCTCTTTAATGTTTTATAGAGCAAGATCCTGAGACACAGAGCTTGTTTAATTTCTGCTCGATCCCCAGCAGATGTGAGAGTGACAGATGGAGAAGTATTCAGTGACTCTTGGAAGCCTTTAAGAGACAACAGATGCCTCCTAACTGTAGATGAATTTCTCAGAGGTGCAGAACAAAAGGACAAAAGAGAACAAGGAGCCAGCCCTGCTTTATCAAGGTACTGATGCAAACTGGAGCTGCAAAGGCAGAGCAGGCTGTGCTTGGGACGCCTGCAAACATAAAAGAAGATGCAGAGAAGGAATGGACAAAGAAGTGAACCCGGGGACACAATGTGCCTCGGGAAATGCTGCCAGCTGTCTGCCCCTGTCCTATCCTGCCCTGCCACAGTCCTGCTCCGTATTCCCAAGTGCTCATTTGACTCATGCAAAAACTTTTGTCTTTACCCCTTATGGCTATTTAAGACTTAAATGTTGAACAGCAGTTCTGGTTCAGATATTTATCTTCTCAGCTATAAATAAAATAGGGATACTTGCTGTGTAGAGAAAAGGTTTAGATTATATAGGCAGACCTTCTGTTTGGTAAAAACACAAAAAATGTTGGGTAAAGAATAGCTGTTAATCCTGTAAATGAGATAATGTACAGAGATAATCTAGGTGTGTGTGTATGTACATTTGTGTGTAATCCCACTGCAGCCCTCCACTGGGACCAGACTCCTTTGCAGTCTTACAGTAACTCTATTGGAATGAGAAAACAATGGGAAGTATTGTTTTCTAGCAATATTTTAGCACAGTAAAGTAAATACTTCAGCAAGTATTTACTAGCAGGAATACTATTACCATGTTTAATGAAATTGTGATCAGTAAATGGAGCCAGCTGCAAACATCTTGTTGGTTTTTTTTTCCTGAAAATACCTGAATGCCTTGGTATATGCTTTATCCTTCAACAAAAAAATATCTATTTTTAAGGCTACAAATAGCTGTGGGGCATAGGAGACCCTGAGGGCTGTGCTGCGATAAAAATTATATATAAAATGTTAGTGAAAACTATAAAACTTCACTTCCAGCATGGAGGTCTAATATTTTTAAGTGCCTTGGGGTGTGAGAAAGGAATCTGAATCTCAGAAATGCTATCAGAAATATTTAGGATATGTGGTTATTGCCTGTTGTGTGTTAACAATAAGTGGGCTGTTGAATAATTGTCCTAAACTCTAATGGTGTTCTGTGCTGGACAGAAGGGCTGAGAGATGATCATCAAGGGATGTTCATCAAGGGATGCTGATCGAGGGATGCACATTCAGGGATGATAAGGGGTCCCAGTGCCCAGCTCCTCCACCAGCAAGGATTGTTTTCTGTCTGCTCAGGGATAAATGGCCGAGAGAGGATTTTCTCCACCTTCTTTCTAGCATGAAACTGCCCAGTGGCCAGGTGTGGAAGTGGCCTTTGGAACAGGAACCTATGTGTCCCAGCACTGTGGGAGAAATACCTCTGGGAACTCCAGACGTCTAACACTAATGTTCTCTGGAGGGGCAAATCTCTATTGACTGCGGAGGGAAATCAGGATCTCTAATGGAGGGGCTTTAAACTGTACGTTAGTTAAACTTCTCTGGTCAGTGGTTTGAATAGATCCTGTAAAAAATGTCCCAGACATCTCTAAACACATCTCCCTCTGGTGCTGCTTCCATTACACGCAGAGAATTTGGTACTACATTATCAACTTAATAATGGTTTTGGGGAAGGAGAATAAATTTTGCAGCCAAGAGTAGTTTTCCTAAGTTTGTTTTCCTACTGTAGCTCCCTGCATCCTCAGTTGTGTTTGTGAAAAAGCATTTTTGTTTGCATGGAAAAACAAACCACAGGAGTTTTCTCATCTGTCATCCCTCTGTTTCTGCAAGAACACACATGTCCTTGGTGAGAGCCCTGATCGCCAGCTGGCTGGGCTTCAACGGCAGTGCCATATGTCGAAGAGGAGCAGTCTGCAGACCATGAGCGGTCAGCAGTCAGTGCGAACAGTTAACAAATGATCCATAGGACTGCTTTGGCGCACCCACGGTGAATCCAGCACCCAGCTAAGGCATTCTACTGGTGTTGGGACGGTTGATTCAAGCTCATAAATTACTTGCAATTAGTTCAGAGATAATTCAATGTTGGTCCAAAAGCAGAAATAACAAAAGCAGGCTTCCCCCTGCTATGCACGAGTCTTTCAAGGAGGACAGCAGAGATAGCACTGTATTTTCCGTTTTGATTTCCATGGAGAAATTTGTGTCTCTGACCTTTTTATACACATTATTGAGACATCACCTCACTGTTGCAACTAAAGGTGCACATTTCCCTGCATTGCCAAGCAAGGTCTGCAGGAAAAGCCGCACAGTGAGCAACGCAGAGCTCTTGGGCAGTGGATGGATGGGAAAGGGATTGTCATGTGCAAGGACAGAAGAGCTTGGGGTCATGGCTGGTCTCAGCTGTAGCGGGCCATGTAGAACTAGGGCTTGCCTGTTAAATTCAGCTACCACAGAACTCAGAAAATATGCCTCTTCTGGCTAGAAGTTCTATTGGAAGTTGTTTGAAATCAGAGGCTGTTTTTGGTCCAGTTCCAAGCTGCAGAATATGGTTTAAAGTGTCATGTTCTTACAAAAATGTTTAAAAGGCATTATTCTAATGTCATATATTTCTTCCAGTGGAGTAACATGCATTTCTTTGTGATCTCCAGGGATGTTGCAAGAGGGCATTTCTGAATGTCAGACAGGCATATAACTTAATAAAATCTTTTTTTTTTTCTTTTAGAGCTAATTTATATTTCATGCTATTGGTTCCTCAGGCACATACTGGAGGTGGAATCAACTGTGTGCCTTTAGCTCCCCCAGACTATGGAGAAATTAAGAAACAAGTGAGCAAAATGAAGAGAAGAGGGAAATACTGCTAACAAGAAAACAAGAACAGGAGGTGGAAAATGCCAGGAAAAGCAAGGAGAAGGGAGAAATAAAGGAAGGTAGCCAAATGTCCCTGGCCATGAGAGGAAGGCTGCTTCCCATCATGGCAAAGAGCGCTGGCAGGTGACTGAGGGAGTTAGTGTGCTCACTAGGGTATAAATAGCTTTATTAAAAATTATTTTTGAAATTAAATTAAAATTTGAAGTATCACAAGAAGTTGTACCAGTTTGAGACCTTCACCAGGTTAACTCTGAACTTCCCATAACTTCTGGCTGTACGGTTGCTGCTGGATTTGACTGTGTCCTGTGCTGATGGGTGCTCTGTCCTCAGGGCCTGCCCTCTGTCCCCCAGACACCCTGCAGCACCCTCCTCCCAGCAGCGTGCACTGTGCCTGCACAGATGGGGAAAGGAGCTGGAGAGATGGTGAGAAGTATCTGGGTGAACACATTTGGATTTTGCTGCACAAACAAGTCCTGCAACGAAGCTTTTGCTGTCTATGCCAGTCCATTGGTGGTGCTGCCAGAAGAACAACACTGGCAGTAGCTCCATACGTCTTTGGGTCAAACCAGAGTCTGCAGAACTTGCTCGCAGTGCTGTCTGAAACTCAGTGGCTCCCAAACAATGAGCTGTGTCCTTGTGGAGGACATTCTCTGGTTCAATTGCTCAGCCCGTTCCCTCCTTCCGGCCTGCAGCCCTGCCATGCGGCCTGCTCCTCAGAGAGGCGGAATGCTGCGGCCTGTGTGTTGCAGAGACAGTGGGGAGCCTCAAAAGGAGGGGCCCCCGTTTGTGTGGAAGAATGGCAAGAGCTTCAAAACACACAGGAACATTGGGTGTCCTGGTGCTAACAGGATTGCAATTGAATGTTGCCTCAGCGAGAGCAGTGACCATTAAGGGTCGACTTTCCTCTGGGATGCAGCAGTTCAGACATAAAGCTTTGAAAGTACAGATAATTTGAGGCTCAAAGGGACTGCTGAAGGCAAAAGCTCAGAACAGCCTTTGAATTGCTGTCATCGCTTTTCCTGTGTCCTTTGTGCTGAATCTGAAGTGTTGGTGCTACATGAAAGAGCCACGTCCTGGCATCATGCGGGGGGCTCTCGTTCAAGCCAGCGGGACGCATTTTCTGAGCACAGGATTTGCTGTCAGGGCTGCCTGGCTCCTGCTGCACACCATGGTGGTGGTGGAGGTCACTGTCACCTCCATCTCCTGTGCCCCAGCCTGGGTACCAGCAAAAGAACATTGTCTGCATCACATGCTCCATTTTCTGTCTAGCCTCTCTCTTTCTTCACTTCTTTCTCTCTTTCCCTCTCCTGCTGTTTCTTGGTTTCATCAAATCTCAGAGGGCCATCCAGCGCACAGTGCCATGGCAGTGCCAGTGCCATGTTGTCTGTACTCTTGGAGCTCATCTGTGCCAAACCAAAGCACCATGGCTTTAGTTTGGCACACAGCTCCTGCTTTTCACACCGATAAACACATGGAGCTGATGGCTGGGGACATCCACCAAGGGAAGGTGAGTGTGGAGAGCAGGTGTTCCTTGCCTAAGAGCCTGCCAGGGCAGCCATTGGAGTTAAGCAGGAGGACACAGTTAAGTGCTAGCAGGGATCTGTCAGCATATGGAAGCATTTATGCCCATTCTTTAAAAAAATAAAAAAATAAAAAAAAATAAAAACACAACCCAAACTCAGCTCTCAGTTCACAAAGTAATACCAGATTTTTCCTATGGCAGTGTTTTATTCAGGACATTTACAGTTACAATGCTGCTGGAAGTTGGACAGGAAAATCAAATTGAAGATAACTAATTTAATTATGAAGGCAAAAATGCTTCTTTTGAAAATGTAAACATATTATCCTATTTCCTTCTCACTGGGACAAACTTATGTTCCATGGTCTACATACATTTTTCCTTAATGTGTTGTAATCACTGGTCACTTTCCTGAAGTTCACTGCTACCTGAAGAGCTGTTTTCCTCTTACTTCCCTAAGTTATTATGCAAATCTACAGTGACACATTCAGTCACCATTTCAGTTACTTCTCCTTATTTTTGCCATTTGAAACCACTGAAGAAAATACTCATTTTAAATAGTGAATACTAATTAAGGAGAATCCATAACATACAAATTATCTCCTTTCCTGATATGAGCTACAAAATGCTTCTTCTGCTGTGAGTTTAAAGTAGTATGTCCTCTTTTGACGCCAGAAGTTGTTACTCATTTACCAGAGATTACTTCATGAGCTGCTTTACAGTCTTAGTTTCTGCATTTCACATGTATGACTGTGTAAAAAAACAGTCCATGTTATCTCTTTATACCATCCCAAGCAGGGGTTTAGCAGTGCTTACCTAGTACCAAAAAACTCTCCTTCATGATAACAGAGCATATATAAACCAGTAAGGTGATCCCTTAATTCCACCCAGTAATTTGAATGTGAGCTTCCTGGTAGCACCAACAGCATTTGCACAGTAGCTTACATCTGTGAAGAACTAAAATCCAGGAAGAATTTTAAAAGTTAATTACTACAGTTTATATATGAGAAATGATCTGCCTCAATCCAGGTGCGGACAACGTGGCCCATACCAGTGTTGCATAATGGCAGTTTAGGTCCCTTGAAGCAATTTCTCTCCCAGATCTGCAACAAGAAATGTCCTGATGTGCATTTATATTGCTTGGTAATACTTACAATCATAGGATTATAGGATAATTCAAGTAGGAAAGAGTTTTGAGTTTCACTATCCAGCTCAAGTAGGGTCTGCTACAAGATCATAACGCATTGCTCAGGGATCCACATAAGTTCTGAAAACCTCCTTATTGTCACAAAACCCTCCTTATCTTCAGTCAAAACCATTTCTGTTTCAGCCTCTGCCTGTTGCTTCTCATCCTGTTGCTGTGCACCCCAGAGAAGAGCCTGGATTCATATTCCTGACAAGATCCTCAGACTCTAATGCATCATCTATCAGGTAATGAGGGAGCTGTTTCTCCAGTCCTGTTTGCATGGAGGAGGGCTAAGCAAGAAATTTCCCTCTCCAGAGTGACTCAGGCAATGAAGCTGATCCAAAGTGAGGTAGAAGAGAGAAATGAATATTTGGAATTAAAAGAAAAGCAGTCCAAGTCTTCTGTGAATAACATTTTGGGGGAGGGGGTTCTACTGCAGAAATAACACCTTGTCTGGCTCATTGCAGCGTAAGTTTTGTGCAGAGGCTTGCGATGGAATCGTATCATAAACAACTGTGAAGTTATTACAGGGTCACATTGCCCCCACAGTTTGAACAAAAGGACGTTTGAAAACATCTGCAGGCTTTTTCACAGTAAAGCTTTCAATGAGACACTTTGCTTTTTGTCACTTTTATATTGGTTATGAGTTAATCCTATGAGGAAGGGAGGGAGAAAAAGCAGAACACTTTTACTGCTCCACAGCAGATCACAGCAACACTGCAGACTGAGCGCTCCGCCGCTCTCTCATCTGAGCTTTTCTCCACATCTGAGCTGCATTCAGCAACCAAACCCATAATATCTGAAAAGACTCAGCTACCTAAACTACTCCTTGCTACATTCTTCTCTGTTCATTAGGTCCAGGTGCTCCCCTGTTCTCCCCACAAAGTTCAGCACGCAAACACACATTTGTGCAGAAGAGCAAATCTCATTGGAATAGAGAGAGTAGCCAAACTGCAAGGCTGCATGTGCTGGTTTGCAGGTGCTTATGGTTTTGTCAGTGCAGATGATAAGTAGCCTTACTGTAGCTTTTTTTCTCTTGGGGTAAGTTTGTAAAGGAATCAGGTGTGGTAATTCAAGAAGTCACAGTGAATTTACAAGCTCAGCAAATAGTGAGGGTTAAATGCAGAAAGCTTAGTAAATCAGATGCAGTCTCAGTGAGTACTGGTACAAGATGCAGGCCTCTGTTGAGGAAGCAGGCTCTTATGTTAAATTCACGTACCCTCAGGACTGCTTTTAAGAAGGTGTACTTGGCTCGGAGGCCTTGGTGAGCACTGTCTGGAACCTGGGTTAAGTCCAGGTGCTCCCTGAACTCTGGCAAGCTTGGTGCCATGACCACTTAAATAGGTCTGCAGCCCATGACTCCTTAACAACAAACTGTTTCAGACTATGTATTGTTTCATTGTTTCTTTAAGTGCCAAGCGAGAAATACTTGGATGGCTTCTCTTTGTGGGTCTCTTTTAGGACCCACATGGCTTCTCTTTGTGGGTCTCTTTTAGGACCCACAAAACAAGAGGCAGGTATCGCTCAAGTATGTGGACTTTTCTGCTAATACTGTACTTCTCAGTGATCCAGAAATACTCAATGGAAGAAAAAAAACCAACTTTCATATTACCTCTTTGGTGTTCACCAAAACTTTGTGGGTTTTTTGTTTGTTTGCTTTCTTATAAAACTAAGGTTTGAAGGCACAAGATAAGGAAATCCATTAAAAGAGGAATCGTTTTTTATTAAATTAAAATGAGAGAATTTTCTGCCCTAAAGTATTCTTGTAGTTGGTACCAAAAACATCTCCTGGTTGGGGAGAAGGTGGAGAAAAATAGCTGTGAATGATATATTGCTTTTATTTTTACATTTTCTTAATATAAATTCATTTCCTATTTCCTACTTTTTCTCAGTCTTTCCCTTTTCTGCCAACATCTTAATAGATCTTCTTAAGGAATGGCAAATGTGTAAAGGATCGGATATGTTTCAGATCCACTTCTCAAGGGCAGGATTTCTTAGAAAATTTCATCCTTTACCGTCTGGGGGATTCAGCTGGAAGTCTCGTGAAGGCACGGATTTCTTGTGGGATTGCTTTGGTGTTTCCTTTGGTCAGGGGAGTGAAGGGAGCGAACACTTCTCACTGAAAGCTGTAGGGAAACTGCTCCCAGTCCTGGCAGAACCAAAGGAGACAGAAATGACTAAAAATGAGAAAAGTGAGGAAAATAAAGCTTAGTTGGCTTTCCATTGTTGAAAGGTTATTGCAGGATATATGCTTGGATTTCTTTAATCTACCCTGCTTCTCGGTTAGTGACTTTTAAAACTTGGATTAATTATTTTTTTCTTGCAGTTTTCATACGATTGGTTTCCTGATGATTTTTGAAAGGATAAATCCAGTTATCCTTATTAATAAAATTGCCCAGTCTTCTTGCTGCTGAAATAAATGACATAATTCTCTGCCTTTAACCTGGGAAGTATCTGTGGGGCCTGTTCCCAAGACTTCAAAAAAAGAAGACTAAAGATAATAAAAACATATGTCAACATTTTGGGCTTTCTTTCTACTGCTTCGTTGCCACTTCAGTGATCAAAAGGAGAAAAGTCATTATTAATATTTAATCTAGCTAATACTCCAGTGGTATTCCACTTTGACTTGGCTCAGTTTACCCCACTTGCTTTGCCTGTGGTAGGCTGATGTTTGCCACAGATCTGTAGTCTCAGAAAGCAAAAATATTTATTGGTTGTGATGGATAAAGCTCAAGTGACACCAAAACAGGATGACGTGAAGAATTTCATTAATCTGGTCATGTTGGAAATAAAATGATGACCTGAAGAAAGAGACTAAACAAGAGCAAGCAGGACTTCTGTTACAGAGCTTTGATTTTGATGTTATTTCAGAAGTGGCTTTCCTTTCAAAAAAACATGAGTGGGGTTCAGCACAGCCATTGTTCTGGGAGGTATCTTCTGGTCCGGATTTGGATGCTTGTTGCTTATTTTGAAACTCTGCATTGTTTCTAATGGTGAGGTTACGATTGTTCTGGGCTAGGAAAATCTCTTGTGGTTATGGAGTTTTGAACTGAAGAAACAGAAAGCTTTCCCAAATGCGTGTTACGAGGGATGGGCCCCTGACACAGAGGCTATTCTGACCTTTGTGAAATCCAGGAAAGGGTGCATCGCTGGTGGTCACTCATGCACGTGAGATGAGCGGTTCATTGCCTCAGCAGTGTGGTCATAAAATTGTAGAATATCCTGAGATGGAAGGGAACTTCAAGGATCATCAGTCCAACGCCCGGCTTTCAGGAGACATAGGTTGACATTCACTTGGCCTACAAGCATGGCCCAAACTACACTTCTAGGATCCCTGTGCATTTGTGTGAGTGAGACTGGCACCTCCAAAAAACAATCCCTTCCAGCTGGAATAGGTACCTCCCTGGGGCAGGAATAAATAAATAATCTGCTTTCCAGAGGCTTTCTGTTTTCGTAGCTGAAAATGAAACCTAGATGTCTCACATAGGTAAGGACCAAAATATGTTTGCTTCATCTTGAATATGTATGCCTGAAAAAAACTCCTTTTATTTACTTTTTTTGGGGGGAGGGACAGGGAGTGGCAAATCAGTGTCTGAGATCTTTGAAAATCGATGCATGAGATAAAATTTCCTCGTGAGATGTCTCTGGTTGCCCTCTCCATTGATGTCCTGTTGATGCCGTGTGGGCATGCTATGATGGCCAGTGCCGGGACAGCTGCTGCTTTTCCAGACAATAGAGCCAGCCCTGGTCTTGGTCAGAAATTATGTTCTAACAGCAGGAAAGGCTTCTTCTACTCTGTGGAAATGGACGATAGCAGAAATCTGCTGAGTGCCCAGCACCATGGGCTGCACTGAGAGTGATGGATGCTCAGCATGGCTCAGGATTTGACCCTCATTGTGGAGCAGTCTGATGGCTTTGGCATTCATTCTGCCATGTGAGATGATGCATCTGTCCTTCCTGCTAGGCTGCAAAATACTTCGTGTTTTCATTAAGATGAAATGTATAGGGAGCAGTGGGAGGGAGTGTCTGCTCTCACAGTGGATTAGGCTAATAGCCCTGTATGTTGCCGAGGTATTTAGTGTGTTTGTGGTGCTTGTGATATTAGCTGGAAGTCCAGACAGCAAAGCCCCATGATTACATTTTGCACTTTAGCTAAGTATTTCATCAGAAATGTTAATAATCTCTCGATTAAGCACTTTAACAGCAGATTAGGTTTAACAATGGGGCTTTTGCAGCCACAATCCTATCATACTACAGCTGCAAGACTTGTGGCTAATGGAAAGCATTTCTAATTAACCCTTGCAGCAAAGCTATTTAGGAGTGCAGCTATAACAGTAACATGTTGTTCCAAATTATTTGTCTTGCAGCTATATGAAATGATCACGATATTTTAACCACACAGTGCCCAGAAGGCTGAAGAACCTCTCTGATGGTTGGGGACCCGTGCCCATTTACTAAGAACAGTAATTCATATGCTATACGTTGTCAGGTTTTTGTCTACAGGAGTAGAAATTGATGAGTACAGACTCAGTTGTCATCAACTGATGTAGTAACTTGCAGTTCTGTAAGCTCTCGAAGTGGAAAAGTCCACATCTCTCTTGCCAGAGAGGAGTGGCAACTGCTGTTCCACTCAGGGAGTGGGACACAAAAGGCTCAAATGGCACTGAGGGTCCTTGGCTCAGAGATGCACCGCCGTATGGAGGGATATGCTATAGGGTATGCATTGAAGTGTATATCCTGAAACACCCATCAATTTCCGTTTAGTGCTAGCTGAGACCTCAGTGACAGCGCTGTGTGCTAATGTAGGACATCTGGGAAAGAGCAGGGAGAGTGATCATGGGTCTACAGAAATGACCTATGCAAAGGATTAAAACAATTAGTGTTGTTCAGCCTCATGAAAACAAGAAATGTTAAATGAGAAGAGGGAATAACCTCTCTGTGCCCATGCTGGGTAAGATAAGATATAGTCAGTCTGAATTATAGCGAGGGAGAGGTGACTTAAGTGGCGGAGAACTTCTTCAAAGCTGTGGCAGTGAGGTCTGTGGAGGTCTGTGTGGTGAAGTCAGCCGGCTGCCTGGTGTGATTGGCTCCTACCTGGAGGCAGAGGGTTGGCTCAGCGGGTGCCTGTAGTGTGGGCGCCCCATGAGGCAGCTGCCTTTGTCCCCATGCTGCTCTCTCACTGTAGCCTTTGTCGGACCACTCTGATGAAATCAAGTAGATAGAAAAATGGTTGTCTTTAAAGTTCCAGAAGTCACTGACGCTTCTTAGCAAGCAGCAGACCTGGATGTCGGAGAAATCAGATGTACTGCTACTGCGTGATCTTTTTCCCAGAATGTGTCAATAACGCATTAAGAAGCACTTCAAAATAAAGAATGAAAAAAAGAGGTATTTTTGAAAAAAAAAGAAACAACTTTCCAGCTATGTCTTTGACAGAGAGGAGGTTGCATGTGTGCCTGGGGACCTTTCCTAGCTCTGCGCAGGGCTGGAGGAAGTGACCTACATTTTAGGAAGGCATAAGATTTTCTCCACACTGTCTGACCTCTGTCCTCAGGGACCTTTTGAACTTACAGTTGTGTGTCACACTGGGTGTGCTCCTCGACATACTTCTTCATTTTTTAAAGAGTGTAGAGGGGAAGTAATGTTAGCTAATGCCCTTGTTATAATGATCGAGAGACAAACTTCATTACTGGATGGGCATCAGATTCATTTGCTGTTAGCATGCATGAGAGAAAAGATTTAATATTTCAAACCTCTAAGCTCTACAAGAGAATGTGTCATTAAAACGGTTCACTGATCATGGAGTGCTTGGAGCTCTGTAGGAGGACCGTGAGTGTTTTAGACTATAGAGAATTGTCTGATATTATTAGTTTAAGCAGGCCAACACTTACTGTGACTTGAACTGTTAATGCTTCCTTTTCCCTTTGTTTCCATTTTCTGCCCTCCCCTCCATCATTGTTAGGGGCAGAACAGGAGACCAGAAGCTGTAACCTACTCCCTGTCTCTGGGCATTAATCAGTTCAGGGCGATAATTTCAGAAACTTATCTGAAAATAAAGGAACCAAGAACCAACAAGAGCTACTGACATTAATTCCTTACCTAGCTGCTGCCTTGGAACTAACGCTCAGCTTGGCTGCTGCTTGTTAAACTGCAGTGCAAAAAAACATGAGATGATAAAAAAAAAGAAATCTTATTACATGGACAGGTCTTCAGCAAGTAGTCGAATGATTTAGTTGGAGTGTTGTGCCTTGATGTGGCTAAAAGGAAAATAATGAAGCCAAGCGGGGGGTCAAGAGCAACGCGAAACAGTGATTAAAGCTGTTTATATCTCTTTGTTGGCATGGATACAATCAAATAAGCTCATTAGACATTTTGAATTGCAGAAACATAACTCGGAAAGTGGCCTGAAATAAAGCCTGCTATTGCACTTGTGCAGAGCTTCCTTCTGCGCTGTGCCAGCCAGCTGTAGCCTTCCAATACACGATACGTTCTTTAAAAGAAATAAATGAAGTGAACGCAGATATGTTCAAAGATTTTTTGAGGAATTCATGCTGGGCATGAACCTGATGTTGAATGAAAAGCATTTCAGATGTTAAGATACCAGAGGAAAAATGCTGAAAATTACTTTCAGAACAAGTCGGTTGTTTTTAATGGGGCTTTTTCAAGGTAACCTGAAGAAATGAGATCTTCCACATGCACGCTCATGTATGCCAAACTCTTATGCCCCACTGGCAACTTTGCCCTTAAGGGATTCTAAATTAAACTAAGTGTGGTGTTGGTGCAGTCACTGTGTCCAAAGGTTTGCAAGGTTGTCCCCAGTACTACTGAAATACAGAGGGAGGAGAGAGCTGTGCCCACATGCCACTAAGCCTAGCGCTGCAAGTAGAGGGCTTTTGTGCTTCAGCCTTTAACTACACCATAAATTTTGTCCTTCTCTTAATTATACTTCCTCCCCTGTCCTTCATATGCTCTGTGTGTAGGACTGAGTCTCATTTGTGACTGTTTTTGGAGAGGTGGTGCGACTTTTGCCAGCAATAATGTAAATGAGTAACTTGAAGGTTAAGCTATTGACTGTAAGGCCCATAAAGCTCAAACAACGCGTTCTCTTTCTTCATGCTAAGCCTTGCACGCATCCGAGCTCACTCAGAATTACTTTGCTCCTTGTTTCCTTTAGCAGTCAGTGCAGGCAAACATGAATGCTAGTGATGCTGTGCAGCCATGCATCAGGCAGGAGGTGTGCTGCGCTCTGGTGAGTGTGGCTTTTTTGAAGTCTGAGTGAAGCCAAAGGATTTGCTGGGTGAAATCTGTGGCTGCCTGCAGGTTGTGCTGACTTTCAGAACTGCCCTCTGAATTTTGGAGAGGGAGATGTGAGCTCGCTGCCTTTTTGACAGGTTTACCTGCTCTACTTTCATCTATCAGAGCTGATCTGAAACAAAGATTTGAAAAAGGTCATGAAAAGTGATGCTTACAAGGAGTGCTGTGTGGGCTTCCTTTGGAGGAAGCCCCTAAGCTCCCATGCACCAAAGAAGACCCACAACTTCAGACTCTGCAGAGGTGGATTAGAGCTGATTTGGACTAGTAGCTACAAAGTGGTATGTGGGAGGGACTCTGTGCACCTAAGCAGTGGTACGCTGGATGCAGATATTAAATCATTTCCTTTCACCAGCAAGACCTATGAGCTCTACCTGGGATCTGGCTTCCTTGATCACCTGCTTGAGATTGGACAGTGTCCCACATGTATTGTTTTGGATGAGACAACCATTCACAAAGGAACAATCTCCACCTCTGTCAGAAAATATGAGATTCACGTGTTTCCAAAGCTCTGAGAAACTTTCTGAAGTTAATGCAGCCACTTCCAAGGAAAGCTCAAGATCGCTGCCTCTGTGGCACAGCTTCTGTTGTGCAGAGCAGCAAACCCCATGTTCTGAGCTCTGAGCATCAATTGCCTTCTGGCTCATCCTCCCACACCTGTGCTCCATGCTGCACTCTTCCATTTGGCAGTCTATGGTCACAATGCAGAATATCCATGCCTTGCAACATGTGTGCAAGTCAGGGTTATGAACATGGGTCTCTGGTAGGCACAAAATATATCCAGCTGAAGTGAAAAAGTCCAATCTTGGGAAAAGGAATATGGAAGAGCAGTGAAATTCGTTGGTTCAGTTGCCTCTGAAGAAGAATCTAACAGTCATTACACCATCCTGATGAAGTCAAAGAAGGGGCCCCCTTGAATGGGCTGAGGTCTGTCCTCCAGCCCTTGTGCAAGGGAGGCAGTATGGTGGTTAAACTGCTGTCCCTGAAATGCACTGCAGCCTTGCTTTTGTGCCTTGCAGAGGCGTCAGGCAGAGAGGAGCAGGAACTGATAATGCAAGTGAAAAAAGGCACAGTACAGATAGGGACATGGGCTGGGAATGCCCTGGAAACCGAAGCTAAGCCTGTAAAGTTTCCAATTAATTCAAACTCTTTTTTCAACTGATGTGGTAACTTGTTTCCCCACTATAACTCAGTTTGGATTTTCCTAAACTTGACAGTGTGGCTTATGTGGTCACGGATTTTATACGCCACTGTAAGTGTACACATTTAATGCCCCAGCAATCAAACAGGGCTCTGATGAGGGTAAGCACAGCAGTGAGCTGTGTCGCTGATGGCATGTGCTAGCAGACTGAGCAGAGTGCCTGTGTTGTATGCTGCAGAAATAAAAGGAGCTGGGGGACAGATCGGAGATGTGTGGGATACAAGCAGCATATGGAAACTGCTGCATCAAGGCAGCTTGACTTTGATGTGCGCTCCTTGGATAATTAACATGTTAGTGAGCTGATGGGAGAATGCTGCAGTAGGGAGATGGAATGACTCAAAAAACATCATTTATTTCATGGAGAGTGGAACTCAACCATGGACTGAATAGCCAGAAAGGCCCAAGGCACTGAATGCAGCCCAGGAAGCCTGGAAAAGACAATGCCAGAAGGGACAATCCATCAACACAGGGCTGCCTCTAAGCAGAGGGTGCTGCCGCTGGGAGCACAGCTTTTGCCCTACTTGTGCTGGACAGGTTGGGGCCAAGGCAGGGACATGGGGGCTGCTCAGGGCAGGAATGGGAGGATGAGGCTGGCACCTGGTGATGCTTTGCTCTTGAGAGAGAGGTGCTCTGGAACATTTCTGCTCCTGGAGTTACAGGATGGTTGCTCGGGCAGTGCCATAGCACTGTGCGTGTCCCATCCCTGCAGTCACCATGCCCGCCTGTACCCACTTTGGGACATGTCCTGCCTCATTTGGTCTCAGCTGCAGCTGGGAACAAGTATCCCCCACCCTTCTAACTAATACTGTGTGCCCCTAGTTATTATTAGAAGTAGATCTGATGCTTGCCAGAAATAAAAGCAATTACAAGCTTCAGGCTGGCACCTTTCTGTCTACCTCCTGCAAATATTTTAATCAGGATTTTGTTACCCAATGCTTTTGGTAATTAGTTGTTCAGTAGTATTTTTCCATTGCTAACGTGTAGCTGCAGATTATGAAGTTCAAATCTCCCAGTTCAGTGCCCAGAGGGGCAAATCTGAGTGATGCTCTTAGTTCTGGTCCCTGTTCCAGGAGCTCCTTGCAGATTTTGTGTGACTGCCTGTGTAAGAAGGAGATGTGTTGCATGTGGGACTATCCTGGACTTTTTTTTTTTTTCCTTTTGCACTGCATTGGCATCAAGGACTTTGTCTTTTCAAGATTTTCTTATTTTTCTATGCACACACATACAGACTTTTTCTGTAATGTGCTACGAACACAAGTTCCACACCACATTTTTATTTATCAGGCTCTGGCTGGAAATGTTTTTGGCCAGCGATTAATGGATATGCAGTCAGTGGCAGGGAGTTTTATATGCATATTTTTAACATAGCTTTCCAGTCATTCCACAGCAGGGAAGTTTTCTTTGTCTTCTGACCTGTAGCAGTCCATCTCTGTTCTCTACCTACCTCTGTCAGTGGTATCCCCACGAGAGGAACCAGTGGTGCCTCCTTCAAATAATGAAACATTTCTGGAGGCTCTGCTCTGGTTCTGCTCCAGCTTTCTCTGAGCCTTTGGTATTTTAAAGAAGTGTTGGCTTTGGCCATACAATCATGGATCAACTTTTAGTCTCATCCCTGGGTGAATCAGACCCTCTTCTCACGCGCTGATCTTTTGCTGTCAAACATCTCAGTGAGGCTAATTAGTCTGTGCTTTTCTTTGCTGTGCAAGGTCCAAGATAGGTGTTATCTACCACTGATAATGTTTTTTCATAACTATGAAGCAGAATTTGCTTTCTAGAACATACACATGGAGAGTGAAGGGGAGGAGGCTGTTGTGTGACTTCGCTGGCCAGTGTGGATGCTGGCAGGGGATCTGGGACTGTGGCCTTGTGCCTACCTACACCAAAGTGGTACCTTCTGTGACAAACACGCAAAGTGCAGCCTTATTCTGGCTTGTGATGCCAACTGCCAGGTGCAGCAGCTGCTATGAAGTGGGCCACCAAATGTGGCCCTGCAGAAGCATCAGGCTCATCCTAGCTACGTGGACGTGACATGATGGATGGCAGCTCTGCCCACTCATGATGATAACTCTCAGCTTGCTGACTCCTGTTGGAAAGTGGAGATTTTACAAGTGTAAGACTTTACATCTCTCACCTCTCCCATACAAAGAATTGCATTAAAAAAAAATAATAATAATCCTGAAGATTCCGAAGAAGATGTGAATAACATAGCTTGGCAGCAAAGCGCTTCAGTAAATGAAAACTTAGAGAAATCTTGCCAACTCCAGAGTTATTTCTAACTTGGTTTCCATCATAACATGGAAAAGGTCTCATGAAGGCAGCTCCAAACAGGAGCGAAGCTCTGCAGGCACCAGCTGTCAGCAGTGACAGCGGGTCACTGGGCACCCATGGTGCCTTGTGCAAGTACAGTGCATGGAGCAGAGAGAGAAACGGGCTGCAGACATAGTGCAAACATAGCAGGTGGGATGGAACAGCAGGACCGAGTTAAGGACATATTCAGTCTTCCCCAGTGCTTGTACATCTCTCCCATGTTTTTATGTGATTGGCTTTGGTCTCTCTTTCCAGGAAGCCACCACCAGCCTGCATAATGTTGTATATAATTTTGTGAAGGACTCTTGGGATGGCAAAGGGAAGAGAAAGCTTTGAAAGTCCTTAGAGGACTGTCGGAGCTGTGATGGGTGGTATATTTATTCAAACAATTTTATATTTGCTTAAGAAAAGCTGCTTTTCCTCAGAATGGCCACAAAAGGATCTAATAGTGATAGAAGTCCAAGGTGGCTGTGCAGCTTCCAAATGCTTTCCTAATAATCCCTCATGGGCAGCGTGCACTTTCCAGGCTCTCATTAGCTTCACTGGGATAGGAAATGCAATAAAATTATAATTTTAAGTCTTGTAGTTCATTACAATGGAACAGCTTTCAGTTCATTTCAGAATTTGAGGGTGCAGCAGAGACCCCAAAACAAGACACTTCGAAGTACAGCTGCTTTAAAAGCTGCTGGGGAAACAAAGACACTATTCATATCATCTAATGGTGACACTTATCTGCACTTAGTCAATTTATTCTTCCTCCTGATATCCTGGCTCTGAAACTCATGGGTCTTATATTTGTCTCCTCATACAGTATGTGGTCGGTAATTAACAACTTAGGTATGTTTGAGGCATGATTTAAAACAAAACAGGTTTTGTGAAAGCAGCCTGAAAGCAGCCTGCTGTCTGTGTGTATTGATCTTATTTCACTGTGTCCCACATGAAGGTTCTGTTATCTTTGATTGATGCTGCTGGGCTCTGTTTACTCTGCTGTGCACGGGTGGCTGATAGTGCTTTGCTTGGACAGTGGGGTTAACTTCCCCTTTTGGCTGGAGTCCTCACGTAAGACTTCTCAGTGCAAACTAAGTGGCTAATATGAACATTAACAAAGGCTGTGCTAGTAGTTGTGCAGTCATGAACAAAACTAGGCTTGTTCCCAGTGCACAGGGAGATGCAGCCTCTGTCAGCCCCAGGGTGAGCCTCTCCTACAGCAACTTCTCTGCAGCAGAGTGAGTTACCTACATGAGCGGGCAAATGGACTGACCAGCCCTGAATTTCAGCTATCAGTTGACTACAGTAAGCTGCTTGTAGTGGATGCAGAGGCCAAGAATTACTCATGGAAATAATTCCACAATGAGTTTTGAAATAAGCAATAACTATAGGAAAACTGTAAGCTGTTCAAACCACTCAGAAAAAGGGCCTTATGACATGCTATCGACTCAGCTTCTGCTCAGGGCTTCATTTCATGCCTTGATTACTGTAATCTCCAGCTCTGGGGATTTGATGACTCCAAACATGCACAAAGACAGGGAAAGCTGTTGTGATGCTGTTTTCTGAAAGTGCTCTTTTGCTCCAGTCTAGCTGTTACCATGCTTCCAGTCTTTGTCCCCATCACCAGCTACGTATGTGTGTGCCATAGTATTGTACACAGTAGTGGGCCTTCCTTCACACTGACATTGGTGGGGAAAGTCCCATCTGGTAGGCTGGTGAGGATACCTTCCTCTGTTAGCTAAGCAAGGCTGTATGATCCAGCTGTTGCTTGTCACCATGTTCCCCTTCACATCCCACCGCAGAGCTGCCTACTGCATGTGGGGAGAGCTGTGTTACCCCAAAAGCCCTGCTGTTTTCTTGGGAAACCCTGTAATACCCCATTGGTCTTCTGGGGCAATGTGACTCTCATACTACCATTTATCTTGGTCAGCACCTGAGGGTGTGTTTAGAGTAGGTGAAAAGTTGTTTTAACTTGTATGGGGAAAAACCCTATCTGGGCCAACTAATGGGGAAAGCTAACCTTGAAGTTACCTCACGCCAGCAGTAAAACAGCTAGAGGCTGAGTGAAAACTGAAGTATTCTTGTTAAGAGTGTCTAAATCCATTTGCCAGACCTGTACACCATCAGACGTTGGAGTATCCTGAGATTTAGCTTCGAGTGCCCCCTTTCCCCTCTTAAATGTCATATAATCTATACAAGACAAGAAGTTCTATTATGAGGGTAGTTTGACCTGCTGCATTAAAACGCAGATTGTAGCTGAGGAATTTCTGCGTGAAGCCTATAACCTCTGGCTGAACTGGAGTGTGCCTTTCAGAAAGGAATCCAGCCTGTTGCTGAAAGACCCTCCGGCCCACACAGTCCACATCCGCTGGAGGTATGCTGCTGAAGTACTCAGATCTACTCTGTGTGTTTAGAAACAGAAGCCACCAGAGATACTTTGGGATGGATTTCTATGGAGGGGAGGAATTCAGTTTACACGGTGTCTGTTCCATGCTTAAGATCTGTGTGTGCTGGTGCTTCCAGAACAGCCATCTGTTGCTTCCTAAACATGTATGTACGTATGGCATTATTGGTAGAGAAGGTTCATATGAATGAACCCTCATATCATGGGCAACAGGATCAGCAGACTCAAGTCAAAACACAGGTAGACATGTGTGCCATGTATTTCTCTACCTTGTCTCTGGACTTGCCTGAAACATGCATGATCATACAAACTCACAGAGACCTTTATCTGGAAGTAAGTGCCCTCATGGGGAGAGCATTGGGTTGGTGCTCCTCTCCCACCCCACCTGGAGCAGAGGTTTAAGCTGCGATCCCTTGGAGATGCCCTAACCACAGGATTTTCTGTCAGCTCCTGTAACTTCTGGTTAAGCATTCATGGGCCAGAAAGTGTTAGGAATTCCCCTAAAATTCAACTATTTCATATATAGAGCTATTTAACTGGCAGAAGGTGTTGCTTGGTGCAGAATACTTAGGTTACTGCAGTGAACCTAGCCGTACTCTCAACCTGAATTTGAACCAAATTCCAGCTAGTGTCTTTCATCATGTTTCTGCTGTCCAGATTAAAGAGCAATTAATGGCTTACTTTTAACCTCATGTAAGTACCTGGCCTGTGGTTTTCCAGTTGCTTTAATCTGACAAATGCAAGTCAGAGTTCTGTGTCCTCCAGACCCAAACAATGGTGTGTGCAACCTCAGTGCTGCTTTTGTAGATCTTGTGCTGAACTGACCTGAACACAGCAGATGTTTCCCAGCCAGACTGGTTCTCCACAAATAATAAAGAGCAGAGGTGAAGGAAGGGAATGCCAGAAGTGAGGAGGAGAGGGGTAATGGAGGACCTTCTAGGGACACTGAAGACAGAAATTTCTTTGGTACATGTCACTGCTGAAGGCATGCTTGCAGTTGCAGCTGAAGAGATACTTTAACCTTTGCTTTAACTGGATTAACATGCACTCTGCAGCACCCCATGAGAATTGGGCTACCCGTGAGTTGCACTATCTCAGCCTTCTTAAATTCTTTTCTGGAAAGGGGGTGAATAATCCTTCATTCTTCTTTTGAAGAGAACTAGAAGAATTTTGACATGCTTATGGAAAATAACCAAACTTTGAGGCACCATTTTTTTACAGTGTCCTACTGCTGCAAGTAGGACAGATTGTGAAGAGTTTTCATTGATCTCTTCTGTTGCTTTCCTGTGCCCGCTGGGCTTGGACTCACCTGGCACTGTACCAAATTGGCCGTGCAGTGAGTGACAGGTGAATATCTACTGCTTTATTTCTCTCTTCTCTGCTCTCCCACCTGCCTTCAGTTAACACCACTGACCTGTAGAAGATGTTTCTGAAAAGGTAATGTCTGTGTGTATGAGGGTTTGGAGATGGGTAGAAAGAGACCTGGTGTAGTGAAATGCAGATAGATTTGGTGAAACCTCAGTTTTTCTGCAGTTTTTCTGACCTTCTCCAAACCTTTTCAGTTGAAGTGGGAAAAGGATGGATAACCTGCCTGCAGTTCAGATGTACTTCGCTTTGTGATTCATTTTCATAAAAGAGAGGAGTAGTTCCTTCAAAAGCCCTTTCAGGCTATGGCAGAGGCAAGTATTTGTAGCTGTTGTGGAGCTATGCTCCTAAATGCTCTGAAGGGCTCTAGGTACACTTTTATTGGAGCTGGGGCATAACTCCTCCTTCCCCACCATCCAAGTCCATACTGTAAATCTGCAGAGACGGGAGGATGTGGTTAAATTTTCAGGCGTTTGATCTAATATCTTGCTACAAACAAAAGGCATGCTCACACTGTTGCCCTCACTTGTGAGAGTCCTCTGGTTCTGGCTTGTCAGACAGCCTGGTGAGCTGATGCAGTGTGCCATCTGCTAGGGAGCTAACTCAGCAGAAGGAATTGATTAGTTTTCTGCTGGGCTGGTGAGCTGAACTGGTCCCACTGCGACCTGGCAGGTGCTGCAGGCGATGCCAGGAGAGCAAGAGAAGGTGTAGGAGGCATGGTGCTGGGACAGTCTTGCCATCCTGGGGGTACTCAGACAAACACAATCCCTTCCCACATTTTCTTTTCCCAATTTATCCCTGACGACGTGCTGGAAAAAACAGCCATGCAAGTGTAGCCAGGTCACTAAGAGGAAACTCTTGAGCAAGGCAGCCAATGGGGCTCATGAGGGTGCTTTGCAAACCCAAGTCATGTAAGGTGCTGAGAACGTCTGGTCCAGTAACTTCAGTAGGAATTAATTTTCTTGCAGAAAATTCTGTGGAAGTTCTGATTTTTGACCAGCTAGTTACATTTCTTCTTTCGAGACCATCTTTTTAGATCTCTGCACATCATTCAGATTCCAGCATTAAGCACTTGATTCTTTGATATATTTTTTAACTCTACCCCAGTGAGATGAACTTTCTTGTTAGTCAGCCCTAACCCCAAAATCAGTCCTCTTCTTGATAAAATCAACAAACCAACTACATCCAATGCCAACAATATCTGAGTTTTATTAGGTCACCAAAAGTAGTGGATAATAGAGAACTGGGCTTAGTTGAGCCCACATGCTGAGCTTCACTCCAGAGGCAGTCTCTGCAACACAGCTATAAATCCCTGGACGTAGCACAGCAGTGCTAATGGACCTGCAGCTCCAGTGCCACTGCAGGCAATAATATCTGTAATAACAGCTAACAAAGATACAACCAACCAAGCTCTTTAGGGTTCAGCGACTGCTCCCAGGGTTGGAGCAGAGCTCATTCATTTTCTTCTCTTCTTTCCACTAGAGCAGCTCCAAGCCGTGACAGCACATGGGGATAATTGAAGAGAAAGTGCTCAACCCTGACTGCCCAATCTTCTCATAAAACAATCCCAGGATTGTTCCGGGGACCGTTGGCACAACAAACCTTGCACTGCAAATTTTGCTCCGTAATTAGCAAGCAGTTGCTGTCATGCCTGTCAAATGGGTTTATGTGACGAAGTGAATAGAACAACAATTGACTGTCTTCCCTTGCAAGCGAGAAGAAGAAACCGCTTTGACCGAAGCTGACAATTATGTAAAAGGAACTAAATGAATTTGGCTTATAGTTCACACTTAGTCCTCACAGATGGAAGGCAGGACCTCTGAGGCCTGTTTCTGAGTTCTTGTCCCTTTGTACCTGACTAGTCACTGCCTAATTGCCTAATGAGACTCAGAGGAAACAAAAGGAGAGGGAGCCAGTGCCGAGGGCTTTCTATTGTCTTTCTTGTCCTTTATAGAGCAGGGGATTACCATGTGGTTCTGTGTAGTGCTTCCAAGTTCAAAATCTGATCTTATCTCCCAGAGACGATGACAGACACAACTGTGCTTTCAGAAAAACACAGAGAGTAGTGATATCGTGACGAGGACAACGAAGGTAGATAGAAAACTGAAGAAGCTTCAAAATTTGAAGTATTCAATTAAAATACATGCCTTTCTGGGCTATCTCTATACAAGGCAATCATATTAGGTTTTTCCCACTCTGGTGCAGAAGTTACATCTCTATAAGGCTAAGTACATGGCCAATCCTAGGACACAGGGAGAAAAAATGGTTCTGTAAAACCAGAGTATGGGGTTGGGCTCTGAGTCAGCAGACATTCAAGACTAGAGATAATTCAGGCTGCTGCATATGGCATCTTATCAGCCACTGCATGTTGACTTCCCAGCAGTCCTCGTGGTCTCATGAGGAACTTCCCATTTCCTCAGGTCCCTCCTGGCTCGTTTCCTCCTCTGTCAGTTTGCAGCACTATCCTCCTTTGTGAAGGTTCTTCTAGTTTATCATTAAAATGTCACTCAATTTGCTGCCAGATAGTTAGAAAATATCTGAGTGAGGGTAGGACAGAACTCTACCAGTGCTAACTTTATGTTTTCTTCCTTCTAGATTCAATGAGAGCTGTTGCACAGAGCCTCAGATTCTACCTGTCAGTCAAATAGACTGGCAGGATATAAGCATATTTTGCAAAATAAGGACCTCACATAGCCATGGCCAAGTAATCTTACCCCCTTCTTATGAACCCTCCATTCTGCATGCCTCTGTATGCTGACATGCTAAAGTTAACCAGAACCAATCCACAGCCTGCGTCAATAAAACCCCAAAGCAGATCCTCCTCCCATCCCACACTCACCAAACCTGTAAGACTTTGAAATACCTGGATATAAAAAGCTGCCAAAATTCAGGCCCAAAATTTCTGGGCAAAATCCAGGTGCTTGTGGTACAAAATTCAGTTGTCTATTCCAGCTCTATCTCTGTCAGTGCGATGTGAACTTTTTCTAGCTGTAAAACTAGCTTTTTATAAGTTGCAATTTTAAAAGCTGGCTGTAGATTTTGGAACTAAAACTGGCTTTTTTTTCTGTTTAAACTGCAAAGGGATAGAGAACAGAGGATTGTACTTGAGAAATATTTTCATGTAGTGCAAAAAAAAAAAAAAAAAAGTGCTGGCAGATCTGAGTGATTCTGTTCTGCAGCTTTACAGAAGTGTTTACCAGAAACTTTCATAAAAGAAAAACCCAAGAGGACCTGGGGAAAGGGGGCTCTAAGTGGTGTTTGTCTTTGTTGCTTGTGATAGCTAATACACAACAATTCCCCTGAGGCAGCCATACGGCAAAGACAAGACATTTTTGTCATAAAGTAAATTCAGTGAAGAGTTCAGGACTGACCCATTACATTTACTTCACGATAAAATGAAAGTACTTTTATTTTCCTTGTTCACTTTGACTTCATTAATAGGTGTTGGCTACCTCCAAGCAAAAAGAACAGTTTTTGCACTAAAGTCGAGCCAGAGGGTCTCGCTAATCTCACTGGAGAATAGAATGTGACACACTGTTTACTTTTTCTTCCAAATGCATTATTTATATGAATGTTGTAGTAATTACATGATTATACAGAAGTTAATGCACAACAATAAACCAGAGGATCATCAAAGAAATGCTAATGACAGGGAATGGTTTTTGTTTAAATTGTGGATTCGCATTTCTTTTTCCCTTTTCCTTCAGGGCTACAAGAAGAGCAGATTTGCAAACCTAATAAGAGATTCTGCAAATGTCAAATATTTGGGTATAGGAAAGGAAATGAAATCCATCTTCCCATCTCTCTGTCACTCTTCTACCTCCCTTAAAATATAAACAGCTTCAGAAAACTGACTTCTTTGTTTCACCTTTCTGGTCTGGCCTATCTGTTGATGTGCAATGTAACAAGAGTGACTGGGTGGCTCTAGCATAGAGGCCAAGGGCCCATTGCCCATGTGGGTTTCTTGTCAATCATGGCAGGGAAAGTGAAGGGCTTGAGCAGGACTGGACGGATCCGGCAGGTTAACACTTGGTTGTGCGGATGGTGTTGGCAAGAGAGGTCTGATGCTTATGACCATGGGACTCTCTGAGAATTGAGAACAGCTAATGAGAGAAGGGATACACCTGACCAAGTGCGGTAAAATGTCTTTGCCAACAAGCTGGCAAACCTGGAGAGAAGAGATTTAAAGCAGGAATGACAGGAAAGGGAGATAACAACCCGCAAACAAGTGAGGAAGTGGTAGACCTGGATGTCAAGGAAAGTGGGGTGTGAACAGAAGAGACCTCAAAGCGAACAAAAAAGTGAGGTGGAACCCCACCCCAAGTACACACTCACAGATAAAATAGAGAAGTCCATGAGAGCTGGTTGTTTTGGAAGAATCATCTCCTCCAGACTCAAGAATGCTCAATGCCAATGTGCAAAACATCAAAGGCAAAAGGAGGCCTGCACAGATGAACAAGGTGCTCCTGACAAAACTCAGACATAAAAAGATGTCACACAAGTGGAAGTGGAGCCAATTAACCCAGAGAGGATGTAGTATGCAAATGTAGTGTTAGGAAAGCAAAGCCTTTTTGGTGTTGAAACTGGTGAGGGAGTTGTATCTGCTACAGTTATATCAGCAACAAAATGAAGAGCAGGGAAAATCTGGATCCATTGCTGAATTGGATCTGGTGACAAAAGACATGGAAAAAAACCTGAGGTACTTAATGACTTCTTCTTCTCAAACTTTATTGACAATATCCTCTGGAATCCCAGCTCTCTGATACCAGGCAGAAAGTCTGGAGCAAAGAAGACTTACCTCAGTGTAGTTGGATCAGGTAAGGGAACACATACACAAACCCATGGGGCCTGATAGGATACATCTGCAAGTGCTGAGGGAGCCGGTTGATTGTAAGGCTACTATCCATAATCTACAAACGATCACAAAAATTGAGTTCCTGAGGACTGCAAGAAAGGAAGAAGAAGGACCAAGAGCAGTACAGTTCGGTTGGTCTCATTTCTATCTCTGGAAAGATGATGGAATAACTAAACCTGAACAGAATTACTAGACATTTCCAGAACGAGAAGGTAGGGAGCAGTTAGTATAGCTTTATGAAGATGAAATCATTCCTGACCTTCTAAAATCAAATTGCTAGCTTAGTGAACAAGGGGAGAGAATCTGACAGTGTTTATGTTGATGTTAGCAAGACTAATGATCCTTATTAGCAAAAACGAAGAATGGGCTAGATGAATGGACAGTGAGGTGGGGTGAAAGCTGGCTGAACTACTTGGTTCGAAATGTGATGTCCAACAGCATAAAGTCCAGTTCATGGCCAATTACTGTGGTGTGCCACAAAGATCTATACTGTGGCCACCGTTTAACATCTTCCTAAGTGGCCTGGACAACAGGACATAACGTCCCTTCTGCAGGTCTGCAGATGACAGAACTGGGAGGTACCAAATGGTTATGTTGCCATTAAGGGGACTGTAACAGGCTGGAGGAATGGGCTGATGGGATGTTTGTGAAGTTTAACAATGAGAAGTGCCATGTCCTGCTCTGGAGAGAACTCCATGCACCAGGAATAAAGTAAACTGAGTGGCAGGAGAAAAGGCTCTGACAGGAAGGCTTTGTGTACCTCCTGTACCTAAGCAGGAGCTTTCATGGAACTTGTGTTATGATCAACCCACTGCCTGGTCTCAGTTATGTTTTAGCAAGGGAGCCTCAAATCTTCCTAAAGCTTCACTGGAGGCAGCACCAGTACAAAATGTTCCCTGCAATGCTTTCCAGTCCCTTTGTCTGCAAAGGTTGTGGTACAGAACTGGGACCCTCAGGAGTGGTGGGAATTAGGGCCAGCACAGTCGCACTGTGTGCTGCAGGTCCAGGGAGAAGAAACAGAGCACAGTCACCCTCTCAGAGGTGCCAACTCAAATGCAATTTGAATTACACCCTCAATTAGAAGCCTTGAGAATGCAGCCAAAGCTGTAAAATCCGAACCAATTTTCAGATTAGTGGGCACAAAAGTTAAAGCATGAATGAGCTGGTTGAGAAAACTTCTTGTACTTGTGGAAGTATTCTCCATCAAAAGAACATCAACTGCATAGTTTGTGGCTAAACCTTTCCTGCATAAGAAGTACGATAAAGCAAACCTTGCAGATCTCTAGAAATACCAGATCTTAGCTGAAGTACTTAGGTGTGCAGCACCCAGGAAACCCAGCCTTGCATCCGAAACCTCCCGCTCGCAGTGGATACGTTAGATCCGCCTGATAACGTGCTGCACTGTGGTACTGGGCACAGGCACTGTGGGAGACGTTTAAGTGCCTTTTGAAAGTCAGAGAGTCTGCAATCAATGACAGGGGTTTCAATCTGGAAATGTCGGGCTGCTTAGTGGGAGGAGGAAATGATTGTGATGGCTTTGAAAGAGTGGTTCTGTTTCAGGCTCAGTGCCTCTTGTGCTGTGGTCACGTCTACCAGATTGGGCTTCCCCAGAGCACCCCAGCTGACCTGCACTCTCCTCACACCCCACGCACGGTGGCCATGGGGCAGCAGGCACAGGCTAATGGCTGCAAAGCAGGTTCTGTGGTTTCTTTGCACTTTTTGAATTAAGTGAGTCAGTCCAGGTTAGCAGGGGAAATCCAATTTAGTGCAGGATTTTTCAATGGTGACTCAGAGCTGGCTTATTTCTAAACAAAAAACATTGTGCCCTGCAACTCGTAGAAGATAAGTAACTAAGATGTTATGCATATTGGAATGTGTTGTCTCTGGAACTGAAATATCACAAGTTTTGCATTTTGAATGGTATCAGTGAACGTCGCAGGCTGAAATTCTGCTCCTATTTTGAACAGTACAACCCGAGATGTTGCTCTTAGCTGTGTGCCATAAATTTTTGATTAAGAGTTTGCTTTGTTTCTGTTTTATATCCTACTACCGTTAACTCTTTGGGGCCCATTCGAGTTTCTTCTGAAGTTAATTAGGATTTTCACATTGAGTTCAGGGGAAGCAGGACTTGACCTTTACTGAATGTCAATTGGAAGTGGAAGCTAAGCTTGTGTTCTGGATATGATTATTCCGTTTGCTGTTGGAGTCTATTGCTGAGTTATATGAATACTAAAATCTTGGCAAGAGTACACCCTAATAGATTACTTTTCGATTCTGAGAAGAGTGCAGTGAATATTACTCCAATGCAACCCCTAGCCTTTTTGTCTCTGGCTTCAAATTGGTGTCTCATTCTTTGTGGGTGTCAGTGTGAGACCTGGAGACCTCCAGCAACTGGATAAAATAGGCTCAATTCTGTAAACTAGCACAAGACTTCCAGTGACTTGGACACGTGTCAGAGAGGAAGTAATGTTGCTACCTGGTGAGCAGGGGAAGTATGAAAGCCTATGCATACAGCTAATGCTCAGCCTGCTAGAAAGAGTATACTAAAGGTATACATCCCTGTTTTGGCTTCACTCTGCTATCCATCATTAAACACACAGGTTTAAATATCCTTTTTGCTGGAGCACCAGTATTGTGGGTGATCCGAATTCAGGCTTTTCTGCTTTGCTGAACAAATGTAGATAAGGAAGCTGAAAGGGATCCAGGAAAATCCTCAAAACTATGAAATTAAATTAATTTTACCATTTATGTAGTATAGGGAATATACAGATAGAGGCAAAATAATAAACATATCTATATGAATTTCTTTTTCTTGGCTCCCTCACTGACCTTGAACACTTCTTTTTTCTTGAGTACAAAGGAGTCCCTGTTTTTGCTTCCCCTCCTCCAGGTTAAAGATCCTTCCTCAGGTGAATCCAAATTACTTCTTCCTTTGTAAGTTACAATGTCTGTAATGTAAGATTTCTCAGAGTGTGCCACAGTGATGAAGAAAGTCCAGGGAGAACAAACAGAAACGGAGGGAGTACTGCTCTATCCTCTTCTTCCCCACCATTACCCCCATTTCCTCTCTGTTCTGTCAGCTCTGGTTGTCCAGTTGTGTCAGCACTCATCAGCTGTGCCAGGCACCTTGGCTCAAATCCCAAACCAACCTGGAGGGACTTGAACCCATTTCAGACATTTTCAGGCAAAACTCTCAGATATTCTAACTTTTCCTAGGCAGAGATCTCGTATGGATTGCTGATTTAGGCTGAACAGACCAAGGTAGTGTTCGATTGTAGAGAATGGCTGTTTCAGTACTTAGAAGAAAGGGAAAGGAAACATGGCATCCAAAACCTGCTCCAGGACAAGGTTATCTGCTTTAGTCTACGTGAGAGGCACAATTTTGAGAAGAAGAAACTGGGATGCTCAGACATGCATGCCCAGAAAAATTATACTTATTCACAAAGCACTTTACTCTTGGATAAGTGCATAAAGCTGAGTGAGAGCTCTGAGAATCTCAATTTTTGACTTTGCCAACTGAAGGAGCACTTAGCAGCGGCAAGGTATTTAGCTTATTCTGTAGATAGAGCATATTATGAGCTAAACTTGGATTTGTGGAGTTTGGGGTTGAGGTTATAGGGAGCAATGTATTCTAAATTTGAACTGAAATATTTTCTAACTTCACCACTAAACATAAAGCCCCAAATCTATGTTAGGCTTGAAACACTTCATATATAATGTGAAGCCACAGCAGATTTATTTTTTCTTTTGGAATGTTTGAGGCAAATCGTCTACGTATTTTTTTTTTTTTAATTTAATTTAAAATGCAGAGAAAAACAGGCACGTGTTTTACTTCCTAAAATACACTCTAAAGAGAGAAGTGTCCTTAGGTTCAAGACAAGCTCAGTGATCCCATGTAAAGGAGATGTGGGTCCTGACAGTGAATCTAATGAGTAGTGTAACTGAATAAACTGAAACTTGTGTGTACAAAGTGCCTTAAAACAAAACCTCTTCTTCCAAAGGGATATGGGACAACTTTGCAGTCCATAAACCTTCCTGACCAGAAGTAGTTCCACTTTGTAGGGAGTGTGTTTGTTTTCAATTTATGGGCACATTCCTGTTTTTCTTTTGGCAGCTCTCCCACTCTTGCCTCACAACACTGCTTCATATTTGTCAACTCTTCTTTGTACCTGTGTGCCCTCCACTTCTCCTTGGTCATCTTGACCAGATGTCTTGACCAGATGTCATCTCTGTTTAAATGGTTGGCAAGAAGCCATGAAATGCTCCTTTGCAAAACCAGAGAAAATAATAGTGAGTTCACAGCCACCACAATAACCCTATGTAGGCATCTTTGGAGAACCTGAAGTTGTCTCCCCTCTACCAGTGCTGGCATGTTCAGTTCTGTCTGCAGGAGAGTCACCAAAATCCTAGTGCACACCTCTGGGCAGTCAATGGAAAGGGTTCTGCTGACTGAGTCAATGGAGAGGAACGTGATGGGGAAATGGAACACATGCAAACCTCAAGCATCTTAAAGACAGAAACAGTAATAAATACGTCCTGCATGGCAATCCAACTGCATGGGGAGATATGCACTAGAACACTTGCTTATTTTGGGAAGACCCGAGAGCTATTCTTTTTCTGCTTGGCCAATCATAAAAATGTTAATTTTCCTGTGAAATCAAATCCTGTAATGATTGATCCCCTGGGTGACCTTGATAATTTCTCTTCAGGGTTATTTCCCTTTCTTTCTCATCCTATCATGGTCCCCATCAAGAAATGGGCATCAGAGAAGCCAAAAAATTCACCATGTTTCATGTCAGACATGTTTATTGTAGCAGAACAATTACCACAGAATTCTATTTTTTTTTTTATCACGTGTTTTTAAGCTGACTTGTAGGCACCACACATGAGTATAATGCAACAATAAGTTTGATATGGTCTATGTAGGGGGAAACTGTTCACTAGGCTCATCCTCTGAGTCCCAGCTCACATCAACTGGTAGAGCAGCAATATTGCTCTTCCTCTGAACTTCCCATTGCCCTTTGGAATCCAACTCCTCTTTGGGTACCAGAGGCCTGAAAAGGGCTGACACTGACAGAGGTGGACAACTGGGAAGTTAGACTAGGGCAACTGATTGCTGGCTGATTGTGGCCATGTAACAGTATGGTGCTTTGCTCCCATGATGTTCCCAAGAACAGAAGTGTTTTCAAAGCCTGTTACTGTCCTGAAGAAGAGAGGAAACTGGCATCTCAAAAGGAAGGAAGAAAACCAACGTTTATCATTGGCTGGTTCATTTTCTCTAATTTAATCTATCTTCACGTCAATTGGTCTGAATTACATATGCAGGATCCCTATACAACCAGCGGGGAAATACTGACACGTCCAGAGAGGTCAGGATCTTGTCACAGTTAAACATTTTTCTTAGTCTGGGAAGTCAAAACCACTCCAAATCAAAGTCTGCTCACTTTCTGCCTCTATCTCCTATTTGTCCCGCAATCAAAATCTCCAGCAAGCTGCCGCCAAAGCCTATCCACCCACATGGCCACAAACATGCAGGCATTACTGTGCTCAAATTAATCATTACCCTTATCACAGTCATGGCATTTGTGTTGAGCAGATCAGGGCATGGCACAAAAGCTGCTGTCCTACACACACTTTCTTTGGTAGCAAAGTCTGCTTTGGAAGTGATTCTGTCTGTCCTTTGCCACTGGCTGCCAGTGAAGCAGATCCAGTTTGTATTGAAACAATGGGATTTTTGCCTATTAAAATACACCATTTTAATATTTTCTCATTTTACAATATTAGGGCTCACTTTCCTAGATGTCCGAAATTGAAATGACAGATCTTTAATTCATATGATCCTTGAGTAAAAACCACAACAATCTTCATCAACAATGGGTTGTACAATGAGAACCTTTCTGCTGTAGTCTGAATGACTGGATCAGAGTGGCAAAATTCCAGCACTGGGCAATTTTAACAGCAGATTTGATTCACATCAGTCATGGAAGCTCAAGTTTTGCTTGATACAGGCACTGCACAAGAGGTTAGAATAAACAAACAACCTCTTTCAGTCTCTTCCAGTCATTCTTTTTCTTCCAAATAGCATCTATAAACTGATGTGGTGCTGTGCAGCCTGAAAAATAGGAAGTCAGGCTATGGTTGCTATGTAACTGTGGTCACAAGGTCTTCGGTAGTGACTGATAAGCAGCTGGATATCAGATTAATAAGTCAGATGTCTGCAGTCCATTAAAAGTCCTACAAAGGCCTACATAAATACTTGTGGTGTCCTAAGATGATATGCAGACCAAGAAACATCCATGCACATTATTTAAGTATGATTGGCATAAAATGAATGTGCAGCAGTGAATAAAAGTGGAGAGATGAGATGCATCTCTTGTGTATAAACAGAATAACATACCAACTGAGAAGATTCATAACAGATGATGACTAACAAAACCCAAATGCGTAAGGCTGTACACAAACTGTCTGCATGTATTTCAAGGGTTGTAGTTTGAGTTCTTTGGTTTTTGATCCTTAGGTGTTTGATGAGATTTTTTCCCCATCTGCTCAGAGACCTGCATGCATAGGCAGGGAGATACAAGTGTGTGATGAATACAATGTGGAGCTTTATGGATGGGAAAGGATTAATCCCTCTTATGGATTAATTCTTTAATCCATAAAGAAAGGAGGATTAGAAACAGAGTTGTGAGCAGCCATGGTCCAAAAGTGATTCTGAAGGAGCAGCTAGAGGAAAGCCTACAAGGACACACCAAACCAAGGTGCCAGGACCCGCCCTACTGGAGAGGGCCAAATTCTAAGTGTTTTGACTAGTTGCTTAGTTGGGCCCACATTATTCTCTTAATGACCATCCACAAATATTTGTACAAAAGGCTGGGATGCTCGCTTGCTCAGACTTCTTGAAATGATTAATCTTCAGTCAGTAAATCATAGCTGGGGACCAAAATTAACATAGTGACTAGCAAATAGGCAGTGACACAGAACTCTGCTCAGCTGTGCCAGCAGATGGGCTGAAACCTGCGTGTTCTCCTGCGGCCATGGCGGATACAGGCAGATAATCTCCTACCTCCTGGCCTGTGACACAGCTCCTCCTGGTCGTGTTCAGGCACGGGAACATTTTCTTATAAGGGCGGATAACTGTTGCAACTACAATTATGGATAGTAAATGCATTAGAAAAGATAAAGTGTCCTGGTGAGTGACTCATAAACAGGAAAAAGGACACAGCTTGTCAAAGGCATCCACAACAAATGGCCAGCTCTGTTCTTTCCCCTAGTTCAGCAAGGCTATGATTTGTAGCTCCTGAGTTGCACTTGGACTCGGCAGTAATCTGACTTTGGAAGCTCAGCTCAAGGGATGCTGGCAGAAGACTGTAACCCGAGGAAAGATCCCTCAAACAATGCCGTTAGGCATTGCGGTGCTGTTTCTTGTTCGTCCCCCCTCACTGATTTGTTTACACTGGAATGGAAAGGTAAAATAATATTCACTTTTGTAAACAGATCATCAGTAAAAAAGCTTTTGTTAATATTAATAAATAGCTTTCTTAAGAACCCCCAAGTCCCTGTGGTAGGTATTAGCCTTTGGTTTCCAGTTACTCAACCTCTTTACAAGTCTTAGAGATCTCATAAACTTTGAATGTTGTAGTAAAAATATTTATAGGGTAAGTCAAAGAAAAACATAAAATTGCATTCAAGTTTTGACATGAGTAAAACTACTTATCCTGCTTATTTTTTATTATGAAAAGTTGGATGCTGTGACCTCACTAAAAAATGATAGCTATTTAAGCAGAAAGGTTGGAAAGGATTTTGTACATGTTAGTATTTCCTTTCTAAAGTATTAATATTTACCTTGGGAAACTCTTAAGTGCTTAATTGGAAAAGACAGAGAAGCAGTGCTGGTGGTGTCACAGGCTGTTTACGGAGCTACGGCAAAGCCCTGCGTGATAATTCCAGATGATACTTGAGTAAGAAGCTAGGCCAACCTGTATTTTCATCATGCTTGATAAAGGCTAGATCCACTAAGAAACTCTGAGTTCCACATTAAGTGCTTAAATTCATCAGCCAAATCCTAGAAAGCCTACTTCCAGTTTGTCCAACTCTGTAGATGTTTAAAGCCCTTACAGCATTTCTGTTTCCACTGGCAGCATGTCTACTGCCACTGCACCCTGCTCTAGACCATGCCAGGCTGCGGGGAGCTCCGGATAAGCCCTGTTATACCTTTCCACCACCCTGTCTTGCTCATGAAGTGGGAGCCAGCTGGTAGGCTCAGAGGATGCTTGATGATTCACATTTTGCATGGCAAGCAGCATAGGGCACAATTTCTAGGACTGGGCTGTGTGTCTGCTGGTCTGTACCATTTCCAGCAGTGCTGGGAAAGGGAGTCCTGCTTTGAATTCTCACCTGATTCTGGGCCCTCTAGGCCCAGGGAAGTGTTTGAGACAGTCTGAGATGTGTTCTCCTCCACCTATTGATTTGGTTCTGTGTTGCAGAGGTAATTAGAATTTTTGGGAGGCTGCAAGTTAGAAAGAGGCACTGATTCACCTCTAGGTTATAAAGATAATATACAGAAAAGCTGCAGTGAAGTCAAACCCAGGCTAAGAGAAATAAAAGGTGTTAGATTCCTGCTTTCCAGTAGGATTGTTCTTTGGGAGAGCTGTTAATTAACATTGGTAATCTGTCTTGAAAATTCACGCTGAAGTTGCATAAAAGGGAGCTGCTGTTCAGGCACTAAAGCAAGGGGCTAGATTTATTTTTAAGTCAACGTAACAAATTTGATCATCTTATCAAAGAACTCTTGGGCTGGCGGCACTACTGAGCACACAGCTTACACTCTGCCTCCTCCAGCTGGGAAGGGGCTTTTGTGCTAGAAAGACCTTCCTGCAAACATGTTCAACAAGAAGTTCTTGTTAATAATTTCCCTAATGAATATTGATTCATGTCCCTGACCCCAGCAGGAGGATTTGGGGGATGGCTTACAGTGGACAGCAATGGGAACCTCCATGGAAGTCCTCTCCTGTGAAAAATGTTGTGCTCCTGCTTCATCTCCGATTTTGCGTTAAAGTTATGTTAGAAAAAGTGAAGGAATCCTCAGAGGCAAACAGCAGAAAAACCCTTCTCTTCAGTTCTGTTCAGGCATCCCTGTGCTGCAGATGAGCCAGGAGTGGAGATGTTCTGAGGGAAGCAGGTCAGGGCTTTGTGGGAGGGGGCGAGCAGCAGCTTGTACCACTGCACTTAACACCAGCAGCTCTGACAGTGTTAACACACACCTGGAGCTTTTTACTGCTATTATAAAACAGGAGTTCAGTTAACTTACTGTCCCACAATGTTTAGACAGAACATATACACAGGTTTCAAGACCACAAGCCAAAACTTTAAGGAAAAATATGTGCTATAATAAGAAGTCACTGCTTCTGTTTTGAAACCTCGTTTTCACGAGGTGAACAATACATGACTGTCCTTTCTCTTCCTTTGTCTTTCGTAGGTGAGGCATTATGACTTGTCTTAGGGATGGTCTTCAAGGATAACAACACAGAAATAATTTCATAAGAACTTTCACTTCTTGCAGCATCCACTACAAGTTACAACATAAAACCACCAAACCCTTGAAGATTATGTGAGAGTTACAGCTTGATGAGCCATTAAATCAGGCAACCATTATTCAGGGTATTTCAGTAACAAAAAAGAAATGTTTTAATGCTGTCTTTTTAATGCCCTGCTTACTATGCACGATCTTGTTTTTAATCAGTTTCCTCAGTAAGAACTGGGGATAAATACCAAGTTCACATGCGCACACAAGTTCTGAACTTTGAACAAATGCAGTATGTTAATACATATTAATCTGTTTACTTAGCCCATGACTGGTCACAGCCAATAAATCCATAAATCCAGGCTCTGCTGATTGTGTGGCTGGCATATAAGCATGCAGTACACAAAGGAAAACCTGGAAATTTGTCAGCTCAAGGACCTTGCTCTGTGAAATGAGAAGGTGCCTATGCTGAAGATGTGCCTTCAGAGGCTAGTTGTGATTTGTCACATGGTGACAGCTCGTTTGGGTTTGCACATAGTACAGAGCAGGATGCTGCTCTCACCTCGAGGACGTGACCCTGAAGTCGTTGACTTGCAGAATGCTACCCACAAGTACGGCCTCTGAGAGCACACTGAATTGTCATGCAAGACATCCAAATGGACATTGCAGGGCGTGTGTGTGTGTGTGATTTTTGACCTTGATAGAACAGGCTGGGTAAGACTCCTGTATTTTACATGGACGTAGAACTGATTTCCTTGCAGAATAGACACATAGATGTTAATTCAAAGCTATTGTGCAACCTCACCGCAGAGGCATGCGGTGCTGCCTTGTGTTGGGTGTGTTAGCGCTGAGCCTGATGTTGTAATGACTGCGTGCCTCATTTGAGGGCTTAGGGGTAACTGGCCTCCAGGGATATTGCACTTTGAGTTCGAATCCTTTACTAAAATCATCTGACTGCTTGTTTGGAAATTGAAAAAAAGACTCTCTGCTGTATTTTACATGACCTTTTGAACGGGATGCAAGGCTGAGAGAGAGCCCAGCTCTGGGTTCCTTCTGGCTACATCCTCCTGGCCCTCCCCATTCTGTTATCTTTGGTACCAAAGCCTCACGGCCAGCAGGTCTGCGACACAGCCTTCTGGAACAAAGCTGTGACTTGATGTGACTGAAAAAACACTGCTGTCCGGGGGCGTGGGGCACAGGCTCCCCCAGCTCTGCTGTCTGTAAGTGGCTCTGGAGCGTGCTGTGCTCAGGGTGCTGGGGTCTGTCCTTGCTTAGTGAAGACAGATGTGAGTGCTGAGTGAGCAGCAGCTAACAGACTCGCAGAGCAACATTGGCAGGGTGCCCTGCTTTTCAGATTTCAGTGCACCTACAAAAACTCACACACACAAAAAAAGCCCTCTACATTTTGGCCTAAAGCAAGGCTCTGGTGTAAGCAGTTCATCAAGACACACTCTCTTTAGCTCCTTAAACACACAGCTAGATCAAAATAAAGTATGAAGAGCATAAAGTAACTCACAGACACCGTTTATTAACACTGAGGCCTGCTGCAGGAAGAAAGTGACCCAGTAAATATCCTCTCTGAGTAGTAAAATAGCTGCTGTAAGGAGTTATAAGAACTTTTGTGAGCTGTAATTCCCTTAGGAAAAAAAAAAAAAGAGGTTTTTACAATCTTTCATCTCTGCTTGAAAGCAGAAGTAAAAAGCCTGCCCCTAAACAACTAGGTGCTTGTGAGCAGCCTGCTAATAATGTCATCTTCTGTCTGGTCTTAAAGCAAGAGGGAGATATGGATGGAAAACAAACTCACAAACAGTGCTGCTCAGCTTTATGAGTGCTGTGACTTCAAAGATGGGAAGAAAATCTCCTCAGGCTGGCTGCCCTGGGGACCAGGAGTTCTGCAGCTTTCAGAGTATATTCTGCATTTGAAATTCACAGCATTGGATAAAACTGCAAATGGATACCTCACAGTGGAGGTACACAAGAAACCCTGGTGAGGTATTGGAACAGGCTGCCCAGGGGAGTGGTGGAGTCACATCCCTGGAAGTTTAAAGAAAGGGTAGATGTGGTACTAAGGGACATGATTTGGTGGGCAATATTGGTGGTAGGTGGGCAGCTGGACTAGACGATCTTAGAGGTCTTTTCCAACCTCATTGATTCCATGATTCTACTCTGGCTCATTGGAAGAACCAACAGTAGGCACATACTTAAGTTTTGCTTTACATGTTGTATTTCAGTGAGGTTTATTTTACAAAAGGCTGTGGTGTGATGATGTGTGTGAATGCCATCTTCCTTTACTAGTGACTAAACCAAGGCAGAAATATTGCACTGAGCTAAGTCCAATTCAATGTATTCTTGTTTATCTCCCTTTTGTATCCCTATTTTCCCATGGCAACTGGCGGTCTGGGTCTAGCTGCTTAGTGTCTAAGAAAGTTTACAGCAAATGTTGTAGCAATCAGAAATGTGATTGTCCTCCCAGGGTTTGGGACAGCAATGGCAGCGCATATCAAAGCAGCTGGAAGGGGAACAGCCAGAACGATTTCCCTGTTTGCTGTAGAAACGGCAGTGAAGGACACTAAAAAGAAATGCAGCTGATAGCGTGATCCCTGCCAGTGCTGTGCTTGCAAATAATGAGTTAAACAGTGAGTTGAGTGAAATAAATGCATATTTTTTTTTCTTCTGTGGACAACTGAGTCTCTAACAAGAACCACGTCTGTAATAAAAGTTATGATGTCTCTAGCAGGAACTGGTAGTGCAAATCAAACATACCATTAGCTTGTCAGGCTCAGCCAAGTGAAATAACAAGCAGCTGGGTAGTGCTATACACTGAAATGGAAAACTGTTGCCCCTTAACAGAAGATTTCCTCAGAGAAAATTAAGCGCGAGGGGCAGCAACAGACCTGGTTATTCATGAGCACAGTGTCACGCGGAGGTCAGAGGAAGGACCTCACTTAAACCATCATTCTGGCTCAAAAAATGCTGCCTGACTACTGGAGTCAGCAGCACAAACCCTCCCCAACACCTTGATGAGCACATCGGTGGGGCAGGGATGTGCCTGGCGCCACACCTGGCTGCTGCCACCAGGAGAAGCAGAGACAGGAGGGCCCCTGGCCATGTAACCTCCCTCTGCCTGGCCAGACGTGCTAGCAGGCCCAAGTGAATGGTCAGACTGCGCCTGGGAAATGGGGAGCAGGTGGACATCTCTTTTTTCTGAAGAATAATCACAGAATCATAGAAACATAGAATTATAGAATAGTTTGGGTTGGAAAGGACTTAAACATTGTCTAGTTCCAACAATCCTGCCATGGTAATGGTGATCTGGTTACCCAAGGCCCACATCCAGCCTGGCCCTGAATGCAGTGGGGATTGGGCATCCAGTGTCTCTGGGCAACCCATTCCACCAACCTACGAGTGAAGAATTTCCTCCTAACATCCAACTTAAATCTCTCCTCTTTTTGTTTAAAACAACTCCTCCTTGTCCTATTGCTATCAGACTGTGTAAAATGATGGCTCCTCTCCCGCTTATAAGCTCCCTTCAACTACTAGAAGGCCGCAATGAGGTATTCCTGGAGTCTTCTCCAGTCCCAGCTCCCTCAGCCTGTCTCCATGGGAGAGGTGCTCCAGCCCTCTGAGCACCCTTTTGACCCCTCTGGACCTGCTCCAACAGCTCCACATCTTTCTTGTCCCAGACATGGAGCCCCAACACAACACAGAAAGTGAAGCATTCTGCTGCACCAGAAGAGGAATTGGAGGCAGACTGTGTTGGGCTAGATGGGATTCTGTATCTTCAAACAATTGGGTTATATGAGTTTTTGTACTTTCAAACAGTTGGGCTAGAATGAATTTTTGTATTTTGGGGCTTTCAGCTAAAACCAAGCTGTCTGTGTTGTCATGTTCTCTTTTACAAGTGTTTGGCTAATAGAGCCTGGGTGGCAGAGTGGAAAATTGTTTGGGAGGTTTGAGTAGCCCTGTGTGTGTTCCACAGCACAGCAGCCAGACATTGTTTATTGAGTCCTATGAGGGATCCTGGTAATCACAACTGATTTGCAAAAGCATATCTGTTGCCCATGTGTATCAATTAGATTACAGCATTTGTGTACAAATCACAGACTTGATATCGATCCCACAGCTTGCAGCCAGCTGAGAACATTTTGATGCTTGTCCGGAGGGAAGCCATAGGAGACCATTTCCACAGAATCTGCTGCAGAAGTACATCCAGTTTTCAAGTGCACATCTGCATTTAGCATCTCCCTGTTGCTGAGTGCCAGCCCATTGGCATGTCCACAGACTGCCCTCATCACTGCCACGAGCCTCCAACATGAGCCTCGTGTGCCCTGCCTGGCTCAAAAATCGCCCATACATTTCTAGGCTAGTACTCTGTGTGGGAGGAAGCTGGACTGCATCTCCCAGAAGCCAGCTTCTTAAAGAGGGAATTTTAAAGGAGATAAATGTGTTTTCTGGCTCTGGGTGTTGCCAGTTCCTGTCCATTTCTTGATGCTGGAATATGCCCAAGTCTGAAGAGACAACAAGGGAAACAGCATTTTGAACAAAACTTTCCTTTTAACAACACCATTCTAAAGCACTTCCACATGCTCCTGGTATACATAGGCACTGCTTTCACTTGTGTCTAACTAGGATCCAAGGGAGGGTAACAGCAGCTTACGTGATGAGGAGATTTCTGGGCCTGCAGATGTGCCCTCGGTTGCTGTCAGACACTCTGCTGCTCAGGCAGCCCCACACGGTGCTGGGCACATCTGCAACTCCACTTTTTCAGAGCAGCATCTGGTGTGTAAAAGGCACAGGAAGCTTTTGCCCCAGCTCGAATACTTAGAACTGGTTAGCAAAATGCTTCAAGGATATTGCAAAAGAAAATTCCCAAATGCCCTCCTTTGCAACTCTTTCCACTTTCTCATTTAATAATACAGCTGTATTAATTTTTTAATTGAGTGACAAGGGAGGAAAACTCCCTCTTCCCTTCATCCTTCTCTGCCTTAGGAAAGAGAAAAAAGGGAAGGAGGAAGAAAAGAGGGCTTCTGGGATGATAATGTCTTGAAATTGGTTTGTCTGTTTTTTTTTTGTTTTTAAGTTGAAACATTTTGGAAAGAACTTTTCCACATTTCTTCTTCCTTTTGAAAGATTCTTTTTTTTAGGAAAACTGCTTTAAACTCCAAATATTGGCTAACTTTGTAAACAAAATTCTTTCCCCATTTTATGAAGGGAATTAAACAAGGCGCAAGTGATGGCTGAAGAAGCAATTTCCAAGATGATTGACACATAGGAACTTTTATCTTTTCAACTATAAACTTTGATTGGTTTTTTCACCCCCCCCCCACCTCACTTCCTCCTTTCCTCTTTCGAAAAATTATTGCCTTTCAGTTTGTTTTAATGGTGTTTATGTAATGTCATAAATATTCTTGTTTAGAACCATAATTATTCCCTATGATTAATTCTGCTCATTCTAGGAGGTTGTGCAAGATTTTCACTGGAGGGTATGTCTTTTATGTGTATATATTACTCCACGTGAAGTAGAATTTGTCCATTACCAAAGCTGCATCAGTGAAGGCAGAGTTAACATTCTTCCTTTCTCCTATGGCAATGTTTGGAAGCATTTCTATGGAGCTTTGTGTCTTTCTAACTAAACTTTCTGTGGAGTTTAGTATCATTCCTCTTTGGGTTAGGATTAAAGTAACTGACGGGACTCTGGGCCAGGGGTCCCTTAGCTGTCCAACCTCAGCTCTGTGGGGTGGAAGCATGCCATGTCCAAAAGTCACTTCCTTTCTCTTTCTTTCATACCCCATTAGGCTTCCTGTTTTCGATTTCAGAGGAATTCCTATAAATACGTTGATTGTAGTTGCTAATTGTGGGTAGAACATCTACTGCGTGGTGGCAGTGGGAGTTTTTCCAAAATAAGGGACTTAGCCCTCTGTATTATCTGAAAAGTATTTGCAGCACTGGGAGATAACGATCAGAATTTTTGTGACAACCATTCTGTGTTACGTGAAGGCAAACACATGAAATCAGACAACACTGTGGCAGTGACTGACAGCGCACAAAGGCCAGATGCCTGCACATGGTGCCCAGCACGTTTGCCTTTGTGTTGCTCATTATGAACCTGGTTAAAAGAAGATGAATAGCAAGACCTGAGTACGCCAGAACAAAGGAAGGAAACCTGGAGGAGACAGGAAAGAGTTATACTTTAAAGAATATTTAGATTCTATACTCAAAATAGACAGTTTTTCTGTTTGAATGCATTTCAGACACTTTTCCAACCAACTGATGGAAATAGTACCATTTTTAGCAGCTCAAAAAGTGTAATCTGGAAACGTTTCTCTGTCATCCTCTTAGACAATTTTTGCAAACAACTATTTTACTGCCCAGAAGAACTGACTTTGATTGCTTGGCATAAAATGAATAAGTTAGGTGATGTTTGAGGAACGTGTAGACTTTAATTGTGTTCATTGTTTGTGTGCAGAAGCCCTGTGGTAGCAGTTTCTGGGGCTGATGGGAAAGGATTTCCAGTGCTGGGTTTTCCTTTCTTGTTAAGTCATACCTGCATTGAAAAAAACCGACTATATAAAGGGTGGGGAGCCTTTGGGAGACCTGGATGGAAAATCCCGGGAGTGAGGATGTCCCTGCACAGCACTGCCCAGGCCCCTGGCAGAGCTCATTAGGTCATGTTTGCTGAAGGTGCTTGTTTTCTGACTCCTGGAGTGGCCAGCAATGGGACACCAGAAGGACAAAGCGTGTCCTCAGTGACCACAGAAGGAGACAGCCGCATTCACGGATTAGCGCTGCCATGGAAACTCGGTTTGCAGAGCTCCCCATGGCAAACAGGGAATGAATGCCAGGTCAGCACCGGGGATCCAAAGGGAGGGAAGGAAGGGTTGAGCAACTGTTTGTTGAACTCATTTAGGAGCTTTCCTGGAACATTCCAATATTCCAAATATTGGAGTGAAGAGTTTTTAGTCAAAGCTAGGACAAGGATTCACTTTGTTTGAGAAAAGGGTTCTGTCCTTTGGATACATTCAATGAAGGACAGCAGCAGAGCTGAGCTAAGAATTGATTTTACATCAAAATAACCTTGAAAGACCTAAAACAGATTTGATGATCAGCTGTATGCTGAAAAGAAATCCCAGAAGGCTTTTTGTTCAACATAATGACTTACAAGATGTGTTATCAGCCATTAGCTTAGGAGTTCTGCTTGTAATTCTTATTTTGATCCTTGTGAGACAAAATTCACATCTGTATTTTGCCTGTTGGCTACCTAGTCCTAGATATATTGAAAGCATGACTGACTGTTTCAGTCACTTAAAAAACATAACTTACAACATCAAACAATGAACTTTCAGTAAAACATTTTCATAACAAACATCTCTACTTTTCATAACAAACATCTCTACTTCCCCCTTCCTCCCTTCCTCCTTTCCTCACTCTCTCCCTTCCTCCCTTCCTTCTGTCCTTCCTTTCTCCCTTCCTCCCACCCCTTCTCCCTTCCTTCCTCTCTTTTCTCCTTCCTCCCTCCCTTCCTTCCTTCATCCTTTTTCAAGTATACAAAATGATGTATTTTTTTCCCCAAAGGTGGGGAACAACCTGTGACTCAGGAAATGTAGTTCTACACTACGCTCCCTTACAGACATCTTTATGACCAGCTCCTCTGTCTCAGAAGTATGGAGAGATGCAGTGTGCTCTCCATAGGATGGCAATGCCTGCCCAGAGGGTCACCTATGTTACACGGAACATGCAGCCTGGTGCCAGCTCTGGGTTTGAAGCCCACCACGGATGCATTGCAGCAGCCCTAAGGCACAGACGAGGGGCTGCACAACAACTTGCAGTCTATGCAGTGAAACCTTATCATAGAATCACAGAATCATAGAATGGCTTAGGTTGCAAGTGGCCTTAAAGACCATCCAGTTCCAGCCCCCCACCATGGACGGGACTGCCACCCAACAGATCAGGCTGCCCAGTGCTCCATCCAATCTGGCCTTGAACGTTTACAGGGATCAAGCATCCACAACTTTCTGGGTGCCTGTTAACCTTCCTGTAAACCTTCCCATGCCTGAGCTAACAGCTCTGCTTGTGTGAGGCTGGTGTAGGTATCTCCATGTGCACCTCTAATAGCAAAAGTGCCATTTGTCACCTCAAATTTTAGATCTGGGGGGAGTAGAGATGGCTAAAAATCTAGTACATGAAAGTGTAGGAGATACCTGCTGTGCTCTAAAAAGTATGTTTTTTTGAGGCTGATGCCCTGAATGTTATTACTTGACTGCATGTTTTACAGCCAGCTATGTACCCATTTGGGAGAATTTTCGTTTAAAACTTATGTCTGCAGCAAGGGAAATGTCAGAAAACACATTATTAAACTCAAAATTGAACCGATGAATTCTTCCCAGACAGTAAAACATTTTCCCTCTCAGTGGAAGAGACTGTGGTTTGACATTCTTTGTTCTTCATAAATCCAAGTTAACCAGTTCTTTTTATCAGAGAGTTATTCCCATTTGCTATGAAGCAGTTGCTTAATACTTCGTTGAAGTATCTTGCCAAGGTTAAACTGGTTGTTTGTTCCCCATATTTTCCATTTCTGCATAAGATAGCACGTCAACCTTTCTCTAGTGCCTAGGGGCCTTATAAACACACATGAGTTTCTAATGGCTCAGCAGTTGTCTTGCTTAAGCTGAAAACTGAATTTCCTCATTCCTTCCTTGTGTTGGTCTTATACAGAGAAGTCTGAGGATTTAGAACTCAGCTGAATGTAAAACCAGAAGTACAGGAAAAGTGGTGGAAATTGAGAGAAGACAATGGCAAAATTTCCACATCTTTTATTGGAAGGAAGATTTGGGTCTATGGGCATGAATCTGAAAAGGGAAAGACTGGGTTATGTAAAACTAGAAGCTAGCAGTAAATATGAGAAAACTCCCAACTCATACAATGCACTCTAAATTATCTGTTTGTGGCAGATCATTGCAAAAACAAGAACTAAAAGAAAGGAAACTGCAAAAGCCAAGTCTCCTGGTGTTAGTAATGGAGCTATGGGATTGCAGGTTCTGGTTGGGTGTGCGAATCTCTGCAGAGCTGCTGTGGGATCCTGCTGCCCATAGGTACATGAGAACAGCAGCTGTCCTTGTTGTCCAATGCCCCTAGGTTAAATGACCTGAACACGTGTTTCCCTTTGTTCCGAATCAGAGGGAAAGTTTCTCTTGCAGCCTATGTCTCAGTATGTAGAAGTCCACATGTGTCTGCATCTGGCTCACTCCAGCTGGGGCACCTCAAAGCTGCCTTTTCTGCCTATCGAAGTGTTAATAGTTTCATGCTAAGTACGCTAAAGAGGTTCCTTAGATCCTCATTTACATATGTTTTGTATTACCCGTGTTTTTGCTTTTCATGGTTTATTCTTCCCTCCCACAACTTGCCACTATCCCCTTCATTAATCCATCTAATTGAAACCTGACATTTTCTGATTTATTGTTCCAAGTTCTCTTAAAATCACCAGTCAGAAGAACAGTTGTACCCCTTTATAGTTACAAGAAGATATTCAACAGCAAAGTTTGTCTTTCCTGTACATAAAGATTTTTTTTTTCATTTGACCTCAGTAAGAGATTAAAAGATAACCCTGCAAAACATGAATTTCCATTAAATCAGCCATTCAGCAGGCAGGCTGAATTTTTCATTTGGATTTGCTTTGTTTTGTGCTCGAATATATTTTGTTAGTATGCACTGGAGAAAAGAGGAGGGAGCTGCTAGAAGGACAAGGCATCCTCTCATTGGAGCTCAGCCTATGAGTTACCTTTTCATGGGAGCTGACTTGATCTCCCTTGGGTTTTGCTTCTGCAAGCAGGGTGCTTTATCTGCCTTTACCCTCTGACCCGTAGGTGTGACCTTACCACCTCTATCTGTTTTGGAGCAAAGACTGGGCCTTGTCAAATCTCCCCAAGAGACTGACGGTGAGCATGGAGCCCGAAGGACTGCTCATGGTAGTAGGAAGGATGGAGCTGGTGGAGGCAGTTGGTGTAGTGCCTCCTGCAATCCCATGGTCTGGGGGCAGGCAGCCAAGGGCTCATCCCTGCCAAACCTGCCTTGCCTCTCACCTCAGCAATGCAGCAGCATTAATAAGGGTATAGTCAGACTCAGGGGAGATGCTTATTTCTTGTTGCTTAAAGTAGATCAAACAGTGTTCAACAGCTCACAGAAATAGCATTCAGTTGTCTCTATTAAACTTAATATTAACTCTCCCTTCTTTCCATGAAAAAGTCTTCTCTATGTCCTTTAATACAAGATACATTGAGCTTTAAAAAAATATATTCAGCTCTTATATTTCACAGGTTAACTGATGGATTTGAGGTGTCTCATGGAAACAATGTCAGGAACAGCACCTACCAAACTGTCCAGAGGGAACAGGGAAAATCAGCACAAGAGAAATGTATCCACAATGGAGAGCTATTGTGGAGGCCTCCTGCTGAGAGCCATCCTGATGCTGGAGCAGGAAGAAAAGCCAAAAAGTGGTGTGATCGTGTTGGCACTACTGCCAGCTGCGATGAGTCCTGCTTGTCCCACCTGAGCACTCAGAGAGGACAACTATGCTGGGGCTGCCAGACTCACCCTGCCTTCATTGTGCACCCCCACGGACATGGGGATGGCACGGGACATGGGACAGGCAAGTCTGCAGGCTGCCATGTTTCCTGACATCACTGAGAAAGGGGAAAAGGTGAATAACAGCTCCCTGCTGTGGGATTCCCTCCTTCTGTTTTGGAAAAGGAAGTGCAGCAGGGATTTGGGGAGCCAGGGGAAATGAGTGAGGTGGTTTTTGTGCTTTGGATTCAGAGCCCTGCAGTCTGCCTGCATAGTTCCACTTGGTTTCAGCTTAGGTGAATTTGGACCAGAGATCGTTTTGAAAAAAAAAATGGAGTGAGAGGTGGGCAGCAAATACGTTTACAACAGCAGGTCACACATCATGGGGGAACATCTATGTGATATGTTGTGGAGAGTAAAGTCTGGCTGCAGATCAGCACTGCAGGGAAGCGTTAGGGAAAGTTTTCAAGTATTTGCTTTTTATTAAAACAAATCCTCACATACATTTTCTGTGGAAAGGAAGTGTTTCATACAGAATTTCCCCACAAACAAAGGCTGAAGCTACTCCCTATAGAAACCTTTCACATTTTACCTGGAAACATTTCTATCCATCCTGTCTCAGACGTGAACGCTCTGACCCTCAGGCTGAGGATCAGGATAACCCATCAGGATGAGGATGAGGAGTGCAGTTCTTACAGGAGGATGGACAAAGCTACAAAATGGCACACAGCATGTGTTCCATACCTTCTAAGAAACATGGGATAGCAAGGAGGAGAGTTCTCCCCTCTCCAGCTCTCCTGTGTCCAAAAGCCACATTGTTCGTGAGCAGTAGTTCTACTGCACCAGAGCCTGCAGGAACAAACCCATCCACCCTCATTAGCAACACCCCCAAAAGACATGATGCTTTACTATAAAGAATGTCTTTGCTTTTTTTTCTACAATGCATTCATTCCTAAGCACAAGTCTAGCTCATATACATGGCTGATTTTTTTCACTATATTTCCAGCGTGTGCATGCTGGTGGAACAAAAAAACCCCAAACTGAAGGAAACTCATGGGCAGAGAATTCATTTGGTTCACACTGATGCTCTCCTTCCAGCTAATGACTAATACTGGCTTTAAAAAAACTGCATTATCGTGAGGAGTTTGTATTGCATGAGAAGTAAATAGCCTCTCAGTGGGCAGAAATCACTGTGATAACACATCATAAATCAGTTAAAGAATAATATCAAATAATAAAAGTAGTATTTTCCCACTACAGTGGATCTCAAAGCTTTCAGATGTTTCACAATGACGTTATCATCTCTTCCCTGAGAGCAAAAACTTCTTGATTTCCATGCGAGCTGCTCTCCACAGAAGCCAGCCATGGAATCGTGGAATCTCCTGAGCTGGAAGGGACCCACAAGGAACAATGAATCCAATTCCCAGATCCACTCAGCACCATCCAAAATCCAAACCCAGTGTCTGAGAGCTGTGTCCAGATGCTCCTTGCACACTCGGGGCTGTGCCCACTGCCCTGGGCAGGCTGTTCCGTGCCCACTGCCCTCTGGTGCAGAACCATTCCCTGACCCCCAGCTGTCCCTCCCCTGACACAGCTCCATGCTGTTCCCTCGGGCCCTGTCGCTGTCACACAGAGCAGAGCTCAGCTCTGCCCCTTGGCTCCCTGTGAGGAGCTGCAGCTGCCATCAGGCTTCCCTTCATCTCCTGTGCTCTGGGCTCAGCACATCCAGGCACCTCTGCAGCTCCTCACATAATGCCTCCTTGTACCTCTTGTGTCTCCTTTGCTTGTGGCTTTCATCTGCCACCAAACCACAGTAACTTCTGGGAAGGCTTTTAGTGCCATTCCCTTTAGTCAGGATACAAAGTCAGGTATCTATTTCTGTTTTCTAGCTGTGCATACATACCTTTCTGACGGGCTTACATACCAGCCCCATAAGACCACAATTTCTTGAAGCACACAGGCTCTTCAGACCCATGATCATTCGAGCTTTGTCATAGATAAATATCCTAACTTCACATGAATTTTTGCAGTCCCTGTTCAAGGCATTTAATTGCAGGATGAATCAGGGCACTTTAACCAGCCAAATTTCCTACACTGTCAAAGAAGAGAGGTTTCTCCATGGGTGTTTCAGAGCATGGCTATTGGCTGCCCAATGCTACACAGTATGACTGTCTTCTTCCCAAATAATTCAGCCTCTCACCAAAAAAAAAAAAAAAAAAAAAAAAAAAAAAAAAAAAAAAAAAAAAAAAATCGTGAATCAGGCTGAAAAATTGCAGGCTTCTTAAAAATAGAAAGGATAAGTTGTTTGCTTTTGTGAGTGCACTTGTGTGATATTTCCACGCTGCTCCTCACATTTATTTGTATTTGCGCTGTGTGGATGTTCCTGACGGAGGCTCTGGGCCTCACGCAGTAAAAAGAGTAATAAATCAAGACAGAAAGACTCGGAAAACAGCTGATGGAGGGGCCTTCCTGCTGTCCTGCAGGCTGTTCACCTGGCAGCTCAGCAGCCTGCTGGCAGAGCTGGCCCAGAGCCTGGAGGCCTCTGGCTTGGGGTCCCTCATGGAGCAGGAGCCATGGGGCTGGGTCTCACTGGGACCGTGTCCCCAGAGTTGGTATAAAACAGGATGTTTTTCACAGCATGGAGGAGAAGCTTATTCCTTTACAGTTCTGAAGGGATCCCAGAGGGCTCTATGTTGCAGGGTTTTGTGTGGAGATGAGGTGAGATCCAACTACCTGGTGCTGGCAGAGAATAGCGTCAAATTTGGTTTTAAGCTCACTGTAATTAAGATTTTCGGCACACCACTTCCTTGTTCTTCCTCAAGGCAGGTTTCCTGCAGTTGTGCAAACCACAGCTTTAGGATTACAGAGTTTCAGTTCCTGTCTTGGGAACTGCGTGTCATAGTTTTGGAACTGCAAGTTTGCAACATTGCCCATTTTAAGCCATGTATTATTTTCTCTTTATGGTATTCAGTGTGGTGATTATCACGAGGATTTTATTTCCTGAGGTATGCAATGATTTCAAGACAACAACAACAGAAAAGTGGAAAAATATGGCTCTGGAAACATTCACCCTAGTGCTTTAATGTAAAAGGTGGCAAGAGGCACGTGAAATTTTTCATTAGCACATGGGAGAGACACAGAGGTTTGGGTTATACGTACCTATTACTATTTCAGATTACATAAGGCTAGAGAGAAATCTTTTATGAGACTTTTAGGATGTGGTCATGTATTCCCTCCCCATGTTACAAGTCTCACTGTCTCTCTCTTTGATGTGAATAGATCTGTAACTTGGCTTCTGTAATTCACATCAAGCCTCCTTATAATATTGTTCATTCTAACAATGCCACTGATAACACTAAAAACAGCCAGTTCCCTAGGATACCATGCAATCAATGTTTTATATACCATCCTCCCCATAAAATATCCTGAGGAAAATTTGACAGTGACAAGTGGAGTAGACAGGAAAAATCTGGGGTAACGTAACTTTCACATGGGCACAGGAAGAAATGTTTATTGTAGATTATGGAAAGGTTACACATAAGCTGAGTCAATTGTGGAAGAAGTGGGAAATGTACAATAATAAATTGTTCTGTCTTGAAAAGAGTAATGGAGAATGCATTCTGAGATTCAGATCCAGAAAGGTGGTAAATGAAGAAGGAAAATAAGTAGTGAAAGAACAGATCAGGGAACAGGACCCGCAGGACTGCAAGACTGAAAACAACGAGTAAAATACCAGTCTGTGGTCTCAAAAGATAAGGAAAGCCCAAGATCAAAATTTCGGAAAATAAGGAGGATTTTTGCATCAGAGACAAGCCCACAGAATAGCAGAAAAATATTCTGGCTCTGGAGGCAGCACACAGGCAGTGCATAGGCCACTTTCCTGTAACAAAGGATGATAGAAGAGGGACTGAGCCCACCTCCACCAGCACAGGTAACTCACTGAATGCACAAATGTGAGGTATTCGATATGGTTTGTTTTAGATGGAGGAGGCTTAGGGGACTCAAGATGAGAAGAACCAGCTGACATTTGTTGGTACATGTAACCACACTGTTTTCCTAAAACTGGAGCTCCTCTCACCACAAGAGCTTTAAGCAGTTCCCTTGAAGAGTACTGAGTGTTGTCTCAGAGGAAAACCCAAGGTCTTCCCAAATGCACTATGTTACCGTACCGAACGTGAGGCTCAGTAGATGTGGTGTTGGCATTGTGCAGTAAAGTAAGAGAAGAGGTGGCCATGAAAAGCCATGCGCCCTTGGATCTTGTTTCCAAAGTGCAAGCAGTCACTGAAACCCTTTTCTATGGGCTAAAAAGGCAGTCTGAGCATCTGACATTGACTGTCTCAGAAAATACTGCAGTGAGAATCGAAATGCTGAGCAAGCCTCTGTCCCAGGAGGGATGCAGCCGCCCCAGCTCTGAGCCCCCAACATGTCCTCCTCACACCCTGAGCTCTCGGTGCCATCAGACCCTGTCTGGAAGGGAGCCTGGTCCTCAGGAGAGAAACAAAGCCCCGGTCAAGAGGTGCTCTTCATCTCATAGTGAAGTTAATTTACAGTTTCCTTTTGTCTCACTTAGTTCCTGAAAGAATTCAAGTGACCTCCTCCTCTAAGCGTTACACATTTCCATTTTCAGTCTAGCATCTCCATGTCAAAGCCAGAATCAAGCTTTCAAGGGAAATCTGAGAAACAGAAGCAAAAGAGATAATGGAGGCTTCTGAAGCGGTGGTGGTGACAGCCCAACGAGCTTCAGTGCATTTGAGTCCCCCTTTTGAGAATTTTTCTCACCTTCACATAAAAGGCAGTATCTGTTACAGCTGCATATGTCTGCTCTACAGATGGACCCTGGCGATTAGGTGAACTTTGTGCACCTGATCTGTACTCTGTTCAGGAGCCCAGACACAAACAAGATGCTCCTATTATTCATTCTCCCGCTGTTCAGGTGCTTGCATTGCTGCTGTAACCCAGTCCCTGAAAATTCAGTGCTGAAAACCCCATCCCTCGCATGCCCACTGCTGGCTGTAGTGCTAGTGGTTGTAGGTTTCTCTGTGGCTACAATGGGGCTGCCTATAGGCATGTTGTGTTGCTGGCTGGGCCCACTTCGAAACAAAAACACAGTCATAGGAACAAAGAAAACAGTAAAGATTTTGAAGAGTTCTTTCTATGGATAAACACTGTGAGTACAGCAGGAAAGGGAAATATGGTATTTCCACATCCCTTATGAACTGTTCTGTATTTTCTGCTTTTGCTGGAGGGATGGGGAAAGGCTGGGGCTAATCAAGCTGTCTGGTTGAAGGCATGGCTGCCTCTGTTACGAAACTGAGAAACAGGATAAATTCTGCCGTCAGACTGTCATAGTACTTGAATCATAATGCACTGCTGTACTTAAAAACAATCTGGAGAAATGGGCTGAGACTGAGATGGCAAAGTTCACTGTGGGGATCATCTTAGAAGAATTAAACTCAGTTGGCAAGATGCAGAGGAATCTCACAGTGCTGAGTGACTGGGTAACCAAATAATATCAGAACTTTTCAGTTCTGACAAGTGAAAAGAAATATACAAGAGGCCAGGGTGTATAAATAGTTGTATAAATCATTGGTACAGTATAGCCAACAAATGAAGGGTTCTCCTGATAATTTATTAGACCTCAGCTGGAACACTGTATCTAGTTTAGGGCCCTTCTTGTAAGGGAGATGCTGATAGCTCTAAGTGAGCCCTTCGGAGGGCCACCAGGATAGTGGAGGCTGGAGCATTCATGTGGCGAGGCTGGAGATCAGCCTAGAGGAGAGATGCCTTTGGGAGCATTGCAGTTCCTTGTAGCTTTGAGCAGGAGGTTGGGTTTGATGTTCTCTCAGGCACTGAGCAGGAGGTTGGGTTAGATGCCCTCTCCAAATCCCTTCCAGCCTGAGCTCTTCCATCATTCTTCAGGAAATCTAGTGCCAGTAAATATATATATATATTTTGGAATGCCAGCACAATGCATGGCAGCAATCACAAACAGTGAACAGAATGTTAGGAATTATTATCAAAGGAGCAGTGAAAGAACAGGAATTATCAGCATCAAATAGTATAAATAAAAGGTGTGCCTGGGTCATGAACTTCATGAGTGAATGTGGTCTCCCACTGGTTAACAAGAATAGGATAGAACTAGAAAGCATAGGTGAAGGAGAAAAAGGAGTAATTAAAAGCTCGAAAAAAGAAAGACTAATTCAGCTAGAACTATTCCTTCTGGACAGACATAATGTAGGAGGCATAATACAGTTAATAAAATCATGATTATGAGAACATGGAGACTTAGCCAACTGGTAGGTTCAAAACTGGAGGATCGAAAACCATGTCTAAGCTGATTGTCACATACCGTAGATGGGATGTCTTGGGAGATGAGCTGGCTTGTGACTGGATAGGAGAAAAGGGCTGGGCTTTGTGGAGAGCACATCGTTAATATTTCCAGGTAAGGTCTGCAGAAAATTAAGGAAGTTAAATAAGAATATATGACAGGAATATTGCTATTCAAATAGTATCATTATTCACAAGGATATGGATGATGCATGTATTTAGCAGTTTGCAGGCTTATTAAATAATGGTTTCACCTTTGCGTATTGTTAGTTATAGCATTATTCCAGTACAGCTTTTTGAGGTAAGTAGATCAGACCCAGAACTACAATACAACTTTTTTTCTGAAATCCAGCTCCCTCCTCATTTTTTTCATGCATTTCCCCACTGTACACTTTACATACCAAACAAATGTGAAGTAATCAACTGTACTTCGTTAAAAGTCCTGTTAAAATCTCTGATATTAACAGCCATAGGAACATCCATAAAGGAAAGAAAGCTGATCTAGCAGGGTTGCATGAAAGCCTTTGGACTCTGACCAACTTGGTTGCTCCAGTATGGGTAGTATTCCCAGTCCCATCCAGGACAAGGTTTAGATGGGTTTATAAACCAGAATGCCCGACTACTCACATATTCGCATTTCTAAAGACAGGACAGAATTCAGCCCTTTTAGGTGCTACACCCAAAATCAAACCCCCTGTGTGAAGTTAAGTTCTGTTTGTTAACTCAGCACCGGGAAACTGACATTAAGGGAAAAAAAAATCCCCATCATAATCAGACTTCTCATTTCATTCCACATCTTAAAAGTTTCTTTTCCAGCCCTGAATAGGCTCGGCCTCAGATAGAGCTGATCTTCTCATTATTACTGGAAACTTTGAAGCTGTTTATCCCCAGACAGAGAGCCGAAGGTAGAGCGCCTGTAAAATTTTCCACAGAGTGCAGAAATACGGGGAGAGAAGAATTTAGAGAGGAGACACGGGGCCTTTCTCACGAACTTGCAATTCTGGCGAGCCTCTCCTTGGGGCTGTAACTGAAAATCAATCTGATATATAATTAAATTCTAGTCATCACATATGCACCAGCCCGTCTCTCCGGCTCTTAGCGAGCAGCCGGGCCCGGCGCTATCGACCAGCGGGGCTCTGTCGGCAGCACTCAGCACCCGGCCCGCTGCAGGACCAACAGCTGACTCCAGCCAGGTGGCCGATGGGCCCTAATCATTTAAGTGCATCCACGGCGAGCCTGGGCGAGCCCTGCAGTCTCGGCGCTGCCATCAGTCTTTCCAATAAATGAGCCCTGAGCAGGCTCCAGAGGGGAGAGGAGAGGAGGCTGATCAATTCTTTCCAATATTAGGTCTTTGTTTTAACTTCTCCCCTTGGCTGCTGCTCAGGGTAGGTGCTCTGTAATTGTATTCGTCAAGGTCTGTCAAGATAAATGGGCTGCCCTGGTTTAAGGGCACAGCTCTAGTTTCTTTACTAAGTCAGAGACAGAGAGCATTGATCATTTCTTTAAAGGAGAGGAACCAGAATGATTTTTTTCAATAGTTAGAGTTTTTAAAGCCAACTCATGCAATCTGTACTTGGGCATAGCTGCGCTCCCTTTATACCTGACAATGAGAAAAATTATCTTGTCTGCTGCTCTAGACAGCTTTGATATTAGCATTAATATTAACCAACTTGTGCGCCTCTTTGGTGCTACATTATTAATTTGTCTAGGTATTTACAATGCCCTCATCGCCGTGTGAATCGAACTCTGCCAAGCACGCATGCTCACACTGCCAACTCGGAAAACTTTGTAGCTTAGAGGTAAAAAAGCATCAGTAAATAGCACCCTTATACAGGAATATTATATCTAAATGGAAAGCTAATCATGTCTAATGAAGCTAATGGAATTCTTCAAAATACACTGCTAAATAGCTGGGCAGGGGAGCTGATGGACATAATCTGTTTGACTTTGCAAAGGAGCTGTAGATGGAGCCCCAGAAGCTGGTAGGAATGTGTGCAGGGGCAGGGAGCAGCCCCCGTGTGGAGCTGCTTGAGGGGGGCTGGCAGGGAGCAGCCCCCTGAGACAGGCTGCAGCCTCTTGCCTGCTAGATAGATACCTCCCAGTCCTAATTATGGGGCTGCCTTTCATGCTATAACTGTAACTACTCATGCAGAACTTTCCCTGCTGGTGCCTGCCTCGAGCTGGCTTGTTGTCTCTGAAAGAGCTGTCTCCTCAAAATCAAGCCAGCTCACTTCACTGGCAGGTCTTAGAAAAAACAGCTTTCCTTTGCTACTGGAGACACTAAAGCAGGGACTTCTCTGAGGCTCCAGTGTCCCCATGCTGTGTGTGGCTGGTGTGGGACAGACTCGTGTGTCAGTAGTACTCAGCATCCCGCACCTTTGCACCCTCCTCTGCCCGTGTGCTGCCCTGTGCACAACTTACCACCCCAAAACAGTGCCAGGAAGCCCCCAGAGCAGGAAAGAAGTCCAGTGCAATGGGGTTGCAACTTGCCAAGCTGCAGCTCACTCGAGGGCCAAACTGGTCCTGGTGATGATTCTGCCTGAGTCTGCTGGCAGAACAGAGCACGGGGCCCAGCCGGGTGGTTGAGCTCCCGGAGATCTTGTACGTGTCCCTGAGACAATGTTGGGATTCAGGAAAGGACAGCAGTGACACAGAGCAATTATTTTGTTTGGGTGTTCTCCCCCTGCCGTGTGTATGGCTGCTACACTCTGTCCTTGGTCCTCTGCCAGACCTGGGCTCGTCCAGGACACTGGTCCCAAGTGGCTGTGCTAATCTCCTGCCTTCTGAGGAGGACACGGGCTGCCCCTCCTCCTGCATGTTGACTGCTATCTCCGTAATTATTCACCTTCTCCTGCTTTCTTTTCCTTCTTGGTTGCACCATTCCCACCTCAGGGGCAGCTCTGTGCTTTTTTTTTTTTTTTTTTTTTTTAAGGGATGGGCTACATCCTGCCTTTAAAGAGGTGAGCAAGGGGCAAGTTAAGGTGGCTATACGGGAGAAAAGGGCAGAAAAGCAAGGATGGGGACAGGAGACATAGGTGGGAGATGCTGAGGCTACAAACCTAGCAAGTTGATGCTGTGATGGGGCCTCGAAAGCAGCAGGGTGATGGCCAACGAGCACTCACAGAAACTGCTGGGGACAGACTGCCTGGGGCAAAGGGGTTTAAGCCCCAGCTCAAGTGGGCTAAGACACTTTTCCCTGAGAAATCAAAGATTGCTCAGTCACATAGTTTGATACCCTCATGCAAATTGCAGCGCACGTTGCCACTTTCCTCATAAAATCATTAAGGTTGGAAAAGACCTCTGAGATCATCTAGTCCAACCACTGACCCATCCCCACCATGCCCATTAACCATGTCCCTCAGTGCCACAACTCCACATCTCTTGAACACCTCCAGGGGCGGTGACTCCACCACCTCCCTGTGCAGCCCTGGGCAGATCTGTGGTATTGCACTGAATGCTTAGGATGCATAACTCCTTTATGATGCATTTTCAGGATGTGGAATTATTCACTACCGTCTGCTGAGGTCAGTGAACCATTTCTGGCAAGCAGAAGGAAAACTAGAGCTATGTCATTTTGCCACGTTAAGTGTGAATATACAGCCTGGGGGCTTCATCAGATTACACATCAAGTCACATTTGGCAGCCAGGAGAAAGGGACAACCTCTGGTTCTTCTTCAACATGTGTGATTGTTCTGAGAGCCTCAGCTTTCATCTGATCTCTAGGGCATTATTGATAAAAAAAAATCATATTCATATTTCTGAACAAAAATTAAGAAACCTGAGGGCCCAATCAACCACACAATGGGGATCCCCCGCAGGCAGCTGAAAAGCCCTTACTTTTTCTTCTCACTTGAACAGCAAAATTGTTCACTTGGGTTTGTGCTGCCTGAAAGGAAATGCACAGACAAAAAGGAATTCCTATTTTGGTCTGTCCCAACAAATTCATATCCTCAGTTACAAATTAAATATGATCCCAGGAGCTATGGCAGTGACGAAGACAAAATGGCTGTGAAGTTGTTTTCCTCTAAAAGGAGTATTTGCAAACCTTAAAGCACACTTAGATACTTTCTAAAAACAGGTCTTTTCCATTTTGTATTCAGGAGTGGAAAATTGTGCCACTGCTTTGAGCTGGCTGGAGTTGCTGCAGGAGTCCTTGGCCAGCACTCTCGTAGGGCAGCATGGCTGCTTGGGCCTCAGTGGATCTCCCTGAATATCTGAATAGGCTCTGTTGGCCTCAATGATACCATGAATGTGATCCAACTGGAAACTCTGATGCAGAGCCAACTTTTTGCCTCATGTTTGCTGTGCTGCATTTCAGTGGAGGGCCCATTCTCCCATGTTGGTGGTCACTTCCATAGCCCTACACCAGTAGCTCCTTGGCATGCACTTGTTGTGACCAGTCCCTGGCTGCCTATGCTGCTTATTTTTTCCTCACTACTGATATATTTTTTTCACTGCTAGCTCTTTCTTCCTTTAAGAAATACGATTTCTTCATGACAGAAGCCAGACCTTTTGGAAATTTACTATCAGCTCTTAGCATTCCTTAAAATGCTTGACTAACAAAATCATGGGGTCTGGTGCTTATCCTATTTCAGTGAATAGAAACAGATTATAAATGACCTCTCTCCCAAATTCCTCTACCTAGCTCAGTTAAAGCTTGTTCTCATGAACCTTACAAACCTAGATTTGAACATGGATATACTGGGGAATCACTCCATCTCCTCAGTGCTGCACAGTTGCAGTTTTGACTTTAACCTCTTCCACTCTACTTCATCCCCATTTATATTTGCTTCAGCCTCATTTGGGTCATTTATCTGCCTGTCACTCTTTCTTTAACTCCTGGAAAGCCATTAGAATTGATTTCTGTAAGGATTTTAGATACATCTACCAGTCCCTGCAGAGCTGTCTCTGAGATGGCATAGATTGCTGTCAGCTGGGATGGTACTGGAAGATGCTGCTTTTCCACCAAGGGAGGAATCCTTCTCCCCACATCCTTCTGTTTCACATTTCTTCTCTGGGTTTTTTAAGCAGAAAATTTTCCTCATGTTTTGAAATAGTCAGTGGAAATAAATATGAAATCCTGGCTCCATGGAAATCAATAGCAAAATGCCTGCTTGACTTCAAAAGGCTGACCTGCAAGGTTAAAGGCACTCATTTTATACCATACATAAGATAGGATTCACTTGTGAGCTTTGTACCGTACCTGAAAAGCTGAGGGTTAAAAAGTGACATTGTTACAACTAGTCTAGCTGAAACAGAACCTTGTTTTTCTCGTGACTTGGACAATTGTGGACTTTGTCATCCTTTTCCTATAAGTAACTTAATCTTTTTATTGATATAGTGCATACCAAATGCTGCAGTGATTTGCGATGTGGGAAAATCTTTCGTTGCAATTTCAGCATGGCCCTTAGAGCAGCTTTAATGACAGAAATGGAAAAACCAGCTATGCAGACCGAATCACTATTCCGAGAGTTCATCCAAATGATATGAAAGATTACGAGCCCGGCCATACAAAGAGATTGTGGAAAATCTGTAGGCAGCATGTGAATCACATTGTCATGCTGCTTTATGGCACACATGGCATCGCACACCTTATTTAAGTCAGCGCCCTGCCGACCAAATCCACTTGGAAGGAAGGGGATTGGCTCTGTGGAGCTGCTGGGCACGAAGCAGAGAGGTGTGGGAGACATGGCTGCAGCCGGCTGTGAAAATGTAATGCCCTGTGGATCAGGGCATTAAAAAGATTCCAAGAGCCGGATGTGAGGTTTTGATTTTTTATCCTAATAGGGCTTGGAATGGTATTATTTCAGGTTCAAGTTTACCAAAACCTTATTGCTTTGGGTCAGATTTGCACAACGGAAAGATAAATGAAAATTTGAGGAAATTAAGTAGTTAATTACTAAGTTTAAGGTTTTTGTTTGTTTGTTTCAAGAGGGCCTAGAAAAAAGGTGTGGGTGGCAAAAGGATTAATTGAAGCATTTTTGACATTTAGTCAAATGATGTAAGCAATCTGACAAACTGGTGGGATTGGAAATTGCTTTTGTTCTCACTAAGGCATTGTTCATCCGTACCTGCCCCCCACCCTTCCCATAACAGCCCTGGGTTGTGCACATCAGAGAAATGCAGTAGAAAGCCATGATGGGACCCAAATGGGCTTCCTGCTGGAACATGCCTGCACCTCAGCCAGACAGGTATGTCTCATCCAGCTCGTCAGCCAAGCTAGGATAAGCAGAGTACCAACCTAAAGAAACCTGAAAGCCAGTATCTCAGTTTGACCATACTAAGACCTCTGTCTCAGCGCTGCCTTGAGTTTATTGTCATTTTGTTGTTTGTACAAACTGTGCTGGAGTATCAGGCTGGGCTTTGTAATAGCTCCGTCTTTGGGCAGAGGTCATGGGATTTGCTGGCAATTATGTTTTGTCCTTGGTGAACAGACACAGTTTCAACACAGTCTCCCTTCCTGCGAAGGGAATTTCTTCAAAGGCTGCGTCCCAGCACAGCTCAGGCTACAGCTGTATGGGGAGAGGAGGGCATCTCCCTCACATCCCCATCCCAGCAGCTGCAACGGGCAATGCGAAGGTCTCCAGAAGGGCAGTGGGTTGCATTAAGCCTTGAGAACTGCAGAGATTTCAAGCTGGGTTTTTGAACTCATGTTTTGCTTTCACTGCAGTATCTGAACATCTGGTCTCAAAATATTTTATCTGAAAGTTGCAGCGAAGTTGTCTGTGCTGTGTAAGTTACAAATTGCCCAGGTGTACTTTTAATGCTTGTTTTAAAGTCAGTCTACTTTAATACAACATCTTTCGATGGGAAAGGCAACAGCAGAATACAATATTAGTAAGTGTGCCTACCACAGTAATGAACACTGTGCTTAGCCAATGAGAGCCTAACACAATTCATATGATAATTCTTATGATTTTCATGTAGTGCTGATGGTGCCACAGACACTGTCAGGGGGTATCAGAACTGAATACTATGTAGTTTAGAGCCATGTGCAACTTCTGCTGCAAAATAGAGAAAAACATAGGATTGAGTTCCTAGCAAAACATGTTGCTTAAATATTTGTTAAGCTTTATGCTTATGGATATTTCCTGTGAACTCAAAGAATGTTGTTCTTGATAGCTTCATAGCATCATAGAAACTTGTTGAAAAACTTGTAGAATTGGATCTGAGGTATAATGCTTGGAACATGATCATGGATCATCTGTATTATTAATTCACATCTTTTCCTCTTTGAATGCAAAGGAACTGCCTCCTTAAAGCTGATGTGATTTGCTGCAGACAGAGAGGAAAGCCTTAGCTTTTGTAACTGCCTTTTTCCCCACATACATGTCTTTAACTAAGTTTTTATGAAGGAGTGCACAACTTCTTTTCTATGCTGTTCTGAATCCCAAATTGCTCACACAATGGCAGCTCTTCCTGTTCTGAACAAGGAGAGAGGTCTTTCCCAATGGTGCAAATGTACCCATGCCAGCATCTCTATGTGGACAAACAGTGTACCTTCAGTGTTTTGAGCTAGCGAACAATGTAATAGCATCTATTACCTGAAATTTCATTATTTTTAGTTAACCGTGTGGAAGAAAACAAGTGGCCCTGCTGTCCACACATGGCACTTCTATCTGCCCAGGCTGCAGCCCTGTGCAGGTAGGCAGTGGTCACTATTGGGCACATTTTCCCTGTTCACATTGCTTTCTGCTCGTAGCTCTTTAACATTGTTGTGGTATGGGGCTAGTGGAAAAAAAACCAAACCTGTAAGTCAGCTACACACGGACACAAGTGCTTCCACTTTCATTTTTTGCTCAAACCTTGCTGTCTGCTTTTCCACTTAAACTGACCAGAGCACTGAATCTGTGATCACAGAGCATACCTGGTAACCACAGCAATAGTAAAGCAATGTGCGGAAAATATTTCAAATGCTTAAATTTGCTTTAACGACATCTAGCAACTGGAAACAACCAAACTCTCATGTGATCAGTGCGTTCTTTGCAGACCATAAGTTACCATTACCCCACTGCAGCGCCTTGCCCCGCTCCCTCACTCTCATCCATGTCCCCATGCTGGGGCAAAGAGCAGCATTGGCAGCTGACGGAGTTTCTGCCTCTGGAAGGATCATATGTCATTTTAAGAGCAGGCAGAGTGCACAGCGTAGACATGGAAATGAATGTCTCTACCTTTCTGAAGCTGTTCACAGTACTTTGGGGTCTCTTCAAATCATGAAGTTTCATTGGCGGCAGATAACAAGGGATGTCTTGTTTCCATTAGGGTTAATATCACAGTTTTTCCTGATTATTCTTAGTACATAACTCAGTGGAAACAATGCAACTTTTGTAATAAAGCTTCTACCAGAAACCTTGGATGTTTTACAAGAAGGAAACATTGGCTAAGGCTGCAACATAAAAATGTGGTATATGATTCCCATATAGATGTGTAGTATTAATATATGCTACCATGCCAAAAGCTTGCTGGTATGCCACAGTCACATTGGGAGGGATGAGGGAAATGTATTTTTCTGCTGCCTTTTCCATGCTGTTTTTTCAAGTGGAGGATGTAGCACAATATATTCAAGTAATAATAGGCTTAAAACCACTCATGTTCAAAAGAAACAAAAACTTGGGAGTATTCACTGCATCCAAAACTATGCCCGTACGGTTTCAATTAAGAGGAAATTATTTGCTTTGTGAAACTTTGCCTGGATCTTTAATTCTTACTCATTGTTTGAATACAGCTACTGTACTTGAAGTTGTTAATCAGATTTCAGTTGGTAACAGTCATATGTCATGTCAGATTGTGTCATGAGAATATTGGTAATTCAGGCCAGTCCACAATAATGAAGTTTTCGTATCATTTTCTTTCTGGGCTTTCTAAAACGTACTTCACACACTCCACTGCCCAAGAGATTTTTCAGGTTTCCAAATTACTTTTTCTGATACTTCCTGATAAAGGAACAGTTTAATCTTTCAAAACATGGTGTTGATTACATTACTCTCATGCAGAGCATGTGCTATTGAGCTTTCCTTGACAGGAGAGGGATGAATATAAAAGCAAGCAGCAGTGCCTGGCTAGTCATTAACTGTGAACCTTCCCATACACCTTCACAACCCAGTATAGTAAGTTCTTTCACAACAGAGCATGAAAGGAAGTACAGCCAACCCCAAATGCATCGTGTCTATGCACCACTCTGCGCACGAATCCCCAGTGGGTAGCAGTGATTTTGTGGAGTTGCACAAAGCAGACTCATTGTACATAGCTGGTGGGTCCAGAGGCTCCACCTTCTGCTTATTCACTGGTTTTCTTCTCAAGAGCTCAGCCTACCATTGCCCTCATCTTCTAGCTTTTTTTTCCCCTGCATCAGCAGTGGCAGTGGTAGTCCAGAATGCTGCATCAGCCACTCAAAGGAACTGAGTATTTACTGTATTGCCCCCAAACCTGCAAGATATCAGCATCCTTGAGCAGCAGTGAGAGCGTTCAGGTGGAAGTAAGCACTTGTCCTTTCTGTGGTCCGGGGTGAATCACTGCACCTGCTTCAATAGAGGACGGTTTAACACAGCACACGGCAGTCTTCTGCTTCACACCCTGCCTGTACCTACTGGTGGTGGAATGCTCTTGTTGGTTTTTACACATCACTGTACGTTCCATAATTCCACCTAAAGTAAGAATTATTGCTCATTTGAATATGGTGATATGAAGTTTTGAGCAGCAGCTAAACAGCTGAGTATAAGGAGGGTTTAACTTGAAGTGCCAAGTGGAGTATACACTTATCTCGTCTGTTTCTCACTTTACCTTGTGATATTTCATTGACTAATTGATACTGTGGCAATGAGGGAACTGCTTCCAAAAGAGTCAATTACTTAGTCCAAGATGGCTAGTAAAAATGTCCTGTGAATTGAAATGTAGTTCAGTTTGAAAGGAAATTATATCTCCCTGGAGACTAGTAAATGGTTTGGGAAAAAATGTGTTCCACTGTTCTCTTCTTTGTTGCAACAGTATATGCTGGAAAATATTCTTTTATTACATTTGTTTGACTTTGAAGACCTACTGGTTCAAATAAATTGATGGGGGAATAAACTAAGAACAATTTCTTGTAAATGCTTCTAAATTAAAATCGATGAACTGTAGGCACTCAAGGCAGACGAGTCTTCATCTACTCAACATTTCCTTGGGTATTTTGCTGGCAGATTTTGCTGCCATAGGCAAACCAGCAACTTTCTTCTACAAGCTACTTGTTGTTGCTTTGTGTTGTTGTCACCCCTAACATTTTACTAGCTTCTGTTTTCTGTACTCAGCTTCTATTTCATCCGATGTCATATCTGATCACATCACTCTAAGAAATCTTTCCAAGAGCAGCCAGACCATCAATAACATCTGGTGTTTATCTCTATGTTCTATCTAGGCTTGGCGTCTTCAAGCATGATAGTTTATGAGTGTTCCTCCACCTTCATCAGTCAGAGCACTTTATGAAGATGGGTAAACAACATTATCTCCATGAACCAGATGGGCACATTGATGCAGAGCAGATGTGTGAGTGGCTTTTCAAGGCCACAATGAGTCAGTGCTGAGCTACCCAGAGACTGTGGTCTTGTAATGACCAGCCCACGTCTGACCTGCTGCAGCATGACTCCTACCTCCATGGCAGAAGTGACGCCAGAGACTCACACAGCACTTTTTGGGTGTTTTTTTTTTTTTTTTTTTTTTTTTGGGGGGATGGGGGGTGGTACACTGGGCATCAGTGTTATGGATGAAGGAAAATACTTGTCATCAGATATGCAAAAAGAAAAAAAAAAGACAACTATTCATTAAAATGTTAGCAGAGTTGCCTTCCAGACTCCCAAGAGGTGTCATGGCATTTCTCACCAAGCAATATGAGTGTTGAGTTGGTTATGGTTTGCCCTTCCTAGTTGTAGTGGAACCTCCTAAAAGATGAGAGGTAGATGAGTTTTACACTTTTCCAAACGTGAGAGAAATCTGCTTTCCTTCTCCTTAACCTAGATTAGTGATTGCATAACTTGTCAGTAACTTTGGCCTAAGAAGTTTCTAATGGTTCCTCTCCAGGGGAAGAACCAGTCTATACTTGCCCTGTTACAGTCTTTCTGGAAGCATCTGCTCCTTACTGTGGTCAGAGACCTGAAATTGGACCCATACTTGGCCTGTCCTAGAAATAAAGTGAAACTTTTTTGGAAACTTCCATTCTTATGTATGTGGTAGGACAGAACCACAGGATAACAACAATCTTGTGATGCAGCTTTGGTGGTCTCCCCAAATTTGTTAAAATCAATAAATCCCATTTGCTATCCAGAGAAACGTGATAAAGCCCTAAATGGTTTGAATTCAGCTATTTTGTTTAGGTATAATGAAGAAATGGAAGCACAGCATTTGAAGAGAACTCTTTGAAGAGAATTTCATTTCTAGAAACAAGATTTACTGTTTTTCTCCGTTGTTGCTTTTGATCTCTTGAACTGTTAAAAGCCATCTAATTTTAGTCTGACACCATTCGGTTGAAATACTTAACTGTCACTCTTGAAAATATTTGTATCGAGAATCATCCACTCCATTGTGTGTGGTTGAGTTGTCAAGGCTCCTGCATAGATACTGTCCAGTGAAACAGCAAGGGCAGAAATTCTTCTTACAAAGGGTTTTAAACAAAGAAATATCCGGTTTCTTATGAACACAAAAAGTCTGTTCAGTATTTGTTGATAAAACACCAATGAAGAGAGCTTGTTTTTGAAGGCTTGTGTAAGAAGATGCTGCAGTTCTGCGTTCAGTGAAAATCTGCAAGTGTGCTTAGGTTGTAAGCCTGTAGTGTCTGGCACACCTGGTCCTGTCTTTCTACATGATAGCCCTCTTCGACAATTGCTGTAGCAGTGCTGCTCTCCAAGTATGAACAAATACTAAAAGTTATGACTCCAGTATGGACACTTCAAATGGCAGCGAAGAATTGGTTTAAAGTTAATTGCTGTTACTATTGCACACCGTTGGCTTGCTGTCTCTTCATGGACTGATGTCCTTGGTTTCCACCAGGCATCTATTTTATTACCAGTGATTTGTGAGTTCATGTAAGCCCCATGACATACAGCAGAACCCTTAGAGTGAAAAAGCTTTTTGTTTTCTTCTCCTTTCCTTTGCTGACCATCTGTTTGGCAGCTTCTTGATAAGATGAAATTAAATTAATGAACTTTAATTCCTTAGATGCAGGAATGAAATACACAATTGTGAAGTAACTGATAAAAATGACATAAAGTTACATGCAGTTTCAGCTTAATATGTGCAATATGGCTTCTGCAAGCATCAAATGGTGTTTTTTGAGTTAATATTTTTATGCAATATGAGGTCTTTGCCCTGAGAGAGCCTAACTGGTAAAATCCCAGATGGGCTCCACTCTGTCTGTTGCTTATTCTCACAAGACTATCATGAGGGCCATTCAGAGAGACATCTTTTCTCTTTCAAATTAACCCATCATGAATAAGCAGTGGAATCTGACTGTCATGTCCCTGCAGTCCAGCCAGCATCGTATATCTTCTTCCTTTTCATGACTAATCTAGCTGACAAGATACCTGTTTTAAAGAAGACCTGTGCAGGAAACAGATACACTGATTTCGTGTTCTGTTGTTTCTTTATCTTATATATAAAGAAGGTCTGAAAATGGTGTTGTTTTCTTTTTTTTTAATCTCTCTTTTTTCCCCCTTCTTTTTCTCCCTTGTTAGATCTGTCTGTGTGGTTTTATTGGGTGATCTGTTGACGTGACAGAGGGAAAGCTCTTACTGGCACCCTCCTGACGTTGCTTTTCAGGTCATTAAATAGATATAATCTACAGTGGGATTAGGCAGTGCTTGAGGGCCTGGAAGAGTTAAGGTTCTCTTGGGGAACTTGACTTTAAGAGTAGAAATATCACAAAAGCTGAAGCATGAATTCCATTTCCCTTTTACATGAACACCTGGCATGGTGAAAATAAAAACACAGAAATTCAGTCTCATAAAAAACTTGTGAAGAAACTGGTGGAAGGCTGAGAGCTCACAGCATCTGAGAATATCCTCAGTGGATAAAATGTTCAGAGAGTAGAACACATGAGCAGAGGGCTGTGTTAGGGCAGAGCACAGTCCACAGAGCTTGGAGACCATACATCATCTCTGAGAGCAAGCTGCTTAAAAACTCCCCACCCGAAGCCATCACTTCTTGCGTGCACTGCAGCTCACCATCTCCTTCATTTTGTCATTATAAATATTGGCAGGGCTTTGTCAACCAGAACAGGGAAATGATGCATTAGAGACAAACACCCCCCTCAAGCCCACAGCTCTTTCTTGGAAGGTTCGTGAGTTAGATCATTCCCATGATATGCATTATGGCATAGTTTAACAAACAATTGAGCTGGTACAGGCAAAAAGATGCTGAAATATAGCACAGGGACAGAAATAACAGGCCGGGGGCAAGAGCTTCTTAAACAAGCTTTACTATTACGGAAAACGCTCCCCTAACTGCAGCCTGGGGCAGTGTTGTACCAACCCAGCAGCTGTGGGAAAAACTCTGTTGCAACTCAAGCCTGCTTTATTCTTTAAAATGTTGTTTCTGTAATAACAATGCCAGCAAAAGCAGAAGTGTGGACACAGTCAAAAAAAAAAAAAAAAACCAAAAAAAAAAAAAAAAACCCATGCAAACAGTGATTCAAACAGTTCTGGAAAACAATTATTTTCATCAGCCCCATAAACTGCTTCTTTGCTTAATGGAGGTTGGTGGCGGAGCTCCGAAGTGTAGGAAGGGCCTCAGACAGGAGGCCAGGTCTGCCTGCCTCGTGCCAAAACATTTTCCAGTGAGTGCTTGAATGACATAAAATGTTCTGAGTTCTTCTTTTCTTGAGCTACTTCTTCACTTCCTGGGCCAGAAGCTGTGTGATGGATGATAAGAGTTGGAACAGAATATATCTTCTGCACTCAGAGGGTTGCTGTAGGAATCGGAAGGGCTTGGCTTCCTGATGCACTGTTTGCACCTTGATCTCGGTCCTGCCACCCCACAGAGGCAAACTCATGGGCAGAGTAACCACTACAGCTGAATTTTGTGGTGCAGGACTTTACCTCCCTGACCTGTGTCCATCACGTCTGTGCTAGTCACCTGTACATTGAAGCACCCCTTCTGCTCCCCTCACCCAGTCACTCAGCGGTAATACACATGTTCCCTCTCCAACAGTGGTCCTTGTACCTGCAGTCTTTCAGGTATGTCCTGCAGGTGAATCCTGGCTGCTGTCTGCCAGGGACCATGACCCTGTTCCATGGATATCCAGGCAATCACAGAATCACAGAATTACAAGAATGGTAAGTGTTGGAAGGGACCTCTGGAGATCATTGAGCCCAACCCCCTGCTAAGCAGGTTCCCTACAGTAAATTACACAGGAAAGTGTCCAGCTGGGTTTTGAGTATCTCTAGAGAATGAGACACCACAACCTCTCTGGGTAGCCTGTTCCAGTGCTCTGTCACCCTCAGAGTAAATAAGTTCTTTATCATGTTCAGATGGAACTTCCTGTGTTCTAGTTTGTGCTCATTGCTCCTTGTCCTATCACTGGGCACCACCAAAAAGAGTCTGACCCATCCACCTGACTCCTGCCATGTAAATATTTATAAGCTTTAATAAGATCCACTCTCAGTCTTCTCTTCTCCTGGCTGAACAGCCCCAGATCTCTCAGTCTTCCCTCATAAGGGAGATGTGTCAGTCCCCTGATTGTCTTTGTGGCCCTCCGCAGTACTCTCTCCAGTAGTTCCTGGCCTTTATTGAACTGAAGAGCCCAGAACGGGATGCAGTACTGCAGATGTGGCCTCACCAGGGCAGAGTGGAATGGGAGTATCAGCTCCCTCTACCTGCTGGTCACACTCTTTTTAATGCACCCTAGGATATTATCAGCTTTCTTGGCCACAGGGGCACACTGCTGCTCACGGCCAACCCATTTCCCATCAGGACTCCCATGTCCTCCTCTGCAAAGTTCCTCTCCAGCAGGTCAGCCCTCAGCCAGTACTGATGCTTTTACTATAGCTCAGGGAGGTGGAGTTTGGGCAACCTAGTGCATCCAGATCCTAACTGTATTATCTGAGAGTGGTGCTTGGCTAGTCAGGCATCCTCCATCACAGCTGCAGCCGCAGAGTGGCCAAATGCCTCAGACCATGGGACAAAGACCCTCCTCTCCTCACTGGCATTTCTCTGAACTTGTTAAATGGGAAGATCCCTTTCTTCCTGACATCAGAGCAACCTCCTCAGAAAACTTGTCATTGGGATAGGAATAAATTGCAGCTCTGGCCAATGCCTCAATACAAGCTGCAGAATGTTATCCAGCTATTTGACAGAGAAGTACTTCCCCTTCCACCCACTAATCTCTCTCAATGATTTCCTGAGATGAAGATTATAAACTGCCCATGGGAGCAGCCCCACTTGTGTGCTACTCCAAGAGAGCCCTACTTCTTCCTGAGGACACTTGGAGCATTCCTGCTCCCTATTCCTCTCCTCTTATGAGCTGTCATGACAATTTGGCAGAATTCGTATTTGTTCTTGAGTGACAAGATTAAGGAAAAAAAAGCAGATGTCTTAAAAATTTAGAGACTGCAAACAAAATGTTAACTGTCTACTGCAAGAAGGATTTTTGTGCCTTTCCATAGCTTTTTCTTTTCAACTTTTTTTTTCTTTTATTTTCTTTTTTTTTTTTAATGTTGAATCACAGTTTCCCAGATTTGGATTGGCTCTCTGGGACTAATCACAGTATTTCTATATCTTACCCCAAAGCTATGGTTTCAAACTCAATGCCAGGTAAATGCAGATTTCAGGAGGGTGAGAGAGTGCCTTCCATCTATCTGAATGGAGTGCAGGAGAAGCTCCAAACTTAGATATCCCATATTTCCAACATGTGGAAATAACGTGGAGAAAGCCCAGTATCAGAGTCAAGATCTGCTGTGCCGCTGGGACAGCTATCCTGCTGGAGCCTATGGAGTTACGTCACAGATATGTTGCATACAATGAAAAAATGCAATGGAGATCGAGCTGGTAGTTGTGACTCAGTTTAAGAATTTATATTTGCACAGGAGAAATGAGGTTCTGATTATGGCATTTGAGGATGGTGAAAGCGGTCTAAGAAACTAAATCAAAGAGGATTTGAGGGAGTGTGAGGGCAATGGATCAAAATAACAGCAATTCTCTTCTTTCCCCATCTCCCCTTCTGCCCTCATTGAGCCTATTCAAAGTTGCCTCTAGCAATTATTTTTTAAAAGGATAGTCTTGTTTAGTAGGACAGGCTTCTTCTAAACTAATGCCAGTGCATTGGTAATAGCAGCTAGGAAACAGGCAAAATGCTGAAAAATCTGTTCTTTGTTTTCTGTGGGAAGAGATTAAGATCTGATGGTAGGGAGTTTTCTTAAGCTGCAGCAAGTAAATATATTTATTGAAGATTATTTTAAAGCCATATATATTCCAGCTCTGTGTATAGTTATATACCATGATAAAGACTAAATAATTTGTATAGAAGTTAATGGGATTTGGATTATGTTCCTTAAGTTAAGAATTGTGTGCTGCATGATTTGAAATAGTTTAAGAAAAGCCTCTATTTCATTGTAATGAAGGGACCAAAAGTTTAATGGCAGGATGTTGGCTGGGTGTGACTCAGTTCTGCAGGATTCTCAGTCGTCTCAGTCCAGTAAACTACTTAAATGCATGTTGAAATTAAAGCATACAAGTGTTGCCCTTCACTCCAGGGGCCTTCCAGTTCTGTCCACCTACAGACACTGCTGTGAAGGAATATGTCCACCTACAGCCTAGAAGTATGTGAAAATCTGCCTTGGCTCACAAGGGGACCAAGGAGCCCACAGTCAGGCATGAGATCCAAACTGTTAATTCTTCTCCAACAGGAGAAACACTTCCCACTTTCAAAAGTGTAGATTGTTTTATTCTATTTTATTTGGGGGCTATTGGGATTTTTACCTTCTTCCTGCAGAGGAAGTAGGTTCTTCTAAAAATGTCTTCTAACAGAACAACTATAAATCAGATGTCTGTGATTGTGCTGCAGCTCAGTTCATGTCTTTGAGCAGGGGGTTGGATCAAATGACCTCCAGAGGCCTCTTCCAACCTCAACCACTCTGTGATTCTGGGAATATGGGAGGGAATATGGGAGAGAACGGCACACAGAGCCAATCCGCATCATTTGAGATGCATGGTTGTGATACACTCCTGTAGCGTTCCTTCTTTATCTAGGTATGTGGTAGTAGGTGCATTGCATACCTGCTCAGACATGTTCCTGTCATGGAGATTAGGGCTAGAAAATATTCTAGTCACCAGCAACTGACCCTGTGTGAATTAAAAACTGTATTTATTAGGAAATCAGATGAAAGGTAGCTTTATGCAAGCCAGTTACAGTCACTGGTTGTGAAAGGAAACCACAGCCTAGATGAAAGGAAGCCTTTAGCCTAAAGTAAAACACGCACTGTGCTTGGTCACATCCCTGGCACGACAGAGAACGGCTTCCTACCCACAAACGATGATATTGTCTTCAGATAATTGCTCGCTTATCGGACAAATCACTGCATTTCTCATTAAGAAATAGGCATATTCTTCTCAGGGACACCATGGTGCCAGTCCATGGTGTGTGGGTGGGGACGGAGCCCAAACACACCGCCGGCAAAGCTGGACTGCTCCAACAAGACGGCAGTGCTCAACAGTTTCCTTTTGTTTGCCTTGGTGGCGGTTTCATACAGGGATGCAAATGTCCCATAGCCTTGGTGCTTCTGTTTTGTTTGTGCTGTGGCACCGGGGGCTGCGGGTTTTGGTGCTGCCATTTCTCCCTCTGTACCCTGCGATGGGAAAGTCGCGGCCTTGTTTGAGATGGCTCAAGGTCATTTGGACAAAGGACTCTTGTGTCCACACATTGTGCATTTGTGTGCGCAAGTCAAAACAAGAGGTTTGAAGCTCTACAGAGTCCTGCAGCCATGGCTGAAAAGTGCAAAAGCACACCCTTGCGTATTTTGGGAAGCTCTGCTGTTGACACTTACATACGTGCACACACATGAGTGAGGAGCATTGGGACCACTGCTAATATCGAACTGCTAACAAAACACTTCTGCACCCTGAGTAAGTGTACTTCTGTTGTGTATGGCTCATTTCCAGAATAAAGTTACAGATCAGAGACAAAAACCCCATGCACTAAAACCTCCCCCAAAATGGGAAATGGAGGAGCACATGCTGAGCAGGGGAGGGAGATGGCCCTATGGGTAGCAACATGCTGAGCCCGGACACCTCTCACTCTCATTTCACCCAGCTGCTCACAGTAGACTTCCAATAAATTGGTACCAAAGTATATGCAGGGATCAAAATTATCAGACGTTCAACAAGAAAGTGATTTTATAAAGACCTGTCTGGTCAGGCTGGGCTTTATGTATGCGCTGAATTTTTACCTTTAACGTAACAGGGTTCAGATTGCCATCATCCAGATGAAATGCTTTTTGAAAGTTTTTCACCAGCAGATGAAAGCTTTTTGAAAGTAATAATGAATATACTAAAAATGAATCTATTTGGCGATTTTGACCTGTTCTCATTTAAATCAAGAGGGCACGTAAAATTAATCTATCAAATTACTAATTGCAAATTTACCCAGATGCAGTTGGATTGATCACTGTCTTTCTTTTTAAATAAATAAATAAATGTAGATTAGTGATTTTCACTCTTTTAAAACTCCTTAACAAGGAGCCAGAGAACTACTGTAGATGGCTGCCTATTTCTCCAGAATGTTTCTGGTACATTTTGTGGCCTCTCCTCCATGCCACATGCAACGTATATGTGAGCACTGCAGTAGCAAACAGCTAATGAGATTAATTCATCCGGAGGCAGGCCTTACATTTATTGTTATGACCTCCTACTCTGAGCACTGATTGGGAATCTAGTACAAATTATTACATGCTGAAGTTCACATGCAGTAACTTGATCATGAATAAAATATAATGAAATTATTTGGATCAACCTAACACCACTGATTAAAATTGAATTAGTCCTGATTTACACCAGTTTGAACTGAATTAAGTCACTAATGCTCATCTCATTCAAGGAAGTCCTACAAAAGATGCCTAATCAGTGTGACTACTGGAGGGAAGGCCCTTTCTCTTATTAGTTCAAACTGTCTATCATGAATGGTATGCTAATTCTTCTTTGTGCTGTGAGTGAACCATCAGCATTTCTAGCCCTCACAGTAACTTTCTACACTGGTTATACTGGAGATCAGCTGGTGGGTTTGACTTTTAGCATTTAGAGTTTGTATGAGACTTGCCATAGAGTATGTGGTCTAATGCCTTTAATAGTTATAAAGTAATGAGTAATTTGAGTCTTGCTTTTTCAGTAAAGTTTTTATCCTTTCAGAGAGGACTGTAGATGTGTATTATGTCATCTTCAATGTCCAATTTAAAGAGGGTTTCTCAGGCTGAGTCTGTAAGTGGAAGACAGGAATTATGTCATCCACATAAACCTAAAAAAAACTTTCTAAGCCTTAAATCACAAGAAGAATTTTCAATTTTTATATTTTTCAGAAAAGTAACTAAAACCTCTCCAGGCATAATTTATGCTGTTGACAGGCGCTGCGTATAGAAAACCAGGAAGTCTGGTTTTAATTCATGTAATATTCCGAGGGAGGTGGGTGGCTTAGTTAATAAACTTGATCTTTCACCTTTGGAATCAGATTGAGATCCCCTGTTGAAACATGTCTGTCTTTAATTTGGGTGCTTGTTTACTTACAAAGGTTACCTGCTGACCTGTGAGAATCAGGAGTCGATGTCTAACATACATCACCACACCCAAGGCAGGCCGCGGAGGGAGGAACACAGGATCTGTGACAGCGGAAAGCCAGAGGGCTGCAGGCACGGGGCAGAGGGGAGGGGAACCACCACTTCCCCCAGTTGTCACAGCAGGGAGACATCCTCCAAGGGCTGCACTGAAGATACTTGCGCAAGGAAGAATTCAGCGTTTATGGATATGCCCCTTGGAGGACTGAGGCCATCAGAAGAAGGTATTTTTTAGAGCAAGTGACCCCTATTGCTAAGCCAAATCCCAGGCTCAATTCCACTATAAGCAGGGAACAAACCCTGAACATAATCTGTGACTCTAGCGAGAGAAAGACCAGCACGTACCCCTGCCCTAGCTGGCAGCACACCAGGGCACTAGTGCATTATCAGGGGCTACAGAAGTCCCCCAGGCCCTCTAGCAGGAGACTTTGCTGTTACTTTATAAGCTGTGGAAAATTACACATTTATGTGTAAAAAATTACAACATTTATGACTTGTAATACAATACAGATTCTGAATCATTTAGTGATAGTCATCTTTAAAGCACTAGATGAGACCCTCGACTACCAACAAGTTTCTACTCACTGCCTTTCTGTGTTTTGCCTGAAACAGCAAGAAAAGCTTGCCTGCCTACTTCTGATTTTGAAACCCTAAACCTGACCCTATCTCCATGCTGAAATATACTTGGGTAGCAGCTCAAATAGCAAGACACCCTCTGCCCAGTTTGCTACAGTCTCCTCTTAGAGTTAATGCAGGATGCTGTAGTAATGATGTTCTGAAATACTTCAGGCTCTGGATTCCTGAACAGCTCTAACCATAGCCTCAACTGTACCCAGGGGACCGGCCATTTCTGTAAATCATGACGTGAGGGAGAGTGCCCCACTGAAGCCTGCTCTCTCACTGCCTTCCAGACCTCTGCAGGTTGTAACAGGAATAACCTGCCTGGCTGCTTTTGTCTCTCTGACTTAACTGATCTCAGGAATGGGATGGCCCCATGAGCTACATTTCACTTTAGGGGTAGATTTGTCATTGCAGGAGTTAATGCATTAAAGACATTTTTATTGAGGCACCTTGTAAAGCTTAGGCAATAAACTATGGAGGCTGAAGGCTATTGTGTCTCACTATATCATCTCATTTTGCAATACCTTTCAGGTTAGAGAAAATTAGGCAGCCAAACAAGTTATACTGGCTGTATCTGCACAGACCAGAAAGATAGGGAGAGGATTCATAGTGAGGTGAACCAGGGCTTTTAATGTATCTGATGGTCCCCCGGGAAGTTATGATGTTAAGGATGGAATTACAATTACGATATGAGGACATAAAGTATCCAGACAGTGTTTTTATTCAGGGCACAGAGAGTGAGGGATGTTGGCTTATGGTCTTAAGGCTGGTGCTCTCTTGGAGTACATTTACAACAGTCAGGGCGATGGTTAGAGCTAGGGAGAAAACCTAAAGCAGCTACAGCGGCTGTCCTTCCTGCATCCTGCAAAGGCAGGGAAGAACATCGCATCGCTGTGTAGAACCCAGCATCTTTCATCCTCCAAGGAAAGATCTCATCACAATTGAAGGAACATGATAAGTTAATGTCAGGTCTGTGTTTTGGGTTGGAGAAGTGAATCAAATTTTTCTTACTGCATTCTGCAAAGCTAGGAGAGTTTATTTTGGAGAGGCGTCACATTTGTGGGACCAGATCCTTTTATTATGACTTCAGGTACGCATGGCTTTTTGGTTATTACTGATTTTGACTGTGAAAAGCAAATGCCTTCCCTGTGTGGTGACGTGGGGGCCAGGTATAGGAAGAAGACCTTGTGATGGGTTGGAGTTTGTCCCTTGTATCTTTGCGTATATGCAGAGTCCTCATACATCCCAGACTGGGACTTCTGGGTAGGGGCAGGGATGAGGAGCTGGAAGCAGCCAAACAAGTTTTTCTTGCCAAGAGTGCAGAGATCAGAAATATCAGGTGAGGACTGGTTGGCAGCCCCGAGCCCTGTGATGATTTCAGGGGAGGTAAAAAAGGATGGAAAAAACTCTAGACCTTGTATTGTTATTTTCTATGTGGGATAGCCAGCCTTTGGTTATCTAGATACTGTCCCTATCTTCCAGGAATGGAGAAGGCACAGCAAGAACGTCCTTTCTTCCTTCTGTACTTTCTCAAAATCCAACCTTAAAAAAACATTGGTTTAAGGCATTTGGTTCTGAAAATAACAATGTACGCTCAAGGTGAGAGAAGGTGAGAGGTCTTCTGAAGGCCAGACTGTACCTGAAGTCATATACAGGTCCATGGACCTCACGTACAACATTCCTCTCCGTAACACTCCTGCACCTGAAGAATGCAAAAATAAATAAATAAATAAAAATCAACCCCAAACCTCCTGTCTGGCAGTTTGGCTCTGTAAACCTAACCTGGAGGGCACTCACGCTCAGTTCAGAAACTAAAACTTAGGCTAAGCCCTTCAACTTTACCCATGGCTTCTCCCTTCCTGTCTATATGATGCCTTTAGCTACACTAAAGTTACATTAACCACAAGTTTCCTGGATACTGTAGGTCATCAGGCAGGCAAACACACTCCTGTCTCCAGCCTATTAACAAAAATCCATGGTTTATGGGGTTGTCACAGCTCTGAGAGTGAGTTTTGACTCTGTTAGTTTCTCCAAAGGCAAGTCTAACATTAAAAGATTTTTCTCACTGGACAAATTGGCACCTTAAAATGTAATGTATAACTTCAAGTTTAAAGAGCCCCTAATGTCAGTCCTATGCCTAACTTTCTGGACTCTTTGTGATGCTGAAAAAAATAATCTGGCCATTTCCCAAAGTTTTCTAGCTATAGCCCCAGCGCACTGTGCCCTGAGGTAAGCATAAAACTATCAATTGCAGTAACTTCATCCCACTTATCATAGAATCACAGAATCATAGAATGGCCTGGGCTGAAAAGGACCACAATGATCAGTGAGTTTCAACCCCCTGCTATGTGCAGGGTCACCAACCACCAGACCAGGCTGCCCAGAGCCACATCCAGCCTGGCCTTGAATGCCTCCAGGGATGGAGCATCCTTGGGCAACCTGTTCCAGTGTATCACCACCCTCTGGGTGAAAAACTTCTTCCTAATATCCAACCCAAACCTCCCCTGTCTCAGTTTAAAACCATTCCCCCTTGTCCTATCACTATTCACCCTCGTAAACAGCCATTCCCCTTCCTGTTAATATGCTCCCACTTATGTGTGGCTGTGTCCTACAGGATGTAGCAAGACCAACTTGTCTGCTTGCTTTAGGTTCTCCAACACCAAGCATAACCTGAACCTTCATCTCTAAGTCATAAGGAAAGAAAGAAAGTGGCTCATACAACAAAGACCATTCTAAGAGGCCCAGAGACCCTCTGGGGGTCTCTTATGAGGCCAGACATCACTTTAAATTCTAATGAAAGACAATGAACAAAACTGAGCCCTCACTGTAACTTTCTAGACTCTTCTGGCTATAACAAGAATGATCTACCTATATCCTAGCCTTTAGCAATAGGGCAGGAGGTAATGGCTTTAAGTTGCACCAGAAGATGCTCGGGATGGATATTAGGAAAAACTTATTCTCCAAAAGAGTGGTGGTGCACTGGCATGGGCTGCCCAGGGAGGTGGTGGAGTCACTGTCTCTGGAGGTGCTCAAGAACCGTGTGGATGTGGCACTGAGGGGCGTGGGTTACTGAGCATGGTGGGGATGGGTCAGTGGTTGGACATGATGATCTTAGTGGTCGTTCCCAACCTTAATGATTCTGTGATTCTGTGATAGTTTTAGTTTCTACAAGTCTAATCCTAATTATGACAGAGTGACAGAGTTGGGAAGTGACAGTCTTCAACTAAAAAGCAACATAAGGCCTTAGACTTCACACTTAAGCTATATTCTGTGCCCTTGAATAACTATTTTAATAACAAGTGTGGTTTCTTTAGACCCGTAAGTCATTAAAACACTCTTGACTCCGAGAAGCTGTCTGCCCTGGACTCTGGAACCATTGCACCAGGTACCTATTTTCTGGTATTTAATACCACTGTTGGTTTGTGCCAGAAAAATAAGTTGGGAGGCTCCATGGGGCTGAAAGTATTTGGGTACACTTCCATATGCTACGCATGTTTTTACTCCAGTGTAATTCAGCACTGCCATAAAGGTAGGAAGATAGACATCACTGCTTTAGCATTCCTGGTACCTCCAGGAATCGGAAATTAATTGTTTATGTTACTTTTTTGATTGTCAAATCCTGTTATTCTGTAGAGAAATATTGCTGCATCTCTCTTTTGGCCATTGGTTTTATCACAGCAGGGAAGAAAACTGTCCAAGCTGAAGCTAAAAGAATTTCTTATCTCCTGCAGACAGTCTCTGCTGGGGGGTGCAGCTTTCAATGGTCTCTACTGTAGCAGAGAGTTTTTTCTCCTTATTGGTATCACCTGGGTTCAATTAAACTGACATACTTTGTCTGGTGAACTCAATTAAAAGCTCTCAGCCACTTTGGACTTGGATTACCATGGTGGTGAATGTGGAGGTAATATGTGCAATTCTGTGCCACTAGTTCCAGTGTTACTGCTTAAAATGAGACTTTTCTGAACACTGATCAGTGTCTAATGAGATGGATAGGCTGAGATTTAAGTCACGTTAGTCATGGGTGCTATTCAGTGTGGATATTTCTTGCATAATGTATAAGTAGTGAGGTCAGAATTTGGTGACAAAGCCAAACTTTGTGGTACCAACAACTGGAAACAGAAGTGGAAACCAACTAGAATTTAGAGACAGCATTTTCTGGTGTAGATCTACATAAGGACTCCAGGAGAACCCTAGACCTGGATCTTCAGCTGTCTGAACTGTCCTGATTTCAGTGGGATAGTGTTCATTTTCTTCACAGTGGCTGGTATGGTGCTGTGTTTTGGATTTAGGAGAAAATAAAAGCATTGATAACATTCTCATGTTTTAATTGTCATTGATGTCTACTTACGCTACGTGAAGGACTTCTCAGCTTCTCACTCTGCCCTGCCAGCAAAGAGGCTGGGGGTGCACAAGGAGTTGTGGGGGGACAGAATTAGGACAGATGACCCCAAATGGACAAGCATATGCCCCATGCAGTATGGTGTAATGGTGAATGATAGAACTGGGGAGGGTTGGCCGGGGTGGCTCCTGCTGCTTGGGGACTCAGGATGAGTGTTGTGTATTGTTTGTTTTGTATATTCTATTATTATTCCATTACTATGATTATCCCTTCCTTTTCTGTCCTATTAAACTGTCTAAACTCCCAAGTTTTGCACCCTTTTCCTGATTCTTTCTGCCATCCCAGTGATGGAGGGGAGTGAGTAAACAGCTGTGCAGTGCTTAGCTGCCTGCTGGGTTAAACCACAGTATGAAGTCATCCTTTCCTAGGAGCAGGGCAGTTCCCACGTATCCCATATCTCTTGTCCTGGAGTAGGCAGAATTTTAGATGGTTGACTCCATCTCTCAGTATGGCAGATGCATTAGGTGCCACACAGCTGATATCTAGAAGCTATAAATGGGGAAATGGGCCTCAATCTTCACATTTCTAATGGACACCTTTCCTTCTAGCCTACAAAACTGGAAATAGACTGCCTTTAACTTTGACATGGCAGGCCTATGACAGAGTTAGGACTAACCAGAGATTTGTGCTGATGCTATCTCTGCTTCCTGTCTTTGCTTGTCTCTACTGTTCCTTGGTGCCATTTAGCCTTTCCAGCACCTCACTGGTGACACAGGTGGGTCTGGGGTCATGACTGGGGAGAGCTGAGTTATAGCTTAAATACAAGCTTGTATGCAAGCATTAATCTGTCTCGATCTGACAAGGACAGCCTTGGGAAGCCATTCTGCATGTGGTCATGCTGCCCAGATGCTAAACAATGTCTGTGCTGCTTCAGTCCTGCCAGGACTGATTGGACACGGAACTGGTAAGCACCTATTTGTTGCTTCACCCACATACACCTTGCACAGAGCACAGCCCACACGCATGCACATAGTTGTCTTTGTTCTGTACACATATATTGTTCTTGTTTTCAGAAGACAATTTTTTAACCAGAAAAATAATGTCTGTAAGCAGACAGTCTGAGCAGCCATTCATGAACATATGCTTGTTGTTAGCTTCAGCAACGAGAGCAGCCCTTCTGTTGGTGTAAGAGCCATTAGAACTGAATGATAATGGGATTTACTTCCATAGTATTTTGTTGTATACAAAAAATGCAGAGTTGAGTTGTCTGAGCCTTAAAATCCAGTGTCGTGTTTTATCTGCATAATTGAGTTTCTTTTACTGATATATTTGGAAAAAAGTCAGATGCATGCAAGCCTCTGAAGGTGCCTCTGAAGCATTAGTTAGGGCTTAATTGGATCATAAGCATCATAAATGTTCTGTAGGGTTGGTTCTTCCTGCTTTGTTTTTGTTTTTTGTTTTTAAATTAATCTTTTAGTTTATTTTCTTCATATTTAAAGGTAAACATTACTTTCTGAATGGGACATAGCCTTGTAACTGTGGCACTGGTGAGAACCACTGCCATCCTGCCAGGCAGCTCTGGCAGCTGAGACTCCTCTCTTTGGGACACCATAGGTAGCACAGGACAAGCTTGGTAGATACAAAATAGTTTAGCTGAGAAAAAAAGGTGGAAATCACTGGATAAATCACTTGGTATAGGGAAGCAGGGAGGTTCCTCTGAGTGCATGGTGTAGAGTCTTTGCTTCAGTTGCCAACATAGTGTCTTGATGAAAAGAAGCTCAGGCCCACTGTGGTTGTGCTAACATTTTGGACAGTTGTACAGCTCAGGTCTGTGCATTCACTGACCCTGGGCTGGCACTGACGGGAGGAGATACAATGAGGTATTTCTGGTGCCAGCTGCTGAAGAACAAACACCTTTCAGAGTCCCAAGACTACACCTCCTCTCCTGCCATGTGCTGACATGAGGCAGCTCTGTGCCATACAGAACTGAGAGGTGGCACAGCTGAGCCTACAGATGTTCCAGCTGTGTGAGGAGGAGTGCCTAGATATAGTCAGTGGAGAGTTTCTCCAAGTTGAGCAGAGAAATGAGCATGCTCCAAATTGGGATGAGCTGCCAACAGGCTGGCCTTCATCCCCATGGTGCAAGATGTGGCTCTGAAGGGTTAAAGCACCTTTATTCCTCCTCTCTGGACACACACAAGCTTTTGCTTGGGATCCAGCCACACCAGATAAAAAGATCACATGTTCATTGTTCTAAATGAGCAGTGTTTCTCTGTAATTCCCTAATTCAAAGCAGGCTTTGCTCACTTTTGTGTTCTCGTTACAAGCCACGATGATGATAGGATTTCCAAAATCAAAGCTGAATGCTGAACTGAATTAAGAGAGAAAAAGCCACACTGCTGGTTCGGATGAGCGGGGGATAATTGAGGAGAATCCTCCCAGCCATTCTGGCAGTGGAAGCGGGGAATGGTTTTCTTCTATCAAACTGGTTTTATTCTTATTGTAAAATAAACATTTTCTGGGCATAGAATGTCAGTTTCTCTCTCTGCCCCTCCAGGGTTGAGGTGGCACCAACCGCACATCAGAGAGGAAGGCAAAGCTTCCCTGTTTAGACTGAAACATACATCAAACAAAGCAAGCATCAGTGAGGCAACTCAGTGTGTGCCCCTCTAATGCTCACTTTGTTTCTCCAAACACTATGTCTGCTGTAACACACTGAGCTTTGAACTTAGAATCACAGCATCGTTTGAGTTGGAAGGAATCCTTAAAGGCCATCTGGCTCAACCCCCGTGCAATGAACAGTTACACCTACACGAGATCAGGTGCTCAGAGCCCCATCCAGCCTGACTTTGGGTGTTTCCAGGGATGGGACATCCACCACCTCTCTGGACATCCTGTGCCAGTGCCTCACCACCCTTAGTGTAAAAAATTCACTTTGACCACTAAACTGCTCTTTGCTTTTTGCCACAGTATGGCCATTAGGCTCATTCCACACTCTTCCACTTTGCTATTTGCAGGAAAACACATTATCTGGGGCTGGTTAAAACTTTCAGTAACTCTAAGTGCAGTATTACAAGAAGTTAATTAAATGGAGCAGTAAATTTATAAAAATAAAATAGAACTGATTACTAGCTAAGGCCACTCACCCTGACAGAGCATAACAAAAAGTGTAATTCAATAAACTATCTGCAAAATAATGTGAAACTGAGCCTAGAGGAACAGTTATCTTTTGGGCTGATCTAAATGTAAGCTGCATGGTGCTGCACATGGACAGGGTGATCATAAAGGCAGAGCGATGTGATTTCTCAGCTCCTTAAGGTTATTCTTCCTAAACATCTTCAGCCAACACCAAAACTGAAGCACTGGTACCAGCAGGTATGTTTAAAAAACGAAGCTTTCTGTGAAGTTTCAGCTGCTCTGTTAACAGGGAGGAAGCACAACAGCTTTAATGGCACTTCAGGGTGACCGGTTTGCTAATGCTGCCTAAGTAGTGGTTGCCACTTCACTGTTACTGTGTTCGTGTTAATTAACTCCAGCAATTAAAGAAAACAGAAATTCAATAAGTGGAAAGAAAGAGTTCTTAAGTTGTTAAATGCTACGCATCTGTGAAATATGGCAGAGAAATATGGTTTTAATACTTGGTTTAGCATTTAATAGTTTTTCATTAAGCTTTGGGCACTGAAATGAATCTTCTGTGACCTAGTTAGCAGGGTAAACCTTCTTTAAATGCTGTTGAAGATAAATAAGGGATGACAAATGCTGTTTGCATTTGCCAGTATTAAAATGATGTGGGTAAAATCATGGCCTGTTAAAGTCAGTGGAAATTTAGACTCATCCTCTCTTCCACTCCCAAACCTGTGACCTCTGATGCCATAGCCCAGCAGAGGTGGTCTCACTGTCTCATCTGCTCAGTTTGTCCTGCCAGGGCAGCCACTGGTCTCCGCATGGAGTGAGTGCTGGACATCCATCTTGCACAGGCACTGCTCACGTGCAGGACAGATGGATGGATGGATGGATGGGCAGATGATGAAAGGCAGCCTCCTGGACCAGCGCCCATCAGGGTGCACTGTGGGCCAGACATGGCTCACAGCTCCCTACTAGGTGAGCCAGCAGTGACATCTTCGATTGTCCATGCAATATAATTGCTGGAACTAGGTTACAGCATCATCGATTCATTAAGGTTGGAAAAGACCACTAAGCTCATCTAGTCCACACTTCCACCCCATCCCCAGCATGCCTACTAACCACGTCCCCCAGTGCCACATTCACACAGCTCTTGAACTCCACCGGAGATGGTGACTCCACCACCTCCTTGGGCAGCCTGATGGGACCCCAACATAACTGCCTGCTTCTAGCACTGTTTGGCTCTGTTTTCATGAAGGTTGCATAGGATAAACATTTTAGTTCAGGAGCATTTTAAACAACAGCCCCAGTGAAATTGGCTTCTTTTACTGATATGAAAATAATACGTTAAAGAAAGCACTTGGATCACAAATACTGAACAGCCGTGAGTGGAATTCTCTTCCAGTAGGCCTTTCCAGTGTTCTCCACAGCAAAAGACATCCATTTGCTCTCACATTCTTCAAATTCCCATGTTTACTTCCTTTGTATATTAGTGGGTTTTTTAACCAAAAGTATTTCTGGTTTAGGCAGTAAGATTAAGTGCTATTTTTGCTCTCTATGCATTATCTAAATGCAGCTCTCTGACAAAAGCCGAAATTGGCATCAGCTTACCTTTCCTGCACTGCACTTGGTTTTGATTGTTAGAGAAGACCCACAAAGCAGAAAAGGAGTGGGATTATTATTATTATTTCTTTTTTTTGGAATGTAAAAATGTTTTGTTTGCATGAGAAGTTTGAGCTTAATCCATCCCTGGAAATGCTGTAGGTTGATGTAGGAATGAGAAAATAAAACACAGCAGTCTGATGAAATAGGAAATTATTTGTATCCTCTCGTGTTTGCAGATGCAAATCCAGGTGTGTGGGACAGGTGTTCCTTAAAACCCAGAATTAGGGAGATGGTTTGCCTCCCATCTGGTTTTTTGTTTCCTATATTGGTATTTGACTCAGCTATGTTCACATGCCTGTTTCTTCTATTTTCTACCAGCAATAGCAGGCAAACTGTGAAAATGTTTCTATGGATAGTCCAAACGTAGCTCAAGTTTTTAGCACCTATTTTACTGCCATTCTGCTTGATGCAACCAGGTAGAAACTGTTGTAAAAAAAAAAAAGGTAGTTTTGAGTGCATCAGGCTAACTGATGTTATTAATGCATTATATTTAAATAAAAGAGCAGCAAAACTTTCACCATTCCTGTACATGTACATACATGTCTTGTAAAGCTAACTATTTACATGTGTTCCTTAGATCTACAGCAATTCACAAGATTAGAATACTTAAGTAAAAAATCCCAATTTGGAATAGAAAAAAACAGACTTGTGATGTAAAACATGTATGGAATACGAGAGTTACACTGATTTTGAGTTATAGTTCTTTGCCACTGTGTGCACCTACATCCACAGTGCAGCCTGTGGGAGCATTTGAGATACAAGCCTGCAGCTCTCAGGAAACAGACCGACAGAACTGGTGGGGATGCAGAACTGACATCCCCAGGTAACCACACCAATAGTCTGATGAGACATTCTATGTGCAGAGGCTGCAGGTTTTTTCTTCCTACAAGCTGACTTCATATGTATTTCTATCACAAACACACACACACATGCGCACAGTGGCCCGAATCATGTTGTAAACACTCAAAAAGGTGATGAGGTCAAACTTTCTTACTCTTCCTTACTGACTGGTTCTTAGGTTGAAATGAAAGCAAAGAAGCACTTGTCTGTGAGCAGTACCTCATGCTCTCCCTACCCTCAGGTACCTTTGTCATGGAAGACTCAACTATGTTCAGTCCATTTGCGGCTTCCTCATCTTTGAAGGGACCCCAGGGAGCTCCCATAGGCCTCCCTTTCCACTACTGGCCTGGTCTCAGTGTCCTGACCCTTGCACCCCTGTCCTGAAGGGTGGCACCTGCACAGATCCCATCCCAATTCTCCCCTGAAATCCATCTTTTTGTGAGCTGGATCTGCCCGGCTGCACACAACAGTGAATTGCACTGGTACAAATACTAACACAGCAGAGATCATAACAGAGCCAGATTTTTAATCTCGGGTGTGCCCATTTATTTCTGTATAAATATTTGACTTAAAATTTAGTGTGGTACCAAACCAAACACTTTGTTCAAATAAACGGCATCGGTCAACGTGGTTGCCTTTATCAACAAGAAATGTCATCTTCTCCAAAACAGGAATGGTTTGTTTGACAAGATCTGTGCTCCATGAAACTGTATATGCCTGCGTTAGTTCTGTATTACTCTCATAATCTTTTTTCATAGAGAATGTGTTCCATTATTTTGCTTGGGAAGAGAAGCAATGCAGCAGTTCCTGGGTAGATTCTCTCCTTCTTTTTCAGTCTTGGAAAAGTAAAAATGCATCAAAGCCAGGGGAAATGCCAATGTGTTTACTGAGAAAAGTATTAATGTCAGTAATTCCCCGGCCCTTAGGACCCATTGGGATAAGTTATTTGGTTCTTTTGATTTGAGATCATTTCATTTTAGTAGACCCTGGCTTTAATCTTCCTTTACAAAAGATGATTAGCTTTCCAGTGTGTGTGTGCTATGAGTGGAATTAGTTCTGCTTTGTTCTGTTGGCAAAACATCTATTTAATGTATACAGATCCTTTGTTTGAGCTCCTTTTTTTCCATATTTATATACAGTGATTTATTAATGCTACTAGTGGCTGAAATTTCATTAATTTATATCTGTCACTTTTATCACTTGGCTCCAATTTCAATCTATAACTCACATGTTGCCATTAACTTTCAATTTATATTCAAATGTAAATGTTTCACTTCTGTTCTTATGTTCAGATCTCCCATGATGTTTTTGTGACCAGAATAACTGTTTTCCAGTTCTCTCTCTGGATTGTCAGTCTGGGTGCATCCAGTAGTATGCCCTCAAGCAATTTCCAGCTTTTGCTAATATTTCCCACTTCAAATGATGTACATTGCAATGGCAATGAATCTGGAACTGACAGACAGAATTAAAACCAGTGTTCAACCCTCCTCAAATTTGTAGAAGTAGTAATGGAATAAACAATGTCAGAATAATTTAATACGGAGAAAAGTAATTGAATTAAACCTCTTTTGTGTACATAATGTCAAAATGCATAAAAGAAAGTAAGAAAGCTATATGTGGAAAGGAAATACAGATTTTCAACAAAATCAGTTTCAGAACATGTAATTTTCCTACAAATTTGACTGTTTTGTAAATGCAGACAGTTACTCAGTTTCTTGCATAAGACACAGCTGATGGCTAAATGCTCACTCCATGATTTAACTAAAGCACAAGTCTAGTCTGCGTTGTTGCATCTGGTTTTTAGTGCCCAAAAAGTCTGGGAAGAACCTTCTCTTAGGATGCAGTGAGCTACCCTTGGAACTGTCTTCCCAATTATCTATGTTATGGTACAGCATTTTATTCTTCTCTAGTTTGGATTCAAATTTCAGCCCAAGAGAAAGGACCTGAGGGATGCCCCCGGTTCTTGCAGGATGTCCATCCATGTCTCACAACACACTGGTTGCATGAAGTGCATATTACAGTCATGTGTAGGATGTTTATGTGGGAATGTCACCTTTCTCTCATGGATCACCCCAGCATGGCTCTAGCATTGTAGGCTGGGCTGTGGGAAAATCCCTACAAAGCACATTTGGAAGTCTTCCACCAGCTTTCCACCAGTACCCAATTCATAGATCCTCTTCTAGTCCCTCTGAAACTCTGGGTACTTTTCCTCACCTGTGCTCCCTTTGGTTTGGGCCAGGGCATATCTTCATATAGACAAGGGCTACTGAAAGGAGAGCAAATAAGAAGAATGGAGATAAACATGGCTAGAACTGAGAATTTGTGTGGATTATTATAGAGCAGAAGCTAGCCTGGTGCTCAAGTAGAGCAGGATGCTTGGGTAGATGAGAGAGCAACCAGCAGTTGGAAACACAGAAATCAGGGATTGGATCTGAGAATGTAGTGCTCAAAGAGGGACAGAAATGTCACAAGGGTTTTTGGAAGACAACTCATCAGTATCACTTGAACAAAACCTTTGGCAAATCCAATTTTTGTCAGAAGTGTTCATGGTAAGAGACGTAATAAGGACGTCATCTTTTTGTTTTTCCCTTGTGATTTATAATTTTGGTGATATCTCTGACTTTTTTCCCCACTGATTCATTTTAATACTACTGCTGAGATTAAACTGGTCTTGTTTATTGTAACATAGGCTGTTACCTTTTTGTAGCTCTCTATGCCAATCTTTCTATAACCTGTTTATTTTTGTCTGATAGCTTTTAAGAATAATCCTTTCCTTTCTACAGCATTATGATTTTTACTATAGCAAAAAAAAAAAAAAAGTAGAAAAAAGTATGTTGAGGAGATTTAATGATTTTATCTTCTCTTCCTATTTTCTTTAAGCATTAAGCTACAGTGAATTTAGCTCCATAATTAAATATTTTACTAGGTACAAAAGATATGCCATAAATATTATTATAATACACATGATCCATATACTATTTTTTGGTAAAGTGTGGGACATTAAGAAACATTTCTCAGGACCTCGTGAAGAAGTCACAGGCAAAAAAAAAAAAAAAACAAAAACAAAAAAACAAAAAACAAAAAACCCACAGACCAACAGACCACTGTTTTTAGGGAAGTTTTGCCTAATACCAGTCCAGAAATGCATACTGTAGAATGTTAAAAGACACCACCGACTTTGCTAATGGCAGGCACTTTGTTTTCAGGTTTTCCTAATACTTTAAGCACCAGAGACTACATTAAATACTACGTGCAGCTTGTGGCTACAAGCCAAAAGGAAGCCCACATGACATTTAGTGCCCTTGTCTGCAAGCTGATAAGAGAGTCTGGATTCTCTAAACTCTTTAAGTGCTCAATGTCAGGCTGGAATTCGGTAACTGCAGCCCGCACAACTGGCGTTACTTAAAAATGCATACTTAGCTCTAAGAGGTTTCCAAGCACTCTAATGCTGGGGTATTTGAACAGAGCAATAGGGTGCTTTTAAAAAAGCTTTTTATTTTGCAACTTTATGTTCTTCATCTTGTTCAAATGTTATTTACTTTAGAATTCATCTGATAGACCCATGAAGTTAAACATGCTACTCAATAAAATGGGACAGGGCTCTGACAAGCCTCAGGAAACTTTAAAAATGTTTGAAGTGTTTAGACTTTACTATATCACAAAGTAAATTCTGCAGTTTGAGTGCATGCCCGAAGACCAAATAAAAATGCTAGGCAGAATTACTCCCACCCAGCCATTTGACCTATCCAGTTTGCAGTGTTGTGATAATGGGCTGGACTTTGCTTGTGCCTCAGTGTTGAGGAGTTGTGATAGCTCTGTACAAAACTGTGTTGGAATTTCTCTGCAGAATAATCCCAAATATCACTGTAGCAGTGTCCGTCCCTTATGGAAACAAATTTGTTCATTGTTTGCCCTCCCTACAGACAAGCAAACGTGGCTCCTAACTCACTACAGGCACTGCTATATTTTGCTTGTGAGGATATCACACTCATTTATCTCCTTCCTCTCCATAGCCCTCCACACTCTTCCAGTGAAGAGCAGCTGCTGAGTAGGACCTCACATAGAATTTCACCAAATCCATAATTCCTGTCTTTAATGAGCATTTAAGTGAAACATGCTGTGCCTGTGGTGTGGACTGAGCATCTTCCATCATCTTCGGTTGCATTAATGGAAAATTGGATTTCCAAGAAAAGAAACTTTTTGAGTCTGATCTCTGTGGGAAGAAAATCACAACTAAAAGGAAAAATTTGCTAAAAAAATGTATGGCTAAAAAATAAAAACAAGGCACCCTCTGAGATGGAAAATAATTTATTCCTAAATGGTAGAAGGGAGCTGCAAGGGGTATGTTCTGTAGCTCTCTCTCCATACACCTGAGTGCATCAAGTGGTGTAAGAGCGGGTGTGTGAAAGCTTTGGATGTCAGCTTTGGATAAGAGCTCATTCTGGTCCAGTGGTGAACTGAGAGCACCACTTATAAATAAAATAAATTACAAATATCCCCTCAGCACTCTTGAAATGCCAATGATCGGAAATTGCAGGCTTTGAAACAGACAGTGCTGAAGGAGGACAAAGAAAACATTGGTGGCGTAGCAAGGGGGAACAAATAGAACAACTGAAGCAAAGGACACTGAAAAGTTTTTCCCTAAATCAGGAGCAATGAAGCGGTGGTATAGGAGCATTATTTGAAAGGATATAGTAATTATATGGAACAAAACATTCAATGAATACTATCATTTTCCTTCTAGGAAAGAGCAAGATAATGGGCTACTACCACATGAGAATGATAAATGATTGTGCTCTGTTAAGGATTAAGTAGGCTGCTGGAAAACAGCTATTAGAAATAAATATTTTGAAGAGCTGGCAAATGAAACTTTTCATTTGTCGATGCTTATTTGTTTTGTCATGAAATACTATCTTAATTTCAACAGTGCCAGAGAACATTAATTGGATTATATTTTTAAAAGATTTTCAGAGGGCTTGGACAGCGGCTAATCTGAATTTCTTAGCATGGAAAACCTGATGTGGGATTCAATTACAAAATCATGCAGGTGTTAATCTGTTCTATTATGGTAAAATTTTAATTTTCCAGCTATAAGCAAAAGCATACAGCAAAAACAAAGCAAGGGGTGTCCAGAGAGCAGTGTCTTTGACAACGAATTAGGGGTTTGTGGTTGAAAACAACTCAGTCTAGCAGGGCTGTAGAGCAATGGGAACTAACATGTATTTACATTAAATGAATAAAGCAAAAACAAGATACATGAATAAAGCAAGTACAGTGAGAAGATAGGAAAGAGGGCTGAAAATCTTTATATAGCACTGATCGTGCCACTCCTGCAAAGCCCTTCCCAGATCTGGTTGCTTTATGGGGTGCAGAAAAGAGTCCAAAAAGAGTTTTAGAGACTGAGATAATGCCTTATAGTGAGAAACTTCAAACTGCTCACCCTGAGCAGTTAGTCTGTATAAAGACAGATTTGATGATTTTGTAGAAATGTTTTCATGGGAAGTGCCCTCTCACAAAAAATCACTGAATGGAGGAAGAGAAACAAATTTATACCACTGAGGGTGACCATCTTGTAGAACAAACATCCAAGGCAGATAAATGCATTCCTATCTCCTGATGTATTCTGAACATCATGTTTGAAAGAGGAGTAGCAAGTGTCAGTCTGGGAACAACCTTCCTTGCTTCTCTAGATATGGCAAATGAATAGTCCACCTTCTTAAAAAATGGGGTTGGCTCCTGTGGAGCCAGATATTACAGAATAAGAGATGATATTACAGAGGAAGAGATGATAATGTGGTTACTATACAGGAAGAAGAGAGAGCAGGAATTGGAGTGAGGTTTGAAGAGGGAATCCTGCTGACGTAAATAACCAGCTAAATCCATGATGTTCAACATCCAGTAGAGGTTCACCAGTCTAAAATATTTTACAGCTTTTTCTTGAGAGCCAGGATGGAAGGGCTAAAGCAGATGTTAGATGAGAAAAGCTTTCCTCTTGGTAAGACGTCTCCCATTGCCAGTGTGACTGCCCTCCAGTGAGCAGCACTCATTCCCTTTCCCATGTGTGCCTTCCAGCAGGTCAAGTGCAGGTGTTGGCAGTGCTGCTTCTGGGGGACTTTTGTGTGGGCAGGCCTGGAGCTTGCTGCTCAGGCAGATTCAAACCATTTCATACATCTGACAGAAGCTTGTAGTCTCTGTTTCTGATCTGGTGGGGAGTTTTTTCTAAGTACATCAGTTGTTCTAATAAGACAGTACTTGTTCTAATAAAACTGTACTTGTTTCTATCTTTTTAAAGTGTATATTGTGTGACTATGTGTATTGCAAACAGAAACCAAAAATATGACTAAACCCACCAGGTTTTTCCTGCTTTTCTAATTCTATTATTACTATTATTTTGCCACAAACTGCAAAGTAACTCAATTTTTTAAAGAATTCTGGCCAACTTTCCTGAAAAACTCTTCAGACCTGAAGCATACATCTGGATTGAGTTGAGACCTTGGAATGAGACTGCAAACCACAATAATTTCTTGCGGTTTCTGGTAGCAGTGGTATTAATATCACCTCTGTGTCCTTGTGCAGGAGGATCTGCAGCAACACTTCGGACTGCGAGCAGACCACCAGCTGCACAGCAGCCTCTGCTCTAAGCACAACTGGAGCTGAGTTGTCCCAGAGGAAACCACTACCGATTCAGCTCTAGAGAGAGCTGCTTTAGCAGTATTAAACACTGTGCATTGAATAGACAGTTCCAAAATAAGATGATCTAGAACAACATGGAAATTCCAGCATCCTTAACTAGCTGCTCAAAAAAAATAAAAGTCCTGTCAGTATAATTTTGCTTTGTTTGGTTCTGCAGCTTCAGATATCTTGTTTCCCTGTTTATTTTCTTGCTTCCAGGCATAGAGTGTTGGCCTTATATGGAGAGCACTGCTATTTCTGTCTGTGCGAGAACTGCACAGGCTTAATCTACAAGGCTGATCCAATGATTCTAGCATTTCTTCATCATTGCATGAAAAAGAAAGCAGTGTTTTCATTAGAGAACAACAAATTGCAATTAAAAAATCCAGCAAAAGAGGAAAAAAAAGGCACAAATAAACACAAAATTTGAAATGGAGAGAAAGCACTTGTGTACTGCCTTGTGTTCATGTGCTGTGATAAGTTCCAATTATCTCCAGAGGGATAATTAAAATATTGGGTTTGTAACATTCATTGAAGGCATTCAACGAAAACTGAACTCTACTCTGAAAAATGGAATTCCTGAACCAGTATCTGCCAGAAAAGAGGTAGAATGCACTACTTAGGCACAGTTGAAAGAGGCTTTTTGACTACGCTCATCCAACTGGAATCACTGCACAGAATTCTGCTGTAGGATGAGATAATTCAGCCTTTGGTGGATCCCTTGCTATAGCAGGAACCTCATGAACAGGACCCTATATTTTGGATGGCTATACTGAGGTGTGATGGATGATACCAGTGGTTAGGTGTGATGGATGATATCATACATATTCACAAGCTTGGACCAAATATGCTCTACTCCCACTTCTCAGTTTCCCCCTTTCTATGTCACTAATAGTCCACGGATGAGCTAGAGATCTTTGAAATATAAAGTAACTAATGGTACTACAAATAAACGACATGTTTTATTTGTTTGTTTGTTTGTTTTACATTAAATATAATGATAAATTCTCACAGCAAAATTCAAAATGCCATGAAACTGAAAATTCTGCTGTAACTTCCACATTTCATATAGTGGAGGGAAAACTCACCTGAATACGTAACAAACTCCATCTTCAGTGAGAACCTGAAGGTATGGATCTGTGTCACACCTGCTGAAGTCATATGCCCAAATATTTGTCCGTGTAAGCTGGGCACATCTAAGTGCAATTTTTCACTTCCTAATTGTTAAGTGCCAGACTCTATTCATATATCAGAAGCATTTTCTTCTCCTTAGGTGGCAGTTTTAGAAAAGAAGACAAATTGTCTGCAACACTATTCTGGCTAAATAACAGCTCAGAAAAAAATCAGAAGAAAAACAATTTGGGATGAAAATAGAGACTTGCAGGTCAGTCTTCATTAGTCACTTCTGCCCAACTGCTTTCCAGTTGTGTATCTGAGTCATAACATTATATCATTATCCTTTCGCTGTACAAATGCTACAAGGAGGTCTTAGATTAGAAGATGTGGTGTTAGGTACTTACAAGCAAGCCAAGACCAAGCACCTTCTCATCTGGCAGGAAAAGGTGTGCTGAGTTCTGTTGAGCTTTTGAATGTGCAGGAAGCATGCAGAGGGATAACAGCAATGGTGTAGTGGCTAAAATTCATCACTTAAAAACGCTGCACTAGTTTATTTTTAAAATGCAGACAGACATTTTAGGGCAGACAAAAAGGTGTAATAATGGCGTTTGTGATGGAGACCTCCTACATTCAGAATTACATTGGTACTGGGTGATGGCTTGCCTAAGAAGTGAACATTCCTTATTATTTTCTTCCATCTTCTGTAGCAAATTTGGAAATTAAATTACTGTGACCTTTTTCCCTGATCACAAAAGGGTCGTTTCTTAACGATGCAGGAAAGAGACATAGAAAACATCTGAGCTGACAGACATCCCCTATTTCTTTTAAAAATAGAAGTCTCCAGAGGAAAATCTCTCACTTCCCCCAGATGTGTCAGATTATTTCCTCTATTAGTTGCTAATATCTTCCCTGATTTACCAGTGCCGCTTCACAAATTAATTACATGAGAAAAATTCCGTGTGGATTTTCCATGTACAAAAATACAATTTTTGATCTACTTTCTCCGTGGCCGGAGGCTCCAACTTTTTTCTTTTCTATTTGTGTTTTTAATTCTAGGAACCCATCTAAAAGTGGGCCCCACAAAACCTTCATTGTAAAGGTGAGAAGCGCAGCAAGAAAACATTCTGAGCAGTAGTAAAGCATGCGTCTAATTGTGCCCGGCCATCTTGCAGGGCTCCCTGCTCCCTGGGCTGCCCCTTTCTCTGGGCTGGTGGAGCCAGTCCATCCACGGGCAGTGGCCTCACTGCCTCATAGCAGCCTCTGCTCTGTCTGGAGTGACCTCAAGAGTTGATCAGTAGTAATATGGCTCTGGCTCATCTTACTTCTCACTTAGCAATGGCCTTTTGGTCTAAAAGAAGAGCAAGACATGGCCATAGCACAAGGAGTCAGAACAACTGACTTCATTTCTAGCATTGACCCACTCTGATCCAGAACGAGTATTGGGTTTTTGCTTTAACACCCCTTCACCTGCAAAACAGAGACAATTCTTCCATATGCAATGAAATTCAAGAGCGTGCAGACATGCTTTTCTGTGGAGGAGACACTCCTGGCCCCGATGGAAAATTGGAAGATGCCTTTGGCGGGAGCCTACTGTGAAGGTAGGTGTTTCTGCATGAAACACCGGCAGTGTGGGACCTCTCACAAGACCATTGACTGGACAGAAACCCTGCTTGCTGGCTGCCAAAACTGATTCTCCAGATTCTTACATTAAGTATGACATTTTACCTCCCCTGCAAGTGTATGCTTTATGATACTGGTAGGATGGGGTGGCATGCAAAGCAAATAAAGCAGGAGAGAATGAAGACTGCTGAGATTTTGGGCTGGCTTTATGGCTGCACCACTGGCAGTGGAATTGCATTTCTACAGCCACTACATAGCTAGAAGCACCTGGGACTGTTTCCAAGTATGCAGTAGCTGGAAACAAGAAGTAAAACACTTTTTAGAAGCCAGAAGCCATTGATTTCAGTCAAGGAATTTAATCCCAAAATGTACAGCCTGCTAGAGGAGATTTCCAGTAGCCATTAAAGGTGCCCCAGAGGTTACCAGAAGTGAAGTGTGAATTAAGACTAACATAGGGCATTGCATCAGGTGAGATAAAACACAGATTCCCTCTGGCTGAAGTTGTGATAAGCCTGTCTCCTAGGAAAATAGTTGTGTGTATATATTGCAGGTGCTTGCTTCAACTGAGTAAGAGCTTGGAGAAAGATTTCTGTAGAGTTCTGAAGATACTTCAGAGCAATAAAATCTATGTGATGTAAAATGTTGAATGAAAATCTCCAGCTAAGACTCAAGAAAGTCTTTGATGTAAGAATAGTAGCATTTTATGATTAAGGAGGTATATTAATTAGCATAAATAGACATCTTGCAGAAGCACAGGGATGGAGGTATATATTTAGAAAGCATTTTAAATATAATTTAATAATACTCAACACAAACAAATTCTCTCTTTACTATGTGCTATAAATAATTTTTCTTTGATTTCTCCTGAAGCAAGAGACAGTCATTTAGCTCACTGCCTTTCTTGTCCTGATGAATGGAGAGACATCCAACTGCCTCGGAAAGGACAAGTCCTTGCTCTCACCCCTACTGAAATGGGACTGAAGATCACTTGCCAGGCTAGGTGGAAGACAGTAGTTCTGATGATCTATTTTCTTTATTCACATCTGAAGAAGTTCAGTTTAAAAATAGTTAAGCATCTTTCATTGCTGTTTTAGTTTGGATTTTGACTTTTGGAGGAGGAAGGTTACCTGCTGAGATTGTGGCAGCCATTGAGCAGCAGCCATTGCTGCTCTGGGGTCATGAGTCATTGGTAACAGGGTGGCACTGGGGAACGGAGCAGTGGGCAGCAAGGGGAGAGCTTCCCCTCCAGCTTCCCCTCCTGCTGTCCCTCCTCCCACCCTGTCCCCACTCCCTGCAGGCCCCGGGGTTTGTCCAAAGGAAGCTGAGTCAAAAGGAGGCACTCAAGCAGGGATTTATCTTCCCATCAGGGCTGCCTGAAAGGAGATGCTGTTTGACTTGTGGTCCTGCAGGAAACTTTCTTTGTAGCAGCTGCTGGTTTTAATGAACCAAGTCAGTATATTGCTTTGATGGCATCTGCTTCTTTTTTGCTCTCTGAGCAAAAGCTGGTAGGCTCAGCCCTGAGTAGCAGACATCCGTTGGATACAGGCAAGCATAAATTAGGGTATCTATAATCACAGACTATGGACCTCAGCATTCCTCTGGTATTTTTCTCAGTTTAATATTGACAGTACAGCTGCTTCTGAGACAGCCCTACTTGGAAAAAAATATTCCCCATATTTCTTGCCTTTCCTTCATCTGTGCCTCTAGGGAGGCTCCTGGGGCACTGGGGCACATCAGGCCTGAGGGTGAACACAGCAGGTCCCACCAGGCCGCCTATGTTTCCTAGGGCCTATTTCTTTCTTTTTTTCTCTGGTGGTTGTTTACTTGGTTTTGCTGGTGTTTATTTGTTGGTGGTGGTTGTTTGTTAACTTCCCTTCTAGACCTCCTTGCCTCCATCATTGTCCTTGATCCCCCCAGTGAAACAGGCAATCTGCCAGTGTCCCTATATCTGCAGTGCACAGGCAGCTGCTCCTCCTGCCATGCTTTCCCATGGCTTCCTCCAGTCAACTTACCTCCCAATGAGTCAACTGTTCACTTCCCAGCTAAGCCCCACTTGAACCCCTTTTGCTTACGCCCAGTGCAGACCTGCAGTTTCACTGGGAACATAAATGCCCTTCTGTCTCTTGTAATTACTGGATACATCTAGTCTTTGTTTCATTGCCCTCACATATGGCTTCACGAGCAGCAATTATCTCATACCATTGTTTTAAAATCCCTAGCTGGTTTGTGAGATGCAGCTCCAGACATGCCATGTTTTAAACATTAACTTTGCCACAAGTATGTGGTGTGAGACAGAAGCAGTAACCCAGCTGCTCTGTATCATCTATGTATAATTGCTCCTCCACGCAGGCACCGTTGCTTCATTTTCACCTTGTCCCTCTTTCTTCCTGGTCCCATAGGCTCTCAGCTGCTAATAGTGTTATGTTTTCACTCCTCCCTGTAGGCCCCCAAGGACCACACAAATAAGGCACTCAAAGGCAGACAGATCTGTGGGGCAGGAGAGGAGCAGAGGCAGAGATGGGGCTTTCTCCCCATTCAGTCAAGATGTGACTGGGATGGCTATAGATTCACTTTCTCCTCTGCAAAATGGGCTTAGTGAAGATAATCTCTTTTCAAAAGGTTTTTAGATTTAGGAAGGTCAAACAGAAGGAACAGGGAGCTCATCAGAAGTGTTGAGTTGACTAGAGGAAAACAAACTCAGTAGAACTCAGTGTTAGGAACGTACCACATCCAAGGCCAGATTACATCTCCCTAGCCTGCTATTTTGTCTCCAATAGCAGTCATATATGGCTTGGAAAGGGGATGAATAAGACAAGCAAGTACGGTGGTTCCCCCTAATCTGCTTTTAGCCTCTGATTAATGTCAGATGATTTTCTGAACCCACTGTGATTTGTCAAGAAACTTGCAATGAATTTCCTTCCAAGTACTTGTCCAGTCTTCCCTTGAACCTGTGACAACTCCTGTCCTATGTATTCTTTTGCAAGGAGTTCCACAGCTTTGTTGTCCAAGATAAATAAAATTAGGTCTTTTTCTTTGCCTTGAACCTGCCTATTACTATCTTCATTTGGTGACCTCTGGTTTCCATATGAGATGAAACAGTGAGCCGTGTCCTTCATTTCCACACTACTCGTGATTTTGCAGACCTCTGTCAAGGGTTACCTCTAATGCTATTTTTCAGCCTAAAGAGCTCTCATATGGAAGTTGGTCCAAAACTTTGCTTACTGTTGATGCATTTAGCTGAAAAATTCTTGAGTAAAATGGTGTGGATGAAACATTACAATGGCATAATGATTTTTTTCTGGTTACTTTACGCTTCTGCTTCTTTCCTGAAGGCCTTTTGCTGATAAGCATTGCAGCCGTGTGTTTATGGAACTGTTTAATCCCAAAACTTTGTTTCTCAGTAGGAAATGGTCGGCTCGAGGTACAAAATCTGACATGTGAAACTGTGGCTGGCTTTTGGGGTGTTATTGCTTTATCTTCAGCTACGTTAAACTTTACCTGACATTTTGTTTGGTCACATAAGATCCTTTCACCATTTGTCACAAGCTGCCCTTACTACTTTAAACAACTTTGTATCATGTGTGCCCTTTGTCCCCCACTGCCTGTGCCCTTTCCATGTTATTTATGAGCAACCTGAAGAGAACAGACCTCAGTGCAGATCCATGAAATTTCCGTGGGTATCTTTCCTCCACTGAGAGAACCAACCATTTCCCCTGCTCCTTTCAGCCAAGTCCCCATGCCAGGACACTTCTCTCTCCAGCTCCTCAGTTTCCCTAAAATGTCTGTGGGGAGAAACTTTACTAGATAACCTTAGTCACCATGTTTGTTACCCATTTCGAGTGATTGGAAACAGGATTTCCAGATGCCATACTGACTTTACACAGGTAGATCATATCTATCATAGCTTCTTCCACGTAAGCCCCCGAGTTTTGGGGACATCCTTCTGAAATACTCTCCCAGAAGTTTCCTGTGTGGGCATCTCTCAGTCTCTGCTACAAGTTGCCGTGGGCACCAAGAATTCACTGACCTTTTCTTGTCCTCCGTGAGCACTGCATTTAGACGTTCAGCATCACAGTAGTCCTACAGACTTGTGCCAGGCATTTTGATCCCTGTACGTTGAAGCAATGTTCAGAAGTGGCTTTGATGCCTTCAGGGACCTGGTACCTAAGGCATCAAGTGGCCTGTTATGTTTTTACACTTAACTCAGTGGGATGTAGCATTTGCATCCATTCCCAACATCCAAGCTTCTTGGATGATGCTTTAAGAACACCAGAGGAAATAAATTTGTTCAGTACATCCGTTTTTCTGCTCTTGCTTCCTCTCCGATTTCTCTTGTCATCCTGCAGTCAGCCCTGCCATCCTTATGAGACAGACAACAATACAGACCCAATTCACATTCCGCCTTCTTGAGGTCTGGAAAATATTTATTGAACTGTGCTTAAATATATGTTTGAGTAGCCTTCAACAGGGGGTCTGAGAACAATGTGGTTGGTGCCAAGGTCCTGAGTATTAACTTTTATTTATTCCAATTAAATTTAATCTATTTTTTTGCTCTGATTTTCTATAAATGCTCTTGCTGGAGAAGGAAGCAAGATACACATTTGCAATTGTTTCTTTTTTACTGTTTTTCTCTTAGATCAGTAGGGTTCGTCAACAGAAAAATATTTCAGTTCTGCTTCCTGGTCAGACACGCCTTGAAAATTATATACTTTCAACATAAAGCATAATTGTGTATGTGGAACTAATGCTCACTTTGCTTTATAACATGCTTCTCAAAGCCTGTGGTCTCCTGTCATCTTTACCCTCTCCCCTACTTTCTTGCAACAGTTGTAAGAAAGAAAGAACCCCGCAATGCTGGAATGCTACATTTCACTGCCCATGCAGTTTCTGAGGCCGCCCTGTCCATGTTCCAGCTGTAAGGCTGTAGAGCTGTGCTGCATCCGCTGCCCCAGTGCTGTACAGCTGGGCTTTCACAGATCATCCCAGCTACCTCCTTGCCCTACAGACAAAGCTCTGTCTGGGCTGGGGGTGGGGGACCCCCAGCTTAATTAAAAACAAAAGGAATATGAGAAAGAAACTGAAGGAGTGCCATCAAACAGGCATCTCCTCTTCCATCATCTCCTCCCGTTGTTGCTGTAATCCCCGATACAAGCTGGCTGGAAATGCAGAGAGCCTTTCACAAGATTATCTGTATCAGTGCAGGCTTTGAAGTACAGGCTGTCGGCATTTCATTACAGACTGAGATCAAAACTGTGAGATTAACGTGGTCCCGGGCCTGCTGGACTTCATTCACACATCAGAGAAGTGCTAAGCTATCAAAGCGCAGGGCAGCCCTTGTGCGTTACCTCCGCAGCCATAAATCCAGCAGTGCACACCCATTGCCACTCAGTTTTTCAAACAAATGAGTCCTTTTGGGCTACAAGGTGCTTTTTTTTTTTTTTTTCTTTCTTTTCATGAGGCTGAATGTGGCTTGGGAAATCGAAATAGTCTAAGCTAAAAGAGAAATGAATGTAATACCTCTGGAATATTTGGGCTGGATGCTGACTGCAACTTTTTGGGGAGTAAAGCAAACAGGAAACCATGTAACCACAGCCTTGCCCACTGACAGGAAATCCCAAGGTGTAAAGGGCCATCCTAGTGCCATTTTCTGCTCCTTCTGGCACACTTGGAAGTGCTGGAAGCGTATCAGCCAGCACAAGCAAAACTTGCAGATACTGAGTTAAGTTAAGCTTAGGGCTAGCATGTCCCCTTTGTGCCATCCCACCCCAGCCCATCACGCCCCTCGGGGACCGTAAAGGTGGTTTAGCTTCTACCCCAAACTCAGCAGAAGACCAGCGCTGATTACAAAGCCTTTGCAGTTCCTGGCCCATAGACGCATTTGGGACATTGCTCTTGTGAGTCCCCATCTGCAGTACTGCATCCAGACCTGGGGCCCCCAGCACAAGAAGGACGTGGAGCTCTTGGAACGAGTCCAGAGGAGGGCCACTAAGATAATCAGGAGTCTGGAGCACCTCTCCTGTGAGGAAAGGTTGAGGGAACTGGGCTTGTTCAGCTTGGAGAAGAGAAGGCTCCGAGGAGACCTCACTGCAGGCCTTCCAATATTTGAAAGGATCATATAAACAGGAGAGAGAACGACTGCTTACGAGGGTGGATAGTGATAGGACAAGGGGGAGTGGTTTTTAACTAAGACAGGGGATGTTTAGGTTAGATATTAGGAAGAATTTTTTCACACAGGGTGGTGACACACTGGAACAGGTTGCCCAAGGAGGCTGTGGATGCTCCATCACCGGAGGCATTCAAGGCCAGGCTGGATGTGGCTCTGGGCAGCCTGGTCTGGTGGTTGGTGACCCTACACATAGCAGGTTGAAACTAAATCATCATTGTGGTCCTTTTCAACCAATGCCATTCTGTGATTTTATGATTCTGTGATTGCTGTGCTGTAGGTGCCAGAGCTTGAAGGCTTGGGTTCACCAGCTCTTCAATCACTAAGCAGCAGCTGAGAGATCAGTGAGGTCAGAAGCCCAGGTTCTATAGCCCGTTTCTGGGGCAGTTTTTGCAAACCATGTTTAGCCTTCTGCTGCCGTCACCTTGCAATCATAGAATCATTAAGGTCGGGGAAGACCACTAAGACCATCTAGGTCCAACTGTGTGACTACAGCAATGACAAATAACTTCTTAAAAGTACTGCTGAGGGAAAGTCAAGCTGAGCCCAGTGCACTTTCAGTATGCAATTAGCATAAATATACTTTGTGCTAAACTGCCCCAAGTTAGAAACAAAGAGCTTGTGAAGGTCTTAATTGTTCCAGAGGGGATACATGTCACAGAGAGAAAGACAAAGGGGAGCCCTGTCCAAGAAGACGTACGAGAGAGGCCAAACCAGGCCTGAATCCAAAACAGCCCTAGAGGCTGTCTCTGAAGACCTGCCAGTGGAGTCAGCACTGGAATTTGCCAGTGACTTAGCCTAAATCCAGCCACAAACCTTGCTGCTCATTGCCAATGATACACACCACTTGGCATTGTGAACCTGCCATTCTTACTGTGTGAGTGGCCACAATTACTGACTTATTACTGGAGTCCAAAACATGAAAGAAGGGAGATCAAGCGCATCACCAGAAGCAGCACTTTTAAGACTCATCTTTGTAATTGCAAGACTTCTTGGTGACAAAAATGTTGCTTGGAGCTTTTTTTCTCCTTGACCACGGTCAGCACAGCGAGGTGCATTATGTGGCAGTGCAATGAGGGCCCAGGGGAGACTTCCAGCTGAGTGCATGGAAACTGACTGCTAAATCCAGCCAGATCTGTGCATTCCCTCTCTGTGGCCACCAGATGAGACAAAAAATACAACCTCCCATATCTCCAAAGAGCTCTTCAGGGGTGAGCACGGAGGCTGCACAAGCAGAGATGTGCTGGAAGGGCAGCAGGTGGGGACAGCTCGCATTGCTTTCCATCCCCTCCACTCACATCCACTGAGATCCAGCACTGTGGGTTTGCTTGAGTGCCCTCTGGCTCTCCAGTGCTGGGCCAGGTCTATTGTTTTTGGGCTTTCAACATGCCCCAAGTGTTCACAGCCAGGATCCCAACAGCCTTCTGTGCCAGGGCCTTTTATGGAAAGCTGCAGAGGAGTCCTTTGTCCCCAACTCAGACTTTCAGACTCCTCTGGATCTAAAATTTCAAAATTGTCTCTTGGAGCAGCTCACTGCACTTACTCCCCATACCTCTCCAGATAAACAAGATTTATTTGACTTGGAAAAGAGACAATCGTTTTCCTTTTAATTATGAAAGATGCGCTGTGCGGAATACCTCTCTGAAGACTGTGCAAAATCACAATTAGCCGCGTTAACAATGCAGTTACAGTCTTATGATCTGAGCAGGAATGCAGCTCACAACTCAGGAACCATTTGTTTAACCTTCCAACTGATCGGCTGCTTTCATCACTTTCCTTTGTCACTGCGACTTCCTTTATTTGTCTGTACACCTTTCATTTATACTAGATGCAATCTTTTACCATGTAGGCATGAATATAAATATTTAGACACAATTGGTGAAGCTTTCCGATGTTTGCTCAGACATAAATCTTTCTATGAGTCCTAGGCTCAAGATAGAGGCAGCAAGTAATAGCCCGTGAAATTCCCTGTGGGTTGGCAGGAGGAAGGGAGACTTCATATGTGTCGAAGGATGGCTTTGGGTAAATGGGCTGCTGGAAGCAGGACTGCTGCTGAAGAGCAAAAGTGTTTGGTGAAAAATTTTGTGAGGTTTTATTTTGTTTCCCAATCAGCCGCAGAGCATCTGAAAATGGGAAACAGCAAAAAAGGTTGTGTTTGTGTCTTGAGGTTTCCTTCCTGCACTACACTAAATACAAAGGGAAAATTGTGTCTCCGTGTCAACAGCACTGCATAGGTACAACAGTTCAGCAAGCGCTCAAGCCAGAATCTACTGAAGTGAAAGGAGAGCCACAGGGAGCTCCTCACAGGCTTGGACCATCATGTCTCTAGAGCTCACTGTGTTCCCATGTCAGCTGAGACCAGATCAGCTGAGGAAGGGGTTGTCTGTGTGTATGTACAGATTAGGTCATGGGACATGTAAAGTAATTTGGTTTTGCATCACTTGGCATTCCAAGCATACACACAGCTTGGATGATGCTCAGCAAATACAAGGCTGAAGAATTTAACCTTGCTGCTGAGCTTATAAACTTTGAGAACCATCCTGCTTTCAAGAGTGACCAAGTTTCCTTTTTGTATGGCATTTGCTTGTTCAGCTTCTCTATATTTCAACAGGTTACCCTTAGAGACACTTTTTCCCTTCATGTTTTCTGTCCTGAGAGACTTAAGTAGTTGAGATATTAGGTGAACATCTGCATTGATGCTCATGCCAGGCCAGTTTCCAGTTGTCAGGTGCTAATGCCTCCAGAGATGGAAAATGCAGATTTTTTAATAAAATGGTACTGAGGAACTGTTGAATTTGGAAATTTAGCATAAAGGGAAGATTCTACACCCGTGACTTTTTGTTTACACTTCCCATTTTCAATCCTTAGTCCTGTTAGAAATGCAACAGTATTTCACAGAATATTGCAACTCCATGTTCTGCTTGCAGTGGTATTTTGCAGTGTTTTGCTGCAGCAGAGGTGGAGGAAAAGCTTCCATCTTTGCCTGGGGGTCACTCACTGCTTTAGCAACTAGAAATGCAATCCTTCACCAGAGGACCTTGCTTTTAGGTTCTCTGGGAGCGTTCTTCCTATCAGCCCTTGGCAAACGAGTCTCATTTCTCCATTTTGCCACGGCCAATAGACTCAGAATTGTCCCCATTTAGGGACCAGACCAGATCAGCTCGTGGCTCCAGCGTAGGAGGCTGGGGGTTGTATTGGGTTTGTTTCTTTTCTAATCTTTTTGTGTTGTTTGGCATGAAAGTACCACCAGGTCACCTCCTCCTGTATTCCTTGTCTGTGTGCCAACACCTGGGAGCTGCAGACACCAAAGGTACAGCAACTCGGCTTTGGGAAAAACAAAATTAGAAACAGCAGAAGCAGATGCCAAACAGTAGCTGCACCTGGAGTCTGGGTGATCGACTCCATGTGTATTTCCATGTTGCTGCACAATATCCTAAGCAAATATTTGAGTCTCCCTTTGCAGCCCAGGGTCTCTTCATGGCCAAAACCATTCTTGAGCACATTGAGTGAAAAGTCTGCTGGACTGCGTCTAGTAAGAGATGGGAGGGAAGGTGGTTACGTTGATTACTGGAAGGCACTTCTTACGTGGCAAGCATATGAACGCTTTTCACAAAACACATGCCACATAAGCTGGGGAATTTAAGGCAAAATGGGTAACTTGAGACAGTGGGCCCAGATCCCAAGGATCCGTCCCCTGCTGTATTGAGTTTATTGAACTGGGGAGGTGTTGATCAGTCCATGCTTCAGCAGTTACCTCACAATGAATTAGATGTGAAGATATTCTCAACCTTTCACTCGTGTCTTTCTTTAATGACATCTTTGCATTTATGCCTTTTTTTCTTTTTTTTTAATAAAGCATCCTGCTATGCTGTCAGTCTCCAATGAGCCACTAAAATGCCAGTTTGTATACTATTGCTTTATACCACTAAATCCTACTATTCACAGAAAAAGAAAAATGTTTTATTGTTATTGCCAGTGGTATTCCTGGAATAATAGAACTCCTGTTTGTCAGCATTTATTGTCAACCATCTTCAAAAAAGTGTCTGCATTTGTGGGGAAAGGTCTACAAATACATACACATGTTTTCTATTTTTTTATTGTTACAGCTCTGTAGGAGATGAGCATACAAGAAACTCTTCTGAATTTCTGGTAACTATTACACTGAAAACATTTCTATCACTTGGTATCTTGATCACACACGTTATTGCACAGGAGTTGTTGGTCCTTAGATCAAAGAAATGAGGAAAAAGCAATTTGATTCCTCACAAGAGTAAGTCTGCTCGTAAATGTAAGAGTTAGCTCATATGTGTGTGTGGATGTTTACCATAATTATTTTTTAAAAATTGAATCAAAGCATTTTAGTAAACAAAACATGGCTTTAATTTCTTTTAATGATGATTCTGGATATTCAAATAAAAGCAGTTATACAAATCAAAGGAAAAATGAAAAATTAAGGAAAAGCCAGATTTTCCAAAGAGCAACATCTCTCATTTCAGCACGGCATAGAAGCAGTTCTCTGTCCAAAGCACTTAGCCCCCAGCAGAAACCACTGCTCTGTACTTTGAAAGCAGAGACGTTACAATTAGACTCCTCAACTGGGCACACTAAAAGCCTGGGACCATAGCAGGTTTTGATCAAGTTCTGAGAAATATGGCCCTAAGTGTCAAGCTGCCCCTCTTCCATCACTCAGCAGTCAACTCTGCTGTGCAAGTCTTGGCTTGGGAAGAGTTGTGCGTTTTCTCAAATGTTCCATTATAACCCTGTCCCACAGCCTGCTTGGTTATGATGTGGTATCCTGAGGCTCAACAGGCATGGTTTTTTTGTTGTTGTTGTTTTGTTTTTTTTTGTTGTTGTTGTTAAGAAATCATGGAATTGTCCTTTTGTTCACCTGTCCTCAATAACAAGGTGCCACCCCAGGTTATGGACAGTTTTTAGAAAGACTGGGTGTCCAACCTCACTTGGAGCAAACCTCATTGCTTCTGTGTCTCCCCAAGGGCTGTCCCTTCTTCCTTGACCCTACTAATCCCTGGAGTCCCAGAAGGCAATGCTCTGGGGTGGGACAGCAGACAATGACAAGATTCTGGGATAAACTGGAAAGCTCTGTGAGGTTGGGGGAGTGGTGTCATATGGAGGAGAGGGACCTTGGGTTATTGCATGGATTCTAGAGGTGTCTGGTGTGAAGAGGTGTATGCTGGGGGACACTGGGGAAGAAGAGCTCTCTGCAGTTACTCTACAGGGACATGGCGGCCATCTCTGGCATCCAAGCATTGCTCTTTGCTTCCTTTCTGCCTCCTGAGCTCTCACTGTGCTCCTGTATGGAGCAAGTTGAGCAAGTGTGGCCTCAAATTGCACCAGGGGAGATTCAGGTTGGATGTTAGGAAATACTACTTCTCCAAAAGAGTGAATGGGCTGCCCAGGGAGGAGGTGGAGTCACCGACCCTGGAGGTGTTCGAGGAACATTTAGACTTTATGTTGAGGGACATGGCTTAGTGATAACTACTGGCGATAGGCAGACTGTTGGACTGGATGATCTTGTAGGTCTTTTCCAAGCCTGGTGATTCTACGATTCTATGATTTGATGAGCAACAGCATGGGACAGCTCTCAGCCTCCACAGCTTTAACTGGAGTACAACTCTGCTGCTGGCCTAGCCTGGTTTTGAAACCTGCTGAAAAGTAACAGATGTGGTCCTGGAAGGCAGTGTGAACCAGGAGAAATAATAAGCAGTGCTTCAGCTGCATGGGAGCACCTCTGGGGGCGATACCTGGCTGGTGAGCAGAAGCAAACCTTCACGAGCTGTAAGTATAGCCTGGCTGGGACAGAAAGTTCACATGCCTAAAGAAAAGGTGCTCGCATAAACCCTCATCACAGCAGTAATAGTGTTCTGAGGTGGTAAGCCGGAGTCCCCTGAACCTGGCAGAGCAGATGCAGCCTTGTCCCTGTCTGTTCCAAAGGCTACCCTGCACCCAGGCAGCACTGTAGACCCTCAAGCACCAAAACGTGTATTAGCTATTAGCTCTTGTAGCATTAGTGACGTTGCTCTGAGCAGTCTGACCCACATGGCGATCTGGTGTTACACGTAGGGTCTGAGAAGGAACAATGGAGGCTTTATAGAAAGGCACCACTGCCAGGATGGCAACAGATGAATGTTGCATGACAGAAGACTTCAGGCACCTGATGCTTGAGTCCCCTCCTAGGAAGACTGCCTCATCTGACCTCAGAAGGTAGCGGTAGAAAGGTGAATGCAGCATCACAGAGTGAAGGCACAGGAGCACACACTCACACATATGGCATCATCACAGAGACTCATTTGGTTATAAGAGCAGACTGAGAACCAGGCATCCCTGGTGCCTATGAGTTGATGTATACAGGAGCTCATGCAACGGGGAGGCAACAGCTCCTGGGCATGAGGGGAATGAGCTGAAGGTGTGGGCACTTTGAGTACCACCATATTTCTAGTGACACTGCAGTGAGTCTGCACAAAGCCAGTTCTGGGGATTGTGCTGACAGTGTGAAAGTGGTCATTTATGTTATGAGACTGACCTATGCATTTGATCACAAAACCTCTTAATTGAACGTAAGGAACTGTTCTCAGCCTGTATGAAGCACAAAGTATCTGTTTTTGTGCCAGGCTTGGAAGTGGAGCATGTGTGCCCAAAGGGCTCGTCCAGTTTTAGTACCTCTTTTCCCTCTTCCCACAGAACTCACCTTTCCACTGCACCTACCACAGTGCTCACACCATATGTGGATGAACACCAGGGATGTACAAGTGGGAAAATGTTCTCCACTGGCCCATGCAAAGGATCGGAGATGAGATTTGCTCTGGAAAGGAAGAGCCTTTATTTTGGGTCTGTCCCCCTATTGCTGGGAGAGTCCTGGTTGTTCATGGAGAGGCAGCTATACCATGGGCGTGCTTATTGGAATTACTAATAGCTGTATACAGACAAGTTAGCCTGGTCACTGGGAATTTGTATGGGTAATTATGGGCTCATTATTATCTTCCCTGCAGGGAAGACACATGACCCAGTAGTCTGAGGAAAAAGTTGGGCGCCAGGAACTCCTGGACTCTAATCCCAGCCCTGACACTCCCTACTCCTGCCCCAGGCAAGTGACTTAGCTTTGTGCCTTGGTTTCTCCGTCTGTAAAATAGGGATAATATCTCTGAGGAGTGTTGTGAGGATTAATTAGATAATGTTCACTTAATGCTTTGAAGATATGAAATGTGAAATCTTATTATGCAGCTTGGAATGCTTTCCAGGCTCTTTTGATTTCTGACCGCACGCTTTCATTAGATCACCTCCTTCCCTGCGGAGGTGGATTCGCTTGGGAGCCACCCCAGCTAATTTGGGAGCTGTTTTTTTCCAATAGCTTGGAGCGGTTCCCAAACCCTCTGACTCACATCAGCTCAGTGGCGAAGCTGAATTTTATGCAGATCTGTCTCTGACACCTGACCCTGGCTGGGGAACGCCTGCCTCGGTGTGCCTGGCGCTCAGGAAACAAGGCAGGGAGTGGCTGGAGACAGGATGAATCAAGTTTAACTGTCTCTGCTGGAGCCAGGGATGGATCTTGCCTTTCGGCCTTCTCCAAATGCATCTGTACTTCTGGGAGTCCCTGCCGACCAGGAGTGCAAGGAGCACCTCTTTCCCCACGGAGTCCTTCCCTCTTGTCCTGACAAAGCTGCAAATGCTTCCTAAGCACTTGACTGGGCCTTGGCTTTGCCTCGATATTGTAAGGCACGGACATGTGAGATAAGGATTTTTCATGAACAAAATGATCTCCTTGGCCATTCCCTTTACAAGCAGCCAACTTCCTTGAAAGACTGATTCCTTGGGAAAATGCGTACTGCTGTGCCAAGTCCCAGTGCAGGGCACAGTAAGACCAAGGACTGAACAGGAAAAGCAAGTCTTCTTCCAGAAATCTGCTTTTTAATCTGTTCTGTGGTCTCCTCAACCTTATCAGCCTGCTCCTTCCTGCACGTCCTGTGATCCACTCCTTCACCTGGGACACGTGGGAGTGAGCCAAAGGGGAATGCGTGGCAGCAGCCGGGGCTCAAACCTGACCTTAGCACAGCCAGGAGCAGCCCAGCTCTGGCACAGCACCTCGGTGGGGTTCAGCCTCTTCCCGTGGCCCGGACAACTTGTCACCCACAGGGTTTTGCCTGGAGACGCTTCGAGGCTTGAAGTTCATCTACTCAAAAGCAGGAGCTCCCTCGAGTGGAGCAAATACCCCACTGCAGCGGGACGACTGGGTGCAAAGTGGGGTGTTTGCTCCTTTCAGGGCACGTTGTCCCCCACTCTGCAGGGACACTGGTTTTGCATTGCACTGGTACTATGAGCTTGGTCAGCTCAATTCAAAAAGGAGTTTTGCCAGGAGTAACGGGACATGGAAATATGGTGATTTTCAGAAGTACAGCTTGCTTCACTTGAAATCAAGACGTTCCTCAAGGCAGGCAACTGCTTAGGAAGCTAATTTCCACTACTGCATCTTAGAGTAGTTACACAACTGCAGAATTTTTGCTGAGTTTTGAAGAAGCCTCAATCCATTTGCTTATCTCCTACCTTGAGAATGAAATTTATGTTCATACAGAAGTCCTTTCTGCTTTTGCCCCACCACAACATATTGAGGAGTTTTTGGAGGACATAGGTCTTTAAACAGAACTTGGACTATAAGATTTGGATATTTGGAAAAACTTGTTCTCTAAAAGAGTGGTCAGGCACTGGAACAGGTTGCCCAGGGAGGTGGTGGAGTCACTGTCACTGGAGGTGTTCAAGAAATGTGTAGATGTGCTGTTAAGGGACATGGTTTAGTGGGCAGTATTGGTGACGGGCTGATGGTTGGGCTAGATGATCTTATAGGTCTTTTCCAATGTTTATGATTTTGTAGTTTGTTCGTGGTATGTCCTCGTCTCCAATTCCTGGGAGAAGAGTAGTTCCTTGCCATACATCTCAACTGTCTGTATCAATCAGGTGGAAGAAACCCAAATATCAAGGTCAGGAACACCTGGGCAGGAGCTTTCGCGCTGCACTCGTGAGTATGAGAATACTGTCCTGGGGTGTTTGTGAGGGAAGGGGAGAAGCAGATTCCCCATTTGAGGGAAACATGTCGTTATACACCTTATCACTCACTAATAGCGTAGGCTATACCTTGGAGTGGAAAGAGGTATAGTGTAGGGAGTTGCTCGTGCAGTATGGCTTATCTGTGGTCTCTGAAAGAGGCACAGAGAAAGGGGTAGGAGAATGAGTAACATCCCACATGAAATAAGCCTTCTTGCCGGCTGATGATGAAAAAATGTCTGTCCTGGGCACTGCTGCAGGGTGATCAATGAGTAGCCAAAGGGGAATCCAGCAGTACTGCAAAAATACATGCCAAGATGGATGCAGACTGCCCATTGCAGGGGCTGTGATTTGTTCCTGGGAGCACTGCCAAGGCTCATGGACATTCCAGTCCCTGTCCTTTGGCTCACTTGTGTTCAAAACACCAATACAGTGTTAGGTATATTGACACCCCCAATATAGAAGAAATGCAAAGCTTTTGGAGCGGGTCCAGAGGAGGCCATGAAGATGGTCAAAGAGCGCCTCTCCTTTGAAGAAAAGTTGAGGAAATTGGGCTTGTTCAGTCTGGAAAAGAGAAGGCTCTGGGGAGACTTCACTGCAGCCTTCTAGTACTTGAAGGGAGCTTATAAGCAGAAGGGGAACTGACATTTTATATGGCCTGATAGGACAAGAGGGAATGGATTTAAAGTATTAAATTAAAAGAAGGGAGATTTAGGTTTGGAAGAAATTTTTTGCTCAGAAGGTGGTGAGGCACTGGCACAGACAGCCCAGAGAGGCTGTGAGTGCCCCAACCCTGGAGGTGTTCAAGGCTGGGTTGAATGGGCCCCTGTGCAGCACGAGCTGCTGGGTGGCAGCCCTGCCCACAGCAGGGGGTTGGAACTAGATGATCTTTAGGGTTCCCTCCAACCTAAGCCATTCTGTGACTCTATGATTCTATGATTCTGTGATGCAAGAACATGAACAAGATGCTGGAGTCAGCATCCAGATACAGGAAAAATTTGTCAGTAGAAAGCAAACCAGTTTCTTTAGCTCAGCTTTGATTATATATGCTATCTGCTAAGTCATTGAAATCTCTTGGAATGAATATATAGAAGAGTTATTGTAATTGAATCTAAGTAGTTCTCAAATTAATGTAAATATGACGCATCAGCCTAATAATTAAAGTTGTCAAGTATGGGTTTTATACAGAGCTTGAATTAGGTTCATGCTTGAACGTGTTGATGTGCCTTGAAGCTTGCAAGGCTGAACACAAAAGACAAAGTGTGAGAACGCTGAAAAACAACAGAGCAAGACCAAGGGCTCTTGTACTCTGCTCTGGGGACCTTTTCTCTTACCACCTCCTGCATACCCCAGCTAGTGCTTCCATTTATGGAAGTGTTCCATGACTTATACATGGCAGCTACAACCCCAGATGTTGCCTTTATCCCTGCTGGATCACACCAGCTCCAACCCCACTGTGTGCTCTAGGCCTTGGCCTGCTGGCGGTGGGGCCTGCAGGCCCAGCTGCAGGATGCTGGCTCTTCCCTAGGCTGCTCAGGCACCTGCCCAGTGCTCCCAGATCCACTGAGCAGCTGAAGCAGAGTTCCTTCACTTGGGAACAACCGTCTCACCAGCTGGCCTCTTGAAACCATGAATTTCAGCTTGAATGATCCCTGGAAGCAGCCCAGTTGAACTTGCTGTGCTGTGCCCAGCCTCAGAGTGGGCTGTCGGTAAAAGCAGCGTTTAGGAAACAAAATGAAGCGTTCCTATGGATATCCCAACTCAGCGTTTGGCTCTAAGTCATTTATTTTCTAGGCATGGTTAGGAAAAAAAGGAGCTTAGGTTCAGGTTTCAAAGTTGAGAAAATAAACCAAGAAGAGTAAAATTGTTCCTTCAGAGAACAAAATTGCTAAATCAACTGAACCACACCTTCTACACATAAAAGCCTGATCCAGAAAACAAAAAAAGAAAACCCCAAAAAAGCAGAAACCCTGAAGTGTTCTCATTTGTCTGGGACATCTTTGCTGACACTGTGTGTATAGATTAGACATTTGGATGTAGACACAGAGGATGCACATGTCCATGCACTCATACAACTCAAAGTCACACGAACAAATACACGAATGGGGCCCAGCCGAGTTTCTGCTCCTACTGTCCCATGCAGAAGTTAATCCAGAAAGTGAAAAATTCTGTGGGAAGCTTGACCCCTGTACTGTCTATTGGATAACATCTGCAGATGAGCTCTGTCCATGACCTGTTTCAGGGTATGATTGATTTGCTGCCATAGAGTTGAATCATAGAATCATAGAGCCATAGAATCATTTGAGTGGGAAGGGACCTTTAAAGGCCATCTGGTTCAACTCCCCCTGCAATGAACAGGGACATCTACACTAGATCAGGTGCTCAAAGTCCCATCCAGCCTGACATTGGATGTCTCCAAGGACAGGGCATCCACCACCTCTGAGGGCAGCCTTTGCCAGTGCCTCATCACCCTTATTGTAAAAAACTTCCTTATGTTCAATCTAAATCTCCTCTCTATTAATCCAAAACCATTTCCACTTGTCCTATCACAAGAGACCCTGCATTAGTAACCTGCTCTGTGTATGAGACACACAGAAAGCTTGCAGAAAGCCTATGGATGTGTTTAGGCTTGGTAAATATGTACAAGAAGAAAAAAAACAGTGATTTTGTTTACCCATCTCAATACCTCAACATCACATGAGAGTCCTATTTTGCTCTCAGTCCCTCGAGTAAGACAAAGGCCCAATCCCCTTACTGACATGTCCAGGTTTTGTAGTCCATATACAGAGCATGTTGCATGAGGGGGTTTCTGGTGACAGAGAGTTGGAGAATATCAATGACAAAATTGACCAAGATTTCATTTTTCCTGGTAACTTTCCATTTGTGGATGAGGTGCCATGGAGACACGGATATGTCTGATGATTCCCCAGGACTCCTGGTGTGGGTAAGTCTCTGTCAGCATCTCAGCAGCATGTTCCAGGCCAAGTTTCAAAGTAACTTCCATCCAGTGACTGTGTGACCTCTATGCTGCAATTTGGCTGTGCCACTCCTGTACTCCCTTTATACTGCTGGAAATAATCTCAGCACTGCCCCATTCCTGCTCCGTTTCCCACAGGATTGGTGTCACCTGCCCATGCATCCTGTTGTGCTTAGCCACCAAGGAGGCCCTTCGGAGGCTGGTGGTCATGCTGAGACTGATGGTGCAGCAGATGAAGAAAAGCTGCATGTATGTGATAGCTGTGCGGAAAGCTGCTCTGGGTATGCAGTCTGCACTGTCTTGCTCCTTGGTTGTTTGCCATAACACTGACTTCTCCCAGCCAGGCTGCATCCTGAACAAATGATTAAATGAGATATGGTGTCATGGGACGGGCCCAAGTCCTTCCCTAGATGAAAGTGTTGCCCACGCTATCACTGGCATTGGTGGTTGTCTTAGGGGGAGCACAGAGAACAGGGGTGAATTGTCCTGAGACGGAAAAGACATGGTAGGGTTGGCCGGCATGGACCACAAGGGCAGTGAGAGTGTCCTGGTGGCTTCAGGCTCCTTTGCTTCCTGAGATGACATTACAGCACTGGCATTTGCTGGGATGCTTGGCAGCGCATCCCCTGTAGCTGATGAAAAGGCTTTGTACAAGGGGACAGCGTGGGCTGCCTTGCAGAGAGGCAGGCTTCCCACGTTGCCAATTAACTGCAATCTCAGCGACTCCAATGTCTTTTTTTTGGGGCTGGAGCCATTTAGCCCACTCAGAGGACTTCATGCCCTTGCTGTCGAGCCCAGTGGAGCTGAACATAACCCTTGTTTTTCCTATCATTTCACACAGAGCTGAGGTCACCGAGTTCCCATTTAGCCACCCTTATATTCAGCATTTCCTCCTGCAGAGCCTACACTCCCTGCTCCTCCCAGAGAGCAGCTCCCATCATCTCAACTTGCAAATGGAAGGGGAGCACAGAGCAGCAAGAAAAGAGATTGAGCATCATTCTCTCTCTCTCTATGTAGCTTAAATACAGAAATTTAAACACCTCCTGGAGGGAGGAGTGCACTCAGGCACCCTCTCAATTCTTTTCCTTTGCATTTTGTTCATGGTAAATCTTTATTTACAGTGATAGCGAGTGTGGGTTGTGGTGCTAGAAGTGTAGGCGTGTGGGCAGTGGGGTTGGAAATTGGCCCAGCAATCTGCTGGTTTTATGACTGTGTGTATTGGCTGCTAGCAGCACCCATGATACACTACGGGTTTTCCCCTACTCAAGAAGGGTCAGCCCTAGACCCAAGGAATAACGTCTAGCTCCAGGAGGGAGAAGAGAAATGAAGGGTAACATGGAAGCTGTCCGCCTTCTGACCTGGAATCAGGGAGCCTTGCTCTTTGCTGCACCTTATCCATGGCCAGATTCACAAGCAGCAGTGTTCTGTAGGGGTAGGCATTAGTGAAGGCATGAGCTCAAAGCATGGTGATGGTGCATACCATGTCAGAACAGGAATTAACCAAGCTGGCCACACACACTGTGCTAAACTCATGCAGTAGGGATCTCCAAAAGTGTGCAAGCTTGGAGCCAGCCCCTCCTGGTTAGGGCTGGGGTTTGCTTTGAGATGCTTGCCTTTTGTTGTGGAGAGACCTCTCTCTTCTGGAGTCAAAGTGCAAAAATACAGTCATAGCCCTGTTATGCCCATAACTTGTCTGTGTGTTTTTATGCTTTCTTTTGCTGGGTGATAGATTACTCTAATGGCTGTGCTGACATTCATTTAATGGTACTCACTAACACTTTCATTTAATAAAAGACTTTTCTCACTTTGAACTGGAGTGTTTTCTCAAATGTGGCCTGTGGTGGTTTGCATTTGCTTTATTATTAATTAAAAGTAAACACTTTTTTTAAGAACATTTCATTGCCATGCAGATGAAGCAACTTCAAATTGATTTTTTTCACACTTCATTTCTCTAAATTTATTACCTCCTAAAACCTGATGAAGTAAGAATCTGAATAACTATTTTTGAAAGGTAGAATTCACCGATAAGCTTCAGATAAGCAGTTCAGATGCTTATCATCTCAATTTAACTGCTTGGCCTTATTTAAATAGGGGGAAGAAAGCAACATGCAGTTCAACAAGAACAGCTTCTCCAGAGGTTTTCATTCATGTTAGTCTTGGACTGGGTTCAAACGCTGCAAGGATGCCTTTATCCTGTCAGCACTTCCACGCTCCGAGTTTTCACACTGACTTTCAGCCTACACGAGCCTGCCGGAGCAGCCTTGTCCTGCAGATGTGCCCAAATGTGCAGAGCCAGTTTTCCACTGTCGGTTCACCTGGGGATGCTCAGATGCTGCCCTGAGCTGTCTTGCTGGAGCTGGCATTTAGATGCCAGGTACCAAAGGGGAAATTCTGACATCATACTCCTTCCTGAAGAAAATCACCTCAGGTTGATCCACAGTCTTTGAAAGTCTCTGTAGTTCTCCTTTCTGCATGAAAACCCCAAGTCCTTGTGTCTGCATCTTGGATTTCACCTTTTCCCTCCATCTCTCATCTTCCTAATGGAGACTGCTGCTCTTGCCTGCTTTTCTTTTCTCTCCTTTTCTTTTGGCCTTTCTCTATGTAGCCTTTATTCACCGACTGCTGTTCCCATCCTGATTTACTAAACTGACCATTTGCTCACGCTCATAGGTCTTTGTAAGACCCAGTTTCTCTGTAATTGTCCACAAAAGGAGCTGCTAAAAAAAAAACCCACACATCTAAATTAAAGCTCTAGGCGCTTCTTTCCTTGGGATTTTCTTACATGCCTGTGTTTTCCGATCTTGTCTTCGAGCTTTTTGGTCTCAAGAGCTTTGTCCTACTTCATTTTCTGCCTTGGAAAAAAGTTGAAATGGGTAAGTGATTAACAAAGAAGTTTGTAGCCATAATCAAAGGGTATAGCTCCCATGATGAAAACTTCCCTCTGTTCATTTGTCTCAGAAGATTGTGACCAGGAAAGTTCCGAGACACTGGAGAAAGGATGTCTGGAGCTGAGGAGTCACCCGGCAGACACTTGGACAGACTGCAAAGGCCGCCAAGAGGCAAAAGCACTGAGAGCAGCACTGCCCTGCCTCACGGGGATCACTTTTCCGTGAAATGGCATGCACTGTGTCCAAAGCCAGTGCCAACAGTATTCAGATCTGGCCTGCGGGGCCTCATTTAGGGTAACTTTAATAAGGGAAAGGTCAAAGGTGAAATGTCAACACCTAAAATTGGTTTATCTACAGCCACATTTAGAGATGCTTCAATTGATTAGCTGACAGCTGGCTCAGCTGGCTCCCCGAGCACCCACAAAACCAAGACTTCAGCACTCAGTGGAAAATCCCTGGGCTTTTTCCTTGATGCACTTAATAGTGAAAAATGTGGCTGAACCACCAAGAATAGTTAGCGCAGTGCGTTGTGCCTTGCCTTCCCTTTCGGAGTATAGGGGCTCCCAGCCTGTGGCAGCAGGGGCTGCAGTGGTGTGCAGTTGGGATCCTGGTAGGATATGGAAGGGTTGTCTGTTCATCTGTCTGTCAGTGAGTTGAAGCAACAGGGTGGTCTTCCCCAGGAACAGGCACCTGACCAGTCTGTGGAGAAGGCAGTAATAAGGAAAGGTGAGAAAGTGACCCTCTGGAGGTGAAAGCACGTCAAGAAGGCCGTTATCCACAAATGCTGCAAAATCCTTTTTGTCTTTAAATCCCATCTCAGCATTTCAGTGCCAAGAGGAGGCCAGAGGCAAACCTCTAATATCGTATTTCACCCTGGAGCTCCTGGGGTTGGTTATTTTTCCATAGGCCAGGCACTGCTTTTCCAGCCACTTTTAGCTGCTGTCGCACAGTTGTTGCTGTGTGATGCAAGAAGGGCAGTGGGGAGAGAAGAAGGATCTGAGAATGTGTTCCACGGGTGCCTTGGGACCATCTTGTGGGAGAAGGGAGAGAGGGAGGGCACGTTCTCAGCTGCTTGGATATTTATAAACAGAAAGGCTGGTTTGGAAATCCAAAATAGCTATGGAAATTCTTATTTCAACTTACACCTAAGAACCCCACCCCAACCCTCTGAAGCTCAGGCTTTATTCTAAGGGAGGTTCCTTGCACAACCATTAGAAATGTGGGAAGTCGGCACCAGTAAACAACAAAACTGTTACAGATGCTTGTGCAAAACTGGCTGAGAGCAAAGATATGCTCCTCTGTTTGGGTATGGGTCTCATGTACCTCCAGTAGGGAGGAGAGAGGAGAATGAGGGAGCAGACCCACAGACTCCTGATCCCGGCTGAGCCGCCTCACTGCGACAGCGGGGACGTGGGAGCAGCAGTGCTGAGTGCTGGAGAACACTCAGCAGCACCGAGAAGCTTTTGCTGGCAAGCTCATTTCTTGCAACACACTCGGGGAGAGCTACAGAAAAGCCTTGTGGAACAGATCCCACTCTACTGTAATGTGTCCCCGGGGCTGACATCAGCATCCGACAAGCTGGTTCCTTCCTCAGGGTTTGTACAGAGAGAAATCAGAAACTAGCTCACCGCACAGCACCAGCAGCCAGTGTGAACAGCAGCTAACCTAATATGGCATGAACTAAATGAATTGATTTTCCAAGCTCTAGTAACTAGAAATGCTTCTGGAGGAAAATCTGACATGGGTATCTTATAGACGCTCGCTTTCAGCACTTTCAACCTCAGCACTTCTGCCCAGTTTCCAAAGGTAATGTCATACGTACTGTTTCTCCCATTTATGCCTGGATCCACAACAAACACACATGACCTTCTTTCACCTTCATCTTCACGCGCAATGCTTTATCCCATGGTCCAATTTGTGCTCTTTTTCTTTGGACCTCCCCACCGGAGTGCATGTTTCTCTGCTCTCAGGTAGCAGGTGGAAGATGAGATGGGCTGTGTGAGCTCACCTTCAGAGCGTTGTGCCCTGGGTGTTGGAGAACTGAGGGCTTCTGAACAAAGGATTCCAGAGGCAGAGTCAGGCTGTGATGTTTCAGACTTACATCCAGTTCTGTATCTTTCCTGGTGTCACAAACATTTCCTTGTCTGTTATTCTGTAATTAACCCTAACCTGGTGAATTCCAAACATTCAAGCTTGAATAGAAAATAACTGTTTGGATTCAGTATTAAAGGATCAGGGTAGCTTTATAACCACCAGAATATTTAAAACATCTGGAATCTGGAGTACGTCGGTGCTCAGGGCTTTGGCTTTTATTCCATCAATTAGTGGAGATTAACTGAACTAAGTGAGGTGACTTGGATTTCCCCCCCTCTTGTGTCAGAAAGGCTGTTGGATCCCTGCAAGTCTTCTTTCCACAAGCAGATGTACTCCACCATCACACACGCAGGCTATTACTATGTAGATCTCTATTGATTATTATTATTTTTTTTACTTTGCTTAGCAAAAAGTTTGGGGAAAGAAACTCTCCTTGCTGGCACTGAGTGTGGCGATGCCGAGAGGGGACAGTGATGTCCCATCTCTTCCAGGGTCTGTGTTCCAGCCCTCTTTTGCTATCCCCTGGCTTTAGGAGGAAGGCACAACCTGGCACATTGCGTTCCTGACCTTCTCCCCAGGCTGAGCTGTAGGAATCCGGAGGTGTTGCTCCAGAGGTCGCTGCACAGCATCAGAAGTCCATTGCAGGGACAGAGAGGCACAGTAAAACCAGTGCTAAATAAGCCATCCTAAAATCTCTTTCAGAAGGCAACTGCAGGTACTCTAGCGCAGTGCACACTGTTTTCCATTAAAGTTAGGGTAATAAGTAGGGGGAAAAAGGGAGAAACTGGCTACACAGCAGCTTTTATAAAGTGAATTAGCTCAGCCCAGCCCTCAGCAAGAAGTTTCTCTCCTGCAGGATCTCAGATGTGGGGCCTCTTCGCAAGCCATCTGTAATGCATTGTTAATGACTCCTGTAAAGTTCTTCATAAAATGGAGAAATAAAAGATGCTGGTGCCTCATTGCTCCACTTTTTGTGATCCTAAAGGCACAAACTCCCTCAGCAGTGAGGTCTTTCCTGGCTTTTACCATCCGAGATTACCCTAGCACTGATTGCTTGACAAGATCTGACACGATCACAGAGCAGGGCAGTATACCTGCAGGTAAAACAAAGGTCGCTTTGGAGTCATTTTCTCACAGTCTGTAGCACACACATGTTCAGCTGCCAGGAAGACTGTTGCATTCCGTGCTGATCTGACCCTGCCAGGGCCACCAGGCTGTGGCCACCTGGGGCTAACACAGTCTCCTGGCTCAAAACAGAAGACAACCTGGTCCTTCAGAGGAAGGCCCTCAGCCCTTTGTATCCCTGAAGTGCCTCACCCCCCTTTTGGTTCAGAAAATCACCAACAACTCCTTTGGGCCTGGAGAGCAGCTGGTTTGGACTGATCTGGTGCTGGGCTGAGGCTGAAGATGCTGAACCTACACTGCACTTCAGCAGAACTGTTCATAGCATCGCTGCTGGGAGGGGAAACACAGCCTTCCTGGATCTGGAACCAGCCCTTGGGAGTGCAAGAACTTCCTGGCAGAGAGTGGAATTCTAGGAAGGATGCCTTTGCCACTTTTTGGGCGCTGCAGAGTAACCAAGCCTGCCTAACCAGAGGGGTTGGTGAGTCCTTCCACAGGCAGAGCTGCCTACAGTCTTGAAAAAAATCCTGTACAAAACAAAGCCAAGCTGCATGACAAGCTGGTTGCTGCAATATCATTTATCTACCTCATCTTCCTCTTTCCTGCCACATTCTTAAATGTTAAACTTCCTCACATGACTACTTAGATTTATTATGACATCCAGGGCATCAGCACTTTGGGGTGTCTCTTCCTGGGGCTCATTGCTCCAGGAGGTGAAGGCCATCCCTTCCTCAAAGAGTCCTCAGAATAAAACACGGGATAATGGGTAGATAAAATGAGGAGATTGAGAGGCAGCAAGGGAAACCAGCAAGACAGGTTTGTGCAGCACGTCAGCCAGTAGTCTCAGCACACCAATGCAATTTTTAGGGTAGTTCTGCTGGTGAAAGAGTGATTTGAGTGGGTGAGCTTTGGGCTTTTTCTACTGGAGGCTCCACCCTGATGGGAGGGAGCAGCAGGTCACCCAAAAACATGCTATGGATGTGCTGTGCTTGGGGAGCTGGCAGCACGACAGTATGAGGAGTGAGGTGCTCCAAAGGCCCTGGAAGCAAAACATGTAGCTACAGACAAAATCCCATGCAATGCGCTGCCAATTAGGTCTTTTGTAGAATCATTGGTGAGGCTGGAAAAGACCACTAAGATCATCTAGTCCAATCATTGACACATCACCACCATGCCCACTACTGTGCCCATTACACTCCAAGGGTCTGAAGTGTCTGACTCCAGCAATCTGCCGGGCCATAACATTCACTGCAGTTCTCCTCTCCCTCTCCCCTTTAATTTTCCTTCCTTCCTTTGTGCAAATAAAGAGAATGCACTGGGAAGTCTTTTGAAGATAGTCTGGTTGGGGTTTGCCTTGGAATTTCATAAGGAAGCTTACGAGACATTTTAAGATATCTTTAGAAAAAGAGTCTATGAACCTTTTATCTTAATGCATTTACCTCTAGAGTACACAGACTTTGCATTCAAGAAAAGCACTTTACAGGGAGAAAATTAAATACATAATGACTTGCAGGAGACCAGGAGACTATATCCTGAGGAGTTTTACTATGGGCTAGAACCAGGGAAATTAAAATGCTCGCATACTCTTGACCTTGATTTTGGTGTTTCTGTTTCATGATGCACATTAATCAAGCTAGTAGAAATATTTCATTATTGTCCCCTACAAATGAACTAAAAACAGAATGCTGTAGATCAGTATCACTCATAATGGTGTAGCTGGTAGGAAACTCTGCTTCAGTGTTTCACTTCAATTATAAGAGCTCATATTGCCTTAGGTGAGTATGGTAAAAAAAGTCACATAATAACCGGTTATTGTGCAATAGGGCTGTAAAACCATCAGACAAGGGTGTAAGCTTTTTTAAGTGAAATCCAACTAAATAGAGTGCCTGAAGTCTTTTCTGTTATTTTCTGGCATTCCCCTGAATGGTTACTTTCTGATGCATGCTGAAGACATGCTGTAACTTCAGTTAGCGAAATACTGTTGACTTACATGAAAAAAAATTTAAAAAAATTTAAAAATTATGTACAATTGGATGAGTAACATCACTTAGGAAGGCAGGAAACTTCAAATACCATGTATTCTTCCAACAACAACATATATCAAAAGGGGATAGTGAACACTGAACCCTGTGTTTCATGGAGAATGTGGTAACTGAAGAGGCTGGTGATATTTTCTTTCAGCTAGCACAAATAGAGCACTCCAACAGCACTAACATGGTCTCAGTTAAACATTATGTAAACTAAAGAAGCTGTGTCCTGCAAGGAGGAGACTTTTAGGCTGGTTTGTGTGTCCATGGCCACAACAGTACAGAGCACACAGCTAAACCTCTTCACCAGAGCACAACCGACTGGTAGAGCAGATGTTGGCATAGGACATCTTTCAAATCTTCTCTGCAGCTGCAAATGGATGAGGATGTTTAATATTTCTTACAACGCTGCTTTGGAGAGCAAATGGACAAGTGTAAAATGACTTGGTTCTTGTCATGCTATCCCTTTAGCCTGAAACACGAAGCACAATGGCTCTGAAGTTGTGGGAAATGGTTACCAAGGCAGATCTTGGATCACGTCATCTCCCGTATGTTGTCTCTGTCAAGAGAAATGTGTCTGATATGCACTGGACAGACCTTTGGAGAAATAAAGGTAAGCCCAGGGTGAGCTCAGGTCTTAAAGGAGGTGAACTCTCCACCCTGCCTACCCCAAAAAACAACCTGTAGTCATGAAACAATGCCTGGACTAAATGGTTTTTGTGGAAATGCAGCCGAAAGAATCTGCTGTTTTGCAATTGCATGGAAAGGTACAATAATAATATGAATTTACCATGGAATTAATTACAGGTTGTAGTTCCATACTAATTTGTGCCTCACAAAATAATGGAAATAACACTGAGGCAACAGCTCTAACTCTTCGGAACCACTCCTTCAGCTATTACGTATCTGAATATCGTGAATCAGAAATTGCACTGGGATTTAGGGCTTTAGCAAAACTGGTGTGACCAAACCCAGCTGCTATCATGCCATACTGAATCTTCTCTGTTGGAACATGTTTCATGTGGTCTTGCTTTGTATGAGTTCCTAAGCAAAACCTTAAGTTATAAATAAAACATGTAATATATACATGTGTGTGTGTGTGTGTGTGTGTGTGTGTGTAGACCTACTTGTACAGATACAGGCTTTGCTGTTTTATGAGTCTGGAAATGTTTCTAGAAATAGACTACTCTGATTTGGTGGTGTATGCTGCATATGGGCAAATCTGTAATGGAGAGCAGCAATCCATGCAGCTCACCATGTCAGTCACTTCACAGACACAACGCCTGCCTGCCAAAGGGGATGGGGTTCAGGCATGGGCTGCTGCTCCCTAAGTGGAGGAAGGGAGCCAGATAGCACAGCAACCGCTTCCTTTCAGCTGATGTCTGACAGTGTTTAATCTATTTTTCCACACTCAGATTTTATTTTCCTGTTAATGTCTCTCACCTGATGTTCAGATTCACAGCTGCAGCAGTGTCACAGCACCTAACTTCAGTATTCCCCACGTGGCTGCCTGCAGGCAGCTTCTGAGCATGTTTCTTGCTCCCCAGTTTTAGACATCAGCGTGGACACAGGACATGTCCCAGCCCAGTCCCTGCTGCCCAGACTGACTGGCTCTCGATGGAATATGGAGAGAGCTGATGGAAGTCAGCAAAGATGAAAAACTCTGCATTCAGCTGAATGAATCTCCCACTGGATATTCAGCTGTCTGCCAAGGATTTGTATTGATTTTCCCAGATACATTCTTTCTTATCTGATCTTTCATAAATGCTTTCTCGATGCCACGTTTCCTTTGACAGATACGCTTTTACTTTCCCATGTCAGAATGCTCTTTGGACAGTCTGTAACTATGAAACTCCTCTGTCTCACTAGTCAAAAAGGCAGCAATAGCTAGCTTGCTTGGGCAGCAAAGCTCTCCCGTAAATAGCATGCCTATTTGGTGAGGGGTGGTTTTGTTAGGAAGGGAAGAGAGAGACATTTCATGGCAATTTTGTGTCGCTAGATATTTAGGTTCAGAAATATCTTTATCCACTTTGGGAATGCATTTCCTGTTTTGACTTGCACTCTAAATATATATAATTTTTAAATTACAGGTTTACGTCAAGAGAACAATTTAGTCAAGTATTACTTTCCTTGGAGAACACATCCTTGTTGTTACTCACGAATTATGGCATGCATTCAGGCATAAAGAATGTACGGATATATTAATCAGAAACCATGATCCCCATTATGGGTTTTCTGTAGGAAACAGCTCTTCTGGATGTGGGGACAACTGATTCTAAGCAGCTAATATCAATTGCAAAGGAGGCCGGGCCTGATTTGAGGTGCAATGAGGTTCTGGTTACAGGATCCCACAGGACAAGAGGATATGGCAGAGATTTTGGAGGACCCAATTAATGTCTCAACATTATGAAAGATTTCCATATAGCCTCTTAGTACAGAACAGCCGAGATAGCCCATTGTCAGGGTGTCAGGGCAGAGTGTTTACACCTTATGAGCAGAAAAATTACATTGCAATGTAGACTTCTGATGGCGACTTTTGCCAAAGCTCAGCAGGCAGGGAAGGATGTGAAGTTTGTTACGAGGTTCTTCTCCAGTCAAATGTTTGGACACATATTTTTCTTGGGTAATTTATCCCAAGAGCTCTAATGTGTGATCATGAGAAGAACATCCCAGTATAAACAACTTTTTACCTGTGTTTGCTGTGGCTCTTGTACCTCTTGAGGTTTATAATGAGCCATTTAGCAACGTGAAGATGTTGTAAAATGCAAGCACAATGTTTGATTACGTTAACAGAACTGTAATGAGTAAATACTTTCACACTCTTCTGAATACTGAACAGGGCACATTTGTATGCAATTCAAAATATCATGCTTGAAAACATGCATCTTTGTTTCTTGTTTCAATTAACGTAATAAACATTGAATCTCTCCCAAGGAACATTAGCTTGTGGTGATACTATGTTCCTCAGCAAAAGGCTGAAGCAAGGCCTTGGACACAACCTCTACCTTCCTGTGTGGCTGGGAATGGGAGTTCGGTGGTAGCCCTTTGGAGGAACACCACTGAATTCTCTTGGTAGCTTCTGCTGTGACCAACGCTCTGCTAACTCACTGTGAGAACTGGACTTCCTGATGCAATTCCTTTCATAGGACCCAGCTGATGATTTGTGTTGTAGCACCCTAGTGGAAAGGAGATGGTTAATTTATATATACTGCACTCACTTGTGGTATTTCATGAGATAAAAATCAGAGACACACATCTCCGCCCAGCACTCAGAGCTGTATTTAACATAGATGCTGATGTGTTCTGTTGTCACACTGGCCACCTTCACATGTAAGCTTTCAACTGAACTTGTATGTTCGATGTGAAACACAAATGCTCTCTTCCCCCGAGTACACCTCTAACCCTCAACCTTTCCCTGATTTTGGAGCAATCTGCACATCCTACAAACTTGCCCCAAGGAATATTTGGTTCCCAAGATAAAGGATAACAACATCTGTTTATGACCACAGTGGTGAAGAAAAATTGCCATAAGACCTTGGCAATGAGTTTTGAGTTTTCCCCATCAAGCTGATTCAGCAAAGTTAAAATGAAATGGCCTGTCAGAGCGTGCCAAGAGGAATCATTTACTGCTCAGAGAGCTCGCAAAGTGTCTCTTTGTTTGTTTTTCCCAATATCTCATCTCCAAGGCTTTCAGGACCACGATAAACTGCACCTCATTACGTTTATGTAAAAGAAATGGAAAATGCACAGATATCAGTCACTGGCCAGGCCTCAGTCTGAAGACGTTTTGGCTGAGGAAGCTTTGCAGTGAACTTATCCACCCTCCTGCTCCACAGAGCTGTAAAATCTCTGAACTGGGGTCAGGGTATTACTGGTAGGACAGGATGTGCTGAGACCCCTGCTGAGCCCACCCACACTGCAGCAGCATTGTGGCTTGAAGATCCCCCAGCCACCTCCACTTACTTAATCTTTCTCATATCATTACCTATCCCTTTCATGGCCAAGTTCCAGAAACTGTGCCCATCCTTTTCCTTTTCAAGTTGGTAATGTTCTTTTGTCCAGCACATACGCATAGGCGCACATACACACAAACTAGTTCCAGCTGTTGTGAATCATAGCACAGAAAATACTTAAAAAAAAAAAAAGAAAAAGTGAATGAAGATCACCACATAATCCAATGAGCACGGGAGTAAATGCTTCTCATTAGTGATTAGATCTTTCACTTGTTTTCCTGCATACTCGTGTTCCTTGGTTCATTCCTTGCTCTTGGTTGACCTGGGTTGGACTAGAATTCTTGCACATGGGTTTTTAAGAACCTTCATATTCTGTGATGAAATCTTGCTTATTTTTTTGTTTTAAAAGTGGTCTTTGCAAACTCTCATCTTGTCTGGTAAGGGCATGTAGGTCCAGATCTTTGGCCTGAACTTTGGGTTAGCTTAGTAATACTCACATCAGCTATGATGCATTTGTTACAGACCAGCACAGAAGCCCCTTGTCCAGACTCAAAGGAAAGGTACAAGAGATGCTCTAAGTCACCTCAGACTTTTGCTGGTCTCAGTAGTATCAGTCCCAACTATTTTTCCTTGGGGAAGATTCAGGTTTGTATTAAGATATTTCAAATGCAGGACAAATGTTGTTTCTCTTCTTTAAGTACATCAGTCAATCAAGAGGTCAAAGAAACATTGTTCTTTGAGTATCCAAAAAGATTACAGCTGCCAGAGAAAATAAATTCTTTCTTATCTTGTTGGATTGTTTTACTCCTGCATGATGGCAGGTTTTCTGATAGCATTGATCTGTTTGAAATGTGTTATTGATTTCTACATCTAATAATAAGCAGTCTGAATGCTGAATACCAGATGGGATATAACCAGACCTGATACAGACCTACCAGAGGGGAAAATATGTCATTCACATAATATGAAAATCATGCCCAATGTCAGTTGTTTACATTTCTCCCATTATTTTTCCTTCATATTCAAACTTGGATTTTGTTGATTGAAGTATCTCTTCTTACTCTTCTTGAGTTGTGCTGATGCTCAGGAAATACAACAGTAAAATAAAGCCAAGTGCTAGGAATATATTAGAACTGGTGCCAATCGCTGCTGAGATAAAGCTGTTAAAATTAACAAGTGCATTGCTTTCCTAGAAAACATTATCTGTCCTGAAAATAGAGCTCAAGGCAGTCATGTTTAAACCTATAGACTTGGGCCAATTTCTAATCTTGCTTACATAGATGTTATTGACATCAGGAGTTGGCTTGATGTGTGCTTACACTACATCTCAGTGCTATTAACAGTAACTAGGATAGAACTGGGGGCAATTTTTAAATACGTTCTACTTTGCATCATATCTCCGCTGCAATGCCTCTTAGCAAGTGAGACGTTTCTTCAAAATGTTTGCATGAAAAGTACAGATGGAATTAACCCTCAGCCAGGAAGCAGCTAACCAATATCACAGTTGAATTTTAAAATATTCCATTGGCTGAAGCCTTCCCTTGCAAGAAACATTGCACTGTCTGTAAGTAATTTTTGCTTCAACCACAAAGAATACATTGGGGCACAGAAAATTTCTTTCAGGAACGACTAGTTAACCTAGCAATTTAAAACTGCTCTGAGCACAGAGTGTGGGAACAGTAAATAACCCTGGTTTCTGCTTTTCTAAATCCGTTACAGGAAAGCTCCATGACCTGTTAACTCTTTAGTGTGGGTGTAACGATGGGGTTTTTTGGAAACTGGACCGAGAGCTTCTCATTTCTGCTGGCAGAAATGTATCCAAGCCTGGATACCAAGGCCATACAAACAAACCCAGGTAACATATGCCACGGGGTTCTAGTTTGCTTGTGTGCAAATTGGCAGGAGTTATTTAATGATAAAGCAAATTAAAAATCCTGGCACTCCTGGAACAACATTAAGGGTGAGGCTGAGGGCTGTATAACCTTGGAAGCCAGACTATTTTCAAACATCACCCAAGTTTCTGTTCATTCCTTGTATCTGCCAGCTCACTGTTATGTGTCCAGCAGCAACTCCAGCAGCATCACAGTACAGTAAGCACAGGGTTTTGGAGATGCAAAGAGATAATTTGGCTTCTCTCCACGTTTGCATACATTTAAATGTTCGTGCATATTTATGTGCATTTGTTTACCAATAGCCTCAACACTGAGCACTCCTGCTGATTCACTGGCAGAACTTCATGCAGTTCTCACTTACAGGTTTCCATGAGGTCTCCCAGCCAAATGCCAAACATATTTGGCTCTGTTTTGTTGTGAGATCACAGAAAGGAAAATGCCCTCAAGACATCGCAATAGAAATTAACCAAAAGACTTCCTCTTGGGGAAATGCCTTAGCAGGCATGAATCAAATGTCAGCAACACACAGACTGCAGAAAGTTCTTCCAGTCAGTCCATCTCCATATATGGATCAAAATCTGTGGGATGATCCTGTTCTGGGTCATAGTCAGCACAGGAAGATGGAAAAAAAGGGGCTTTTTGGAATTGAATATGATTGCATGCTGACAGATAAGAGTCTTTAGACTTTGATTCCACACATGGCATGCTGGTTGTGAGTTTCTTTCATTTCATTTGGGTGTGTAGGGCTCTTTGCGCACACAAAGCTTTCTCATAGAAGGATCCATGAGTGCTTTCCTCAGCTTCAGCTGTGGCATGCTCATGCTGTCATCCACCAGGAGTAATAAACCTGGTGCTGAATCAACTTCTCAAATCTATTACCTGTGCTACAGCAGCACAGCATATGTGGACCTGGAGTCTTCAGGTACTTAGAAACTTCAGCCAGAAGCATCAAACCCAGCATAAAAATAATTTTATCTCTCTGCTGGATATCAAGTAGTGCATGGATCCCATGTCTTGACTGGGGACTCAGTTGCGCAGCATCCTTTCTTTGGCACAGTTAATTTTCTCTGTGCCTCAGTGAGAAGCAGATCACTTTCAGGATACAACTAAATGAATAGTTCCGGACAGAAGTGAAGATCAGAGAAAGAATATCAGAAAAGTTGAAGATAACTAGCGATAGTATGAGAGGTAATGGCTGTATGTTATGATGTGGAATACCAATAGCAAAGTTACAAAACCGTGACAACCAGGCTGGGTTATAAGAAAAGTTTGCTCTCAGAAAGAGCAGTGATGCATTCGCAGTCTGCCCAGCTGGAGTCACCGCCCCTGGAGGTGTTCAAGAATCATATGGATGTGGCACTGAGGGACATGGTTAATGGGCATGGTGGGTATGGGCTGATGGTTGGGCTGGATGAGCTTAGAGGTTTTCCAACCTTAATGATTCTATGCTTCTATGATTCCATGATATTGTTAATGAAACAGCATTTTTCTTTCAAACCAGTTCATTTTGAAAGCCAGCATATTATATTTAAAAGGTCTTAAGACAAGTAAATGAATGTCTCATAATGAGTCAAATAAAATGCTTGTTTGATCAATTTTTTTTTTCTGGATTGTGCAGTTTTGCAACATCATCAACTGTGTAATTATTTAAATAGAAATTATCTTGCTTCACTCTATAGCAGTATAGACCACTACTCATTTATTTAATACCCACCCCCTAATTTAGGAATAATATCAAAGTATCTGGACTAGTAACCAACATAGGAGCATAAAATGCAGTTTACTCCACTGTAACTAAGGTGGTGAAAAAGTAGTTAAAACTGAATCCTTCCTTTGAGCAATATCTTTTTTTCACTGAATATTGTTTGTAAACAAGAAGATAGGCAAGAGACAGGAAACGGAAAATATTCCATCTCATGCAAGAGTGACTGTTAAACAAATATATAATTCAGTTCATTGTTGTTAAGAGAGCTCATGAAAACATTCCCTCATCAATTCAAACAATATGTATCCCATGGCTGAAGTTCAAGTGATGTGTTCGAAACTGATATCTGAAAGAGCAAAACAACAGTAGTTGCAGAGAAAAGTATACCAAGGGTGTTTAAGCAGTAGCCACCCTGGTACTCTCCGGGTTCTTTACTTCGATGACACCTTCTTGTTCAGCACTGTCCTACTTCCTGGAATCCTGACGCACTTCTTTAAACCATGTTCTGTCCCCTTGGTAGGTGATCTCTTGAGCAGGTTTACTGGTGATCCACTGCATGTTTCTTCCAGTTGAGTTCAGAAGCTGATCAAACTGGACTTGTCTGATGCAATTGGTGCTCCCTGTAATCCAGGGGTACTCCACTTAGAGAGATGATCACCGAAGTTTAATAACGTTCATTCTGTGGCAGTCACTTGTGTTTAATAACTCGCGTGCCATATGCCATATGTAAGAACTGTATTGGTTTTGCTCTATGAGTTTTAGTTCAACACAGGAAAAAACAGCAGAAAAGCATCATCCCACCTCCCACACGGGCTTTGCAGCCTGGCACAGACACGGAGGACAAGGTGAGCATCAGCTCCAAGACAGACCCAATCAAGTTCCTCCAGCTGCCATAGACCCACTTCCTGGTAAGCTGAGCAGACAATGGATGGCAGGCAGACCTTCCAGTACTGGTATTGAATTCAGGGAGCACAGCTTATGTACTACTGTGTATGAGTAATAAGGGTTCAAAATAAGTCTCCAAATCCCAAATGCTGTGTTTGTGGTTTTATATTCATTTGCAGGGATTCCTCTTCTCAAAGTGCTAAAGCTGCTGCAGCTTTGATAAGACCACAAACCTTAAGTATTATTGTATTATCTTGACAAATGTTTGGAGAATCTTCAACCACTTTTTCTCTTGGCAGAAGTATCTTTCAGAAGTATCTCATTTCGAGATACTGCTAAAGAATATGTTTGGATTGTGTCTCAGACTTCATACGCTATGGTGATAACAATCATACTTGTGATCTATCTTGAAATAGGAAATACCAGGAAATATTACACATATTGCATTCATCAAATGCATTACTATGATCTGCCAAGTCAAAGCAATGCTCTTAATAGGAATATTTAGTATATAAAACAACATTTAGAGTCTGTTTTCATTTTAGCTTTTCATGCTCCCTTAAAACATCAGAAATACTGTATGTGTGTAACCTAAGCCTGTCTTAAGTTTAGACTGCATAATTGTAAGAGCTGATGTTTGCTCACTTCAGGTCACTAAATGAAGCTGAATTCCAGCCTGCCATGTAAAAAAAAAAAAACAAAAAACTTTTAAACTATAATAAAACACTGAATATTTTGCTCTTTTCATATAATTATGTAAAGCAACTTGGCTTACAACAGTGAAGAATCCAAAGGTGAATACAGTCTTCAAAAACTTTCATAGGAAGCCCCTCTAATACCACGAGAGGTTGCTGTTAGACATCAGAGTAGAGGCATAGAGTTTCCAGCCCCTAGAAATGCTGAACATCATTCATCTTCTGTGAAGTGACCCCAGGTCTAAGCATTTCACCTAGAAGTAGAATGAGTTTGCATCATTAATTACACTTCGGTCTCAGCAACGTAGTTAGCCAGCTAATCCTATTATTCCTTTATATACATATATATATATATATATATATATACATATAGTTGTATGAAGGTGTTAAGAGATCAGCATGGTGTTTTGCCATGACAACTAGACAGAAGTCCCCCACTGCAAACACGCACTTTTCCCTCAAGCTTGACAGAGATATCTTCAAGTTTTGCACATTTTGTCATCATGTGGAAATCTGCTGGTGTGCTGGGCAAGCTGGCTCAAGGCCCTGCCAAAGGACTCTCCATCATCATCTCATGATGTCTGTCAGACTCTTCCAGAGGAGGATGCCCACTTCTGCCTAGTAGAGTCCTTCAACCTCTGGGGCTTCTCTTCTCTTAATAAAAGCAGTGACTCCAGGGAAAGTTAATCAGTAATAAGTAATCTGATGTTCAGCTTCATCTCCTTACTCCTAGTTCCACTACTTCAATCGGCCTTGAACAGTAGCGCTCCCTCCATAGAGGATGCATGTATCTGTCTTGCCAGCTGTTGCTGTGCTAAGTTTCAACAAGCCTTCTGGCTTGTTCTGTCTTTCCATGTGAAGTGGCACCTCCACTACCTCTTTGATACTACAAAAATAAATAAATAAATAAATTCTAAACACAGTTAAGGATTTGGGATTTTTCTCTTTCTCTTCCTTTTCCTTAACAATAATTCTGAGATTCTAGAAGACGTATTGTATCTTTTCACTTGGTTGCTGATGTTAATCTTGGCTGAACCTCCTTGCATTTTGCCTTTCCTTTCCTCCTCTCCCTCTTTTCTCCACATTCTCTTGCCATTTGCTGCCTGAGAAATGAGGGCTGGCTATTGCGAGGGCTCACTAGGTTACATGAGGGTGCACCGTTCAGCTGCTGCAGGTGAGGTTTTATGCAGAAGAGCCCAGAGCAGGTGAGCAATAGATGGCAGAGTTGCAAAGAGTGAAGGACTGAGTTAGTTGGGTGGTGGGCGGGAAGGCAACAAGTGCCAGGAGGCACAAGAGCAAGGATCTCCAGTAATCAAGCAGGAAGAGGCTGTAATTAAATGTAATGAGTTGGAAGGATGTAGAGTAGGAGGCAAAGGAACTTTAATGTCATCTTTCTAAATCCCAGACTACGAACCGGATTCCTTGAGCAGACTTGGGATTAACTGATAGCAGCACACAAAATATGCAGACATAGTTCACATTTTTAACAGGCTTTGACTGCATTAATATCTCAGATAATAGGAGAATGTCCAAATAATTTAAACACTCTGAAGCCTTTGGAGCTTGAAGAACTCTCCCAGCACTTAATTAGAGCTTTATTGAATTTGGACAACAATTGCATCATGGAGTCTCAGATTTTTATTCTTTCTTTCACCTGCGGTGCTCCACGCTGGAGCTTACATTGTTCTGTGGGAGCTACAGGATCCCTTCTATTCTGCATGATCCCTAAGTTCAGCATCACATCTTTTCCCAAAAGCTTAGGAATGGTGCTTTTTTAATTAATTCAAAAGATGTCAAGAAACCATTTTGCTTTATTCATCATTTCTCTTTCTTAAGGGGATGAATAACAAGGAGAATATTTCAGTAATTTTAAAAATCAGCAGTGACTTGAACATCACACTAATCCAATGAAATGTTCTTCTTTATATTTTTATGAATAGGACATTGTGAAAAGGGGAGAGAAGTGCTCCCAGAGGGAGCAAACTGAAAGGTCAGAGTGATAACCTCACTTCAGCTCAGCATTACATTCCTTTTCTGTCTGCTCCCACCTCTCCTGGAGCTACTGCTCGTGCTGCCTGTTAGTGGCAATCAAACCCTCCACATTATTTTCTGCAGCCCCACATAGACCCACCAGCACCTGGGGCAGAGGACCCAAGAGCTCACCATGGGACTGGGCCCTGCACGGAGGGCTCAGGTCACATCTCTGCAGCACAGCAGGGAGGATGACCTGAGTTTAGAGAATAAGAGCCTAGATATCTTCAGCTGAGTTTGTCTCCTTTACCTCTGTTTAGGAGCCATGGGAAAGGAGAGGTGTCCATATGATATAATTCAACTAATATCATTCACTCATCTTCTTTAGGATGGAAGGAATTGTGCCTCAGTTTCACTGACTACAGATAGTCAGATAGTGGTGACCAACTCAGATATAGATGTCTACAAAACTGCCTTATGAACCGCACCCCGTGGGACAGGTTGCTTTGAAAGCGTGTGGTTAATTCAGCAATCTACTGAGACAGGTCTTTTTCTATTTGACTTAATATGAGCTGAGGGCAGGATGATAACAAATTGAAATATATTCTTCTCAAATTAAATAAGCATACTCTTGCAACACACAGCACCATGTTAAACTAAAACCACGCATATTATCATGAAGATAAAGTATGTGATGATACGTTTGATCTGTTCAATAATAACTACTGCTGAGAGTGAAGTAACTTTTGCAATAAAAAAAAAAAAATAAGGATTTGAGAAATAGAGGAGTTTTTTCCTGTGGGTCCGTCACAGCATCAGTGCCAGTCTGTTTACATCATCTCTGCCCATAACCAAGGATTTGCTCACGTTGCTTTTTCCTTCCTTGTTTTTTAAACTTGCTTGCACAGTCCAGGGTGGTTCATCCCCTCACATACCCATTATTCACAGTTCAGAACTAGAACCATGTCAAATAACCCCAGAAATGCCCCAGAAATACTGTATCTCTGGACAGACACTTCTCTAGCCAGAAGGACAATCATGATCAGTCAGTCTGGCCATGCAGAGATAGCAGCTTAGAGAAAAGTCAAGGACTGAAGATTTTCAAAAATAAATGTTTTCTATAGAGGCCATGCTGATGCCACCAGAAATTCTTATTATGGGTACAGAGGAAGGTATTGCAAGACTTAGGGAAGAGCAGAGAATTGTTTTAGAAAGCAGATCTGCTGGCCTCAAGTTTGCAGAATATCCTTTGCTGTAACAACTCAGGTCAAATTCAGGTGATTTGCTATAAAGTGAAATTGATGCACTTGGTGAAATGTACAAAAGGTGCTGATCTGAGTGAAGTCCCACCTTGGTGTATTGAGTTCACAGGGCAGCGCGCAACAGTGCGGGGATCTGAAAGGACCATGTTCACACAGTTACACAGATGCCCTTTCAAAGAGCAGGCTGTCAGCTGGCTAAAATGTGAGAATTGTGCTGAAAGACTGAATTCTGAAAGGCACTGCTACTGCCCAATCCAGGCAGTCTGAATCTGTTCTCCCCATGGCTGCCTCGGGAACTTCTCTCAGCATCCTCTGCAAACACTGCACAAAACTCCCTGCACAAAGCCCAGAATTTTCACTCTTTCTTATCCTCTGCAAACTCATGAGCAACCAGCCAGGTTGTTGCAGGGCAGGAGCAGCATGATTAAAGCCTTGACTGTACCTTAAGGTTCTTATAAAGACAAGCCTCTGGGGAATAATCTCATTATAGTTTACCATAGGCTCATTATCTCACTATGTAAGTTTACTCCCTTAGTATTACCTCACTAGTTTCTTGTGTGCTGTGAACCTGTTCTTTCTCTCATGGTCTTTTACCTTACACTCCAATTATAGGTGGTTTTGGGTAGGCACCATCTTCTGAAGATGTTTGTCAGGAGAGACCTGCTCTGCAGTGGGAGCTTGGAAGCGTTGCGGTATTACAAGCAGAAAACAGCCATTCTGCCTGTCCTGAGCAGTCCTGGGCTCTCAGGGAACCTGGTCCAACTGCAAGTGTTAGCACACCCAACAGACTGAATGTAAAGTAGGAGCCACCCAGAAGGAAGGGGCACAGTCCCAGGCCAGGAAACTGCCAGGTTCTCAGTGCGACACAGGCAGAGTAGGAGACCATGAGGAACTTACTGGGGGACTGGCACAGAATCCTTCTCAGAGGATTAAGGAGAGAAGAGCTTTTCAGAGAATTAAAAAAAAAAAAAAAAACACATTACCATCATCACCACCCTACTGACAGATTTTTGCTTTGAGGAATATGATCTATAAAAATGGGTATTGCCCAAAGGTAGATTTTCTTCCCTTTCTTTTATCACTACAGACCTCAGATAACTAAGGCAAAGGGCACAGTCCATAACTCAGTCTCTACGGCAGTCGCTGTACCTGTAAAAATCACTCAGTCCCCCAGAACAAACCTATAAAAACAGACGGTCCTTGAGGGCAAGCAGTCCAGGAGACAGTCCTCCTGGAAAAGGCATTTTAATGCTACCAAGAGTGGTCATAAACACACTTAACTCAATGCAAGGCTAAACGTGTCTTTGTTTTCTCCAGTTCTAGAAAACAGGACTGGTCTTAATTAAAAGGAAAAGGCTGATCCAAAGAATATGGAGAGTTCATCTTCACACAGCCTGCTGGGCAGGAAAACACCTGGTTCACCTGTAGCCCAGCAGGGACCCACCAGTGATGACAGCCCTGATTCTGAGGCAGCAGAGGAATTCCCTTGATAAATATACTCCTCATGTGTTCATACTAGGCCTATCTGAATGACATTTCAGGCAATGTATGCACAATCTGGCACAGGGTAGAACAAATACAGACGTAATCCTACCCGCAGAGTCAATCAGTAGTTCCTGAAAGTGTGGGAAACTTATCCTCTTACTAAAGTTCTCTGGGTAGGAGGAATGCTAAGAAGGGTGGTCCTTCCCCTTATAGCTCTTGGCTCAAGGGCATCAAGGATGCAGCGAACTAGCGCATCTAAGAGGGAATGGAGAACATCAGTTCCTGAAGTGGACTTCCCTTACTCTCACTGGTCAAGGGAGAAGCTAGAACAGAATCCCAAGTTCACTGCTAAGGGTACAAAATAAAAGGTTTCAATTTGAAACAGTATTTATGCTGTAAGGTTATTGAAAAGCTCTTGGGGCAGTGAAATCTAAATGTTTCATTAATGAAAGGACAGATGAATAATCACAATAAAAGTGTCTGTTTCCATGGGACAGGGAAATTGAAACACAATGGGCACTTGATGAGTGGCGATTAGTCTGGCTCCACAGACTATTTGGGAAATAGAGAAAAAAGAGTGAATTGTAATAAAAGCCAAAGTCAAAAAAAGACAGTTGGGAAGCTTAGGTCAATGAAATTAAGGACGGCTACTCCAAAAAGAGGCGCTGTCTCTGTGGATCTATGATTGAAGTGAAACTTTAAGTAGAAGTTATGTCTATGAGCCTGTAATTACAGGGTGTCAGGCATCACAGGGATGCAGAAGGGCTGAACTCAGACTATGTATACCTCCCACATGGTGTTTTCTGACTGTTTGCAATTGTTCAACCTTATTATTTTCTTAATCCATTCCCCAAACCCTGCCCAGATATTCCAACTCAGAAATCACTATGACATTCAGAGCCTTAGGGGAATCCAGTAGCTGATGCAGAGGCAGTGTGTCCCATGCTTAGTCTGGTATAGCAGCGTGGCTGAGCCGGCTCTCCCAGGAGGGACTGGTCTCCTTCTGGGGTCTACCTGTTTGAATAGGGACCTCCTGACCTAAGCATAGCAAAACAAAGGCAAAGGAGATAGATGTAAAAGTGACACGTCATAGCTGGACGTGCACAACTGGGAATATCCAAGACTGAATATGTAGGAGAAAAATAGTGAAGCGAAGACATCTCTTTGTAGTGGCAGGTGATCAGCAGCAGAGCAGGCACAGCCAATGGAACACAGCCCAAGTAGCTCTGAGGAGGTTTGCTGTTGCACATTGGGCATGGTTTTTAGGGCCTGGAGTGTCACTCACTGTTTTAGTTAGTCATTCCTGCTTTAGTAAATGTGGTAGTGATACAGGGAGCCACTCTTTCTTGGGATTTACTGTGATTTTCAAAATGGAATATGTGCAATTATCACTTCTGTGGAAAATAAAGTCTAACCAACAAAGCCATTACTGAAGTATGCACCAGACTCCGGTCCAGACAGAGCATTGCTGCTTTTTAGACAGCACTGATCCAAGCATGGGCTATCACCAATACTGGACTAGAAACTGCAGTTTCTGCTTGATGAGAAAAACAAGCTTAAGTCAAAAAAATAACCCACAAAATATTGTAGAATTTAACAAATAAAAAAGCAGGAAAAGACAAAAGATAGCAGGGCTCTGACTGAAACTTTCGATTTAACCCCTAATGGAACACTTCATTTTCAAAGTTTTTAATCCCTTAAAACCTGCTTACATTTGTTTTTGAAGCTCAGACCACTTCTTAGATGAAAAATTCTAGCATTTTGTCCAGCAGAGAAATGCTGGACAAGAAATTTGCATCAAAGACATTGTAGATATATGTAAAAGAAGAGAAGGAACAAACAAGATGTGAGAATCACAGAATCATAGACAATCCCGAGTTGGAAGGGACCCATGTGGATCATCAAGTCCAACTCCTGGCTTCACGTAGGACCACCCAAAATTCAAACCCAATGTCTGAGAGATTGTTTAAAAGCTTCTTGAACCCCAGCAGTTTGGGGCTGTGCCCACTGCCCTGTCCCTGTCCCAGTACCCAGACACCCTCCAGATGAGAATGTCCAGATGGGAAAGGTGTCCTTAGGAGGGAAAATGGGTAGAAGACGAGAAACTATCCGAGGTGTGAATCCTCCCAATGTGGAGGGCTTGCAGCCAGCTTCTCCAGCAGATGCACATGGGCACTGTGGCTTCAACGCTGCCTGCAGAAGTACCAGAAAGGTGACAGCTTTGGTGAGCTAAGAAAGCTGGCACTCAGCTCTCAGTTTTAGTGCTCTATGAGAACAGTGGCACTGCTATCTCAGTGCAGTGAGGAGTGAGCAGTGTAAGCTGATCTGTGAACTCTGGGTGCCTGCAAAGCTTAATCACATCCCACTCTAAAAAGAACCATCTGACGTCAAGATTTGGATGATAAGAATATGGGACACATTAGTCATGGAAGAGCTGACATACGTAAAGCAGCAACAAGGAGATTACCTTGATATGGCTGCCCTTCTTAGAGTGTGTGTTCAATGAGAACTGTTAATACCTAAAAACAAGAGACTTAATTCCCTTTGCTTCTTCTAATGTGTCCTACCCTTTGCTGTATAGGAACATCAACTTCTTCAGCACATACATACAGTAAAGTCATAAAAGAAGCTGCTATTAAAAACTCTGTAGATCACTGCCCCAACACTCAAGCTCCCGCCTTTCAACTAATTTTGGTTTCAATATTAGAGAAAATTGTGTTCTTGGTAGTTTGCAAATGAACGTTTGAACATGTCCATACTTATGGAATCACGCATATGAAAACTGTGACAGCATTTAATTAAGGAAGCTCCTAGAGGGGCAGCAGAAGTCTAAAGCTCGCAGAGTGCTCAGCAGCATGGCTGCAGTGAAGCATGCCAACAGCTGCTGCAGAGCCTCTTGGAGGATGAGCTGGGCCCAGGTTTATGAGCCTGTGCTGAGGCAGGACCCAGAGTGTGAGACGGCAGGGCCTGCCACCAGGCAGCTCCTGGGATGGGAGCCAGCCTGGGTTTCCCACCTCCCATCAGTGCAAAGCAGGAAAATAGTGTCACAGGGACATCAGCCAAGGGCATAGTTGCCTGCAGTTGCTGGCTATTTGGGTGACATCTGACACCATGCCTGCATTTCATTACCTGTACCCCAACACACTGGATTCAAAGCATGATCTAGTGGTTGGCAACCCTGCCCATGGCAGGGGGTTGGAACTGGATGGTCTTTAAAGTCCCTTCCAACCCAAGCCATTCTGTGACTCTATGATTCTGTGAAAGCATCAGTCACATCTGTGCACATCAGAACTCAAACAAGAGCCCATAGTCCTACAGTAGCCAAGGCTTCCTTGTCCCTCACTGGAGTTACAGTGCTAAACACAACGAGCTGTAGCAAGAGCAAGGTTTGCTTACAGCTGAGCTAAGGAATGGATTTTTAAAGCTCCTATAGTGCACTGCCTCACTACAGTGAACACAAGAAATGCCAGCTAAGACATCAGAGCCTGGACTTGGCGTTGAGTAGATCATCTTAATGCTCACTGAGGAAAGACCACTCTGCAAAACTCTTCAAAGCAAGTGGGTGACTCCCAAGTCTTTACCTGTAGGACGAAGCAGTGTCTGAGCACCACTGCCTTGGGAAACCAGAAGGTTCTGCCTACGTGGGCAACAAGAGGCTGGCTCAGGAATTCAAGACAACAGCTCTAAGGGGAGCAAAGTAAACACGGGGTGAGTGACTGACTTGTGGGAATAAATGATAGAAGCAATTTGAGAAATCTTTGTAAAGTGAAGGAAGACACTCTCCCCCTCAACAAAAAAAACCCACATAAAAGCTGATCTACATGTCTCCTTTTGCCTACTGTCAAGTGACACCATAGACTGCAAAAAGTGGAATTTCCTGAGCGAAATCTTAGAGGCAGGAGGGAAGAGTTCCCACCACGACAGTGCTATTGAGTGAGCACAGAGCTACTCCTTTTTTCAAAGGAGCTTTATCAGATCAGCACAAGTACTTTCATTTTTCCTGAAGAATCCAATGTATATTCCCCTTCCTCTTTCATTGGGTGCTGGAAAAGGGACATTTCCCCAGACCTATGCATTAATCCTGATAACAACACTTTGAAATTCATGAACAAGTCACTAGGACCATAAAATCTGCTCCTCCACTTCCTTGGAATATTTTAAGATGCAAATACTCCAGATAGCCAAAGGTGTCAGGACCCAGAAACCAGCAGGACTTCTGTAAAATTCAGCATGTTCTGCATTTGTAAAAGTTACCATATAAACACAAGGGAAACGGCAACCATCAGAGACCTTGGTGCAGGTATTCCCTTTAGAGGGACCTCTAAGCAAGCTGGCTGTGACTTTCTTGGTAGGTAGCTGAACTGCAGGCTCTTAAAAACGTGAAAAAAAATATGATCAGACACTGACATTTAGAATGCTTTATTTCAAGTCTTTCAAAGGAACTGATTTTAAAAGCCTCATTGAAAATATAGTAGTTTTCCAATGACATTTCATTTTAAACTGAGTGTAATACCCTGCATAAATGATCATGGAGAAATGTTCTGAATGAAAGAGCATTACCAGAAAATGATGGTGACATTTTTACTTACTTTCCTAGAAAAAAAGAAAAGGTATTCTTTTCCATAAAAAGATGCTGAAATAAATATTCCCCCCCCTTCTCCGTTTTACCATGTTCAGTATCCAGCAACAAATTAACTTAATATCACACAGGACATTCCTGAAATAGGCATTAGATTCCTGGAGCTCGTAATGGCTTTCACCGAACACTGCCAACTCTCACAGCACTTAATCCTTTCTTTTTCTAAATCCCTAGATCCCAAATTTATGTAATTAATTGACAATTTTTGTTTTCTTAGACTCTCAAATTTAGCAAAAAGCTGGAAATCTTGCAGCTAAAGAAGTATGAAAGCAGAAGGCAACAGCAAGCAGTACCAAAGCTGGTAATGCCACAGAACTCCTGAGTTTTGAGTGTAGCTCCTGATGTGTGAATGCCTGACTGGGAATGCCTTTTCTGGCCCCTGATGGGACTTACCAGGACAGGGAAGTGCATCTGTACTGCACTGGGCAGTACTGAAGTCCCTGCTTCTGGAGCACAGATCTGCTCTTCGCTTCATCTCCAGAAGCAGGTTGTGTGACAGCTGGGTTTGCTTGGGCACCTGGGGCTGTTAAGGGGGAGAACAGGACCCCGCAGCAGCCCCAAAGCCTGCTGGATGCTCAAGCCTCTTCCTCTAGGTCCTGCAGCTTAACATTTAGGAAGCGTTAAACAGTCTTTCTGTCCCCTGAATTACCCAAGAATAGCAGGCTATGGTATTTTTCTGGCCATTAGTATTTTTCTTATGTGTCTCTCCACACAGACACCCACACACGCAGAGCACAGATGACTAAATAGCCTCATTCATAACAAGAGCATCACATTTCAAAGACATGAAAGGCACAGATGACTTTTTTTTTTTAAATTCAATTCCCTTCCATGTGCCTCTCCTGGGTGCTTATATGAAGTAAGCCCCCAACCTTCTGAGCATTCCCCACTGTATGTTCTTAGAGCAATTACTTTGCAGGGGTATCTTTGGTTTTATTAGAATAGCTGATGGCCAGAACTGTTCTTGTAGGACTCTTAAGGACTCAGATGAGACGTTCTTTCACTGTACCTCCTTAACACAAATCTTTCAAAATCTGGACGTAGGAGGCTGAGTCCATTCTCCAGCAAACTTCCACCTCCAAAATCACCCAGCAGTGAGGGGAAGAACAGTGTGCAGTTAAAATGCGGTGAAAAATGGGACCGAAAAGCAGCATGAGGCACTGTTCTGGGGATGCCTGACCCCTCCAGGATCCATCCTTGCCCTCCAGAGCCACTGCTCCATCATTTCCCATCCCATATTCACAGCTACCGGTGTGGGACAGCTGCATGCCAGGACATGGGGCAGACTGATGCCAGGAGTGCACTGTGCCCTGGGCTGAGGATAGGCACCTGAGCTGGCAGACACCTTCGCGTGACCAGGAGTAAAAGGGCTTTAGCAAATAGAGCTTTGGAGAAACTGCCATGCTGCATTTTTGTTCCACAGAGTTTACAGCTCCTCACCTCTGGCCTTGCTTAATGCTATAATTACTCTCTTAAATTTCTCTTTATTTAACGTCACCCAGCCTGTCTTCTTTTGTTACCATTTATTTAACTAAAACAGGCAGAGGCTGATATTGAAGGCAGGCATGGAGCCAGCATGTTAAAACCTGCTTTTAATTTAAGGTTCTGGGGCTAGTTTCCTAGCCATTACCACATTTCAGAGAAAATGAATTTTCTTTCTCTCTGTCAAACGATGGCTGATCTAGATCTAATTAGGGTCAGTTTCACCTAAAGATGAGTCATTTACATTCTGAATATACGGCTTCCAAATTATCGTTTTGGTTTAACAGCAGACGTGAGCAAACCCATGCATATCTCTTTTAGATGGCACCAAAGATAAAAATCAATGGATTTTCTTCCACAAATACCTTTCCCAGAAAAAAAAGAAAAAAGAAAAAAAAAAAAAAGATGGCAGCTGCATGAATTAAAATAGTTCAGGGTAAGGAAAAATAGGATTAAGGTTAATTGCAGGATGCAGTTTCCTTAACTGCAGAGAAAAGTGGCCTTTTTGGTACTTCTTGAGAAAAAAAATACATATATATCTGGGTATTCAAACATTTAATAGCAAAATTTTGACAAAAATTTCTGTCCATACATTGCCACAGCTCCTGTCAGAGCATCACGTGGTTGGCTACTGCCACACCAGAACGGCTGAAGAAACAAAAGAGACTGCAGTGGAAGCAACCAAAAAGAAAAAGATTACTTAATACAACACTGCAATTCTTTAGCAGTATTGGCAAATTCTAAAACCCAGTTAGGAAAAAACCCTCCTTGCTAAAGCTGCCAAAATCCAGCTCTTTTCAGCTGGGAGCCATGCGTGTAATCAGTACATCTTGCAGCAAAACTGAACGAACAAACTCACGTGACATCTTGCAGCCTTACTTGGCCAGAAAAGCTTGAAAACAGGATTTTTTGTCATCACTTTCATTTGTACTCTGCACCTCTCTTTAGCCTTCATTCCCTCTTCCAGCCTGTGTGCCGCTGGATGACCAACAAAGCCACATATCTCCTGTCCTCTATGCTGAGACTCAACTCAATACCAGCATAATGCCAAAGCACTCAGCTGAAGCTAATGGAGACAGCTGAGACATAATCACTGCAGTGTTAGGAAATAATAAGTTCAATGAAGTACACTGTGGAAATTCAATCTCATGCATCTCCTCGTGAGATTCAATAATATGTAACATAACCTAGTTATTTTGTATTTAAAATAACTTTGTCAGCAGAGAAACTACTGTTTTGTCAGTATTGGCTTTGTTGGAGGATGTGTTATCAGTCAGTTCACAAGTAAGCACTCATCAGAAGCACAGATGACACCGACTCTGCTGCAGTGGGATTAAGCAAAGCAGACTTCTGCTGTCAGCAAGGGGAAGCCAAGAGTTATTTAGGGCATCCTATAAATCAGCCAGGCAGCAGGAGTACCTGCCATGAGGGGAGGCCTGCAGAGCCTTTCCACAGTGTGTTCCCACTGAGGAATTGCAGCACCGTATCTATAGAGCTCTGCTAGGTTAGGAGCATCTCTCATAAATGAGCTCTTACAACTGAGATGATGTTTGCTTTTCACCTTAGGAGAAAAAAAGAAGGAATAAAAAGCTTATGATCATTGGTACTTGCTTCGGTGAGGATTCCAAGGAGCAGGATGCATTGCAAAACTCGGATGTGCAACGGAGTGGTTTGTTGTTTCACAAAGAAATAAGGAGAGTCCGGGGCTATGTTTCTTGCATGGTTCTGAATCATTACATTTTCCCCAGGGCCCAAAGCTGTCTGTTTATTTTAGAGCTAGTACTTTTGTTATTTGGATCATTTCTCTGATCTCAGAAAGCCCTGAGGTTCATTGCTCACTGCTCCTGCAAAACATCCACAGTGCGTACAACTTGTACTTCACAGCAGTGAAGTAGGGGAGCCCTAAATGCAGCTAAGGATCAGGGCCTTTTACCCACAGGTAAACCCAGTAGGCCAAAATTGCTCATTCCAAGAATGTAGATGCATTTCAGCTCCTCTGTTCAAACCTTTACTATACATTGATAGCAAACTAGGGAAAACTGGGTTTTGATCAAAACTTAGAGGCCTACATCTGAAAGCTGAAAATGGGTGATTCCATCCCCTACGGCCATATGGCAGTGGGAGAAGAGAGCGCATGTAAGCTCCTAGGTGGCTCCAAGAGGAGCAGTGTGATTACCAACACAGAGAACGGATACACAGTAGTCTAATTGAAGCCTTCTGAGCAGGAATGGCTGTGGAAATTCACTTATGGTTCTCAGCAGGATGGTTATCTTACTTTAATCAGCTGCAAGCAATGGCTGTCTGAACCAGCCTTGGTTAACTTTACAGGCAGTTTACGTTCCCAACAACCGAGCTCCTGCTTGGAGCCTCAGCTAATTTGAGGCAGCTATACTTGAGTAACAATAACTTCAATGTTATGTCACAACTTCGCTGAGAACAAAAAGTTTACCACATGCCAAACTTATCCCTGGTTCACCACTAAACTCCATGAAGTTACTCCAGCCATGGACTTGGCACAGGAGTGGTTGAAGTTTTGCGACCGATCCTATTTAGTGCTGTCTGATACTGCGTTTCACATGTATTGAGAGTTTCTCTCTTTGATCTCTCCAGCTGTTTATATCTGCTTTGTTATTGTGGCTCTTATTTACAGGCTGCAACCTGGCATTGCGGTCACTGCACACAGACATGCCCAGGCATACAAAGATGCACAGCTCAGATCCCTGCTGAACTCAATCAACTTTTACGTCCAAGAATTTTCCCATGTTCTTTCACAAGTCTTATCTACCTTAAAACAAAACAAAACAAAACAAAAACAACAAAACAACAACAAAAAAACCCCAACACTGCATTTTACAGAAACGTTAAGAAATCAGAGATGAGGCCCAAATATGACATCTTCAGCTAAGGGACGTCTGCAAACACAAAGCATTGGCTTTCACATGGGTGAGTGTGGAGCTCATGTAGGCAGCATGTGTGGGACACAGAGATTTTGTCAAGCAGAAAAGGCAAAAAGCTCTTTTAGATTAAAAGGTACAGCAAAAAAAGGAAGAGACAAGAGCGTGAGACTTCCAGTACTTGAAGGGAGCTTATAAGTAGGAATGAGAGCAACTTTTTACATGGGTTGATAGAGACAGGGCAAGGGGGAATGAATTTAAACTAAAAAAGGGGAGGTTTAGGATAGATATTAGAAAGAAATTCTTAACTCAGAGGGCGGTGAGGCCCTGGCACTGCTGCCCAGAGAAACTGTGGGTGCCCCATCCCTGGAAGCATTGAAGGCCGGGTTGGAGGGTGCCCTGGGCAGCCTGAGCTGCTGGGTGGGAGCCAGCCCATGGCAGGGGGGTGGAACTCAATGATCTATAAGGTCTCTTCCAACCCAAACTGTCCTATGATTCTATGACTTTAAAAAGGCCCCATGTTCTCAGGCACCTTCTGACTCTCGCTCACTTGCCTGAACTCAGAACCAGGCTGCTCCAGCTGAGGCACTTAAGTGTGATTCAAATATGCTCAGATATCAGAGCAGCTTTTGATCTAGATGTAAATACAGGCAAGTGGCTCTACCTGGCTAAGTGCATTTCAGACACATAGCTGCATGAATGGGTGTAAAAGTGCCCTCTCTTCAAAGGATGCTGCTAGCATAATCTGTGTGATGAGTACCCAGCAAACTCCACATGCAGTAAGCACGGCCAGTTAAGCCATCACTCAGGCATTTCCTGTAGGCCCTGTCTTTACCAGGCTTCTCTGAACCTTCAAAGATTCCTAGCAGGCGACTTTCTCACACTCACTCCGAGCTCTCAGCAATGCTCACAGTGCATGGAAGCCGTTAACGTGAGACGCAATGAGGCCCATGAGTGACTCAGAGAGCCGGAGCCCCCTGGTGCACATCCCTGCTCTGTCACCGATTCACTGGGAGGCATGAAGCAAACACCTTCACCCTGCCCGCTTCAGATAAGGAGTATGCACGGCAGGGAGCTGTCAGCTAACATTTATGCAGGGCTTTGAAGCTGAATCATGCTAAATACATGCTGATTTATGGTCAGCTCCCCACCAGCTGGGGAGACACCGAGCTAGCATCCTCCTGGCAATGTATAACTCCTGTAGCAGGATGCACTGATTCCAGAACAACCTGACTAAAGTTCAGCATTGGTCCAGCTGGGCCGGTGCCTGCAGAAACCCTTCTGTCCCCTGCTGTCGGTTATTGCAGGCTGAGCTCTCGCAGAGCTGCTGCCAGGCCCAGGCTGTGTTGAGATGGAGCAGAGGGATTTCCCAGACTCCAGAGCACAAAGAATGCAGCATGGCAGTTCCAGGTGCTGCCTCCACCCACTGCCCTCTCTCCCACCCCCAGGGCCACGCTAGCAGCTGCAGCTCGATTTATTTGAGCTGACTTCGCATTTAGATATCTTTGTATCACGCTCCAGATCCTGTAAAATATAGTGCAGTGATATCAAACTGGTCTGACAGCAATCATCTCCAATCCACCAGCTTGTCTTAGTGCTACTACAACCCACATTAAAGCAATGCAGCTTCCAGACCAGAAGCACTGTGTCTGAGAGTTGCTTGCTTCTCTCTTGTTTGACACTGCATATATTGGGCTGAGCTGTGAGTGATAAGCAGGGCTTTATGGAACACCAAGTCATCTAAATGGAGATTCAAGGGAAGGGGGGGGGGGGGGGGCAAGTTAAACACACACTGCCTACTCCTCCTAGGCATGTGGGACACATTTATCAAACACAGGACTGCAGAAAGAGACCATGTGTATATTGGAAACTGTTTATCTGCAATAACTGCTCAGCCCAAGCAATCATGCCCTGCTGAGCAATGAAATGAGACAACTGACTGGAACATATGGATCATTACACAGCGCTAAGGAGATGTCTTTACCCTGTATCTCCCTTCAAAAGTTCCCTCTTTCCCCCATGTGTCCCTCTATCTCCAAACAACCACACAAGGCTTTCTTGTGCATGAGTTTGGAGCTATGGAGCTATGGAGCTATGGAGAGGTTCTTTCTAAATGTAAGATTTGATGCATGGACTCACATCAGTTCTCAGCTTTCTGAGAAATCATGGAATCACACAACGGCTTAGGTTGGAAGGGACCCTAGAGATCATCTAGTTTCAATCCCCTGACATGGTCAGGGCTGCCACCCAGCAGCTCAGGCTGCCCAGGGGTCCATCCAACCCAGCCTTGAGTGCCTCCAGGGATGAGGCACCCACAGCTTCTCTGGGCTGTCTGTGCCAGGGTCTCACTGCCCTCTGAGTAAAGTATTTCCCCCTAACATCTAACCTTAATCTCTCCTCTTTTTGTTTAAATCCATTCCCCCTTGTCCTATCTCTCTCAGACCATACAAAATGTCGTTCCCCCTCCTGCCTATAAGCTCCCTTCAAGTACTGGAAGGCACCAGTGAGGTCTCCCCAGAGCCTTCTCTTTTCCAGACTGAACAACCCCAACTCCCCCAGCCTTTTTTTCATAGAAAGTGGAAGTGAGAAATGCTCCAGCCCTTTGATAATCTTCATGGCCCTCCTTTGGACCCACTCCAACAGTTCCACATCCTTCCTGAACTGGGGACCTCCTGTATTGGACACAGTACTCCACATGGGACCTTACAAGGGCAGAGTAGAGGGTGACAATCACCTCCCTCTCCCTGCCGGCTACCCTTCTTTTGATGCAGCCATAACTGTTTTTCACCAAGCTAACATGTTCAGGCGAACATATGTATACGGAAATGTGTTTCCGTATCTCCTCCTCATGTCAGAAATAAGCATGAGTTTCATAATGTTAAAGTGACTGATCACTGTCATGGACCAGATTTGATCCTCCACGTATGGCCTACATTAGCCTGTTGAAGAACTGGAGAAAGAGTCACACATATTGCTAGGCCCCGTGTCTTAGTGCTTCAGGTTTGACAGGCTGCGTGCGTGCATGCATGAGTTTGACTTCATTCAGGCTCACTCCTGAAATGGCTAAGCAACATTAATTTACTGCTACAGCCATTGGAAGTGATACATTGAGTGCTTTGCAGCCTTTTATGCCCCTAATTTAGAACTTCTGATACAGAGATAGGCACTTTTGGCAAAGGCTGCAAAAAAAAATACAGAAAGGTTGACTGATGTTTTAAGCTGTGCTTAGATGCCTGAAAAATTTACTTGATTAGACTAGATGATCTTTAACGATCCTTTCCAACTAAAACCAGTCTTTGATTCTGTGGTATCTTTTGTGGATCTGTGCCCAGTAGTCAGGGGAGAAATCCTGAACAATGATTCTTGGCCTATAGGAAAACCTTGGTGACTCAGCAGATTAACCCACAAAAACTCAAGGCAAGGCTGATAAATGATAAAAATCCTGAACAGAGGCACACATCAGTTTTCTTGATTCCCTGTGGGAACTTAGTGCCTGTCTCAGGGCTGCATGGGAAGAACCATTACCCACTGGGCTAGTAAGGTCTCAAACAAGCTGGAGAGGAAGGAGTTATCATCTCTCCACACTCGAGTGCCCTACTGTGGGCCTCTTCCTTCCTCTGGTGCCTGAAGGTGGGCACGATACAGGATGGAAGAATCACTGGACAGAGTAGAAGGTGTGGTGCAGAACATTAAGACACCAGGACTCTTGCCTCTCTGTCTCTTATGCTGTTTCTGTGATGAGACTAAAAATCAAGTGATGTGGAGATAAAATTCAGGAGTTCGGTGGACTCACTGGAGAATGAGTTTCAATCCAACCAGCTCAATTCTTACATCTTGCTTGGGCACCTCAGCATCATCTCTGAGGACATGCCCCAGCATGCTTTGCCAGTAGCCTCTCCTTAAAGTCTTTCTATTCAGTCAGTCCTGTGAGTTTTCATATACTCCTGCCCCAAGATGGTTGTGATCTTGTCCACACATTTGCTTATCTCAAGTTCAGAGAAGAATTTGGTAACTATACACAAGCCAATGTAGGACTGTAGAAATTTGACTTCCAAAGGAGTTTGCCTGCCACCAGCTGAGTCCCCAGTACGTTCATTAGGAAGGTATGACGATGACTCAGGCAACCCTAAGTATTCTGATTACTTGTTGTAACACCTTAAGTTTCTGCGCTGTGGCTTTCCCAGCTGCCTGACTGGACAGGTACTAGCTCACACCAGCTTCTTTTGAAGATTTAATTTGCAGCTTGGATGCACAGCTACACCCGGGGCCAGAACTGGATTTACAAAGCCTGGGAAAAGGCTGTAGAAATAGAGATGCTTTTCTCTCCTCCCACACTACCATGCAAGGCTCAGGGCTACAGTTTAGCACAGGTAAGTGTGAATTTGGTTGGTCTGAAAGTCTGAGTGATGAAAGCTCTGTCTGAGAAACTGCAGTTCCAGCTGGGTTAGGTGTGCTGAGAGCAAAGAGGAGGATCTTCTGCACTGACTTTGCCAAGAAGTGCACGCATTCAAATAACCATTTCTAATCCTCTTTTCCAATCTCTCCTGCCAATCAGAGGAGGCTTTTCCCCCACTGCATCTAGCCCAACATTCCTCCCCAGCTGGTATTTGCCGGCAGGAGAAGGGAGGAAGGAAACTTGAATAAATTCTGTATGCTCTGTGGCCAGCTTTGCCAGGACAAGACCTCTTCATTCTGCCACCTCTGCTGCTCAGAAGAGCTGCGGGATTCCTCTGGTGCAAGACTGACACAATAGGCTCTTTTCCCACGACAAGCTGTAACATGGCCAGCTTTCTGCTGGACAAATCTTCTTAGGATCTCACAGATTTAGTTGTTAATAAATCTGATGCAACTGGGAAATGGACATGGACTTATTATTTCAGTGTTTTCAGTAAGTTCTTATTGCAAAAATCAAGATTATCTCAGTGAAGCAAATACAAATTCAGGACATTTTGAGTTTGTTATCTTAGTATCTTCTGTATTCTTGGTATAGCAATAGCTCAGTGATGCTTTCCCACGTAGTCATACTGAAGAGCCAAAGTGCAGCTCTTCCAAAATGCACTGCCGCATCTTTCTTCTTCTGTGGACTCCATGGTCAATTACAGCTGATGCTCCCGTAACTTCACTAAACCAAAGCCAGGAGCATAGGAAGGCCTCATTCCTCCTTGTAGACAGCTGAAGTGTTGAAAGCCAAAATCTAGGAGCCCATGAAGTCAGTCGCAAAATCACATAGACTTAAATAAATGAAATTGAGATTGAAGACCCGCTGCAATCATCTGACAGCCTTCCACATACTGCAGCCAGGTTTGCATCAGGCCACTCTTATCTTGTCTTCCTATACAAACATGCAGCGCATAAAATCCTTCTGAAAGACTCACACATTCAGCAACGCAGTCTTGCATTTACATACAGGAGCTGCAATACAAACGTAGTTATATCTCTGGTGTAATGCTCTGCTTTAAACATTACACTGGGGGAAGATCTTCTGTATCCATTCTGTAGGAAGCAAGGATTAAAGTGATCGTTAACAAAATAGGTTTCAATTCTGTTAGGCAAAGAGTTGGACAGATGGATCTAATAAAGCTGGTCAGTGAAATGACATAATAAATATTGGTCTCTGACTACAAGGGGATCTAAATTTCAGGTGTAGTGTGCAGATAAGGCTCCTTGGTAGGGCTGCAAGAAGCTTGTTTGGCTCTTCTGGGAAACAAATTGATGAGGGCTGCTCTGAAAGTAATGCCTCCTGTTTTATTATGTTGGTCCATGACATCAGAGGTGGATGTTGATGGTATGGCAGCAGAGGCTGAGCCTTCCCACCAATATCCCATTGCATTTTGTTGCCATGTGACAGATGCCAGCAGAGGGACAGTCTGACAGACTGGAATCTGACATGGAGGTGTGTGTGAAGCAAAGGTGTGTCACTGAATTCCTCCATGTGGAAAAAATGGTATCCACCGACATTTGTTGACATTTGCTGAATGTTTATGGACTCCAAACAGTGGATATGAGCACAGGGATGCTGTGGGTGGTGCACTTCAGCAGTGGAAACAACAGTGTGAAAGACAAACCACATTACAGATGGCCATGCAGTTTTTACGAGCCCAGCATGCAGGCTGTTATTCATTGCTGGAAGGAATACATAGATAATAGCAATGGCTACACTGAAAAAATAGTGTTTTGTAGCTGAAAATTTGCTCTATTAAATAGTGTTATTATGATCTTTGTATCTTTTTTAGTTTCCATGAAAATAAATAGGAGGCATTACTTTCAGAGCAACCTACATGTTATTAACAACAGTTCTTAAGGGGATGAGGAGAAAAAGGAGGAGGATGAAGAGAAAGAGGAGAAAGGTGATGATGAGGAGGTGGTGGGCGTAGATGAGAATGATCAAAGTGCAAAGGTCTTTAGCCAGCAAGGGAGACGCATGTTTCATGCACTGCAGGAGCTCCTGTATTCTGGCATCTTCTCCTAATACTGGTCAGGAGTGTTTTGGTAAAGCTGAGAAGGCACATTTCCAGGTCCCATTGCAGGAGACATGAAACAAACCCCCAGGCAGATTTCCACTGGCAAGCGAGCAGGATGCAGCACAGAAATAAATAAATAAATGACGATGTAAAACACGCCGGGAGGAATATTGTGGCTTGGCATACGGACACCTCTGTCTAGAGGAGCCAATGCTTGTCAGGAGAATACACCAGGGGAAGGAGAAACTCCTTACCCAGCCTGCTATTAGGAGCCAATAACCATGGTGGGAAGGTCCAACGTGGATAGAACAGGCCAAGTAATATTTCTAAAAGCTTTAGCAAAAAGCTCACCCGGTTGCACACTATTTGCACCTGAGCCCAAGTTCCAGAAAAGCCCTCAGTGTTTTGAATCTATCAACAGCAGCACTTCAAGGGACCAAGATCCAGGCCTGAAATCTCCTACCCCAGGTTGGGAATTGTTTGATCCAAAATTTTGGAGTTGGCTGTCTCTACTTTAAACAAAGCCCTACCATGTGCTGAAATATGCACCTTGCTGTGATCTCAACCCTACGATGAGGAAAGTAATATGAAAGTATTTCCTCCAGTGAGATTCTCTCTAGGTGGCACCCTGCCTACTTGTAGAGGGCATGTATTACATTTTGTTGTTGTTTCATAAGATAGAAAGGAGAAACATCAAAGGGGCAGCAGCAAAGGCTCAGGGGAATCACATCAGTGCTTGTGAATACCTGATAGGGGTAGTAAATGAGACTGAGAGAGACTTTTCTCAGTGGTGCCCAATGACAGGACAAGAGGCAGGGGGTACAAGTCGAAGAGCAGGAAATTCCACTTAAACATAACAATTTCATTTTTTATTGCAGGGCTGCCCAGAGAGTTTGCGGACTCTATCCTGAACCTCATTATGACTCTATTGTGTTACTTTATGGAGCTCAGAAAAGCACCAGAGGAGCTCTCTGTTTCTCCCAGCTGAGAGGTGCTAGCTTGGGATGATAGAGTTGGGAACGTTCCACAGTGCTAATCCTGTGAAATCCAACTTAATACTCAGTCTTTAGGCTTATAAACAATTTAAATAACTGTGTCAGCTTCAGAGCTGTTGTTTCGATAGCAGGATCTTTATAAGGCTGAGTAATAGGGTCCTTTCTGACGTGATGCCCTAGGGAGTATCAGATTCCCCTTCTTTCCTCCTCTCCATCACACCCCAGGGCCAGACCCCATCGCAGTGAGGGAGAGGGTGGATCACGAGTGCCACGGCAAGGGGAGAAAATCCTGCAAGGTTGCTGCCCAGAGGCAGGGGAAGCTCACACATGAAATTGCTGCCAGTCATCAGTTATCTGCAAGTTTTGACCGACTTGTGCACTGCCTGAACTGGCAACTCAGCCCTTTCTGGTTTTCAAATTATGTTATGCAAGGAGTAAGTTGGGATCCAGGGGTGGTATTCCAGATAAGCTTTTGCTTTTGAACCTTGCTGCATTCCCTCTATCACACACAGCCCTGCACTTGCAGGCAGAAGCATTTCAAACAGTGACAGGAACAGAAAGGAGAAAACAGTACAAAAGTCTCTGATGGTAAAAGAAGCATCAGATGGGCTACCTATCCATGGGACTGCCTCCTGAGTAAGGCAGGAAACATTCCATCCCTTCATAAACTGTGACATGCTCTCCAGAAGGCTCACCCAGGTGATACTGGCTTTGCTAATAGTTTATAATATACTCTCAATTCAGTCCTGATCCAAACTTGTCAGTCCTGATCCATGCAGCCATATCAAATAGTTCCCATTTTAACTCAACAGTATTCGAGCACTGGGGTCCTAGACAGCCTTTCCATTGCTCTGTGAGGCAACGATGGCCCACTGAAGCTCTGGAAATCACTTAGACCTGGCAACAAAAGTCAACATAACAGGAACACAAGACCATATTTTCCTATAGTGTTTCTGATGAGCAAGCTCCTAGACTACTTCACAGTGTGAGTCATCTCTCTAGGGAGGTTTAGGCAGGTTATAGATGGGATTTAGGGGGAAATTTTCTTAATTTCCTTCTGTGAAACTTCCCTCTCTGAAAATTCCTTGCAAAGGTAAAGAGTGACCAACTGGCTCTGCGAGGAGGGAAGTTGCATCAGGATGGAGAGTAGCATTACCAGTGTGGAGAGACATTACTATCAGTCTTGTAGGTGTCAGACCTTGAGGAAGCATTAAGCAGTGGTGAAAAGTAGACAGTTGTTTAGGCCAGTCTGTAGCACTAGGTTTGGCAGCCCCCCCTTGGACGCATGGTTTCACAGCTAACAAAGCTCATTTACTGAGAATGTGGACATATTGGTGTATTTGGCCCCAAATTTTGTAGCTCTTCCCACTCACAGGCTGTGGCTTTACTGTCACTACAGTTCTTTGGCAGCAGGTCCAGGCCTCAGACTGCTGGCTATTCATGTGCTTGAAGAGATTTTCTGGGAAAAACTGCATCTGTCCTGACAAGGAGGGAATGGTCACAGAAGAGCTATGCGTGTCCCTGATGGTGAGACTCAGACTGACTGTGGGCAGCCAGCAGAGAGACCTGACTGAGGCCCTGCAGCCTGCTGCCAGGCTTCTGCTACCACCCCGCAGTATCCCCAGCAAAGAAAACTCAATCCCCTTCCCACCAACTCAGGCTCTTGGGGAGCTACACTCAGCCTGTGCCACCATTCTGAGACAATATGACCTGCAGTGGGGACAGCTGATTCTTTCTGAAGGGAAAACCCAAGATTTTGGGTGGTCTGTTAGAGAAGAAACAAACAAGATGTGCTGTGTTGATCTGTCTTTCGCATGACTGTTCCTATCCCCAAGACAATGGCGCTCACACAGAAAAATCACTGACTGTAAAGAAGGAGCTGCATTTCCCAATCAATAAATGAGTCCCTTCCCAATCAATACAAGAATAACAGAGCCTATTTAGAAATGATATTTAACTAGAACATTTCAACAAGGTGTTAAAGTAACACGACTTTGGGCAAATGCAGACCAGCAGTAAATATGCAGTGACTGGATTAATAGCTAAAATAACAGGAATGTTCTCCCATATATTACTGAAATATGTCTATTTAGTGAGTATCTTAAGTGCTGAACTACTGTGCACACCTTCTTACCACTTTTGAAAGCACAATTTTTCATCTATTGATAAATCTAATTTCAAACAAGAAAGCCCATTCTTGGCTCGCTGCTCTTATTATTTTATGGGAACTGGAGCTGTGAAATTACAGTTCCAGTTTTTAATGAAATGCAATAGTCTGCTCTCAAATGAATGGCTTGAGCTGGTTTGTGCTGATGTAATCTAGACCGAATCCTGTGTTTATAGAAGTTTAGTGACATGCTGGCTTGTATTGGACATTGAAATAGGATCTTCCTTCAGTTCCTGGTTTCAAGTCAATTAGCGGTGGGCACCAGTTTGTAATATATGCCAAAAAAGACTCTGAAATAGCAAAGCTTTAGTATCTACCTAAGCTTGTGCTTACTTTTCTGAGTGCAGAAAATATGCAGTATGGTGCTTCTCCAGACTGGACCCCAAATGAAAAAAAAGCTCTTTGAGAGAGAACATAAAGCACAGACAAATTTGGGTGGAAAAATGGGAATTCTACCCTTTTTTCAATAGTTTACTGGAACGTGATTCAAATAAGATCCAAAAGTTCCCCAGCTGTGGCAATGGCCATCAGAGCCTGGGTGCCACCAACAACCCACTGAGCTAGGTGGTATGAACAAAGAACAAAATGCATGTAACCCATAGAATAAAGGACTTAGCCTCAAACAGACGTAATTTTTACTGAAGGAAGTGTTGATGAATTTTGTTTTCCATTTTCCATCCTGCTCTGAATAACACCCATGTTCCCGGTATTACTGGATACCTTCCCCACCTCTCTTCTCAGAGGGCAGAAAGAGAATTCAAGGTAGGAAATCTCTACACCCAGAGTTTCTAGAGGAGATCAAACGTTTTAGGAAGATGCAACAGGCTTCTGTGAAAACGTTGCAGCTGAAAATCCCCAGACTTTCTTACTGCATCAAAGAACACCATCCGATTAGAGGAGCGTCCACATGATGCAGAACTCATTCTAAGCTCCAGGACCTGGCACCCATTCCTGGCCATGTTACAGTGGAAAGAATGTTAATGACAAAACAGGGAACACATAAGCATGAAAATAAATCTCCTCTTACAGCCACTTTTTGCCATGTGTCCTAAAGAAACGCTCCATGCTTAAAAATGTTTTTAAAAGGTAAAAAGGGATTTGGGACAGAGTGGACATCCCTAACAGATTAGTTTAATGTGTTGTCAAAAATACAAATACAGAGTGTTACTTTATAAAATAATGGATTTGTTGCTGGCGTTGCACACGCTGCTAAACGCGGTTCCTTTGGTCAGCATTTCCTGATAGTCATATAACTTCCTGGCGGTGTTTTTGTTGCTGTTTTTCTTTCCTTTTAAATAAATCAACAGTCAGGCTACTGTCCCCCATCACGTGGAACAAAGCTGAATGCTCCGAGTAGTCCCTGTGCTGTTTACATGAATGATTTCAGAGGAAATGTTCTCACGTTGGCATCGCTGGAGCTACAAAGGTTCATTGAGATCAGACTGAAAGGTGGGCGCTGTGCAGCCTCCCGCAGCTGTCCCCCTGGCACCATTAGGAAGAGAGCTTCCGAGCTGCCGGAAACATCTAATGGGTGGATTTAAAGGAGAACTGAATCTTCCTGCTTGGACTCCACACACTTTGTTAATGCGATATCTTTGAAGTATCCCTGGGAAGACCCAACGTCTGAAATCTCTAAAGCAGGCTGCCCACCCCATGCGATATTTGTGTGCTTTGGCTGCATTGCCCCTGCCACCCATATAGGTTTCATGAAGGCAGCTGGGAAAAGTGGGAAGCTCGCTGGAATGGTCTGAAGCATAGGCTATGCACTGGCTCCAAACGTAAGGCAAAACAAGGTGAGTACTGGGCTCAGCACATAGTGTTCCTAAATTGCTGTGACTTCACCTCACCTTGTGTGCACTGAACCTGCTGTTCCTACACAAATCCAGATTTTTAATCTTATTCTGCAAGTTTTTCCCATGGAAAGGCATAGCCCCACGGAGTTCTAACACCAATATGCAGTGCACTAAGCTGCACCAGATATGAGTGTGGGATGAATTTATCCCTTTTTTCCTCTTCTCAGGATCTCCCAAATATAATGAGTTTAATATAATTTTCCCCACTCAGACTTCAAGTCAGAGACCAAGAATGCAAATAAGACTGCTACAGGTATCCGATCTACCCCAGTGTTGTTACCTGAGAAAGCAGCAGCATTTACTTCATGGTCCTGAAGGTTGCCAAGGTGCTGTCGTTCCCACTCCATCATGGTTCTGTGGCTCCTGGGACCTGAGACTGTGCATCCCTGGAGCTAGGTGGTCCATAGTGACCATGGGTATACATTCATTTATTTTTTTTTTCAGACCATTTATGTCCTTTTTGCAGCACTGTGCTGCGGATCTGTAGAAGAAAACTGTTTGCTTATGGCAGTTATGGCAGTATATTACAACCTAGTTAGCTGATGGGGCTGCAGCACTTTGAATCTCTTTTGCCTTTCCATTTCATGTTTCTCTGACAATATTTCTCTGGTTTCTCTCAGTGCACCTCCACTGTTTTAAGATTTGGATTGTTTGGCACAACTCCAGGCTAGAGGAACTAGGAATGTGAATGCAGATTCTGTTAAAACTGCACGTGTGCAGGGCAACCAGAGAGCTGGTGCAACCAGCACCATTGGAATATCCCCCAAAGAGAGGGGACAGCTATAGGTGGGTGGCCACAGCGCAGGGACAGAAAGAGCCTTGCCCCTGAGTCCTGACATCTCTGATCTGTGGGTGTTGCAATATACCTGGAAATACTGCTGATGCTATTTTAACTTTGAAATGAACTAAGTTCATTTCAGTGCTATTATTTGGATGGAGCTTAACATCAGGTCCCTCACTCACCTCTGGGGTCCATGAGCAAACCTCAGAAGCTGGCCCGATGCGTGCATTTTGAGAGTATACAGGCTTGAGGTTCAAAGATGTCCTTTGAACTGCCAGCCATTACATTAAGGCATGACAGGCTGAAACAACCACACAGCCAGAGAGATGGATTTTCATTCAGTCTCAAATGCTGTGGCACAGCACATCAAGGTGAGCTCATCAGTCATGCTCATCTCACCAAAATACAGTCTCCCAGTAAAGCATTTTTCTTCAAGTACATGACCTACTCAGATTTTCCTTTGAAGAAGAGAATCTGGGACTTGGAAGTCAGCTGGCCCTATGCCTGCACAAATCGGAGCTCCCACTACACTGCAGGTGGCTTTAGGGTAAGAGCGAGGTTTCTCAAAGCCAACACTCTGCTCAGTTTACATTATGCCTCCCACAGTATCTCCCCATACTGAAGTTGAAAATCCCATCATTGAGAAGAGCTTATTGATTTGGCAGAGGATGAGAAGATGAGGCAGGATACCTACATCCTGACTCGCTGCCATGGCAGAAATCGTGCATTTCCTATGAGACATACTATCCTGGTCAACAGAGAACCAGTAAGTTGACATTTCAGCCGGTGAAGAAACTCCTTTATGGCATCCAATGTCTTTTTGGTGCTCTGATTTAATATTGCCCTTCAGACAAGCACAATTCTCAGCATTCACAGCTCACAAATCACTGTTATGAGAATCACTGTTTAGCAGACCTAGAGAACAAAATGCCCATGAAGGTGTCTGCTATGTGTTCATTTGCAGGCAACTGTGAGCAATTCTACACAGCTGAAACACCCCCAGTGCTTAAGGCTGGCAGCAAGTCATAGATGGCAGAGAGATTTAATTCCAGTGCCACAGATGTCAGATCTGAACTTCTGCTGCCTTATACTTTCACTGATATTTTCACTCAGGCAAAATAGGGGCCAGATCTACCATCTGGGAAACCCTACGTGTCCTGCCAAGTATAATGTGGATGAGAAAATAAGTGGTTGCCAAGAGAAACTGGGGAGTAGCATCAGTGACTCCAGTTAGCTTCTTAGGAGACCCACTCCTTGTTTTTTGAGCTCTGTAGCTCAAAAGCTACATGGAAGATCCACAGTCCCCCTGCATTGGTACACATGAAAAAGGGACGCTGTGGGTTGCTGACACACACTGATCCATCTTGGCTCATGATACAGGTGTGCATTGGGAGCCTTTTATTTTGACGTTGTCGTACCAGGTAGGCGAACAGAAAACAAATAAGAGCAGACATCTCATTTTAAGAGCAGGGATTGAAAGGTCTTGCCAGTCTTCAGAACAGAGAATGCTGCTGTATTTACTTGCAAGGATGTTGTTTTTTCAGATGAAACAGTGCATGAGACTTTCTATGTCAAAGTACTTGTGAAACAAGTTTGTGCCCTGTGCTTCATTTCATAGAACTTACTTTGGAGAAGGGTCACATTTTATCTTCCTCCTTCTTTACCTCAGAAAGAAATTCTGTGGTCAGTTGTTTTATTTCCTGAGGAGAGTGGTGTAGCAGGGGAGAGATTAGTGAAAATCACAGCTATCTTGGTAGAAGTCCTTTTGTGTATCTGGAGTCTATATGCAGAATGAACCAGATGCTGTCAGACTTTTCCAGTTAGGGCTGTGACAAGGGTGAAATAAGCAATTCTTCTTTCTCACAGATAGCTGTGGCCCCAGTTCATTAATCAGCCATCACTCAGACAGACTCCAGCAAGGAATGCTGATAGCATCGCGGCCGGAGCGAGCAGGCTGCAGCAGGGAGAGCAATGCTGACAACACCCCGTGCTGCAGCTCTCACCATGGGGGCTACCAGCATCAAATCCTGCCATGTCTCAGCACTTTTCCATATCCTAAAGGTGAACTACAGGCAATCTCAGATCTGGCTCTGAGCTTTTAAACAAAGGGACCTTTAATGTCTCAACAGGACAGAGCCAGGAGCCCCTCCAACCTATATGAAAGGCTGTCATAATTAAAACCAAACAGAAACTGTCTGAATTCCTTATTAAGGACACTTGCTAGAGCAACTTTAACCCCTGAGTAGCCTAGAAAGCTAATAATGTTTACAGATGTTGATAGGAGCATATACCCAAAGGCTCTGCAAATGAGTGGCAAGGGGACAGATTCAGAGCTGGTGTAAACCAGGGGTGGAACGCCTCTCAGGGAAGTGTGGCAGTGGTGCTGACCAGAACACATCTTTGACAGTTATGCAAAAACCCTGAGCTTGAATTCACATGTGAATGTTTTCCTGTGTGGTTTAACAGCAGTGTTTCTCCACATGTTCCAGCAGCCCTGCTCTCACCACACAGAAGGGTGACAAGGCCCAGATAAGGACAGCAGCTAAAAGGGGTAGAACTGTAAGCAGGAGGCTCACCAATGCTTGTAAAGAATGCTGCAAGCAGAATAAGTGACCAGAAATAGGTGCAAGATTGGTCTGTCCAGCTCAGCCATCCCCGGGCAGACAGACCTGGGTGATGTGTGAGAAGAACCCCCATAGAAAGTCAAACTTTGAGTTCACTGTCACAAAACTGCATCCACACCAGGAACCTGGGGGATCAGAAATCTCCACACAGCCCAAGCTATACCATCCTGGGGAAACCCCTCCATCCCAGAAAATGCACGTGCACAACACAGGTCGGGATAGAACAGATGATAAAAAAGGCAATTCCGTTTCCCAAAATCTATCCTCCATATACTTGTGATTTTTGAGTGAAAAAAAACAGAAGCTGAACACATTCCCATCCTATTGATCCGGATCAGCTGGGTGGAAGCACGGAGAGGGGAATTAGTGCGTTTCATGGGTTGTTTTTAGTTTTTAGGGACTTTGTTTGTCCATATATTAAGTGAGAAAAGAAAGGTTAAAAAAAGTAAAGTTTAAAAAAAAAAAAAAGGAAATCTGTTTTCTTATTTTTAAATAAGCTTTTTGGATTTGTCTATTCACCAGAATTGAAGAAAATGAAAAATATGATTATTCATCTCTCTGAGAACAAAAAAATTGTTCGACATTATTTTACCATCTCTTATGTGGTATTATTTGATGCAGTTAACTCGTATTGTATTTACAGATACTCATGGATAAACACCCAGCTTCCAAAATTATTCATTTCTCTTACAAATGGGAACAACAACAAAAAAAAATACATGACATCATTTTCTCTGTTGTCAAACCATGAGTAAATTTGAATACCCTTTTAAGCTAATAGCATTTCCAGTATTCTCTTGAGTATGAAATCGAGGCATCCCGAATAGTCACAGCAAAGCACATTCAGAGCACTTCTTAGGTGGACATGGAGACTGTTTAAGAAACTACCAAAGTGGACTTGTGACTCCACTCAGGAAAAAACGCAATCCGCTATATTAGGGTATCATTAAGTCAAGAAAATTTATATTATGACTCTTTTTCTCCTATACATTTTCAGTGTTCGGGAATAATTTAACTGGAAAATAAAGGAAGACTGTGTGTGCAAGTCTACATGCATGTCTGTGTAATTGTATATATACATATATTTATATATATATGCTGATATTTCCAGCTTGTTACATTAAGATTTTTATCTGCATACCTTTTATTAATACCAGTTAACCAGCTAAAATGGGCCCTGTACAAAGTTGAGAAAATCCCTTCCAGATATGATTGAAGAATGTCCCTTTACCTCCTTCCTCTCCAAAACTGTGTGAGTTGTGTCTAACCACAGTGCTTCCACAAAAAACAAAAGTTGCTCTCAAGAAGTGAGGTGGATGGGAGAGACCTCTGTGCCTGGAAGAACACTGCAAGAGAACTGCCAGGGTATTTATGGAAATAAAGATCCAAGACAAAGCCAAGATACAGTTGTCAGCGTAGATCATTTCTTGGTGACAGTTTAGTGCCATTGACATTATTTGCTGTTGAAACCAATGCCACCCCAAAAATATCTGTAGTGCAGGAAGGAGCACTGCTGTGAGCCAGTCTGAGGGGGGTTCCCCCTCATGAAGGGACCCACCGTGACGGCATCATGGCTGCCAACCCCAGCTCTCTTACTGCCCCACAGCTGCCGTGCAGGCGTCTTGAAGCCCCTGACCAGGACTGGTTGGATTCACTGCTGACAGAAACCATCCATCACTCTTTCATCAATAATCCCCATTATTCTGCTTGTTTAAATGCTGTTGGAGTAAAAGCATTCTGGGGAAAATAGATGTCTTTCTGGATTACAGAGGATCTGCGATAATGACTCCCTTCAGTGTGCAGACCGCCATCTTGTGCAATGGTGGAGGCTTCACAAGCCTAGGGTACCACCCTCTGAACCAAACCCAGCTCCTGGGGCTCGTGTCCCTGCTCTTTGCAGAGCACCACGGTTAGAGAAGCTGGCATCATGAGGTTAAAGTAATGAGAAGTGACAGAAAAGCAGGCTCGGTGAGGGAAGACTTGGTCATGATGTCTGACAAATCTGGAAGCGTGCTTTCTGTTCCCAGACGTGGCAGAGTGCCTGGCACCCTCCAGGTTTTCTTTGGAGAACATAACAAGACCTCAGGACTGCGGCTGACCCATCCCTCTGTCTGGTGACTGACAGGGTGGTGACAGAGATGCACTTAAATCTGCATCCCCTGAAAAGCCGTACAGCTGAGGTGCATCCACCAGGCTGAGAAGGCCCTTGAGGACAAGGACAGCCTGCTCTTGCTCCTTTCCAGCCGGGTGGCCATCTCTGCTGGGAAGGCTTTGCACGGGATTGCGGTCCTAGTTTACATCCAAGGGACATACCTCACTAAGTCAGACAGACACGACGACTCCCAGCAATACCCCGAGGGACAAGGTCGGCTTTGCAAGGCCTGTGCACAGCCACTGTTGAGCAGATTGGGAAAAATATTCCCATAGCGTGTGGAAGACTGCTCACAGGGGCTGCGCAGATACATTTCATCATAATACATAAATTAAAGGAAGAGTTTAGAGTCCATAAATAGTCTAATTAACCTAAATCCTTTATTTTGCTTTAGCTGTAAGAAGCCCTGGATTCTTAGCTAGTTTGCCTTGCCAAACAAAATCTCTCTCACTGCTTCATTACTGACCCAGCAAAGTTAAGTGGTGTCGTTTTTATTGAAAAAACATGGCAAAGTGTGTCACAAACCAAGAAGCACTAATGTAATTTGCTACTGCTCCGCTTCAAGCGCTATGAGAGAACACAAACAAGTTGAGCTGAAAAATACAGACTGCCAAAAGCTGTGTTTCTGCTCTGTATTGGCTGGGTTTTGGACATGAAAGAGGGAGAATACTGTATTTTGAAACAAACGAGAAAGAGCTTACAAATATAAATCAAAATCTGCCTGCTGTGCAGCATTTAGTTAGTACTTTCCTGAATCTGTTGTTGTTGTGCCGGCTCTATCGTGAGGCCGATCTCTTCTTTTTGTTTATATTTTCCTAATGCAAATTGTGACTTCTACCCTGGGAACATGACAAAGTCTTTCTTCACAAATGCAAAGAAGACAGGAAGCTCATGGTTCCCACAAAGCCACTCTGACTCTTCCTAGATGTGATAATTTTGTTAGCAGGATCCCAGACATCAGAGCATGGATCAGTGAGCGAGGCTAATAAGCCATGGAGCTCCCATCCACCCATGGAAAGAGTCATCTGTGCAAGTCCAGTCTGCTCTTCATCATCCCACACCAAGCCATGCAGCTTCTCCTCAGTCAGTGCGTATTTCACTGAAGCAGACAGCAGATCCCAGACTCTGCCTTTGTTTCACCACTGGCAGCTCCAAAACAGGGCTCCTGAACATTTATCTTAGGCTGGTCCCAGGAGGCGCATCAGCCCGTGCAGCTCAGCCCACTAATCCTGCTGTGCGATGCTGACACCCCTGAGCAGCAGCACAGACTGCCTGGAGCTGCGCAGTGCAAACCACCAGGGTATTTACCCAGCTTCTTGGACAGGTTTTGCATCCAGTAGAATTCTGTGCTCTCACTGCCATACTTCTTCTATGTCATTAGCTGCCTGCTGTCAAGCACACCAGGGTTCATTTTCTTTGTACAGCAATCATCCTCTGCTGTTTGACAAAACCTTTGCAAAGAGCATATTTCTTTGTGATACTACCACAGTTTGTTTGCTGATATCCCCCAGTCCCAGATCACTCTTTTAAATAAAGCCATCAGTGTATATTTATATTCCCTCAGCGTATTAACTTCCAGCTCCCCATCTCTTGTTACGCCTATGACATACTATACTGCAGAGCAGCAAGTCGAAGAAGTGCTGTGGCTGACCACCTGGTGCTGGAAGATGCAAGTTCAGGTAAGACATGCCCTGCTGCAATGAAGCATTGCTGAGATTTATGGTTAGTATGTGGGGGTCTGAGCCCTTGTATACCGTGGAAAGAAAAACAGATCCAAGGCAAAGCTGTCAAGGTTGGATATAACTGTGATATGGGGGCTGCCCAATAGGTCGGCTTTGCTTCTGGCACGTGATTGTGTATTTTCACAAAAAAATAATCAGAATGACCTTTTCCATGGCCATCTCCTCACTGCTTCAGAAAAAGAAGCCTATGCATTCACAGTTGACAGCTTTAGAAAGGTCAAATAAAATCAGATTAGGCCAAAATATACATAAAATTTCAGTTACGGGTTGCAATAATTTAATGGGCTCATCATTTGCTTGCACCATGGATTGGCAGTTAGCAGAGCTCGGATTTAAGTGCTTGCCTTTGTTTCATGCCTTTGCCTCACCACAAGTGGACAAGTGTAAATTGCTCCGGCAGCGTGCTAAAACCATGGAGGGTTTTTTAAAAAGCCTAATCATTAGAAACAGGAAATCGAAGGTTGGTGGAATGGGACCTAATTAATTACGTCTATCATACGTGGAAGAAGTGAAATGAAAATGTGAGTTGCAGAAATGAACAACCTTTATAGTCAACCTTTGTTCAGGATTAGAAATAGGCAGTTGGGACCTAATTATACAATGCAATTTCAGAGTAAGCAGATCCTGCAGGAATAAATGCTGTACGAAAATAAATCTGCTGCTTAGAAAGTAATATATAAGCTAGAACAAGGATTTGGACTCCTAACAAAAAGGTATTTAGAGACTAATATCCACCTTGGCTGTCAGTCAAAGCCTACCCACTGAAAAGAAAACAATAATAGATTAATAACACGAAGAGTTATTGAACAGATGATGCCAGTAGGACTGGGAACAAGGAAATGTCACAGGCCTGAGTTCAGTACAGTGCACCAAGTTTCCATCCATCTGGGCTTCCTGCTGCCCCTGGGGACCTATGCCTGGAGATGGCAGAAGTCGGCATTCTGAGGAGTACTGAGCCTCCAGCACGCTTTCTGCGTGGAGCAAGTGCATGGTACACACTCTTGTTGCATCTTATGAGTTTAAATCCAGTCTTGCTGTATTTCCATGCTTGCAGAAGAAGGAAGAAAGAAGGATATCTTTTGTCAGTTCATTCCCAGGCTCTTAAGTCACGGGTTAGGGCGGCAGTACGAGGCAGCCGTCATTTCTGCAGCAGCAAAGATGAAAGTCAGACAAAATAATCCAAAGAAGTGCTTAACCATGACTATTAAGTCCCAAAGGATTTATCAGAGTTTACTTTCCTCTGACTTCTAGGAGAGACTTCGGCTGAAGTCCATTAAGCAAATTAAAAAGCAGAAGGAAAATAAACAGAGATTAATGGAGATAGGAATTTTATGAAGGAAAGGAAACAGCCAGTCCTTGTGACAAAGCTCCTGGGCTGCTATTCAGGTTTTAAGGCCCCCAGACCTTATAAATGGAGGAGATTATTCTCTTCACGTTACCCTGCTGGTAGTCGTAAAAGAGAGTTAATAGAATTTTTTTTCCCCCACTGAGAAGTCCTGTAGAAACAGGAGTAATAATATAATCCATAATGTTTCAGCTCAGTGCGTGACACGCAGCTATTCGTTCCTTTGTTTCCGAGCAGGGAATGGTGCTGTAAATCTTGCAGCGACACAGATACTGTACTGCCTCTGTGGCATTTTATCTCCTGCTGAAACTGAAACCCATCTGAGCAGCTTCCCACACAATTAGGGACTTGCATGTCAGAACAACCAGGCAGGATTGCCGTATTTATAGCTTTGGCATCGTGATTAATATTTAATCCAGAGAAGATATCACAGGCATGTTTAAAACCTCATTTTGCTTGTTAAAAAGTACTTTGAAACCAAGAAGATGAGAAAATCATGTCATTATGGAGCTCTGTTACTTATTATCTTTAGATAGTTTAAATTAAAACAAATGCTCCCATAAGGGGGAGATTCCTTCCGCTGCTCATCTTCTAAGTGGTTTTCTAATTTTCACTGGGTTTCCTTGTGTTCATGGCCAAAAACAAAGACATACCCAAATGGGAAGACAAGAGCGAGCAAGAACGGCAGCTGTGCCATGCAGGCAGGCCCTGACCCAGTCGGTACCAGCGCCAGGGCAGGAGCAGCTTTCATTGACCCAGTGGGAGATATTGACATGCCAGGAGCAGGCACTGGGGTGTACAGACAACCTGAGGAAAATGGGTATGCTCACATGTTTTACTGCCTTGACTGGAAGACTGTCTCACTGGGGGTTGGAGCTAGATGATCTTATAGTTCCTTTCCAACACAAACCATTCTATGGTTCTGATTACTCGTCTTTACAGCACCAAACACAGTACAAACGCGTAACTCTTTCTTGCCACTGCTAATTGATTGATTTGTGTGATAATTTCTGGCTTGCCCCTTAATCATGGGCAATTCCCCGTAGAAGTTAAAATCATTTTGGCCACAGTTTAACTTGAATTCTGTTCAAGGGATCACACCCTTGCCCAGCTGGAGACATACGAAACAGTTCTGCTATTATTCTCGGTGAGAAGGTGATATTTCTCTGTTTGTGCAAATATCCTGGAATATGAGCTTAAAATATAAAAAAAGACTCCTGCCTGTAGACTCACTTGCAGGAACAGTTTTCACATGAAGCAGAAAATGAGCCCTCAGAAGAGCTATCCCTGAAAAGCAGAGCCATGGCTGCAGTGCTCCCTGGCTGTGCTGGCAGGGCCACCAGGGCCTCCCGTCTGTGGCCCCAGGCATGGGGCAGGGCTTCTTCCCTGGCTGACAGTCAATGGACACGGGGCTGGGGGCTCTTCAAGCCCAGTCACCAAGGGATGACCTACCGTGATGCCCATCCGGGGTCTGGTGTTGAGCCCCGTTGCTGATTTCTTTCTCTACATGTCTATATATATGGTCAGGGACAATAAAAATGGGAGATATTCTGAAACATCTTGATGCCAAAACTGTTTCCTAACACACACAAATAACTGTTTTCATGAGATACTGCCCAACTCCCTCCACTCATACCTCTTCCCTGAGCTGGATTGTTCCTGCAGACCTACAAGGTAAGTCCAAACCTGCACTGCACTGCAGGAACCCCTAAATTAGACTTCATCTTCAAACTGCTGTGGGTAAAAGGCCAACTACATCCTGAGCTGCATTAAAAAAGGGGTGGCCAGCAGGGAGAAGGAGGTGATTGTCCCCCTCTACTCAGCTCTTGTGAGGCCCCATCTGGAGTACTGCGTCCAGGCCTGGAGCCCCCAGCACAAGAAAGACGCAGAGCTCTTGGAATGGGTCCAGAGGAGGGCCACTAGGATGATCAGAGGTCTGGAGCGCCTCTCCTATGAAGAGAGGTTGAGGGAACTGGGCTTGTTTAGCTCGGAGAAGGCTCCAGGGAGACCTCATTGCAGCCTTCCAGTATTTGAGGGGTGCAAATATACAGGAGGGGCAACTGCTGTTTACAAGAGTGGATAATGATAGGACAAAGGGGAATGGTCTTAAACTGAGACAGGGGAGATTTAGGTTAGATATTAGGAGGAAGTTTTTCACTCAGAGGGTGATGAAGCACTGGAACAGGTTGTCCAAGGAGGCTGTGGATGCCCAATTCCTGGAGGCATTCAAGGCCAGGCTGGATGTGGCTCTGGGCAGCCTGGTCTTGTGGTTGGTTACCCTGCACATAGCAAGTGGGTTGAAACTCAATGATCATTGTAGTCCTTTTCAACCCAGGCCATTCTATGATTCTATGAAAGATGTGAAAGAAATTGCCCCAGGGAAAGAATTTTAATTCAGTTAAAGCCTTGGGCAAATGCCCTGGACTTGTAGGTTGTGACTCACTGCATGCTGGTAATTGTGTAAAAGGCTGATGTGCAAATAGAGGCCAAGGGTTAGTGAGTCTCACTGTAGCTTCCTCACAGTACTGAGGCCACTGTACATCATGGCTCCTGCGCAGAGGCTCAGCAGCATGGGGGTAAGAGGCCAAGATGTCTGAGCAGCTAAACCATGTAACCCTTCCCTTAGTAGGCCCCTGTTGTCAGCTTTCTGGTTCAAGACACCTGACTCTTCACCACTAAAGCAAAAAAACTGCATCTTGATGGTACCTAAAGCTTTGCATTTTTCACATCTGCACAACTCATTTGTGGCCTGGACCATCTGGCAATGCTGCTGCCTACATGCATGGCTGCACGTGCGGGCACACACCTCTGGGGCTGTCCCCACAAACAGAGGCAGCAGCCAGCTCCCTTCCTTTGCCTTTCCTGTTCTGGCACACTGGGGCTTCCATGCCTTTACTCATGTTTTGGCTGCACATGGAAGATAGGCAGTCCTGACTTGGTTGGGTTGTGAAATGGGGCTGAGATGAGATAAATGCGGCCTCCTGGTTGTGTGGAGTAGATTTTTGGGAAAGCAATCATCCAAAGCTGTACTACTGCCAGGCAGGTCCAGGTCTTGGCTGGGGGTCTGCCACCAGCAGGGAGCTCCAGGGCAGACAGCAGAAGAGTTTCGTTCTGTCTGACCAGGAGACATCCTGTCATGCAAGAAGACTAAGAGTAAACTCTGTGCAAAGTCTGGAAGACTGGGGCTGGACCTCCTGCTCCTGTCAGACCAAAAGCTCCTCTTCCAGACAGGCAGAAAAGCTTATTAATAGCACTTTTTCCCTACTGGGAAGAGATTGAAAGTTGTAAGCATAGATGCATTTGCTCCTATTTTCCTCCCTCCTATCATCCCTCCTTCACGTGTGATAATGGAGGTAGGCACATCAGCATTTGTGGGAGAAAACACATTTATGGTTGTTGCTGGCCATGCAGAAACAGAATGCTGCCAGGTAGCATTCAACACTAATGGCAGTCCAGCGGAAGGGAGGATGAGCTCCCCGTGGGGAAATCTGCTTCATGCTGGCGTCCTGCTCTCGGGTGAGTTCCCTGGGCTGTGCTTCTCTCCCTGCAGATCTGCTATCAAGCAACGTCACTGATGATATCGTCTGTGCCAAAGGAATTGTGAGAAACCCACAAGGAATGGGTGCCTGGTAGGGATTATTTTAGCGGAGCTTGCATACGTCTCTGAAGGGACACAGCTGTCCTCCCATCAACCAAAGTCAGAACAGCCACACTACAGAGGAGGAATCTCTACAGAGCAGATCTCTCTCTGCTTTCAAAGAGCTTCAGAGATCTCCTTCGCCCACTTTTTGCCATCTCTTGTCACCAGGTGCTAAAGCTGGAAGCACTTAATGTGGAAGCATTTCTCCCTAGGGCATTTGAGGGCATTAATCACTGATATATCCTGGTGAATCTAGGTGCTGATCCTCGCCTAACGCAGCCCTGAACCACCCACAGGGCTCTGGGCTGCTATGAGAATGGATGTCTGTGAAGGAAGAGCAGCAAACAGGCTGAGGAAACAGAAGTGGGGGTAGAAGACAATTCCAACAACCATATAAATATGTGGTTGTCTGAAGTCCCAAGGCGTTTTGTGCAGAAATAGTGGTGTTAACCACTGAATCCTGAATGTGTTCCAATCTGAGGGACCAGATTCTGCCTCCAAGTCCCCCTCTACCATTTCAGTCAGCCTCATTAGCCTGGTCTGCTTCCTGTGGTGGGCTGCTGCTATGCCTGGTTCACCACAATAGCAGCAGTATTTCAGAGTAGAGGTGAGGTAAGTCACTTGTGCAGCATATGCAATAAATGGTCCTGGGCTCCTATGAAGTGAGCGTTGCTGTTGCACTCACTCTTTGCTACCTGCTCACTGAGCTGTTCAACTGCAATTGCCCAGGAGAAGAGGGACAGAAAGAGTCAGGACCTGCTATTGTAATTTGTTCCTTGTAAGCAGGGCTTAGGGAGTGTTAGTGTGGCACCACAGGACAGTGAGGGTTGCACTCCTCATGTCAGGCTTTCAGCCAGAGTGGAACAGCCTGCAAGTGCTTCTCCAGAGCTGGTAACAAAGCATTCTATTAGGAAGGTCCCTACAGAAAAAAAGCTCACTGGTATTTGGTATGAATGATATTGGTGAAGTGCCTAAAGAGCCCTTTTTACCTCCTCCACCTTCAGAGAGGACTGGCATTGCAACGGATGAGAGCTGTGTGAGAGGAAGGATGTGAGTGGTGAGAAAGCCCCAGCTCAGCTCTGCTGGGACTGCCTTTCCTCTTCTGGATGGGGAGAGCCTCTCGCTCTCACTGCCCAGCACATCTCAGTATTTACTAACTCAGTGCATTCCACAAAGTATAAAATAACTTTTAAAGTATAGAGTGGTCTTTAAAAAAAAAATAAACATTCTTAGTTTTCCATTTCCACATGTGATTGAGGATCCAGCCTCAAAAGATTTGCCCCAGGCTTTTTTGTGCATGCTTGAGTGGAAGTACAACTGGAAAGTGGGGGGGGGGGGGGGGGGAGGGAGGGCAGGAGATGAGGAGCAGGAGCTGGGCAAGCAGCAACATCCTCGGCACAGCTGAATTTTCAAAGGAAAAAAAAGGGAAGACCTCAAAAAAGGATGCAAACCTGCAAGCTTTTGAGCAGGGAGCATCTCTTATTTATGGTTATGATAAACATACAGTAAAGCATAACCCAAGATGCTGCTAGGTAAAAAGAACTTTTGCTTAAAATACTGCTTATTTCTCTTAGCGCTCACATAACTGTGTTACAAAGTACAGGAAGGTAAGAAAAGCATCATTTTACCTTCAAGCCACTACAATCCAAAAGGGAGGCTAGTTTAACCTTAGTGCAGACAGTTTCTGCTCCCTCTCAAGAGCTATGAAGCCCATGGTCCCTCACAGCTGCAAGAATGAAGGATGAGACAGGTAAGCTCCAGTTCTCCATCACCACTGCCTGCAGATCTGTTCACCCCATAACCTGTTGATTCTGTGGTTGGGCTTGTACAATATACTTCAATGCTTGAGAGATCCTAATCGTTCTTGTCCTAAGGAAAATCCAGGGCAATCTATATAGTCTCTTCAGTTAAGGCCAACATTTTAATTTGTGGCTTAGTTGCACCTTCTCCTTGTGTTCTGGACATGGCAGACATTTCAAGTACTCAAACCTTAGTGCAGTAGTCCTGGAGCAGGACACAGGGCAACTGTGTTCACTTCTTGATGTAATCCAGGCACATCCAATCTGCAGGCCACCATGGCGGGCAATGCAGCCCATCCTCTCTCTGTGCTATGAAGGCAGTGACTCTTCACTGCCACACAGCCTTAGGCACATGCCCATCGCTCAGCAACAGCCAAACCCTCAGTGCACTATTAACAGTGCCGACTGAAACTGGAGCACAGGGAGGGCAGTGCTGTGCAGTGCTGATTCGAATGACGGCAAACACTTCTGTGTATTTTGATACGTTGGCTAAACACAGGGCTTTGAACAGTGAAGAACAGGTATCCATGTTTTCCATTTTGAAAAAGGAATTTGAAAATAGAATCACAGAATCCTTAGAGTCGGAAGGAACTTTTAAAGGGCACCTAGTCCAACTCCCCTGCAATGAGAAGGGACATCCACAGCTCAATCAGGTGCTCACAGCTTCCTCCTGCCTGGCCTTCAAAGTCTCCAGGGATGGGGCTTCCACCAACTCTCTGGGTAACCTGGTCCAGTGCCTCACCACTCTCACTGTTGAAGACTTCCTCCTTATATCCAACCTGTATCTCCTCTCTTTAAGTTTGAAACCATTTCCCCTTGTCCTATCACCACAGACCCTGCTAAAGAGTCTGTCTCCTTCTTTCTTATAACCTTCCTTTAGATAATGAAAGGTGGCTCTCAGATCCCCCAGAGCCCTCTATTCTCCAGGCTGAACAAACCCAGATCTCTCAGTTCTTGTAGGGGAAGGCATTCCAACCATTGGATCATTTTTGTCACCCTCCTCTGGATGTACTCCAACAGGTTTATGTCTCTCCTGTACTGAGGACTTGGCATCTGGACACAGTATTCAATGTGAGGTCACACTAGCACAGAATAGAGAGGCAGGATCACCTCCCTGACCTGCTGATCATGCAGCTTTGGATACAGACCAGGATACTGCTGCCTTCCTGGGCTGTGAGGGCACATTGCTGTCTCACACCATCCTGCCATCCACCAATACCCCCAGGTCCTTTTTGGCAGTCAAGGCAACCCCCCCCAGTTTGGGGGTTGCCTTGACCCAGATGCAAGACCTTGTACTTGGCTTAGTACAACCTTATGAGGTTCTTTTGGGCATCCTGCTTAGCCTGTCTAGGTCCCCTCCTCTGGATGGCATCCTGTCCCTTTTGTGTGTTGACCACACCCCACAGTTTGGGGATTCAAGACTGCAGCTCAGGCCCAACCCAGCTTTTCAAATTGCAGGGGAGGAGACTCAACACCACTGGATAGACATAGAGCATTTCAGTTTCACGCAAGCCTGGAGGCTTACTGGTTTCCCAAAAAAACAAGCAGACCAAACAAGCCTATCCACAATACAGACTAAATTTACCAAGTACTTTTCAAACCCATGTTCTTTACTATGTTTGTTTAGTAATCAACAAACAATTAAAACACTCATGAATTCTTCTACTACTGTGCCTCCTGGGCAAGATCTTTTTGACCTCCGTGCATGATTTTTTCATACTATAATGAAGGTAGCTCAATTAAGAACTTAGAGACCTTGCATTTTCTTGTCTAGTTATCAAGATGCACTTAAACATCCTGATTAAGTGTTCTGTATTGGCCTTTGCTGAAAAGTCGAAAGAAGTCCTGACACCTGTGTCGTTTTCAATAAGCAAAGGATTTTCATCGTGTTTCTCAAATCCTATATTCTAAAATTTTATTGTAAACATTTATTGGGTTCTTTTCTGCATAATGGAATAATGCAAACTCATAAATAAGATCATTTTGATCTTCCTATGTATAGTCAGTTATTTAGTCAGGAAATACTACACAGGTGTATGGCCACAGCAGTGAGTAAAGAAAAACAAAAAAGAACCCAGCAGTTTCCATTAGCAGAATATACAGTATGAGTGTATATAGGAACATAGAACTTAGTATGAATATTTACTTTACAAGTGGCATAGATGCCTGGGACAAGTACTTTCATTCCCTGCGTAATCTCAAACAATCTTGGAGGCTGTAGTGATGATGCTAAACAATGTGTGGATTACCCCAGTGTGAAAATGTCAGCAACGTAAACAAGTTTGATACTTACATACATAGTTCTGAAATCTACAGTTGTGTTTGATCTTATGTATCAGTTACTTAAGCATTAAAAATTAAGATACAGATCTTTTCTTATTTATTAAAGATTAAAAAAATCTTGTGTTAAAAAAAAATAATAATAATCAAAACATCTGCTACATCAATGTAAACAGTAAGACACTTCCATAGGGTTAAAAGGGTGAAATTTACAATACTTCATTGATTACCTGTTCATTTTATATCAGGCGAAAAATTAGCTTTGCTTTATTTCATTTTCCTAGCAGAAGTCACTGTGGTGAGTCAGAATTTACAGAGCTGGGTAAAGGACAGAACCATGTTCTGTGTGTTGAAGAACAAGAGTATTTTTTTTTGGTAATCATTGTATCTACTCTTTTTCCTCCATCATATACTCTACTACTTGAGTAAAATGAAGATTCCATGACGTACTTTTAAGTAGAGATTTGAAAATCACAACACGTTACATAAACTGTTCATTAGTATATTCGTTTAGTTTGTCACTGTTAAAATTTTGCAGCATGAGACATGTTGATGTGCTATAGGCAGACTCCTCAAAAGCACAAAATGCAAATGCTATTGCCTACAGTAGGATATATTTTCTCACAAGGTGAGAATTCGCTCTATCCAGTTGTGTTACTGTGCTCTCCATATCTGATGTAGTTTCCATGGGAATAAATAGGAGGCATTACTTTCCCTGTGGCACAAGATGATTCCTCTTCACTTCATGTGGCCCAGGCAACCCATGATGTGATCAGTCACAGTTCTGTCAAATGACATATCACAAGAGCTCTGTTATCTTCCTCAGCACGATGCACAGTTGGCCCACTGCAGGGCTCAGAGCAGCTGCCTTGCACAGCTGATGGGTAGCCTGTCTTTCCCTTCCACTCAAGGCAAAAACCTAGGTGTGCTACTTCACTTTTACTTGGAAAGAGAGTAAGAAACTTGCTTTCAACCATATCCATTTGAAATCCCAAGAAAGGAAAAAGACTGTTTACCTTTATTTCCTGGTGAAAGATGACTTTCTATGAAGTAGTGTTTGCAGGGGAAATTTGGTAATCCTCATGAAAAACCAGTATTCCCCAACCTGCAACCCCCCAGTGACATGAGGACAGCAGGTAATCTGGCATGCTGTTGTTCCTGAGCACTTAAATACTTGAGGAGCTTGCCAGCATACATGGGCAACAGGGATCATGAGATCATCTATAGGCGCGTTTTGGAGGAACGAGAAACCTCCTGTAGAGATAGAAACAAATTAATGTAAGGGCCTACTCCTGTTTCCCCATGAATTCGAAGGAAGTTTTACCACTGATTTTAACAGGAGCAAGACTGACCTTAGAGAGTATGCCATCAAAAAGCTGCAGACTTATTCAGAGTATTTCAACACCGCCATTATAAGTCCCATCTTTCAGACTTGGACATAAATATTCACTTGGCAGGAATCTCAGCCTACGAGCAAATTAGGGGATTTGTTTTTCACTTTTTTTTTCACTCACAATGAGAAAAAAAAAAAAAAAAAAGGACAGAAATAAAAACATCTTGGATGTTTTTAAGTTGCTGGTGCTGTGTAAAAATGTCTCGTCTTTGCACTGCTGAACCTTAAAAAAGACTTCACTTGTTCTTAAATAAAAATGCAAAATAAACTAATTGATAATGCACTCACTATTTTCTGCTGCAAAGAGAAGTATGTGATACCAGGGGATCAGCCAGCAGTCAGGAAGCTACTCCTGGAATGGTGGAGATGGATCAAAGCAGCTGGAACTGTTGGGCCAGTGTTACAGACTACCCAAAATGCAGCTGTATGGCCAGCCAGCCAACCTTACAGCTCTGCTGTCATCTTCTGGAAAGCAATTTAAGACTGGGCTACCTGTGTAGCTATTATAAGGACATGAAAGTGTTGGTATGAAGTTTATGAGGTCAGGAAGGAGAGCTGGTCCTGTGCTCCCATAAGATCAGTTGAACCAAGCCCTGGATGCAGTGTGAATGCAGGAGGCACTCTGAGCATCCATGTCAAAGGTAATACTGCAAACCCACTTTCTCTGTCTGTTTAGCTACTAGACAAATTCCACTTCTTCCTTCTTCCAACCTGAATACACAGCCAGATTCTTGGGTCCTGTAGATGGCAGATATTAGATGAGGGTGAAATTAGCTATTTTCTCAATGCATGCAGAATTCTCAGTTCTGTGCAGAATTATACAAAGTGTCCTGAGCTCAGGATGCCTCAAGCAAGCAGGGACAATTATTTCCTCCCAGTTTGAAAGGAGATTTTTTTCTGGTGCCCTCTCAGAGATCTCCTCTTGTCACCACTGCTCTGTGTGGTCTGGCTGCCAGCTTGTCTCTCCCCCAAATCTGCTCCCAGCCTTCCCATGTCCTTCTCTTGCACACAGGCTTGCACACAGCCCAGTGTCACCAGTCCCCTGCAGGATGGGTGGCGGGTACACGTTGTCACCATGGAGCAGTTCCTGCCCAGTCTGTGCTCCCTGCCCACTGCCTGGCTGGTGTCCTGCTGCTTCAGCTACTGATCCCAGAGCTTACAGAAAGGAACACAATTGTTTTTACACAGATGCTGAGAGAGAGTCTGGCAACTTCAGCGTAATTTAATCTAAACCAGGATAATACAGTAAATATTGCTGTGTTTGCATAAGAAAATGTAGTGTGAGTAAAACAGCAGCTGCTGAGGCAAGGAACACTTGTATAATTCACAAGGAGAGAAAATGTTGAAAAGGTACAAAGTTTTGTAGTTTGGCCACCTTCACTGAAAAATAAAATCATTACAGAGACTGGGGAATATATTTAATCCTTTCTAACACTTTAATCTCCAAATCCTTGCCCATATCCACGGCCTGTGCTCCTGTGTCAGTGATGTTAAACAGGAGAGCCTGGTCTTGCACATTCAGCTCTGCGTGGAGTCAGTGCAGTATAAAGTCAGTGCTTCTGATCATTACTGCTATCTCCAAGAGATCTCCATGGGACTGAGGAGCTCAGTCTGGTGGCCTGATCAAAAAGATCAAGGAATGATATGACTACAGAACATAAGTACCTTCTTGGGGAGAAATTCTGGGCATGGCAGAGCTCTTTAATCTAGAGGAGAAAAGCATAACAAGAACCGATGGCTGGGACTTAACCCCAAGCAAATCCAACTGAGAAACCAGTTATGAACTTTTAATCAGTGAAAGGAGATTAATGACCAGAATAAAAGAGGAGGAAAAATGTGAGTTCTCCAGCTCTTCACATCTCCTGACAGAGACCAGAAATCTTTTCCTGGGTCTGAGGTGGTGGAAGACAGCTCCCAGGGCTCTGCCAGAGCGGAGGGGGGTGAAATCCTACAGTTGGGTGTCAGCAATTGCAACTCCCTCACCTTCAAGCTGGATCAGGCTCAGGTTTTACCCTTCACCTGAATGGCTTTGCCACATCTCCCACCCCTGTCTAGATGAGGTAGATTGCTGTCACCAGCTCTGCTCAACAACTTATTGTGACAGCCCCAGTACCTGCTGCATGTCCTGCCCCCATGGAGCAGTCTGGTGCCACTCCACTGGGACCAGCTTGTTACATCACCCTTTGCCGCTCTCTGTAACCGTTCTACCCACCACCCACATAGAATCATAGAAGCATTAAGGTTGGAAAAGACCTCTAAGGTCATCTAGCCCAACTGTCCACCTACTACCAATATTGCTGACTAACCCATGTACCTGAGTACCACATCTACACACTTTTTGAAAACCTGGACTCCACCACCTCCCTGGGATTATGGAGAGGGAGAGCTGTTTAGTCTTGCCTATGTTAGCAGGATCCCAAAGACTCCTAAGGGGAGAGGGGCAGAGGCCACCATGGACCTCTAACAGCTGGAAAGTGGAAGCCTGTAGGGCCCCAGGCTTCATTATTTTTGTCTAACTTGCATGACAGGGGAAGTATCCTTCATGCTTTAGATCTCAGACATTGTAATTGAATTTCCAAGGTTATTAGATAATGAGTTGAGTGTGTTTTTACTACAAGAGCCTTGAAATTGAACCTGCTCTATTTTTTTTTCCTCTTCCCCACAGAATCTCAGAATAAAAAGGGTTGTGAAGGACCTCTGGAGATCATCTAGTCCAAACCCTCTGCTAAAGCAGGTTCACTACAGTAGGTCACAGAGGAAAACATCCAGGTGGATTTTTAATATCTTCAAGGAAGGAGACTCCACAAGCTCTCTGGGCAGTCTGTTCCAGTACCCTGTAAACCTCACAGGAAAGAATTTTTCCCTCATGTTTGTATAAAACTTCCTGTGTTCCAGTTTGTGCTCTTTATCCCTTGTTCTCTCACTGGGCACTGTTGAAACGAGCCTGGCCGCTTGACTCCTTCCCTTTCAATATTTGTAAGCATTGTTGAGATCACCCCTCAGACTTCTCTCCCTCACAGGAGATAACTCCAGGCCCCTCATCATCTTTGTGGCCCTCTGCTGGACTCTCTCTAGCAGTTCTCTGTCTTTCTTGAACCGAGGAGCCCAGAACTGAACACAGTACTCCATATGTGCCTTCACCAGGGCAGAGTACAGAGTACAGTGCACCCCAAGATACCACTGGCCTACTTGGCCACAAGGCCATGGTGCTGGCTCACGGCCTACCTGTTGTGTGCCAGGACACCCGGGTCCTTTTTTGCAGAGCTCCTCTCCAGCAGATCAGCCCCCAGCTGTACAGCTGCTGGCTCCCTCCAGCTCAGAATTTCTGGATCAATGCAACCTGGACTACTGCAAACCATCTCAGGAAAATTACTTCAAATTTATGCCAGATTCCTTTCTCCTTTGAGTTTGCAGGTCACTTTCTCTCCTTAACTCCTTCTATCCATATGCTGAATCTTTTTTTTTAACAGTTTTCGGCTGACCTCATCCATGTTGGTCTCAGCTAGAGCAGTAACCTTCATGGAAACTTAGAATAAAATTCCTTCAGATTCTTTTGAATTGTGAGGGAGTGGTAAAGCACACTTTTATAATTGTTAAAAGGATAATCATTTCTTTTGGCAATCCTACAAGAAAATACATGATGTTGAAAGGTTAGCAGTAAAATAATCCTTTTTGGGATCTTGTGCTTTGCTTGGTTGAAGGAATTAAAAAAAATGACTTTATGAGATCTACCATGGCCTGGGATGTGCTCTAAGTTTTAGTTAAAACAAAGAAATTCAACTCATAGGCAACATCTCCTCATAGTTTTACTGGATTTTACATAAGACAGCAGCCGTGTCATGGCTGTTTGGATCGTTTTTATGAAAGAGTCTGTAAGTGGAATAAGAATAAAACATAATTTTTCCTTTAAAAAGAAACTAAATCAGTAAAATACTCAAAAAGCCATTCCTCAGTCTTACTCCCTTAGCTGCTTAACATTAGACTATAAGAAAATCAATGTGAAAAATACAAGAAAGATTTTACATGTGAGATCACCAGCAGGACTGGCTGATTTTCTGCACTGATCTGTACAGTCTATACTGGTATTGAGTGTCAGACCCCTTTGTAAACAGATTGCCCTCATACTAGCCAATAACGGTCCAACTGAAGATAAAACTAGCCCCATTCACATCACCCATAGATGTTCTTGCTCTTCAGAACTACAAAAATACAGTGCAGACAAACAAAATAATCAGAACGTTGTGCCATAATTGAACACTTCAAATAACAAGGAAAGCAAAGTGCAAAATGCAATGTTGTTGTAGTATATGTCATACTGACAGTGTGCACGGATGTCCCAGTTTCATTGGTTAAATATATAACGGCTACTTGTTTGAAGGTTTGAAACCTTCATGTCAGCATTTTCTGACTATTAGCAATTTCATTGTGCTGCTTGAAGTTGGCAGTATTTTGCATTTAAGTTCCACTACTATGAATTTTGCTTGTGTTTTACCAAGGAGCATTATAACACAGACCCTCAGGGGAAATTCCATTCCTCTTATTAAAAAATTGTGGCTATTTTATTTTCCTTATCTCTGCCATCCATTTCCTTTTGTTTCTCAATGCATTGCTGCAAATCACAAAGACGTTTCCTTGTCTGCTTTACTTTGGACCCCTTTAATGAAAGCTCCTACATAATCAAAGTCACAGGATTCATTTGATGAAGTGAGCTGGTTTTGCTGAAGGGTCACAGTTGGAGATTAAGTATTTCAGAAAAGCAAAAGATCTAAAGGCTAGAGAAATGGACAGTTTTTACAAGATATCAGATAAACATGCAGTAACAGAAAGAAATTCAGCTCTTACAAAGCAGAACAGCTCAGTGTGATCTGTCTTAACTATAACCAGGTGATCGGAGCCAGCCTCCCTGCAGAAAAGTGAGCCTTGCTTCCTTTGCCTCATTAGTCTGTTTTCTGTGGCATGATGTCATGGCCAGGAGGTACTTTGTACTCACCGACATGAGGCTACAAGCAGTGGTGTAACATAAGAGAGAGGAAAACATGAGAGCAAAAACATTTCCCTGCTCTCTTGCTTGTAGGTACTCTCAGGCTGCTGCTCAGCAGGCAGTAGAAGATCAGACTTTCTGACCCTGAGAAACAACAGTCATTGCTCTTTTGCTTTCATCAAAAATGAAAAGTTTGAGTAGCCAAAGTTTCTCAAGAAATATAAAGTTCTGGTAAATCCCCATGTAAAATACATTTTTTTGACGTTGTAATGCAAAATATTTTGACATTCTTGAACTGAAATTCCATGTTTGATTGTTGTGTCTGCTTGAGCCCTTGCTGCTGCTAGAGCCAGCATTGTGCCCAGTTCCTGTCTGTGTGCCAGGCTCCTTGCCTGGTACCTGGTCCCACATCTGTGACCAGATGGCTGCCAGACTGCACCAGCATCCCCTTCGAGGAGCTGCATGTGCCTTGGGAAAGATCTTCCAGGAAGGGGCCTTATCCATATCCCTGTAAAGCCAACTCAAATCACACATCCCGCTGCAGGTTCAACAAAATGAAAAGTCTTATTCTGAACAAGAGAGATACTAAATGTTTTATTTTATTCACCCTCTAAAATCAATAGAAAAGGACTTTCCCAAACAACGTCTTTGGTTCTAGTATCTAGGCTGTTGTAAGGAGGCACAGCCTGGGAAGGAGGGAGTTCGGGGAGTAGAAAAGAAGCACTGCGCTAGCTGGCCTTATTTAGGCAGCTGACCCAAACTTACAGTGACAATAGTGAGAGTTTAGAGGGCTGGTGTTCAGACACACACCTATATTTTAATGCCTGCAAGGGGGCTTAATCCTACATGGAACTCCAGGATGACTGTATCAGAAAAAACATCTGTACTGTCAGTGACCCGCTGCAACAAGAGCACGCACAAGCAGAGGCCTCCTGAGTGACTTGAACCCAATGTTGTCATTCCATCTAAAGTAAAGAGCAGCTTGTGGATTTTGCTTAGCTTTTGCCTTTTCCCATAAATTATCCAGACAAAGGTTGAGGTTAAAGTTTGAATCTCATGGCGTTCTGACTGGCTTAATCAGTTCTGGGTTCAATATGCTATATCCTTCAGATTGCACATGGAGGTTTGAGAGGGAGATACCTCTAAAATGAAATGAATCAAAAGCAGAAGACAAATTCTCCAAAAATAGGTGGTTCCTTCAAAACATACCTTTGCATCTCCATCATTCTTGCCATCATTTCTGAAGCTTGGACTTCTCAAAATTTGCCATGACTAATTTATATTTACAGTAATAGTGCATATGTCACGAAATTGCAATTTTCTCCTCCAAGACAGATGCAAGCAGTCAATGAGCTAACATCTCATTACACGCAACGATGTCATTATATGGAAAATAACACAACAGGGATGCCTGGAGCAAGATTTTTAGTCACTGAGATCTGAGAACTTCGTCATAAAATACTGACTCAAATTGAAGTAGTCAGGATAAATTTCAGTGCCTTAATACCAGCGATTCAAATCCTACTATGCAGCACGGGCTTGCCGTTCTCCTTGTTTCTTTAATGTAGTTAAGTCGTGCTGAGGTAATGGGAGTGATGTGGTTGGGAGCTTCAGACATGTTTTAATTCAACTGTAACCATGGCAAACTTGTACATTTTAACAGGTCATCCACTAACATGCTCCAAAACCCAATAGGATCCTGCTAACTATAGTAGGACCTGACTGAGAAGAAAATATATTCAGACAGGTAGTTAATGAAAGAGCTTGTTCTTTCTTTGAATGACTCTGTGTTTGGCACACATTGAAGTTCATCCTTGATAAATCTACTTGATAAATCTTGATATTCAAAATTCTGCAAATCTTGGTCACCTAGAAAGAACTCTGAGCAAACTGAGATATGTTATAATATCAACTGGAGTGTCTCCCTATGCTGTAGGAGATGAAAAACTGAAAAGAAGCAGTGTTAGATGTACTCAAGGCTATGCATTGTGTAACAGTTCAAGGATGGGAGCCCAGGTTTCCAGGGAAAGCCACTTCAGTTGCTGGAACATCTGTCTTCTATCCTTTATTTTATCTGTGCTCTCCATTGGCTTCTTGTGAGGCAGAAGATTTGGACTTGGGGTGCCTGCGGGTCAGATGAGGGGCAGCTTGGGTGAATAAAATCCACAAACCAGTTAAAATCTCTCCGGCTGTAACATGAGCCTCTCCCTCTTCAAGCTGCTCCTTATTCTTAGGCTGTCTCGCTTTCTCCAGGGAGGAAGAGCTACTGTAGTCCTCGGACTGAGGCCAGCACTGGGTTGTTTCAGCAGCCACTGCCTCAGCAAAATAAAATACAGCACTAAGGGAACAAGAGTGCCAGACTTGCTGCAATACAACCCCTGGAGTGGGTACAGCTTGGGACACTGCCGCATGGTGTGTGGAAACAGGGGACTGAGCAGCTGAGGGGAGGGATGTCTCCTGTTTCTCAGGGAAGCCTCCCTGAACACAGACTGCTGAAGAGTGGCTTATCCCCTGTCCAGATGGGGGCAGCCACTCTCTGCAGGCACACAGAAGAGAAATATTTACAGCTCCTTGTCACAAAAGATTCAGACAAGGGATGAGTAAAGAATATATAACAGAATCATAGAATCATTAAGATTGGAAAGACCGCTAAGATCATCTAGTCCAACCATCAACCCATGCCTGTGACCACTCTAGACCATGTCACTCAGTGCCACAACTACCCTTTTCTTTAAAACCTCCAGGGACGGTGACTCCACCACTGGGCAGTGGAGTCTTTGGGCAGCCTGTTCCAATACCTCACCACTCTTTCTGCAAATAAACTCTTCCTGAAGTTCCTGTGATGCAACTTAGGGCCATTCCATCTCATCCAATTGCTGTTACCTAGGAGAAGAGGCTGACCTCCACCTCACCACAGCCTCCTTTCGGGTAGCTACAGAGAGCAATAACGTCTCCCCTGAGCCTCCTCTTCTCCAGACTGAACAATCACAGCTCCCTCAGCCACTCCCCATAAGCCTTGTGTTCCAGACCCCTCACAGCTTTGCTGCCCTTCTCTGGACACGCTCCAGGGCTTCAGTGTCTTTCTTGTGGTGACAGGTTCAAAACCGAGCACAGTACTCAAAGTGTGGCCTCACCAGTGCCAAGTGCAGAGGGGCAGTCACCTCCCTTGTCCTGCTGGCTACACTATTTCTGACACAAGCCAGGATGCCGTTGGCTTTCTTGGCCATCTGCGCATACTGCTGACTATGGCTCCTTTATGCCTCTTCGACACCGCTCTTTGGGCAGAAAGCCTATGGGCAGGCTGGGAACTGCCTTTCCCTCGCAACCAGGCAGGGTGGGGATTGGGGTCATGTTGCTGGCCCTTGGAATGGAGATGGAGGACTTGGGCCCTACACATCCAAGAGGTTTGCCTTACCAGCAGTCATGGTGACCATGACACAGCCCTGGTTCTCTGTGGCTTGCTGTGCTCATCTCATCATGCTTGCCATCCAAAGGGGTGCAAAAGCCCATAGACACTTAAAATGCAGCAACAATTCTCATGAGTACTTCCCATTTTTGACGGCAGGAGGAAGGCAGGCTTTCAGCCCCCCTGCTGTGCACCTCTCCCTCACTCCTATACAAAAATCATTGCTACTGCAGGAGAAATCACCAAGATCTCTCACAACCAAGGAAAGCGCACGTACAAAAAGAATCCCAAATTCACAGAGTAATCAGAATTACTTTTCAAAACAGTATCCGGTTACTAGCTAAAACAAACAGCATAGCTACTGCCCAGGGAACTGCCAGGCAGCACAGAGAAGCAGGTCACAGAAGATTAAAAAGAGAAGAAAAAGGGCTCTTTCTACAAAAGATCACCTCAGCTGGAATTAAAGGGAGCAAAGCGGGACAAGGAGGATTATCCCTTCGATGTGGCAGTTAATCTCAGAGGGAGAAGTGGAAGGAGCTCTGTAGTACTGGTGGGGGCTGAGTGAGGGACGGAGCACTGCGGGCCGGGCTGCTGCCATCCCAGCCTGCACTTTTGAACCATGCTGTTGAGTCAGGCCCTGCAGACCCACGGGGAGATGGAAACAGGATGACTGGACCTTTGAAGTTGCCAGGGTGTAATAGCGCAAGGAGACGAGAGAGCCGAGGCTCACAGTAACCCACTGTCTCTCATCATCAGCAGCACATTAATTTGCCGCGTGAGGATCGTGCGAAAGAAGCGACGGGCGGCTTGTCAGGGAAAAGCACCAGGGAGGAGGCCCTGGAGAGCAGGGGGAGGGTGGGAAGGAGAGTTTGGAGAAAATTGCTCAAAATTACAGTATTCAGCTTTTGCTGACAGTATATCAAAGCCCAACTACTGCCTTTATGATATTTAAATCCTTGCCGCTTCCTCAGAAAAACAGCACTGGCACAATAGAAACATTATGTGCTGGTGTGGGGAGGGGGAAAGCTGCTGAAATGGGACTCGTTTTGTGTTGGGGTTGTGATGTGAGCTTCGAGGGCCTGATGGCTCCGCCATGGAGATGAACAAAGTGCCCATCTGCAGCAACAGTGTCCTGAGGAGGCACTTTGAATTCAGCTCATGTTGCACAGTTTGAAATGCACACACATGCGCACACGCACACACACACCCTCCCCCAAGGAAAATGTCCCAGTTGCTGCACAGGGCAGGAGCACTGGGGATGCAACAGTATTAAAATTAAATGGGAAGATAAATCATAACTGGCAGCACAGTAAGAGGATTAAAGTTCCTGCTGGGGAATTATGCCTTCAGCCAGTTACAATGCTTTGGTCTCCCTTGTGGGATCTGCAGCCTCTGTACTGGTGATGCCAAGAGCACCTTCAACACTGCCACCTTCTATGTTTGCAGGAAAGAAACAGGAGGGGACACCAAACCCTCTCAGGGCAGAGCTCTGGGAGATGTTTGTAGGGTATCAGGATGCCAAAAGCACATGAGCTGCAGAAAGACAGAGGGACACCATGGCAGTGCCAGGGGGATGACAGGTCCCCAAGAAGGGTGCATATCCCTGTGGAGGCCTTGTGTGTCAGCCCCAAAACAGGTTTCAAATCTGGTTGTGTATGCAAGAGGCAGTACCGGAGCTCCTTCCTGGTTATGTGATAGCCAAATCCCACCAAACTCTGAAGTGACCTGTCAGAGATGCACATTGGAGTGGCAGAGCCAAGAGGCCAAAGGAAAGGCAGTTCCTTGTGACATGATCTTAATGTCAGGCTGAATCTACTTGTGCTGCCTGCACGGAGCTGTACCCAAAAGGTTAAAGCAAATTAGCAAATGTTTGTCAGTCAGTAAAAGTTATCTTCAAAGAAGCAAGAGAACATCAGTGTGGCTTTGGAAGATCCCAAGAGGGAGGAAGTTTTCTCCCCTCTTTCCAGGTGAGTAGAAGAGATGGGGTGATCTCTAAGCTGCCCTCATAAGAGGAGATGCATAGAATCATAGAATCATTAAGGTTAGAAAAGACCACTAAGATCATCTAGTCCAACCATCAACCCATCAGCACCATGCCCACTGAACCATGTCCCTCAGTGCCACATCTACACATTTCTTGAAGACCTCCAAGGACGATGACTCCACCACCTCTCTGGGCAGCCTGTGCCAATGCCTCACCTCTCTTTCTGAGAAGAAATTTTTCCTAATATCCAACGTGAACCTGTCCTGGTGCAACTTAAGGCCATTACTTCTCGTCCTATCACTAGTTACCTGGTAAAAGACACTGAATAAGTCCCTGGCTCACATAACATTAGCCGCAACCCCTCAGCCAAGGGCTCAGCCCATGAAATCGTCTATTGGGACCATTTTCTGAGTTGCAACATCAAAAGCCTCTGTATTCATAAACCCATTCTGGTTTTTCATTAGAAGAACAGATCTGTCATATAAGACTTGTGCAGACAGACTTGCTTTGCCATCTCCAGGCCATTTCTTCCTGCCACCGTACTCCCAGGCTGGTGACACCTTTCTTTCTCTGGGTGTGTGTAGAAGAGCAGCGGATGATGAGGAATTAGGCTGGAAGCCAAAAGCACTGTGCATTCAAACCTGTACTGGCCTCTTGGAGGAAATTAAAGTTTCTTTCAGTAGGAAAGCCAATGGGGTTACACTGGTGTTGCATTTGGCCCAAGGATCAAAGGCCGGGCATGTATTTTACACTTCACTGTGTTTTATGGGTACAGCTACAAGCTATAGAGGCAGGAAAAGCTGTGCCTTGTGCCCACAGAGATGGATGGCAGGTGAAATTTCCTGTCCCTTGAAAGGGGGAAGGCATAATTAGGTACTCGTAGCATGTGCGTCACAAAAACACAGTCTAGCAGACTGTCCTACATGCATCCTGGGAGCTCAGGGTTAGATAAGCTTGCATGGAGGAGGACATGACTGCGTAAGGGAGTATATGTCTGCAAACTGGGCACAGCACTTGGTCCTATGGCTAGGATAGTCTAAGGATGGATAACACAACAAAGACTGCCAATGGGAAAAGCGGAACCAAGTAATGTCCTGAAGCATCATGAGGAAATACCACAGCTAGAGACCTTATCCCCCTCAACAACTTTCATCATCCCTTACATATTCAAGGGAGCTTTATTTCTATAAATGTCTCCCTTGGAAAAATAATCTTTTGCCTCTGAATTGTTTGCGAAACCATCTGAAGGCAGCAAAATTGGCTCCATTGTCAGTCATAAGAGAGTGAGGAATGCTTTTCAAGATTTCTAAACAGAAGCAAATTATTTCCAGGAGACACTTGTTACAACCCAGCCAATAGTCCTCAGCTAGCACACTAGCTACTGTGGCTAATCACCAAGGGAAGCATCAGCCTGGGGTCTTACTTGGGATATCTTTAGGACAGATCGTGTGTCTGCCTAGTTAAGCTCAGTAATGAGACAACAACCCATCTGGAGCACACCTAGAAAGGGTCTTGGAAGATTTGTCCATAGTAACATTGCTTTCTCTGTTCAAATGAGGAAAAAAAAAAAATCAACACAAAGGCAAATCTGATTCTTGTGTAGGATGGACAGAAAAAGGGCCTTTGGTCTGCACAGATTCAGGGCAGCAGCCCATCTCCTGTGGTGTGATCTCCTCCCTGTGTTCCACAGTGTCCTTGTGTTCCTACAGCACACATGTGGATACCCAGAAAAAGTAGGTACAGACCAGCAAGCACAGCCTCTAAATGCCCCCTTGACATCCAGTAATTCACAGCACAGGCACTCCCAAGTTGTTTTTTTTTGTGGGGTTTTTTTTTCTAATTATTTTTTATTTTTAGTAGCCATTGCTAGGTTTTTCATCTCCAAATTTACCTTTTTAAACCCTTTCAATCTTTTAGCACCCAAAGCTTCTTTCAGCAAGGGACTCCTCAGTTTCACTCTCTTGATTTGTCTGAGAAACTGAGACTGGTGCACAAATGGTAACAGGTCCTCAAATGAGGAAAGTCCCATTTCTGCCCTTGCTACAAACTTTGCAGTGGTTGGGATTGAAATCTCTCAGTAGGTGCCCTGCCCATCAGACTTGGCTTCCCCATGCCAGGATTCTTAAATTTGCTTTTGAGATTCTAGGAACCAAGTTACTTCAACAAGAGAACAGAAAGTGGAAAAGTCATTATATTTTGCATGTACATGTGGGCATGTGCAAAGGATTTGTGACAGCTTTTACCTTTGCACTTCTTCTGGGCCCCAAGGGTAGAATTTTGGGGATCGTGCTTCATAGTTACACATCCTACAGCCAACCAGGAAGGAGGATGTGTAGAAAAGGGGTGGAAAGCAGTTTTCAAATGTTTATTCCTCGATTTATTTCTGTACAGAAGGAGGAGACCAGATCTTCGATAAAGCTGTTGCGCAGCTCAGAGTGTATGGAGGCGCACGCTGAGCACACTGCCCAGGAATTGCCCTAGAAGCTCTAAGTATTGTTATGCGGTTTCTTCCCTTTCCAGGCATCTTTGTTTCCCAGATTTCTGGCCAGGAACAGAACCTGGAGTGCCCAAGAGCTGCGGTGAAGCAGGCTGTCATGACATTTCCAACCCAACCAGAAGTGCAGGAAATCTCCCAAGAAAGATTGTTTTTATAGGCTCCCAGAAGGCTTGCATATGTCAGATATGCTTATCCAGACCAAACCCAGCCTTCCTGAAATTCATTCCTCACTAACGTTAATGCTTTTTTCCATGTCAGTTTGAGTGGTGTGAAATTTTTGGCAATCAGGGAGTAGTAAAGATTTGTTTACAGCTGTTTTGGAATGGATGCTGGTTTGTTTATTGTAATTCATGCCAAAGAAATATTTCATACCAAGTAATATATTCCAACACATTCGTTTCTTTTTTTCTGTGATTTTAATTTACTGTAGGGCTTTCATCTCAGCGATCTGTGTTGCTTAGCAGTGACCAGCCACATACAGCAAATGGAGGCAAAAAAAGAGAAAACATTTCATAAGATGTGATCCCCTTCTTCAGAATTTCAAAGGTAAAATCTCAGACGGATGCACTGCATGTTCAAAAACAAGGGAGGAGTGTTAAACTGTCGTATTTCTTCACTTTTTTCAAGTATGAATTTTTATGGTGCTGAATCAATCGCCATTATACGGTGAATCAATCTGAAGTTTTTGATTGATTCTATCACATATCCTCGTTCCTTTGCCCAGCTACCTGAAATGAACGTTTTTAATGGTGCTTCCAGTGAAAATATACACTGCAAGGAAACTGAAGTGAGTTCTGTGACTATTTATGTACGGTCACGTTCAAATATTTTCCTGTTTAAATTTGAGGAAGCAAACTTTGATTATCTGAATGTGGAAAAAAAGTAAAGATGATGAAGAAAAAAGAAATTAAAAGGATTTCAATGTCTGACATTAATTTTCTTAAATATATAAATATTGAGCAAATATTTTTTGTAGGACTGTGTGGTGGTAGGAGGTTGCATAAGTATTTAGCCCCCAGGTAAGATTCCTTGTGTAATGAAAAATAAAGCCACATGGTGCCCACTGCTAGAAAAAAAAAAAAAAAAAGACACAGTTTTCTCCCAAAATAAGTTTATTCTGCATTCCTTTCTATGTGAGGATTTCTAACATCAGCAAAGTTGGCATCCTCAGTAAATATGAATAATTGGACGCTCTGATGAGAGCTGCAGAACTCATCACAGAAATGCAGCTTTCTAGGCCCCACTGTCATTATCTGATCTAGAATGCGAGATATATCCAGCGCTGGAAGATACAATCTACATTTCCCAGTGTGTTAATAACTTGACCCCCTCCAAAGGTCCTGCTGTGTGTATTGAAGCTGTCTATTAATTCCCTTGTGGACTGCTGCTTTTGGCATTTAATCTCCAGGAGGAATTTAAGAAGGTCAAGGTCCCCTTCTTTGAGGAATGCCATACAACTAATAAAACAAAGTACATTTGCCCCCTCAAAGAGCTAAAAGTCTGGGAGCTGTGTTGACAAGAGACCTTTGGACTATTAATACCACTATTAAGGGAGAGGGGGAAGGGCAGAGAGATAGTTACTGTAGTTTAATAACTATGGGAAGATGGTGAATACACATGGAATTTCAACCTCCGTGACATTTGATTTATTTTAAATATGATGAAGGGTTCAAAGTCTCTTTTCACAGCACTGTAATCCTACTGACTCCCTTGGTCCCTGCATGGTGGATAGAATTCAGACTACGGTTGTTTTCTTGGAGCAAATAAGTTTAGGGTGTTATAAAAGCTCTGCAAAGTTCTCACTAAGGTATCTGCTCATGGTGGTAGAACACCTGCATGAAGAGTCGTAGAGCCCGAAGACTAAATAGAAAACTCAGTCAAAGGAGTCATTGGCACTGCTGGCTCAGTCCAAAATCTCTAATACAGAGGCTCCTTGTTCTGAGTCCCAATGGGCATTTTATACTGTTATCTCACAACAGTCATGGATTTATGACCAAAACTTCCAACTGTCACTTAGAAGCATGAGTCTGTTACGGTGACTGAGGGCACAGCTGAGGTTACTGAAGGTGTGGATGGGTTCTTGTTGCTAGTGGAGCATCCCTCAGTCATTTACTCTTCATCGTAGAGCCTAAGACGGGTTGCCTGCATTACATGATATTATCTCAGATCTCTCATTAGGTTACTGGACTTTCTGGTTCAGCTTTCCAAGGAAAATGGAGTAAATACAACAGTGCCATTTGTATATATGTTTGTCTATCCATCTGTCCCTTCAAGCCTGCTGGTCAATTTCGATTAATTTTTGGCAGCAGAAGAAGCTTCAGGAGATCACATTCTTGCAAGATGATTTAAAATGCATAAGATACAGACAGCCTCAAAGTAAAATCTGCTACATAACCTCAACTCTATGGAGCTTCAGGAAATATACAAGGAAAGGCAATACTAAAACTGACACTTCATTTGGTTTTGCAGCTCGTGAAGCTACTTCTATAAACACTGGAGGCCAGGCAGAGGTGTAATGAGCCACCTTGTGAAAGTTTGCAAATCCTTCTGAAAAAGCTTAATGGCATTTCCCCATTATCCTGAAAGGAAAACATATTTTCAGCCCAGCATTCAGTGGAAACTGATCGTCAAGGCTGTGAATACCTCACATACAAACTATCTGCTGTAAGTAGAAAACCCCAAGCAAGGATGCTGCAGTCTATGATGGACTGTGCTCCCAAAGGCCATGGGGTGATGTTCCCCAAACTTTGTGGGATACAGCCTCTTTACCCTGAGATCTCCAAGCAGTAAAAGTCACACCTGGTCTCTGTCTCTGCTCAGCGTCCTTCACAGCCCAGGTGTGGGCAGATAATGTCTTGGACTTCCCTTTTACTGCTGCTTTTATTTTATCTGCACTGAGATACCATCAGCGACAAGGCAAGTGTTGGGAGATTTCTTTGACAGTCCTCTCAGACATCTGATTATAAAAGGCCCTAGCTTATCCAATGCCTCACTTAGCTGATTACTTCAAAGAGTCTGGCTCTCCTTTCTCTTGCTTCTGCTGCCCAAACAGCTCCTTTTCCAGGGCTCTGTTTCTGGACAGTTTTTTTTACAAAGTGCATCAGTGTCACTGCCTGCCCAAGGCTGGATCTGAGGAGGAATCTGGGCTTCTGGCCTGATAACCCCTAACTTTTGGGCTGGCAAACCTGCTGGAATTTGATGTTTTATGAACCTTTTCAATGATTTTTGTGTGTTCACAGGGTTCAAAAATTAGCTTGAGTTCATGAACCTTTCCCCTCCTCCTCCTCTTGTCATTTGAAACTCGGGTTTTTTTCCAAGAGCGATTCGTTCCATTAAAAGAGTATTTTCCTCACTAATAAGGGAGTTCTATGCTACTGCATGTCCAGACTGGAGATGTTATGAATCATGGGATGGAAGAACAACTTTGGAAGGAAGAGCCTATCGCTGTGATTAGAAATAATGGATAAAATTCTGGCCCAATGAAGCTAGCAGAAAAATACAATTGACCTCTGTGAGACAAGGATTTCACTTGTTTTTTTTCCATTGGAGTTTTTCTTCTCTCCTCCTCATCGTGGGATCTGTGTTTGTTTTCCTCCAGCCCACTAAAGGGCTTTTCTTTTTTTTCCCCTTTTTTTTTTGAACAGACTTCAGATTTATTTTATCCACAACTGTTTCTTAGACTGATTCCCTTCAGTACAAATCTGTCTCCTGAAACATCTGAGTTGAACTTTAAGCCGGCTGAGAATGAGACAAAATAAATTTGCCCTTGGAAACTTCATTCTTTCCACAGTTTTCTGTGGCTTTCACCACCATGCCAGCAGAAAAATAGATGCCTCACATATATTTTGAAAGGAGCTCGATTTGCAGGGTTCTCACAACCAGAACAAGCCAGCATGTCTACAAAGTACAGTGCATAAGGATGGCAGCATGGCAGTATTAAGGATGTGGGTTTTGTTGCTCTTTTTCTGTGGGGCTGATTCTGTCTTGCAGTGAGAAACAGATCAGCAGTGACACTGGAGAATTCACCCAGGACCAGCAGGGTCCGCAGTGTTGGCAAGGTGTGCACTGTTCCCAATGCCTGAACCTCTGTTAATGTCAGAGTTGTCACATGGATGTGGCCAAGTGCAGGATTTCTCTCTCATCCCTGTGGGTCAACAGTTGAGCACTGCCAAAGCACATGAAGCACAGTTCATGCCCTTGAGAGTTTAACAGTTTAGGGGCTAACAGCTTAATTTAACAGCTTGTAATTAACTTTTCCAGATTACTAGTTAGCACTGCCCAAATAGTGCATTTTGTGCTCGTATCTCAGTGATATCTCCTGTGCTGGAGGTCAGCCCCTGTGGGAGCTTACTGATGTTTCAGAAAAGACTGATTTTGTACACCAACACTTTGCTTCCCAAAAGAGAGTCAGTGTAAATGGCCACTGCCTGTCGTTCTTTGTGTGTATTAAAATCCAACTGCTTGTAGCTGATAGCCTGGAAAGCTGCTGGGCTAGTAGTCAGAGAGCCTAGCACCCTCTGTGCATCAGGCACTGCGAAAGCAATCCCAGCACTTTCCTGATACACAGGACTCTTCCAGTGCTCTCCAGATCCCTGCAGAGGTGTGCAGCAGAGCTTCCAGGTCCCACACACCAGCTGCTACCATACTGCACGATGCTCCGAGTGGAGCGACCCTGCCGGAGGGGTTCTGAGGTGATGGATGTGCTGTGCTCCCAGCGCCTCTCTGCTTGGGCTTGTTTCAAGTCCCCAGGTTATCAGAGCGCTGCCATTATAAATGTAAACTGCAAATGGAACATCAAACAACAGCCCTGTCCTGCACAGCGTCACTGCCACGACTCGGCCGGGAGGAGCTGTCTGATCATTCCCAGCTCTCAAACTGCCAGGGAATGGCTGGGGAGTGACCAGGATAAAGAGCAGCATTGAGAGCAGCCTTAAACCCCTTCTTCAGGAGGGCTAAGGTCACATTTTCCTCCTACGCTCAGCTTTGTTGTATTAAGCATAATTCTCTTTACTTTTATGAAAACAGGTTAAGAAGAACTGGAGATATTTGGATTAATGTACAAGAACAGGCGGATTAAGAGGCCCTGTGAATTAAGGTGATCCCTTTAAGGCTCTGCCCTTTCACCCCTGGAGCTTGGCTTTCGTTCCTGCTCAGACTGATGTGACTAAACTCCTCCTAATCTGACAGCTGATACGGGTCAAAAGTTAAATGTGTCAAGGCAGGAGAAGACGGCCTTCTCATGGTCCCTCTCACCAAGGCCATGGCAGGGAGTGATGCTGACCCAGCAGCCCCAGGCACCCACACTGCTGTGCCACAGCAACTGAAATACAGCAACAAGGCTTTTTTGGCACCTCCTGGTGATGGGACTGCCTCAGTCCCCTTAACTAACTGTTGGGCATCCCTAGGCCAGTGAGATGGCTCTGCTTCTCACTGCAGAGGCTTGCAAAGCTTTCCAAACCAGAGCAGAGCAGGTTATTATCTAAAAGTGAAGGTCATGTCCAAAGGAGGGTGCTGAAGATGGTTTATGAGCTGTGAGATCTTCCAGCTTCCACAGCAAACCTCCATCCAAATCCATATCTCGGAATGCTGAGATTAGTGCTGGCTGGCCTGGGCTGAGTGTACTATCTAAAATGAATAAATACCTGATTTCTCAACAGCGTAACAAAGAAAATCTCGCTTTCTAAAACAGTGCTTCTCCCTGCAGACCATCCTTCTTGGCTGGACTTGTGTCCTTTCTGGATTCACGTTTTTTCTGCATCATCTCACACCTGCTCTGGTTTAGAAGACTTTGAACCGCAGGGAGGCTGAGCAAGCAGTTCTCTTGGACCAGACACGATAGATGCACTTCGGAGTGTTTATGCTGAGAAATACATCAACACTCTTCTGAGCTCTTACTGCTGCTTTTGAGGTGCTGCTGATCATTTACTTCTAATTATATCTTGAAAGAGAGAGGTTTGGGAACTCCTGTTTCCTAAGGCCTCAAAACTTTTACAGTCAGTAGAGATGTTTCCCCTCAGCTCCAGTGCCCCAGCACAGATCATGTCTGAAACAAGCTGACTGCAGAGGCTCCTCCTGCTGCAGCTGCAGGGCCTGAAGCTCCTCTTGCAGCCCAGCAATGCCTCAAGATGCTTTTTCTGAGCACCCTCTTCAAGAGCTGAATGACCCCACATGCCTGGCCTGGCTCGCAGGCAGAATCTGCCTTTTCCACCCTCTCCCAAAACACTGCAGCCATAGAGAGCTCTCCAGAGCTGGCCTTGGGCACTCCCAGAGTGCAGAGCCGGCCACACGTAGGAGGGCCCAACCACAGAAAGGAAGCTCGGCTCAGCACTCGGTTGTTTTAAGGACCAGGAAAGGAAGAAGACAGGCGCCATTTGCAAGCAATCCAGATGTGGAGAGGGCAAGCAGTGCAGCCAGGTCAGATTTGCCATCCTCTACCTCCATGCTCAGCAGATCATCTCAGCACATGGTCTAGATTAAGCCCTATTCTCTTTTTTTAAACCATTTAACCACGATGAGCTCTCCAGTCCCCCGGTGGGCTCATCTTGGAAAATCTTGCAATAGCTCCAGTTTCTGCCAAATCATTCTGATCTTTGCTTTCAACTTCTCTTTCACCCTCAGGGCTTGGCTTCCCAGTTGGTAGCAGGATAAAGGCTTGTACAAAGGCCTCAGGAGGGGTGTGCGTGGGCTCACTGAGGCTGATTGGAAGCAAAGGCAGAGCCTGCCTGTGGCGGTGTGTGCATGTAGAACTCAGCACACCAGTTCACCTCGGGGGCCACCCACAGCCTCCAAAATGAATTATTTGCTCATACATTTTCCTGACAGTAAGAAACATTCCTCGTGCAAGACAACAGAGGAAAAGAAGAAAATCTCAAGGGTGCTAATAGGCAGAAAACCCCCAGTAAGTGTATTTTCTGAATGTATGATGGATTTAATTTGTGGGGAGGCAGGGTGATGAAGAGATCTGGGGCTTGAGAGATGTGCTGTCTCTGACAGATGTTCACTTTGTACTAGATCTGGTCCAAATCCACATTTGAATGCTTTTGCAGAGCTGAGCTGATGCTCTGGGAATGACCTGATCTCTTAGCTCATCTGTGCCATATGGAGAAACCAGCATTCTCAGGAGTGTGGTACCAGTTCCTGATTCTGCCATTGGTTCCATTTTTAAGATCAAGACGGTCCTCGTCCCCCTGTGGCAATGCAGGCACCTCTCCATCAGGAATGCCCAGTGGGGCTGTGTCCATCTCACCAAGGCGGCAGAGGAGTTTGGGGAGCTAAGACATGCAAAAGCTTTAGCAGCGTATGTGCAGCCATCCCTGCCTTGGCCAGACGCAGTGCTATGATGGGAGCTCTATTCAAGGGGTACCCCCCTTGTGCCTTTTCTCATGGTATCCATCATTCCTGCATCCTCACTACATGGTTTATTTTGGTGCCACAAAAATGTCCTAAAATCCATTAGTAGATGTGCCATATTCTTCAAATGGATTATTTAAAAGAGTGCCTTTATTTTCTATCAGTCTGTGGGTACAGCTTTTCAAGGCCATATTAAACAAACAACTGCTGAGTGAGACAGAAGGAAGTCAGAAATTAATAAAACCTTTCCCAGACTAAATGGTGAAATGCTCCATAGAGGGTATGCAATCTAATAAATACACCTGTTGATTGATGGGGTAAGCAAAGAGAAGGAAGAGAAACGCTGCATGAGGCCATGCCAGGCTGGCTGCTAGCAGATGTTTGAGTAGCACACACAAGCACAGAGGGTGTTTATGCGGCAGAGAAGTGGCAGAGGGATGCCAAAAAGAATGGATGCTTATGTCACATAAGCTTGAGCTGCACTAGCCCAGATCTCATTGCAAAGCACAGTCCATTAAAGTCCCTCAAACAGGCAGACTGGGGGACTTTGTAGCCCAAGCCCTGCAGTGGCTGGCCAGGGATTAAATCAGTAAATAAAATCACACCATTTATTTGGTTAAAGTCTTGACAAAAAAGCGATAAACTAAGCTTCGTAGCCTGCCTCTTTTCATGCAAGGATTAGCTGACTTCCTACAAATACCTGCTGTGGCCGGATCTTCTCACTGGGTCTCTGTAGCCAGAGGACATCAGACAAGCAGCCCTGTCAGCCATAGGTTCATGGGGTCGAAGGCAAAGCATCCCTCACAAGACACAAAGCCACCACTGCGATCTGTTTCAGCAAAAGAGAGAAGAACGCCAATAGCATGTTGTGCAAAGAGGAAAAAAGCACTCCTGAATGCTTCAGGCCCTTGAAGTCTATCAGGACATTGTCAGAGCCTGTAGCATGCTCATATGGAACTACTTCTCCAGAAAAACTTGCCATCACATTCATATCTTATACAGTCTTTTATCCTCACATAAGGTCATGCCTTCCCAAAACCTCTGCCATGGCCACGTCCTTGAGACTGAGTCCCTTTCACAGCAGAAGGCACATGCTGGGAAGAGAGGGTGTCTGGACCCAGCTGTTGATACAAAATAATGTAATGAAGATTGAACTGTATGCCTTATCCCTGCTCATTTCCCTGTAAAAGAATATTCCTGAAGTGCTTTGAGATCCCTGGATGAAAGGATCTGTTAGTAATAATACTTTATTACTGCAAAACTACTGGTAAAGGTCTGTCAGCTTTTCTTTTGTGATGATATACACTGGGGTTTAATGCAGTTATAGAACACCTCCTCAGGCTGATACTTGGCAAACCATGTCCCAGTTCTGAAACGTTTAATTTTTTATTCATGTTCTGAAATCTTGCGTTGTCTGCTTTTGAGCCTGCAAAGTGAAGAAGCAGAAGAAAAACAGTAATACCTGAACTGTAAAATAAACACCCTGGTGATTTACAGTGAAATAACTATTTGGATTAGACAGGCTGCTGCTGTTCTAGCAACACTCCGTATCGGCACTGAAGAGGACAAAAAATAAATAACAAGAGAGAAAGGAGATTTTCTTGTATAGGAAGAAATGGCCAATCGTGGTAGCTTAGGGTCTCTGCATACCTACGACTTCACCCCCCCAAAGAGTAAGAATGAATCACAGGGACCAGAGCACAGACAAATCTTCATGAGCCAAACTTGCATCCGCAATATCCTCGCCCAGCTGGTCTTTGCCAACCAGTTCAAATGTGAAAATATGGTAGCTGTTTAGTGAGGTGAGGAATGATCCCTTCTGAACTGTAAAAAGTAAACGTCTAAAGATATTTCTAAAGAAAGAAATAGGTTGTTTGCTTTCTGGCAAAACTTCATGCTCATGATGTTTCCTGCAAGCATTAACGGCACCACTCTGTGGTGCTACCTACGGCTTGGGGCATCGGTTAAATCCCTTGCTCACGTATTCTTTTCCTAAGTGACTTGGCCTGGCAGTTTCTGAAAGGATAACACGAGGCCAAGGGCTCTCATACAGCTGCATCCCAAGCAGTGACCACTGTTATTTACTCTCTTCAGGGAAGCACATCACCTTCCAGCAGCTCTGTCCTGAACTGGCACAGCACTACGCGGTGGATGGAAAACACTCCTCCGGGGCTCTGTGGCAAAGAGAAGCAATTCAACAGAATTAAACTGTAACTAAACAGGAACTGGAGAATTATTTCTGTTTTTGTTTTTGATTTTGTTTTACCAGCACTGGAGTGGAATCTGCCCATAATTGTGTACTGTTTACTGACGTGATCAGGACAAGATGAACAGGACCCCTTCCCAAACCTGAACAGCCCATGCAAAAGCTAGGAAGGATCTCACATACGAGTACTTCAGACATCAGTGTGAAAGCAGAACCTCTCTGTTAGCCAGAAGCATTGGCTGAGCAGTGAGGTACAGCCAAAGATAGTGCTCTCAGGAATACACTGCATTTACCTTTTTCTACATGAAGGAAAAGCAGGATGCAAACTATGAAGAATCACAAGAAATACATTTTATCACTGAAGCCTCAGCACAGAGTTTTAATATAGTACAAACTACTCTGGACTAATGTTTAAAAATAAGTCAATTATGGTAGGACTTGATGACACCACCTTCCAGGTTGCTTGGCTACATCCCATCACTGAAAGCAGATTACTTAAACCACTGTAGGGTTCAAGATCCTGCAAAACTATCGACTCCATTCAGGATGAGCTCAGATCAAAATCATACTAAAGAGGAAAACACATGAAGTAAAATTACTACTTTAGCAACCATCAATTCGGGATTTATCAAAAGAGACAAGGAAAAGTCTAGTTTAATTGTAGTATATTGTACTACACAACATTTGTTCATAACGAGCTTTCACTACATTCCTGAAAGACAGGATGCTCTTGCACTTTGTTATGGGATGAGCGTAGGTAAAGGCATAACTATTTCTTCTTATAAATGATTCTTTAAGTTGTTAGCATGTTTGGAACAACACGAGAAAGAATGGAGCAAGTGATGAAAATAAGAAAGCCAACAGCTGAAGGAGCTGAATAAAACAAAGAAAAAATGAGAGACAAAACTGAAAATTCAGTCTTTGAGAGAGGTGTCCAAGGTGACACGGTCAACATCAAAGCATAGTTTACAACATATACTGAAGCCAGGAGTTTAAAACCACTCTGCCCATAGACTGCAGCTTGCAGCAGAGATGCTGCCAGAATAAAAACCTTTGGCACAACACGTAAAGCACCTCAGTTCTTAAAGAATGGAAATAACACAAACTGAACTGGTTCTAGCTATAAAATTATAATGAAATTTAAAGAAATACTCCTATCCTACTAGACAGTATGCAGCTGTGATGCTGCAGTGATTCTTGGAGTGCAAAGCTTTCTGCCAGAACATGGATCACAAATTCTGGCATTTCACCTGAAAAAAAAAAAAAAAAAAAAAGCCTTTAAAGGCATTGGACTTACACCAAAGCTGATAAAATGGCAATAAAAATTCCTTCACATAAACAAGGAACATGTATGGTGTTTGAGTAAAAATGTCACCTTCAGCTTTTCTCTTTTTCCTGAATCCTCTCTAGGAATTATGAAAAAAAAGAAAAAGGAAAAAAAAATCAGCTAAGAAAAAGAGGGTGACACACACTACACTCTGCCTTATACATATATTCAGGCTACATTCTTCAGCAAAAAAGTAGGGCGAAATTTCATCTAGCTAAACCAAGGAAATAATTGGAAAAGCATCAGTCAGAAATTGAAAATAATAATGTTTTACACATATGTAAAATCAAAGTTGGACGTGTTTTGCTTTGAAAAACCTGATGAGAGCTTGGAACTTCTTAAGGCTCACGAAGTCTCCCAAGAAAAGAAGAGTGATCTGGACTTAAAAATGCTCCAGAGAAGATTAAGCTAATTCTTGGTTCATTTCGCTGATGAGCTACATTTCAGTTAGAAAGAAAACATATTAAAAAGCTGGGAATGTCATAAAAATGTTATGCTTCAGCTGTATTAACTGGCAAAAGTTGTACTTGCAGTTCCAGTAATCTATGTGAGTGTTGAAAGAACATTTTCAGGACTCCAATTCATCTCTTCGCCACAGAGGTCCAATATTACAGAGCAAATATCTGAAGACATTGCTTCAGTTTTCTCGGATGAATTATTCAGGAGACGCATGTTTATCTGACACCATGACAGCAGTGGAGTATATGCCACAAAATTACAATGCGAGAATGAGTAATCAAAAAAGAGATTCAACTTTAAACTTCAGCTTTTTGTTTATACCTCTACTAAGATTAAAACCAACCTAATGGCCTAATCAAATCCTAACATTATTTAATTTTTCATAACATGAACGATGGCTAGAAAACAAAACCAAAGGCAAGGCAGAGTGAAACAAAGCTCTGAATGGCTCTGGGAGGTAAGCTCTATGGGGCTCCCCAGTCCGGCAGTCCTGCACCATGTATTCCCACAGAATCATAGAATCATTGAATAATAGAATTGTTTGAGTTGGAAGGGATCCTCAAAAGATCATCTGATCCAACTTCCTTGCAATGAACAAGGACACCTACAGCTAGATCAAATTGTTCAGAGCCCGATCCAGCCTGACCTTGAATGTCTCCAACGATGGGGCATCCGCCACCTCCCTGGGCAGCCTGTGCCACTGCTTCACTACGCTACTCCCCTTTCACTACAGGCTGCCTGGAGGCTGCCCACTGGCATCATGCAGACCTGCGTGGCTGCAGGTCACAGTGCAGCTCTGCATCCATGCACAGACAGCATGGAGCTGCTCGGAAGGTTTTTGCTGACACCTTCCACCTGGGCAAATGACTTCCATGATTCATTTCTGTAATTATTTTAGCAATCATTAAAATTATGTCATACTAGAAAGCATTCAAAAAAGGTACGTGATAAACTGATAAGGGTTTTTTTCAACTGGAAAACACTTTTCAGTAGTTAATTTCTGATCTGTTTCGCTATTGTTCCTCCATGCATAGACTGAAACTTGACATAGTGTTGATATCAAAGCACACGCGTTCTTAGCACGCAGACCCCACTAAGCTCATTTCCTATCCAAATGCAGCACTCAGTTTAAAAGTTAATTCCTCCCCTACAGAGGTTATAGGCTACAGCTATATTCCCTCCTTTAATGAGGGAGAATACTGCTGTGCTGGGAATACTTCCACAGCCAAATTAAATTCCTGAGGTACTCCCAACGTAGCCAAAATCCCAGCTCTGCAGCCCTTCCTTACCTCTCCTTATGGTCTGACCTCACCACCAAAGCAGCCTTGAGCTTTCCAGCTGGGTACAAAGCATGAGGTCAATCCTGCCCTCAGGTACAAAGCATGAGGCCAGTCTTGCCCTCAGATACACTGAGCAAGTCCAGCTTCTCAGGGAGGCTGCTCAGGCTCTCCTGAAAGCATTCACAGAATCACAGAAATATTACGGTTACAAAAGACCTTTATGATCATCTAGTCCAACCACTTACCCATCCCCACCATGCCCACTAAACCATGTCCCTCAGTGCCATATCTACAAGTTTCTTGGAAACCTCCAAGGACGGTGACTCCACCACCTCCCTGGGCAGCCTGTTCCAGTGCCTCACCGCTCCTTCTGAGAAGAAAGTTTTCCTTATTTCCAACCTGAACCTCCCCTGATGCCATATAAAGCCTCTAGTCCTATCGCTAGTTAGCTAGGAGAAGAGGCTGACCCGCATCTCACCCACAACCTCCTTTTAGGATCATTATCAAACCATACTGTGGTCTACTAGAGTAAATAGTAAGTCATGTCTGTCTGGAGAGTCTTTTAGCTTAGTATGTCTTGTTTTCCCTTCACGCACCTTTTGTATTTTATTTTAAAATCTTTGTGCTTTTCCAAGTCCTCAAGAAGGCCGTTTCAAACTAACATACACTCCAAGGAAAAAGAGAGAGATGACAGAAAACTGCAGATATCTTTGTTTGATTTGAACAAGTTTGACTATCCCTTAATGCTCGCAATAAAACACTAAAAGTTGATGCCAGAAGAAAGTAAGGCTTTCTTAGCAGAAAGAAAGAATGAGAGTATAATTTGGAGAAGTGAGGAGTTCTAAAAATAGGTTAAATGATGCACACTTTGTTTGAGGAAGCTTTCATCGCAGTAAACAAATGAAACATTTCCAGACGTTCTGTTAGGCCTATGTAACAGTGTGCTACTCTGGTCTCTCAAAATGGCCTTTCATATTAAATATATATATATTTGTATATATAATGGAAAATCTGCTTTGATAAACATAAGGTGCTTTGTTGACTGTGGTTGAAAATGGACCCTTGAAGTAATCTTGCATATGGACACAAAATCAGTCCTTGTTTTATTTATTTATTATTTATTTAACTTTTTAGCAAGGTCCTGGGTTTACAGACATCTCATGGAGAAAATGGAAATTTGTACCTCATTAAACTAGTAAGTGAAATCCAGTATAGCTGTCTGGCATGCTCACGGTCCAGCTTGGTCAAAGTTTTCACTGATGCATCTGCAAGGGAATAAGTGTTCTCATCTGAGGACTTTGGACTTTACATTACAGGGCTGTTGGACCCACCTTAATGTGTCTGCAGCAAGGCAGCCCAGTCCACCTTCACCTCCTTCAGCCCTTGAACAGCCCAATCTATGAGCATACCTCCTTTGAAACTTCTGTATTTATGGCAGGGTAGCATCTCAGTGACTACAAGCTGGTAAATAAGGACACCTTGACTGACACCTCAGAGTTGTGAGACCCTCTACCACAAGTGTGTCATTTCTAGCATTTGTTGCTTGGTCTGGGAAGTACAAGGACCTTATTTCTTCCCAATTTTTAGTGATACTGACTGGGGAAGGAATGACAAGCACAGCTTCCTTGCTTGTCATCACTTGTTCTCCAATAGCTTCATAACTATATTTGTGGCTCACCATGGCACTTAGCTGCTGGCTTCTCTCAAAGCACAGGAGAAGTCCTCTTGGTCTTCACATCAGTGTGGCCTAGGGATGGGGGAGGACATCCTGCAAAGCAGCCCGGTGTTCATCCCTTGGTTTTATGATTATTTTGTCTCTCTGTGTTTCCATACCTCTGTCTTTGAACAACCACCTTCGTAAAATGTATTGCAGGTAAGGGAGGAAGGATTGCTATTCTCTTGCTTGCAATTCAGGGACTAGCAAGGTGCTGTCTGAAGTGAGCATAATTTCCCGTGTTCTCTGAGGTTCCCCCTGTGGTAACAACAATGCCTATTTAAAAGAATCCACAAGCCAACTCACTATTTTATCATTAAATTCCAGACCTGGAAATGCTTGAAATAAAAACCGATAAGATCTGATACTACTTCCTCAGCACATCACCATGGAAACTCCTTTCTTCATCTGCTTATTTACAGTGATGATGGGATCTGCAATAAACTTTGAAACAGATACACAGATAGAAATAGGTCAAAACAAATTACAGAAAATGGATATCTTTTCTGGCAGCAAAGATATCACTGTTGTCTAGGCTCAAGCTGAAAAAAGAGATGGTCGCCAAGTCTGGCTCATAAGCGGAATTTAAGTACTTCAGAAATGTGGCGCACAAAATCTCCAGTCACTTGCTGTGTTACCCATAGATACTTCAGGATGTTTTTACTTTAAAATAAAAACTGAAAATTCAGTTTTCCCACACTTCAGAGGCACTCGGCACAGTTTGACTAGGCAGCACAGTATTAGTGGCGATAAGATACAAGCATTCCTCAGAAGGCTCTCTACTTGGAAAATACTAAGAAAAGCCAAGTTGATTCAGCTGGCCACAGTCATTCACCTTATCTCCCCTTAGCTCAATGGATCATACCTAGCTGATTGGGAAAACACCTCATTCTTATGAGAAACTGAATGGGCTTCTTGCAGACAATCTGGTAGAAACCTCTCAAAGGTGCTCACAATCTTCTATAAATGAGAGAGGTGAATAGTTATAACCTCCAAGGAACCAACATACATCAAGGGCTTCTGTGAGTTGCACATATAGGAACACATCAATGCTCATGTTTGAACCTCAAGCCCTGTGGTCAGCAACGACAGAGGGGATCCATCTCACCCTCCTGAGATGCACTCCTAGGTACAGAGGGAATCCAGTAATAGGAGAGATGGAGTGCACCCTAAACAATTAAGCATTGAAGTCTAGGTCAGATCACAGAGGGCAGCCTCCCACGTATTTCACCTCAGTGGTACAAAAAAAAACTTTTGCCCTTTTCCAGACGGACTACAATTACGAAAACCTCCCTGTCTGTCCTTTTGGATGATTTCTAACATTGGCATCACAGCCCTACACAAGGGTGCAGGTGGCAATGAGCCACCCAAACAGACCTAGGAGGGGCCTGTGTGTGCATAAAGGTAGACCAAAGCTGTAAATGTAAGAACAAACAGTATGATCCTGCACTGCAAAGCAAAGCAAAGAATGGCTATATTCTATTCAAAACATGCCCATGGTAGGTTCAATGCCCTGAAACATGGCTTCAGCGCGCTATGCTCCTTTATATTCATAGATCCTTTCCCAAAGCCCAAATTTCTGTGTTTGTACGGATGTACACTGTTCCAGGCAAGGCTGCTTTTGGGACATATGCCCACGTAGGCAGGCAAACAGGATCTTCACAATCAAAGAAACGCATTCACAATTCGTCCGTCTTTATTTTACTGTTTATAAATACCCAGTTAGGAATTAGGGGAAAACCACTCTGTGGTTTAAGTAGCCAGTCTTATACCACAAAAGATGAATAGTGAATAGCTGATGTGAATGATTCCCAGAAAACTCATAGTCTGAAAACTGTTTGTCTGTGTTATTCAGCAAATGCTTATGAATAATGAACAAGCAAACAGAAGTCAGAACATGACCAGAAGATGGATCAGACTGATCAGAGAGTTTATTCACAATTAAATATACACATGCATATTTGGGGGGGGGGGGAGGTAATTTATATACATCATGCTCTTAAGAAACATAAATTAGTCAGACCAGTGACAGCAGTGACAGCTATCAGATGGTGACCAGCAACACTAATGGGAGTGCAAAAAATGACTGTTGGCAGGTGCTGTAGTGTGACACTCCCACACAAACTACATTTTAGCTTCTCTTTTCATCTCTCCCATGTGTTAGTATAGGTTACAAGCACCATCAGTACACATACTGAATACTTGACAGCTATGCATCAGGAAATTACCTGGGTGTTAAAACACTTCTTCACAGTGTTCTTTGGAATCACAGAATAGCTTATTTTGGAAGGGACCTTAAAGATCACCAATTTCAGCCCCTTCGCCTAGTCCCAATGCCCATCTAGTTCCTTGCTGGGATTGTATTCAACCTGAGCTCAGAGCTGAGATAGAGGATGATTCTAGAAGCAATGCCACCAAATCATTCTGGCCAAGACACTGTGGGAGATGTTACCTGAAAGAAAACCACCCTCCTGGCTTACAGTTCTCCTCATGCTGTAGTGAATTATCAGCCCTTGAAAATGATCCTGAAGTGACAGCCACTTGCACAATGATTTCTTCAGGAATGCCACACATATAGTAAGAACTTTGCTTGCAAAACCTTTTGTGACAGTCTGCAGTGGGAAGCTGTTATAGGGTCAAGCACAAGTTATCCAGAAATACTTCTCCTATTAAGATGTGCTTCCTAGGTCACCAAGACCTGTCAAATTCTCCAGCAGAACTGGGTGAATTATGGATTTTGAATAACTCTCAAGTAGAAAGAAATATTTGGGGCTGATTTGAATTTCTTTATTTTTAAACATAGCCCGATTTCCAAATGAAAATAATAGAATCATAGAGGGGCCTGGGTTGGAAGGCACCGTAAAGATCATCCAGTTCCAACTCACTGCCATGGGCAGGGATACTTTCCATTAGAGCAGAATCATAGAATCATAGAATCATAGAATCTCTAAGGTTGGAAAAGACCCACAGGATCATCCAGTCCAACCATTAAGGGCCCAAAGCCCCATCCAACCTGGCCTTGAACACTTCCAGGGATGGGGCATCCACAGTGACTCATCATCCCCTGAGTAAAAAATATCTTCCAAAAATCTAATCAAAATCTCCTCTCTTTGAGTTTAAAACCATTCTCCCTTGTCCTATCACTATCTGCCTGTGTAAAAATATTATTTTAAAACAAAATGTCAAGATGCTTTCCAGGCTTTCTCCCCACTTTTTGTCAAAATGATTTATCAAACTTGACCCAACTTGATTCAATTGCTCTAAAACTGCCACAAATGTATATATTAACTGAAAATATTTTCTGCTCAGCTCCATCCAAAACATGTATAACACTTAAAAAAATTAGTGCAGGAAACTGTGACTGGGATGCAGAAATATTTAAACATCCAATGCAAATAAAGTACGAATGTAATGGCCTCACTACTACAGAACCATCTTGGCATGTTTCCACTTGGAGCCAGCCAGATGATTAACTGGCCACGTGTGCTAATTATTTGAGGTTGACGTTTACATCAGCACTGTACAAACTGGGTGCAGTTGTGCTCAAAAAATAAAAAGCATTCAACCAGAGCCTGGAGACTACATCTTCTGTACTTGGGAAAAGTTGAAATAAGGTACAAAAATTGAGCCTCTGGGATTTCCAAGCAAAGGTTTGGGCAGACCTGAAGAATCCCAGCATCCTGGCCAGCGAAAGCCCTTGTTTGTATTGGCTGCTACAGCACTCACAAGATTTTCCCAGAGGATGTGTCACTTGTACAGGGAATGCCACCATCCCTGTCCCTCAAGCAATGTCTCTAGCAACCTTCTCCTCTGGGACTGAGACGGGGAAGCACAGGTCTGACTGTATGTTACCTATAGATGTTGATAGGCCCATCTATAAAGTGCTGGTAGATCAGCGCGATGCTGAATCCAGCAAATGCCCCTTTCTGAGCGCATCCACTCTTTTTCCACCATTGATTCTTGCACAAGTGATTCAGGTTATTTACAGTGAATGAGTTCTCTCAGCTGGTGAGAACTGGAAATAATTCTCCCGGAGTCAACATAAAAATGGCAATCTGGGAGCACACAAATGGAAAAAAAGACACTCAGTTGCTGTGTAATAATATGCTGCTGTAACAGAAATGTGAGAGTTCAACGGAAAAAAAAGCCTGCACGGATACAAAGAACAGCTTCTCCCAAACCTCCTTGAAATCCACAGGCCAGGCTGCATCAAGTCTGAGTGAAAAAGGTACGGGACTACTAAGGTGAGTAAAGCTTCAGCAGTGTATGCTCAGGGTTAGGGCTCCACTGATTGGCCTCCTGTGCTGTGAGGAATGCCACTCAACAAGTCAGGACCCAGTGCTCTCCTATATGTTTCCTCCCACATGTCTTCGGACTGCACATAAATTTGCCTCCTTCCCTTGGATGAAAAAAAAAACAGGTTTGGTTTTCAGGAGCAGGCAGAGCTTTTGCTGAAAGGTCCCAGTCAGCCTTGTTCTCCGTGTACTGACAGCAAAAGCTATGATAAAACCTAGCTTAAAGGCTGTTTGATTTGAGCACAATCTATAAATCCAGCTGCGGGAGCGCTCTGGGGCTGCAGGCAGCCTTGTTGTTCGCTACCTCTCTTTATATATCGCTGTGGCTGAGCCTTATCTGTTCTCTGTTTACTATTTGTGTGTTTTAAACCAAGGGGAAAACAACCGCCAGGAAAATCCTGGCACATCATGAGAGTGTGACAGCCATGCTATAAATAATAGAAAATGAATGTTTTCTTTTTTCATATCTGCTTACAGATGGCTTGTCCACTGTATTTCAGGCAACAAAATTAGATCAGTAGCAGCTTTGTCAAACATATTTTTTCTTACCAAGTGTTCGGTTTCTGTCAGAGCCTGTCCAGTCAAGTTCCCATGAAGGGCTGCTGATAAACTGAGATCTTCTGGTGCTCTTCAGCAGCCTGTGCCTCTGGGGACAGGCCAGACGGCTTGTTCAGAGATCAGTGCATCATGTCACCAGACAGCACTGGAAGGAATGAATGGAAAGAAGAGAAGAGGTCAAGTGCAAGCTTTTATAACCGTTTGTTTAACGGTTATAATGGGAATAATAATGCAATAATGGGAAAACATTCTCCTAATGCAGTGTGCAGGAAAGCCGCCTTTGCAGCCACTGTACCCACTAGATGGTGCTAGAAAGTAATGCAAGTGCCCTGAGTGCTGCGTCGGCAAACAGCCTCTTTCTCATGATGCACCACTGCTGAAATGGCAACGTTCCACTGATACATAGGTCTGCAATGTGCAAAGTGTGTAGTTTAAAATTAGCTGGAAGCCAGTTTCACTGAATTGAGCTAAATTTGCTCTAGTTGATGCATAGATGTGCCCTAAAAAAGAGGGGCTGGCTTAGATGCAGGTTGGTGCCTCCAGTTCTTTGCAAATGGAGTGTCCTCGTGACTGGCAGAAGCTGAGCTGGGTGGTGCAGTGTGGGGTGTGGATGCAAGCTCAGAATTCTCACCTGCTGCAAGGCTGCTCCAAGAATCCCAGCCCCTGCCCGTTGGCCTGGCTAAGGTGAGCAGCAGCATGCTCACTGCCATGGCTTCAGCAGGTCAGCAGCCAGCAAACAGAAAACCCTTTCATTCAAGCCAGCCAAGTTTTCAAACAGCTCCTGAAGGAGAGAATGCTGCCAGGACCGGGGATGAAACGGAAGCTTGAACTCAGAGGCGGGAGCATCCCCATGAGATGTGCAGCTGTAGACATGGGCTTTGCAGTGATCCTCTCTGTTTTGTGGTCTGAGAAAGTCAGTCAGAAGACTGATCTATGAAGGACGTGGGTGACACGCATTGTTTCTGAGATGAGTGGTGGCCAGCAGAAAATTCCATTGGCGAACAGTGGCTGGTGATGTATGGAAGCACCAGACCAGGGGTGAGGAGGAGAGGACAGCTTCCTCCTCGGAAGGTCCCACGATACAGCATATCAAAGCACTGCATCAGAATCTCTCATATATTAAGAAAACCAGTTCATTTGAAAAGCTGGATCTTTGTGGAAGCATGCACTTAATACAAAACATCAGTTACTCACGTTCAGCCAGCACAGGGCACTGCTTCTCATGGATGCACACGCAGGTACCACGGGAACTCCTGTTTCTAAATGTTTCTTAGCTAATACCGGCTTTCATTTTTTCCTTCACTCTTTTCAATTAATTGCAGAAATTAATCACTCTTACTAATGGACAAGACAAGCTGCATTCAGTTCCAGACTATAATTCTGAATTACTTTTTCCAATGACAGAGAGTTTCTGTGATTTTACAAGTGACAGAGAGATCGATGTCTGCCCCATTCACCAGCATTTCTCATATTGTTCAGAGCATATTCAAAGCCGGAACAAAACACTCCCAAATATTCAAAGGAAAACAACAGACAGGAAAGCCGGGCCGCAGGTTAAGAGTGATTCCTGCAGCGGTCACACAAAGGCCAGCTGAGGTCAGGTCCTCTGCCATAAGCAGATATTTCCATCCTGGAGCAATGTGCTCCTGGCACATCTCTGTTCCAAACACATGTCCAATATTTGGTATTACAAATCATTTATTAAAGCTCGGCCAATCATAATAGCAAATTGGTTCGTATGTGAAGATCTCTATATTTTGCCAAAAGTAGCTCATGCATAAAAAATATTACATAAACTTTCTGAATGTATATCAAAATAAATATTACAAATTACAGGAAATATGCTAAAATTACTCCCATTAAAGTTTCAGGATTTGTTTAGGATTACTCTGATGGTTATAAAAGTGTCTCCTCTCATATCCTTCAGTTGAAGGAACAGCTTTGCCTTGGTCATTTTCTCCCCTTAAAAACATGCCAGATAATTCTCACATCCTGCAGAACTGTTACAGGCACAGCACAAAGTCTAGACACCTGCACTTGTCCAGACCAAAGTGCACTGCCGAGCTGGATGCCCCCAGGTCAGAAACATCTTCTGGGCCAATTTTCCAGTGCTGACTGATACTGCCTCTCCATGCTGCACAGCGCTGAGCCTTCCAGCCACCATCTGCAGCAGTTCCCGTGTGCCTGTGGGTCATGCCAGCACTTCCAAGGCAGGTGTCAACACCCTGTACAGAGCACTTTGACAGCAGGACTTGAACTTCCAGTGTATGTTGCAAAGAGAGATGAAGTCACTTGTTTGCTTCACTTGACGGCTGTCAACCTCCCCTTGCTCCGTCTCTGGCTATACTCACTTCACAGTGCAACAGTGACTGCAGTATCATGACATCAAAGCACAATTTGGGACAGAAATCAAGCTCTGAGCCGTGCATGCAGCAGTGATTTCCAAACAACCAGAAGATCCTAGCAAACTTCGGTCCATGCCTCTAAACGAGCTCCCCCTGCGTGTCCTCCACCCCACCTCATGAAAAAGTACTTTGTAATGTTCAGTAAGTGTCAAGTCTGCCCTGACGGTAATTCGTTCAGCTCTGGTCAATCAGCCTCAAGAGATGATGCAGAGATAGTGGGAGCTGCAAGACAGGAATAGTAAAATGGCGACAAAGGTAGAAAAGATAAAGGCTGTTCAGCCTGGAGAAGAATCCAGGGAGATGTGAGAGTGGCTTTTCATTATCTAAAGAGGAACTGTAAAAGAGAAGGGGACAGACTCTTCAGAAGGACCTGTCGTGACGGACAAGGAGAAGTGGCTTCCAACTAAGAGAGGTGAAATTTAGATTGGATATAAGGAACATGGTCTTTACGATAAGGGTGGTGAGGCACTGGCACAGGTTGCCCAGTGGTGTGGTGGATGCCCCATCCCTGGAGACACCCAAGGTCAGGCCGGATGGGGCTCTGAACACCTGATCCAGTGCAGGTGTCCCTGTTCACTGCAGAGGGGGGTTGGACCTGATGGCCTTTAAGGGTCCTTTCCAACCCAAACCAATCTCCGATTCTATGGTTTTCACAGAATTTTGAGCAATGAGAAACACTAGAATTGTGTAACTCAATGAAACAGAAAAGTTACACTTTTAGGGACAATTTTAGAATGAACAAAAGAAAGGAATTTCGATACCACGTTATCTCTGGCACTGACTGCCTCATGCACTGCATTTGAGCCACGTCTATAACAGATTTATGAGCAGACTTAGGTATGGATGATCTAAACTGATATAAAGACATATCTTTAGAGTGAGAAGAAACAAAACAATTTTTTTTTCTTTTTATAATGAGAAATGCTCATGATTCAGTCCAATATCTCCATCCCCGTGTACGACGAGGTTGTGCTTTCCGCAGAGTGCCCGCTGCTTGGCTGGAAATACCTTTAAGCGGCATTCTTGGAGACGAAGCGCTCAGGACAAGGAGAGCAGACACCTGCCTCTGATGGGTGGGGAACACGTTACGCACATTTTGAGGGGGCCATCGCCATCAGCTCCTGCGGCACAGAGCCTCCAAGAGCCCCAGCTGGCCACTACTGGCCGTGCTGTGCGGCCCGCACCCCGCTCCCGTCAGCGCGGCCTAGCGCGGCCTAGCGCGGCCGGAGGGCGCGGGCGGAGCGCGGCGCCCAGCACTGCCCGAGGCCGGGGACGCGCTGCCCCCTGCCGGCTGCGGGCCGCCGCACAGCGCCCGGAGCGCGGACACCGAGGGGCCGCAGGCCGGCGGGAAGGGCAGCCCGCGCTGAGGGAAGTAGGGGACGGTCGTACAACGCGGGGTGAAGCGGGGAAGCTGGGCGCGGGGCGGGACGGCCTCCTCGATGTCCAGATGAGTGCAGAGACCGCAAACTGGCTGTGGTCATTCTGGTCATTCCCCGATACAGCACACGGACCTCACAGCAGCGGCCATACAAAATTTGCATAAACATCTGCTGATTTCAGCTGTTAGCATGTCAAAAAGGAAAAAAAAAAAGAAAAGCTATTGCAGAATTTGGGGTAATTTGAAAGCTTCCTTGCAAAAACCTGAACAGGGAAGTGCTGGTATTTTAAAGAGGAAGGAAAATTGTACAGAGCGTTTTTGGGTGTGTTGTCTTTTAAATGTTTCCCCTGTGAGGACTTCCACCCTATAGTCATACAGTTTGCTGGTGTATATTGTATCGGCAAACACTACCTTTTATTTTAGCTTGAAAATAAATGGACCTGAGGGAGAGAGTTGCAGGAGCCTTTTGCTTGATGTTTAATGAAAGCATTAGCAGTGCTAGTTTTGTGAATGCCTGTCTGTGAAAGTGACATACAGGCATACTTGGAAAACCAATCCCCAACCCCAGCCTGCCCGGATGGTGAGCTCACCTACACACAAAATGCCAAGATGCTGTTCCCACAGCGTCCAGCATGAGACACTTCCATCCTCCCAGTGCCAACTCATCCCCACCTCAAGCCCAAATAGCAGTTTAAATGGAAACATATGATTTTCACTTGGTCCTAAATAGAAGCGACCCATTTTTGCCCAAATTATGGAAAAGAGCTGACCACTCTCCCCTAAAATCCAGGAAGTGTCGCTCTGAAAGAAGCAAGGTAAAGTCTGTGAAAACTGACACCATTTTAAGAGCTGCTCCTAAAATCAGCTGCTAATGACAGAGGTGTAGTGGCCCTTAAACCAACGGTTGCAAAAAGTATTAATAGTAAAAAGATTGGGAAAACTTCAAATGACTGAGGACTCCTTTCACTGGAAACTTCCATAAGCTTAAAGCTTTTGCTGAGCTGCCAGCAGTAAATAAGCAGTTTGTGTATGACTTTTATTGAGATACAAGTTCCAGGCTTGCAGAAGACAAGACTGGTGGTTTATACTTCAAGGAAATGACATTGTATACTGAAGATTATTTTTATAGGTCTTGTTGTTGTTATTGAAACATGAAAGCGCTTATCTTTATGTAGTTTCCTCTATCGTTATCAACTGGTAGTAAACTCTATTTGATTTTCCAGATCCTTTTCAGTCGAATGTTATTTAATAAGCACTGCAGTGTATACAGAGCAGAGCAGCCAAAGGGCAGCTTTAATTTGCAGGCTGAAGGAAGTGGCATTATAGCCGGGCAGGGAGGAACTTCCTGGCCTTTTTTTTTATAAACTAATAAACTTTTTTGAGAGGAGGTGACTCCGTACTGCATGGTTTCTCTTCACCTGGAACAGGAGCCTCTTGCCAACAAAAGCAAAGCTGTTTGCAGAAAGCAGCTCAGCTCAGCCTTCACAGTCCTGCCTGTAGATGAAGGAGAGAGATACCAAAATGGATTGCATATATGAGCAAGTCCTTGCACAGTTGTCAAGGAAGTGAGATGAACAACTGGGAAATCCGTAGTTCCTGTTTAAGGTATCAACCAGTTAACAGTGTCGTGTGGCTTTACAAGCAAAGTGATGTTTATGTGGCTGGATAGTGATAATCACCAGGATGGGATGAATTTTGCTTCCCTCCAGGTGTATTCTTTCCTTCTGAGCCACAAGCACAGGTATTGACTTCATTTATCCTTACTGGCTTGTCCTTATTGCATAACATCAATTCATTCTGCCAGATGTGCTTCTAGGATGTTTGTAGGACTTCATGTTAGCTCAAAACTCACTGTATGCTACTTCTCAAAATGTACTTTGACTTTGAGAACAAGTGCTCTGTTAAAAAAAAACCTCCCCCTACCAAATGCTGGACATGCCTTCCAACATTCAAAAGGATGCAAGATTTGCTTCCTGCACTCTGTTGGTGAGGAAGCGTTGGGATGTAGCAGCGTTTTGGCAGGGGCCTGCCGAAATGTTCTGGTGCTGCCACTTCTCTTGGACCTAAGCCAGTGTGGTGGCCCATGCCGGAGTGGTTGTCCACGCTGGAGTGAGCATCCATACCGGAGAGGTAGCCCACGTTGGAGTGGTGGCTCAAACTGTAGCGGTGGATCACAATGGAGAGGTGGCCCATGTTGGAGCTGTGTCCCACCTTGCAATGGTGGCCCAGGCAGGACCGGTGGCCCATGCTGGAATGGTGGTCTGTACTGGAGGGATGGTCTACACAGGGGTGGTGGTCTGTGTTGGAATGGTGGCCCATATGGGAGTGGTGGTGCATGCAGCAGTGGTGGCCGATATGGGAAAGGTGGCCCACGTGGGAGTAGTGGCCCATGGTGTAGCAGTGGCCCACGCTGGAGTGGTGGCCTGCACTGCACATCACTGCCTGTGATGGTGCGCAAGGTCATGGGCCACCAGTGAGAGAGGACGGGTTGGCTTCCTATGCTATTCTTAGTCCTTTTCCTACTCTCCTAGGGCCCATGCTCTGAAAACCTGTGGTACCATGGCGTAAGCATGATTTCCACTAAAGCACTGTGGTGAGCCTGCACAGGTCAGGCTTCTGAACACAGGAGAGTGGTTGGATTATTTCTGGTGCCAGGAGAGGAAGAACCAGGGACAGCCCTGTTGTCTTCTTAGCAACAAAAAACAAATCAATACTTGAGATGGAATCAGAAAACTGTTTGTTTTTTGGTGGTTTTTTTTTTTCTGATCAAAAATTCAACAGAAAAAGTGATTTTGCTGGGAGAGGGTGTTGTTTCACACATTATTATTAGGATTATTTGCTTAACATTGGAGGAGGGGCTGTTGATAACTGTTGATCTGTAAGCTGTTCTCATGTGTATTTCACAACGAATGGACCGTGTTCAAACTTTTGGTCTTGGCAAAACAGAAGTGGATTAATGGGTTTTTTTGTTTGCAAAGTTCTCAAAAAGAGATTTTACTGGTAAGTAGCTGGTGGATTTTGAGTATGAAGCTAACATTACAGCCGTTCTTAGGTACTGGTTTGAAATCCACTGGAAATCCCCTGCACCTAGCAGGCAGTTTCTGACAATTAAATCATTTTCAAAAATACTACTTAGAAAGGATGGTGCACGCTAAGGGCAATCCAAAAGCCCTTGTTTTATAATTCTGACTAAGATTAAAATATAAATAAATGTCGCAGTTCAGCTCCAATAGCCATTAATAAACTCTTTTTCAATTCCATACACCTTTGTTTATCTCCTTGTTTTTAAAGGTCATTTCCTTCGGTTCATTTATTTTTATCCTGGCTGGTTTGTTTTTATTCACTGCCATCCATCAGAAGTGACCCCACTGGAAAGTTGAAAAAAGTCTCGACAAAGAGTCTGAATTCTTCAAAGGCAAAAGAAAAAGGAAAAGGGAAAGAAAAAGAAAATGAAAAGAAAAAGAGAAAAGAAAAGGAAAAAGAGAAAAGGAAAAAGAGAAAAGGAAAAGAAGGCTGCTCAGAGCACATGGGCATGGACAGAACCTGGAGAGCTGGGGAATGGCACAAGCTGGTCAGAGTAAAGCAGGCAGGAAGGCCTCAGAGCAACCACTTCTGTGCAAGGCGTGCAGGAATTAGGGCCCCCTGCACCGGAAAAGTGCTGCAGCCCGTTTGATCTCAGCTGCCCCAGCAAATACCTGCTTCCTCCCGCACTGCACAGAAAGGGAAGCGGGGACTGACTCGTGCCCAGTGAAGCTGTGAGTATTGCTAGTGAAGGGCAAAAGTTGTTTGGGTGAAAGTGAGACCAAGAAACAAAGGGAGAAGTAGAAACGCTGCACATCAGCAGAGGCACAGAGAGAAGAAAGTGCTGATGGCACTTGCACAGCAGCTGGTGAATCAGCAGATGGCCATCACTCCTAGAGACCTGGCACCACCCGGCTGCCAGCAGGAGCTGGAGCTTACGGTTGCACTTGAGTGCCCCATGGTGAATTAGAGGAAGGAAGAAACTCGAAAGGAGGGAGTGGAATTAGAAGAAATTCCAGGAAAATTAAATCGGACTTCAAAATCAAAGGGAAAGAAAAAGAGAAGCTATGTTCGTCAGGGTGTCTTTCCACTGCACACAGAGACTGCACGTTTGGGTCAGGGGCTCTACAGCAGTGCAGCCAAAAGCGTCCCATCTCCCTACCCCTGCTTGCTCAGTCCCCACATTATTCAATGTTATTGTGAGATCTTTTTGAAGTCAGATCAATCTCCAGGCAGGAGTGAGAGGGAGATGTGCCCTGCATGGGGATGGGGAGGAGTGCCTGGAGCAGAGCAGAGGATTCCTTGTTCCAGCCTTGCAGCAGGGCATGCTTGTCTGACACTACCTATGCCAGTCCCACTAAGAATGGTGGCAAGCTGTGGATGTTATTTAACAGCTGTTACTTAACCTTTTCACATATGTATTTAGTTTTTCTTCCTGTGCATCTAGGTCCTCCTGCTCTACTGCACAGATAGCTCAGGGCATCTCTTAAGAGTTTCGTGTTTAAGAAAATACATAAATGCAATGAATGCATTTGCATCCGTGGTGGAATAATTGACAAATGCATGCCATTTTCTGCTGAACAGTTTAATGAGTTTATTTTTACGTACAGAACATGTAGCTGCTCTGTGTTTTATGTTTCATCTCTGCATCCCATTAACTTTTGCATTTGATGACTCTGTGAAGGCCTGACCTACATTTTGTGGCAGTAAAGCTAGAAGGCCAATTAAATGCTCCCAATGACCACATATTTATATTGCTGGTTTAACCTGTGAAATTCCAGTGAGATCACACTGTGCTTTGGGTTTTGAAGCAAGCCTCGCTCAGATCTTGCCCTGTGTTGAGGAAGCACTGCCTGGTTGCTCTCTGGCTGCTGTGTCTATAGGGGCTGCCCACGGAGCAGAGTGGGACTGGGCGGCGCTGTACCCACTGGCAGCACACAACCTTTGGGCCCTCCTCGCTGTCCCTGAAGGCTCAGCCACAGTTTGGAAAGATGACATCCTCAGAGGACAGCAGGGTCCTGGCACACCATGAAGCCAAAGCCAGCTCTGCAAGGGCACAGCAGTGGCAGTGGCTCCGCTCTCGGTCAGTCACTCAGTCAGTCGTTTCTCCTTACCAGTTTCGGAGGATGAAACTGGCTGGTGCGAGCCGTTAAGCTCCCGAGATGTTCCTTTCCATGGGATATCACTAGATGGCGATCGAAGTTTTCAAACAGAGCCGAGTCTGAGGATTCGCACGGGCTTACAGGTTCAGGCTTCCACTGTCCGTAACAGACCTGGACTTCACCTCATCTGCAAAAATGTCAGTCAGGGAGAGAAGGAAAGACGTCACATATTGCGTTAATATTGTCCTGTGCACTGCCAGAATAACTGCCTAACTCCCCCTGCCTATATATAACCCTATGGGGCAGGAACCACAGGTTGGGCTGTTACTGGTCATCACCCGCTTTCTCTCCTTCAGAGGAGATAAACCACAATATGGTTGTATTCGTTTTAAGACACAGAAGCGATGTGCTGGGCTGGGGATGTAAAGGCTGCTGGAGGACCTCTGCCTGCCAGTGTGGCCGTGCCAGGAATCACATCCCATCATACCTGCTGCAGCTGCCTGGGCTTGCCAGCTGGCCAGAACAACACCACCGTGCCCAGAGCAGTGTTTGCCGTGTCACTCAGGAATAAAAGTGCCCAGGCTCATGCCCAGGGTGCATCCCAGCCCTGGCACATCTCTATCCCTAGGGGACAATCCTGCTGGCACGATTAGTATTAATTTAGCTTGATGCAAGCATGTATGTGTATGAGGGAGAAGAGAGCAAATGAAGAGAGGCCGGGAAAGAGTTAAATTTAATATTATATGCAGTAAAAATCTTCTGCAAGGGAGTCGCTCACCATTCTGGTGTTAAGCTGCTCCCTGGGGATGCTGTGGCAGGCATATCTCCTCATTATGTGCTGTAAACATGATTAACTTGTCTTTCTGTATAAATGATCCCTGTGATTCATTGTTGTCAAGCAATCCGCACAGTTTCAGTTCCAGCTGAATTTTATAAAGGGTTTGAACAAGTTGGTGTTTCCTGGCCCATCACACACAACTGTGAAATCACACAAGGATTAGTTACTTAACCTGTTTTGGCATATTACTGAAGTTTCCAAGGCCAAGAATGCCTGTTTCCCACATATTCCTGTTTATCTTCAGCTCTGCTGCTGATGGTGGTAGGGAGCAGAGATGGCATCCCAAAAGCAAATACCTGTGCCTCACAGCTGAGACAGCAGGTCCTGCTGGGGCCAGGAAACTTACTGTAGAATCATTAATGTTGGAAAGGACCACTCGGATCATGTAGTCCAACCATCAACCCATCATGACCAACTTTTCCTCTGCTCCTCCAGTACCCATATCCATCCATCATCTGCAACATCAATTTCATGGGATTGCAGGGACATATTTTGATGGACTCGACATGTGTCTGTGCCTCAGATCTCCGCAGTGACTCAGGAGATGTCACACCTTGCTAAGGATAAATCATTGCCTCCCTTGAGTCAAGGATGAATGCAGGCATAGGTAGGGTCTGGTCATATTTCTGCAGCAAGAATATAAGTCTTCCCAGTGCTGGGGAGCGAAAGCACATTGCCATGGGCTGCCTGTCCTTGCACCACCCTCTCAATAGTATGCCTTTTTTTTGTATCTCCCACAGCCCCATGCCATGCGGTGAGGATCTGGATGAATTTGTGCTCCATGAGATAAGAAAGAGGAGGCTGTAGTCTAGATGACAGGCTTGTGATTTCTAACTGCTAGCTGGAGCTAAGGGAAATGGGCACCTCAGATGCTTCACTGCATCCTGCAAACCCTGCTTGCCTATTGCAAGGCTCAGTGAGCAAGACGATGCTGTGCAGCACCCGGGGAAGTGTGTCAGCAAGCATTTGCTGTGCTGTTATCAGCATGGTGTCAGCATGGCTTTGGGGAAAGCCAGTACTCATCGTTGACAGCCCCTGGAGCTGCTCTGCTCCATTTCTCAGAAATAGAAGCCCAAACCATGTACCTCTCACCCCCCAGATCATTGTTATTTGGATGCTGCAAGGGCAGAGTGCTAACTTGGTATGATGAATATTGACCCATCTGCTTGGCCTGACTCCTCCCGGAGCCAAGGGTGCTACCAGGCAGTTCACACAGTCACGGAGGCTTTGCAGAGGAAAGGTCAGGATTGCATCACTCTCTTCCCCTACCAGTGGAAATGCCCACAAATCCCCACAGACCTGAGGAGCTCAGGCTGAGATAGAAGTCTTCTGCCAAAAAGAGGAGCCCAGCATCAATCCCATTCAAGGCAAGGTCCTGGGGGGGATCTTGAAGGACCTGTCAAAACTGCATCCTGACAATATCAGCATATTTGAAGCGGGGGGGGGGGGGGGGGGGGAGGGAGGGGAGAGGGGAGGAAAAATGGAAGTCTCACAAGCTGCAGTGCTCTGTTTTGGCCAATCGTGGTCAATGTCAGCAGTTTAATATTTAATACCTGCATCTTAACAGGCAGGCAGCCTGCAGGCAGGTGAGCCGGCTCTCGCCCTGGGGGTGGTACCTGCAGCCACACCAGCTGCTCACTGCACGCTGCACCAAAAGCTCGGATGGAGCTGGGAATTGTAGCTTTTATTTTTTTTTCATCAGGAGTTCAAAGGTGTCCATGTAATTCTCTTTCTTCTGTCACCACCGTTTTCATTTTCATGCTCATCTGAGCTTCTGGTTTCTAGTTACATCAGAAAACAGAAGTAAAAAAGCAGCAAGAAAAGCCATCCTCAGGGTATTTTAGGTTCAAGCGGGGTCAGGAAGTTTCAGAAACAAAATGGGCATTATGAGGTACTTTGGTTTTGCTTAGCTAAATGAAAACCAAACTCTGACACTTATCTATGCCTGTGAACCAGCCACATACTTTTTCCTCCCGCTGAAATACCCGCTTGGTGTCAGCGTCCTCAGGACAGTTCCAGTGTTCGTAGAATGACAGACACATAGAATATCCCAAGTTGAAATGGACCCAGAAGGATCATTGAGTCCAACTCCAGGCTCCCCACAGAACTACCCAAAAATCAGACCTTATTTCTGAGGGTGCTGTCCAGATGCTTCTTGAACTGGGGCAAGCTTTGCCTAGCAGAAAATGTTTCTGAGTAACAGTGTTTGTCTTTTCAGTAGGAATTCCTGTCTGGAAGTCTCTAAATACAGAATAACTCTCATTTTGCCAAAGAACTGACAAACATCAGATTTTCAGAACTGGAGGCTGAACCTTACCTGCCCGGGCTCGTGCTCTGCTGCTGGGATAGGGCCCAGGCATCCTCTGTCCTTACATAGGCAGCATTTCCTCATATTTTCCTTCAGCCAGAAGGCCTACTTTGGTAAAAACAGAGGTTGTCTCTTTTCACAGTCACTTCAGTACAGATTTGGTGTTAGCCTTTGGTCAGGATGGGGAGGTGAGAGGCAGATCTGGTGATGCACCGCACACTTCTTGCAAAGGAGCATGATGGCTTTTCCTGCAGAACAAACGTGTTTTCCAACAACAACATAAAGTGTGCAATTAAAACTGAAAAGATCAGTTAGGAGTAGTGAAAGGCTTTAGATTTTTCTTTATGTCACATCAAATGCCCGTGAGGAATTCATACTGGAATAGTCAGTACAGAGCAGGTTGTGGAAGGTGCTTGAAGGGGTGGAGTTTTCGGTGATGTCCAGTGGAGTTTTATGGCCACCAAAAAAGGTTACACAGTCCTGGCTGCACATTGAAAACAAGCAGATGTTTTAGGATTCTGTGCTTTAAGGACAGTCTGGGGATATAAGACCTGAGGGAGACATGCACAAAATGAAATCCATCTAGCTGAAAAACTGAGCAGTGGGGTGTGAGCCAAATCCAGGATGCTTCAAGTTAAATAAATAAAATAATTCATTTTAAAAGAATTGTGTCTGGGCCGGGAATTATCCTTGCAGCTCACAGTCCGTCATCTGGGCCGCTTCCCGTTCAGCTCCATGTTTTAGCAGTTGAAAAAAGCTTACGCTTGCTCTGCCTTGTCCTACTAGACAGGAAGAGGGAAATAAGATAGAGTAGGGGATACAAGAAGAACGTGTGTCAAGGAGAAAGGAAATAGTCATGCTGATAAGGACACTTATTGAGGAAACATTACGGTAAATGAGATGACGGTTCCTATTTCCACTGATATGGTGATGGCTGACAAAAAGAATAACAACAACAAAAAAATAACATCAAGAAACTGAGGAGCATTATATATAAACATAAGCAGCCCAGGTAATAAAATAGAAGAAATGAGGAGAACCTTGATCTTCTGATAAGACATGAAATCAGCTTGTATGGTATAACAGCAAGGAGAGTGTCTCTCAGGGTTGTATGTTCAATGAAGGGAAGGAAGGAGAACGGTACTGGGGTGGTGATGGAAAGCATACCTCACTTTGGGAATGAGAAAGAAAGCAATTTTGATCTGTGTTTGTTGAACTGGTCATTGAGAATTTTGTATTGTGATAGCAGCCCCTAAATATGATTACAGCAGGGTTAATAATGACAATTTTGGAGAGGAACTTCAGCTCCTGTATTACTGAATGGGCACACGCAATGGCCCACCTTTCCCTGGAGGTGGTAGCCAGCAGGGCTTTTCTCCTTGACTTGATGAGCCGCGATGCAGGGCAGCAGTTCTGCTGCGGAAGCAGACACATGCCTCTGTGAGACTGTGGCACGTCCCCACACATTGCAGACATGTGGGTGGTCAGCCATCATCTGCCAAAGAGGTCACTGGCTGCATGCATGGACACAGGTCCCAGAGGAGGAAAAGAAAAACCGAGTCCTTGATAGCCAGAGTGGCAGAATGGGCTGTGGGCTGGCAGGGCCTTCCCTTGTCCAGGGGTAAATGGCAGGCTTATCAAGAATCATAGAACAGCTTGGGTTGGAAGGGACCTCAAAGATCACCAAGTTCCAACCCTCCTGCTGCAGGCAGGGTTGCTGCTCACTAGAGCAAGCACTAGATGAGATTGCCCAGGGACCCATCCAACCTCATCTGGAACGCCTCCAGGGATGGGGCACACAAAACATCTAAAAAGGGCATGAGTAACCAGGGTGTTTGCAGTTCCTAGTGGACCACAGAATTTTCAATCTCTCAAACACGTCTGGATAAAGCATGGGAAAAATGACCTTCTCTTTTAAAGCTGAAATCCAGTCTGAAAGGCCATCCATGGCGTCAGATCATACCAAACAATTGATTTGCATTGGACCAACATCAGCCAGACTTCTTCCAGTTTTCATTCAGTCCTTCAGAGCTCCCTTCAACTCATCCTCCTGAAAGTTCATTATTAAATGACTTCTAGGAGTCCTGCACTTCCGATGACTCTCAGATCCTTCAGTCTTCAGCAATGTCCTCATCAGATGAGGACGATGAGGAAAGGGATGGTGATGTGGCACCACTGTTGTGGGCTGCACGTCTCTGTCTGTTAGGCCTTTTGCTGCCGTCTGTTGGGCCACTGCTTTGTGGTCTGAGTAGCAAATGCAAAATCTATTTGGGAAAATGCCCTTCAAGAGAAAGGATAGAGTTTGGGAAGGCTCCATCTCTGATGGGATGATTTAGTGAGCTTTCAGGTGCATGCAGGAAACTGCAGAAGCTGGAAAAAAGGGACTGAGCAGCTGGGGTCATGCCTTGGACATCTTACAGTGCAAGAAGAAAGTGAGAGCAGTCATGAAGCAACAAAAGCAACTGAGGGACATCAAAACAAAAAGCAAAGCGTGGGTTAAGTGGAGAAAGAACTCACCACAGGAACCTTCCTCTTTTGTGCAAGGTCTGCTTGCTGCGTGATGCAGCAGCACTGGGGGCGTTGCACAAACCAGCAAGACAGTGCAGACATTTTCCCTGACAGTGTTTTTGCTACATCCTCCCAGTTTGCTCAAGTTTACCTCCAGTTTCTAGGGAAGTCGAGGCATAATGGAAAAAACAAAAAGAGGAGGAGCCCTCAGACGTGATGTTGGCCTGACATCAGCTGATCAGGCGCTGGACTTTGGTTCCTAAGCCCTTTTTAGGACCTGATTCCAGACACGTTCCTCCTTCAGGCTCTCAGGAAATCCCCCAGCTTCCACTGTTTAAAATAAAGCTAACTTAGATGGCCCAGAGTAGAGAGAAGCACCTGAGAATGTCAGAGTTTTTCTCTGCATTCAAGCGAGGCCTGAAAGTGCTTTTCACATTCAACTTTCCAGTCTGCCAGCTCATTTCTGCACTGTTCTTCTGCATAGAGAACATCAGCCCAAGAGCCTCAGCTTTTCCAAGAAAGTTGTTGAGGAGGGCACGAAATGGAGGCACTCTCCATACTGGAGTCACCACCCCGTCTCCACCTTCACGCCCAGGGGCTGGCATGGGGCAGCGATGGGGAGTTCATCCCCACCTGCTCCAGGGAGCAGGGCCAGGAAAAGGAGCGGGGGAACTTCCTGCGAAGAAGCCCCTACCTTGCATGATACAACACGTAAAACAAAGTGATAACTCTCCCTTCCAGCCTGAAGGTTTCTGAACCACTTCCTCTCCATCTCGTGCATTCTCACTGTTTGTTTTGCCCCACACCAGCGCTCCCCCTGGGCCTGCAGCTGTGGAGCTGGCTGCCTGCGGTGAGCTCTGCAGCCATGCATCTCCTGCGTCCCACAGGGACTGCACAGAACCCCACTGGGGAAAGCCCCCGGGGGCTGGGGAACCACAGGGCAGGGCAGAGAGCGCAGAGGAGAGGATGCTGCTCTTGGGCACCGGCCTTTCCTTCCTCACCCTGTGAAAGATGAGATGAGCTCAGGCACAAATAAATAATCCCTGCACTGCGCTTGGTTCTCAACAGCAAGGAAATAAGTGGAGGCAGCTAGAAATCCTTTACAAACAAGGATGAATGCAGGAAGGCATCCCATCCTTGGCACCGTGCCGTGTGGTCAACAGTGTGACGTTGGGAACAGCTGGAGTCAGCCTGGGGGGGCTGCAGGGCTGTGAAAGAGCTGACATGCAGCTCCCTGTGATGGGAAGCTATGTGGAGCTCATTGCCAGTGGGAACATAGCTCCCCAAATACACGTGGCTATGTGCTGTCCCAGCAGACACGCAGCAGGAATGCTCTGCTGGGAGTTTCTGAAGAGCATCCCTGGGTCTGCAAGGAGGAGGTGCAAGGTGGAGGCTGGATGAGATCTGTTTCACAGAAAAAAAAGCACCTGTGTGCATGTTATAAAGAAATGCATTAGGGAAACAGATACAGCTGGACTACAGTCCATGCCTTTCTCCATTTATGACTTCATGGTGCCCTTTGGGTGGATGCATCACTCTATGGCCTTGACTCATGAGATGGTAGTGGAACAACTGTTTGGATTTACTGCCTCATGGTCTGAGAGAAGAGGTGGAGGCGCTGACAATGCTGGGAAAGTGGAAATAAATCATCTCGCACCCTTCCACTCCCTGTGCCAGCACACAATGCGTGGTGGGGCTGCTTGGTGCTGGCTCATGGGCAGTGTAGGACCTGTCCCATGGTGGCCAGCTTCCCCGGGTACTCAGCATGGAAGCTGGTCCCAGCACAGGCCAGTCCTGCTCTTCAACTCATTTTGGTGACTCCTTAGTTATGACAAGTCTTGTCCTGCACCAGAGGCTCAGACACTTCCAGGCTTTCTGCCTGGTTCCTCTCTCAGCAAAACTTCCCTCGCAGGGGCTGTAAGGAAGAAGAGCCGTGCTGGTATCACAGTGTTTGTGCTTATGTGATTATTGCTACTTGGAGAAGCGCTGGGTCTTGTGGTCCCTTCTCCAATGACCCTGGAGGAGAGGGGACAGCAGATAACTGAGCCAGTGGTCACGGCCATTGGGTATGTCCCTGCCCCACAGCACATCAAAGGATGCCTGAATGGGGGGAAAAGGGCTTCCTTCTGTAGTTTTTTCTTTAGGAGTAACCTGGAGAGACAGAGAGAAGAAGACCCAGTGTCACAGGAAGGTGGAAATTATAGAAGCCATTCCTGTGACCTAGCAAGGCTAGGTGTCAGAGCACTGCTGAGCAAGCCAGATGTAAGCATGCAGGCTACAGGGAGACAAGGTCTGCCACAGCTTTTATCTACCAGCCTCTGCTCTCCACCAAAGCTGTGGGTCAGTGGGCAATGGGGTGCAGCACAGCTCAGCCTTTCCCTGCTGCCTGCAGCCCCACAACACTGAGGTCAGGCAGTGAGCAGGAGGTGTCGCAAGTCCAACCTCTGCTCCACACAAGACAACTGTGAAGTCAGAACTGGTTCTTCACGGCCCTGCACTTCCTCGCTTCAAAAATTCATCGCTTTATCTGTCCAAATACCAGTTTGCGAGCATAAGGTGACTGGCTTTATAAATTAGGCTGGAAAATGTGCATGAAGTCTTATGTACCGGTTGGTCGCTGGTGTCTCCAAAAGCCGGGTGTGAAGCTGTTATGTCATGGCAAGTGTGTGACTTCAGAGAAACAGTCACAGCCTCGCGGGTTGGGGTTGGTGAGAGGAGCACCTGACAGGGATGCTGCTGGGCTGAATCACCCCAGCAGGCTGATATTCAGTCACTGCACATATTTCCCCAGTGCTAAACCTCTGCCTCATTTTGTAATCTTTCTGGGGCAGAGGTGATGTGGTCTGAGACAGCATGTGCAAGCAGAGCACCACATTATCACTTCTGAGAAGACAAGATGTCTTCAGGTCTTCTGGTGTCAGTTGCTCCTGTGAGCATCTTGACTGCCATGATGGCTTTTCATGTAGCATCAGTTCACTAAAGCCACTTCCTAAACATAGATAAGACCTTTCCTGTTTAAAAGGGCACGATGAAGTACTGTAATATCAGTAATACAAAATCTGGAAGGAAAGTACCAACTAAATATAAAGGCTGAGCACATAAAAAGTTGAAGTCTAAGAGAAAGCCAGTTTCAGCTTACGACTAAAGTTCACAAGGAGTGCCACGCTGCCTTGCCTGAAAGCAGAATTTCTCTGCTTTCCCAGGACACTGAGGGACAAATGGCCCATTGCCCACTGTCTCCATCACGCCTTCCCACCTTGTTTCATCCCTTAGGTATGTGGGCTTTGTGAGCATGTTGGGTCTTCTTCCGCATGTCCTCCAGAGGTCCCTCCTGACCTCAGCCATTCAGTGAACCTGTCATTCTCAAGCCCGTGGACAAAACACCTTGCTTGTGCTACCCAGAAGCATGCATGAGAAGAGAGTCATGCCCACGAGCAGCCTACTCTGCGGCCTGCTGGTTGGTTCTCCCCTTTACTGCAGGTGAGGTGTGCATGGACACCCGCTGATGAGACATGGGCCAGGCACACACCAACTCTGGCTGCCGGTGGCCGAATGTGCAGCACTGCCCAAGTGCCTGCCCAGTAAATGCCACCTGGATGTCACCCCATGCTCGTCACTGAGGCAGGGATGTTCTGGCCCCACGTCTGAGTTAATGGGTGCAGGAGGAAATACCAGGCCTCTCCGTAAGGTATGCACGCACAGCGACACACCTCAAGGCTTCCTCCTTCTATCTCATTTCTGCCTTCGTATCAGACATGTGCTTATTCATGTGCATTACACGGACAGCAAAGAGATGGTTCTGCAGTTAATGCTGGAGAATTGCTGTGAAGCTGGAAAACAAATCCTGGCTGTGGTAGCAGTTGCATCAAAGTACAAAATGAACCAGAACTTCCCGAGCCTTTTTGTCGTTATTTGTGTCATTTCCCTTCCCCGAAGCGTTGCTCCTTTGGCAAGACGAGTTATTGATGTGTTGCAGCCAAAGATGTTTTCATACTGCTGTGCCTCCAAAGGGCAGCCTGTCTTGCTTGAAAGTTCTTGCCTTGCACATAAGTTTGTTCAGTCTTCCCTGAAAATAACCCAGTGTGTACCTGGAAGTGGCTTATGGCTAACTGCATGAGACTGGGACACCTGCAGTGCCCAGGGAGAGTGAGTGATGTGGGAAGGAAGAAGTGCATGGGTGTGAATTCTCACACTCATTTTGAGGACTTCCTTTTGCCACAGACGAGCTCACCTTCCTGCAACGATACCACCCTGCTGCCCACGTTGCACGGGCACTGCCAGCTGTGGGAGTTGTGGGGTGGCTGCCTGTCTCCGCCCCGGTGAGTCACTGTGCCCCAGCACCATGCAGCAGGGCTATTCCTGAAGCAGTGTGAGCACAGCCCGGGATCATGATGAGCCACTCCCATGGTCTGTCTGGAGTTTTGGGGCGTTGTTGAGTTTTGTTGGCACGCAGTTTATAAAGGACTTGTTTATGCATTGCTCCAATTATTAGCTTTGGATGGGGATGGTGTTAGAAAGGCACCTTGCTGAGCTTTCCTCAGAGAAGAGAAATGGACGCTTCCATTGCCCCAAGTGCACGGGGAACAACCCCTGTGGGATACCCCTGAGGGATATGGTATGCAATGCATCATTCTGGAGGGAAATCCCTGCCTAGCTGCAGCTCATCCAAAATATCATGCTCAGCTATTAGAAGGTTCTTGGTGCCAGGAGCACGGCTTGGTTTTTATTGTCCCTGAACAGCCATTTGGTGGTTGTGTACCAGGCCTCTGAAGGGGTGTTTATCATACAGGAAGACCACATTAAAAAACAACCAAAAAATTCAGCATAACATTTTTCAAGCAATAATAAAAGCTTCCTTGCAACCTCTAATTCTTACATGCACCTCACTGCTGCAGTATCTTAGCACTTGATAAGCACTTACATAACATGCAGCCACTATTTGGCAACAATAAACATCTTAATCTTATAGAATGGAAACTGGGGAACGTATTTTAAACTCACCACTATCTAAAGCCATTTCTTATTGGTTCTGTAAATCTCAGAGATCAGAAGCCAGCAGCAAGGTATCAGAAAATTGAACACAGTTCTCTCAACACAAATGTGAGTATCCAAACCATGACGGCACCTCTTCTTTAAGTCAGCTACACTGGAAATCTGATCCTCAAATATCCTGATAGCTGCAGCCAATGTAAACATGAAGGGGACTCCCCTACACAGCTCTCCTCAAAGCAGATGGCCATCTAGAGATTTGCAGCCAGCACTGGGCAGCTTGGCTATTCCCAACTGGCTTGGGGTTTTTTTTTGCAGAAATTACCATCAGAACTTAAGTGCTGCACATTGCACACAACTGCTGTGCAAGAATCAGGCAGTTCAGAAGGAGCGTTGTGTTCCAAGAGTGAGATTTTGTCAGAAGCATTAGTTGTCTGCTCCGAGTCCAAAATCTGTTAACAGCACTCTCTGCCCAACACTTCAGCATGTGCAACAATGCCCGTAGCGTAACTGGGTCGTGGAAGGAGACATACAGTGTCACAGCCCCACACTGCTTTCAAAGAGAAAAGAACACAGTGACCACTTCTCAAGGCACTGAGCTGGATTTATTCGTTTGACCGTATCAGTATCAAACTGGAAATAATCTGTTTAAGATTACATGTTAGAAAGGAGCAGCATTAAATAACAGATGTATGAAAAAGAGACTGTGCTTCAGAAAAGATTCAGTGTACAACATACATAGTATGCCATTTTAACAAAAATGCTTAAAAAGAGTCATCCTAAGCATCAAAGAGTTTTATAAAAGTTTACGTTCTCATCCCATGGGATGTACAGAACTATGCAGTTTGCATAGTTTTACTATCATCCAAAACATCGTGTTTCAAATGTATGAGGCACAGCAAGAACAATACAATTCTATTTCCATAGGAACATAAACACAGCTTGTCACTAATGACACGCTTTCCAAACCGTAGCGCTCACGCCAATCATACACAAGTTTAAAGCATTAAAAAGCAAAAGTCTGGAGATTGCCCACTGTTACCAATATGAACTAACACTTGCCCTACCCTTGAAAAGTAGCTGAGATATCCTTGCAGTAGTTGCAACAATGAAAGCAGGTGGAGCCAGGAACAACTTACTGTGCCACTCCCAGAGCTAACAGATACAGCCAGATACTCCCACCGCCCAAGGAGCAGGGGACAGGGAAGATACAAAGCTAAAACATATCTGTAACCAAGTGATGCTTTGACTCCAGAGACATCCGATAGAAACTAGCTCAGCTTGAGGAAGCTCCTAATTTACATTGAGAACGACCAGAGAACCACTGGCCAGGCTTCAAAGACTGAACAAAGACTTTTGGGGGGAAGGTTCTCACTAAGGACAGCTCAGACAGACCAGATCTTATGGCCCGTATGCTTTGTTTTTTTTTTTTATGGCAATACTTGCAAGCACATCACATAAGCTTTACAAAAGTGTAAGGCCCAGCACAGGAAGGTCCCCCAGAATAAGACATTCCCTGCAGTGTTCTTTTTGTTGTCTTCTTGTTGGTCAGCCAGTAGATGCACCAATAGCATTGCTTGAGATCAGCTTATCAGAGCCCCTAAGGGTTTAGCTTAATCATCTGTGCAATTATAAACTATTCACATTTTACAGTCTACAATGGCGATTTTTTGTATGTACAAATTTGAAAATCAAGTCTTAAAATCAAGTTTTAAGAGGTAGAGGTCCATTTCTGACCTGCTGATAGAAAATGTTACTGGGTCAGTCATATTCTAATGCTGGCGGTGCCCTAACAATATTGAAGTAACCAGCAAGAGCTCCAAGGTCTATGTAAAGTGATCTTTGCCTCTTTACCAGGTCCGACTCCTCCATGCTCCCAGTACACAATGAGGAATCTAAAAAGAAAAGACACAAAGCGTGACATCATTGCACAAATAGCTGCATCGATGCAATTTCATAGTTACAGGCATTATTGGAATAATTAGCCTAACATTTGCTCTTATTTGTTTGTGCTTTAGAAAGCTTCATTTTTAAAGCAAATATAAAATAAATCTCATATAAAATAAAAGATAACAAACCAACCCATAAATCCAGGACAAAGAAAAGTAAGCAGCTTGCTACTGCAAATAGCAAGTGCGCTCAGTTGCTACAAAAAACCCTGTCTGTTGGCACAGCTAGGCACAGCTTCCTCATTTTCTGGGCCACAGTGCTAAAGGAGAGTTTGGTGCAAGAAAAAACTCTGCTAGTTTTCTGACAGTCGAGAATTCCCCTTCATCACAGGGGAATTTTCATTTAAGTAAATGACATCCCCTTTGTGACAATATAGAACAAACCTGGGACTGTCTGTCTCAGATTATTTTCTTCCAAGTCAAGGTCTGAAGAAACTTTGCAGCTGCAGAACTCCCCTGAATACTTGTACAATGAGTGTCTTGGAATCTCAGGCACCTAAATTAGAGTTCCAGTGTAATGGCCAAATATTCTTTCATCTTCAAAAGAATTGATTGAGATGGCCTGTGCTGGTCATAGGATTATGCACCCACGAGGCAAAATCCAGGAGCAACACCACTATAGATGTACAGGCAGTGATTACTTTAAATGTTTCATTTCAACAGTTACTCATTAAAGCATCCAAAATTTTGCACAGGTATCTCTTCAAATAATTATTGCAATTAAATGAACCACTCGTCCGGGCTCATTTTATTAATGCCCTTTATCAGGGTGATCCTAACATATTTCAGAAGTAGAAGAAAAGCATTTTGAAGCCTGCTAGCAAGTTGCTGACACCAAAATTCCCTTGGGCTTGATACTATCTGAGGTGACACGTTTTTGGTTTGGGTTTTTTTGTTTGTTTGTTTGTAACTGGCTCATGTGTTATCCTTCATAGAGCAATTATCGATGCACAAGGGAGCTGAATTCTATTCCACAGTCATTACCATTTTTAAAACAAAGGGCTTGTGCTGTGGTCAGCATCATTACAGTTAAATTTTGTGTGCGTCTTATCTTTAAAGAGGCAGAAGTATTTCTTTTAATGGCAGTTGTTGAAACTCTGCTTGTTGAACGACAAATCACTGTCATAAATAAAACACCTGTAATACAGGGATGAATTAAGTCATCATGGGACAGCAATCTATACTTAATGAAAAACTGCCTCAGATGACTGCCAGGGCCTTTTCATGAGCCAATCCTTCTGGAGCTGCAGAATTCAGGCTAAGTTCTCCTGCTGAAGCCAATGAGTGTTTTACATAACATCTAATGAATGCTGGGTCTGACCTAATCTGATTGGGATTTCTACTGATCTCCTTCCAGAGGCTTTTGGAGTTTAGCTCATTTCAAAACACTCTATCAAGCTGAAGTTTGACACAATGTAAAATCTACAAAGCCAAGGTAAGGCTGATATTACTTACCTGTAATGTTTTCTGGCAACTGCAGCTCCTTCCTTGCAAGCAGTCTTTTCCTTTCAAACAATGCTGAGTCCAAACTCTGGCAACGTGGCTGGTCTTCCGGGGGTGGGTGTAAGGCTTCATGTTTCAATAACTCTGCTGCAGACAGTCTATGGTTAGGATTCCTTTCTAGAGCTGCTTCTAACAACTCCCTCATGGAAGTGCTACAGTCTTCAGCAATGTCCTCTAAAGGGGGAGCTTGTTTGTGTATCTGTTGGAATAATAATTAAAAAAAACCAAAACCACTGATACAGTTACTCCAAAAACAATGGAAAAAGCAGTCACAAATAATCACCTTGGAGGTCTGGGAATTCCTCATTTACAACTTACCACCTCTCCAAACTAGTATAATCAAGTAGAACATAATATGTAGCAACAGAAAATCCACCTTTTTATCACATTTTATCATAAATTTTAAAACTCAAAGCAATTCCAAGAAAGTATAAAATCCAGTGCAATGCAAATTCACCAGACTTCTGTACCACAGCATATGAACTACACAATCAAGCTCTGTTTTTATCTGTAGCTTCTAAGCAAAACAGACCAGCAGCAGGACAGAGATGGACTTGTTCCAATCAAGTTTCACCCTGTTCTATCCCTGCTCTTGCAGAAAGCCCAAGGCCTGTCAACTTGTAACAAAACCACAGAGATTACTTCAGCTCAGTTTCTGCCTTCCACTAAATGATCAAAACTCACTTCTTCCCTCCCTCCCCCAAAGCAAAAAGGATGATATCATCTCTCTGACAAATATTTTGATAGTCTTTGTATGACTGATGCTTTCCCAATAAGAGTACAGGAACCCCTTCAGTGGAAGCAGAGGTATGTTTTTTTCTAGGGGCACTCACAATATAAAGGTAGGATGGATATGCAGAACGAGGATATCTGTTCACCCAGGGCGGAATGCCAGTTTGCATATGAATAATAGTAGCTCCCATGCTGTAGATGTCTGCTTTGGTTGTGTGACCCCGGCACAGGATAACTTCGGGGCTCATGTAGATCTGTGAAGAATAGCCAAAAAAGACTAATCAGCAGTGAAAACAATAAGCAATGTCCAGCCATGATATGCTGTAATGTGAAACACACACATGACAAATCCCTCTGGTACCTGCAGCCTAGAGACCAAGCACTAGCTGGGAACAGATTTTCTGCTCTGTTACACTGAACAATACACAAACGTTTGGGCAGAGCTAGCTTTCTTAGTCTTCTCTCCGCTCATTATCCAGTAACCTCCATGGTGGGGCACCACCCTAAGAAATGGGGCAGCGAGGCACAAGCCAGGTCTAAGGCAAGGCATGGATTAAAAGCCAGCTCCTGCTGTGCAACCATTCCCCTGAGCAGCTGTTAAGGCAAGCATCTCTCTCCTACTTCTTTTTAAACCAGAAATTCCCAAAACCTAACACTAATTCCTAAACCAGAAATTCTTTGCCGTGCAAGTTATCGTTTCCATCCAAAATTTTCCACAGAAAAGCTGAGATCTGTCAGAGCAGTGGAAGCACCCTGAGAGTATCTCCCTGCCAGCTGAGCTGGGGTGAGAACTGGGATGTGAGAGGCACTGCCCGCCCACCACTGCCGTGTACCCGGCCATGCGCAGGGGGAAGGTTTCAGCACTGAGCTGTCCCAGTTGCCTCTCCTGGTTTCCATTTTTCCCTCACCCAATCGTCTTCTAAAGGAGCCAAACAGATCTTTAATTAGTTCAAGTCACCCTGCCACAAAGAATCACATTAAAAGCCATTAATTGACACAAGGGCAGGAAGTTAAATCATCGCCGCATTGCTGGCCTGCTCGCTGCCACAGATGGAGAATGGCCGCAAGGCTCACGCAAATACCATGGAATATTTCCCAGTAAATCACACATCACAACTGCAACCAGAGCTATGGACTGGAAGCACACACACAGGAGCACATCTGGAGCTGCTACTGACTCCTGTCCATTGCTTTCCTCAAAGCTAAGGTAGAAAGAGGCATCTGCCACACTTAGGCCGCATAAAGGCCAAAGAACAGAATCCCATTTTTATGAAATAAATAATTAGAACTGCATACGATGCGAACAGTGCAACTACAGTGAAATCTGTACAGATGAAAAGCAGTTACTTTCTTGAGGAAAAAAAGATGCTGGAAGTATAACCTGTCTGCAGTTACAGTCAGAGTGTGAGAAAGGTCAAGACACACCCCGATTGCTCAAGGACAAAAAGCAAACATGAGATGTGCACCCACATTGTGTTTTCAGACTGATTTCTTCTGGCCCTGAGTTCAGTTGCCACCAAGGTGGGCAGCCCAACCCCAGATCGTGTCCCATTGCCACTGCTCTCTCCTGCTGGGCTGGTAACCCAGCCATATCAGCCATTTTTTTTAAACACTGTGCTAGTTTTAGTTTAGCATTCTCGCGAATTAACCGCACCCTCAACATTTAAATAACCTCAGCAATATTTGCAGCTGAAGCTTGTGCAATTTAACACAGTGACAGAAGCATGGCAGTGCGTAGCTAGTGCCTTAGAGGAGAACGCAAACTCCAACTGCGGCCTCCTGAGGGGAAACCAGTCCCAGTGCAAGAGGAGCCAGGCAGTAACTATGAAGGAATCTGTATGGTAGCAATACAGCCCTAACAAGGGGAGGTCATTACACAGCCACATACAGAAACAGCCCTCCTGGACAGCTGCACCACTTCTTAAGGCTGTGTAACAGAGGTGTAAAGCTTGGGAGGACTTTGGAGCAAGAGATGAGATCTTACATGGAAGAAATGATAAGAAAACACTGCTATGAATCCAAAGAAGGCATTTGTGAATGACTGGACTCCATAAAACTCAGCATGAGTGCTGTGGGTCCAGTAAGCACAAAAACTCATACGCTAGCATTCACAATGTTCCTGTAAGTCTCTGACTGGAATTTGAGCATCTCTTTTCCCCGTAATCTGTCCACAGCCTTACTTGTCACCCACCATGCTGCAGCAGAGCACCGGGATGGCCAGTTCTGAAAACCAGCTGCCTCTCTACACCACTCTGTAGGGTACAGCACACACCAGGACCCTGAATGTTTTAGGGCTGCATGGACTGTCTGCTTTCTGTGGGCATGACTGCAGGTGCTCAACAGTGCAAACTCATTTTTGCTTCCCAACATTAACTTGACCTGTCCACCAACAGCCAGGGTTGGACCATCACCTGCTCCACAAACCTACAAAGTGCACATCTAAAACAACTCTATCCTTGGGAAATTGCGTACCAGGGCTTCCATCTCATTTTTACTATCATGTTCCTTCCCCCCCACCCCCCCTTTTTTTTTTTGATTCTTATTAATAGCATGCATGCACCCACACAAATGATCAAAGCACATACATTAAATGCCAGAAAGCACATTACTTCCAATACAGTAAGCATTTTAAACTCTTAACTCCTCTGACTAGAAAGCCAACACAAACAACTGCTTGAGTATTTTCCCAAATATCCTGAAAACAAAATCAAACAAGCTTGGCATTCTGTGAAATATGAGTTTACCCTACCCTTCCAAGGAAGCGAGATGCTCTCTGTCAGTTACATGAGTATCTCTTCCACACACATGCCTATGCTGTGAAGAGCATCAAAATAGTAAGTGCCAACAGTTTGGCTGGAGTGTTTCCTGTAAACAGCCTCCTCTGGCAACAGAGAGCAAGCGAAGGTCCATTTGCAGCAGCTATCCAAGCTAATTGCTGCTGCTTGGCTGTTTGCTAAATAGCCAGTCTGGAAACACTTCGGTATGAGAGTACTCAAGTGGTGAGCAGGACCTTTCTGCGTGTTCGGAGTCCAAGTCATTGAGAATGTTTAAAAGCCTCTGCCTCCTTTGCTGTAACACCTAAGCGTTTTACCAGATAATCATCAACCACGCAGTACACAATCTCCATAGGACATAAGGACTACAGACATGTGGGAAGTGCTAAAAAACCCACAGGTTTGTTGTTTCCGTGGTTTCAAAGGTGGAGTGCTGTGCAGGTCACCCCAGTCAGTGGCTGGTATCTCAGGAGAAATCTTTCACAGAGCAAAGAACTAAATTCCAGTCTGAAGCATCTCTGACCAGCAGCTGATGCACTGCAAACCACCCTCCCCTGCATACTGTTCCTTTGTTTGGCTTCAGAGCATCCTGACTTCCTCCTTGACTTCAGGTTGAATAATCACTAGCAAGTGGGACAGCAGAGAAGGTATCACAGCTTTCAAAGTGTTACACCTGACTCTCCACTCAGCAAGTTCCGAAAAACAAAACAAAACAAAAAAAAAATCATTAAAAACTTACAAACAAGTATTAACATTAAGTAATATACGTATTTACTCTCAAGCTCCAAAACTGAATGTGGGCATCACAGTCACAGGAGTGATACAACACACAGATTTTTGTCCCTCCTGTGTCTTACCTCTGTTCCTCTAAGGTCTTTGGGATAGTAAATGTCCTCAGTCATTTGAACACTTAGGCCAAAATCCACCAACACGGCCTTAGTTGACATAAACACAATGTTGCTCGCTAAAAGGAAAACAAAAAGGTGGCATTTAAGGTTCTAGCACGTTGGACATTTATTTTACAACATGACTGTTTCATTTGGATGTTTGCCTGAAACAGGAGGCCAGCACAACCAGTCCCAAGAGCCAACACAGTCCTTCTGCTAGCCAGAACACGTCTGTTAATGATCCAAGACCAATTTTTAATTATATATCAGAAAATCAAGCAAGACTGGTTTGTTTAAAAGAAGAAATCAATGTCTGGTCATTTTCCTACCAAAACAAAACAAAAATAAAATAGAGTGAGAAACAGACAGAGAAAATAGCTGAGGGCAAAGGATCAAGCTGGGGGGTTGATGGAGATCTCTGCACAGCCAGTCTCCTGGCTTGCTCTGAGGAGCCTCCCTTGTCTCCAGGGTTGCGAGCATGCTGTGCAGCTATTGCTACAGACAACAAAACTGTGGTCACCAAGGGATTTCTTAACACTAGCAAAATAAATGAAGAACTGAGGCTTCTCCACGGCTGCCATACCTGTCAGCAGCAGCGGCTCAGCATAATGGAAGAAGATAGTTGTAACAGTAAGAAAAGGCGGAGAGTTCCCTGCCTGAATTGCAGCACTATCTAGGAGCTTCATTCACTTTCCTTCATCAAACTCTGCCTAAGGCACAATGTACTCAGAGGCTTTCTTTGCAGTTGTATTTCTGGTCAAATATTTATGAACGTAATGCTTCTTTTTAAGTCTTGAGAAATTCTTATTCATTTCTTCTGCAGCTACAGACAACTCTCCAAGTTATGCAAGAGAAATATATTTTCCCCCCAAAGCAAACAGTGGAGTCAGGTCATTTCCCATCTTGATAGTGTCCACCATGACCATACAGTGGGAAGAGACAGAATTTCATTTCAGTCATACTGATTCCTCAAATGATCTCCCAGAAAACTGCCTACTTACAAGTAGTATGAATAAATGAATAAATCAGTAATTTTAAGTATGACTATGAAGATATAGATTTTAAACAACACATAAAAAATCATGCAGAATGCAGCATTGCCATAAATGTGGCAAGCTTTGCTGCCTCCTTGGGATTGCACTCAACTCCAGTTCATTGTCAGGACACAGGAAGAGAGGGACAGCTCTGCTTCAATCCTTGTCTGACACAGCTGAAAAAGCCCAGCACTGACCCTACACTCAATTAGGCCACAACAACCCCAGGCAACATTACAGGCTTGGGGAAGAGTTTCTGAAAGACTGCATGGAAGAAATGGGCCTGGCAAGTGTCGGTCAGTGCTCGGCTAAACATGAGCCAGCAGTGTGCCCAGGTGGCCAAGAAGGCCAATGGCATCCTGTTTGTATTAGAAATAGCGTAGCCAGCTGGAGCAGGGAGGTGACTGTCCCCTTGTACTTGGCTCTGGTGATTTAATAGCTTTCCAACAAAGGGTTAAAATAACCCACTGCTAAAAGCCAACAGAAAGCGGTTCCTGGCTCAAGGAAGCCTTTCTCTCACTAAAATCCCAATCCCCCCATATGTCAGCATGACAGACTCAACAGAAGAGGATTAAATCAGGAAGAAATCAGATGTATGGGTAACAGCCTTTTTCTGTGTCAGGTATCTGAGGCAGGGCACTGGGTAGTATTCTAAATAAAGCTTTTACTAATATCACAGAATAACAGAACCATTCGAGCTGGAAGGGACCTTTAAAGGACATTTGGTCCAACTCCCCTCCAAGGAACAGGGACACCTACAGCTCCATCAGGGTGCTCAGAGCACTGTCCAGCCTGACCTTCAGTGTTTCCAGGGATGGGGCATCCACCATCTCTCCTAGCAACCTGTTCCAGAAGGCACTGGTAATTCCTGATGATCATCTTGTCAACTAATTATTCTAACACTTAAGTTTGAATATTTCTATTTTACACACACAGAAAGAAAAAAGTCTAAGCAAAAGTAAGCTAGCAGAAGAGATATGTCTCAATTAGAAGCACTCTTACTATAGAGTGGCAGGCAGATTTTATCTGTCTGCAGTGGGGAGATGCTGGGAGGAATAGTATTCAATATTAAATTATATGCAGTGCATTAAAGCGGTATGATAAAGCAATTGAATATTATTCCAATAATTTTAGTTTTAATATCAATATATTTTGATGATTTACACAAGTTAATGCCCAGGGGATTTTAAAAACAAACAAGCTAAAATTTGAAATAATTGTTAAAAGAAAAAAAAAAAAAAAACAATAGAAATTACGTAACTAGTTCCAAAATGGAGTCAAACTGAGGAACAGCCATGCACAGGCACAGAACTATTAAAAGCAGGCACAAGAAGAAGACAGGAGAGATTTAGGTTGAATGCCAGGGGGAAGTTCTTTACCAAGAGTGTGGTGAGGTGCTGGCATAGGCTGGCCAGAGAGCCCTGGAGGTATTTAAGGCCAGGTTGGATGGGGCCCTGGGCAACCTGGTCTAGTATTAAATGGGGAGGTTGGTGGCCCTGCCTGCAGCAGAGAGGTTGGAGCTTGAAGATCCTTGAGGCCCCTTCCAACCCAAGCCATTCTATGATTCTATGAAAGGAAATATTCAGGGCAAATTTCCACGGAAAGAAGTAAGTTTCTGGTTTAATGCACTCTGATAATTTTGCTCAAACTTCTTTTGATTTTTATTTCAAATCTGCATTGCTCAAGAAAGGCAAAGGACCTATGGCTTTTGAATCGCCCTCTCCATTAACGTAGCAATAAACTGTGTATATAGCTTATCCGAAGAACCCGACCTTGTTATTTGTTGGCATGATCCAGTTTCTCCATCCCTGTGATGCAAGGCCACACACCCCACCTCTGTAGTCGGCCCTTGAGGAGAGCCCCACCCTGATCTGGAACAGAGAGCACCCCAAGGAACCAAGCACACTTACGTTTGATATCATGATGGATAATCCTTTTGGAGTGGAGAAAGTCGAGCCCTTTCAGGATGTGCTTTGTCACCCAAATTATTTCAAATTCCCGCATAGGCCCACAGCTCTCCAGCTTCTCCATGACAGATCCTCCCTCCCCAGCTTCCATGAAGAGATGGATGGTCTCATCCCACAGAATAGCTCCGTATAATTCAGCAATGTTTTCATGACGGAAACATGCCTGTATTTCTACATCTGATGGTTTGAACTGTTCCACTGGCACCTAGGAGGTGGAAACAAAACCACATAAAAGCAGCTCAAAACCCAGGTTATTTATACTAATGTTAGTTTTCCTACAGATTGAAATGGAAGAAGGAAGCAAAGGGCTCTTAAATACTTGTTTAAATACAAAGCTTTATTTTGATCCTGTGTTTTATTCCTTTCTAATCCAGATACATCCTGTTCAAAAATGAGAGAATTTTTGGAATCTTGCCCTAATAAAAAGTGCAGTCTTCCAGAAAAAGCAATGTAGCAACAGTTATTCCCGTCAAAAACGGGCAGTTGTTACGCAAAAGCTCTATGCAAACTTCCTGGTGAAGGAGATAAAAGTCCCACTGCTTTTTCAGCTAGCTTCATGCAGTCTCATCTGCTCTATGAGAACTGTACACCCTTTTGACACGTGGATCAGTGCTTGCAGCACAGAAACGCTCAACACAGTCTGCAGACTAACAGTGCTTCACATCATTACTGACCTTGTTTAACTCCTTATCAGCCTTCTTTTATGGCTTCGGAGAAAGGAAGTCCTCTTTAAAGTGAGCACTCAGCAGCACTTTATTTATTTTAAAAGTACTGATGGCAGATTACTAAAGCAATGGGCAATGTTTGCTTACACTCAGGAAGGCTATTATCACTCTTTTATTCTCTGTCCCTCAGGCTTGTGGCAGTGAAGCAATTAACACACTAATAATTTTACTGCAATGAGAAACATTTTTTGCACATTCAGAAACATTAGATAACTTCAACCCTGCAGTGGGTTATGCAGGACTGGCAAACTAAATCCATTTCTAGGCTCATACGTTTGGCAGGAGGGCAGGACATACAACTCCTTGCCTATTCTGTTGTGTATAGAAGGCAGGTACTTATTCATGAGTGGTGGGGTATAGACAAGTATAGCACCTGACCTTCTACTGACTCTAAATGCTTACTACTCAATTCAGAATAGTACATTGAAAGGTGAGGTTGAAAGAAAACACAGGCTTACATTAACATAGAGGGGTGGTCAGCAATTTCCTAGAGACATCTCTTAAGCTTATGCTGAGTTAGCGTTCAAAACGCCATGAGAGTTGCACATAAGCTGAGGTCACTGAGACATTAATGCCACTGGAGTAACAAAAACACATGTTTGAAAGTCCCAGTCCAAGGGTGGGATCCCAGAACCATCTGCAGCAGCAGGGTTTCGTTATCACCTCTAGCAGGGACATGACTCCATGTTGATACATTACTGCCACAATTACTGCAGGACAAGCATAAATTCTTCCATTTACCCCAGCATGGCTGCAGGGGGTAGCAGGCCTGCCCACAGGATAGCTATACAGGCTTTCAGACACTTCCACGGTGCTTAAACTTTTCAGGTCTCAAGGCTGAAAACAAGTTAACAATTAAAAACATCCATTTCTTCTGCTATATGTAAACCAACAGAACATAGGCAATATTCAGCCCAGTAGTGGAATGTAATGCAGATATATTTAAAAATACACTACATGCTCCATGTCACACAGTATCTGCACACAGATAAAGCTACTGAACTAACATACCAGTTTGCATGCCATTCGTTTCTTGGTTTCTCTATCTTGGGCCAAGTACACCTTCCCAAAAGCTCCTCGTGGAATAAAGTCAGAGCCAATATTCCTGTAAGTCAGCTTCCACGGAAACAGGAGCACATCCGAGTCAATCTGATAGCGGCCATTCTTGGGAGTGATCTGTGGAGTTAAATTACAGTGAAATAATAAATCACACTGAAGTTAAAACTACATCGAGTCTAATTAATCTTATACATGGGATGGAAAAAAAATATACGTAGCTTATGTATGTACACAATGCACGCAATCTGTTCAGCAGTCTTTATTTAGAAACACCAAATGGGAACAGCATGTGAGGTGTGGCATCCATTCACAGCCCAGGCATCCACGTTTCTCTCAAGTGACTAACTCACAAAGTGTAAGTTGCAATTAATTGTCTTGAAACAACAACAACAGCAGCTGGGTTAATGAAATTACCAACCTCTTGTTATTAGATTTACCTGCACATGTTTGCCCTTCCTGCAATCTGCTAACTTGTTATGCCACATAGCTGTTACTCACAGGCTATCTTCTATGATGTGAGCAAGAGTTTCAGCATTTCCTAATATCAAATGGACAGCTACAAGAATTTCAATTTTCCATCTTGTATCAGAATTTCTGCTGTTTAGTAAGCAGTTGAAGAAGTCTGCTGTGATTTCACCAACTACATTCTTGCAGTTCTACACTGTAGCTGAGAAGTGACCGGGAGTCACACTATCTGCTTTAGGTGGTAATGTGTAGAGAGCCTTGGGTCTCTGCGCTGCCACCAGGGCAAGGAGGCTCCTCTAGAAGTGGTCCTGAGCATCCAAGTCAGTATCTTGCTCTGAATTGTCCTGTGGAAGAGCTGCCTCCCTCTGCATGTGCCAGAGATCAAACTCCTGACTGTAGTGATGCAAGTCTTGCTTTAGGTTTGGTGTTGGTCCTGAAGTCTTCATATTCTCTTAGTTAAAGCAGCACTGAAGTTTCCAGCAAACATGCTTCTTAGTAAATCAGGGATATACAGCATCACCAGTAACCAGAATATTATTAACCTATTTACTGATAGGTAACCAAGATGCTTCAAGACATACAAAAGTAGATCAAAGATATTTATCACCATCTGTCACATGGTCTCACCGTGCTCAGCTCTTCTGCAGCCCTTTCTAAGATAACAGCATCTTAGAAGATTACCGGTTTTAGATTTAAGATGTCACGCACAGAATCTGTGCTTTACCTTGGTGCTTTGATTTAGGAAAGTATCATCTTCACTGCTGAAACTGGCACTTGTGACTAGTATTTAAATATGTGAAAGAAGTTAATTCTTAGTTAACTTTTGGGAGGGTAAGTTCTTAAGTGATGCGGAGGGTGCCTTTTTAATACAAGTGCTTTGCTTAGGATGAGCAGAATGAGCCTTCCGTGGTGCTTATCAGAACTAAGGCAAAAATTGTACCAGCACCTGCACCTCCTCTACACGCTTCTATGTTTCACAGGCAGAGACTAGTTAATCTGTGTGTGTTACAGCTGTCCTGGTAAGCAACACAGACACAGGGTGGATCTGCAGAACAGAAGAGATCAATCGAGCAGGCTTTACATCAGACTGGATCCTTGCCTGACACTGTGAACTGAACATTCTCCTGTGGCTGTAGACTGCCGTCTTCCAGCTTTGTTTCAGCTGAAGGAAACTCAGCCTGGGCACTCCGAGGCCCTTCACAGTGCAGTCTGTGGTGTAAGCAGACAGCCAGGAATGCTCCTGACCCTGACTAAGGAGCGGCAGCTACATACAGTACAGAGGTACCTGTTGAAATGCATGCATTGGTAAGGCCCTGCCTTCAGTCCTCAGTTGCTCAATGAGTCACGTGCACCTAATAACACCTGGTTCATACCAATTGTATGCATCTATAGAAATAATATCCAAGCAAAACAACTGGGAGTACATAGAACAGTGCCTACCTTATGTATAAGAAACATTTAATATTAGTAATTGTCATTTCAATGTTACAGTTCAACAAGTGACCATTTTGCAATATTCCCTCAAAATCAGGATAACACATTACACTTTGCTGTTTCACACCTAAGAAACTGGCAAGCCTCAAGCAGTGAATCCTCACGTACAAAACACACTGCATGCAAGGATTTTAGATGACAGATCTAGAACATATTAAGAAAACAAAACAGCAGGACAAAAATACATGAATAAACTTCCATTTCATGATTGGTTGTTTCCAAAGCAACTCATTTTTAATGGCAGTTCAACGACACCAATATCTATAGGTGTTTGTAGAACAAAGGTCATTTTAGGAATAAAAATAATTAACATCTCTCAAGACATTGCATCTATGCTTGCATTTAATATTGTGTGATATTACATAATATTGTAATTCTGAAAGTTGCAGTTGATGTTGTACACCTTTTCTCCTTATATTACCATATTTTACAACCTTTTGTGCAGATAATGAATTCAGAATAGATTCTCGACCTTTACTTGGGAATTATGCATAGTGAGTGATCTCTGCTACTGCATGAGCAAAGGCACTGGAGAACTCCCATATGCTCCTTGTAAGCCCTCACAGCTGTGGCTTTTGCTTTCTTACTGCACGTATTAAGCTTGCCTCCAGCACTGGGAAATGCTTTCTAATCTCCAGGCTACCAACAGGCAACACAGAGTGCATCTTTCTGAGAGATCTTTCTCCACAGCTGGCTGGGACTGCAGGGGCTGGATCTGATGTCCTTCGGGATCCCTTCCAGGCTCAAGCTTTCACAGTGAATAACAGTCTGCCTGTAACTGCTGGGACTGGAGGTGATCTCCACTTAGCAATAACTTCTAACTCCTATACCTACCAACTTTTAAGTGAAAAGAAAAAAGACATACCATATTCAAGAGGATTCCAGATTCTTGCTGTCTGCATCCTTTAAATTGTTTTGCAGTGTTAGACACCTGATTTGCAAAAGCAAGCAGGTCTTCCACAGTCCCATATTTGACGGAGGACATCAAAGATACCTCCCTCTCACAAAACAGTAAAGATTCCGCACGTTCTTCATTTTGATTTGCCTCTTCACACATCGTAATTAAGCTGTCCTCATAGACGGCAAGGTCTCCACCTGGATAAAGGTTTTCCATGATGTCTATCACTTCAGACATATTTAAATTAGTTAGCAACAAGTCAATTTCCTCTTTGCTATCACTACCCGTGCTCATATACTCCATTACTGTCCACTTTGCAAAACCACTCCTGAAAAAAAGAGAAACAAAACAAACCTGAAGACATTTTTTTCATCTGAATTTGTAGTAGCAAAGCAAGAAGGAAAAGAAGTGGTCAGAGTGATAAGTAGTTAATAGTTATTAGGTTAGATTAATTTGTATTGAGAAAAGAAAAAGTCATAATTAGTAGAAGGGGTGAAGAGGAGAAGGAGAAAAAGTCTTCATTAACAGCCTTCGTTTTGGAAGTTATTTGTGAACTCCTCCAATCATTCGATCTTGGAATTTACATGAAGTTTCTCAATGGAGGTAGTGACACAGTAAGGAAGCATGAGCCAGTTATGTTTTGCTGGATATGCAAAAATGAAGGAGCACCCTCAGTACCACTGCAAGGACTCATGATTTGGAAATGGATGACAAATAGGGATACAAATGTACCATATTAGTACAAGATTTTGTGAGCAACTTATGTGATGTGTCCAGAAAGAGGAGATCACAGAGCAAAGCTAATAAGCATCCACCAGTAATAAACACCTGTTAGTATCACTGCATGAAGCACCTTCCCTCATCGGCTGAGATACACCACCCACCTTTTCTGCAAATGACTGACCAGAATTAGACTTGAACTGAAATTTTCACCAATTTACAAAAAAGTCAGAAACGGAGTTACTATGAAAGTAATGACCTTCCAAAGCAGTTTCAAGCACTTTGTTCAGCTCTTACTGTTCCCAACAACAACTTTTAAGATACATCTTGACCATTTGGCTGAAATGGACTTTAGCTCTAAGCAACTGGATTCAGTATCCCAAGAAGTCCTTTCTCATCCCAGATTCCCCGCTTGAACCAGAGTTATTCTACCCAAGTGAAAGACATGCATGGTCAGTCATTAGTATTCCTACACACACAGTTTTCAACATGTAAATGTCTAAGTACCCTTACCTTATATTTATCCCGGTTACATCACACGAAATCATCAAAAAGGTCTCAGTATAATGGGTAAAGACGTCATGTTTCTCAAACCCGTATTTACCACTGCTGATAGATTCACAGTGTTCCTTTGCAGTCTATTAAAAAAAGCAAAACAAATAAAGCCATGGCACACCAGCTCAAGCAGAAAGACTGGTTTATGCTCATATGATCATTTGTTTCACAGGCTTCATGGAAAGTAAAAGTAGTAATCACAAGGCTGAGTGAGATAACAGGGGATTTTTTGCAGAAAAAGATGACAGCTAAAAAGAGTCAAGCTGCTGTATGATCACCCAGATTTCCAGGTACCACTGCAAAATAAGTTTTCCACGGTTAGGCCTGGAGTTTTATTCTCTCTGCCTCATGCTTGCAGATAGCAAAGGAGAGACGAATCTTCTTTTCCTCCAGCAGCACATACCCCATTTAGAGAGCTCTCATTTCCCTTTTTCATAAACCACCTACTCTCAGTTAAAGATGACAAGCAAACAAAAAAAAAAATACTTAGAAAAGAAAAAAAAATAAAAAGAAAAGAAATAAGCACAACCTATTTATCTGAAGCACCACCAGCAGACTCAGTCCCCCGAGGTCATGAAGCAATGCAGCTTGCCCAGATACAGTTTCTGGTTATGATCACTATCTCAACATCCCCGCAAGGACGTGGAAGCTTTGTGGCACGTATTTCTCATGGGCTGGAGAGCGCTTACGTCAGCTCTAACGTCGAAGAAAAATGAGTAAAATGATGCAGCTGGCAGAGAAATTCAGACCATGTGCTGCAAGCTCAAGAGGCAGGACAGGAAAACTCGGCATGGGCGGAACAGAAAACGGCATGGAGAGAATATGCGGTACCGCATCCCCATTTCCAAAACCCTGCGATGGGCTCAGCAGCCTGCAGTCTGCGTGCTGGCACTCAGTATCAGGGCATGGAGGGGGACCCCTCCACCCAGGCACTTATCTAGCAGGGTGCTGAGAAAGGTCAGGGTTTTGTCAGCCTACACCTATACAAGACATAGCAGAAGCCCAAGCTGTAACCCCTAGCATCTCACCCTACCACGCTACTGCCCTAAAAGCCTGTAAGTGGTTACTCTCAATTATAGAGCAGATTTCTAGCCTTTGCCCCACAGCTGGACTTTTATGATGCCGAATTACCGGGAGCAAACAGAGAAGCATCAGCCAGTCTGCTAAGAGGAACTGTGGGGCTGCTTCTAAAGAGCAAGGCTGGGTTACACACCAACCCCGGGGGACTTTCTGCAGAAAAACACGAGCCTCCAGAGGCCCCGTCCCTTGTGGGCAGAGACAAGCACCACAATTAAACTAATTCACTCCTTGATAATACTTTCATACAATAGACCACAGCGCAGCTGAGAGCAAACACAGCTCTCCATAAGCTCTGTGCCTCAACGTGTTCCCAACCCACAGCGGGAGGCTAGCAGTACACTCAGTTCCATACTAACCCTTGTGTCGGGTGCTTAAATAAAGCTTTAAGTCTTTCTGTACAACCGAGGTATGCTGAGAACTCACATCACTAACAGTGTCCTACCTGCGTTCTCACCAGGAATCACGGTATATCTCAGCTTGAACTCTCAGGTCAGTTGCTACAGCCCGGGACTGCTTCTCCAATTCTGTCATTATTTCAACACCACCACGTGAGCCGTCTGCCTCCCAAGAATTTCTTTTTCCCGTTTATGACGAACGGCATGTCCTTAAAACCCCCCTTTCTGAGAAAAAGATCGCCTCAACGCGTCCTCATACCCACCCTTAGCAAACAGCAGCAACCGCACAGCGGGGAGAGCAGCTCCGACGGAGCCGACCCGCTCACCTGCGGGGGACGGCTCCGCTGCCCCTCCCGCTCCGCGGCACCTCAGGTGCCGGCAGGTGCCGCCCGCCCAGGACCCCCGAGTCCCCCCGCGCCGGGCTTACCTGCGGGGCGCCGGAAGCCTCCCGCCCGTCCACCCGCCCGCTCTCAGCCGGCGTCGGGGCCGCTCGGCCCGCAGCGGGAAGCCCCGGGGGCGGGCGGGGCGCGGGGCGGGCTGCCGGCCGCGTTTTCTATTTCGCTTTACGGGAAGGCGGGAGCCAGCGCCGCCCCGCCGGGCTGTGCCGCCGGAGCTCGGAAAAGTGGCGTGGTGTTTTCCGCACCCCACGCAGCGGCTGAGCGCGGCCGGGGAGCTGTGGCTCTTCCCGCCGGCAGCGCTGTGAGCCCTTCCCGGGGCCGCCCGCAGCCCCGCGCGACCCAGAGCGCAGTACCCGTTCGGTAACGCAACCACGGTGTAAGCGTTGGCTAAATAAAAGTTGAGCTGGAAGTCTGGTGGAATTTAGGACAACAATGTGTAGGATTTGATGGCGGCATTCGGATTAAAATGCTCCGGGTGCCGGCATTATTAGCTTGGCGCTTGCTGCAGGGCAGCGCTGCGCTTCTCGTCCCAGCGGCAGTAACTCCGGCAGGGCTGTGCTGCCCCGCGGCCTCTGCCGGTGTTTCATCGGGGAGAGAACGGCACCTCCGGTCACCGCAGCCCACCCTGCACCGCGAGTACCGTGGGGCGGAACCCGCCTCACCGTCCCAGCAGACAAGCACTGCATTTTCTGTCTATTATCTGCATTATAAGGGACTATTTGCGTCCATAACAAAGCTGTCATTACAGATGTTTGGGACAGGCTCCCCTCAGGGCTTCACTGTTTGGGTATATGTGACTCCTTTTCTGTTTGTTACCCAGACACACTGACTGCCCTGTCTGAAGGTCGCAGGTTCATCCCCTGCTATTCGAAACAGTTCAAAGTATGGCACAAGTGGTGTTCTGATGTGCTGAGGGACCACGATGCACTCAGCGCCAGGACAGCGTGCATAACCCTGCCAGCAGCACTGACCTCTGCTTCCTCCTCCAAAACACAAAGGTGATAGATAATATGCATTGGCAAACCTCTACTAAGAAATATGTACCTTCTGTGTCAAGTTTGAAGTGGTTCAGTTGTGCTATTCGGTGTGTTTGCTGAGAAATGCCTGGGAAAATGTGCGAGAAGGTGGAAGATGATGAACTGAAAATGGAGGAAGGCAAAATGGAAGAAGTTTAGGACAAAGGTAGGGTGTAGGAGAGCTAAAAGGGAGAGAGGCCTTTGGAGAAGAACTAGCAGCAGCTGGAAGGAGGGAGGTTATAGGATTGAATGTACCCCCAGCCAGTTTACGGATGACACCAAACTGTGATGCAGTCAACAAACCTGAGGGATGGGGTACCATCCAGAGAGACCTAAATAAGCTTCTTAGTGGGCTCAGGAGAACCTCATGAGGTTCAACAAAGCCATGTGCAAGGTGTTGCACCTGGGTCAAGCCAACCCCACTATAAGTACAGGCTGAGGGAGGTAAGGATGGAACACAGCCCTGCTGTGAAGGATCTGGAGGTATTGGTGGACGGCATATGGATGTGAGCCAGCAATGTGCCCTCACTGCCGTGAAAGGCAACTGTATCCTGGGCTGCATCAAAAGAAGCATGGTAAGCAGGGCAAGGAAGGTGATCCTGCCCCTCTGCTCTGCTCTGTGAGACCTCACCTGGAGTACTGCATCCAGCTGTGGAGTCCTCGGTACAGGAGAGATGTGGACCTGTTGGAGCACATCCTGAGGACAGCCACAGAAATGATGCCAGAGATGGAACACCTCTCCTATGAGGACAGGCTGGGAGAGCTGTTGCTGTGCATCCTTGAGAAGAGAAGGCTCTGGGGGATAGACTCTTTAGTGGGGTATGTCAGGGTAGGATGGGGGAAAGGGTTTCAAACTAAAAGAGGGGAGATTTAGACTGGATATAGGGAAGAAGTTTTTTACGCTAAGGGTAGTGAGGCAGTGGCACAGGGTGCCCAGAGGGGTGGTGGACGCCCCGTACTTGGAGGCACTCAAGGTGAGGCTAACTGGGGCTCTTGAGCAACCTGATGAAGCTGTAGGTGTTCCTGTTCACATCGGGGGAGTTGGACCAGATGACCTCTAAGGATCCCTTCCGCCTCAAATGATTCTATGATTCTAGGTTAAGGCTGAGTAACACATCCTTCATGCACAGCAGGTAGCACACTGGTTTTCTTCCAGGAACTTGCCTGCGTTGTTAGTTTTCCTAAACCCACAATTAATTTTAATGAAACCATTTTCTTTTTTTAGACCAGCTTCAGAGGAGAAAGAGGAGGAGTTTCTCCCATCCCACATCAGTGCATTTGGGAAGGACTTGCTGTAGGATTCCTGAGGAAGCTCGTGTGCTTGGTATGGAGAGATGGAGGAAACCAAAGTTCACGCTCTGTGAAATAGTTACATAGGGTATTAACTGCAAGGCAGTGTTTTACAAGCAGCCTACTCTGTATCTTCTGAGTCATCCAGGGATACAGAATCAGGACAAGTTACACAACTGTAGTGCCCACAGGAGACATACAAGAGTGCAGCTCACCAAGGAATGCTGCTAACCAGGCACTAGCATCGCCCCTGATCTACGCTACCGGTGTGCCCACAGGTCTTATATATGTGTCTGCTTAGACGCGTTTTATTTCTCCTTTTTAATTAATGGCTCAGATGAAAGCTACACTTTCATCCACCCAGCGGGCCACAGCCGCTCCAGGCCCACCTTTCGGCCCGCGTTCCCCTCCCCCCAAGGCCGACAGGGCTCCCGTTGTGAGGCGCGCTGAGGCGCCGGCCTGAGCCCCGCCGGCCGCCGTAGGCCGGGCGCTGTGCGCATGCGTGATGTCGGCAGGCGGCGCGGAACGGCCGGGTGATGGCGCAGCGCGCGGGAGGGCGGGCTCTGTGCCTGCTGCGGGGCCGCCTGCTGCCCCCCGGCCCGGCGGCCGCCCGCCTCGGCTCCTCGGGGCCCGCGCTGCAGCGGGCGGGCGGCGCCGAGGAGACAGGTGAGGGGGTGCGGGCCGCGCCGCGCTCCCCGCTCGCCTCGGGCTGTCGTGTCTTCACTTGGAGCGCGGGGGGAGGGGCGGTGGCGCTCCGGGAGAGGCCTCGGGGCGTCCGCGGGTCGCGGTGTCCCGGCTGGGGCCGCCCGGGGGCGGCGGGGTCTGCGTGTGCCCTCCCGGTCCAGAGTGCAGCCGGGAGAGCGGAGCCCGCCGCCAGGGCCTGGGAGTACTGCGTGCACGGAGGCCAGAGGTGGGTTAAGCGGAGGTGTCTGTCCCCCTCAGCAACCGAGGAGTTCGGCTGTACCTTCAGTACGAGGCAGGGAGCGGTGAGGGCTGAGCGGTGTGCTGTGGCTGTGCCGTGCAGGTCGGTCCCTGCAGCGTGCCTGCGGCCTGTGCCTGTGTGCTTGGTTCAGGGCTGGAAAGGCAGCAGGCGGCCACGTGTATGCTCGTGTTTCAGAGCTTGATAGGCGTTCTGTGGGAGCGAGCTGAGCGAGCAGGGAAGGCCAGGCTGTAGTATGACAGTCACACAGCAAAACCACAGTTCTTTGCTGTTTATGTCCCTGAGTTAAGAAACACATAAGTTGGGTGAAGGAGCACATGCAGATTTCAATTAATCCTCTTGTTTTGGTGTATGCATTCAGTCATTTGTCTCACCTGGTTTGCTCCATGCTATGCGAACAGGTATGTCAGCATCAGCACACAGAGGGCAGCGTTAGGGTGCATTGAGCACGGCTGGAGGCCAGCAGCCGTGCAGGTATGCATCCCTTTGGTGAATGCAAGACTATGGCACAAACCTGAAACATTTTACAGGGGAAGAAAGAAAGCAATGAGGACTGCCTCTCAGGCATTTAAAATGAATGCATTCATCTGCGATTGTGCTGTGCTTAGAACCAAGAAGAGATGCCAGAGCACATCTGCTGTATTAATCAGGCATATATTAAACAAGAGGTGTGTAGCCAGCCTGAGCTAATACATGGAGCTATGGGAGTGAGAAGATCCGCATTCTTCTCTTGGTAGTGCCACTGGTCTGTGGGACTTTCTGCATCTCAGTCACTTCACACTACTTCTTTGCTCCTGGAGAAAGTATTACACATAGATATTGGCTGGAGCTAAACTGACAGTGCTTCTTCTCCTTAGCAGCCCACTTGATTGCTGTTGTCTTTAATATAAGCTGGGAAGCAATGAGGACTGTCTACTGTTGATACTCAGCCACTTATGCTTCTTCAGTGTCTTGGTGAGGGGTGCTACATACCTCTGTCTGAGCTATAGAAACAGCTACATTGTGTTTACAAGCTTGTGTAAAAGGCAGAAATCAACCCTAAAACATTCTTTTTAATAAGTACAAATGCTAACAAGTTTGGTTAGACTAAGATTTTCTTGAATCCACCAAGTCAGGAAGAGAGCTCCCTATTGAGTCTTTGTAGCAAGTAGTAGCCACAGGGAGATAGCTGCATGCTCTGTCTTCCCGGTCTGGATTATGAATGGTATTGTGAACAGGGAGCCTTCAACAGCCTGTGGTAACATGATGTGGTCGTTTGATTAGTTTGAGTTATGCAGGGTTGTGATTGTGATTCAGATTTGAGATGCGGCCCCTTTGTCTGCGTGCAATTAAAAAAATAAAAGAAGTTTTCTGTGTTTCTGGATATTCCAGCATGTCTTATTTCCATGTTGGTTTTGTTGGCTGTCAGCAGCAGTATAGATTGCCAGTAGTGTGGCAAGGTGTGACTGATCTGCGGGTTATTTGAAGTGAGTCGATGAAAGTATAATATGAAAAGAAAATTTTGTGTAGGAGTTTGCTGTAAAGGAAGATGAGTTGTAAAAATAACCAGGCGTAGAATTGTTCTGAAGGTGGAAGTGCTGTTTTTGTGGTGGCAAAGAGGCATTATCTATCTAGGGCAGCTTGCCAACAGTGTAGCTTGCTCTGATGCCGTTGCTGGGTACCTTGTTGCTAGACTTGTGCTGAGTTTTTAATGGTGAGCAGCAAATCAGAGAAGAGCAGAGATTCCTCATATCAAATGTCCTGTGGCATCGAGGAAAGTCAATATTGTTTCCATCCTACATTTCCTACTCTTTGTTCTTAGAAGATATATACGTTTGTGAGAGAAATACACTTCTGAATGTGTTTCATTCTCTCTGGAGTTTTCTGTTTTGCTGTGATCCTCCCAGAGTGCAAGAGCAAACCTTTGTTTAGTTGTTCAATCCCTGGGGAGAGAATAAAACTCAACTTTAAATCTTCGTGTAGAAGGAAATCTGGATGCTTGTTTCTTCTTGCAGATGCTGAAGTCAGTGCCAGAAAGAAGACATTCACTGAGGTTCAGACAGAGCGATTGGAGCAGGCGGATCGGAGTGTTTTAATTAAGTGCCCATCGAAACTTAATGAAAAAAAATTACTGCAGTATTTATCCAGCCATGGAAAAATTGACAATTACTTCTTTTTTGAAAATCGTGTAAGTAGCTGATGATACAAACTAAAATCTACACTTAGATAAAAGAAACACTGTCATTTAGTCAAGGCTTCATACATCTAAGTTATGCGTATTATACACAATATATTCAATTAGTTTTTGTCTTTATTATTGGTTACAAGATGTTGCACAATAAATTTGTGTATTTAAATGACCAAAGCAATGCCTGTTTTTAAGTGAATCTCCCAGCCTGTTTTCTGCCAAATCTTTGAAACTTTAATGTCGCACTGTTAATTGTCTGAAAAATAGAGCTAACCCTTTGTTATGCTTCTTTTTGAAGGTGGATGTTTAGTGCTTACTACCAAGAGTAACATAGCTTAAAGATTTTTGACCTTTTATATAAAACTGTCTTAAAAGGATTAATGTATAGGAGCTGTCATTCAGCTTTGGGACTCTTACTAAGATGCCACGGTATTCCCAGGAAGATATGAGTAATGTGAGTGTAATCAGTTCAATGCTTGTATACATTTATCTAACACCGTCTGTTTCCATTTTTAATATTTTAGGGTATTCATGCTTTAATAGAATTTTCTGAGAAGAGCAGCGTAGCCTCACTGCAGGCCGTTACTGGAATTCCAAAGGCTGCTGAGCATCATGTTGTCCCATATAAATCCAGACTTTTTACTTTCACGCTGAAAAACCCCGGGAGTCAAGCTGCTGAAGAAAGGCCAGTAAAAATCTCTCCCCAGTCTCACATTCCAGTGAACGAGCTTATTCCAAAGCTTTGTCATGCAGACAGTGTAAGTATAAGTTCTCTCAAATGAAAACGAACCTTGTCCAAATCACAATTCTCTAATTGCGGTGATAGTAAGTGGATGAATATATATATTAATAGGCAGAAGATGGGTCATTACATTTTTGCAATGTTTATTTTCTTAAATAGATAAGCAGTCAAATGTACATTCTGCTGAATGAGTATCAACTTACAGAAGAAAACATCAAGCTCCGATACCTGGCCTGTTCTCTGGTTCGGGATTTTGCACGCGCGTATTTTCCAGACAGCACTGTGAAGCCATTTGGGTCTTCAGTGAACACCTTTGGCAAATTGGGATGTGATGTGGACATGTTTCTGGACTTCCATGATATACAGAAGCATGCTACAAAAATGGTAAGATGATGCTGTGCGGCTCCAGTCTTCATTCTTTGTAATAGGAAGAAAATAATTTGCTGGTTGTGTAGACCTTGTGTGTGCTGTCAGGTTGAAGAAAACCCTCATCCTCCGAAGCTGATTCAGCAATACCAGATCTTCCAGTCCTACTGCTTTTTTCTTTTCAGGAGCTGCTGGACTTCATCCGTGCTTAGCTGTGATTTTTAGGGTCCTCCCTGTCCTGATACAAAATAACGTGCATGTGTGCGCGTGTGCATTTTGAGAGTGCTGTCAGATTGTTCTTCTTCAGATGAAAAAGTTACTGTAATAACGCTACAGAAACATTACCTGTAAGTGTGGGTGGATGTGTTGAGAGCTGCTGGGATGATACAGGTGAATAATTGCAGTTAGCATTGTTCATGTTTGCATTGTCCATCCAGCGACAATTCCACAGTTTCATTGAGAAGGGAGTTAGTTTGGCTTACTAGTGGAAGGAACCTGAGGATGTGCTGGGACCAGGAGCTAGGAGTGAAACAGGAACTGAGCCAAATAATAATGCAGATATTTTTAGTTGTCACACTTTCTATAATGTGCTTTGTAATTATTTGATTATCTCATTGATAACACAGCAGTAAGCACCAAGACAAGTGTTGCTTACTAAGCAAGTGTAGAGGCTTGAAACTGAAATACATTCACTTGAATTTGCTGACCAAAGTGCAGAATTTCCATTTGTATCTTGGGAAGTTGGGTGGTTACACAAGACTGCCAATAAGCAATACTCAGGGAACAGCGTTGCCTTTTTCAGCACACATATTAAATTTTATCTTAACCGTGTCTTCACCCATGGATGTACAAATCTGTACTGTGTATCCAAGTGTCAAATGCTTAGTGTTGGGATTTGGGCAGCTTCAAATTGTAAGGGTTATTTAGAGTTCTATCTTGTGTCTTTGTCCTAGTGCATGCAGGTATAAAGAGTAAGAAATGACCAGGCAAGGCATTTTTGAAAGGCTCTTGTCTCTTGCTGCTATTTTTTGACTATGGATAGTGTAATTGTCCTTTTGAATTGGAGAAGGAGATGTGAAAGAAGGAGGTGAGAATTGGGGCAGGAAGAAGGGGGATTTGGATCATAAGTCTCCTGTGAAGAAGTTAGGATTCTTCATGGATTCTGAATTGGTAATTAAGTGATTCTGGCATTTTGAAAACTGTTCTCTTCATTTATATAGTAATGGCTTGGGGAAAACTAGTTCTGTTTTCTTCTTAAAAACTGATGGTGGCCTAAAGCTTTTGGAGATTGAGATTTGCTCAGCTTTCCTGTACTACTTCTGTTTCATCCTGTATTTGATTTTTAAAGAAATATGCCTTGAAATGTTCATAGTTTTTGTTTTTATTGCAGTGATCGAATACAATGAAAGATATGTCAGCTGAAAGACAGGATCACTGAGAGTTTGTTGGAAGGGTTAAAATCCAAGAATCCTTTACATTTAGTTGCCTCTTGAGTTTTTGGGAAAAAATCTTCTAAGAAAGATTGCCTGTTTTCAAAGCACATATTGTAACTAGCTGATACTTGATACTGATAGTCTGCAGCAGTAAAATCCTTCTTTCGTGTCATACTTTCTAAGGAAAACATGTACTCTGAAGGCAGTCTTGCAGTAGGAGATGAATTCAGAATCACAAACCAGGCCTAAGGAAAGAAGGCAGTGGGTCATAGTAAATCTTAGGGGTGAAAACATCTTTCCCACAGTTTAACATTTGTTTTAATCCTTTTTATATGCATGTATTGGTTGTTCAGTCAGACTGGTATTAAAAACTGTGTTGGGTTGGTAAGCATATGATTTCTCCGAGCACGTGCACTTCAGCAGGGCATTAATCCCAGTTCTGAGAAAAACGACTATACTTAAAATGTACTACTTCATGTGTGAAAGCTGGAAAAGAGAACATCAAATCAGTCATCGTTCTGCAGAAGTCCTGCATTAATGCCGTGGAAGAGAACATTTGGCTGTTGATGTCATTTATCCTGAGAGGTCGACTTTTCGTTTGTGGTTTTGAAGAACTTTTGCAAATCAAGTAGGGAGGCAGGTATAATCACAACTGCCCATTTTTTGATAACTTTTCTCTTTTGTTGGTTTTTTTTGCATTTTGAAGTGATGACATGACGAGATAGCACAGAGTATTAGAGGGGGCTTAATAAATTCAGCTTAAATTGAATGATTCATGTCACTGCAGTTCTATTTTGTAAGATGAGTGGAACAGAAGTTCTCACTTTAACATCCCTGTGCTTGAGATTAACTTCTAAAATAGTTTTGTAATCAAGGTGTAAAAAAAGGAGATTTTCTTCTAATTGATGTAATTGATGTCATTCTAATGAAAGGTTTCTTAGACCATAAACTTTCCTTTTTTGTTTTTAATTACTATTTCTTTACACGTTCTAAGGTGATGCAAAGTGTCAGATCACGCTAGTTGTCAGAGGACAACTAATTCACTGTTCTTCTCCTAATATTTAGCCTTTATGGAGATGTTTCAGTTCACATCATCAGTGCTTTGGTAAATAGTTCCTTTACCAAGATCAGATTATCAGTGCAACATTTGTTTTCAGCTTGCTGGCAGTTTGGGAGATCAGTGAATGAATTAAAGCAGAGTTCTCTGATAATTTTAGAGTGACAGTAGGTGTTTGAGGGTAACATTTAAGCTTCTGAGGGTAATGAATTTACTCCCAAAGTAGTAGTTTGTCCAGACCTGCTTTGAGTGGCGTGATAAGAACTGATGGAGAATCACAAGTGGTGTCAGTACTTCATTCTCCCACAAGAGGAACCAAAACTCCACCTATGAGTTCAACCGACTGACAGTATCTGTTTCATCATGAAGAAGTCCATCCAGCTTCTAAGATACTGAGCTGCTGCCCAGGAAGGCACATGGGGATGTTGTTTTGTCACTCAGAGGTACAAACACCAGCATGCCTATGTTAGCCAAGTCCCTATCTCTTTTTTCCTGTTACCTCCCTCAGGGTTCATAGCTGTGGGCTCCTTTTGCTTTGAGCCAGCGCTGCCATAGCATGCAGCTGCACAGCCCAATGGGGTAGGAACCACGCTTCTGGTATGCTCACACATATGCTAGCTCAAGAAGTGTTGGTAGCAAGGAAAGGTTACCTTAGTTGTTATCATGGAGACACAAATTTCAGTTCCTGAAATGAACGTGTGGAAAGGGTTGCACAGTCTGTGACTTCTGAACTGTTTTGCCTGTCTACGAGGCATTCTTTGCAGTGGTGTGATGACAACAGAAGTGACCCACCTTTACTTGTGTCCTGGAAGACTAATTAGGTCACTGTGTAATGCTTTTTGTATTGTGTGCATTCACATTACATTCATTATACGTTTCAGAGGGGAGGATAAGTCACTGTCAAGTATCAGATCGGCAAGCAAAATTAGCTGGGGCTTAAAAACTGAGAGAATATAAAGAGAACAAATTTTCTAGGTTGTTTTTCTGGGATGTGAACTGTACATGTGACAATTGAAAATTCAAAGATCTACAGGGAAATGTATGTCTGGTGTCAGAAGGCAGCTGCTCTGGTGTGATTACTTGAAACCTTAAGGAAACTTACCTTCATTTTGAAGCAGTAAGCAACTCGCATGCTGATTTTTTTTTTTAATTTTTAAATAAAAAAAGGCACTTTCCTTTTATACTTGTACTAAAAGTACATTGTACTTGGAGGTTATGAAATAGAATTACTGGTGGTTTGAAATTGACAATGGTTTGGATGTGTTTTGTCCCTCCTACTTTGTAATACCTTCTTCAGTAGTTCCTTCCTTTCTCAGTCAACGTATATGCTGTTTTGCCAATTCCAGAATGAACTGTTTTAGGTCATATAGAAGCACAGTAAGTTGCTCACTACTAATGTGGGAAAAATTGAATCACTGAGAAAATTGCACAAGAAGAAGTAGTATGGTTTAGCTTTTTACATGTTCTGCCGGCTGCTCTGAAAAATTCACTATACAAACTGCTTTGCAAATTCTTGTAGTCTTGCAGAAGTATTCTTACATTGCTCTTTAGTTCCAGAACTAACAGTTTACTTTTTAAAATCTTCTGATAGAAAAAAGGTCCCTTTGAAATGGAGTATCAGATGAAAAGGTTACCATCAGAAAGATTAGCAACTCAGAAGATTCTTTCTATAATTGGTGATTGTCTTGACAATTTTGGTCCTGGGTATTCAAGTGTACAGAAGATACTCAACGCTCGCTGCCCCCTGGTCAAGTTCTCCCATCAGCCGACAGGATTCCAGTGCGACCTGTCAGTGAGCAACAGGTAAGACCTGGTTTTAAATGGTTTAGGATGAATACTAAGTTCTAGAAACTAGGCAGGAGAACTGCTCAGTCTACTCAGTTCTGTGTTTTTATCAAATGTGAATGTCGGGTGTGAAAGGGATATTTTTGCCTATTAGAACTTAGTTTTCCAATGTGCTAAATATCTGTTTCTCCAATATAGTAAATAATTGCTAGCAGAAACTGAAGACCTGAAAAACACCCTACCCAATAAGGTTGGCTTGCAAGGAACTGAAAGCAGACATGGTTATTAAGTCATCTCTTCATGTACATGGATATTCAAAGTCTTGTTTGAATTGCTTTCTAAACTAAGCAGCTGCATCATGATAATTGTAATTATCAGCTGATCTGCAGTCATTGGATTTCTAGTTATTTTGGGATCTGCATCCTTTCTGCTGACAAAATATCTGAAATCTGCATTAACTGTGCATTAGAAAGCAGCTTCAAGTTTTACTATCATTTTTACCATTCACGACAGCAGCCAGTAGAGGGAGCAGGCTTCTCACAAATCGTTCTCTGCATCTTTTTCCTTTTTCAGCTTGCTCCCGTGTTTTTAGGTGACCAGTGGTTGATAGTCAAGCATTTGATTTGTTCTGCTGTCACTTACTTTATTAAAAAACAGACACCTGAACCCAGTATCCATCTGTAGCACTAGCATATATGCACATAATTAAAAACAAGCGTGTAACCATTTTTATTTGTTAGGGAATGGGAAAACACAAGTAATTATCTTTCAAAATTCTTTTTGACTCACCTTCTACTACAGATTTTGTGATTTGCACACATCAGATGCAGTCAGATCACAGATTGAATTTTCTGAATTACCCCACGTTCTGTTTCAGAATATACAGGAGTCCTATGATGTTTGCTCAGTACTGTCGTAACATTAACACTATTTTTATATGTTTAACCACAGTGAGAGTCAGCGTAGGTTTCAATGCAGATTTTTTCTTTGTAATTCTCTGCAAAGGATGGTTTGGTTGGTCAGGATTGTGTGCGTATTGTTACTTGGAGAAACAGCAAGTCTTTATGGACACAAGAACTTCACAGTTGAAACTTCAGAAGTGCAAGTATTAGAAGGTCTTGATGCAGCAGCCGTCCCCAAATGCCTTGGTGAATTTTTAGAGGAATTCAGTGCAAGACTGGAAGTAAAAACTATTGCAGGGTAGTTCAGCAAGTACTTTAAGCTAACGTTGCAAAGTAAGTCTTGCCCTCATATCCTCCTTCCATTTATTATCTGCTGTTTATTGCCCTCCCGTTTGTATGCTGTAAGAAAGTTTGGACAACCATGTGATGAAACAGAGCTGATCCATCTGAAAACTTTTATCCTTCCAGCCTAGTTGTTTTGCAGCAGGACCTGGATTTGGATAGTTATTATCAACAATTGTCAACACATATCAACACAATGGATGTGGTAACATAGGAATAAGAGCGGGCACCTGGGAGCAAAGCTGCTGCTTTCAGCTGCAGTGTCTGCATGTTTAAAGAATTTGGTGAACAACAACTTCAGATTTCTTCCAGTCACACCAATAACATTTTTAATACTTCAAAACTGTTTTAAAACAAGATTAAGTGCATTTTTGTGCTGTCACAAACTGAATGACATCCAACTTCAAACGTTAGTTGTTGGAAAATCAACGAATTGTAAAGTCTTTAGAGTGAGATTGTGAGATCAGTTCTATTTTGTATTTTTTATATTTATTTTTCCCTCCTCTATGTTAGGATAGGAATGTTCTCTTATATACTCCAAAGGCAACTGTGGCTAAATTATGTGGTTTTGGCCTCGATTGTGTGTAGTTCTAACTCCAAATACGTAATATCTTTTTCTTTTCCACTGTCTTCTGGAACAAGGAAACAGGAAACAGCACAAATGCAGTATTGTTGTTTACCTTTAACTGTATCCTTTTTATTATTGATAGTTATCGGATACATTATTCTGGACAATTGCAGACATTTTCATCTGTTTTTTTTTCCATGAATAAAAGTTCTGCGTGGATTTTTTGTTTGTTGGTTTCTTAGTTTTTATGTGGATACCCTCTTCCCTTACAACTGATAATCTAGTGCTGAACAGCTAGCACTGACATAGTTATAATAATTGCATTATTATTTACGTCTGACGCTTTTTCTTCCTCAGCATTGCTATAAGATGTTCAGAACTCCTGTATATCTACGGCTGTCTTGATCCCCGTGTGAGAGCTCTGGTGTTTAGTTTACGATGCTGGGCTCGTGTTCATGGACTTACAAATAGCGTGCCCGGTACCTGGATTACAAACTTCTCTTTAACCATGATGATCATGTTTTTTCTGCAAAAGAGATCGCCACCTATTATTCCAACACTAGACCAACTCAAAGAGCTGGCAGGTAAGAGCAACTGTTTGTGAAAGAGATGGAGGCATTTTTTTCACGATTATTTTAACTTATTCCTAACTGAGGTTAGGAAGAAACCCAAGCCATTTCTCTGTGCTCTCAAGTAGCATTATGCATTGTCTATGCCTTGTGTTTGAGGGAACATGTAATTTTCACGTTGTTTTTTTTTAATAATTTATCCTAAAATGCAGACTACATCAGTTTTCAGTACGGCACTTAATTCTACTCAGAGGCTTGTTCTGTGCCTTGGGCAGCTTAAACTCATTTATTTGCCCGGTGCTCCCACGCTGTTTCTTCTTGTTGTTTGTTTTGTATTGCAGCGAACTCATAAGATTTCAAATGTCTCTGCAGCTTTTAAGAATTTTGTGCAGATTGATATATGCGCCAGGGGAGGTTTAGGTTGGATATCAGGAAAAGCTTCTTTACAGAAAGGGTTGTTAGGCACTGGAATAGGCTCCCCAGGGAGGTGGTTGAGTCACCATCCCTGGATGTGTTTAAAAACCATTTGGATGTGGTGCTCAAGGACATGATTTAGTGGAGGGTTGTTAGGGTAGGATGGTTAGGTTGTGGTTGGATGTGATGATCTTTAATGTCTTTTCCAACCTGAGCAATTCTATGATTCTCTGTATTGTTTTATAGACACCAAATGTACCTATATTTTCTTCCCACGCTATTTGTAATGTCCTTGAGACTATTCAGGGCAATTGCAAATAATTTTTTACCTTAACAAGCAAGCTGTTCTGACTGTTTTAATATCTCAGTTTCAGGGTGTGTTACCTTCAACTAATTGAACGAAGCGTGGAGAAGAATGACATCCCAAATTCTTGATTCCTCACTTTTTTTTTTCCACAGCTGATTGACATGCTTCCTTGAAAGCTTTGAGAAGATGATCTGCTTTCTGTTGCTTTAAAATCATTTGAAATGTTTCCATTAGCAGTTACCAACAGACTCAAAATAAATCAAGCGCTTCTATACACAGAATAATGAAACAGCTGTTTATGAAATTTTTAGAAGACATTCCTAATAGCTTTTCTGAAAAAGAGGATGGGCGCTTGAGTGTCATTGTTGATGCCTTTGTGTAGTTATTAACCTCAGAAAACTGTACTATTTTAGTGTATTATAAAGCTCTGTATGCAGAGATACCGTGTTTGTTGCTTAAACTTCAGAGATATATAGATGTCATATGCCTTATCCCTGTAGGTTTTTGAAAATACACCATTTCCTCATGCTTCTTTCCTTTAGTTTATCCAAAGATTTGTTTTTCCTTTTAAATTTTCAACCATTTAAGTTGAATCTTAACCTTAAAGTTTGCTTTTGAATTCGTAGTTTGCTTTACTTAATACAGTATCATTCATTGAATTCAATCATGTCTTATATCTGAATTTTATTATGTACAATGGCATTCTCTTTTTTATCTCTTAATATGCTTGCAATTTTTGTTTCAGATGAAAAAGACAAACATGTAATTGGAGGGTATGATTGCTCATTTGTGAGCGACTTAAGCAAGATTAAGCCTACAAAAAATACGGAAACGCTTGGTAGGTAAATCTTCATTGACTTTGCTTTTTCTGAGCATGTTGAAAATAAGCATTTCCTTAATGTTAGTTGGTTTTCTCTCCCTTAGATGAGTTACTGTGTGACTTCTTTCAGTACTTTGGAAACTTTGACTTCAGAAAGAATTCCTTAAATCTTCGAAAGGTAAATGAATTTTAATCTCTCATCATTATCAATTAAACTTCTATTGTGTATAATTTGAGAAACTGCCTATGTTAAACAACCACTTTCATGTTTAAGTACCTATGCAAAGTGCATTCAAATTGGTTGTTTTCAGAAACTGAGTCCTCTGCTCGAAGGAAGAGTTTTGTTCTCAAATCCCGATCACTCACTGTAACGTTCTTAATGGTGCTGTGTCAGTACTTGTATATGCTGAAAAGCAGAAACTATAGTGCTAAGTCTTTATGATTGTTTTGTGACCACCCTGTATAAAAAGTGACTGCTTTAAAAAGCAGGAACTTTTAAAAACATCACAATGTCTGTCATAGCAAAAGTCAGTGACAGGCCCAGCACGCTGAAAAACTTTGCATTTAAGGTTGCAAGTACAAATCCAAACAGTGTCCACATTAAAATTTAAAGTGAGTTTTGAAACTTGCTTTTCACACTTCTGTTTCTTACTGCAGTTACCATCAACCTTCAGTAAGCATAGTTACATCTCAGTGAGCGTGACAGATAACGTGATTGCATGCTTACCAAGAGGTCTGCACTGTAATCTTGTTTTCTTTATATAATTAAGTCATGCTCTTTGGGGATTTCTGTGTGTATATGTATATGGAAGTGTAATAGACACGTATATGTAAATGCAGTAACTACTAGTACCTGTTTCTGCTGGGCTTATTGCAGAGTAAGGGGTTTCAGTGCAGTGTTGCTCTGTGGTCACTCTTGGTTGTGTTTCATTTCCTGCTTGAGCACTACCAGTTTCTGGCATAAATGTTGTTTGTTTTTCTGATACAGATTGATCTAGAATTAATTAAGCTGGGTAACTATTGTTTGCCACTACGCCTTAAAACACAAGTTAAAAAAAAAAATATGAAACAACAAAAAAAAAAAAAAACCAACAAACCTCCCTGTGCAGATCCTGAACTGAATAGGGGAAATGTCTGTGTTGTGGATGTTCTTCTGTTTAACTAGTTGTCCTAGCCCTGGAGCAAGGGTATGCAGCATGCATGTGCACTTCTGGACTAGGATTAGCTGCTGCTAATTCCACTGCTAGGGCATGCGGTGGAAGGCTTGTAGAGATGCTGTAATGCAGAGCAAGTCACCTGAGGAGTGCTGATAAGTAATGTGATGGAAGTGTGTATAAATAGCAAAGTACATAGTTGACAGCAACTTGTATTTTACTATACTAAGTGCACAGAAGTGGACCATGGTCTAACTAGCTCTGTACTTAAATGACAAACTGAACTAGGGAGAATTTCAGCCAAGGCAGTAATCTTGCTTTGTTATGCCAGCTCTTAGTGAGCACTGTGAGAGAAATGATTTAAACAGGGTTAAGCTCATGAAGTCGTTTATCAGACTAGGCTGTGCATGTTAATTTAATACTCATGCTGCCCATACAGAAGTGGGGATAGGAGTAGATTGCAGTGAGTGAAGTTTGAGGTTTGTGGAAAAGCAAATGGGAGAATGGCCAGAAAGACAGGGTGAGTTGTTGTTGTACATTCTTTGCCTTGAAGGAAATCTAAGTTCAGTGTGGCAAGGAAAGCAACCACTAAGAGGATTTAGAGAGCAGGAGTCATACATTCAGATTGACAGGAAAATTAACTTGATTAATAGTGCCTATTTTTTTTTTCCCAGAAAGTGGTCTTCTGGGTCAAAAAACTCTTAATGTAATCACTCAAGTGATTTGTTACTTGCTTAGCATATAATGCATATGTGCAACTAAGTTTTTTTCTTCACACTATCTGCAGGGAAAGGAAGTAAATAAACCTGAGTCGTCTCCTCTCTATATCTGGAATCCCTTTGAACAAGACCTTAATATCAGCAAGAATGTTAATCAGCCACAGCTGGAGAAATTTGTAGCTATGGCCAGAGAAAGTGCCTGGATTTTACAGAAGGAAGATAAAACTCAGCAAATGATCAATAAGGAGCCCTGGGGACTGGCAGCCGTACTGATACCATTTGGAAAAAGTAATCCAAACACGATGAAGAGTAGGACAAAGGGAATAGGAAGTGAAACTATCAAAAGCCTCTTGGACTCCTTAAAGTTAAGTGATGCAAACAACCTACAGAAAGCAGTGGGAAAGTGACTTCCAGCACAGAAACACAGTAGCTGCTATTCTGTTTTAGGAATTGAATGTGACACAGTCTGAAGAATATTGCTTTTAATATTTCTTTTGTGGTGAATTGGAGAGTCAGGTAACCTCTGGTTGTCATAGTGATGCTTTTTGTACAGGTCTACTTCCTTTCTGTACATTATCTCCTCCTTTGCTCTTCGCTTGTCCATCTGTTCAGTGAATGTGAGGAGCATTAAAATGCACATTTTAGAGATACATTGTGGAAGTAGACTTTGATTGGGCACTCTTCAAAAAATAAAAAAGCGGATGAAAAGAGAATGGGAAAAAGCCACTGGGAATTGTTTCAGTTAATTCTTTTTGGTTAAGTAAAAGCTCAAGAAGCAACCACCTTTCAGTAAAAGCACATCTTAAAAGACGATGAATGTTTGAACCGTTGCTTCCACTGCAGTCACATGCAGGAAGCCAGTAAAACTAATGTGCATGTATCTATTCTTGTAATTGTTTTCAATTCATGAGGATAGAGCTAAGACAAAAATAAAGAGGATGGAATTAAATAACAGGGTTTACAGTTTCATAGGTTATTGCTTTCCAAAGATAGAGCACCTGATTTGCGATGGAAATGTGGGTGTGCTCTTGTTTACCACCTATTCTCAAACTTCTTCAACCAAATCTTTTTTAATACACACAGGGCTTGTTCCCACTCATACTTATCTGCTTATGTTTCTCATTTTGCCTTCAACTTCAATTTAAGCTTGTATTTCAGGTTCCAGTAGGGGACTTTTTTTGGTGCCCCTCTGGCCTTATCAACTCTCCTGAAAGTTGCTGCCTACTGGACAGCACCAAAACCTTCCTCTCACTATCTCTGCTTCTCTCTTTGTCCTTTGTGGGATTCCACAGGGAATCCTATACCACACTTGAGTCCACAGTCCTGTCTTATTTTTCAGATATTCAGTGGGGTGCTGACTGTCCATGTTTCAGATCAGCTAGATTCAGGCCAGCACGAGTCAACTTTTCTCATTGTCTTGAAGAAAGCATCGAGTTCTCTGTGCTTATACCACAAGAGAGTGTTTTTGGAGGAGTACTGAGAGGGCTGGAAGGAATGAAGACAGAACGAGAAATGGAATGAGGGCAGACAAATTACAGATTTTCAGGTAGATTTATGATTATTCTGCCTGCCCAGTTTGTGCCACTGATGCATTAAAACTAAATGGCAAGCATGATAAGAACAATTACACAGACTGTTGTTTTGACTCTTAAAGAAGTACTGTACAAGAATTACTGTAAATCAGAGATTGTCATACAGATGCAATATTCATGTTTCTGATAACTGTTTCATTTTCAATGTTTTTAGATTCTTTAATGCTGTACTGGTATATGCTTTGTTGTGGGCTTTCTTCTTTTTTTTGTCAGAACTGGTATTATCATTTGAAAAGCGTGTCTCTTTTCCCTGAGATATATTTATTAGAGATCATATAGGCAGTAACGTGTAATTCCAAAGTATTTGTAAAAGCACTGCTGGGTAAGGAGAAGTATTGTTCAGCAGTTAACAGTCTAGACAGAATTTGAGGGACAGATCAATGCTCTATTAATTTATTTGAATTTTAAAATAATATTCATATGTGTCCATCTCACACTTATAAATGTTTTATCAAAGGATGACGTGTGGATTTATTATCTTAGTCACAGGAACTAATTCTTGTATTAACCTCCTTAAGCCTTGAAATTCAAACTTAGCTTTCTACTTAAATCTGTGTGCTACTGTATGAACTTCTTTGGAGGCTGGATGAAGTTTACTGTAACTTATTATTGGTGCTAACACAAACCTTTTCATCGCAAGCTTGGCATAGATGCAGTAAGCAGTCTGTTGCTAACTTAAATTTTATAGAACCTAGATATGTTTTCTTTTGTTTCCTGAGAAGTACACTTGGAAGCTTTTTGAAGCTTTTGAAGATTAGGGTGACACTTGAGTACTTGTGAGTTGTCTCTTTTCCTGTTAAATAGAATGGGTAACAGGGATCCCCGCATAGAGATGATGTGGTAGAGAGCCTCTGGCAAGGATTAAGGGGATGGATAGCAAACAGATTTTGTTGTGGGTTTCTGCTATCAGTCACCCATCCGTGGTGACAGAGATGAGGTATTCCACAAGCAATTAAGAGAAATCTCTGGATCAGTAACTCTCATCCTTTCGGGAGACTTAAACTTCTCAGATATAAACTGGGAATATTTTAGTACTGCAACAAGCAAGTCTGCGAAACTCCTAAAGCACACCAAGGGTAACTTCTTGTCACAAGTGCTTAGACAGCCAGGAAAGGTGCCCTCCTAGAACTGTCTTCTGAGCATAAGGAAAGACTTGTGGGAGGTGTGACGGTAGGTGCCTGTCTTGGCCACAGTGATCATTAAACAGCTGAGTTCAAAAGAGGTCAGCAGAGTTACCACCCTGGATCTTACGAGAGCAAACTTTAAGCTTCTCAGAGAGCCAGTTAGCAGCATCCCCTGGCAATCTGCTTTAGAGAGTTCAGGAGCTCTGTGAGAGCTGCTCATTTCTTAAGAACCACCTTTTAAAAACACGGGAGCAAACAATCCCATTGTGTCAAGCAAGTAGAAGAGAATATCAGCTTTGCTGAACAGGGAACTCCTTTTGGAACGTGGGCAGAAAAATAGCCTGTGGTCTCTGGAAGCAAGGTCAGGCTTCACAGGGAGATTAAAGAGCTACAGTTCACAGTTGTAGGGAGAAAATAAGAGAAGCCAAAGCTCAACTGGAGTTGACACTGGCCATTGTGGTATCTGATAACAAAAAAGGATTTTTTAAGTGTGTCAACAGCGAGAGGAGACCTAAGGAAAACGTTGGACTGATACTTGATGAAGATAGTTACCTAACAAATTGGAATGAGGAAAAAGCAGAGACATCTAATCCACTTTTTGCCCCAGCTTATAGTATTAATGATAGTTCTTGGGTTGCTGGCCCTGTGAGCTGGAGGGACATGAGTCATGACTGAGGGAGCATGATCTGTAGTCACTAAAAGTGTAAGAGAATAGTTGCATCAGCACAGTGTTCATAGTTTGTAGGACCTGACAGGGTTCACTCCAGAGCGAAGGACCCCTCGAGAATTTACTGAAGGTCTTACATATCTGGGGAGTAGGTGTAGCAACAGCAAACCTACTGAGAATGCTGAAGTGGAAGGTGCTGCTGGCCCTCTGAAGGGATGAGGAGCCTAAAGCAGACACGTTGGAACCGAGCACTGGGCAACCAGCCATCAACAGCATGATGTTCTACGAAGGAAAATGCTGAATTCTGCAGCTGGTACAGAGCAGTGCTCGACTCGGGTACACGTGGAGATGGGTGGCTGGAGAGCAGCTCAGCGAGCGGAGCCCGGGGTGCTGATGGCAGCAGGCTCAGCGTGAGCCAGCAGCGCCCCCTGCTAGTCAAGGGAGTAAATGTATTTTGGGGGATTCATTGCACGCAGCATAGCCAGCCAGACAAGAGGGAATTCTCTCACTATATTTAGCATTGGTGGAGCCTCACCTGAAATATTGTGTGCAGTTCTGGGCTCTGTGATATTCAAACCACATGAAGGTGCTTTGAGAGGAAGGCACCAAAGGTGGTGACAGGGCTGGAAGGGATGTCCTGTGAGGAGGGGCTGAGGCCACTTTTCTCAGTTTGGCAAAGAGGAGGCCGAGAGGTGACCTCAGTGCTCTGCAGCTCTCTAAGGAGGGGAAGAAGAGGGAGGCGCTGGGCTCTGCTTCTGGGAACCGATGGCGTTAGGGAAATTCCATTACCCTGAGCGTGGTCAAACACTGGAACAGCCCTCCTTTCCTAGGAAGGTGGTTGATGCCCTATGCTTGTCTCTGTTGAAGAGACGTGGATAATGCCCTCAATGTGCTTTAACATTTGGTTAGCCCTGATGTGGTCAGATGGCTGAATGCTATGGTCTTTGTAGGTCTATTCCAACTGAATTTTATTGCAGTGCAATACTCAGAATGGCATAACAGAAACAGAAGCATGAAGCCCATCTGTGGTAGTGTATACCTACTTGCACTATATTCACACTGGTTTAATGTCACATAGAAAGGCTACAACAATTTTGACACTTAGATATAAGATGCCTGTAGTCAAATACCAATAAACTTTGTATTTTGTTTATACAGTTGAGTGATTCTGAAACACGAGTTTGGGTCAAAATGGTTTATTTGTAAATGTACGTAGACATTGAAGCTGCTTAGAATTCCTTAAAAGGCAGGGCAAAACGTGGTTGCTCTGTATACAGAGCCTTTCAGCATCACGTTTCTGTTTAGACTGTCTGTCCCTTCTGGGAATAGTTCTGAACAATTGTCCTGGCTGCAGGCCGACTTCTGAGTAGGAAAGCTAGAAGTAAAAGCATGGCTGCAGCAATGAAAGTGCACATGTGCTTGTTTCAGGTGCCTGCAGGTTCAGGGCACTGGAGGCCAGCTGCTGAGCAAAGCCTACAGGAGCAGTTCTCATTGGCAATGTGAATCAGCCTGTGGAGGGCAGCCGGTCAGCTTCTGTCAGACAAAGCTTGCAGTCGAGGGAAGAGCCATGAAACCACCTGTGGGAAGAGGACAACGGCTTGAGGGGGTGAATGTAGCAAATCAGGGGGGATGATGTGATTCTAATTTCCTGAGGGCAGCAGCCTTGTTGCACTGATGATGGTCAGAAGCCATCAATATGTTTCGGTCAGTAAAAACAAGGGTTGGATGTTTGTCAAAAAAAAGAGTGGAGACGGTCTGTACTTGAAAGCTCATAGGCTCTAAACCATGTCTCAGCAAGAGCGAGGCAGTAAGTTTTAGTTCTCAAACTTGTTGCTGATACATGCGTCCTCCCCAGCAACATAGAGTAAGGAACATCAGTAAATTAAACACATTTTTGACCCTCTGCCCCTTCCCCTCGCTGGGAGTGCTTTCTAGTGCAGTCTTACATTCCCTGACTCTTAATTGGTGAGAGAAATTGGAAACATTTCAAAGTTCCTTGCCCTGAGAAAATGCTCTCTGGGACATTAACTTCAAGTTCACACTTGTTGCCAGGTTTGCTTTTCTTTTTTGCTGATTTTTTTTTTCTTTTCTGTAGATTTTGATGCTCACAGGAGTTTCAGGAGTGGGTTCTGCTGCAATTGCTAGTATTCCGCTATTCCTTTGGGGATCTGTGGGACTCTGAAGCTGTGCATAATGCTCTTGGCTGAGACACAGTCACAACGCTGGGTCTTCTTAGGTGGTGCTCTTTGTCTGCCTCAATCTTGAAACTGCAGTACCTGCTTGTGGTTCTGTCCTTTGGACTTCAGATCCCAGGGTAACTCAGGTTGAAAGGAACCTTTGGACCTATTCAGCCTCCTGCTCTGGTAGGATTAGCTGTGAGCTCCAACCAAGTTGCTCAGGCCCATGTCTGGCCAGGTCTTGAAAACTTCTGTGGGTGAGGACTGTACAGCTTTCCCAGACAGCCTTTTCCAGTGCTGGACTTCCCTTAGCACCCTGCTCAGCAGTACTGTAATGCATCCCCACCATCTTGTCACTCCTACCATCTTCTTTTCTCATCCTGAGCCATGCTCTCAGGCAGACTGCCGTCCAACCCAAATGTCCAAGCCACTCCTTCACAAAAAGGGCAATCCTCTTCATCCCCAGATCGTCCCCTCTTTCCACCTTGTTTTTCCTGAGGAGTGTGTCCATCCATCACCATCATCTTGTTGTTCCAGTGTTGCTGTACTGACAGCATGAATTCCTCCCACTTGTTCCCCAGGCTGCACACATTTGCAGGCAGCTTTCATCTTTTTGATATTCTTGAAATCTCTCTTTTTCCCATCACCCCGCATCCTTACTTTCAATCACTGCCTCACTTAACTGGGGCTTCTAGTAGCCCTCTCTTTGCTGTTCACAGCTGAAAGCTGCTCTCACCAGCTTGGCCGAGTTACAGCCTCTCATATGAGCCTGATTAGGATGTTCAAATACAGCCTAAAAATTAATTTCCAAATGGATCTGGAGGAAAACTGGAGACAGTAAATACAAGGTTGCCATGACAGAAAAGCAGCATATTGCACACTTCTGAGCTAGCTTCGACTGTGCTGTGGCATCTGCAGGGCCGCACAGCACCATGTGGAGACCTTGGTTCAGGTATGTGCCTTTGGGGCAGGAAAGATAGACAAAAAGTCTTGAATATTTCAGTAATTTTGCCTACAAACTAATTACAGCTCTGTGATGAGTTCAGCCGAAGCAAGTTCAGGATTTCTATCCTGAGCTGCTTTTGAGATGTGATAAATCATCAGTCAGGAAGTTTTTAAAGTGAAACCAGCCTGTTCACTGGAAAACTGTTCCAAAGACTATCTTGCTCATCACTGAATTACCTCTAAGGCTCTCTTCTAGTACAAAAGTCTTCCAGACACCATGGATAATTCGAGGCTACTTGAAAACGAGGATTAAGATTCAAACCAGGATTTAGATTCACACAAGGCTAACCTGAACCTCCTATGTTCAAGGTTTAGGCCATTGCTCATTGTCGTATTGCTGCACACCACCGAGGAGAACCTGGCCTCACCCATTTGCCTCCCACCTCCCTTTAGATATTTATATGCATTTATCAGATCCCTTCTCAGTCTTCTTCTCCCTGAGCTGAACAGACCCGGGTTACTCAGCCTTTTCTCATATGAGAGATGCTCCAGGCCATTTATCGTCTTTGTGGCCCTCTGGTGGACTCCTCCTGGGAGATCCCTGTCTTTTTAGAACTGGGAAGCCCAGAACTGGACACAGTAGTCAAATGTGGCCTCACCGGGGCAGAGTAGGAAGGGAGGATCAAATCCCTCGACCTGCTGGCCATGCTCTTTTTAATGCACCCCAGGATCCCACAGGGGCAAACTGCTGGCTCATGGCCAACCTGTTGTCCACAAGAACATCCAGATTCTTCTCCACAGAGCTCCTCTCCAGCAGGTCATCCCATTTCAGTGTGTATAATCTGATCCAATCGATAAACAATGGTTTTTCATTTGGCCCATAACGTTCTGTGGACCAGCAGTGATACAGCTGTGTTCAAGGGAAGTGGGGTAGTATCTAGAGCACTGCACTCCCATTGCACTGCAGCTTCCTACAGCTTGATCTCCTGTGTGGATTGACACTTCATACTGCCTTTTCCATGGCCTACAGTGCCTTTTCTGCGGCCTACAGGGAGATCAATTAACCAAGCGTGGTGGGCCTCACCAATACTTACACGTATTTTCAAGAAGTTTGTTCATCTAAGACATCTGTCTAACACTATCTGTAGTATTAGAAAACAGAAATTCGGTGGAAACTCTTTGAGGCACTACCCTTTGAAAAAGATTTCTGTTTTGCACTGTTATTACAGGGAACGTTATGTTCAATTTGTTTTACAGATAGCCTTCAGAGATGGGTTTTTGTTCCCATGCTGAGCTCTCTTGGGCGTACAAATTTGTAGTAAATGTAAACAGTGCAGCCCTATATTGGCATCTTGCATGGAACAGCTCCCAGAATATGTCTTGCAGGTATTATCATCACAGCCCCAAGGGGGAAGTCAACGCACGGCAAATTACAAAGGCATCGGCTCCCACTCGTATTGCTCACTCTGTAGGGTGGAACAATTCCTGTAATTCTGTATCTCTTTTTCTTATGTTGGACAGAAGCAAAACTGCAGGAACTGCTGTTCCTGCAGAGAGGGCTTTACATTAGGCGTTGGATTGTTAGATGGAAAACCAGTATTATTTAAGTACTTTCCATATATTTACATCTAAACTTTGATTTTCTGAAGTCCGTTTCTAGGAGCTATTGCTGGAGATTTTCAGGATGAGAGGAGGAACTGGAAGAATTCATATAGGTCTCATAGATAAATGGTAATTACTATCCTATTATTCCTCAAAAATAATCCCATAGTGGAAAGAAATTCATATAACAAACTGTCAATAAAAAATAAAATGCTTTGTCTCCTTGAAAAAATTCTTCCATTAATTTTCTGTAGTCCTCCCAGTGATGCAGTGCTTTTATTAAAGGATGGGATTTGAGAGAGCATCCTGAAAGGGACATCACAAATTAAATATATGTAGCTGTGAGTATTTAGCCACTGCAGTAAGCAAAAAAAAAAGCATCAGTGACTCCAACCTGAAATGGGATTCAGGGATTTAGTGGCTCCAGAAATACAGTACGTCTTTGTACATCTTTGGGTGATTTGTGCCTCTTTATTTTGAAAATTATCTTTAGACACCCAACAAAAGCGTGTTTGCTCTAATTGCTTGATACAGGAGCTTGGAAAGGAAGATCTCATTTGAAACCACCATAATCTCTTTTGTGGGGACACTAAAGACCTTAGCTACTCTAGCTCTGCAATGAAATCCATCTTTAAGAGGCTTTGCCTTGCAGTTGGCTTAGGAACGTGGAATATTACCATTCTGAGTTACCCTAGAAATCCCAGTGCTTATAGATGGGACCAGGCTTTCTCCCTTCTCTCACATAGAGTAAATGCTTTTAGGTCCCCCTTTAGTGTAGACAATATTCTCAGTCTCTGAAGTATTTTGCAGCAATTAATTTTATATTTCCTCTAGGAGACAAATAACAAAGTAAAAAGATCTCTGTGTTTGTTCACTAAGTTGCTGTTCTCTTGTGCTGTTGGAGTCTTTGGTGTGATAAAGTGAACTATCTGGTGCTTTCCTTCCTCAGATGCAGGCAGTTTTTGTTGCATACTGAAATGAGAATGCTTTTCCCAAAGCAGTGGTTTTAACTATTGATCTCAGCGCCCCTCATAGAGAACTACGTCTAAAGAACTTGCAAAAACGAAAAGCAAGAAAACAATGCTAAGAAAGCTGAGCTACGTGTTGGCTAGCTTATATTCCCACAACAAAGGTGTTTATCTTTCAGGATCTTCCAAACAAAACAAAGGTCAAAGGGAGCGCTATTGAGTTGTGAATAGAGATGGAGCATTTCTTGCATTCCAACACCACTTTATGGTCAATATTTTGTCCAAGTAAATGGTGACATGTGAAGACTGTGTCACTCACAAAACATGGTTTCTGATGGAGAAAGCAGAAATATTTTGGGGGATGTCTGACAAACTCTGAATGGCATCTCTTAATGGTGAGAGAATTATTATTTTCGAGCAGACTATCTCGAGTTCCTGACCCCTGCCCTGGCAAAAAACTTGCCTTTATCATTATGAATTATAAAGGGAGAATACAGACATCTCTGTTTGTCTTGATTTAGTTTTATCCCACATGTATAGGGTTACAAGTATGCGGCAGTTAGGCATAAGTGATATGATTTTATGCTCCAAATGCTGATAAGAGAGAAGCTTCAAATCACATAGGTTAATGCAGACTTCATTCAGAGACACCTAGTCTGAATCTCCTAGACTTTTCCAGACCCACCCACCATTGCTGCAGGAGTCAATAAATACTCAGGGCTGCCAGCTGCTTGCTCCCAGTAGGAATGGATGTCTTCCTCTGAAGTTAATCTTTCTCATTCAGTGGGGACCTCTCATTGCCAAGCTGACCCAGGGGCTTCTGAAGTCATCTGTTTGTTTTACCTGATCCTTAAGCCCGAGAAGGCGAACTGTTTGTCATCCCTAATCCCCATTCCCAGCAAGTTTTTTTCCTCTGACTCCAATAACAGCAGGACACAACCCTGACATTTTTCTCAGATGCAGAGATAGCAGATGATGATGCTATGGTGTGGCCACTGCCACTCCTCCTATCTGCACAAATTATGTAGATGTCTGGGGTGTGGTGAATGTTTTTCTCTAAAATCTTTATTCTGTTTTTCTAAAAAGATTGATGATATTTTTTTTTTCCTTCTGGAGCTCAGTAAGCTGGAGCTTTCAAAGTTGTGCTTCACTTGCTCCCGTGTTTGTACTGGCAAAAAGCAGAATTCAAAGCCGAGCCTTTTCCTGCTGGGTGTTTTTCTTCTCTGTGATAAACAGAAAATATGCAGTTGGTGTCATGATAGCAGTAGGTGTGGGATTCAACTAACACTTCCCAGCAGAAAATTCCCTGTCTTGCCAGGACATTGAGAAGACGTGACAATGATTCATTTTTCTGATAACACAGCAGGAACACAGGTCCAATTGTTTGCTATGTAGGTCAGAATAGGGTATGTTGGCATCTCTGTTTGCAGACTTTACAAAGAAGTCTGGGAATGGAAAGCATTGCAGAAAAAAGCTGTGCTGTTAGTACTTAAATTGTTCCCCTGGCAGATGTAGGCTATAAACAATTTGCTGTGAAATACTTGCTGTCTAGATGGCATAGCTGGACACTGTCTGTACACGAGGAGGTTTCGTTCTCCAGGTTAAACAACATTTACTCTTTACCCAAGCTCTTTGATTAAAATCTGGGTCTGTGTCAAGGAGAAGGCCCCTAGAAATACTCAATCACGCTGTTCCACTGTGACTACCTGACAGCAGTTTATGTTCGTGGAGATACTTCATGTACTTAAGAGTCAGGGGAAATTAGCAGGTAACTCGGCTCTGGTTTTTTATTGCATCTCTGTGCCTTTTAAAGTCTACAATAGTGCATCAGAAACCTGTTCACTTGTCAGTTTTGTTTTAACCTATCCAGTCAACACCAGCTTCACATATTGGCAGGAAGCGATGTTGGGGATAATCGTGTTGTCCAATGCATTGTAATGCTTTATTGGACGCCTCACTGCACATTGTCACAACACGCCTTCTTGTGGGAGTCTGCTGGCTCTCCCCTGCTGTCTCTTCCTTCCAGGAAAGCCTTTTGCGTTTGAAGATCAAGAGGTAAGCTTTTATCTTTGTCCCTGTGTAAGTGCACCATGGGAGGGAGCTGGGACTGCTTTCGTTGGCAGCTTTGGATGACACCATCCACTCTTCAGAGCATGACGTGCTTCTGCATGCTTCCCTGCAGTCACCTCCAGCACCAGTTTCCAGGCTGGTTCATTGAAGTTCTTTGTGACCATCAGCTACATAAACAGGAGCACTATAAATAATACTGCTCTACACCCAGGACAAACCGAGGCGTTGTATTATGCCTTCCTGGTCTGGGCACAGAACTCCTTCCTAAACGATGCGTCTCCTTCATGCTGACTGTCAGATTCTTCTTGTACTGCTGGGAGAAATGTGCAGTGCCTTGTGGCGTTGGGTGAGTGTGTTATGGCAAGGATTGCAGCCAGAGCCATGTTTGATTAGGCCCTGCATCGTACACAATTAAGGAAACATTTACTCTGTCCCCATACCTTGAGATCTGAATAGATGTTGAAGCAGTTGGAGGCAGTGTTCCAAGATCAGATCATACACTCATTTATTTTTCTCTGGAAAGGAGGAAATAAATCCTGATGGCTGGACATGATGTTGTCTGATGATCCTACTTTTTCTTGGCATGTTTATTAGCACAATCTGGACTTTTTGGAGGCTGTTCTCCTCCCTCCATCAGACCTAACCATTTATAGCAATTCTTTTCTCAGAGGTACTGTTAATTATTTCATGAAAATCTGTCTCATAGAGGAAAAATAGCAAGTGAGGCAATAATAAATTTAAAATTAAAGATGTTAAGTTGCAACACAATTCAGAAGGAAAGTGGGTGGTAACTCTGACATTTTTATTTCAGCCTCAACATGAGAATTTGATTTAATCTATTTCTCTTATTAGCGAGGCTTAATTTAAACAAAGCCAAGGAAACTCTGTCTACCTGCCTACAGGTCAGTGTTCTCTTCCAGAGCAAAGCAGACTGAAGCCCTGGGCAGTGTGATTGTGGAAGCACCTGTAGCTTGAGAGCTTTCAGAACTCACCAGCTGAAGATCTTAATTGATACAGATTATGAATAAGGGCATACATATGTATAATATATAACATATATTCTAATATTGGAGAAGTTTTTGGTTTCTGCCACAGTGCTCTTGCACAAAATGCACACGAGCACAGTCCAAGCAGAACACCAAGATCAGGCACAGTGAAGCATCTGTATGTAAATGCAACTTGAATTTTCCAAGGGCTTCAATGCTGAATCCCAACTTTTTTAGGCATCTTTGAGAAACTACTGTCAGTATCAATGACACAGCGGTTTATGCTGGGAAGAAGAAACAGGGCATGTCTTCTGTGGAAGCATCACGCTGTGATGAATGGCCGGTAGGTCTGGTGAGTCAGTCATCCATCCGGGCTGCTCTTTGTTTCTGTAAATGAGCTAGTGTGTATCTGGGAGCATGGGAACTCATCTGGAACCTGAAAACCGATCCAAGAAATAGCTCAGCTGGTGCTGTGACAAAAACATAATCATTTCAGATGTTCAGACACTGGTGATGCTTTTAATAAAACAAGATATTATAACCTTGTTTAACACTGCCACTGCTGTTTGTTGCTGAAAGAAGAGCGAAAGAAAGGAATGTAGATCATGAGGCACACTTTAATCTTCCTGTTTTGATATCTGTAACATCAGGATAAGGAGTAGGAGATAGGATGGAAAAAGACCTTTTGGTAAAACTTTACCACTCGAACTTTAATTGTCAGGTTTAAAGATTGTATTTAAACATGAATGGTGTAATAATTAAGCTCTATTAAGCTATTTTATATCCATCTATTTAAAACAGAAATTTAAATAAAGCTATTTTTTAAAGTAGCTTATTAGATTTGGTCTGTTTTCTATTAAGATAAATGAGGTCCACCTTATCTTTCTTCATTGACACTCAAGGATGCTGCTGACATGATGGTCAAAATCCCATAAAGCTCAAGACTGGATTTCTGGCCTGCTCGTAAAGGTGTTCTCATTCCTTCCTCACAGATCGAGAGCAGTGTTTTTTGTAGATAATCAGTGGAGACAGAGCAGAATTTAACTGAGAGGGGACTGGGGAAGCCCGCAGCTCCCCTGCTCCTGCTCAGGCCCTGATCTATTGCTGGGTTCAGTTCCAGTTCTGAGATGCTCTGTTTGTACCAGGAAACAGCAATGCTGGTCCAGAGATGTGAATAAATCCATTAACATGAAAAGAGACTCATTCACACGTTTCCATCTCCTCCACAAACGCTGTGGGAGCGTTTCTGTGCCGTTGGAGCCCTGCTGGGGATACAACACACAGCACGTTTTCTCCTGGTATGGCACCGGAGGGAAAAAGTTCATCTGCAAACTGACAGCGCAAAAACTGCTAATTCTGTTTTCTTCCTTTTAAGGCATTAACACAGCTTGAAGTGATTTCTCTGTTGTTTTTTTTTTTCCAACATCAGAGAGCATGGGCAGACAATGCGAGAGTGACTGTATCACACGTCGCGTCACGGAGCCCTGTGCCTGAAAGTGGGGATGTCCGATGGACACAGGCTGTGATCTGCCTGCTATGAGCACCTGGATTTTAGAACTACCTTCTATCTACTTTCTCCTGTACCTCCCAGTTTGTTCAGTACTGGATTGCTGCATCACTGACACCTTTGTGGCGTTAAGTTCGTGCCCTGGACAGATCTTGTCCTGAATGTTCAACAGCTGGGAGAAGGACAGATCCTGAAAGCCAGATGATGGCAAAGAGCCACCTCCTGTCGTGCATGCACTGCTTGCTGCCTTCCTCATACTTAGCACCTTGCCAGCACAGTTCTGCTTCAGAAATTTTGAGTTTACCTCCAGCAGTAAGAAAAGAAAGCTATTTGCATGGGCTTTAACCATAACCGGTCTCTGACAATGGCAAAGGTAGCGGGCTGGAAAGCCCTCTGCTCCGTAGTGTGTCGGGACAGCACATCACAGGAGTCTGTGTTACACTGAGAAACAGACATTGGGTGGTCTGATCCCAGGAGTAGCAAGTCGGTGGGTGGGGAGATGCTGTAGATCATAATTTTGGATGACTTCAGCGCAGCACAGAAGACTGAACTTCACACTGCTGTTCCCTGTCAAAAAACATTTACAGCTTAGCTGCACCCTGGCTGAGCCTCGTTGCTGTTGGATGAAGGTGCCCGTGGTGCCACTGGGTTCAGGCTGCCCCAAATGGGCCCACGGCCCATGAAGCTGAGCACGTCCACCCTCCTGTGTGCTCCCAGCCAAGCAACGAGTGTGTTGGTGGGCTTTGCTGGAGTGTGTTTAGAAATGTTCCGTCACAGTGCTTGGAAAACCTTGAAGAGCAAAGAGTGTATTTGGCCCTTCCAGTAAAAACATCTCCTAAAAGAAGAAGATAAATCACCTCTTTATGCAGTGGGCTCACTTTCCAGAAAGGCAGTCTGCCACCAATATTTGGTGGGAGGGATATCAGAGGCTGCTCATACAGGGAGGTGATCTCTCAGAATGAAATCATGCATCTGTTCTGCCTGCTACTGACCTCCCGACATCGGCCCTCACTCCCTCAGCTCTTTCTCTCAGTGTGAGTTTGTGTTACTGTGCAAAAAAATTACATAATTTCGGAGACAGAATAGATGCTTCTGTGGAAGCACATGCCAAAGGTGCCAAAGTGATCCCTGCAAAGCTCTGCCCGACCTTTCCTCCTGAACCTGGAGCATGAGGCTGCTGGTTAGACAGGGCTTTGCTGAAGTCCCAAACAAGCTGTGAAACCCTCCCCGTCACTCCACAGCTTTCTCTAAAGTGGAATTTAAAAAGATTCTTCTTGGGAGGCTTGTTCCTTTTCTTGCAAACATCAACCAGAAAATAATACAGTTTGTTTTGTTGAATTCCCATTATTTCAGGGTAATTTTTCAAGCCCTGTTAAGTACACCTGGTAGCAGAACTGTTCAGTCCTTGTGAAGACCTATAGACTTCTTCATTTGGGCTGAGAGTTGATGAAGTCCAGGATACGAGATATCCCCCCTTGCCAATAAAAAGCTGTTCCATCATTCACTAAAAAGTCTTCGTATCAAAAATTGAATGAATAAAAGTCGTATCAGTTTTAAGCTGGGTGGTACAGAATTGCAGAATGGTTGAGGTTGGCAGTCATCTGCCATCTTGTAGTGGGTGGTCTCTGCCTCGTTGTCCAGCCCACTAATGAAGCTGCTAAATAATATCGGCCCTGGTATTAACCCCTGGGGTACACCTCCGGCACAATGCTGGTCTCTTGCCACAGATTACATCCCTTTGAGCCCAGCAGTTCATCCAGTTTTCAGTCCATCTGACTGTCTATCTAGCCTATACTTCTTCAGCTTATCCATGAAGTTGGTAAGAGAGTGTCAAAAACCTTACTAAAGTCTGCATAAATAACAGCTACATCATCTACCAAGCCAGCCATCTCAATGTGGAAGACTACCAGGTTGATTAAGTGTAATTTTCCTTTCATAAATCCATGCTGACTGCTTGCAGTCACCTTCTTGTTCTTTGTGTGTCTGGAAATGGTTTTCAGGATCAGTTGCTTCAGCACCTTCCCAGGATTGAAATCAAGCTAATTGGCCTGTAGCTCCCCAAATCTTTGATCTTGTACTTTTTGGAGGAGCGTTTTCTTTCTTCTATTCTTCAGCAGCCTCTTCTGGTTACTCTGACCTTTCAAAGATAATCGAGAGTGGCCTTGTACTGACATAGGCCAGTTTCCTCAGCACTTGTGGGCGCATCCCATGATGTCCCAAGGACTTGTGTATGTCCAGCTAGTTCAATTCAATGGTCTTCAGAGGCCCATTCCAACCCCTATGATTCTATGATTCTGTGATTCTATGAAATGTTCCCTAACCTGACCTTCCTCCACTGATTGTAAATCTTCTTTCCTCATACACCCCTCTGGTGTAGCTTTGCAAACTTCAGTTTCATTTTCCAAAGGAGGAGAGCTCTGTTGAAGGTTTTCCATTAACCTCACCCCAGTAGAAGCACTCAAGCCATTGCTGATGTTGTCAGATCCCGGGGAAGGAGGACTGCCACGTCATTGCAGCGAGAAGGTGAAATGGTGCTGCTTAAACACACAGATTTAACCTGCTAGCCGGCGTGTGCCTTGCAGTGCGCCAGGATTTCCCTGAAAGATTAATGATGTTAAAATGCTCTAATGGAAGATGCGAGCTGCTTTTAGCTGCACGACCTGCCACCGGCGCTGTAAAAGTCAAAGTAAAAGTGGTGCTTGGGGGGAGATGCCGTGCCGGTTTTGGGGCTGTGAGTGCAGTGCGGGGCGCTGCCACCTCCCAACACTCCTGCCTCACGCTTCAGCAGAGCAGGCGTGCTCTGAAATGACAGTTTCCAAACCGCTCATCTGCCTTTCATGTTTGCCCCCTCAAGCAGAAGAAGGCTCTCCACGTTAGAAACAACGGCAGGTTTTTCAGAAATGCAGTTTTGGCCCCCACCTGCCCATCCGCAATAGCCCCCAGCTGATGGCGAGGAGCGCAGGCTCACTCCCTGTGCCTCTCTGCCTGTACCCACATCCTCCTGGGAACCAGACTGCTCCCCAGCTTCCAGCTGGTTGCCAAAATCTGTCCATGCCCCATGCTGGCACTTTTCTCCTCCTCAGCTTTTCCAGGGAGACTTCATTCTTCTTGTAGTTTCAGCCACTATGGGACAATTGGATTCGGGGCATTGTTAGCTGGAAATATTTTCTCTCTGAGCAGACATTATTCACTGCTCCGGGACATGAATAAGGAACAAAAATTTGGCAACCTACACCCCACTGCTGGTAGCAATGAGCATGGGCCATGGGGCTGCTCCAGGGTGCTCTGGGCTGCATTTGGCACAAAGCAAATGCCTAAGGCACAGGGCACAGACAACAGGATGGACACATGAGATCCTCCAACAGGTAGAAGAGCAGATCTCTGGTTTCAAGCCCATGCCCCTGCCAATTTGCAACTCTTGTTGAAAGAATCAAGTTAAATGCCATGCTCTGGAGCACACCATTTTAACTTGGAGACAGAGCGGGTCCTACCTGTAGACCTGAACAGAAGATGGGAGGAATGCCACACATAATGGTTTTTCTCCTTTAACAGAAAATGAATTAAATGGTGTCAATCTCTATTAATCTTCATATGACCAAAGAGTAACTCCAACAGAACCCAGCTGTCAGGGTTATATTATATAGGGTTATATCAATAAGGTTAATCCCTATTAATTCTGCAAACTTTTCCAGGTGGAGGAGAGGAAAATGAAACAGTAAATATGGGCTATTAAAATACACGATTCAGGCTGAATTCTTTTCTGGGAGGTGTGACACTTCAAGCTGCTAGCCCCCCAAACCATCTAACACCATAAATAAATAAAGAAGGTGCAGCAAAGACCAGTGCAGAGGGAACTCTTGGGGCAGAAAACAGACAGGAGATGTGAGTGGCTGTGCTCCTCAACAGGAACGCCGCTGTGCAGCACTGCATCACTGTGTGAAGGGCCCGGATCCACACCGGCCCTCGCCCTGCCCCACCCTGCCCTGCTTGTAGAGCTGCACAGCAGCAGCTGCCTGGGCTATGAGGTTGATCAGGTCTGACTTTCTGTGGCCACATGCCGTGGAGAGAGATGATTAAAGCAAAATCCAGTGCTTTCTGGCTCTCCTTGGTACGGGGATGCTGATAAGCGGTGACAGGAGCACTACTGCTGTCCTTTTCCATGGTGGCTATGGGAGATGGGAGCACAGAGTGTGGCAGTGAGCGCGGCTTCTTGCAGCCTGATCACAGAATCATAGGACACCCCGAGTTGAGGGGACAGAAAAGGATCACTGGGTCCCACTCCTGGCTCCGCAAAGAACCACCCAGCCTTCAAAACATGAATGCCATGCCTGCCATATAACACAGACAACTGTGGTGGTGAGGGAATGTTTGTGTGAGTCCACAGACACCACTAGTTTCACCTGCTTTCCTCTGAGATGCAACAGATTGGGTGCTTTGCTCTGGGGAGGTGGAGGAAGGGTCCGTGTGGGGCTGCACTGGGAGGTGCTGGGTTTGCTCTGTGACTCACTCTTCAGACCCATGTCATCTTACAAGTGCCACGTGGTGGTTCTCACTGCCCTCTTGGATCTTCTGTCCATGCAGTCCCTAACGCACCAGCCGTGGGAACCACACGCTGCTCCTGGAGATCCTGGTGGGAAATCCCCACACAGCACACAGAAATGCAGTAAGAAGCCAGTTTTGAAATCAAAGAGCCTGTGGGCTCCTGAACTGTTTCTTCAGGGATCACAGAATTGGAGGGGTTAGAAGGGACCTCTGAGAATCACGGAGTCCATTCCCCTGCTAAAGCAGGCTCCCTGCTGTAGGTCATCATGGGCAAACCTGCATGTCAGCTGTGGGTGAGCTGGAGGGCATCAGGCTCAATATGCCTTCTGGCAGGGCGAGGTGGGCCCAGGGGTGCTGGCAGCACTGTGCTGGGACGGAGTAACGGCACGGGTGCCGTCGGGGCTGGCAGCAGAAAACTGGCTCAGGGTTTGGCTCACAGATCCGCAGTCTCAGTTGGCAGCTGCAGTGCTGACATGGCCAGCGGGAAGGTGGTTGCACTCCGGGTTTAAAAAATATACGAGACATTTTCCTGCCTTCAAAGACGTGGATCTGCAGAGGCGCTGTGTTTGCGGGAGGACACTCTCTCCCTTTAGCAGGGGAGGGTTTTTAGCGAAGCCTCTCCTCTAACATCAGTGCCAAATGGGACACCGAGCAGCGGAAGGACATGGGAAAACCGCAGGGAAGGGTGGCACGTTTTGCTTTGAAACTTCAGTAGCTGTAACAGAGAGAAAACCGTGTTAGTATGAGTCCAGCACATCCACATTTGGCAGCAGGAACTGCCCGGTGGAGTTTTAAATGTTTTATATATTTAAGAACAGATGTGAAACTGAAGTTTTGTTATTGCTGGGCATTTCTCAGCTATTCTTTGCCATGAGATGTTTCATATGTTTTATACTCCAACGCATTTCCCCTCCCATTGCTACAGCCCTGAAACATTTACATTATAACTGCGCTTTGTAGAAGTGGAAAAAGAGGTGTAGCGCTTCTCTCCCATCCTCTATGCTCTCTTCCTTCCATCGCAGGCACATATGCAATGATGTGACCCATTCTGGGCTCTCCCTCAGTCTTTGTCACATACTTCTATGATACATTTCTACAATGTTACTACAAAAAAAAAAAAAAGTGATCATAGCCTGATTGGTACAGATGCCTTTCTTTAGTTAGGGCAAAATAAGTGGCTGTTTCGAAGCTGATTTATATTTCTAGCTGAAGCCCAGAATCTTAATCTCTCTTACTGTTTCTTCATCTGAGCTATGCTTGGCTGTGTGCAGAGCAAGGAATTGGGGTCAGAGGTGGCAGTCAGAAGGAAGAAGGATCAATTGTTCCCATTGCAAAAGTAAACAGCAGTAAGTGCTTAATTATTACTGCAACTTGTTATCAAGTGGATGTTCAGACTGCTCCAAAGAGCCTTCCCTGTGGATGAGCAGCATGGGCTGCCACCAGACCGGTCTGTGTCCTCTCCCTCTTTGCAGATGCTCGTGTTTCTTGTCAGTGGCACGTGGTGAGGGCAAGCTCCTTGAGTGCTTTCCAATGGGACTGTGTCCCGTGCTTGCCGTGAGCTCCTGGGCTAAGCATTCCAAAGTAGGTGGACTCTGCCAAAAGGACAGGAGAGCACACAACATCTGGCAGACCTGCTGTGTCCGCAGGAGCCGGCCCTTCCCCTCAGTCCTTCCCAGGGATGCAGAAAGGCTCAGGTCCCCACAGAGACAAGGATGTACTGCTCTGCAGCCAAACAGGGCTGTTGTGGTGATGAATGACATTCCTGTGCTTGCAATGGCTCCATGGGTGGTGAGACTAGGACAATTGCCCTGTGATGTATGGCTGTCTCATGTATCCCACAGATGTTGTTTTTTTTTCCTTTCAGATTTTTTCCCCAGTTTTCTTAGTTTTGACGACTAAATGTAACCAGAATTGGGAGAACTTCCACAGCTGTTGGTGAGCCTGGCTCTGCCATTCCTTCTGCACTTCCCAGAGGCTGCAGCGTTCCCATATGGGTGGTAAGGACATTGTGTAAACCCAAGCTGCTAAACTGCAGGTTAGCTGTGAGTGGAGCAGAGAAGAAATAAAGAGCTGAACTCGGGCAAGAGGCACACCCTCTGTTTTGGCAAGAAGCAGTTCAAATTCTTACTCTGATTTATGCTAGTTTATAGAAAAGGCTGTATCCAGCTCTGGAAGCATGTGGTAGTATTTAACTGTATAAAACTTGGAATCAGCTTCAAGTGCTGCATGTGGGCAGATCAAAGCGAATAAACTATATATTTTATATAGGGACTATCTGCGATGAAGAAACAAATCCATTTCAGCAATAGCCAAAGGGGAGACTCTTGTTCTCAAACAAAGGCTGACAAGGAAACTTTGCTCCGTTTGCTTCTTTTAAAGGAGGCTGTTTACTGGAGCCACTGCATTCGTACAGACTGCAAAGTCCCACGCAGGTTGCAGGGGTGGCTGATACAGGGCAGGTGGATGAGTGCTGTCCCTGGCTGTGCTGGATGGCAGCTCCACACTGGGGACACTCGCTGCCAAGTGCTTTCCTTCTCAGGCAAGCTCTATGGAAAACACCTCCCACCGGGGCCGCCAGGCTGACAGAACGAGCTGTGGTCATGCTTTTCCAAAAGAGGAAGAGTGTGGGCCTCTGCTCACCCCATAGCTGTGCCCATTGCTTTTTCCCCAGCTTCACATGATGGGCAAGCCCCTGTGTCCCACACTGGCCACAGCGAACTCCCAACCAGGGCAGGCTCGGGCTCACCACAAGTCAGCAGCCGTGCCCTCTGCCATCCCCCTCTGTCCCCCTGCCCTGCTCGCTCCCCCTCACCTGGCACAGATCAGATGTCCCTTGGTCCTTTATTCGAGGCCAGCTCTGCAGGCTGCCCCGCACAGCTATTCTGGTCGCTTCCTCTCCAAGTTCCTGTGATTGTTGGGCTGGCATTGTGTGAGACACCCGCCACGCTTCCTCCCATGCTCGCTCACAGCTGGGAACAGCCTCCTCTGGCTCATTTTCCTTTGTTCACTGAAGCATCCTGAAGTCATCCAACCTTTAACACCACTGTGGCCGAGCTCGGTGATGGCAGCCCTGTGCTTTGCAGGTGAGCTCGGCAGAGGAGGGCAGTGAGCTGCTGGGGAACAGCTCAGTGAGGGGTCTGGTGCCAGCAGCGGGAGGGAGGAGATCCTTCCCTCTGCTCAGCGCTGTTGAGGCCACACCAGGAGAACTGTGCCCAGTTCTGGGCTCCCTGGTGCAAGAGACACAGAGCTAACAGAGACAGTCCAGCAAACGGCCACAAGGATGAGGAAGGGGCTGGAACACATCTTATACGAGGGAAGGCTGAGAGAGCTGGGCCTGTTCAGCCTGGAGAAGAGGAGCCCAGAGAGGCTGTGGGGTCTCCATCTTGGAGACCTTCAGAATCTGCTTGGCGTGGGCCCCCTGCTCAGAGCATCCCTGCTGCAGCTGGGGCTGGGCCAGGTGGGCCCACAGGTCCCTTCTAACCTCATCCGCCCTGAGGCTTTATGAGAGAAGGGGTCCTGGAGCAGGGCCTGTTTGGTAAGGGGGTGCCGGTGCTGCCGGTCACTGCTCTGTGACACAGCATGGGGCTGAGCTGCGGCAGCACCACAGCGGCCTGCGGGGTGCAGAGGGCTGTGCACACAGCTGGGCACCACACGGCCTGGCAAGCAGAGGCACACACCTGGCCTGGCACGCTCACTTGGCTCTGTGTGAGAGAGCTGCTGGCAGACAAGCTCTAGAAGTATCTAAAATATACACAGAGCAGGTATTTAAATATTTGTGGTGGACAAGTATTAAAAATCTTGAAGAAATAATGCAGCTTGCATCCCTTTCCATCACGTTTCATTTATTTGTTTTACTTTGAGCTCTTTTGTAACAAAAAATAAAAATGCATTTTACCCCTCTGAGCACCAGACTTAAATGGGACTGACATCTCTACCCCCATAGGAGTAGGAAACATCAGCAAACTTGAGTCCAGCAACAACTTTTGTTGTGCAGACAGTAGGACTGCAGCCAGCAGAAGCACCTGACTGCGTGTGGCGGGGTGACGCAGCCCGGGCATCGCTGCTCCGAGGTCCTCCAGCAGATGGAGACATGGGAAGAAAGGAGGGAGAAGGGAGGGAGAACAGGAGGAAAAGCTCCAAAACGCAGCCTGCCAGCAAGGGCCTGCTGTGCCCCATCTGCACGGCCTGGCTCCAGGTGTGCTGATCCAGTAGTGCTGCAGGGAGAGGTCTGAAGTGATGTCAGCTGAAGGGACACAGGTCAGCCTCAGCCTCAGCATCTCCCAGGCCAGGGCCGTGGCTAAGAATGATTTTAGGGCTGAGGAGCAGAGGACCACATGGTAAATAGGAAGAGGCAGTGAATAGCTTCATTGCTCCCCAGAGACATCCATTCCCCCTCTTGCAGACAGTTGCAAGGAAGCTGGAAAGCAGAGTAGCAGCACTACGATGCTGTACACAGGCCTTTCCTTCCCTTGTCACTTCTCAGAGCAGCTGAGACCTCATTTCCTACAAACCAAGACAAAGTCTGGAAATGGGGTCTCATCCTGGCTGCAGCACAGCAGGCAGGAGGTGGGGGGCTGGCAGCTCCAGCTCGCAGCTGCTTGGGCTGTTCTGCACCTGGGGCTGTCTGTGCCTTTGGGTTGCCTTTGCTGGAGGGGCCTCTCAGGCACCTTACAACCTCTGTGCTCTTTGAAATGTGCATGCCTGCTTTACAAGCAGCCCTTTAAGGTTTTCTGGCACCGGTACAGGGATGCTCCAACTGACCTAATTTCACTGATCTTTCTTATCTCTGACCTCTGTGGTTCATTGACTACAGGGATTGCTGGGTTTCTCATTAGTGGTTAGAAAGTATTTTTATGCTCCTGTTCACTTGACACACAGCAAAATCTTCCAGAAAGTAATCTTGCTGTGCAGCTCAGGGCTGTGTTCCGCAGAGGAGCAGGCTTCTGCCACCATCAGCCCTTCTCCATCACAAGGGAACAGCCAAGGATGAGCTTCAGGGCTGGGTGCTGAGTGCTGTGCCTCAGGGTGCCTCTCCCAGCGGGTCCCTCCGCAGAAAAGATTCTCTCAAAGGGTTGAAGCCAGAAGGGTCCAAGTTCCCTTTCAGGCTGGTTTACTCGTGATTTTCTGAAAATTTTCATAGAATGGCTTGAGGTGAAAGGGACCACAGAGTCTGTCTCGTTCCAACCCCCCTGCTGTGAGCAGGGTTGTCAACTGCTAGATCAGGCACCCCGCTCAGGCTGCCCAGGGCCCCATCCAGCCTGGCCTCGAGTGCCTCCAGGGATGGGCATCCACATCTTCTGTGGGCAGCAGTGCTGGGGCCTCGCTGCCCTCTCAGTGAAAACCTTCCACCTGATATCATCCCTGTGTTGAGATCTTTAATATATATATATTGTATTTTATTTAAACTGCTCAAGCTCCATACCTCTTTAGCTGGGCCACTTCTCTCAGCATGTGGACACTGACTGTTCTTTCTTCTCTGCTTGCAGGCTGTTGGAGCGGCCTCCCACAGGATGGTGATGGGGCTCGTCACAGTGCATGGGATAACTCAGGGATGTCTTTCTGCCACCCCACCCTCCCTATCTGTCCTGCGAGGCTTTCCAGCCTCCTTCACGTCAGTGCAAATGAGGCTGTGCAGCTCTGCGCAGTCCCTACAGACTTGGAGGGGAGAGGGAGGAGCAGTGCCAGGACTGCTATCGCTGCGAGGGAGTGAACGCCCAGCATCAGCCAGATAAGGACCCGGGCTGAGGTTAGCATTAAGCTCACTTTCTCAGCAGATAGCAGGCAGGGGAGGTTGCATCCCATCAATGAGAAGTGCCATTCCAAGAAAGTCTAAATCTGTCCTCTCCTTTCCAGATCGAGTTGTGATGCTTTTCATTTTCTAAGTTTTGAGTTTGCTCTGATGTCCAATGACTGCCACAACCGTGGCCCAGCTGAGGACCTCACCCTGCCAATTGCTGCTGTTTGTGCCAGGTGCTGGTGTTGTACCAGCTGTTGGTGTTGTACCAGGTGCTGGTGTAGTACCAGGTGTTGATGTTGTGCCAGGTGCTGGTATTGTGCCAGGTGTTGTTTTTGTACCAGGTGTTGGTATTGTACCAGATGCTGGTGTTGTACCAGATGGTGTCGTGCCAGGTGATCATGTTCTACCAGATGTTGGTGCAGTGCCAGGTGGTGGTGTTGTGCCGGATATTGGTGCTGTGCCAGGTGCTGGGGTTGTGCCAGTTGGTGGTGGTGTTGTGCCAGGTGGTGGTATTGTACCAGGTGCTGGTGTTGTGCCAGGCACTGTGACACAGAGCCCACAGGGAGATGGCCAACAGCAACACTTCACACGTGCTGGAGATGCCCTGCAGGATATTTTCCATTTGTCATACACCATAGTGCTTCCCTTGACTCATTTTCCCCTCATACCGACTTGCTGTTTCTTAAGGAGAAAGAAAGAAAACAGACAACTATTAAGACTAAGATTTCCCAAATACCTTCTTTGAGACTTCTGGTGACGATCAAGTGTAGCATAACATTAAATATTTAGTATGTCCTCTCAAGAAGGATTTGTTCTTTACACATGAAAAAGGGAAAAGATTTAAAGATTAAATAGCTCTTATTAACATCCAGCTTTGGTGACTCAAAATGACAAGGACAGCAGCAGTGACTAAAAAACTGTTGTGAGGAGGTTTGGGTCATGGCAAGGGCTGTATGGTGAGTGTCAGATGGACATTCTCCAGGATTGCTACAACATCCCAGGTTCAACTGTATCCCGCTCTGTTCTGTGGAGCAAAACCCTGACTGATCTCAGTCTCTCCCCTTTCTAAATGATTGCTTTCCTGGTGCAGCCTGGAACACCCAATCAAAGTGACATTTCTCTCTTGCTGCCAGCCGTGGCAAAGGAGTGGCGGGGAATACAGAGCCCTGCTATGCTCAGCATGACTAATGCCTATCACATCCACTTCCCATTGCTGCCGTGCGGCACCTGGCAAACCTGATGGAAGACAGTGAAGCTGGTGAAACCTGTCCTCAGTTTGCCATTTAGATTTGCAGAATACTGAAGTCAGAAGAGGCTGTTATAAACATTTACTCTCACTTCACATGCATCCCCAGCCAGATGTTCCCTGAATTAATTTGCTTTTGAACTGGAATATTTCTGTTTAAAGATGAAATATAGGTAAATTTCTGGGGTTTGGAAATCCATCCCAAGCTACACTGAACAGTTCTAACGTTTAGTTAACATTGCTCCTAAAATATCTTTCTTTTCATGTAAAATCTCTCTGCTTGGCTGCGCTGCTCTCCAGACCAATGAACTCCCTGGTCATCATTAACAGTGGGCTCCACGCTGCCTTCCCTCAGCTACCTGCAGTGGACGTCTCAGCAGGGCAGCTCACTGCAGGCTCTGCTTATGCTCAGCTGAGGGATCAGGTGCTTTGAGGGCACAGTCTTTGTGACCCGGTTTAGATCTCTGCTTCAGCAGGAGAGTTGCATCCCAAAGCACCTATTGCTCTGCGCTGACTTTGGAGGGAGTCTAAAGAAGCCTAAATATGTCTACATTTGGTCAGATGAGACTCACCCCAGCAGTCAGCAATTCCAGCCATCTTCACTCATCTCTGACAAGCTACAAAAACACAACAGAATCACCAAAATCTGTTGTACCAAACGGAGTCTTCTCTCCTTCCCATCATCCTCAGACCTTTACAGCTTCCCAAACCCTTCCCTTGTTTTTCCTCCAACTTTACAGAAAGTCCCAACAAAAATATCTCGCCCTTTCCAGCTGCAGATTAGACTTACCTAAGTGTTAAAACAATGGTCAGGACACGGTCCATTCTCTCAGGGGTTATTTTTGCTGCCTCGCCTGTGTCCGTGAGGAATTCCGTGCTCCGCACCCAACTGTGGGTGCAGCTGCAGGGACACCAGCATGAGCCCCAGCCACACTGCTCCCTGACACCAGGGACAGCTACACGAACATCTGGCTGTGCTGGTGCCTCCCTTCCTCCCTGCTTCCCCAGACCCCCAGCCACTTCCCTTTTCTGTTCTATTCCAGGTTTTCCTTTTGGAGAGACTTTTTCCTGGACGCCCTTTGTGCATGCTTACAGCTCATCAGAAAGCATCTGTTCTCTCCCAGGCTTTTCCCTAGGGCACAGTGGACAAGGAGCCACCAAGCACACCAGAGCACGAAGGTCCCATTGTCCTCTCTGGAGGCTTTCAAGGAAAGGGTAGACGTGGCATAGATTAGTAGGCATGGTGGTGATGGATTGATGGTTGGACTAGATGATCTGAGAGGTCTTTTGTAACCTTAATTATACTACGATTTTGTGATTCCCCTCGTCAACTCTTGGGACATTTTGTTGCTTCTGCACATTTGGAGCAATTCTTGCTAGCCGTAGAGCCATGAATGGGCCTCTGCTCAGTCTCAGGAGTGCCCTTCTTTCCCCAGCTGGAGTGCCTGGCTACACCTCAGCCAGCCTCTATGCATACAGGAGAGTCTGTCCTCGCCAGCTGCTGCCCTTTGAACCTGGGTAAGTGGGTTTAGCTGAACTTGCTCCCCACCCCAGGTGATGCTCTGCAGCTAGCAGGGGAACGCCTCAGAGACTGACACAGCCTTCTTCTGTTCCAGGGATGACAGGAGCCAGCCCCAGCACCGAGCTGTGAACAGCCGTGCTCCAGTCACTGTGTCTGTCCCAAAAAAAACAGAGTAGGAGGTTCAGCCAAGCACGTTTATACAGCCTGGAAATTCCACGTGTCTAGAAAAATAAAGGTGTTAAGAAAAAAAAAAAAAGGAAGAAACTTGGATTTCCTTGCAAATCTGTATTGCTTCAAAAGTAGTAGTGGATTATATTCACTGGTATTACAGAAAGTTACTCCCACACAACCTCTGATTATTATATTTTTTTCCTTCCTTGTCTGGTTTTGACAGACGTCTATGTTTCTGTTCAGCTTTTCCCCATTAGTTTTACTACCTGTACCATCCCATATTGACTTCTCCTCAGTTGTGTCCCAGCTTTTGCTATTATATAGATCATCAGTGGTAGTGAATTCCCCAAAGAGGAAAACAAAGCATAGTTGTCTGCAAATATTTGTTGCTAAATTTTTCTACGTATTATTCATCACTGATCCCTGTGGAGGTGAGTTGTTTTGTTTTAAAAATATCTCTCTTGAGCTAAAGCTAGAAGGAAATTGAACAAACTAATCAGCAAAACTCTTGAAGGCAATGAATGCTTCCAAACCCTCAGTGCTCCTCCCCTTGCTATGAAAAGCCCCACCAGCTCAACAGAGATCTGAGGAAATGGTCATTTGGTTGTCTTCTCGTAATGTAAATTGCAGTGTGTTGCGTCAATGATGTATGTCTTTCTCACAGTTTGCTGTTAAATCTTGACATATGTCTATATAAAGACTTGGATAACTGGGGATAATACCAACAGTGAAGCTGTTGGACCACCCATTTAAAATAACTGCCTTTTCCCTGCTACATGGAGCAGAGCATGCCCGTGGTCAGTGCAGGCACTGAGGCAGTCCTACAAGGCAGGAGGCTTTGGTGGGGGCTGTAGGGAGTGGTACAGACACCAACCGTCAGGGCAGTGAGCCAGGAGCAAACCTGACATACCAGTGGGGTAACGTTCCTTTGCAAAAAGTATAAAGCTGAGTACACAGAGGTGAAGGAAGGTTTCATTTTTTGCAGTGAACTGAATGTAATGAAAGACTATTCAAGCCCACTCCAACTGTGGCTGATGTTTTTCTGTCAGCCAATCCAAACTAACATCAGCCAGCTCAGTTACATTACTGTTTGTGATCATTCTCAAGAGTCCCTCATGAATTAAAATGACTGTAACTAAGGTAGCAGTCACACTGGCTGGTGAGAAGAGGTTTTCATGTCCTGCTAAGCAGATTGTCCAGAAATCCCATCAGCAGTGAGACTATGAGAGTACATTGCTGCTTTGTCCCTGCAACCAGTGCTATGGGTAGAGCTCCTTAGAGCTGACTCCTCGTTAGGGCTCATGGCTGTTCCCTGCGTGGTGGTCCCAGCTCACAGGCAGTGGGCAAAGCAAGTCAGTACCTTGGAGTTAACTCTTAAGTTTTGAGCTGTTTTCATATAATCATAGAGTCATAGAATGGTTTGGGTTGAAGGGACCTTCAAGATCATCTAGTTCCAATCCCCCTGCTATAGGCAGGGACACCTCCCACTAGACCAGGTTGCTCAAAGCCCCATCCAGCCTGGCCTTGAACCCCACCAGAGTGGGACATCTGCAACCTCACTGGGCAACCAATTCCAATGTCTCACTGCCCTAACAGTAAAGAATTTCTTCTTAATACCTAGTCTAAGCCTACCCTCTTTCTGTTTAAAGCCATTTCCCCTTGACCTGTAGCTACATGCCCTTTTAAGAAGTCCCTCCCCAGCTTTCCCATAGGCCCTCTTTAGGTATTGGAAGGCTGCTATATAGTCTCCCTGGAGCCTTCTCTTCTCCAGGATGAAGAGTTCTCTCATCCTGTCCCCATAGGGGAGATGCTCCAGCCCTTTGATCATCCTCGTGGCCCTCCTCTGGACTCACTCTAACAACTCAATGTACTTGTGTTGGGTGCCCCAGAACTGGATGCAGTACTACAGGTGGGGTCCTCACGAGAACAGAGTAGAGGGGCAGAATCACCTCCCTCGATATGTTGGTCACATTTCTCTTGATGCAACCCAGGATATGGTTGGCCTTCTGGGCGGTAAGCTCCCATTGCCAGCTCATGTTGAATCTTACATCAATCAACACTCCCAAATCCTTCTCCTCAGGGCTGCTCTTGATCCATTCTCCATCCAACCTGTATCTGTGCTTGGGATTGTCCTGACACAGGTGCAGGACCTTGCACTTGTCCTCACTGAAGCAATTAGTTGCCAATTAGTTGACTACTTCATAATGATAATAATAATTAATAGTGAACTTTAATTCTTTCAGTTCTTTTAATTAGTACAGCTGAAAGCACAATGCAGAGATTATTCCCATTTCACATAAGGTAAAGGTAAAGCATAGATGGGTGGATTGCCTTCCCCAAGATCATGCATCAGTTTAATGGGAATAAAACCTCACATTTCCAAGCCTTGGTCCAAATCTGGAGTTGCCAGGTCCCCTGCTGGGGTTTCCTGAGTGTCGGTGACAGCTTCATAGTCTTTCCCATTGCAGCACTTCCAGTACAGGAAGAAACTTCTTGCAGGCCAAGGTTCACACACTTCAGTTCAAGGTCACATTGAAAACCACCTCCCAGACAAAGATTTCCTCCAGGAGAGCTGCTGAACTCTCGAGTCCTCAGGTGCGTGTCTTGCAGCACCTCTCTGGTTTGTGCTTCTGTCCATCCTGAGCCAAGAGCTGAGCGGGAGAGCCGCTCTGCTCCATCCAGACATGCAGGGCATGACACTGACACTTGGTGAAGGCTTGTCACCTGGCACCACCCTGGGAGCATTCTGTCACCCTCTCTATTGTGGGTACTATGGCTTTTGTTGAGTTTGTGTGACAACATCAAAACCACTAGGAAACTTGCTACCCTGGAGGGATTCAATTAACTCTAAGGGTTTATTTGGATTTCGTCCCAACTGAGATTTCCTGTATTTCTCAGATTTGATTAGCTGAATTCTTGTTTTATAGAGGGAAAAAAAAAAAACCCAACAACTTTAAACCCACTCTCCAGTGAGGTAACATTTGCATCCTCTCTATCAATGAAGATTCTCTCGCATATCTCTCTGCCAGAACCTGAATTTTTGCAAATTCTCCTTCAGGCAAGGGTGTAGTGTCTTGAAATAAAACAGGTTTAAGCAATTATTTTGTAGCAGGATACTCCTCAATTCCCTCTGCATATCTGAGTAAGAAGGAGAGATGGAGAATAACTTTTAAAAGCTGGGAGAAAGTGGAGTGTTTCTGTATTAGCCATTAGCAGGTCAAAGACTTCTCTTAAGGAAACCTGTCCATTTAAACAGCAAACTGAGAGCACACAGAGTATTTTCTCCATCTTCCCTGCAGAGAGTGAAGTGAAATCTAGGAATTAGGGCTAAAGTGTCTTCAATTTCTGTAATGGCTTTACATAAATAGCTTTCTCTCCTCTGTGAAGCACACTTGACAGCCTTTGTCAAAACAGGCCTTGTGCCCTCAGTCCTTACCCCAGTGGAATTCCCAGTTCCAGCTGGCGCTGCAGCCCTGTGCTGTGGGTGAACCACTGCTTTGATCCCTTCAGCCCCCAACCCATAGCACCCCAAGTGCCTCCCACACGTCCCTGTCTTGCTCTTGTGCACCAGAAAAATGCTGTTACAAAGAAAAGAAAAGGTATTTCAGACTCTTCCAGTGTCTGGAGAAAATTACCTGAACAACTCTTCTTTTAGCTCTCTTCCAACATTCACTGCACCAACAAACCAAAGCTTTGAAGAAAGCAGCTTTGAACTGATAAATTTGAGAAGATGCACTGGAAGTATTAAAGATGAATGAAGTGGATTTTGGCGACATCTTCTGAGTGCTTTACAAATGATCTCTTCATTCACCTCCTAAACACATGAGAACTTTTTGCATATCAGGGTCTGAAGGGTCGCCAGTACATGCTAGGGGAACCCCCAGTGCCCCTCTCCAGCAGTCCATGAGTTGACCCCCAAACGTTAGGGCTAAAGCCAGGTTCATCTATCCTGAGGGCATGGGCATTGCCTTCATTTAATGTAAAGAAAAAGACAGGATGGTGTGCTTGCTCGCCTCCCATGGAGACATAGACCCCTTGAGGACACAGACCCCATGGGAGCTGGGGCATCTCCAGATGGAAGAGCACAATGGGCACCTGAAGCCCTCAGCTGTCCTTCAGCTGGTAGGGAGGAGCAGGAGGCGTTGTGGACATATCCTATGGTCCTCTTTCCAGAGACACCTCTCAGGGAGCCAGGGGACTTGTCCAACTGGACAGAGATTTCTATTCCCAAAAGCCCTACCAACACCATACATGTGTCATTTGGCCATTACAACGCCAACAAAAAGAAAATGTTGCCTTCTCCTCAGCTTGCTTTCTGCACCATTTTCTCCCAGGATCCTTTCTCTGTTATTTTGTTCTTTTCCCTCACTGTGGTTATTTAAACAATTTCCAGATTCACATTGAAGTGAAGTCATTTTAAGATGGTTTCCTCCTGTTTGAATTAGGAGAAAGAAATAGGAAGGAAAACCTTTCTTACTTTGCTGTCAGCCCTCCTGCATGAGCACATAAAAACTATGTTCAGTGGTTATATGTCCCTTCACCCTTCCAGCACGGGTACCTGGCCTATGAAGGTAGTGCCATGCTGTGAATCTTAGCTACAGATTTGCAGGGCAATACAGTGACTCTTAACAGCCAGGCCCAAAGCATCTGCACATCTCATTCAGCAAAACTACTGTGAAAGTTACAAGCTTTCAAACGCAGTATTTTCGATATATTGATGTTTTCCAATATTGTTGAAATTTGTAGGTAGCTTAAAAAGCTAACGTTGGTAAGACGAACCTTACTGAAAACAGCCTCAGTGCATGAAGTGAGTTAGGGTTTTCCTCTTATCGCTGGCTGAGGACACCCTGACATGCCCACCCACTGCCTCCACCAGTGAGGGCAGGCCGAGGGTGTGAGCCAAAAGAAGTCACCAGGTAGCTTTTCAATTTGGGGATTTTGATTCCTTCAGTGTCATGTTTTCAAGCTTTCCTCCCCAAATCGAAGAGCTACTGGTGCATTTCTTAAATGATCACGGGAGTTTTCACATAGTCACATTATTCCAGGAACTTACGGAGAAGCCAGAACCCTACGAGGAGAGGTGCGAACACAGGGTTCCCTGAGCATCACAGTGCTGCCACTTGGCACATTTTTGCAGGGGGTGGGAGTTATCCTAAATGTATACAATTTTCACTTTGATCCAGTTCACTTCTTGAAAATTTACCAGCCTTATAGCAGTTTTCTTAGAGCCTATGGGGATGGCTGGACGGAGCTGGGCAGCACCAGGCTGCGGGAGGTGGGGGAGAAAGCTTGTGAAAGGAGCAAGGTCACTGCAAGCACAGTGCTGAGTCCACCAGCACAAGGAAATGGCCTGAGTTACTGTACTGAACCAGCATGCACTCAGACCTTTCTTTGGGATATGGGGTTAGATGAATAGAGCTGTGTTCTGAGTCATCAGCCCGACAGTGACCCAGAGCGTGTACGAAGGTGAGTGATTCACCCTGCTGTGTGTCTGATTCTTTATCTGTAGAGCAGAGAAAATGAAGCATTCCACTCAAAAAGCCCAAAAGCCAAGTTTGTGTAACACAATGGGAAAGCAGCATCTGCAGGTACACAGAAAACGAAGATGATAAACAAAATGCTCTCTGCTCCTTGGTTTCAGAAATCCAGCATTCGTTTCTGCCTTAAGGCTTATGCGGACAGCTCTACGCTGCCTTTCCAAAGGGGCACTGAAGTAGGCCAAAATGGGCCATAGCCACACTTGTGGCCTCCGGTGGCCTCCTGCCCTGCTGTGGACTGAAGAACAGGGAGGCCATGAGGTAGGGCTTCCTGCTGGCCCAGCCATAAGGTGCCCCTGGCTTCAGAGGAGGATGCTGGCACCTGCCATGGCCCTTAAGGTGCTCAGCGTTCCCCAGATATTGCCCCTTCAGCTGGTTGTGTCCATGAAGGATAGAGCCCAGATCTCATCTGCACTGTTTTTCTTACTTTTATCATCTTTTATTGTGATTTTTGGTGAGGGAAGATTTCTGTGATCTCTTTGGTCTGAGCATAGATCTGAGTATGTTTATCAGAACTTTGCCATAAAGAGCCATGTTTTTCTCTACCAGAAACTTGGTTTTCAAACCAGGTGCAGGCTTTGGTTTTCCTGGTACAGCAGCAGGTGGCTTTGAATGAATTTGGATCTCCTAGGGATAATGTATAATCTGAATGCAGCTCCCTTTACAGCTTTGCTTGTGAGTGAGTTTCCATAGCTCTAAGGAGCAGCTCCAGCCTCTGAGAAATCGTGTGGTAAATGCAGTTTCAGAAAAAGATCAAGCAGAATTAATGTGGCCATAAAATTGAGGAAAGCTCAGATTACTCTGACCTTAAGGTCTTTTTCATTATACTTCCTGGTGTTTTGCTCCTTCTGATGTGCACTCCAGACTGAGCATGCTCATCCTAATTCATTTTCATTATTAAAAACCTGAAGAGGATTTACGGGGCCTTTCCCAGAAAAGTGCCCTCTAATCCTCCAAGTGTACAAAGCAGAAATAGGCCCAAACACCCACCATCTTGACAGACTTGAAAGGTGGGCCCTGGTGAACCTAATGAGGTCCAACACGGCAAAGTGCAGGGTTTTGCACTTGGGCCAGAGGAACCCCAGGCATCTATACAGACTGGAAGGAGCAGTCCTTGAGAGCAGCTCTGCAGAGAAGGACCTGGGGGTCCTGATGGATGACAAACTTAACATGAGCCAGCAGTGTGCTCTTGCAGCTCGGAAAGCAAATGGTATCCTGGGCTCCATCATGAGAGGGGTGGCCAGCAGGGACAGGGAGGTGATTGTCTCTCTCTGCTCTGGTCTTGTGAGGCCCCATACGGAGTACTGTGTCCAGCTATGGAGCCCCCTGTACAAGAAAGACAGAGAGCTGTTGGAGAGGGTCCTGAGGAGGGCCACGAAGATGATCAGGGGGATGGAGCACCTCCCCTACGAGGACAGGCTGAGGGAGCTGGGCTTATTGAGCCTGGAGAAGAGAAGGCTGCGGAGTGACCTCATTGCAGCCTTTCAGTACCTGAAGGGAGCCAATAAACAGGAAGGGAGTCAACTCTTTGAAAGGGTAGATAACAGCAGGACAAGGGGGAACGGTTTTAAGTTGAAAGAGGGAAGATTTAGGTTGGATGTTAGGGGGAAGTTATTTACCAGAAGAGTGGTGAGGTGCTGGAACGGGCTGCCCGGAGAGGTTGTGGATGCCCCGTCCCTGGAGGTGTTCAAGGCCAGGTTGGATGGGGCCCTGGGCAACCTGATCTAGTAAATGGGGAGGTTGGTGGCCCTGCCTGGCAGGGGGGTGGAGATTTATGATCCTTGAGGTCTCTTCCAGCCCGGGCCATTCTGTGATTCTGTGATCTTATAAGAGAAGACAGACTGAAATGGGTCAAAGAGGAATTTAACATGATGTTTTGTTTCCATTTTCAGTGTCCTTTCTCTGTGCTGTGCTGATTCCTGTTAGTGGTGGTGTATGTTTGTGAACAGAGGTGCTGGGGGAGCGTGCCCTACCACCACGCCAGAGGGGCTGGGATACCTACATGGGAGAGAGGTCTCACCATGGGGAATTAATGGTTGGAACTGAAAAGCCAGATCAAGGACATCATGGAAAGATGGTTCCTTTCAGCACACAGACAGGGATGAAGGCAGAATTGTAGGTATAGTGTTTCTCCAGAAGTTGGTCCTGTCAAGTGAGGGCAGGTACTCAGAAGAGCTGAGCTCCTCTTTCTCAAGTGAAATAATGAGATGATTCTTTCAAAGAACAAGGGGAAATGAGGTCTTCTGGACCTTGCTTTATATAGTTATTGCAGCAACTTGGCTTTGATGCCAAGTGTATGGAAATCCATCACAAAGTGGAATCCAGTGGGTTAACCTGCAGCTGCTGTGAGTTTGTTCAACTTGTCACATCACTTGGGGTTTTGTGTTCACCAATGGTTGTGATTGGCATAATGTTAGAAATAAACAGAACAGAAAAAAAAGCACCATAATCCCAAAAGAAAACAATTCAAGAGGTCTATCAGCTTGAATTCACTTCTCCTGTTATTATTATTTTTTTTTTTGACAATCGCAATTGTGTGCCTTATGGCACTTGATATCAGGAAGGTCTGGTTCAGGGCCTCAGCTCCTTGGTACTTTGATTAAAGAAAACTTTGGCTTTATTTTTCAACAGAAGCAAGTACCAGCTGTCAAAACTACAGAGTAGAAGTGTGCAAATATGGCCTGCTACCATTCCCAGTGGGCTTTTGTCCCAAAAGCTTGTGTTCCCTACATCAGTCTTACAGGTTTGTTTGGATCCTATCTGAAGGCATTTTAGCAGCGTGGATTGGCAGTATCACTTCTAGAAATGGCTTCCTAATTCAAAAGGAGCAGAAACTGTTTATGCCTAAACCTCAGTTCACTTTATAAAAAAGGGAGAAAATGTGCAAAATAGACAGGAAATGAGGGGGAATGGCTTTAAACTAAAACAAGGGGAAATTTAGCTTAGTTGTTATGAAAAAAAATCATTACTCAGAGGGCAGTGAGGCTCTGGCAGTGTTGTTCAGAGAAGCTGTGGGTGCCTCATCCCTGGAGATGCTTAAGGCCAGGATGGATGGGGCCCTGGGCAGCCTCCCTCATCTTCTGGGTGAGAACCAGCAGGGGGGTTGACCTATATGGTCTTTAAGGTCCCTTCCAACCCAAACCACTCTATGATTCTATGATTCTATATTTCTATGACTATTCTGAATTCTTCACCCCACTATCTCAGAAGAGGATGCTACTGCAGGTGTTGTTACAAAATTGGACTCCTTTGTAGTGTTCATTGGGCTTCACATTTCCTTTCATTTGTGGCTTGATTCGCCTGAGCAATGCTTGAGATGCAAAACGGAATCTCTGCATAAATCTGGCATGGACTGTGCATTTTTTACAGGCTCTGGCAGAAGGTGGGTGAATACCACCACCTGCAGAGCTCAGCCTGGCGGGGTCGTGGTGCAGAGGGTGCTGAAAGGGGGGGTTCCTCTCATTGGCAGGCAATAGTTTGTTGCCATTTACATTTGCAAAACAGCCATTCCGACTAAGTTCTAAGCTGTTGGGCAAGCTTTGTCCCTGGGCAGGTGTTTGGCCTCCAGACGCTGGCTGCTGTCTCAGGGTATAAATCCGGCAAAGGTTTCAGACAGAACTATTTTATTTATTTATTTTTCAAAGCTACGCAGACTTGAACAAAACAGTTTGTGCATTTGGGTCCAATTCACTGACTTGTTTGGGAGGAGGGAAACGGACACCGAACCCATCTCACCGCTAAGACACAGCAGCAGTGCGGAAGGCGGAATGCCTTGCCTTGCCATTTTGGAAATCAAAATCTTCATTTCCTTTTTGTTTGCTTTTAAAGTGCTGTTTCTTTGTAAATTAAGTGTAGTCTCAGTCTGACCTAAGAGACAGATTCAAAAGTGAAACCATACGTTAGGATCAAATGCTGATCCAGAATACTTTTGCTTTCTCTAACCCCCACTGGTTCTGAGTTTTCTTTGAGTTTCTCTGGAAAAAAATGGGCTCTTCTCAGGTCAACCTGCAGAGGAACTTCTGTTGTCCTCTCTTCCTCCCACTGTTTCCCATCTAGCCAGCTAAGCAAAAATTGAAAATATACCCCTCTGCAGCACAGAAATCTTTGTGCAAGCAAAACTCTGCTTTCCAAGTGGAGCACAAAAGCACAGGGAAAAAAGGCGTCATTTTCTTCCTGCAGGGCTGTCCAGCAGCTTGCAGTGTTGGTGCACAGGTCCAGTGCCTGACACACCGCTATCTCTGCCAACTGGGAGGCTCCAGCTTGGTGCCCAGCCCTGCACGTTGCTGGCACAGATGCTGGGATCCCAGTCCAGTCCCTGCTCCCAAGGCCAAAAGCAAGCTCAGCTGAGTCAGGCTGGGCACATGGGAAGCTCAGCATCTCCAGAGCATGTTCCACGGCAGGTGAACCAGCCTGCTAAGGGGAAATGGTTACAAACAAGAGGAAATGGTTTCAAACTAAAAGAGGGAGATTTAGATTGTAAATAAGGAAGATGTTTTTTTACAATAAGGCTGGTGAGGCACTGGCACAGGGTGCCCAGAGAAGTGGTGGATGCCCCATCCCTGGAGACACCCAAGGTCAGGCTGGATGGGGCTCTGAACACCTGATCCAGTGTAGGGGTCCCCGTTCATTGCAGGGGGGTTGGACCGAATGGCCTTTGAGGGTCCCTTCCAAAGCAAGCATTTCTGTTTCTATCATCCCGTGAATCAGAGGCCTTCATCCTTCCTGAGGACCCACTGGGTGATGGATCAGAACGCTCCTGCCCACACTGGTTGTTCAAGGCACTGGACCAGACCTCAGGCTGAGCTCTCCCAGAGCCCACAGGCACCACAGGACACAGCAGCCAGGCGCAGGACGCTGTGGTGGCAGCCGGACTGCTTCCAGCTCCGCAGGCAGGGATGCCTGCTGGCGGTTCTCTGATGGGCTGATTACATCTGCAAAGCACTTGGGAATGCTTCAGGATGAAAAGTGTTATGTAAGGGCAAGATAATGTTATTTATAGAGGCAGGTTTTATCCAAAATGGAATTAAAATTGTGCTCGTGAAGCCTCTGTTGTCAGAGACAAAAGGGAACTTGCTTATCTTTCCTCCAGCGTTTTGCATTCATCCTTCCCCGTGGTTCAGCTCAAACATTAAGGAGTGCTTTATTTACACAACACTCCTCCCCAGCACTCACCAGATCTGTGTTCCTGAGCTGGCAGCTGGAGGTGGACCTGGGAGCCAGGGCTGTGCGGTGACAGCTGAGGCACAGAGGTGTCACAGAGCAGGAAACAATGAGGATTTGGAGCTGGACTGAAAAAAAAAGCACAGCTGCCACACCAGCTCCCTGGGCACACAGTGCTGCCTGCATCTGACCATCTCCATAGCAATCTGTGAGCCACAGGAGGTGATCAGCCCAGCAGCCCTGCTGGAGGTGGCACTTACTCAGCGTGCTAATACCTGTGCTCCCCTTCTACAGCCCCGACGGCCTTCTCAAACGTTTTTTTCCTTGAAGCGCTTTATTTGTGATGTTTTTTGAAATGCTATATACAAATCCCTCGTAGCCGTACTTTTTACAAGCCATGAAAAAGCAATTTGCACTGATGTCTGATGAAATCCATGCCAACAGGTGCTGGGAATATCACTTCCAGAGGCACGGCACCTTGCAGAGCCTGCTTTGCACAGTTCATCTGCTATCTCTCACTTGTCTCAGTATCTAGCATGGAATTCCACACATGCCTTTTATTTAGGAAAGAACACAGAAGTATGTTATCTTATTCCTCTGGAATTTTCCGCAGTTATTTAGCATGTTAGTTTAGGCATAACTGGTGAGCGGGCTCTTAAAATTTATATCTTCACAGCACTTATTTACATCGGGCTTAAAGTAGTTCGTTGCAACCGAGGTAGTTGCGAAGCATTAGGCTGCAACGTACCTAATCCATCTCTCCTCCCCCATCACCAGAAATCCTGTGGTTAAAATAACACAGCCTCCATTCAGAGCGCAAACTTAGAGCCGCGAGCGGGAGTCACACAACTGCACCGATGGATGTGCCCAAGGGGCTCTCGTGGTGCTGCTCCCCACCCCGCTGCTGATCCAGGAGAGCACGGCGGGGGCTCTCCTGCCTGCACACCAGGTAAAGATTTGCTGCATTCTGTGTGTGTTTGCATGGATACTAAAGGAGCCTACCGATGTGACTGTGAAAATACCATTGCAAATGCGACTGTGAAAACGCTGCTGCTTCTGTAGCGAGAAGCTTTTGGCAAACGGCTTCACAATCTTTAACTGTTAATCTGCTCCCGCGGCTGTTCCCATACAGCTGAGAAATGGTGAAATGGTAATCTGGCGGCGGCAGCTCTCACCACGGTGTAGGAGATGGAGCACTGACAGCGCCGGGCACTGCTGCGATCCAGGCGGGCTGCAGCCCTGCAGGCATTGGGGGCTCTGGGCTGGGGGCTGTGTGAGGGCTGTGTGCTGTGTGAGGGCTGTGTGCTGTGTGAGGGCTGTGTGCTGTGTGAGGGCTGTGCACGGGACGTGGCGGTGCGACCCTCACACTAACACAGGCGCAGTGTATTCAGGAATGTTGGGATGCGGCGTGCCAGATAATTATCTGCCTTTATTTGCTCTTAGGACTTTCCAAGTCCCAGAGGATGCAGGAAAGCATCATCTTTATCTTGAAATCTGCTTTTAGCCGAAATCCAGGCAGGGAGAAGGATGTCTGTGTGGCGGTGTGGTGCTGTGCTCCCTGTGCTGACTCTGTTAACTCACCGTGTTCCAACAGGAGTCATGGGGCACCCCGAGCACAGCACACCTGCATGGAGGGATAATACAGGAACACCAACACTCAGATTTTTGTTTAATTTTAAAGTGTGCTGCTGCTTCCCACCCTGAGGAGAGGGCACACATTCCTTCCCTCCAGCAAGGCAGTGCTGCTCCAGGTGATGCTCACCAGCCTCGAGGAGCCTCATCTCTCACCCTCTCTTCTTTCTTTTCCCCTTCTTCCCTCCCTTGAGTGAGGTGGGATGGTTTCTCACAGTGTCCATGCCTGCAGTTCCCCCCGGTCCCACTGTCCCATTCCTGTGCCACCCTCCAGAGGAAGGAGGAGGAGGATGCTGTGCCAGGTCCCTTGTAGCACTGAGCTGCCGTGCTGCAGGGAGCTCTTGGCTGGCAAAGGTAACCTCTTCCCCTAAGCCGGCACCACTGTTTAGTCCCAGAGGAAATGATGTGGCTTCACCATCTGGGTTCCTGGCGTGGGGCTTTTTCACAGTTGTTGTGTACCACATGCCACGGCAGAGAGGCAGCTCAGAGGAGAGAGAATATGCGCAGAACAAAGAAATGTGGTCAGGCAGCAACTATAAAATTTCAATATAGAAAGTTGAGCTGATGTCATTTCAACTTCCCAGAGCAGTGCCAAGAATTCTAAGCTCCATATCAAGATTCAGTGAAAATCCCCCACATACTCACAATTTGTTCATGTGGAAAAATGAACTTTCATGGAAAATATGCATGGGAAACTGCCAGAGGAGTGTGTTGCTTTACTTCTTCTATTAATTTTGAATACGTTAGTTCAGAGAGCAATCCCATTTTAGCATCAGCTGCCTCATCCAAGAAGCAGAAGCTCAAACGCAAATACTGGAGGCGAGGGAAGTGTGTTTTCTGTATGACCAGTTGTTCGTTGGAAAGAGCTGTTCAAGTGGGAAGGGTGTGGGAAGGCTCAGTGGGATGACTGCATTAACGCTTTTTCCTGGTGACAAATCAGAATCACGATATGACACACCTGAATGGAACAGCATCATTCGCTTTTATAGCTTTGAATGTGACAAAGTTGGGACCATGTTTAACTCCTACGGTTAAGACTACCCGAACATGCCCTGCTATAAGACCACATTCACAGTTGCTTATAACTTTGCCAGACTAGAATCATTCAGACTGAACTTTTCCTACTTGATTGTCTGCCTCAGGCTAAGTTCTTTTCTGGAAAATTTCAGCCAAAACTGTCCAGCTATTTCCAAGAATGAACATAGGGGAAAAAGGCATTGTTGTCCAACTGAAAAAAAAAAAAAAAAAAAAAAGGGAAAAACAGGAGGAGAAGCTGGTGATCCTTCTGGATAGCTGTTATTTCTCTGCACTTTGGAGTAGAGATCTGAAATTTGGCAGGGTCTGAGCTTTGTGTCAGGACTGTGGCTTGTTTTATTATTGTTTTTTCTTACTTTGTAAATCTCCTCCAATTTGGCCTCGTGATAGACTTTGGAGGCAAAAAATAGCAAGTTATTAAGGACATGCTAGGGCTCAGTAGTCAAAATCTGCTGAGATTTCTTCCAGCGAGTGAGCCCAGCCCACTGCCCCAGTAGATCCCAGAGCTGACCCCAAAGTTCCTGTGCACCCAGGGGTGCTACCAAGCTTCTGCTACTCCCACAGCTCTGCAGGGACTGGACAGCCCTGTTCCCCAGCCAAACTCTGGCAAAATGGGGCTTAATGTGATTGAGCTGCCTGCCTGCGTGCCTTTCCTTTGCCTCTGTGATCTTTTGGTTCAGGCAGCTGAAGCACCATCACACCCCGGCTCGTAGCATAGCTTGGGAAACTACAGGCCTGTCAGCATGATCTCAGTGCCAGGGAGGGTTATGGAACAGATCATCGTGAAGGCAATCACACAACATGTGCTGGACAACTGGGGGATCAGGCCCAGCCAGCATGAGTTCATGAAAGACAGGTCCTGTTTGACCAACCTCATCTCCTTCTATGACTGGGTGGCCTGCCTGGTGGATGAGAGAAAGGCTGTCAACACAGTCAACCTAGACTTCAGCAGTCTCCCATAGCATTCTCCTAGAGACTCCGGCAGCCCATGGCTTGGACAGGTTCACCGTTTGCTGGGTGAAAAACTGGCTGGATAGCCAGGCCCAGAGAGTGGCAGTGAATGGAGTTAAATCCAGTTGGCAACTGGTCACAAGTGGTAATATGTTTATTGACAACTTGTATGAGGGAATTGAATGTACCCTCAGTAAGTTTGCAGGTGAAACCAAGTTGTGGGGAAGTGTTCATGAGCTTGGGGGTAGGAAGGCCCTACAGAAAGACCTGGACAGTCCGGAATACTGGGCTGAAGCCAATGGGATGAAGTTCAACAAGACCAAATGCTGGGTCCTGCACTTTGGCCATAGCAACCCCAGGCAATGCTACAGGCTTGGGGGAGAGAGCCTGGTAGGCTGTGTGGAAGAAATAGACCTGGGGGTGATGGTCAACGCTCAGCTATGAGCCAGCAGTATGCTCAGATGGCCAGGAAAGCCAATGGCATCCTGGCTTGTATCAGAAATAGTGTTGCCAGCAGGAGCAGGGAGGTGATCATCTCTCTGTTCTCAGCCCTGGTGAGACCGCACCTCAAGTACTGAGTCCAGTTTTGGGCCCCCACTACAAGAAAGACACTGAGGCCCTGACGTGTGTCCAGGGAAGGGCAATGAAGCTGTGAGGGCTCTGGAGCACAAGACTTACAGAGAGCAGCTGAGGGAACTGGGATTGCTCAGTCTGGAGACGAGGAAACTCAGGGGAGACCTTATCACTCTACAACTCCCTGAAAGGAGGTTGTGACAAGACTGGGGTTGGCCTCTTCTCACAGGTAGGAGTGATAGGACAAGAGGGAGTGGCCTTAATTTGTGCCAGGAGAGGTTCAGATTGGATATTAGGAAGAATTTCTTCTCAGAAAGGGTGGGCAGGCATTGGCACAGGCTGCCCAGGGAAGTGGTGGAGTCACCATCCCTGGAAGTGGTCAAGAAACGTATAGATGTAGTACTTAAGGATATGATTTAGTGGGCAATATTGGTGGTAGGTGGATGACTGGATGATCTTGGAGGTCTTTTCCAACCTTAATGATTCTGTGCTTCAATTCTATGATAAATGCTGTGAAGCACTCAGGGACTATACGGAGATTGTCACTGTTGTGAAAAATCGGTCTTCTTTATACAGGGGGAAACTTGGATTAAAGCCTAGGACCACCCTGAGCACTAAAGAGAACACACAACCCTGTATAACATCTTAGTGAAGACTGTCCACTCTGGACAGTGGATTAAAGCTGAGATCTCTGGCAAAATCATGGGTGGTCTTCTAAAATGTATCATAACGCATAGCACAAGGGAGTCCTAGTTCTAGCATCTCTTATCTCATGGGTTTTTCAGTCTTAACAGTACTCTCACAGCCTATTTCTGTATGCAATACTTATGCAGTATATGCAGGCAGATGGTGAAATGTCAGGGTTTCCATTTTGCCACTTGATGTGAGTTCCACATTGGAAGGTAGGGAGCTGCAGTCTGCTCTCTTCCCTTCCCACCAGAGCTGCAGGAAGCAGTGGTTTCTTTCACTTCTTGTAGAGCTACCAGCTATGGAGCATCTTGCATGGCCTCTCCTTTCACAGAAACAGGCAGCAGTGTTTCATCCATATCAACTCCTGGGACCACCACGTTCACATCAGGGCTCTGGTGTGCAAGGCAGTGTGGGAGCAATGACCAGATGAACAGCCACAGCTTCTTGGGAGTGGGCAGCAGAAGAGCCAAAGGACCAGAGATGCTCATAGGTGATGCCCGTGTGGAAACTGTCAATTTCTCTAGGAAGAACTTCAAAAGGAAGAACTCTAGGAAGACGTCACTGTTACAGCTCCCATATACTGACTACACATGGAGACTAACGCCATTAATGATGCTGGTGGGTGGTCGTATGCAAGGTCTCTTGCACAGCTCTGGAAGTGCTGCTGCCTCCTAACCTGCAGCCCTCGCTGGTTCAGACACCTCCTTTCACAGTGAGGTCATCTCATGGGTGCAAACCCCAAACCTTCATTGCTTGTAAATTACTTGAGACTCAGACCTACTCCTACCCCAGCTCTATTCACAGCTAGCATCTGACTTTATCCCATCATGTTCTTCCTACAATTTTGGTTGAATTACTCTAGCCTGTGTGACATGACTAGTTCAACAGTGCTGTGCCTTGGGACATGATCTTTGCTAAAGTGTATGAAATTCTTTTTGCAGTTTCTCAATGAATGAAGTGAGGCTTTTGTACAATTCCTATTTCTTACGTTTCCATACAGTAATGAAATATGTGCTATTTTCTCTCAGAAGTTAATGCTATTTTCCAAACATTCTGCTTTGCCCTACTCCGCAGACTCCTGGTCTCCACAGGCTGCACGGGCCAGGTCTCCTATTCTGAGCCACACCAGGGCTTGGATTTCAGAAGACAGTTGTATAGCACCTTCGAGATCTCCACATCCCATGTCTGGAGAGATTCAGGCTCACCACAACCCTTAGGGAGGCCTGCAACCTTCCTGTAGTTGTGCTGCAGATATAAGTTTGTCTTTATGTTATTCTGTAGCCCAGTGGTGTGGGATAAGGTGAGACACAGGAAAAGATTCTTCATGAAAAGTTGCACATATTTTGTCTCCTAACAAGATACAGCCATGGCTGAGTATTCTTGTAGCAAACATCCTAATAATCCAAACAGTATTCTCCCATGTCATTCACATCCTACTTTGTGCAGGGGCTCTTCCCTCTCTTCAGATGCAAGGATAAGGAGAGGCAAAAGAAGGAGACTACAGGAAAGGGTGAGGAAAATGAGTGTTTCACCCTTTTGCACTGGCAAAGATCATTTGGGGAACCCTCACCCAGACGTAAATTCAGGTCTCCCACTCTGAGGCAAGTGTCAAATATTCCTGTAGGTCCTTTTCTATTAATTACAATACCCTTGTGAATCACATATCCGAAATCCATGTATAAGATTACAACATACAAAAGTTCCTAATAATCTCAAACTCTCAAACTCTCTGAAGTTGTTTGTTGTTTTTTTGTTTGTTTGTTTGTTTTTAACAGCTTACAGTCTTTTAGCATGTTTTCACATTTCTTTGGATGTCTTGTCCCTCAGCAGTGAGTTTCTCTTATTTTTTCTCTCTTTGCTGCTGCTGTTGGTTGGGTGTTTATGCCCTTGGCATTTTCTACCTGCAGGGCACATCTATCAAATCAAGCACAACACTGAACTTAGGCCATGCCAAACTCACCGCACAAGGAGCTCTGTAGCCACAAAAAAACTCTCATCCGTGTTTCCCTCCCTGAGCCCAGTCAAATCAAGCAGCATTTTAAGCTGATTTGCAGCCCTCTACCATCAAGGCTGTGACTGTGTCTCGGCTAAAACCTGCCTCATGATGGACAGTCAACTGAATATGAGCCAGCAGTGTGCCCAGGTGGTCAAGGCGGCCAATGGCATCCCAGCTTGTTTCGGGAATGGCCTGGTGAGCAGGACTAGGGAAGTAATCCTGCCCCTGTAGTCGGCACTGGTGAGGCCTCACCTTGAGTACTGTGTTCAGTTTTGGGCATCTCAGTACAGAAAGGACATTGAGGTGCCAGAGCAGTTCCAAAGAAGGGCAAGGCCCTTGCAGAGGCCTTGTAGAATATTCCCTGTGAGGAGCAACTGAAGGAGTTGGCGCTGTTTAGTCTGGGGAAGAGGAGGCTGAGGGGATCTCTTCAAATACCTGAAAGGTGATTGTAGTGAGAGCGGGGCTGGTCTCTTCTCACTGGTGACAGGTGACAGAACGAGGGGAAATGGCCTCAAGTTGCACCAGGGTAAGTTTAGGTTGGGTATCAGGAAAAACTTCTATACAGAAAGGGTGTTTAAGCACTGGAATAGGTTCCCCAGGGAGGTGGTTGAGTCACCATCCCCGGATGTGTTTAAAAACTGATTGGATGTGGTGCTCAGGGACATCATTTAGCGGAGGGTTGTTAGAGTTAGGTAGTATGGTTAGGTTGTGGTTGGACTTGATGATCTTCAAGGTCTTTTCCAGTCTGACCAATTCTATGATTCTACGATTCTATGAGCTAAGCCTGACCATCCACAACCACCTTTGCCCCATTGCGCACAGCCCACCATACTAAAACTCTGCTCTTACCCATACCCCCAGCCATTCCCATCAGGTGAAGCACCAGAAGGGCTCACACAGTGTGCCCACTGCTGTGACTGCTTTTTACCCCTGCTGCCTTTTGACACAGAGCAGAAATGGGGTTGCTGATAACCTGCCATGGAGAAACAGAACAAAAAGGAATTGCTTTCTTCACCACTGCCTTTGTTCACAGTGGCTTGCTTTTGGACTCTTGCATGTCTATAATCAAATGGTGCTGCTTTCCACATGCTGCAGCTCTCTGTTTAAGATTAGAGGAATCTCCTTTAAATATTTATTTAAACAGTAACATCTCTTGAGCTCTTTACAATTTGTTGTACAGAATTGTCTTTTATAAAGCACCCCAGATTTTATTTATTTTCTTGATCTGCCTCCCCATCACATGGCTGCACTGGGAACCAGCACCTCCTTTTGCTGAGGCTGCAGCACGCGTAGCTCAGGCACTGGTGCCTGCTCCATGGGGCTCTCAGACCTCATCTCCAGCACCTACCAAGGACTGCCAGAGCTGCAGGACAGAGCTTTGGCACATTGTTTCTGTCCTAGGAACTCAACAATCCTATAACTTCCAGGAATAGGCTCCTTTCAGAGGCAGGAAAGCTACTTTGATAGCCCTCTCTTCCTACTATTACATACACACAACAGCTGAGCCTGGAAGCACATGCATACGCAGTCACTCATTTGTTTTCACATACAATGTGGATTAAAATTTCAGGTAGTCAATAGCAGCTGTGGATTAAATGCGTGATGTCCCCAGGTGGGTGCAAAGAATGGTGCTGGTGGATGGTGTCCCCAGGAGTGCAACCCCACATGCACTTGGAGACACCAGGGAGGGCTCTCTGGTCCAAAGCTGGGAGCTGAGGTGAGTGGGGCTTTGTGTTTGGTGGAATTCTGCTGAAGAGTGTCCTGTATTTTTATTTCTTTAAATTTCTGATTCCCCATGGTAAACAAACCTTTCAATAACAGGTAAATTATAACTTCCAAACCTGCACTTCTGTGCATTTTCTGAGCAACAGGCTTTTGAGACACATGAAATGTTCTGTACTATTCAGATGAAGTCCTCAAGTTAGATAAGGGCTCACCATTAAAAATAATACAAAATTGGTACATAAAAACAATACAAAATTGGAAGTGTACATTAAAAAAGAAGATTCACCAACCAGGACATTTGCTTATATTTAATTTTAGCTGAAGGTACACTTTCAACAAAGTATTTGGTAACTTCCATGTTATCTGTTAAGAAGTTTGCCTGACATAATCAGTATTTAAGACTAAGTGGTAGAGACCTACAGTCCTTCTGTGTTTTTAATTCCACATTATTCCAGCATCCTGATGAATCAGATATTGGCAAAATCTCCATAGCCAGTGTAGGCTTGAGTAAGAATTGGATTACTCACCCACATAAGCAAGTGCAAAGGAGGTAATTCATTATGCTGTTTCTAAGGTATAATTGAAGCCCACCTTCCCATTCTAGGCTCTATGTGGGTTTAATCGGGGGAGCTAAACAGGGGAAAAGTACCACAGCTTCTCTGAATCATTTTTATTCTTGTTCTGGTTCTTTATCACTAATTACATCACGACATATTTCCATGGAGACTGAGAGCGGTGCCATCAGCCTGCAGTCCCTCCAGTCCCCCTTGGCACCTTCACTTGCTTTTTTAAGTGCAGTGTTTCTCTGCAAAGTCCCTTGGGAGGAAGAAATAGGCTGTGTTTTGATCAAGGTCCTTCTTGTTCTGAGTGGAAATTTCAACAGACTAAATAAAAAGATATATCCTTTAGAGAATGAATGTTATTGGTGAAGCTGGGGGATCAATTAGTCTTTTTCTGTGGCTGAGGATGATTGCAGAAACAGATTTGAACATCGGCATGGCATTGAGCATTACTTTTCTCCCATGGTGAGTGCAATATGTGGAAAGGCTGTCTCAGACATCCTTTTCCTTTTTTCAATCTGAACTGGAAAGACCTCTTCGTACTTTCCTCTCCACCACACAAGGCATCTTCAGCAACATGGATGTAGTATCGCAGTTCAATACATTTAAATCAATACCTCTGTCAAGAGCTTATTTCCCAAAGTGGGTATGTGAAGCCTTTATGTGGCCATTGTCCACATCCACCAAGTCGTCTTGTGTCAGAGCCAGGGTCAGTTATCTCCTTTAATTCAGAAACATCCAAGTTATTTAAGTTCCAGAAACAAAGAATGTTGATGGTTCAGAAAGGAAGCTACTTGTTTCCAGCTAGAACTGAACCAAACTCTCTTATTTCCTCTTGGAATGACATTAGGCCATGCCCCTGTTTTGTGCTTTGATGTCTCATGGATCTGTATCTCTCTCACAAGCTGGGCTGTGTGCACCTGTAAGCCAAAGCAATTGCACTCCTGTGTTGCCCTGGTGGAGCTGGAAACACCTCTGACATCAAAGAATACAATTTTTGGATGGTTGAACTGGATGATTTGGTGGTTGGACTAGATCTTAGAGGTCTTTTCCAACCTTAATGATTTTATGATTCTACGATTTTCAATCCTGCTTAATCCTGCACACCTGTAATGGACCCAGAAAAAAGGTCTTTGATGAGGTGACCCAAAGCATTGGAGTAGAAGTCCCATCCCTCCAGGATGTCTCAGAGATCTGAGGTAGGGCACAGAAAAACGCAGCACTGGAGGAAAATTGGTCAAAGCGCTGATGGCGGAGATGCAGGCACCCAGGCCAGGACCAACTCAAGGTCAGGACCAACTCAAGACCAGGTTGGCCAAACCAAGAGTGGAGGCAACCATGAGGCCTCCAGCCCTGCTGGTGGAGCCAGCGGTGTGGAACCACCATGCCGGACACCTCTGAGAGGTCCCTGACTCTCGTCTGGCCAAGGGCTGCACAATAAGCATTGGGTTAGTTCAGTCATGTTTGTATGGCTTTACGAGTGCCGAAAGCAGCATGAGTCCAAATGATTAACTGTTGCTATTTATTAGACTTAATGCTTCCCAGTCCTGGTGCTGAACTTCCCAAACCAAAGCCTAGTATATACAGTTGGTTTTGCTGCTCTCCAGACAGCACCCAGCATCGATCACAGCACTGTAAATTGTTTACACAAAACTGCAGACATCATAACTTACAAAATAACTCTCTTGTCAGTCAGATAAGTAAATATTTCAGAAGCTTGTGAACACCATTGCAAGCTCCAACTGCTCAGACCAGCTCCAAGTGGATATGAGTTAGCAGGGGACCAGATTTGCTTTGCCTTTGATATCCCTGCTCCAAATTGTGTTGAGAAGAGATGTGAAAACAAGCCTCCCTCGGGCAGGCTAATGCAGTTTTAAAGATGCTGAACTTTCCATGGAGTTAAAAAGAGGAGGAAAACCATGGTGAGTTCTTACAAGCTATCTTCCTGAAGTTGTAAATTTGTATTTTTGAGACTCAGAGGGTCCATATCCTCCTTGCTTAGCTCAGACCAATGTTGTTGCCTGCCCACAGGTAAGGCACCATGCTTTCGAGCACATACCATTGCACAGCCAAACACTTCGGAAGCACGCAGCCTTTTGTTTGCTTTAGGATGTTGTTTCACGGAGAATTTCTTTCCAGTCGCTTCCAACAATTACTTGGGATCTTTTTCCTTTAGAGTTCACTGAATTGTACCAGCTCACCTCCATACACAAATAGGCATCGTGTTACAAGGAGGAATGCAAAGTTAAGCAGGCCTGAGCCTTTGTAGCAGGAATTTGTTTTGGAAGCAAATGAGTCGGAAGGAGAGGAAATGGGCAGCCCACCAAAGGCTTTGGCAGGATTATCCCACACTTACAGCAAGCCACAGCAGGGGCAGACCATGGACTGGGGCTTCCCAGGGGGTCAGGGACAGAGCCTATATCTAAGGGCGGTTCTGGCACGGAACAGGGTCTGGTTCTAACCCTGGAGCCCCATCCCTTGTGGTGTTCAAGGCCAGGTTAGATGGGACCCTGGGCAGCCTGATCTGGTGGATGGGAACCCTACCTGTGGCAGCAGGGTGGGACTGAATGATCCTTAAGGTCCCTTCCAACCTAAGCCATTCTATGACTGATTCTATGATTCTAGCACTGTTGCCTGAAGCCTCATGAAGCTCCCCTCTAGCACAGGTCTCACTGTTAGGTCTACTGTTAAGTAGCAACTGTGAGCTTTGGTGGAAATCAAATGGTTTCCCTGTGGAGGCCATGCACAAAGATCCTTTTGAGCTGAGAACTCACGGACTCAATGTGAACCTGATACTGAGCTATTGGCTGAACCGCCTGTTTGGTGCTTGCTCCTCTAGGATGTGACTGGAAGTTACTTCCATCTAATCCCTTTAAAAATATTTTGATCCTATCTCTTGAGTTCCTTCCATACCTCCTGACTGTGCTGGTACAGCTGGGAAGTTTTCCTAAAAGTGTAAGTTTCTGTGTTTGGTGTGTATTATTTATTTAGTGTCAGAGGTGTGTATGAGGCTGCCCAAGTTTCCAAGAAGGCAGGTTTTAATCCCAGGACTAGACCAAATGCTGCCAAGACAGCACTGTATGGACATAAATAAAAGATAGTTTGCAGAGACAAACTGTCAGCAGTTTTCATCCCCTTAAATGCCTTCTCATGGTTGTGCACAATCGTATGTACTGGCATTCCAACCTCAATATCCTCAGAATAAACTGATGATCAGTATAGGAAAGCAAGTAAAGTAAGAGTAATTTTTTGCCATGATAGCACAGGTGGATAGATGCAGAGGGGAAGTGGGAAAAGGATGCAGAAACAACATTGACCCATGTGTGCAACGTCACATTTCTGCATACTTCAGTGTGAAACACACTGAATACAGGGGGCTTACAGGAAAGCTGGGGAGGGGCTTTTTGGAAGGGCAAGTAGCGACAGGATGAGAGGAAATAGTTCTAAACTGGAAGAGGGCAGATTTAGACAAGATATCAGGAAGAAATTCTTTACTGTGAGGGTGGTGAGACACTGGAACAGGTTGCCCAGTGAGGTTCTGAATGCCCCCTCCCTGGAAGCATTCAAGGCCAGGCTGGATGGGACTTTGAGCAACCTGGTCCAGAGTGAGGTGTCCCTGCCTATAGCAGGGGGTTGGAACTAGATGATATTAAAGGTCCCTTCCAACACAAACCATTCTATGATTCTATGAATAAGTTCATGTTCAGCATGACAGGTGCAGAGAAGTTTCACCTCCTGCAGTAAACATTTCCTAATTCCTAGATACACCTGACAGAAGAGGACAGTACAGACTGAAATGCGTTCAGAAGCTGCCAGCAATAAAGGTGCTACTTTTACATAGATGGAAACACTTCAGTTCTGCGTCCAGCTCCCATCCCGTGTGGGATCCCTGTCTGTCATAGCCCACTGCAGTTGCGTCCACTCTCCATTGTGGGGTGGGAAGGCAAGGCAAGGGAAAAGCAATGATCTGTATCTCCTTTCCATCAGCCACTGCCTGCCCCTGGATGCATACCATGCTGGCTTATGAGCAGTTGGTATGTAAATAACTACACTACCTGGGACTTTTTTTAAGCTAAAAGTGCTCCATAGCTTTCTTCTCTGTTCCTCTTGAGTAGCCTCTAAAATAGGAACGTAAAGAATGCAAATGGGGGTAGACTTTCCCTTAACTAAGTGCATTTCTCTTCTTATCTTCTCTGCAACATGTCACTGGTTCTTCATCCATTAGTGATTTTTTTCTCCGAACAACGTCTCTGATTTCTGTGTCATGAGGGGGAGTATTGTCAGACCTCATTCGCATGACGGGAGAGGCAGAAAATCCGTTCTGTATATCATGTGCCCTTGGCTCCCAACACCACAAAGGATTTCTTCAAGCCCCGCTCATTATCTCCTTTTATACTTTAAAAGAAAAGCTAAAATGCTGGTGACAAATGGTCTCGTTTATCACATTTAATTGACTGATTGTACTTTTAAGCCTCTGAAATACACACTTTGGGCCAAAGTGCTGGAAAAAGAACATGCCATTTATCCCGGTCTGCTGCCAGGTCACATTAAAAAATGTTCAGGAGGTGTTTGCTAGACCAGTACATCGAGTGAGCCTGCTCCGGCAGCATGTCTCCAGCTGCATGATGTGTTGCTCTCTAGAAAGGAGGTAAAGCAACTACACCAGAAGGAGTTTTTATCCTTTGCTAACAGCACTAACAATTTGACTGGAAATCTGTGGAAGTGCAACACAAGGTCTGGATTCGAAAGAAGGAAAGTGCAGTCCAGGGCCCACCTCTGCCCAGGGAAACAGTACACGGGTGGGCTTAGGGACCTGCCCCTGTGGAGGGGTCATGAGTGTGTTCCCATAATGTCATCCTGTTGGAAAAAAAACCCAAATCCTCCATGGGCATAGTGGTGAAGGGTTGATGGTTGGATTAGATGATCTTGGTGGTCTTTTCCAACCTTAATGAGTGTGTGATTCGGTGATACTATGCAAACAGAAATGCAGGGTGCAAGACATTTCCCTTCCCTCTGTTCAGCAGCTTCACACAGATGTAGGCAGGCAGGTAGGTAGGCTAAATAAACCAGAGTGGATTAGAGGAGAGATGGATGGAGGGTGAAATAACATCTTTCATATTAGAAGCTGAGCCGAAGGAAAGCAAATAACTGTTCTCTGTCTCTGCTGTAGATAAGAGCCACGTGCTGAAATTTCAGTGAGGGTGTGTACTGGGTCTGGCTGGGAGTTAAGAGATTTAAGATGGATTTGAGAATTGTTCCTAATAGTAAGAGCAGGACAACCGAAATGCTTTGCCTCAGGACGCTGTGGAGGTTCTGCCATCAGAGGTTCTGCAGTGCGGGTTATCCAGGTGTCTGCAAACACATACTCAGGCAGCCAGGAGGGCCCTTCTGCGTGGTGCTTTCAGTGTATTAATCTGAACACACAAGGCTCCTCTTACATACAACACGACTCTGGTCTGCAAACCCCCACAGAAAGCATCAGACTCGACTGAGCCTTTCCAGCTGGAAGATGGAAACCCGCCGTCCCCTTTCCCCACCTCACCCCCTACCTGCTGCAAAGGGGAACTTTGGATCTCCCCTGAGTTTCTGACACTGGGGGACTCAGCATCGTATCCCAAGTCAGCAGTTGACACAAATCCTGCTGCCCTGATTAGCGGCCCTCCTAATCCCTGTGATGTCAGCAGGGCTTTGCACGGCAGGATTTGGCCCACTGCCCTCCTGCGGGAAGCACAAAAGCTTTGCTTTCGTTCCCCCTCCTTCTGGCCGTGGGCAGGGAGCAGGCTGCAGGCAGGAGCCTGTGGCAGGGGACAGCAGCATTCGCTGCCAAGGTGTGGCTGTTCTGTGGAAAACGCAACAGAAAGGCTTTTCTGGAGGAATGCAGAGAGGTCCCACCGGGCGGCTCATCTTTAACTCTACAGCATATGTATATGGGTTTGATTACATGCGAGTGTATAAACACGGATCTGCTGCAGTTGCAGTGCTTGCACGTTCCCCACCTGCTCAGGCTCCGGGCTGGCACAGGGCAGACGTGCAGCAGAGGGAGGAAGAGGAGGAGGCCGAAGGAGGGGAAGCTGCCGTCAGACACTGTGGCTCTGCTAACCCCCATTTCTTACACTGCTGGAATGCAACCGGCAACTGTTACTACTATTTAAGGAAAACGGTTCCTATACAAAATCCTGTGGTTTTGAAGTGATCCTTTTATAGGCATAAAGAGATTTTTCCACGTCCCTCTGTTTGATTTCTTTTTTCACTCAGACCTGGCTGCTCCAAGAGATGTTTGCAGAATATCATGCACTGGAATCGTTCCTATTCTTGGTGCTGGAGTTCAAATACCCCATCAGTTTACCACATTAAGCCACAGGATGCAAACTGCCAGTGAACTGAAGTCACTCCAGCCACGGGAGCAAGAGCTGCATTTGGTCCCATACCCATCCCAAGGGATTTTGAGCTGGAAGTGCCTCATCACAGAGCTGAACATGCTGAGTGTTCTGCAGCGGGCTTGCCCTAATCACAGCACTCTCTAATGAATTGTTTACGCTTATGTTTCTCAACAGCAGCGCATGTTAATGGCATTTGTAATTTCCTTGATTTGGAATAAGATTAGCTGTGTGTTAGCCTTGAGATAATAACAGGGGCGTTCGGGTGTTTATCCTAAGCAGTAATTGGATGCAGTGTGCAGTGTGCGCCTGCAGCAGGGACCTCAACACACATCTCTCCTTGCCTAGGGGTGTTGCATGCTCCTAAAGTGGGAAATGTGGCATCCATGTCTGTTGCAGGGCAGGCCAGGAGGACACACGTCCTGCACCCCAGGCACTGGTATGGCTGGGACTGCAGGGGCTCCTGTGTGAGGAGTCACTCAGGTGTGGGCTCTCAGGTGGGATGCATCCAACCCCAGGGCTGCTGCTGAGCTGCTTGACCCAGCCATAATGGTGAGATGCAGGAAGTGAAGCAAACATCAGAGCCTTATACACAAAGCCCAGGGACACCTGAGAGCTCCTTGAGCCCCTCTGCAGACACCAGCATCCTCGGGGCTGTCCAGGCACACGTGCTCAGCTGGGATCTGAAAAGAACATCACATGGCTCAGTGCTTTAGAAGAACCAGCACTATCTTTAATTCATTACTCCAGACTATACAATCATATACTGTGCTGGAGGTAGATATTCTGAAAAAAAAAAACCACTACAAAACAAGGAATGTACAGAATCTCAGTAGCCGCTCAGTGCCAGATGTCTATTATCTCATCACACACATATGCTATGCAAAGATGCCATTACTAATGCTCCCCTCCACTACCACCGAGGCATGCCTGGTACCGCCAGTCTGTGCTGACGTAAATAACAACCTGTCCTAGCATCCCCCTGACCAGCGCTGGGGAAGGGGAAAGGACATGTGTTCCAGATGGAAACACAGCCAGGGTTTGTTCCCACAGTGGTTTTTTATCTAACTTTACCTCAGATAGGATCAGAGTGGGAGGGATCCCCTCACAAACTGCATCCTATTTGACTGCTTACACATTTGCTTCTTTAATGAAGTTATTGGAGTAATAATAGGAGCAATGACAAAACTACTGCAAAGCAGCTGAGACTCAAAATATGGTAGAAAAATCATAGAATCATTTGAGTTGGAAGGGACCTTTAAAGGTCATCCAGTCCAACTCCCCCTGCAACCTACCCCTGGGTTCCCCCTCGACAGATGAGGCACATCTGCTGTTCCTGCTTTAAAGTGATGTAAATCTCTGACCTCAGCAGAACGAGTCCTCATTCATTCCCACACTGAATGGATGGAAAGTGCTGAAGCTGGATTTGGGGCCATTGGTACAGGCCTTACCTTTCCAGGCTTTGGGCTACCTCACCTTGAAACCATCATTTAACTGCGTAAAAAGCTCCCATGGAAAACTGTGTGATCCAGATTCACTTGGAGCTTATACGTCATGCATGGCTAAGGCCAGGCTGAAGATACACTGACAGAATGGGGCTGAACAACCAAGTGATGCCTGCACACAGAAGGACAAATTCATAGTGCTCTCCCAAATTGTGGGTGGTCTATTGTGCACTGCTGTAGTCAATGCGAACATTAAGCTCATACACACAAATCTAATTTGAAAAACCATTATTTAGACTTAACAATGCAAGTATTGTAACCTCATCATTTCCACATTGAGCCCCAGCTCTGCTCCTCTCAAGTACAGAGGAGTCTCTTCAAAATCCTGCAATTTTATTTGAAAAAAAATGCTGTAGGCGTAAAGTTAGCGTGGAAGTACACAGAGCCCTGATGACTGTTTTCATCCACACAGAACACGAGGCCAGTAGATGATTTATTTTTATTGGCACGGCAGTCAGATAAGCTTCCCTTCTGATGAATGAGAGAAGCAGGGGTTGGCCCGTGCTGTCAGTCAGGGAGCGCGCGGCAGAAGGACTACAAGAGCAGCTTGGTGATGACACGCTGCTCGAGCATGTTCTCAGAGCAACGCCAGGATCCCACGCTGCTGCTCCTCCCGCTACTTGGAAATCATAGCAGTGCTCCCAGCCAGTGAAGTCACTGTTTGCCCACTGTTGATTCTGTGGCACGTCATGGGACAGCTACGCCACAACTGGGTAAGAACAAAGCATTGGGGTGAGTGTTGGGTGTGCTCCACCTCCTGCCCTCCCTGGACAGCAGGGCAGTCTGTGGGCATGTCTCGTTTGTCACCTGCAGACACTTCAGAAGGGTTTCCAGAATATGAACCTCACTGTAACAAATCGTTTTCCTTTCGTTGTTGTTCCCCTCGTCTCTAAAAAGCAACATTTTTAGGATCACCCAGACTTTGTAACTAAACAAACAAACTTTTGATGGACATTCTCACTCTTTCTGGGTCATGGCTGATTTATCCAGACCATCTGCTTTCCTTGAAGGAGACCTTGATTACCATCTAAACTACATTTTTACCCTGTTCCTCTGAGATCTCCAGTGGGAGATGAGTCTTGGAGGGGATTGAAGGTTGCTAGAATCATAGAATCATAGAATCATTAAGGTTGGAAAGACCAACAAGATCTTGTCCAACCATCAATTCATGTTTGTGACTGCTCTGCACCGGGTCATTCAGAGTGACATCTACCTTTCCTTGAACACCTCCAGGGACAGCAACTCCACCGCCTCCCTGGGCAGCCTGTTCCAATGCCTCACCACTCTTTCTGAGAAGCATTTTCTCCTATTTTGTCCTAATATCCAACCTGAACCTCCCCTAGAGAAACTTAAAGGCATTACTTCTTGTCCTATCAAAACTCCAGCAAGTAAAAAGATTGTGAATACAGATGGGTGACCTGAGGTGAGTATCGAAGGGTATTAACAACACTACAGAATTGCTCTGGAACTTTAGTTCTCAGTGTTATGAGTCTGTGTCAGGCTTGTGCCAGTGCTACTTCTCCTCCCTTTGTGCAGCCAGAGCTTTGCAAGGGTTTGAGTTTTCTCTTGCCAGCAGCTGTGCACACTCCACGCTTGTTGCTAGTGGTACTGAAGATCAGGCTTTGGAGGTTAATTTGCTTTTCATTATGAAATCAGGTTGGGAGTGGTAAAGATCTGAGGGCTCCCTCAGTCGGAAAATTGGATCTGGCTTACTTGAATGTGGAGTCATGTGGGTGGAGTTAATAAACAGCTCGGGATGTAGGTGGACCGACACTGAAGGAACTGCTCCATGCAGGTAGAGCCCTGGCTTGCTGCTGGGCCCAGCCCTTCACACTGCCCTATGGCTCCTCCCGTCCTCCCCATGGCCAGACCTCAGCTGGCTGAGCAGTTCCTGATGCTGGGGATGTTCTTAGTTTGATGCATGTACAAAACCTGTGTGGGCTTAATGGCCTCCTCTATCAGGACTGGATGAAACTAGTTGCCCCAGGGAGGTAGAAGGGCAGCTTGGGCCTTCTTGGTGCAAAATGCACCCACCATGGCCGCCATGTCTTGTTGCAGTTGAGGGTGGCTGGTGTCCCCAGGGTGCACTGCCTGCACCACTGCCCATGCAGAAACACTACACACAGCCCAAAGTAGGGTTTTGTCCTCCTAGAAATGTCTGTGGAAGAGGAAAAAGGTAGATTCTTCAAGGAAACTTAGGTGTATGATAGCTTTGCATGCACCAATCTGCTCCAAGAGAGAAGTCCCTGCTCTGGCAGTGCGTCCCCAGCAGTGTCCCATGAGTTCTCTTTCCCTGGGCACTCAGCCACGCCACTTTAGGGTCTGCATATATGTACAGCAATCTCAAAGCTTCCTTCCAATGCCTTGGGTTGCGTCTTGGGCAGCCTGCACAGGTGCACTTGTGTCTATGCATGTAGAATCTCATTTTGGAACAGGGGTTAGGAATGAGAGAAAAAATGCAGACAGCACACCAAAAATGCAATTTGTGATTGTCATGGCTGTAATCCTGCCTGGTAACCCTTCACTGCTACAGCTGAACAAAAAGAGAACGGGTTAAGATAGCAAAGGGCCAGCAGTCTGCCACCACCCCACAACCCTGCCCTCTACCCTCTTCCTTTGGGCACACCCAGGCACAGATATACAGCATCACAAGGCACCCTGGAGGTCATCTTGGGACTCCGGTCAGCAGCCACTACCTCGTTTGTCCATCTCCCTCCACTCCAAGATGAGATTATTCCCTTCAGCTGCCAGAGGCTGAAAAATATGGCTTAGCTCTGATTCTGTACTACTGCAGTTAGATTTTTTGTTCCGTACAGGGGAAACAATGAAAGGTGAAATCCCTGTAGGGAAGGATTTGCGAAATTCTGCAGGAAATTGATATTGCAGATAATTGTTTCCTGCTGAGGAGGATCTAACAGAACTTTGCAGAAAAGTTGCCCTTTTCAGCAAAATCCACTGCAGTGTACCCAGGCACAAGAGTCTGTCTCTAGAATAAATGTGCTTCGCTGTACATTTTCCTGCTGCACCTGAAATCTAATATTGGTTATTTTCACCAGGAATTCCCTGAAAAGAGACAGCACTGTGCAAATGATAAACCTGTGCAATTGCAAATGAGGTGAAATGTGGGGTGCTTTGGCCTCTGGAGCACGAAGACTTTGATTCTTAATGGCAGCTATTACAACGTTTTCAAAATGTGCAGGGGAAATTTGTTGACTTCCAGAGCAAAATCTCCTCTGCTAAGGAAACCTGTATCATCAGAAGGAACACATTTTGATTCACTTATTTTTGGCTGAGGGCAAAGGAGATGCTTATAAGCAGCTTTGGTTTTTTTATCTAGTTCACAGTATTTCTAGAATGGGTCCTGTATTTGTCCCTGTTAATGGCACGTCATCAAAGTAAGCCTGTAGTAAGAGAACAACAGATGTGTCAGTTGATGTGATACTTTCTTTTGCCATTATATACAGCTGTAGATATGCCTGTACATGTCCAGTGGAGTAGAGTTTTATCTGTAAGCCAGGACACCTTTGATAATGTACTCTGAGCTTCATTGTGTTAACAGTGATGAGGAAATGAGCCTTCAGACAATCTCTCCTCCTCACACTTCCACTACGCTTGCCAAAGTAGACTGCTGGTACTTCCTGGATCAAATACTCCTGCCCATTGATCGTAGCACTCTAATTCAGCTGCCTCCAACAGCTCCAAGCTTGAAGCAGCAGAGACTGTGAACCAGATAAAAGAAAACTTCTGCTTACAATCATTACAATCAGAACAAATGCAAGAGCACTGTGACTGTTTTATTAACATGCGTGCTTTGCTGTTCCCAACTGTTGCAAAACCTGTGTATCTGGCTCTCCAAGAATATTACTACTTGGACCCAATTCATATGGATTGCGAAGGATCAAGACATTCCTGAAAGCTCACTTGCCAGCTCTACTGCTCTGCCAGCACCAGTAATTTGAGTAGGAATGATGGTCTCTTTGACATATGGATTGCAGTGTGACTGGAGCATGGGGCCCAGCTAGATACATACACATGGATAGACCTACAGATGACCCATCTTCTTTCCCAAAGTAGCCCTCATTCTGATCCCTGAACCCTCATCCCTGCCAAGGTCACTGCAGGCAGAGAAGACACAAACTCTGATCTTCAAAATCCCTTCAGAAACATGCCACCACACTGGGCTGTCCGGGCACAAGCACCAGGAGCAAGCAGCAGAGTGGAGCAGGGGAAGCTCAGAGCTCACATTTTCTTGATATATTTCAGTAATAGCTATATGAAGAATTAGAGCATTTTTGCAGGGCTGAAGGGTGCTGACAGCATCTGGTTTAACATTATAAACCATGCTTGTCATCTCATTTACTAGCTATCAGTTCAGCTCATCTGCCGGATTGTTACAGCCACTCCCTGACATCACCAGGAGCGTATGTGTTAGATCGATTATGCCTTTTACAGTCCAACATGGATTTAGGTAAACTGCTTTAACTGAAGGGCTAAATGAGAAAAACAGCCTGTGCTTGTAGAGCCCTACCTGAAACGTATATCTGAAACGTGCAAGTGTCTGTTACACGGGCCCTAACTGCTTTATCAGATGAGAGGAGAAACCTGGCAAAGCTTAATGATCTCACAGCACAGGACATGAACAAGGCTGAGAGGGGCCTGCCAGATCATCCACACAGATACTTGGGCTGCAGGCCGGGGTGCTGCCGTCCCAGATAATGAGTTCCCAGCACAAGTACCTCAGCTCTTCGCTTTTCCAAAGAGCTTCCTGAAAGGTAATTGACTTTTTCAGGAGCAGAATGAATAAATTGTAGCAGAATAGCAGCTACACTCCTCTCTCTTGCTCCTTGTCAGTCACTGAGGTTCAATAACTGGGTTTCTGTTCTGACTGCAGCTCTGTCTTGAGGAAAGACGCACATGGACAAACATATCCTATAATGTTGTAGAAGAGTTTGTTAATGGAAGCATTTTATACTGTTAGAAATGACTTTACGCTATATCCATCCAGTCTGCAGAGAAGGACCTGGGGGTCCTGATGGATGACAAACTTAACATGAGCCAGCAATGTGCTCTTGCAGCTCGGAAAGCAAATGGTATCCTGGGCTCCATCATGAGAGGGGTGGCCAGCAGGGACAGGGAGGTGATTGTCTCTCTCTGCTCTGCTCTTGTGAGGCCCCATCTGGAGTACTGTGTCCAGCTATGGAGCCCCCAGTACGAGAAAGACAGAGAACTGTTGGAGAGGGTCCAGAGGAGGGCCACGAAGATGGTCAGGGGGCTGGAGCACCTCCCCTACGAGGACAGGCTGAGGGAGCTGGGCTTATTCAGCCTGGAGAAGAGAAGGCTGCGGGGTGACCTCATTGCAGCCTTTCAGTACCTGAAGGGAGCCAATAAACAGGAAGGGAGTCAACTCTTTGAAAGGGTAGATAACAGCAGGACAAGGGGGAATGGTTTTAAATTGAAAGAGGGAAGATTTAGGTTGGATGTTAGGGGGAAGTTCTTTACCAGGAGAGTGGTGAGGTGCTGGAACAGGCTGCCCGGAGAGGTTGTGGATGCCCCGTCCCTGGAGGTGTTCAAGGCCAGGTTGGATGGGGCCCTGGGCAACCTGATCTAGTAAATGGGGAGGTTGGTGGCCCTGCCTGGCAGGGAGGTTGGAGATTTATGATCCTTGAGGTCCCTTCCAACCCAGGCCATTCTGTGATTCTGTGATCTTTGACAAGACATGGTACGAGTAGCTCTTAGCCAGGCTCTCCACATGACATCCAGCTTCCATGCACATGGCAAACATACCCAATCCAGGCAAGTAGCAGACTCATCCCTGCTGCTTTCTTTGGCAAAATGAAGCCAAACCTGTTCCATACTCACCATGGCTCTCCATCTGGAGACAGCCCACAGCATCAGCAAGCAGCATCACTCTCATGGTGTCTGTATCAATGGGGAAAGATAGCACTGGCCATAGTTTGAGCAAGTGCAACCTGAACAGATCCTAGGGCACATTCCCAGGGCACTTGAGGGACTCTGGGCATGGCTACCTCACCTGGGGTCCTGGCAGAGAGGTCGGAGGTAGGCTCTGGTGGCTGGACCCATCTAAGGTACAGAAGCCCAGGTTTCTAAAGGAGCTCTGCGAAGGGGTATACAAAAGGGGGAACCCAAGTCCTTAGGCAGCTGTGAATTGCCGTCTTGAATTTAGGCACCTAAGTGCTTTTTTGGACCTCATCCCAAACACCTCATTTAGTGAGCATTGCATTAGTTTTAACAACAGCCCAGACAGAGGATAAGCAGCAACACAAATGCTCCAAGCTGCTCTTTTACTGCATCCTAGGATGCAAATAGATGATCACTGCAGAAACAGCTGTACTGGGTTATGGTGTCATTGCCTCGGGCTGTTTCCTTCATCACTCCTACATGGAAACACCCTTCAGCAGAGATTTCCTCACTGGCCTTACTGCAACACCATCAGCCCAGGGCACCCTGGAGAACTGCCACTGCCTTGTGTTGAAGAGGATGAGTAGCTCCCACCACCCACCCCTCTGGCCTGGTCAAGGAGGAAGATGGTTCCTGGCAGACAGAAGACAGCGTTGTAGAGTAGTGTTGTTTCTGCAGTGATGGCTTGCTTCTTTCCATAGAGTCACCACTTGTAAGGAACCAATCTTGGCAACTCATTCTTGAACCTCCCTTCTGAGGTGTGTCAAGTGGTTATGTTATTTGTGATGCTACTCATGAGCACGGAGTTCATGTTGAATAGAAGAGAGGCTTGTCTGGTAAAGACTGGAAATAAACAACAAAGCCTGCCTTTTTCTCTTCAGGCAAGTGTACACTGACTTTGGAGGACACATGGTCACAGGTGCGTGCTGCCTGCAGGGCACAACAAAAGACAGAGATGAAGGAAGAAGACTCACTTCTATTTCAATTTTCTCCTTGGAGTGGATGCAATTCAGCTCCCCGATGTTGTCTGCCCAACTCCAAGTTGCATGTGCATGGGAGTGCTTAATCTCATTTCAGGCAGGAGTTCACTCAGAGGCTGACTGGCTGCTTTTGTCTCAGAGCTTCCTGAGGACAAACAGCCTAAAACAGCCTGAACAAAGGATCTCCTAGGTTCGGGTCTTTGCAGTAATTTTAGGTGAAGTGAGATCTTGTGAGGTCCCCCTTCTCTGGGCAGGGGGACATGGGATCCCCAGAGTGAGGACTTGTCTGTGGGGATGACTGGGTTTGGGCAGTCTGGTGATGGGATTAAAGAGCGTGTGGTACAAACACATCACAGCACGCAGCCTGCCTCCTGATGGGAGTGTGACACTGTACTGCACTGCAGTGCCCCTAAACATGGGGAATGAATCTTCAGCCAGGGAAAGAAAGGATGTGATAAAATTAGGGTTCTACGGTGGTTGTTTCTGATCCAAAGCAGAGAAAGTACAGCGTAAGTATAGGTGTAATTTTCACTGATGAGCCTGAAAGCCCTCTGGTGATTCAAGTGGGCTGTGTGTGTAGAAGAGGCAGCCTTGGACTTAAATAGCCTAGTAAAATGCATATGGATGCCTTCTGATTAATCTGAATGAGGTCTTGCCTAATAAAAGCTTTTTATTATTCTGGTCCTTGGTTCCATTTTCCCTCAGGTGTTGGAGAGAAGGAGGGAAATGGAAGAATTCAGCTTAACCAGAGAAGCATTTTGGTGTGAGATCTGGGAGTTCTTCACCTTCCAAGCAAGGCTTATTTGTAATATCAGGATCAGCTGCCACAGATTTACTTCAGAAATCCATAGTCTTCAATGACTTTCATACTAAACTACCCCCTACACACCTGAAGACCTTACATTCTGTTGTTGGTGCTGTGGCCTTTTGCAGTTTCAGTAACTTGTTAGTGAGCAAAACCATGTTTTCATAATGTTTCTCAGGTAGCTCTTGGCACATGCACTTTCTCGAAGAAGTGTCTCCTCTCCAGTCCCTCCAGAAGGACTGGAAATAAAGACTAGTTAAGAAAAGGGATGACGGCAGTATTGTGTAAGTACAACTCCTGCTGCAAAATAATTTGAGAGGGAATAAGAGTCAAATTCTAGGACTAAAATATATACGTGCGAGTTTATTGCTGTGGGTCTAAAGGTCCCACTCACTCCTCTGAACCTGTTCACCAGTGGGTGTGAGGGGGAAGGAAAACAGCTTGGTGAGCACATCGTTGTGCCACAGAGATGCTTTTCGCCTCTTGGTGGGTTTTTTTTGGACCCGCACTTGAGGCAGAGGTGCGCCCATGCTGCCCCCACAGATAACAGCATGCTCCTGGGGTGATTTCACAGCTTGAAGTCAGGCACTTTGAAAAGATTTTTCTGTTAAGAATGGATTTAAGCTGTAATCCTTTGACCCCTCCCGGCACATCAGAGCAACACTTCCTTGCCCCGATAACAGATCTCTGCTGTACCCCGCCTGTTCCATCGCGGTGAGCTGTGTGGGGTGGGAGTGCTGCCCTGGCCTCCCTCCAGAGCCCGGGGATCTGCACAATCTCCAGTGTCAAGATGTGTTTGGATATGGAAAGCCGCTCCATCCTGGTGTATATCAGCCAGATAACCGGAGCGTCCCCCCCAGGAGACACTCCCTGTGCGCCGTGTCCCAGCGTCCGTCCCTCTGCGGGCTGTCTGGCCGCCTTTCAACCCCGGGTGACGCTCCCACCTTCAAGGGGCTGTTCTGTGGGAGATAAACATAGCTCTTCTGGTTTGGAAACTGCATGCCATTCTCACATTTCTCCCTATAACAGAACTGTAATTTCAGCTTTCTGGGTGAGGTTTTGTGTGGGAACGTCCTGGCATGAAGGGGTCTCGCAAAATCTTACTGAACTCTTTGAGTACTCCCATTGCAGACAGCCCTGCCTCCTGCTCCTGCCCCTGCCACAGCTCTCAACAGCTACAGAAAAGCAAAGGAGAAAGCAGCTCATTATAGACACTTTTCTGCCCTCGACATCTCCTAAAATGTGCTCATGTCGATCCGTGGCAAGAAGGCAGTATTTCAGCAAGAAAGTCATTGCCTTTGAAATAAATGATTTTAAAATTCAGTACTGCCACAGCTACAGGCTGAAATTGGTCAGCAAAAGTTAAATAGCTGTTATTTAAATCCTAATGGAACTAATAGGAACCGTGCTGCAAAACGTCACAAAAAGAGCCTTTTTACTGTATGCTGTATGTGGATTTGTATTAAAACACACCATTTCGGTGCTACTCCTCTATTCCCCAGGGTGAACCCACGGTCCTTGGGGAAGGGTATGCTGCAGAGTGCAACCCCTCCAGACTCATTTCTTGATATTTACTGCTGCAACTATGGATCCTGTTGCTGCCTGTACACATTTTTTATTTGTTCCTTACGAATCTCAGGCCTTTAGTTGAATCTTACAGCAGCGACTGGCACAGCCTGGCTACATGCAGCAGAAATAAGTAAGAATCCCTCTACTGCCTTTCCTGTTTCTATATTACTTTGCATGCTTTCTCTGTGCATCTCTTCCATCAGGTACCCCACTATTTTAGCCTCTGTTCTCCCAGATAAAGAGCTTCTCAGCATACTCACAGTGTGTTTGCAAGTTAAATTATTTATGCTGCTAAGAATATGTCTGCAGCTGTTCTGAAGATGAAGTTGTTTTTTTTTTCAAAGTAGCTTTGTATCTAGCTGCATGAAAAGCAACGAATCCTCAGCTGATGCCTGTAGGCAACCTGAATTTCCGCTCAGCCTTCACTGTAATGTCAGCAGGTCACCGTCTGACCTCCCCACTGTAAATCTGGGGTCACACTGGATATCACGCAGGACGTCACGGGTTGCCAGTGTTGGCTGTGGGCTGCCAGCACCTCACATAACAGTGAGGTAGGCATTTAACAGAGACCATCAAGATTTTGTGATAATACATGAGATCCAACCAGAGTCCACTCTTCTTTTACCTTCTTTGAAGCATGCTTTCATCAGATTATTCCACAGCGATGTCAGTGGGATCACGGCCCTCGCTAAACACAGCTTATTGACTACAGAAATAAAGCCCAAACCTCACCTATGCTCAAACAAACACTGCTTCCTGGCTGCATACATCTCAAATGCCCATTCTCAGCCATGACCTCACCTGACAGTGTCTGAGGTACTTTGCTCTCTAATGAGTAACAGTCAGGTCACTGGCAGAAATGATAATGTGGCCATCATAGTCCTTGGCCTTCATACCTGTGGACATCAGCCAAGCTGCTGTAATGTCTCTATGACAACATTTGTGTACCCTCATACTTAATGCATCAAATCCACCTTCCTTCCATTGAGCTAAAGCAAGAATCAGCCTTCTGTAGGTAGTAAGCTTGCACATTTTAAACTAAGAAGTACGGGACAGATCCAGCACCAATATACTTCACTACTTCACAACAATTTCCCTTCAGTCTTCCCTTGTTTGTAGGGGTGAGCTTTCCAGCCCCACATCCAGCACCTTGCTGGGAGGCCTCCTGGAGCTCCCAACCCTTCCTGCGAGCTTTCCAGCTGAACGACTGTACAAATATTTTGGTCAGGAAACTCTTCTGAAAAATTAGGCCTAGCTGTTCTGTTCCTCAGCTGGGTGACGTGGGTAATTGCTGCTGGAGCCTCCCACCTCTCCTGGGTGTTACGATGAGAAATTCATTAATATTTGCTGAGCACCCCCAGCCAAGTCCTTGAATGAAAGAGCTGCAAGGATTATTTTAACAATACTTAGCACTTCAAACGTTTTAGAAACACTAATTTTCCAAAATGTAAACCAGCTAAAACTTGAAGGGTAATTTGTGTGCCACACCTCTTAACCTCTTTGTCAGCCTTCACAATGTTCAGGCGTTTTCATACACAGTATGTGTGTACAGTACCTCCACATTAATTACTGTTTTAGCTTTTTACCCATTTTTCCTCCCTCCATCACAAGTTCAGGTGTCACACTTCAGGATCTGAGGTATTTCTATGGTCAGTGAATCCATACATCTACAGGAAAATACGCTCCGTCACTGCACAGAACCACTGTTCTGTGGCAGCATCCACAGCAGTGCACCAGTGACTGTCTCATACCTACCTCCAAAGAACTGAGTGTCAAAGGCCAGAAATTACCTGAGTTCCACAGCTGCAGCAGACAGCAAAGACGGCAAAGACACTTCTCTCCCTTCACCATCCCTCTGGATCAGGGCTGATTGTGAGACGTCAATGCTGTGCCCAGGCTCTATTTGCTTGGCAACAAATTACTTCAGCCTCTGGTCCAACAACCCCTACAGACGCCAACAATTGTGTATTAAATAATCCTTGCAGAGAGGTCATCACCCAGAATTGTGAACTATTTCCCTCTATTCCATATAAACTCACACCTATTCCATCCACTCCTTTGGGATATGTAGGAAGTGGGAAAGCAGTTAAGGAACAGAATCCCCAAATACCAGGTTAAAATACAGGTAAAGAAGAAGGAACCCCTCCTCCCCCCCCCCCCCCAAAAAAAAACAACAAAAAACCAAACACAAATTAAAACATCTCCTCTCCATGGTAACATTCAATGTTTCCCTTGATGAAGCTATAAAATATCTGAAGCCCCTGTTCCAAACTGAAAAGAAATGCCAATTCTATATACAGGTGACTATTGGCAGGAGGGGTATTGTGACATGTTTTCCTGCTTCTCGTGTAATAGCTGCTTTGTTTATGAGTATCATATATTCCAAGAAAGTTAAACACATTGTGGCTGTAACGTGCCATATAGGACAGGCAAGAGGAATAAGAAGAGTTTCAATAGCACATCTGTGGCTAGTTAGTTAGGGTAACCTTCAGGTCTGTGATGATTTCAGCGTATGTTCCTAAATACATCCCCAGCAACTGGATCTAAGACAAAGCTGTTGCAGTATTTCAGGGAATAATTATTCCTACACCATTAAAATCACACCAAAATTTGCACCGAGCAGAGCAGGACTTCCCATTCACTCAGCACACAGCAGTGGCCAGCATCAGTGCTGGGGCTGAAGAGCTGGCTGGTGGGCAGCACACGTACGTTTTTCCTCTCCCACTCCCTAGGCATTAATTCATCTGCATTTCCCCCACCTGACCTGCCTCTCTCATACTTGCGAGTTCCTGTTTTCCATGATTTCCCTCTATAACAACCACTAGCCCTGACTTGCAGGTGTTGTTTGTGACTTCTGAGGGGCTGAGCCTTGGTGCTCCCAGCAGGCACAGGTTTCTATTCTGCAGACCCTGTTTATATGCCTCTAATGCAGCCACGTTTACGTATGTCACACCAAAAGTAATGCCTCCTATTTATTTCCACGGAAACTTCAAAAGATACAAAGAGCACAGTAACACTATTTGATAGAGCAAATTCTCAGCTATAAAGCACTATTTTTTCAACGCAGACACCACCATTGCTATGCATTCCCACCAGCAATGAACAAAAGCTGCACGTTGTCTTGGTAAATATCTGCACGAGTTGACCACTGTTTCAGAGCTGCTATGACAGTGTCATTGCTCAGAAAACATTGCCCACGTAGTCCAGTTTTCATCAGCCCGAACAGATGGAAATCAAAAGGTGCCAAATTTGGACTATATGGTGGGTGTGGTAGGACAGTCCAGCCCAGATCAGCTATGTTCTCCATAGTCTTCAAACTGGTATGGGGCCTGACCTTCTAGTGTTGCAAGAGAAAGGTTGCCTTCTTCTCCGGCCTGACTGCAAGTTCAAGCCTTCAACTTAGTCAGCATTGCAATGCAGTGGTCAGAATTGATGGCCTGTCTGCACTTCAAGAAATCCAGAGGGATCACCCCTTTCCTATCCCCAAAAGCAGCGTACATCACTTTACCTGCTGAGGGCTGTGTCTTCAACTTTTTCTTTGATGGGGAATTCACCTGTGCCCACTGTATGGACTGCCATTTTGACTGTGAATTGTAGTGGTGACACCACATTTTGCCACTGGTAATGATGCAGTCCTGAAAACTGTCACCTTCAGCCTTGTATTGGTTCAATAGGCCCTGAAAAACTTACATACAATGTTCTTTCTATTCCTGTGTAAGCATTGGTGGAACCCACCCGGCACAAACTTTGTGATATTCCAATGCTGCCACCATAATTTCCAACGCACTGGAGCAGATATTCAGCTCTATACACAGTTCCCTGGTTGTAATCTGCCGATTCACACAGACAACTTGATCAAAACACTCTTCATTTTGTGGTGTGACAGCTGTGCATAGTCATCCATAATGTGGCTTGTCTTTCACGTCCCTGATGTCACTGCTGAAATGTACCATCCGCCGCCTTTCTGTGCTGACATCCACTCTTTGGTCTCCACAAACTTTCAGCAAGTGCCAATGAATGTCAATAGGTGCCTTTTTTTTTTCCATATGGAGAAATTCAATTCCACACCTTTACTTCCTATGCACTTCCATGTCAGATGTCATTTTATCAGACTGCCCCTCTGCTGCCATCTGTCCCACAGCAAGAAAATTTAACAGAGCATTGGTGGAAAGTTTTAGCCTGTACTGCCATACCACCAGACTGCTGGGCCTTTGGGCCCCTCATCCAGCTTCTTGCCCTTGCTTTTCTACTATGAACCAGATCACATGCAGAATAGGGCTCCAATTATGAACACATGTAAGCACTACGATGGCCTAGGGTAAAAGCCAACTACGAGACGTCGAGCAGTTGGCAGGCCCAAGCACTTGCTGAAGTAAATGATTCACAAACATACCCTTCTAAGAGGGTCATTAGGCTAAAATAGGTTTCTAAATCAGTCACCTGTTTCTTGAGGCCGAATCAACTATGGGAGCCATAGAGGCAGGGGATGTTTCAAAAGTGCCTGTGAATGTCACAGTGTAAACCCTAGCAAGGAGTCCTGGGCCCACACCAGCCTATGCCGGCAGAGGCAGTGGCTGTGGAGGACGTGCTCCAGTTCCTCTCCCTCCTCACTGTGCTCTTCCTGCAGGTTTTCCTTGTGAGGGGAAAGTTTATATTCCTCTTATCAGCTGGGCCGTGTGCTCAGGCCTCCCGTGCAGGGAGGAGGCTGGGGGTGCCCGTGGAGGATCCTAGCAGGGCTCCCAGGTCAGGCCCTAAGGTGTCCACCTTCCTGGCAGGACACACTGCCAGAGGACGGGTCTCTGACGGCTCACGGCCCAGGACAAGGCCTCTGGTGGTGGGCGCTGGTACCCGAAGCTGCCCAGGCCTGCCCAGCCCTGCTCTGTTCAGCTGGCAGCACCTCATGCCCGTCTCCCTGCCGGAGCTGGATGTCAAACCCAGCGATGCGGTGTTTACAGAGCCGGATTAAACGCGGGTCGATGGATCCCGGAACGAGCCCACAGCGGGGCCGGCGCCTGGAGCTGTCTGTGGGCACAGCAACGCTCCTCCCGACCCGGAGAAACGGGTCTTGGGAGAAGCGCGGATGTGCCCCGAATCAACCAGAGGGGGCCCAATGTGTGGCAGCTCCACGGCGTGCGCCGTGCGGGATGCGGCGGACACAGCGGGGGAACAAGAAAACAAACCAAAATAATAGCCAGAAAAATACAGGAGACGAGCGCGCACAGCTCGGCTCCACCGCCTCCCGCGGACCCGGCCCCAGCGGCCCAGCGCCAGCGGCCGGGAGAGCCCCGGGAACCGCCCGCGGCCGCCCCGCCCCGGCCCGCCCCGCTCCGCCCCGCGCGGGTCGCGGGCGCCACAGGCTGGGCGCCTCCCGGCTGCCGCGGCCGCTGAGCGCGGCGGCCCCGCCGCCCCGAGGGTCCCGCGGCGGCCGGCGGAGCGGTGAGTGGCGGCGGGCGGCTGCGGGGGCTTGGGGCGGGCGGGCGGGCTCGGGGCTGGGAAGCGCGCTGGGGAAAGCGTCCCGCCGACGCCGGGCGTCCGTCTCCCTTCGTTCTCTTCTGGACTCTCCCGCCGCCCTGCACCTGCCCCCGCTGCCCCCGTCTCCCGCCGCGGGACGGGGCGACCTGCGGAGGAGGTCCCGTGCCCCTGTCCTCAGCGGGAGCCCCGGATCCGCGGAGCACCCCGAGTGCCGGGGTCGGTGGGTGCCCGTGGCTCGGCGGGGCCGTGGGTGGCCTCGGGGTCCCCTGCGCTGTCGCTCGGCACCAGCGGGCGTCAGGCGGCGGGATGCGGCGTGGGGGTCGGAGGCATCGCCCGCTCCTGGGGTCGGTGCTCGTTGTGATGCCCGCTCGGCAGTCAGAGCTCGTGGGGGTTTGTTTCCCTTCCCGTCGCCGTTTCGTACCATTGGCTGTTGCAAAGGGGGGGGGGGGGGATGAAAGAAGCGGTTATGTCGGGAGGAGATCCGTACCGTTATGTCATTTCATAATTGCCCCAGAATTACAAATTACGACCTCGCTCTGCCCCTGGATCTGTGCCAGCGGGCTCTCGCATCTATTGAAGTTTTGTTGTGTGTTTTTTTTCTTTTTCTTTTCTTTTTCTTTTTTTTTGCCAAGAAATGAGAATAATAGCTTTTTGTGGCTTGGCCCCTACATGCCGAGATCCTGCAGTCCGTGTCTGTAAGTGGAGATGTGATGTAACTGTGCCGAGCGGTCGGTCTGATCCGCAAAGCCGGGACGTCACATCTCGGCCGGTGACAATGGGAGCGGTGCGCTGCCCAGCAGCCTCCCGCTGCGCTGCTCCGCGGGATCCGCAGCCTCTCAGGTTTGTCGCTTTAAAAGTTCTGATTCTGCCCGGCAAAGCTGCTGCTGTCTGTGGGTAACGGGCACGTGGAAAATAGCGGCCTTCAAGCTGCGGGTGATCCAGATGGATGACAGAGAAGGGCTGCGCTGTTTGGAGATGCAGCCACCGCGAGATCCTCGGTTTGTGCTTCCAGTTCCTAATCACAGAGGCTGGACCTGCACTACCCTGTTATGTTCTTACAGTTGTACCACACACCAGGATAACACTTGGAGGAAATCCTGCTGTCCTGCCAGCTGTGCACGGGTGGCAGCAGGAGTCGGCAGGGACCGGGGCAGGCACTGCCTGGGGTTCAGAATTGAGCAGATCCATTCCCCACGGCAGGATGCTCACTCTCACCACTGGGCACGGCGTGCTTCCAAATGCCACAGCTCTGTCGTTTCAAAGGGTGCGCCCTTCTCCTGCATCCTCCCATTCTATGGTGGTGTTCAGGATCTCCTCTCGCTCCTGTGACATGTATTCCTCAAAGCCTGGCAAACACTGATCTGTCGGAGCCTGCCCGGCCGCGTGTGTCAAGCGGCATATTACAGTGGGATATTGTTCTTTGGAAGCATCGTTTCGCTGGCCTCCTATGACCTAAAAAGCACACAGAAATAAACAAGGGCATATTGTTCAGTGAGAAGGATGCAGAAAATTCTTCTGCCTTAGCCGTCTGGTTAGGGAAAGGTTACTTTTAAGTGTTCCTCCACATTGCCGGAGAAATGGCACGGTGCACGTGGACTCGGGCTTTGCCAAGCAGACTTTGTTTGGAAAACGATGCGTTTCTGAACTTCTCGGACACCTTGGAACTAGTTACGAGTGCAGCAAAGGCCTGCCCAAATCTTCTCTTCTAATTAATTTGGCTGGAGGCCATCCTAATTAACCTCGAGGGAGTTCAGGGGTGGAAGAGCTTGCTCTGAAACAATTGTTCTCCTGTAATTTGCTTTTCACAACGTGTTGACCCAGCCGAGAGTTTCATCCATGAAATCCTTTGGGTCTCTTGCAGAAGCCATTACACCCGTTTATTTATTTTTTAACAGATGTTGTTTTCCAGCGCCTGAGTGGAAAGGGTTATCTCACTTTCTGCAACCTTGCTATTGTGCTTTGTTCCAAGAGCCAGGGGACTGGGGCTGGCCGGGGAAGCTTACTCACCGGTTCCAGCTGCAGAGGAAGGAGCTGGTCAGCCTTCCAGCAGTCTTGATGCCATTGTTAAGGTCTCCATGTGAACTGACAGCATCTTTTCACATCTACGTAGTGATAACCAGCCATTCCTTTGGCACTGTGGTGCTGCAGGGAACAAACATTAGCAGCAGCCTCTTTATTGGCTGAGTGTATTGCAGTTGGCCATGACTTGGGCCATCCCAAATGGTGGGGGCAAGAGAAGGGTGTTTGGAATTTGAGCTAGTCTAACAAGGCTGGAGATGGAGTTCTGCTTTTTGAAAGTGCCCAAGTACAGGGTGAAGGGGGAAAATTTAACAGCCATTTCTGAACTTCTAGGATAATTCTTCGTGCTGTTTGTTGGTCCTTGGGGCTCACCCGTGCTGTGCCTTCCCCCCATTTGTGCATACCCTGCCACTGCAGGGGAGGTGAGCGTGGGCTTCTTTACTGCCTGTTTTGTTCTGCACCAATGCTTGCAAACACTGCTTTGGCATTTATTTTCTAGTAGTGCAAGGAGTCGAGGGGAAATCCTGCTGAGACTCCAAGGCAGGACACACAGATGCAGGAGGGGAAGATCAAAGACATATATAATACAGGAAGAAGCAGAGGGTCAATCCAGAGGAGAGGGCACTCGATTACACATACAAGGGTAATATAAAAGGGATAACAACACAGGAGAGAGTGGTAATGTCTGAAAATGGATAAACAAACAAATGCATTTATTTACCCCACAGACATAGCCCTGATCTCTTTGAAAGAGGAGAATGCCGTTCCTGGCTTGGAGCACTCTGCTCCCAGCCATGTCTGGAGTGGGAGAAAACGTTTGTTTGGGGATCTCCTCCATGAGCCCTGGCTGATGGGCTGACCCATCCTGCTGTGATGAGTGGGATGTGATGTGTGCGATCCTTTTGATCACAGATCCCAGGCTCTATAAGTCACGTCACTGTCACCTCAAAGAAATTTGGCTGTGTGATGGATCCCTTACTAAAAATTTATTCTTTAAATTACTTAATATTGTTATGGACACCCTTCTTTTTGTGGTTTGTACAAATGAGAGCTTTCTTTTAATAAAAACCAAACAGTAAAACAAAAGGCAAACACAAAACTCTTGCTGTCCTAGTGTGAGAGTAGCTCATTAGCACTTTGCCCATCGGTATTTGAGGTGAGATGATTAGCCCTTAGCATCGTGATTCTGAGATGTGAACAACAAATGGGACTTCATTTGCTTTGTTCAGCCAGAGCCCTGATGGATCACTCTGTACAGAAGTGTCATAACAGCAGGGAAACATTCGTCCGAGTTCTGAAAAACACCATCTTCTATAGTTCTTTTCAGGGACGGAAAGAGTTGCCTAATTATGTTTTGTTTAATAAATGTACTATTTCGTTCTCCTCTTGTGACAAACAAAAGCTGTCATTTGAGGAAATGCACCATATGCTGCCAATTGGTCTACGAACTCGTTATATCTGCGGGACAGAATGACTGCGAGTGCTCTTCAGCAATTGCTCCTTTGCTGAGAAGAACCTGGACCGATGACAGAGCAGCACATTACTGCAGTGACAGCGGTGGAAGCTGCTGGCATTTCAAGAAGCAGCCTGGTCGAACAGCGGTGTCTCTGCCTGGATGGATGGTTCCTCTCTCCGTTTATGTGCTTATTTCTCTTTGGATGCTTGTTAGCCTCAGCCAATGAATGCTCGGTCAGTGCTGGGTTGGGCTACAGCAAATTTAAAAATCAACACTGTTTCAGATACAAACTCCTGCCTATGCATCACTGTGAGAACTGAATACTCAAACACCCACATTGCTTCAGCAAAAAATAGATCTCTCTCAGTACCCTTTTTCCTTGGCAGATTTGGGAAGGCGAGCCCTGAACTCTGCCAATTGCACGGCAGAGGGGCGCTGAGCCCGGCCGGCAGCACTCCTTCCCTGCCCTCCTGCAGCCGAGGAGGCTCCTGCTGCTCTCCCTCTTGCCCCCATGGGTTTGCTGATGCATCTGTGCCAGCGAGATAAAAGACAGGAGTAAGTACCTGCTCACTGTTAGATAAACTTTCCTTAATACTCACTCCTCTCCTCCTCCCTTCTTCCTAATTTTATTGGAGACACGTTGGGTCATTCATTTGTTCATTCATGGGTTCATCTGGCACAGTTCCTCGGTGATTTCAGTCAGGACTTCTTGCCGAAGGAATGCAAAGAGGATGTGAGCTGTAATTTTCCCTGTCTGAATCTCTGCATTTAGAGGAAAAAATGCGAACCCCGCTGCCCACAAGTAATGAGGGTGAAACACAAAATTCACAGATTTCGTTTTCATTTCTATGAGATGAATGAAACACGCCGCCCTGGGAAGAGATGTGAAGCCAACATAACATTGAATTATCTGCCAGCAATTCTTTGGCACATCTTCATGTGTAGCCTGCAGGGATGATGATGCATTTAGCACCAGTGGACTGGAAGCCCTCAGTATGGTGTTGGCTGTAGTGGGAACTGTCTTGGAGCTTTGTCTGGGGCAGCATTGGCATTGGTGGCATATTGTGATGGACTGCTTGTTTAACTTTTCAGTTGTATTGAAGGAGAAAGCTGCATTGTAGCTCGGGTGAGGTGATTATTAATAAGACTGGAAATCTTTTACAGAAGGCTTTTGGTTTTCATTGAAATGTATTATTTCCAATGAGAAAGCCAAACTGCTGTACAACACCTTGTGTATGACATGTGTTGCCCTGGGGAGTTGTTTCTGACCCCACTTCTTGTGCAACTGGGCACTGTGCAGAGGACTTGGCCTCCCAAGGAGCTGGTAGTCCTCAGCTGCATGCAGCTTCTGTGAGGTACCGTGGTATTGGTCCTACAGGTGAACAAAACCAGGGAACCAGGCCCATAGGAGAGAATGGAGGTCAACAAACTACGGCTGGGGAATCAACTGGGAAATAAGTGATATTTGAATTCCAGTCAAATGTTCAGAAATTACAGATGTGGGGCATTTTAACAAAGCAGTACCTTTGGGGCTGGGGGGAGGTGGAGTAATGTCAAACTGTTTAGTTTCTGTCCAGAATCTCTTCTTTCTGTGTTAGGATCTGCTTTATTTGTGCTGTTCCTGATAGATGACCATTTAGCTCTTTCTTGAAAAGCTGTGTCGGTGGAGATTTGTAGCTTCCCCCGGTAAGCAGAGTTTACCAATCATCGTGGTTAGATAGCTGCTCCTAATGTCTAACCTAAATCTCCCCTGCTGCCTGCTAAACCAATCACTTCAGATTTCCACATCTGGAAGGAGCAGAACAAGATTATCACTGCCTTCAAGCAGCCTGATATATTTGAAATTCGTTATCGTATCTCGTTCTCTCACCTCCTCCCTCTTCCTTCAGCTAAACAAGCCCACTTCTTGTAGCCTTTTCTCATGGGATCCCACTCCACCCACCTTTTATCATTCCTGTGAACAGCTGGCAGGGAGCAGCATCTGGCTGGAATCAGGTTCAACGCTGGGCGCCAGGCTGCAGCACAAGGCGTAGAGCAGCCTGACAAGAGGTGCTCCTCTTGGTCTGTCTCCACATACACTCGTCTCCGAGTGCCAAGTCCTGTGCTGCTCCTGATGCCTTACCTCTCTGTGGCTCTTCTCCTCAGACTCCCTTGCTCTCTTACCGTTCCATTTTGGACTTTTCTGTCTTCCTTCATCAGCGTGGTGCTTTGCACCTGCCCGTATGGAATCTCAGTCATTCACTTCACATTGCTTCTCTAACTCATTATGATTTTATTCTAATTGTGATCCCTGAAAATGCTCACAGCACTCCCCACAGATTTGTAATTGTAATCTTTATTCTAATTTACAAGTCATTAATGGAAATACTGAATAGAGCAAGACTCCAGGCAGAGCCGGTATCTGTCTTTTCAGGTTGACGTGGAATTTACTAACAATTCCTGTGTACAGATCTGGAACATTTGTATACCCACCTACAGTAAATTATACCTAAATAACATTCACCTTGTTTGCATGTAAGTCTGTCACATGCATCCATCAAAAGCTTTCCCGTTCCAGTGTGCGACTTCTCCTGTTTTTTTTTCCCATAGTCACTACAATACCAACTCCACCAAAGAAGAAAATTAAATTGATTAGACCTTATTTGTTCTTGACAAGTCTACATTTTCTGTTTTCTCATGGCTTTATCGTGTGGGAGTGGATGCAGCTGCAGTGCAGGAGCTGGAAGTGGCAGTGCCCCTCCTGGGTCACACGCTCACTCCCTCTCCCATGTGCTCCATGATAATCAACACCTGCAAGAAGTATTTACAAGTAGAGATGCTGATGTGTCTGAATTGATATCAAAGGCGGGCTGTTTGGTCTGTGATTCCTCCATTCTGTCTCCTTCCCCCTTTTGTTTGAAGTTAGATAGTATGTTCACCCTTTGCCTATCCTCTGAGAATTTCTCAGGGCTGTTTGCTCGGCTCAGAGGCTGCTCTGGTGAGTTCCCTGCTCCCTCCTCACTCCTGGTATATGCTTAATTGGGCTCTGCTGTGCGGAATGCATCCAACCTACATTAATTTTCTGTAACCTCTTTAGTCTGTGTCCTGGCCTAGCTTTGCATTAACTGTCTAATATTTGATTGTAGTGAATGCTTCTATTGTAAACTCTTCAGATACACGAATTTCATCTTTACCACATGAACGTGTTGATCAGTAACCGGATGTGGAGGCGGCTGTTTGGGCAGTGTCTGTGGGTCTGAGCAGAGGGCAGTGGCATAGCTGTGCTGCTCTGCTCTGCCCCATGCACCCCATCTGACTTCAGTGTCTCCAAAAGGACGAAATGATCAAGGTGAAAGCCCTGCTGAGTGTGTGTTTTTGATAAGCTGTCTTGTACGCACACATGCAAAACCAGTGAGAAAACAGCAGGGATTACCATGGCCAAAGACTTGCATGTTCTCCTGGGATGTTGCTCAGGGTTATATTTAGACTGAGCTAACAGTCCCATCTAGTATTATAACTTCTGCTCTGGGAACCTGTTCTGTGTTGCTGTAGTTGGTCAGGCTTTTATCACTCAATCTGAGACTTTCAGGTTGTGTCTCTCCCTGGCTAAATTTATTCTAATATCATCAGCCAAACTAATTCAACCATTTCCAAGAAAAACTAGGGGGGAGGAGGAAGGGCAGAAGGAATGTTGTTTCACCCACATGAAAAAGGAGAAAGAAAAAAAAACCTTCCAGCTGTTTGATTGAGAGCTGCAGTGCCATTGCATTCAGGAACAGGATCTTTGGTTATGAGACTCGGAGATGTCTGTGTGTGTTCCCAGCAGGTGCAGCTCTGATTCCAGTCACTCCATTTTCCCAAGATTTTGTCTTCACATTCATCAGTATCTCACAGCCCGGATGCAGGGACAGTGCTGGTGCTCTCATTGCTCCTATGGATGTGTAAGCAGAGCGTGCTTGTTTAGCCCTTGCTTTCTCCAGGTGAACTGCTCCTTAGTTTCTCAAGGAACTGGGAAATAAAGGCACCAGAGTGCAAAGAGGTGAGACTTTAATGGCACAAGAAAGGTGAGGGCAGCCTGGACTTAAGGGTTGCGGCTGGGCTAGGTGGGCAGAGGAACAGAGGTGAGTAAGAGAAATTACTGCAGCCAACCTGTTAGGTCACCTCATTCGTGGAATTGTTTAGTCTGGAGAAGAGGTGGCTCAGGGAGACCTTATCACTGTTCTTATGACTACTTGAAAGGAGGTTGTAGTGATTTGGAGGTCAGTCTCTGTGCCAGGAGAGGTCCAGGTTGGATATTTGGAAAAATTTCTTCTCAGAAAGAGTGCCAAGACATTAGAACAGCTGTCCAGGGAGATGGTGGAGTCATCGTTCCTGGAAGCGTTAAAGAAACATGTGGATGTGGCACTGAGGGACATGGTTTAGTGGACATGGTGGGGATGGGTCAACAGTTGGACAACCAGACTACATGATCTCGGAGGTCTTTTCCAACCTTACTGATTCTATGTTTTTATGTCTCTGTGGGCTCCTGGCACCTGGCTTCCCACATGTGGCTCGACGTGCAGAGCACTGGGCTCTTCAGCAGTATCTTGCTCAGTTTTAATGCTGTGCTTTCAAAAACTCTGGGTGCAGACACTTCATACTGGGTGCCTGGGATGGAGAGGGTGATTTTCACTTAAATCATCTGCATAAATACTTCTGTGTGGCACTCGTCTGACATAAAACAAGGATAATGTCACCACACACTGCAGAAATGAGGGAAGATAAGCTAGTTTAATTGTGACCCATCTAGATAACACAGTTTGTAATTCAAATGCCTGTTAGTAACTTCATCTTCAGAGTAGCATCTGGATAATTGCTGTAGATAAGCCCATGAAGATAACATCACCTCTGCTGTGCATCAGACGAGGAAGGAGTCCTGCAGGCTCGGTGTAATCACTAGCTGCAGCGCCTCGTGTGTCTGTGCAGAGGGCCCTCATTTGGGCAACTCATGATGGCTGCATGATTCATTTTGCAGTGTGAATAACACTCCCTCGTTGTTTCTGTTTCTGTAAAGCTGTACAGAATTGCTTGCAAAATGTTATAGTTAAGCAAAGGTGAATGGGGAGAATCGCGCAATCCAAATTACTTCAAATGACAGAGGGAGGGGAGATGTAACAGAAGGCGTCCAGCCTGTGGCCAGCTCTGTGTCTCTGCTGCTTCCCGCTGAGATGCATGGTGCTCTGCCAGGGAACTCTGCCATCTGCTGAGTAAAGGGGCACAGCTGTATGGGGGGTCAGTAGCACATGAGCCCTTGCAGAGCACTGACAGAGCTGTTGCTGCTGCAAGCGTTGGCATTCGTTGTCACTGCCAGCACTGGTGGCACTCCCAAAAAATAAGGCTGGAGAGCAGCTGTGCAAACGTGCAGATAAAGGTGGAATGTAGCAGAAATCAGCACGTTTTCCTCACAGTCAGTGGGCTCTGGAAGCAGCGTGGCAGAGGCTCCAGCACCAGGTTTCTCAGAGGCTTTTGGGAGTGCCTGGAGTTTATCCCTGGGGCAGTAATGCCATCCCCATGCTGGGACAGGCATCCCTGCCGCTTGGTGGCCTCCCCACCCAACGCTCCCACCGTGCCCTGCTTGCTGGGGTCCCACGGTGTCTGTGTGCCAGTACCACGGTCAGCCCCCGTGCATCTGAGAGTTGCTGAGAGGTTTCCGTAGAAAAGCTTGGCTGTGTTTGCGGTTTAATGCAGAGCTGTACCGGCTGACGGGGACAAGTCGGAAACCCTGGCAAGATAGCAGGCATCCTCAGGAAGCAAACCCTATCAGAGAGCACTGATGTCATTGGCAAACAAAACAAATGAGCGCTGGAAAAACAAACTGTTTTCCAGCGTTGTTGATCTTACCTCAAATTAGAAGCCCTGTGCAGCCTTTGCTCTTTGGCCCAGTCTCACAGATTATTTAGTAGGACGTGCTGCAGCCACAGTTTTGCTACTCCTGCCAGTGCAACTCCTTTGATAGTCATTTTTTACGTTTATTTATCTAAGGGAGGCTGGGAAGAGCATCCCAACACCATGACTGCTTTGGGGAAGCCAGGTTGTGTCCCTGTGGGTGCCGGGTGCCAACTGAGTGGCTATCCCACTGTTCCTCACCGGGAGTGGGATCGGAGCTGAGCCCATGGCTGTGTGTTCTCACTGCTCCCCTCTGCCTCCCCGATGGCCATGCAGCGGCAGCGAGAGGGTTAAGCCATGCTCTGCGCCAGCTTGGCAGTAATAGCAGGAAAAGCACAGCTCTTCCTTGCACCTGTGAGCACTCCGATGGGCTTTCTGCTTTCCCTGGTCGTCACATCAGATCTTTCTCCTGTTGGAGGCTGACTGGCTCTAGCAGCCAGCTGTTCCCCTTGCTTGGCTCCTACCTGGCTCCCTGCACAATCCAGGGTGGGGGGTAGATGGAAAGTCAGTTCAAAAATAACCCACAGAGCCTTCCAGGAGGGAACGGCCCGCTCCTCCCTGCTGGAGTTTGGAGCTCTGTCCAAGCAAGGGATACTCCTAACATATCTTCACCACAGCTTTATTTTTATATTTTAAAGGGTGTGTAGTGTTCTGTGTGTGAAGAGGGAAGAGATTCATTAAGCTCCAGAGACAAACCGGTTTAAATGCTAAGCAGGCTAGCAGGCTGCAAAGCCACTTTTGCAGCCTTCCAAGTTACTGGCCACATCTTGGCTCTGCATTACAAATGTTTGTGTATTTCTGCGCTACATATGTTCACGTATTTCATTAATAACAGTGGCAGGAGTTCTCACCTTCCTCTTGCCCAAGAAGAGCAATAGAGCACTGTGTATAACATGCACTTACTTTTCATGCATGGACTAGATGATCTTAGTGGCCTTTTCCAACTGTAATGTTTCTCTGATTCTATGATTCATGATCTTTGCAGAGACATTCTCCTTCCGAGCAGCTGCCAGTGAGAGCTCTTGTCCCTCAGGTAGGGCTGCTGCTATGCAGGATACTCAGCACTCACCCTGCATGTCGGATGAAGTGCTTATGTGGGGAAAATCATCTCGAGTGTTCTGCTTTACATAACAAATCTATTTTGGTGTGTTTCACTTCTCATTTGTGCACCTTTCTCTTTTCTTGTAGTGCAGTTCAAGCAAGGAGGAATGTCCCAGAATTGATTCCTCGCTGTGCACAACCTACAGAGTAGATCATTACCTTCCAGTCGTTTTAGAACTATGGAGGAATGGGTATCCCATAATTGCTGTAACAAGATGTGAGAGAGGTACAGACAGTAGAGATTGTTGCCAGCCAACTAATTCATTTAGCTGAATCTTTACTGTAGTTGGTGAAGAGTCGAGGGCTGTCACTGGAGAGAAAAATCCTGACTGTCCTGTGTGTTGGAATCATTGAGACACAATAGACACAGGCACCTCAGGTTGTTTTCAGTCATTTTTCACAGGGAAAGTGTGCTGTAAAAATAGAGCATACTTGAGATCTTAGGCTTTGTGTTGTTCTGGGTGAGGACTGCTGAATTCCAGCAGGTCAGTGTAGGCCAAGAAGAAAATCATCTTTAAAAAAGGCAGCTTAACTGGGGTGTTGCATGGCATTACCTGGGTTTCTCATGTGGTTACGTCATGAATTTTGGTTCTCATGCAAATACTGTCCTTATTCATGTGAACATTTTTTCTTAATTGGAATATGCAGAGCTGTAGGGAGTGGCATGTCGTCTTGTAGGCCATCCCCTCCTCCCACGGTGACTTGGAACATAATTCAGAGCACATCTCTCCATGACAGGAGTGAAGTTGGGTTTTAGACAAAGGCTTGAGTCGGATGGTGGGCTTATCTCTGGCACAGGGTTTTTTGGAGATCCCATAGTAAAATCTGAAAGCTGCACTGACCAATGAAACCCTTGTCTTTAGCAGCACTACCTGTGGATCAGGGATGTCTCTCCTTGTTTAAGGCTGTCTTCTCTTTGATTTTTTTTCCAGTGATGGGTCTTGCTGGAAAGAGCTTTCTGATGGCACGGCTGTGAGTGAAACCAACACAATATGTTCAGTGTGGAGGATCTCCTGATTTCTCATGGATACAAATTGTCTAAAAATCCCCCTGCTTCCTATGAGAACAGATATGATGGATACCGGCATGAAGCTGCAGGGAACAGATCTGCTCAGAGGACGCTGAACGGCTTTGAAGCAGACCCCAGAGCTGCTTACTGCAAGAAGCCTCTGACAAAAACCAACTCGAGCAGCACTGAAAGCAGCCATGGGAGCCAAGGGAGACAAGCAGGTCCTGGTTACCACCATGACCTTCAGGGTTTGTCCACTTTTCATACTTCAGAAGGGGGGTAAGTTTCAGCACCATGCCATGGCTTTGCTTTTTCTTTCTTTTGGTTCTGGCAAATAACTGACCATGCCCCTAACCCCTGACACCATCTTCCTGTGAGCCTTTCCTGCTTCCATATCAGTGTGATTATTTCCATGCACTGCAAGTTGAGATTAGAGGTAACAGCTTCAAGTTGTGCCAAGGGAGGTTCATGTTGGATATGCGGAGAAAATTATTCTCAGAAAGGGTGGTGAGATGTTGGAATGGGCTGCCCAGGGAGTTGGTGGAGTCATGGTCCCTGAAGGTGTTCAATATAAGTAGATGTGGTACTTACACATGTGGATTAGTGGGCATAGTGGTGATGGGTTGATGGTTGGACTGGATGATCATAGCACTCTTTTCCAACCTTACAATTCTATGAGACATCCACCCAAAGAGATGGCACTTCCATTTGGCTGCTGCTTTGAGAATACTGGGGTATTCTGGAGGGAATATGATACTGGAGGGAAAATGCCATTGACTCATACTGTCTGTCTCAGAAATGCCTTGCTGATGGGCTTAGGAAAGCTCAGTCCAAGTGCTGTAAAACATAAAGGGGCAAAAGCTCTTCCTTTTATAAAGGAGCAGTTTTAAAAACCCAAACCCAGCTTCTTCTGCCACATGCATGCCCTGATTGTGGTGGTAGATTCAGCTGTGTGCAGCTCTCAGTGGGTGTTCCTCCATGCACAGAGGACTTTCTTGTTTTCCTGAGGCCATTCTTATGAAGTAAACATGGGGAGGTGCCTATGTGTTTCTTTTTAAAGCAACTCAAAGCCAGTGGAAGCTCTTGTCGTCACTCCATAAGACATGCGCTAGCACCAGCATGGCTCTCTTGCTGCAGAGTACGTGCGCACCGGGCCGGGGCGGGCTGGGCAGGAAGAGCTGTGTGTATACAGTGGCCCAGCATTGTTCTGCAGCTGTTTGAGAGCTCCCCATGAACAAAAGAAAAGGGTGAGAGCAGGACTGGAATCTAGCCCTGCTGTGACGGCAGTTTGTGAGGAAGAGCCCCTTCCTCCTGCAGAACAGGCTTGAAACTGAAAGCAGGACACAGTGCTCCAGCCTTGGGACCTTGTCCTCTTTCAAAGACCTTCAGTGACACGTGGCAAAGGCATGTGTCCCCTGGCTGCTGGGCCTGTCTGCTGGGCCTGGCTGCTCTTCCCCTTCATCTCCCATCCCCTTCATCTCCCTTCCCTTTGCGAGGCCAGTTGCCTGGAGCAGGAGTGGCTCCTGACTGCCAGCTGGAATAGTGGGCAGGGTTGGATGGGAGCACTGCAAGGCGGTGCTAAGGTGGCATGTCCCACTGCGGGGAAGGGCCCAGGTGGAAGCAGTGCTTCTGGAGGAAGCAGGAGAGGACATGGCCTTACTGGTGGTAAGGAGGATCCTTCATGGTGTGCCTGGATTGAGGTGAACTGTACAGAAGTGAAGTGAAGAAAGCCATGGCAGAGGCTTATTTGTCTGCCCTGTGTCTGAGATGTGAGAGGCATCTGCAGGGGTGAGGGGGAGCTAAGTGCAAAACAACTGGCAGATTGAGTGTCCCTTTCTAACCTCTCAGAATGCAAGGGGAGGAATCTGTCAGGCTACAGCATGGTAAATATGGTATCCTGGTTTTAAAAAGCTGCTTTTTCACATGAAATAGGGATCATGGCCCTGTAAGTGACTTTGTCACACTTCAACAAAAATAGAGATCTTTTCTTATTGTTAAGCAAACTGCAACTCCCAGCGAACCTGTTGGGAGTTCCTACGTGTCACTCACAGTTAGGAATGAGGGAGAACCTCTGTAGCAATTGCCCCTTCCTTGCCATCCCTGGACGCACAGCACAGTGCTGGCGCTGCCCAGGAGCAGTCAGTGGGTCAGATTCAATAAAGCTCGCTGCAGTGTTGGTGCTGCAGCACCTGTGCTGGAGGTGAGAACCCTCCAGCCCATCTCCCTAGGCTAGACCATGGCTTTCCTTGTTTTTAAAACTCAGGAGAAGAAGAGACACAGCCATATAGACACTGCTTTTTAGAGATGAACCACTTTGGGGTTGTTTCAGTGTTCTGCCAGTGTGATGATTTATTACATCCTGTTCTCCACGTAAGGGAGCAGGTGCTGGTAGGGCTGTCCCATTCATCCTTGCTTTGCTGAGCATTAGGAAGGCCACACAGTAAAGGTTTGAAGCGGGAGATGAGGCAAAGAAAGGAGGGAAGCTGCCCCTGTGGTAGAGGAGAGAGGATTCACAGAAGGAGAACGGCTGCTTCTTTTCCGAGTGAGGAGATGCACATTGCTTCGTTATTTGTGTGGGAGGAACTATGTTAGTAGCTAGCAAATTTAGAGCTAAGTAGATAGTGTCATTAATGAGGTCACCTGCTGCAAAAATTAGAAGACGGTACTGGTGTTTCAGAGTGGATGAGTGTATGTGAGGATAGGATCCCAAAATAGAACAGAAGTTGCCAGTGTCCATAAAAGCTCTCTGAAATTTTCCCACCTGGCTGCCAAATCCTGTAAATAAGTTCCTTACAGTACCTCCCTGCTGGGCACAAAGAACTGCCCCAGTGCCCACATCTCATGGACCCCGAGCAGCTGGGTGCCTGATGCCTGCCACTTAAACACTGGGACAGAAACTCCTATGCTGTTTCTGTACAGCCTGCAGTTTTTTGATGTCAGCCTCTGCCATGCTCCTTTGCTTCTGGTGAGTCATGCAAAGTCCACCTGTCCAGCATCGCCCTGGGGCAGCCGTGACCCACTGCTCTGAGGGCATCAGCACAGTGACATGTGGTTGGGCAGCCGGTGCAGGGTGGGCTGATGGCCTCCTCTATTGAGAAGAGCTAGCAATAGTTTGCTTTTAGAATGTTTTCTCATTAACCTAATTTTATATAGAATTAATTCCAAGCACTTTCTGACAGCATGCATGGTATCTGCTTGAAGCAGGACTTTCAGAAAAGAGTTCACAATGTTTTAATTTTACTACTTGGTCAATGGGACTCTTCTATATCCCTGGATGGCTGCACATAACCACCTCTAGCACCTAACTCAGGAGCTGGAGAGAATGCATTCTTTGCCTAGTGAAAAGGTCACAGAAAAGATCAGGTTTAAATGCTCTAAATACCTTTTAAACGTCTTTTCTGCACTTGCATGACCATGAGATAGATTGTATCACGTTTGGAAGTTTATTATCAGAGTTCAGCTATTAATCATTTAATCTTAAAAAATAATATTTTAACAGTTTTAATACATTTAAACAGTTTTAATAATTGGAGGAACACCCTTTCTGTAACTGGCAGTGTCCTCACTTAGGGCCAATTTACTTTAATGAAAATCTGAGCTTGAGCTTTGCTTGTCTTTAAAAAAGCAAACTAACCAAAACTGCTCTTTTATTGGTTTCCTAGGAAAGAGTTGAGTAATGCTTCCTTCCCCACTCCCAGTTTCCTATTAAAGCTTTTAAACAGCCAGCCCATTTCATTTCTGTACGGTTAGCTGCGGCCATTCCAAATCCCAATATTAGTGTTGACCATACCTCCTTCCCCCAGTGTTTTTATACTTGGGCTGATAAGTATTTGTTTTCTCCTTATATTCAGTGTTTTTGTTCTTTTTTTTTTAAATGGTGAATGAGCCTTTGCAACAATCGTGATTCACCACTCCTAGAAATGTAAAGATTAAGATTTTGAGATGCTTTTCTAGGAGACCCGGTAGCACTGAAGCAGGAACCATTTCAGGGAAGTCTGCTGGCCTGCACTGAGCAGGATGTCAAACCAAATAATTGTAAAGGTCTCTTCTGATCTTGGCATCTATGACTCTGTACTTTCTAGGATTTTCTGTAGACCCTTGCATGATGATTGATTAAATCACATCAGGTATTTCGGGTTGCGAGCAAATGTGACAGAGCAGAAAGAGTAATCTGTCTCTTCCCACCTCACTATTGCTAGAGCCTACTTCCCTCCTGGTGCTGTAAGCAGGGATACAAAGAGCACTGTAGCAGCACTGGGATCAGATGAAAGTATAGATGTGATGATCTCAGAAGACCGCTTTCGTTCAGTTGTTCCCACATGCTGAAAGGCATTGAAAAGTTTGTTGTTATTGGAAACAACTTTCTAATATAGAGGTGTCCTGTTGTATCTCATTGATTAATTCAGACATTTATTACTTCCTGGGGTTCTGCAATTGAATGGTATTTTGTGTGCTAGAGTCAGAACATTTTGTTCAGATGCTAAGTCTTAATCTAACCGAATTAATGTGAACAAGATATCCCAGCTTAGTTTTCAGCTCTTATAGGATAAAGTTAATATACATAAAAGAAAATTACTGTGGATCTAGACTGAATAATTTTCACTTGAATTATATGAAGTTTTCACAAACTGCTGTTCAAATAGATTGTTTATAGTGAAAAAAAAAAAGAAGGAGCCCAATGACACTGTTTATGTACCCTGGGGTTGAGGGAAGAGGGAGAAATTCTTGGGTTCTATCTACATACTTGTCCTATTTATGTCAAAATTGATTTTTCATTCTAGTTGTATGCTGGTGGCAGCTACATAGTGTAATAGCAGTTATACTGTTGGACACCGTAGGTACAAGAATAGGAGAACACAGTTGAAGTAGAAGATTAATTATTTATAAGAAAAGTTACCAGTTTTGTTCAGCAGTAATATACAAAATAGTTTAGTCTCTCCAGAACACACGGAGAAACTGTTCTGTTCATTTAAGTCCGTGTTCTGAATTTCTAATCTGCAATAAAATGTGTGATGTCTTTCATGTTTCAGTAATGGGTAGCTGGAGATGATCCCTCTTTCATTTCTAAGCAAAAGTTATACTTCTTTTGGGGTATTTTAGATTTAAATGTTGGTTACATCATAGTAAGAGCTGTGCTGATACATTGCCATTGTTGTGTCATGTAACATTTCATCTAAAGCCCATCAAAGGGATTTGTCCCCTCAAAATGAAAGATGAACAAGAATCAACACAGGAAATGACATGTTTAATTTCAGCTTATCGTGCTTCTTAGAGGATATACTTCAGGAAGTAGCCCTCTACCTGTTCTCCTTACCCTCTGCATTTTAGCTTTGGAGTCCTATTAAACTTGGTTATACCAGTAATCCCCTTGAAGTTTATAGATTTTGATGTAACAGAGTGCAGAAATAAGTTCAGCATAATCATTCCTGGCTTTCTGGTGCCTATTGAGGGAGCTGTACATGTTTGCAGAGCACATAACTGTGTGCATTTGTTTCTCGTTCTAACAGCTTTGCATTGCTAACAACATGCCAGAAGAGCATTGGTTCCTTCACTGTTCTTTTGCTCGTGCTAATGACTGACTTAAATCCTCTCATTAAAATCATAAAGCCTTCTGGTTGCAAATAGATTACAGAAACCCCATTGGCATAACTCAACATTTGACCTCTTAATGGAATTACCCATAAGGGAAAGAAAGTGCATCCGTGGAAATTGCCTATGACACTGTGTTTCTTTTTCAGGGTTTATGACAGGCCTCAACTAGCATGGCCTTCCCAGCCCAAGAGTGATAAAGATCTGGCCTACTGGAGAAGGAGAGGGCAGGACTTCAGCGTGCTTCTGGGCCACTCCCAAAAAGGAGGCGCAGAAATGCAAGGTTTGGCCGCGGCCCATGGGGCACCCAGGCACCCCAAGGATGCCCAGCTGAAAGTGGGGCTGAGCACAGAGTACGTCAGGAGAAGCGGCTTGCCCGAGAGCTGTGAGGGGCCTGGGGAATGCAAATGGCAGAACTTGAGAACAGAAAGCTGGAACCAGCCAAAAAAGGTAGGAAGGCAAATGTCGGATGGTGACAGAGAGAAACTGCTCCAAGAGCTGTATTCGCTGACTCTGGGAGATGATGTCCTAGGCTCCCACAACAAAGGGAAATCGCAGTCCTTGCCTAGAGTCCTTCTGCAGGAGAGCATGAGGTGTGTGGAAATGCCCTCCCTAACCAACAGCAACAACTCCCTCAGCGTAAGTAAAGCCCCCTCCTATCCCTCACACAGACTGACTGTGGAATCGGCCAAGCACCATGAAACGGGAGGCCATTTCCTTCCCCTGGTGAAGCCCAAGTATGGGAGACCTCTGAAGCCTCCATCCTATGAACTGCAGCGACAGAGCAGGGCACCTGCCGAAACTGTTGGTTTTCAGGACCACTACCAGAAGGATGAACCCATTCCCTATTTAGCCAAAGCAAGTGAGCCGAGGCAAGATCCTTGTGTTCAAGACCCTGCTTTGGAGCCCCCGGTCTATGTACCTCCTCCTTCTTACAAATCCCCACCTCACCATACCGCGAGCCCACATCCCCTCAGTGAAGTGCCTAACAATGCCACGTATGCCAGCAGTGATCAGCAGGACACTGCAGAGCGGGCTGTTGCCTGCCAACGACCAGCTGTGAACAGTGTTGAAATGGGGGCCGCACCTTGCAAAGACAACCATCTTCCTCCTGGGAAGCAAAGCCATTTGAGGCGCCCCGCTGACTACCTGCGTTCTGTTCAGTATATTCCCTTTGATGATCCTCGAATACGGCATATTAAAATTGCACCACCCGGAGGTCTGCAGGACAACATTAAATACATTGACAATGCACATAGTCCCAGTTCCGGTACTTTGCAAGAGAGAGATCTTGAAGTACAGTGCAACAGTGCCTTTTTGGATGCATCACACAAATCCAGTTCTGTAAAGGGAGAAAGAACTTCTGACAGCTCCGCCCACAGCAGCAGATGGTTGGCACCATCCGTCCGAGATCAGGAAAATTGTGCCTTGCTGGACCAAAGAGACAGTTGTAGCACAGCTAATCACAGCCCCTGTAATGAAGCCAGCACAGAGTACACAAAAGGCAAACTTCTTGTAAGAAACTCACATATGGACAGCACCTGTGAGACCGTTACAAAAGTGAAAAAGTTTGAACCTGGAACTGGGATGCAGAGCAAAAAGAGTTCAAAGAAAAAAATGAATGAAACTATATTTTGTTTGGTCTCTATCCCAGTTAAATCAGAATCAAATCTGCCAGATACAGATAGGAACAACAACATAACCCAGAGCCCTGATAAGAACGGGTTTGATAACAATGGGGCTTTGCAAGAACAAAGTCTCTTAAGTATGTCTTCAACTGACTTGGAGTTACAAGCTCTTACAGGAAGCATGACCAATAAAAATGAGTTACAAAAACAAGAGCTGTGGAGACCAGAAGAGTTCAAACAAATGAATGACCTCAGATTTATTCAGCCTGCAAAACACAGAGAGCTCAAATACTCTGGCTCCTGGCCAGGTGATCAGTACAAAGACCAGCAAACACAGACCAGTTTCTCTGAAGAGCCTAAAAACCCACAGATTTTCCATGGTACAAAGCCTGGGCAACCCAGCAGTAACAAACCACTGTCTCCAAAGCAACTAGGATGTACGGCATCCACAGCTGGGTCAAAACAGACAGGGTCACCTTCTGACGACAGAGGCTGCAGACAGGGTGCTTATGGCATGAAGGGGCAGATGTACCTCAGCCAGTCCAGCAACAGCGCATTTTCAAGAACTGCCACCTCCATCCCACAGGCCTCCTCACCAAAGGGCCACCAGAGCCAGCCCCTGCCTACCCAGGAGCGGGAAGCTGGCCTTCCTCCCAGGGCTGATGTAGTTAAGGCAGAAGCAGGAGCTCCTTGCAACAGTAAAGAGCTGTTTGGGCAGTTCCTTCTGAAGCCTGTCAGTCGCCGACCCTGGGATGCAATAAGCGAGCTAGAAAGTTTTAACAAGGAGCTGCAAGGGCAGGAAGAGAGCATGAGCAGTGAGGAAGACTTGGAAAGTGCAGGAGCTTCTCCACAGCCATGTGCCCTTCCACAGAGAAGGTCACCTAGAAATGGGAACCAAGAACCAAAACGTGGTGGGAAGTTGGAAACGGTTGTGCCAGAGGTGCCTGTATTTAAGTCAGGGAGAGTTAAAAGTAAGTCTGAAAGTTGGAGCACAGGGACAGAGCATGGCGCTGAGATGGACTGCGTTGGCTCTCAGTGCTCTTCGCAGCCAGGAGGGAGCAATGAAGGAGTCAGACCAGCAGATGGAAGTCTGATAACAGAAATGAGGACGGAGGAAGCCAAGAATAGAGCAAACAGCCAGCCAGTTCGCCCAGGACCTATCAAGAGATTCTTGTCCAGTAGCCCAAGCAGCTCCTACCATGGTAATCCTTTCAATAATCCTGTCTTACAGGAGATGAGCGAAGACCAAAATTATCTACACTTTGTTAAACTGAGCAAAGGTGCAGCTCCCCAGAATGATACAAAATTGGAGAGAGGCTCAGCAGTATGCTTGTCCTTAACTAAGAGGAACCAAGGGTGCTCTGAGCCAGATTTGAGGGCAGTGGGACTTGATACAGCCCCAGGACCTGGTGCTAGCAATTCTGATCACTCTTCAAATGCAAATTCAGTGGAAATCCCTGTGAATGAGTCCTTGCAGGCAAGAGCTGCAAGAATTTTAGGCATAGAAATAGCAGTGGAATCTCTCCTTCCAGATGACCACGTTGGGCCCCAGCCAGGCGCAAGGCCTGCAAGCGATGCCCACGACTTTGGGTCATCAGCAGAGAGTACTGTAAGTGGCAAAGAAGGAAAAAAAGACAGTTCTTATGAAGGCAGACGTAAGTGTGGTTGGACAGAGAGCGCTCTCTTTGTTGGAGAGAGGGACCGATCATTATACCCTGATGAATGCCAGACCACTCACCAGGAAGGCAGCAGTAAAATGTTAGTGAAGGAGCAAGCTTTTGAACAACCTGTGAGTCCCAGCCAAGGTGGAGACCAAAACTTGGTGTCCAAACCAACTGTGTGTCAGCACTCAGAAAAGAGAGTGAGGAGCACCTCAAAAGTGATAGAGACACTGCAAGGCAAGCTCACGTCTCCACCAAGCCGGACTGCCATGGATCGCTTAGTGCGAATGAAAGAAGTCGACTCTGTGTCCCGGATGAGACGTCTGAGCATAAAAAGTGCAGACTCAGGAGAGGAGGTGGATGAGGAGAAGCTGTCGAAGGTACATGAGGAGAGAGGAAGCAAACTGGCAACGTCAGGGGCTGTCTCCAAGCGTGTTATCTCTCTCAGTGAAAATGGATATTTAGGTGGAATGGACAAGAAGAAAATCGACAGAGATTTTTCCTTAGGTAAGACCCTACTCTGGGTGATCCAAGTGGGTACGGTTTTCTTATGTAACAGGCACAATCACTTTGCTTATGCCCACGTAAAGCTGCTCAAATAGTAACAGGCTGTAGGTGGTACTACCCCCATCTGGTTGCCACCCTCTTTACTCTCCTTGTGGAAGAGGTAACATGAGTGATCCTATTTTAGGAAAACTTACTGTAAAACTAACTTGTGATACTGAAACTCATTCACAGAGACTGGAGCAGTCCCCAAGGTCTGCTGTCTGTCTAATTGTTTCAGAGAACTGCCAGCTTCAAATAGCTCAGTTCAAAGATAGTCACTCTTGTGCCAGTGTTTGGGAACACGTGGTGATTTAATCATAGCCTCTCCTTGAATACCTAATTTTCCATCTCTAATACTTAAGTAGACACATACAGTATCAGAGTTCAGAAAGAACTAAAAATAAAAATCTGATGTTCTTCTGTGAAGCCTCTGGGAAATGGCTACATTAAGGGGCCTGGAAAATTCTCTCTCTCATGAATATTTTCCAAATCACACGTTGAGCACAACTGTTATCCCCAGGTCAAATGGAAAGTTGACTTTTTCAGTGAACACCTTTTTTTTGGTATGTGTGTTTCTCATCTCTCAAAAGCACATAAACTTGGGTAGACCATATGCATCCCTGAAGTAACATGAGCTGTTCTCTCTCCACAACAGTTTTCATATGGCTTTGTACTGAGCAACTGAAAATCAGTTGTTGCCATAGATCTGCATAAAGGGATAAATCTCCCAGGCCACCTGCCTAGTGCATTAAATTAATTGGAGTGAGCCAGTGCATAGTGTGAAAGTTCTTACATTAGTATTAATCTTCTCCCTTTTTCTATCCTCCTTGCAACAGCCGCCACTCTCTCTTGAAATTCACACAGGTTATTCATTAAACTCCACCAATGTGAATCTATTTACAGTTTTCCAGCACAGAGGGACTGAAAGTAAATCGAGCATACTTTAAAGTGAATGTATATATTTATTTCTGAAGGTAATTGTTTACGTGAGTTCTAAGCATTGACTCTTCCAGTCTTATAGCCTTTTCCTTTGCATCTTTTTTATATCCTACAGCTCTGCATCTCTTCCTGCTCTGAACCATATTTCTCTAGAGCAGGTTTTCCAAACAGGCTAATTCAGCTTCCACGTATCCATCAGATCTAGTATGCCCCACATGTGTCTCATATGCTTTCCTCCCTTGGGGTTTCTGCTGGAGTGAAGAAAATAACTGTTGTGGTGACATGACTTCAGGGATCTATGAAAACAGATTGTGTGTGTTTTATTGGAGCCTTGTACTCAGTATTATTCTGCGGCAAATTAGGTCTAGTTTTATTCTTCTTACTGACAATACCAGGCTTATGTTCTGAAGTGTGTGCCCACTGCAGTAGTCCCTTCTAACAGCTTTCCCCACGTCTGCATCATGGCTGTCCCTTCCCGCTGCACACATCCAGCACTGCAGGGTAACACACATGGTAGAACAGTCCCCTGCACTGGCTTCCTCCCATCCAAAGAGACTGACTTGCTGACAGCTGCAAGATCTTCACCTTGCCTTAGTGAGGCAGGACTGAAGATTTATGTTTATATAAGGGCCTGATGTTTGTCGACTTTGTTAACTCTCACTCTGTCTTCCAGACTATCTCACTGGTACCAGTGAAAGCCAAAATGAGAACTAGTCTTGAAAAAGCACTGATATGTGTTCCTTTCAGGGAGTAAATATTTCTAAAGTCCATTCTGTTTGGAGTGAGTTAGGGTGATGTTAGTCTTATAATTGCAGACTGGGCCTCCCTTAGAGGCTCAGAGGCCTTAGAAGAAACAGGCTTTCACATGTATAATGTAGTTTGGCAGATGAACAGTCATCTCAGAGTAAGAGCTGATCTTACTATGCAAATAGTGCCATTTGAAGAACATCTCCAAATGTTCCCAAATGCGCTGGATGTTTTTTTTCTTCCTTGCTGTTTGAAGACTGCTTCCGCGAGGCTACTAATCTGGCCTTGTTTCTGTAGAGAGCATTGCAAATCAGCTTAACCAAATGCTGAAGAAATGCTTGTGCATCAGTGTGGGAATTCCAATATTTGCCCTTCCAGAACTCTGATGTTGCCATGAGTCTTCCTGACAGCCTGGATCTTTGGGGTCCTTGGTTTAGATGCTGAAGATCTGAATAAGCTTTTAAGGAATAATCTGGGCTGTGCAGTCTTGTGGCCTGAGTTTCTCACCCCACACCCTCAGTGAGCTCCTCCAACTGGTGGTGAGTTCTCACAACGTGAATGAGTCCAAAAACTGGGCCAGAGAGACCTTGGAGAACCTAGTTTCTGAAATGTTAATCCATTTTTATTCTTAGGTCAGCCTTTTGCAGAGCGGTTCGGAACTGTTGTGTGTTCTTATATTTTAGATGGAGAAAACGTTTGTAACTGCAACTGAAATAGTATCTTCTCACATTGCCAATGCACTAAGCTTAGATGCAGCGCTGTCCTGAAGTGCACCAGCCCTCAAATGCTATGTTCCTTTTGAGTTTTTGCATTAATGTGGTGTCTGTCCTTGAAGTTTGGAAATACCAGCAGAGGCTGAACAGTGATAAGCAGCTCTGAAAACATAGGCGCTACTGGCACAGACTCCTCTCTTGGCTAGCCTATCAGTGTGAGGAGAGTGGAATTACAGATCCCGCCCCAGCACCCACTAGGGCCAAAGTTCTTTCATAGCCAGTCTCTTGATATGCATCTGGATGCTGCGGAGGGACACATATAGAAGTAAAAATTTCCCTCTGAGGATTTTTATGCTTGTTTGAATGAAGACGTTCACTCATATCAATTAAAACTCCTCAGGGTAAACATTTTACTCTCAAGTGTGATATTTATGGGTCCAACTATTTTCATGCTTAACTTTTTAAATGCAAGTGCTATGGGGGTATAGCCTGCGAGAGGGACTTCTAAGGTTAGCACAGATCCCAAGTTACACAGGCACAGCAGGTAGCATAGGCTGCAGTGCTGGGTTGTCCAGATGCCTGTGGGGATACAGACTCCTCTGCAGCTGTGCATCCCAAGGCGTGTGGGGTAAGGCAGGCATGTGCAGGACAGGCAGATCTCAGAAGGCAAAGCCCTTTCATTGCAATCCTCTCCCAGAGTCACAAGGGTGTGGGATGAAAGAGAAGGCTTGTGTCTGTTCGCTGCATGGCCAATGTCAGAAATGCAAAGTGAGGTCTATCCTGTGACCTAACAAGAGGTAGGCTTAAAATATAGGGCAATGTTAGTAAGACATAGTAAGCTTTAGGGAATGATGTTCAAACCATGAGCTGCAGTTTTGCAGGCTGAAGTGAGGCAGTTTGACTGCTGTGATGTGATACAGCGACGCTTTCCATTATGCCACTGCATGAATCTCAAGCTGAGAAAGCACAATCAAATAAAAAGATGCTGAAAACTGAACTGTATCACTGAACCAGCCTTAATCACCCCACTAGGAAGTATGCGGCATTTACTTAGTGTTCAGTGTAAGGGGGGCAAATCTGGTGTCTTTCAATCTCAAAGCATCTGGACACTAGGAGCAATCATTGAGCAGTCAGTGAGCTTTCTCCTACCCACACAAGATTTCCCAATTATATCTGCATGCATTTGATCTGAGTTGCTCCTGAGTTCTACTGGTGCAAATACAGAATTTGGGTCAGGAGTGTATTATGTATCTTTAGGGCTGTCAGTCCAGTGTTAGTTTCCCTTTTCTTCATATAAAAATTAGGGGAAAAAAGTCTTATTTCCATGGCTCGCTGCTTGTACTGGTGTTGAAAAAGTCCCACAATACATTATTCGTTGTGTTTTCTTGTCTTTTTCAGACACATATGACCCCACCAAAGTTGAAAAGGTGTGAGATGAACAGAGAAGAGAATAAAGATGCCTGCTCTACTAAGAATGTTTCCCTGATTTTTTTTTTGCTGGGTGCTTTTTGTTCGTTTTTGTTCTTTGATGCTTGGAAATTGCCTCCATTTGTGGTGTTCATGGTGTACTGATAATGCCTTTACCACTGCCACTAGGAATTAGCTATTCATATCTGAGACTGTTGCGGAGACCGCAGAAAATCTGACTTCTACATTGGAACCATCTGGCTTTGTAGCATTAAGACTTAATGCCTACAGTTGGCAAAGAGTTTTTATCTGAACAGTATTTCAGTCTTCAGCTGGGATGATGAAATGCATGAAGTGAGGCTTTTGAGCTTTCTCTTTGGTGTAGATGTAAACGTGGGAGATTAGTGAAATGAGTTTTAAAAGAATGTGAATTTATAAGCTAAACTTCTAAGTCTCTACAGTCTAAACATTGTTTAACTTAAGGGATTTTTGGCCATAAGCAGAAAGTGCTGCTGCACTAAGTGGGGGAAGGAATGCGAGACAATGGTAGCAAAGACTGATTGTGAAATTATTTCTGACTTCCAGAGTCTGAATTTACTTGGATTAAATATTTACTTGCCACCTAGAGAGGAGAAAAGCAAAAATCCCAAAGCTTCTAAGAAATGAAGACTTTTGTAGTACATTGTACAGAACGTGTAATTATAGTAGCTGGCAACTAGTGTTCCTGACCAATGCAAAGTATACCACTGGCTGTTTTGCACTCAGTATTACCTATTTTTGTTTTGCTGTTTAGAAATTCTTTATATGAAAGAATAGTAGCTGGTTTAAAATAGCCCATTTTAACAAAATAACTATATTTCTTGTTACAGAATACTATCTATTTTTCTACGATGTAAACAATTGCTAACAAGTGGCAAGTATAAAGAAGTATTATTATTATTATTATATTTTAAGAAGACTTATCCCTCTGAGTGAAGGTGACCCAAGAAGATTTCACTTGTATATCTTAATGCACACTCCATATTGCCCCATATTCAGTAGCGCTCCCTTCTTTTCTGAAAAGAGCCATCTGTGTACGTATGTATGTACGACAGGGTTGATTTCTACTTTTTGGCACTCAAGCCTCGGATCGTTCTTCTTGGAGCAGCTTTCCGAAACACAGCTGAGAACCGTCTGGGCCGGTGTTGCTGCCATAACATTCCAGTGACTGTGCTTACCAAAAAAGTGGGTTTGGATCTCTGTCCCGGTATCTTTGAGCAGCTCGGATGAAATACCTGTTTCTTTCTTTCACTTAACTTCCTTTTACACATCGTGGTTTTGGATTAGGCCAGTGTATTAAAAGAAATAAGCCTGGGTTAAATTCTTCCCTACAGCTAACTGATGGTGCTGGGGAGGAGTTCAGATGTCTTCTTCAAGGCACATAAATACATGTCTTTAAGTGTATGTTATCTGCACACACAAATGCATGAACTACGAAGTATATAATAAAGCCTATGCATTCTGCTCTTTGATACTGAATTAGCCTGCGTAGAATCTGTGATTTTAAAGCCTTTATGTTCATTTCTGTGCATTGTTGGGTTTTTTTTTTTTTTGTAAGTCCCTGTTTGCTAACATTCTTCAGATAAGTTGTTCATGTACATCACTGGTCCGTTCCACCGTCTTCTTTTTTGTTGTCGTTGTTTTGTAGCGTAATTTTATTTTCTAAAATCTAATGTCTTTAAATATTTTTTCCTGAGAAGTCTGTAATCCGCAAAGAACGATGGGGAGAAACACTCATCCTGTGTTTGACTGAATGAATTTCTTGTCTGTAACACGTGATTCTGTTACATATGGACTATTTAAAGCTTGTTTGAAAAGAAAATGTGGCGTATAATTTATTTTATGAACTCTTGAGCATGCTGCCTGGCAATACTTGCTGACAAACTTTTTCTGCCATTCTTACTACATTCACCTTTCTTTTCAAATAATCACCAGTAGCCATCTAGGATGTCTGGGAGCCATTACATGGTTACAAAGCATCTTTCACCACACTAACTCTGTCCACAAAGAGCTACTTCCAAAAAAAGAACTGCTTCGGCTCTCATCATCCCACCTAATTGCAGAGTTGAGGGGCTGGCAATAATTTGAAGATTTTAATTCACCCTTGGTTTCTGGAGAACTGTAAGTTGTCATGTATCGCTGCTCCTGCCACCTTCAGTTCATGGCTGTGTGGAAAAAGAGGTTTTTTGTGCATTTTTTTTCCTTCTGATGGGGAGGGGTTGATTGATTCTGCAACACATCTGTTTCATTGCTCATATCAAGTAATTACTTTTCCAACACGTGTAAGCATCCAAGACATCAAAAAAAGAAAATAAAATCAGAAAAGATAGGAAGAAGCAATATTGCAAAATTGCTTTTAGTGGGCAAGACTATGAGAAATAAAAACCTAGGAAGTTAGTAAGCTTTATTTTGCAGAAATGTGACTGACCGATGGTTGAAAGACTGCAGTTAGTTCTGCTTTAAAAATGGTGTTTTTAGTCTAACTGCCCTGGCTATTCCATGCCATTATGCATACCAGTAAGAAGAACACGGAGTACAGCTGTATGAATTATTGTGGCTTAGTGTTTTTACAGTACCTGTGCCATAATTAAAATACCAGCTATTTGAATGTGCTGGGAAATGCCATAAATTAACATTTTTCCACCACTTGCAAATAATCAGCAGAACGCTCCTTCTACACCAGATGTAGTTAAAAAATAGAAAATGATCATTTCCAGTGCTCAGTAGGAGCATAAACTGTCATGGCAACAGCTATCAGTGGTAATGGCAGCTGCAGGAACTCAGGGCTGAGTGGATGCAGAAGAGGAGGTCGTGGGGCCTGTTTGTAGTGCCTCCTGCAATGCAGCAGTGTCACTGCAGGACTCTGCATTTACATTTATTCTCAGGAGGGAGAGCAGAGCTAGCTCCTCAAAAAGCACGTTGTTGGATTGCGTACAGCTTGTCTTGCTGCTCTACTACTGGAGCTGGGGATGCTGGGGTTGGATGGTAGGCTGTCAGAGTGGTTGGTTGGGATGATACCGGTTTCACAAGCGTTCCCAGAAACTGATGCAAAAAAATCCCCACAAACAAACCCAACAAACGAGAGTCTGGGCTTAGCCATTTTTAAAACATATAATGGGGAGACTCCCCCGGAGATGGCTAGCTCAACAGCCATCTCCTTCCATTTACTCTCTTGAAATCCACAATGGATGGTCAACTTTCAGGATTAGCAACAGTAACAGCACTTAGTGGCAGTGCTAAGGTACCAGCTCTCCTGCCTGGAAGATACAGAGTGAATCCAAAGGTTGAGGCTCTTCTGTCCGAGGAAGAAGAGTCACCAGTGAGCTTTGTGTGCTACACGCCAGCTTTGCTCACCTATGCTGAGCAAGAAAATCATGTCACTGGCTTTACAGCGGGGAGGTGAGAAGTGAGGTGCTCGGGGACTCACTACCTGAGGGAAATGGCATTTTTTGAAGGTGAAAGTGCTCCCTCGTGTGGTTCCCCTGAGCACGAATTAGAACACTGCAGGAAGAATCGCTGCTCTCTACACCCACCCGCTCCAGTCCTTGCTGGAGGCACCCTGAACCGGGCAGAAGTGTGCTCCGAAGTGTGCATTACAAATCCCACTGCCATCACAGCTAAATATGGTGGGATGAGTCGTGCAAAGAAGAGAGATCCCTTTGCATGACTCAAAATCATTGGTAATTGAAAGGCCCAAAAAAGCATCACTTGTCAGCTAACAAAAACAGCAACGACGACAAACAACAACAAGAAAGCTTTCCTTAAGCATAAGAAGGACTGTTGTATTTCACACCACGGCTTCTACAGGAAACAACTGTGTACTGTTTCAAAGCCACTGTTTCCTTCACTCAGCTCCTGAAGGAAGGTGTAAAAATGAAAGGATGTTAGGAGCAAAGATTCTATATACTGAAACAGCCAAAACCTTTGAAAAAAGGAAGGATAGAATGTGCTTACAGTGGTCGAGTAATAAAATTAATCTGTCAAGTGTGCACCCTTTGAAAATAACCAGTCCTGTCAAGCTTACTCACATATAAACATTTGAGTTTAGTAAAATATTTGTTTAATATCACAAATCAATATTAGTCAATATTCTGTTGCCTTTGGCACACGGACAGCCAGCTGAATGTTAGTTTTGCAGTTCTGGACCTCTTTCTCACATTTAAAATGACATTTTCTTCACTGCCCCTTTTCAAAAGAAAAACAAGTGATTGGGAGAACAGTAAAAGTGAGAGTCCTGCGTTTCAAATGACAGAAGTTCTTGCAAAGTGGGCATTTTGTCCAACTTCAAGATCTGACTGAGGTGAATATACCTGAGAAAAAAATCTTTACTTGACAGGAGCCAACAGTGGAAGTAAGTGAGACAAAACTGCAGGGTCCCGTGTTAAAAGGACTGGAAAGAATTGGTGACTTATTGGCTTTTTGAATGATTTCTGTAAAGCTGTCCTTCTGCAGGACAATGTTGCTTTGGGGAAGGATGAAACACTGTCCTAATCTCACTCTACTGGCGGTAAACCATAATACTGTGGGCCTCATTTACTGGAGTGAGATTTACTTACACGCATAGACCACAGCATTTAAACTTCTATTCTTCTGCATAGCCTCAATAAAGGATCAAACTGGAGATTTCATGAGCTGATTATTCTATCACTGAATCCATTAGAGAAGTTGGGAAATTGTGACTTAGTGCTGCTATTCAAACTTGCATGAAAATGTACACCGCACACACAACCCCCTCCAGAACTAAACAAAAGCTGTTTACCATCAACTCTATTTTTAAAGGAAAAAATGTTTCCAAGAAAGAAAAAGGGAAATCCTGATATCAATAGCAAAGCCCCAAACCACAGTGCTATCTCCCACCCATGCAGAAAAATATGTTTGCAATATGGCTTGCAGAGCTGCACAGCAGGGAGAGGGTGAAGGGAACTTAAGTAAGAACTGACCGACACATGGCTGAGATTAGAAATAAAAATGAAATTTCCCAGCCAAGAGAAACCACAATAACATACAGAGCATAAATGAAAGAGGAACTTTCCACCCTCAACAGCAGCAATCTCAGCCTTCTTTCTAGACCTGGACTTGCAGAGAAAACAATCAGAACCATTCCAAAAGCTGTTCCTAACCTAAGGAAAATGAGAAGATACATGTGCTAGACGGAGTATTGGTATCTGTCTTTGTCTTTACACACTGCAGATAACTCTCTTCCAAGATACCACGGCCTAACTCCAAAACTAATACTAGCTAATTTCCATGGATTTCTGCTCCAGGTAGCCCAAGGGAAGGGTTGGAGGGAGAAAGAGAGAACAGGATCAAGCAATTACAATAGTATTTATATCAGAAGATGAATGTGTTAAGAGTTTTCTTTGTATTTTTCTCCACACAATGCAAATACTGTGTTTCTGTGCTTACATGTAAACTGAAGGGAGGCTGTTGTCCAACAGGAGACATTCTCCAAATAAAGATTTTGCATGGATACGCTCTTCTGTGATGCTGATGTTGTTATCATGGAGACAAAATGGAGCACGTGCTCTGATGTTTGCACTGCCTTGATAAAGATAAGTATATTGGTGAAGTGTTAAAAGACTGCAGTATTCTCTAAGGGACTGCTATTTCACCGCAGTAAAACCTGACATTGTGACTTGTTACACCACAGGGTACAGACATTGTCTTTATCTCTCACATGTTTACTTGCAAAAAAATTACTTTCCACATCCACACTTTCCGAGATCTTCACAGTCACCGGGTCACATGTTTCCAAGCTGAGTTCTTTGTTTGCTACCTTTGAGGTATGTTCTGCTTCCATGCATGAGCAGGTTCCTCCTTTACAGCCTGGCAACCAGACATTTGCTCTGGGTAACCCCACCATGTCAGAACATTTTCCATTCCCTTTGCACAACTTGATATGAAACCGGGATAGTTTACTTTGGCTATATTGCAGTAAAGAATGGCATGCTCTGTATCTGTGCTGATAAGACATCAAGAGAGCTAAGCTATTATTTTAATATTAAACAAAACCACCAACAACTCACTGACAATAGTGTAAGCTACTCATGGTTAGAATATGCAAGTCTGTTTTTTGTCACTGGCTCACAAACAGGTTAGACCTCACTGTGGGGCCCACACATGCTGTGGAGAAACAATGAATTAACCTTTGTACTCTTCTCCTGTCCCAGATCTACCTGCGGAACATGAGACCAGCCACATCCCGGGAGGCTGCACGTGGAAATAAGTTTGCTCTCCTTTCCATCAACCAACCACTCTGATCTCACCCCATCTTCTCTTCCCTGGCTTCTTCAAGTATTAAAGCCTCAAGTCTGGCATAATCCCAACTACCATCCAATTTGAATCTACAAACATTCTTGTTTTCTCTTCTGGAGGTAGGAGAGGGCAGACATCCAGTTCTACCCAGCTGCAGTTATTTCTTTGTTCTGGTACCCTGAGACCTTATGCACAAAGCATGGGGCTGGACATGTCATGGAGGCCAGCACACAGAGCCCAGTACTCCTTCCAAGCAAATCTGTAAGTGCTCATGACAACCCTGCAAAACAAGTGAGCAGGAAAGGCAGAGGTGGCTAAGAATGAGCGGATGCTGCTCAGCCCTCACTCAGGTCTCTTGCTAGGGCAACCAGAAACCAGCTGCAAGGCTCTGCACCCCCTCTAACACCAGCTTTGGAGCCAGCAGGTCACTCACCCCTGGTCACATTATCCCACACAGCCCTGACTCTTTGCTAATCGTGTAAGTCCCCTTGCTCTTATCTTATTCAACACACATCTCATCTTCTTTATCTCGCTCACTGGCCTCTTAGAGCTCTAGAGCATGTCTGACCTTTGCTGGGTAGTGGCGGTATGCATGCCCAAATTCAGTTAAAGCTGTGTTATCTCTCTCTCTGTTCTGCTCTGAATCTTCTCAGGGGGAAGACAAACAGCTGCTGGGAATCCCCTTGTGTGATTCATGCAGAGGTGCTAACACCAGCCCAAAGCAGCATCACACCTCGGGGGTGATGCAGAAAGGAAGGGGGCAGATCAGGAAGCCAACTCCTTCGTTTTAACCCCTGAAGTAAAAACATTTATTGTACAGATAATCAAGACCAAGGCAAACGTTTGCCAAAAACAATAGGAATAAAAACCTTAGATCCCTGTGAAGGGCTTTATTTCACCTGAGCCCTTCAGCACTGTACTTAAAGAGCTGTCTGTATCTTGCTTTGCTATTGATTTAACACCCAGACCTTGGGACGGACCGGCTGGTCACATGCTGCCCTGACTGGGGAGCTTTAGCTTCTCCTCTTATCCCTTTGCTTCTCCATTCAGACTATGGAGCATTTACACTCTGTACTGCCCCAAGTACAGCCCTTCGCCTCAGTTTGACTACAGCTGCAAGAACAACCAGTCATGTGAAATCCACTGAACAAACAGCACAGTGACCTAGCCAGCTGGTGTCATATGAAGTGGTGAGGTTATGACATCTTGTGGGCAGGAAGGCCTGTCATTTGTCCCACTTTCTCATTATTATCATAGCACAGTGTTTAGAGTATAAAGGAAGTCCTCTGCTCTCCCAGCAGTGGGTCACACTATAAATATCCAGATGGCACAGGACAACGAGGGCTGTAAAACTCAGGATGTGGGTCACAGGACGGCTGTCTGCTTTCTGTCTGGGAGAACACGATAATAAACCCTTGCAAAGAACTCCGATAACACCACTTGAAAGGACTACAAACACTGTGAAAGAGATCTCTGGCTGCTGTAAAATGTTACTGCTCTCTTCACTTTGTGATACGCTGCTTTTCTTATTTCCTTCCCTTCCCAGCCCCTTCTTGAGCATCCAAGGCTGAAAAGTATCCACAACACTTTCTTCACTTCGTTTTAGCTTTCAGGTCCTTTTCCTCCTCAATGCAGACACACATCTATGTTCCTGCAGCACCCTCCTTACCCTAAGCAGCTCTCATACAAATCAGTTACTCCAGTCATAGGCATCCTGAGGGATATCAGAGGCGTCCCAGAGGGATACTCCAGTCATAGGCATCCATGCCAAAAAGCAGGGAGGGTCCTTTCCCCTGCCCTGAAGAAGCACACTGACTTCAGGGAGGTGAGTCAGGACAGAGACCAACGAAGGCCTGCATCATTTTCCTATTTTTAGCACACAGATTCCTCATGTAAAAATCATCATTTGTTCCCCCGAATTCATGAGTGTTGTCAGCTCTTGTAGTAAGAGGATGTTCATGGTGAACGTGTGCCTTTTATTTCTGTGCACTTTTTATTTTTCTTACCAAATGCTTATTCACTATGGTGCTGGTGTTTTAATAACCCCTGGACAATGTTTATGGCAAAAGATTTAAAAAGAAAATTTGGGGGAAGAGGGAATAACAACACAATTACAGGTACATTTCAAACCCTCACAAATACCCTTAGAACATCTTTTTTCTTTCCTTTCCACGGAAATCATATTTTGTTTTTTGATCTGCTTACATCCCTCGGTTCCACCCACCCCATCCTTCACACCACAGCCACCAAACTCTATGTACAAACAATTCCGTACAGCAACGGATCTCTTCCAATTGAAGTTACAATTCAGTGTTTGGTGGCTGCATTTATAACCACACAATTTTGCTGACTGATGAAAAATCATATTGCTAAAGCAATCTTATATTGCTAAATCAACTGCATCAGCGAGGCCACAGAATTTCATACTACAGGTTCACATTTCACCCAGATAGTGGTGCAAGGTGTTACTCATGTCTCCGAAGGTAAAGGAGATTTATTTCCCTTTTTTTATTCTCCATGAGACAGGAACTGCCCTCTCATGCTGAATCAGCAGGATATGCCCTGTGACACAGCCTTTAGCTGGCTGGAGAGCTGTTAATGAGTCTAAAAATTACATCCCACCCGAGCCCCCCTCCCATCAGTGAGCACAGGGCAGGGAGGGAGCTGAGCCCCCACTGCACGCAGCTGTGATCTGAGATAAGTGCCCCGGGGCCACCTCCACCTCCCTGCAGCAGGGAAGACATTTGAACTCCTGGACCCTTCCTCAATTCAATCCCTAGCTGACAAACACACAGCAGGCAACTGGAAGAAAAAAAAGAAAAAAGAAAAAAACCAGAAAAACAAAGTACAACCCATCCCAGTGACTCAGTTTCTAGGACTTCTGACCAATTTCCTAAAACTCTGCCTCAGGAATTTTTTTAGGCACTGTCTGCGCTTTTGAACCATACAAATAGTTGAAAGAGTTCAACATAGCAGTGGAGCAGTGAAGCAAAGAGATTGAGCTGAGAAGGGAAAGAAAAAGCTCAATCACATGCAGACAGTGCAGCAAAAAACTACAAGTCCTATTCAGGGAAGTCACTTCTTCAAAGGGGCTGCAGCTGACCCCTGTCAGCCCACAAATGGACCTGGAGTGGTGCTTTGCCTGCCTGTCCCTTTGCAGGTGGTCAGTGATAATCCCTCTCTGACGGGTCTGATCATGCTGTGCAGCACAAACCCATGGCAGGCCCTCTCGGTGTCCTCCTGGAAGACTCTTCTGTGCTGCTTGAGGGTGAAGACAACAGGAGAGAGAAAATCACAGCTGTGAATTTAGCTTAATTTCTGACTTCCAAGCACCTGTTCTCCCTTCCTGTTGTTACACACCATGCCATGACCTCTTCAGTGGCCCAGTGGCCTGTCAGGGAGCTGGCTCTTCTCTCTGCAGTCAGCCCAGAGCACCTCATCAGCGGTACTTGGAGCTCATTTCTCCATTTCTTCCACTCTCCTTCCCACACAGAGGCCAAACAGCATGATGAGCTGCTACAGCCCCTTCCTCTCATGGAGGCCACATCCCCACACCACTGCACAGCCGAAGAGCTGGCAGCCATCAGCAGCCACAGAGGGTTTGAGACTGCCCCGCTCCTCCGTCACTGCACTCTGATCCCATGGCAAAAGCTGTAAGGAAACACAGGGCTTTCCTGCACCGTTTGTGAGAGGAGATGGGCCATTTTGTGCCGCAGAGCCCTGACCATGGGCTGTGGGTCTCTGCTGAGGAAAGGCTGCCAGTGGATTTGCCACCATGGTGGCTTGTTTGTTTTCTGCAGAATAAGGACACACCGTGAAAAAAAAAAAAAAAAAAAAAAAAAAAACACCAAAAAACCCTGATCTTGTGTTATTGCCCCCCCCCCTTTTTTTTCCTTGGTGTTCTTTACATGTAGGAAAACTTGAGAAGAAAGAGGCTGCCCAGCTCCTCTTGGCTTCTTCAGGGGTACACAATCTCCCATGTCTTTCGGGGTAAAGGAGCTCTGGAGAGAGGGCAATATCCTGGCAAATTCACGCTTTCCTCGCAGCCTTCTAAAAAGCCGCCGTGCCGCCCGTGAGGAAACTCCGCGGCTCCGCCAGGCGCTCAGGGGCCCTCGGAACCCCCCCTGGGCCGCGCCGGGCCGGGCCGGGCCGCCGCCGGCGGAGCCTTCGCAACAGCGCCACCTGCTGGCGGGAGCGGGCGCTGCGCGGGCCTTGGCGCGGCGGGAGCAGTGTGGGACACACGGGGACGGAGTTGTGAGGCAGCCGCGGGATGCGGCGGGAACGTTCAGGGCCGACTTGGGGTTGAGTGGGAGCTGGTGGGCTCCGAGTCCTCATAAACGGGGGCCTCATAAACAGAGTCAGATCAGGGGAGGAATGGGAAAATGCTGCGGGGCAGCCAGCTGGTGCTGTGGCACACTGTTAGAGGCAATAGGAGGCTGTTTTCAAAATCAAATAACCACATCTTCTTGCCACCTTCCAAATCCTAGCAGCCAGAGCTCTGTGTCTCCTTTCATACCAGGCATCCTACACCCCTGCTCCCAAATATGTGACCCATGATCCCATTTGCCTTTGGGCAATTTACAACTGAATGGTCTGATCTCTGTCCTGCGGCCTCAGACCCAGCACAGGCAAATTTGACATTTCGCACTTGTGTGGAAAATTGCTTTGGGGCAGTGAGTAAAAGGAGAGTCTGTGAAGGATGGCTTTATTTTTCATTACTGATTGTGTTGAGATGGCTGGGAAGGGATTAGGGAAGGTATCTCGATGCTGGAGGAGGAAAGCTGTGTCTTGGTGTTTCTGTCATGGGGAGCTGCATCCTAGGATAGCTGGGAACACCCAGTGAACAGAACAATCAGTCCTCCAGCTGCTCTGTAACCTCACCCATCACTTACATGTTTTTCTTACATTTTGAAAGAGTTGTTGCTGAAATAACCCAGTTTTGCCTTGAAATTCACCTAAATCCCTGTCTTAATAAAGATTTTCTCCAGTCTTTGAACTGAGCAAACCCCTCTGCTGAGGGGAGATGGACATTTGTATTCAAATGTGTCAGTAGGTGAGCTGGGAAGAGGAATGAAGGATATTTCAGGAGTGCATGAAGATAATTTTTCACCCAAAATTCTCATGGAAAAATATGTGGTGAATTTGACAATAGGTTCTGTGTGCTTTTCACGTTATAAAATGGATGTAGTTCACCCACTTTCTTTTTGAGAAGCATTTTGAGGTCTCAAAGTAAGAAAAGACTGTACTAGCACTGTATTTCTGTAAGAGTTTTCTGTTTTTTCTCATGTGTATTTCTTCAAAAAGAGCATATTTCGGACTCCCTATACATTTTCCTGTCCTCACAGGGAGATGGGTAGTCTTGGTTCCTTTTCTGGTGTCACAAAAGCCAAGCAGGGCCTTCTCATTACCTGTGCTGTGCCTGCCTGGCTCTTTAGACCATCCTTGGAATTGCTGGCCTCTTTCAAGTCACACAACAAATCCTTTTTCAATGTATACAAATCCCTTTGGCATCACAGGCTATGGGAGGGATATGAATGCCAAGCTCTTCAATCAACCTGGATACAAAGACGCCAAATAGCTATCTGCTCCTTTTGTGTCTCCTTCTCCCCTCACCTTCTAATCCTGCCTATGATAAAGCAGAGTATTGATTTAAAAGGACTGTGAAGATGGTGAAAATACAGTTATAACTGCAGAACCAAAACTGTAGAAATAAACAGATAATGACTTCAAGTCACATAAATAGAAACTTCTCTTTTTTCAAATGAGCGTTAGATCAGACTCTCCTCCACAGTGCTCCAGGAGCATTTATCTCATTTTCTTCTGAGCTGACCAGAGCCAGAGCACAGGTTGTCCTCCTGGGAAATGCCTGCCAGCCACCTCTTTCGAACAGACATTTCTCAAATTGAGTCTCATTTGACAAGAAGAAGAACAAAAGAAACAGAACACCCAGGCTATTCACTAGTTGCAAACAACTAGGCTGCACCCTTCAAACACTTGGATGCAGTAGGGAGCGAACATCTCTCCTAAGGAAGTTGCCACAGGAGTCCTCCTTCTTCAAACACATTTGAAGGCCAGGTTTAAGTGCAACAGCTGTGAATCTCACCCTTCGGCAAGCTCCCAGCACCCGCAGGCTGCTTCCTATTCAAGCCAAGCCAGCTGCTCTAAAGGGCACAGAATGGTCTTACAAAGGTTTTTTGGGGGCCAGGTTTATTTTCATAAAATTAATGTTGTTTAAGCCCAGGTTCTTTTTTCTTTTTTTTCTTTTTTTTTAAGATCAAAAGCCTAATGCTTTTCACTCCAGCAGCGTCTGTCTTTTAATGTGCAAGCCAGTATTATTTTAAAGATCTGCACATTTTCAGTGAGCTCCTCTCTCCTGCAATGCAAGAGACTATAGGGGAAATGTATATCAGTGAAAAGCAAATTCAAATGAACTAATGTAAATCAGGGGCTTTGAAACAGCATTTAGGTTGATAAATATGAAAGTATAGCTATGTAGAATTAGGTTTCTTAACCAGAACCTTATCTGAGTTACTGTTTAGAGTTCCCACATTTTAACCCTTAGAAAGGGAGAAGCAGGTAAAGAGAGGCAATGCTCACACAAAAGAAGTTAGTGTCGAAATAATGCTTTTCCTTTCTCTTTCAAATAAGGCTTCCTGCAAGTAAACACCAACATTTCTGAAGTGACCATCCACAGGAGGAAAGCAGCTGATTTTTAGGAATATTTGTTATCACTTTGGTTCAGTCTGTCAACAACTATAGTCCATGAATTAATCCTACACATTTTTTAGTGCGGAACAGAACTCTAGTGACTCAATCTGAGCATACTGGATATTCACATTAAGCAAGAGACACTATCACTTTCTGGTTGTGGATTTAGTTCATTGCAACTCTTGGTGTCAGTCTAATCTCAGTGAATGTCTTCAGGAAAATGTAGGTCTTCATAAAACATCAGTCCTACACTTAATAGCTTTGAACCCTGCGTGGAGAAACTTTTGTATAGATGTTATATCGTGTGCCACTTTGAAGAGGTCTAGCAGTGCTTAGCTGCTTGCTATAAATCCTAGTCTTCTTTGTTTATAATTTCATTAAACTTTTAAATATGTTTGGGCAGTAGATTTTCCATGTCATCTGTTTTGGGCTTTAATCTCAACAAATTGAGCTCCTTCCAAAATTCAAGTTCAGGATGGAAAATGCTTTTTTTCCCCCTTGTGTCCTGAAATATTTGAGAGCCCCTTGGTGGGTCATGGCAGCTGGGGACAGTTCTTTCACCCTCGGGAGATGGCTCACAGCGTGGCAGAAGTGGCCATAGTGCAGAGCCAGAAGAACAGCCTTTGAAACACCAAAGCAGTCATAAAGACACACTGACAGATTGTGATTTTAGCATCTCCCAGAGCACATCCTCTCAGAGCACATACAGAAAGGGTGTGCACATCGCTGCAAGGAAACACATGGGCAGGAAAGAGTACCATCCCCAAAAAAGTGAATTCTCCCCATCCCTCTGCTCCCACACCACGCAGGGAACATCATTCAGATAGTTTTTGGAGACTATGGTAGCATCATGAACAGCCAGCAGGAGCTGTGCTTTGGGCGAATGAAGTGTCATGCTTGAAAATCCTGAAAAACCAAGTGTGACACACTTCAAACTAAACACTCAATTTTCTAGCAGGCTTTAGCTGTCATGATTGATGTGGGTGAGTTAGGACGGGATGTTCACTCACAGATATGCTAATCACACAGACTGCATTGAAAATAATAATTGTTTTCTACAGAGCACAGACACTACAGGGATGACTGCAACAGAAGGATAACATGACTCTGTCATTCAAAAAGCTAAAACAGTATAATGACCTTATTTCTGGTATTGCCTAACTTTTGAATACTTGACTTGGCACCCTTTGTATTGTTCTTTAAATAGGGTTTTTATATGAGATAATATGACTCTGACAGGCTGAAAAGCCAATTATTAGGCAAACTTCTTAATGTCTTTCTAACTTTACAGTTCCAGCACCCAGCCCTGAAATTGAGCTGTCAAATATGATTGATCAAAAACTATGGTTCTTAGCCATCATCTGTGGATTCCTAGAACAGCTCCTGAGGGAACTGTCCAAGTTAACTAACTGCTTGTTGTCAGCCAGCTTACATTTGAGAAGCAGGGCCTTCCACAACACTATATGCTCTTTAGGGGTTTGCGAATGAAAATCATGGATTTTATCATAGAATCATAGAGGAACAGAATATCTCCAGTTAGAAGGGAATCAGAAGGTTCACCAAGTCCAAGCCCTGGCTCCAGACAGGACCACCCAAATCTAATGCCTGAGTGCACTGTCCAAGTGCTCCTTGATCTCTGGCACTCGGGGCTGTGCCCACTGCCCTGGGCAGGCTGTTCCATGCCCACTGCCCTGTGGTGCAGAACCATTCCCTGACCCCCCGCTGCCCCTCCCCTGGCACAGCTCCATGCCGTTCCCTCGGGCCCTGTCGCTGTCACACAGAGCAGAGCTCAGCGCTGCCCCTCCGCTCCCAGCGATGTAGGCAGTCATGAGGCCTCCTCTCAGCATTAACCTTTCTTTTGTGAATTGGCCACAAACAAGTTATGATCATTTATAACATTTTGCTTAATCACAATTACTCAGTGGATAGCTCCCATAACTTCTTGATCAAAAGAAAGTTTGGAAGTCTATGACTAGTATTCAGTATTTGGACGCTGACTGAGTTCATGAATCACAAGGATGTTGTTGCTCCTTGTTTTCCCATTGGGCAAGAGAAACTTAGCTGCAAGTTTTCTGCCTGATCACTCCTATTTGTAGAATTCTAAAGTTGCCCTTTTCTGTGAACATTTCCTATTGTTACTTAAAAATGTACTGCTTGGCTCAAACAATAGACCCTGTCAAATATAGTGTGCATTTGAACACCTGCATGGCCTCTGGAAACTGATTGCTGGAGACACAAGAACAGCTTAAATTAAAGGCAGTAAATGCTTCACCTCACACTTTCTTTTTATTAAAGTATCTACAAACTCTTTGGCCTTTATGATATTGTCATAGTAAGTGAGCGAATTAATTGTAAAGATGTGCATTAGTATTTCCAGAAAATGTTTTGTATGTTCAAGATCTGGAGAGGGAAATTGCTTTGGTTGTGTATAGGACAATTCTGGAAGAGATGTGTGTCACTTATAGGTCACTACAGCATATCAAATATTGCAAGAGCAAATGAGCTATAATGAAGTATTGTAAATCAAAGCATACAGCAATTTCCCTTCTTGACTGTTCTAAGTCTTTTAACTCCTGGGTGTAGTGGATTTTGAGCATCTCCAAAGGGATAGTTACTAAGCTGTGCATTGCTCACTAGGTTTCTCAAGTACAAGATTGCCTTTTATAGATTTTGAGAGACAAAACCCATACAAATTAGAAACCTCCATAGCTGTTGTTGTTGCTGTTTTTTTAAGTAACTTTTTTTTTGTTGCTGTTTTTTTAAGTTTTTTTTTTCTTTTCATAACAGAAACGTAAAACGTTCAGTAAAGAAACTGCATATTCTACTCATTTTTGTCACATTCTAAACTTACGGGCCAATAGTCATAAACTGTTTTAAATACAGGAAAGGGAACTGGAAGGGTTTTGGTCTGTCTTCCGGAATTCCCTGTCTGGATCCAGCTCTTGTGTTGCTTCTGCCTGACAGATAGCACTCTAGGTTTCAACACTGCTCACATTCTTCCACGTGGACAAAAGGAATTAGAAGACTGCAACTAGACCTAAAGCAGAAGGATTTCATCTCTATCAGGGCTAGCTGCCCTGGCTTCCTTTGTAGTCAATGGAAAGAGGCAGGGTACTTTGGGGTCATCCTTTTTAGACCTCTGTTTTGGGATGAGAAATGGCATACTCAGGACTCCACAATATGAGCCAAATATTGTTTGTTATTCCATACTCACATCTGCCATGTCTCTCCATGGTCACTGTAGCTTTTGCTGTATTTCCAAGTGTAAATGGAAAGTCACTCTAAGTATAGAAAGACACTGGGGCTTCAGCACTTAGCTTAACTGTTCTCCCACACAGAAGAGGTTCCATTCAGGAAGCAGTGAGCTGTGGAAGCTGGGGCCCTTCTGCTCTCTGCCACCTTCCCTGAAAGTGCTGAAGTACACAGGAAGGTAGCAGGAGCAGAGTGGTGGACAGAGCATCTCAACAGCCCGAGCACGGTCACACGTTGCTGTCATGTCTCCTGGGGCACCAGCATATGGAGGGACGTGGCTTTTTCCCCCCCCCAGGTCTGTATCTTGTTTCTGTACTAAACTAATCACACTCCATGAACCTTTCTTGTATGCTCTTCCCATAACTCTTTTTTTTTTTTTCTGTTGTAAATCACATGCACAGTGCACTGTAGAGCCCCATTTATGAAAACAAGATCCGTAACAAAACCCTCTTAACACCAGTAAATCTTCTTTTAATGAATTGGACCTGTAGCTTCAATTACGAAGCTGGGCTATGACGGCTGCAGAATGAGCCATGCCAACAACAACAGTGAGGCAGATCACTGTCATGAGGGTGCTAGGAGAGTTTCAGGAAAGGCTTGGATGCTCCCTCCTTCCCTTCAAGCACTTTCACATCTGCAGTGCATTACATCCCCGTCCAGATGACTTCACTGGGATCTCCAGTGTTCTCAGGAGTATTTACATGATCAGAAAAGAAACCACTAATTTATCTGTTCAGTCTTCTGCATAAATATACGCATAGCCCAGTGAAACAGCTCACATTTATTTGTTTTTCTTTGTTTTCACATGGACCTACCCTGGATTTACAGTTTCACAGTGTGTATAAAGAATTAAACTCTTTAATTAGATTGTAAATCCTCTGAATCATATCTTTACCCTGTTTTTGTGCACTGCATGCCATCAGAGACTGCTCTCCTTCAGCATTATGAGAAATAGATGGAGCACCTTCAGAAGCTGGGCAGGCCACTTATGGGTAGGGACAGATCTAGTGACTCTCAAATGGCCAGCCAGTAAGGAAAGGCTGCAGATGCTATTTCTATCCTCTACCTTGGGTCTTGGGCACAGAGAGAGGGGCAGAGCACAGAGCAATTGCTTCTCCTCATGCCTTCCTACTGTCCTCTGTGATGGGCTGGAAGGACCCAGCGGGTGGTTCTGAGTCAGGCTTTGAGGGCAGGGCCAGCGGCAACCAAGATGGTCTTCACCCGTCTTGTCATATTGACACAAACCACAAGATTTTCCTGCCACCTGCCTCATTTGTTGGCATCTTAGAGTAGCTCTCTCAAGTCATCTTGATGCTGTCAGACTCAGAATAGCAGAGGACCTCTTTGGCTCCATTCAGTTTTTAGAGGGCCTATGCTTATCCCGTTCTTTGTCTACTCCTGCTGCAGGCTGAGTCATGTTGATTTAGTAAGGGAAGTTCCCTTTAGGGATGGAGAAATGGAGGAAAGCAACATTAAAAGAATGCATTTCTCTTGCTGAAGCATTTGGCCTGGAGACACATGGTCCTGTGGACTTCCTCACTGAGCTGCTTGTGTATGTAGGGCTGGTGCAGTGTACAGGCACTCTTGTGTACTACAGAGTACATGATGTCAGGGTCGGTGACAGAAACAGAGACCTAGCTTGCTAAGGAGAGATCACTGAGGAAAAGTGCTAAGGTCGTTGTGCATCCTTGCGTCTCTTTCCTCTAATTATGTGACCTATTAGAGGTGGTAAAAAAGATATTGAAAGGATCAAAAGGTCCACCACATTCAGTTGAAACCGGGCTTCTACACAATTTTAGAGTTCTAGCCCTCTTACTGCTTTTGTTTCTGTGGAAGTGCCTGGATTTTAACTTTGGGGAAAAATTCAAGAAATTTGGACATGTTTTATTTAAGGATAACATTAAAAAATTCAAGATTTCTAATTGATTCTTGCAGAGATCCATTTCTAAGCAGTCTCTTACTTTAATTCCTCTCCTGCAGAAATGCCCATTCTGATTAACCTTGCCTCCAGTCCAAAATCAGAGTGCGGTCCTGCACAGAGTTGCTTGGCTGTCTACGTGTCCCAACTGGGGAGATGTGGCTGGTGGATGCCAGCACACCGTGTCCTTGCTGCCTTCCCAGGTGCTCACACTGCCGGGCAGGGTTGGCTGGAGCAAAGCCACAGCCATCGCCTACATAAATACCCAGGAGCAGTAGAAAGGCTGCAGATGTTCAAGTTCCTGAATGGCTGCAGTGCTCTGCAGTAAGGCAAAGGAGAGGTGTGTGGGTGTGTATGCTGCATGGCCTTCTGATGCTTGGGAATTTGAGGATGAATATTTCTCTCGATTGCTTAGTTTCTAAAAACCAGCTGGGAGCATATCAGTAATGTTTGGCATTGCTCATGAGTCCAAAATGTGACAGTATGTATGCTCATTGTCCATATATCCAACCCTAAATGATCTGGGCTCAAAAATGATTTTGCTGGTTTGGACTTGGAGTCAACTGCGTGCCCCAGGAGAAGGTTTAGGGTTGGGTGTGGCTGAGAAAGCAAGAGAAAAGCCCCTAGGACTGCAGCCAGCTTTAGTCAGAAGAACCACATTGTTGTTGTATTACAGCTGCACGGTGTTCTCAGCTATAAACCACACTTCAGACTCAGGCTGAAGTAGATTCGGGTACTGTAGAGATTCACAGAGAAAAACAATTGACAAAGCCCACATGAGACAGTGTTTGGAAGTCCTTTGAAAGCATTGTTTGGCCAGCAGCAGGGTTCTTTTCAAGCTCTGCTGTGGTTGCTACTCTTATTTCTGAAGGTACAGCTATACAAACAAGTGACTGTGGGGATGTGCATTTACATCATATCGTGTTTTCCACAGCAAGGTATTGTACACAGCTTGTGGTGGGTGAAAAGTTGCCTAACTTTAAAGGCAAGTTTGCTCTAAGGAAAGAGCCTGCCCCTGAGAATCTGCTATTAGCAGCTAAACCAGCACTGTAAATCCACACCTGCTCTCCATTTAGAGTAATGTTTTCACAGCCATACACCATGTTACTAATGCACTTGCTAAAGGTATGGTTTCATGGATGGAAGAAGCAGCCATTCAGGAGGTGCAGTCCAAACATGCAGCATGAGCTGGGCGTTAGAGATGGAGGCAGAATATGAGCATCCAGCTGGGGGGAGGGGAGAGGATTCCAGGGTCAGCACCACTTCACAAGCTCATACATTTTCTTTCTCCTCTGTCCATTACTTGGATAATTCTGTCCTGCAAGATGTTTTCCAAATGATTCATCACCTGGTAATCCTTTAATCAAAAAGAGGTGGACCAAATTCTCTGTCTACATCATCATGCACTGTGCAGTTACTCACATGTCGGCCATTTCATCAGCATGTGGAAGGAACAGGGACTTGCTGGAGAAACTTGCAGCCTGGCAGGAGAATGGCTCCTGCACATCTGCTGATCTCACAGGGGCACTGCTCAGCTTCCTCATGTAGAGAGGCCACAGGTTCCGTGTGGACTGTTTTATAGACTTCAGTCACAGACTTTATCTATTACCCTCTTTTACAGGAAGAAAGGAGAAATAGTGCACTAATGGGACAAGGATAGCCCTATCAGTCTATCCATATTCCCCCACAGCTAGATTTCTAGTGCCTATAATTCCCTAAGTTAGTGACGAGGTAAAATAGTGCCAAAGAAATATGGGCTAAAGCTGGCACTCGAGCCAGCCAATATCTGGGTAATAATTCAAAGTGTATTATTCATGAACGCTATATTAGTACTCGTGTTAAGTCATTATAATTCTTTCAGTACCAATGTCTCTGCCTCAAATGAGAGGTGTTTAATATTAGCTGCTGTTCATCCCTTCCCAGCCAAATAAAATCAGTCTTAGTTCATTCTGTCTTGCTTAGATCAACAAACATGGAACATAATGAACTCGCCCTGCTCTCTGACTTATCTTTCCAGGATGGCGAAGGAAACACATGGCAGCAAAGCATTCCCCAGCATTTCCTTTTGACAGCACGCCCTCCAACTGGGGTGAGGACTGTCACAGCGCTGCAGGGTGCTGCATCCTCCACCCACTGTGCCTTCTCTTTCTACCGCCAGCTGCTTTGGAAACACAATATGATGCTGCTGTGGATAGACAGCTTTCCAGAATGGCTCCAAGAGGACAGCAGCAGCTGCCTCCTTCCTGCCCTGTTGTCCCATTGCAAGGGTGTCTACTGGCTTTGAGACTGGGGTACTGCTGGGCTTCATCTGTGCAAGCAGCCCTCCCTGGTCCCGGACCAACACCCAGCAGTGGGAAACTCATTCATAATGATGGAAACAGGAAATTTGGGTATACCTTCCCCCCTCTCTATTAAGAGGGTTAAAACAGAGCTCTGGGAATGTTTTTGAATCATGGAGGCAATACCAAGAACAAAACCATACAATAATGTCAAGTTTTACTGATTAAATCTAATTTTTTCCCTGCTATTACTAGGAAATTAGAAGCAGGCAAAATTATCCATCATGTTATAGATAACTTGGCTGCAGAAATATGGCATCAGCATATGCTGAAAAGTAAAAGCTAACGTGATTAGTAGAGTAGTAATTCTAACAACAGACTTGCCTGTATATGATCCATCTGTTTAGAAAGCAATGTCTTTGCAGCAAAGACCAGCATTACTATGAATCTGTAAAGCAGGTGGCATAGATCTGAGCATTAGACTCAAATCTGGTATTGCAAAACCAGCAGTGATCTTTGAAAATATTGGTCTCTCTGAGGAGTGACCAGGAACTGATGCTTCTATTTATGCATAAGGTGATGATATCTGCGTTTCATTGCACTGAACTGGATAGGCTGATTTGGATCCAGCATTCAGATATACCCATCCCAAAAGTAGGTGTTCAAAGTATATCATAGTTCCTGGAGTTGAAAAACGCTTTGATTACAGAACTGGTAGTCAGTGCTGTGTGTGCTGTCGTTTGAATAACACATTGGGCACTGGCTCCCTGTGCCTTGAAAGACTGGGCCTGTTCTTTGCCCTTGGTGCTTCCCAGGTGCTTGAACCTAGTAGCACTGTGGAAGGAAAAGAAGGACCTACCTTTGACAGGTTATGATGCAGCTCCTTTGGCTGGGCAAAAGAACTGATTAAAGACTGTTAAAGACTTGATGCTCAGTATGGGTATGATTATCCCCACTACATTACAGTGCTTTTCTTTTTTTCCCAGGGAAAATGAAGAAATTGCATCCTACTGAGTTTGGGTGGCTGTTTGGCAGAAGAAGGTCCATAAAGAAAACATTGTCAGCAAAGGTCCTGTGAAAAACAAACCTCAGCATCCCTTTATCCAAATGGGCTCATTTAATCATGTTAAATGTTTTCGATGCCTCCATGAGTGTATGACAGCTGGTGTCCCCATGTCACAGCAGACTGGGTTAGGTTACAAATTATATACATACTGTCCCCTGCTAACCTCCTTCACGTGAATCCAGCTCAGCCCTTCCAAATCAATTTGGCTACAATATTTCCCAGCCCAGTCTTAGTATTTCAACATAAATAACATTCACTGTAGCTCATCCATCACAAGATTCTCCTTTCCTGGTGGGATCCATTGCTTCTCCAGGGAAAGGCAGTGGTTTTCCTGCTGGCTGCTGGCTGAGGCAGTGTCCCATGCCCTGGGCCATGTGTGCGTGTGCTCTGGCCTGACCTCCTGCAGTCACCAAAACGCAGCTCTGCTGTGTAATGGTGACAGTCCCCAGTGAACCACAGGAGGCCACGAGACCTTCCCATCCATGGCCTCTCTGTCATTTTAATGTCATCACATTTCATTATTTCAGGCTTTTTTTTTTTTTTTTTCCTCAAGTCCTCCTTTGGGAGGAATGTGATGTTCACGTTGATCATTTCTCTAGAAGTCATAAATATTTCTTTCTGCACAGAATAACTGCTTGTTTCTGCTATCTTTATGTATAAAGCTAAGGTTGTACAGTGCAAAGACCACAAAAGTAAAACAAAAGAGCTTTGTGAATGTGGTCATTTAGAGAAATTGCTGCCACAGCTAAATGAAGCAAAACAAAGTGAAACAAAGCTGCGGGCAGGTCAAGAAAAGTTCATGGTGAGCACTCTGAGAACCTCAGCCGTGAGCCCTTGCAAATTCAGTGCGCGGCTTCTGTGTCCCTGGGAAGGGCCATGCAGCACAGCAGGGCTGCACCTGGTGCTCGGCCCTCTTCAGCTGGATGTGCTCCAGCTTTTCCAGAGCCTCATCCAAAAATCAGGCTGCTGGCTGGGGTTGGAGCAGGTGAGGATGGGTGACAGTGACACACAAAGGCACCAGCACTTCTCAGCTTTGTACAAGTCCACGCTTGCTTTTGTGACCAACTTCCTGAAAGCTGATAGTGCAGCATACTGCTGTGAGTGATGGAACACGTATCTCCTGCTTTTCATCTCTTGAGCTCTGAAAGAGCTCCAGGCCTGTTCTAACAGGGGCAGAGGCTTAGTTTGGTGCTCCAGCTGCATCCCTGTAGGCTCAGAAAGCCACACCTCCTTGGGCCTACTGCAGCAGCTCAATGGAGAGCAGAGCACCTCACGTTTGGCATGGAAGCTGGTCAAGATTCTTTTCTTTTCCCTTTCAGACACATCACCTCCCCATTAAATAACATTAGAGGATTTCTGGCACCCCTGCATCATGCCAGACTTCACTGGGTTAGTGTTCAGGGTATGGGGCAATTCTAAGCCAAGCTCAGTATGTCTCTTGCCCTAGTCATCCTGAACAAGAGAGGAAAATGCCACATCTGTTTGCAAAATGAAGTCATCTCAATGGGCAATAAATGAAGCAAGGCACACTCCATAGGAGCTGGCAGTTATCTTCTGCTCCTCTTTGATTTATTGCATCCACAAGCAGCTGAGCACATCGATATTGTGAACTAAATACCAAATGGATACAACTTTCAAGCTGAGGTTTCATCTCTCTTGTGTTCAAACCACAGCACGCAGCTGACGAGGAGGTGTGTGGTGTATACCTGTCTGCAAAGTCACAGAACCATAGAAGTCCACACAGAGCTTTTTCTTTGCTCTCTCTGTCAACAGTTTAACTTTACTTCCAAGACTGCTTGAGTCTTTAAGATCAGTATTACACCATTTGCTGGGTGAATGGAAGCTGCTTAAAATCCTGCAAATTTACACTTCCTTGCCAGATCTGTTTTTCCCTATGGCCTGCATAGCCTGTGCTACCACTGTGCCTCTTAGAAGCATTGAGGCCAGGTGCAGTTTCGCCAGCGAAAAGGCCATTTAGAATGGAAAATGATATTGTATGTGTCCCACATGTTTAGCTCTAAATAATGTGAGAAATGCTCAGCCTCAACACTGAAGATGTCAGATACATCTCTCAGATGGTGTCTTGGGAGCCCTGGCAAGCCACAGCAGAGGGAGTTTACTTTGTTAATGCTCCCCTGACAATTGGATCCATGTGTGCATACACGACACACCATGTCTTGCTTTCAGCTTCAGGCTTGTGAGAGTGGTTTGTGCTAAAATTCAGGGCATGTTTCAAAATATAAAATAACAGAAAAGTAAATCTTACTAAAGCTTGATACTGTCAAATGAAGGTGCTGAGCTGGGAAAAGCCAGTGTGTCTGTGATTGTGCCACTCTCCTGTGTCTCCTTGTACGTCCTGCACTGTGACAGAGCTGCTGGTTTCACAGACACTACACTTCCTGTAGGACTTCCATCTCACCCAGGGGACATCAGACTATCATTAATTAACCAACAGCTAATCAGGGGATGAGTTTCATCCTGTTCCTTGGAGGTGGCCCAGCAGCCTGTGCTGTTGCAGGGTCAGAGCACATCCCTGCAGCTGGAGTTCAGAGCGAGCTGCCATCACCTCAGGGAGCTGGAGAGGATGGCCCTTCCTCCTGCCTCCTGCTGGCCTCGTGCCCCAACAAACACAGGTCTTCCTCCATGTCTTCCTACCATCCTTCCTCTCCCTTCCTTCTCTGTATCATCTTCGGTAGCAAGCAGGATGCTGCTTCCCAGCCCTTGCCTCTCTGCTGACACAGGTGAATCTGCAGTGGCAAAGCCAAATGGCAGCTGCAGCATGTGGTAGCTGGAGGAGACTTCCCAGAAAGGCTACAAGAGAGGTTGCTAAAGTTCACAGGGAGCTGAGCCCTGTATGTTTCATTTTAGCCTTTGTCTTGGAAATGGATGAATTCATTTTATTCATTGATTTTATACTGCGGTCTCTGGGTGACAAAGCCCACTGCAGTGCCAGCGCTTGACTACAGCCTGTTTCTGAATGGTGATGGAGGTGAGGCCATGTAGCTGCCCCTTCCTCCTCCCACCTGCTGCCCTGTCACCCCCTGTCTGTGCCCAGGAGCCTGCCATGGCTCTGGTGTGGGATTGGCAGTGATGGGGCACATGGGATGCTTCCATTGCAGGGATGGTTTCCACCGCAGACATACCAGGGCTCACCTTCCTTTCCTTAGGCTCCCTGGGCTGCCAGGGAGGCACAGAACTTATGTCTTAGTGCAAGAGGAGGGGATCCCAACCTAAATAACTGCATAAAATGAGAATGATGTTAAGAAAACACACCCAAAGGTTTAACCACTAAAGTGAAAAAAAAACCCACATTTCATCATCACAATCTTCCTAATACCCTATAACACGGTTCTCCATGTCACAGAGCACAATAATTTCCTGTTCGGCTTCACTGTGTGAGCACACCCAGGGACAGGAAGGCTGCAGCAGGAGGTCTGGGCTCTCCCCTCACCCCAGCCCCCAGTGCAGCTCCAGTGTCTGCTGCTCTGCTCCCAGCAGCAGCACGCTCAGCCACCGGGTGATCCTCTTGAATCACTTTTTAACCAGCTCAAGACGACTCCTATGGCAACAGCCTTGTTTGTGTTTGAGTAATGTAGGGGATTTCTAGCAAAGCGGTGAAGGGAGAGGGAATAGAAGACATTTGGCTAAGGCTGCTTGCACAAGTAAAAACCAGATCTCCTCCACATCTTGCTTCAGAGTGAGTTTTTTTCCTCTATAAACATGTAATTACCATTTGCTTTCCGTGCAGACGACTCTTTTTTGCCACTGGGGTATTGTGTTTTACTCTGATGGAAGCCAGCCTGCCCTGCAGACCAAAGACACCGTCCTCTACATGCTGCAATGTCTGCAGGCCCCCCCTCTGCCACAGCATCCTGCTGCCTGTCCCACCCCATGCCTTGGCACCTGAGGTGTGAAGCTTGTTGTGCACAGCAGAATCCACATTGCTGCTCTGCTGTGACAGAGCTATCTTTAGGCTCTCCAGGAACTGCAAATGGGTTTCCTGAACTAAATCAATCTGCAGACCTGATGTGCCCCAGGCTGCAGGGGTCTGGCAGCTGGGCCGAGTATGGCACACCCTTTCCCCTGCCCTTCTCTGTCCTCTCCACTCGCTGCTGACCCGTGCTAAGGTTCTCAGTGCTGAGACAAGTTTGGCTGAAGCAGAGATTTGCACCTATGCAGAAGGAATGCAGCTCCTGAGGTGCTCTCCTATTTTAACCATCACTTGATACCCACTTGGATTTGCGAAAAAATAACTGCCCTTCATTGACCTCTGTAGGAAACATGTCAAACAAAACAATCTCTTCTACTGCAAGAAGCAGAGCTTGGTCTTAAATCCATATTTTTATCCCAGAGATTCAGTCATAAGCTGAGCCCAGGGAAAGGACTGTGATTTTCATAAGCTGTTGTGGAAAAGTTGTGGATCTGGCTACATGGAATGTTCTCCATGCCCTCAGGATACTCCCCTCTTCTTGTGGTGGGCTGGACACTGCAGAGCTCCTTAGAAATTTTGGTCTGCAGGACTTAGGCCTGAAGGATTCTATATGATTTCCCCATATTTGAGAAGTATAAAGATCTGGTTTTAGCCTGTGCTTTTATCTACTGATAGTTGTGGGTTTCGCCATGCAGTATTGATCCCACAGAGATTTCATAGTTAGCAGCTTGCTTCAGATCTCTTTTCTCTGAGCCTTTTCTGCCTTCTCTGTAAGGCCCACTAACATCCATTTTATGGAGCAGTGAGGGATGCTCTTGGCTGTCAGACACCAGCCCTGGGCTGGTACTCAGAGCATCATCCAGGGCTGTTTGCAGAACTGGGTTCCCACAGGTTGGCAGCATATTCAGAGTGCTCACTGCCAAGCAGAGCGAAGGGCTTCCAGTGCGAGACCGCGTTTCATAGCTGAAGTGTCAGCCCTGAAGATAGCTGCATACTCCTTTATTTACAAGTCACTGGCATTAATGCTAATAATTTATTAGCTGCTCTGACGTTGTGGTTCAGATAGGATTTTTCAGTCATAGAGCATTGAAACTGAAAAATGCAGAGCATCCTCATCCCCCTCGTTTGGTCCAGCTCTGTGTCTCTTCTCATGCTAAAGTATAATTGCATTCTCCATCTACCAGACCTTGTGCAGTCAGACTAAGTGTGGGTGATATTTATAAGCCAAAGGTATTACCGTTATGGTCGTGTGAATTTTGAGCAGCACAATTCTATTCACCAAAGTGCAAACTCACCAAAATCAGGCGATAGGTTCATTGGAGTTCAAAGGTCAAAGGAATGGTCAAGCTCTACCAAACTGCAACATTTCCCATAAATAAAACTGCTGCAGTGCATCAGCTGGCAGGAACCCAGCGCCTAATCTGTCCCATCACTGCCTGGAGTGATAGGGACACCACAGCTGGAAAGATGCCGTTCCGGGAAGCAATCACATCTAGTCTGTACATTCATTCTTGGAGATTTTCTTTGGAGTTCTGTCTAATCAGCTTTTTCTTATTGTTGTTTTTAAAAAATCTTGTGACTCCTGCTCCAGTGATCCGGCCAACACCAAGGGTGAGGGGCTGAGAGACTCCAAATAAATCAGACATGAGAGCCAATTGAAAGGGGGTGTTCTTGGCAGGGCTCCTCCAAAACACAGAAACAGATGTAAAGAGGCACAGAGGAGCAGCAATGCCTCACTGCTGCTAACAGAGCCCAGCAGGGAGCTGGTTAACCCCGCACTGGGGCTTGCAGGCTCCAGCCTGGCTGGCCTGGGACCCAGAAAGGCAACGTCAGCACATGCAGGAGTTAAACTGGCTCTGGTCAGAGCACACTGCCACACACAACATGAAATTTGGGGCATATCAGGGATTCAGTAACAGTCATTTTCCAATGGCACTGAATCTGGGGTCTCTCTTGCTGCACAGCCTATGTCAGCAAACTCTGTCCTGAAAGGAAAAAAATAGGAAACAAGTCACAAGACCCTCTGCAGCAGAAAGGTTGCTGCTGCCCTCTGACTACTGCCTGGAAGAATTCCCATGCACTCGAAGAGCCTGTGGTTATGTTAGTCATGTGGTGATGAGAAAAGAACCTGCTGGGGGGGCGAGGCTGGCGGGGCAGCTCTGTGTGACTGTGCCCCCTTTTCCTTCAGCACCAGTGTGGAACAGGGCAGAAAGCAGCAGCACAAAAGCATGGCAGCTCAGGTGTGCCAGACCAGCAGGGCATGAAGATGTTGGCACCCTGCAGCAGTGGGCACAGGAGCAGCTTGGGCACCGCGCACATCTGGAGCAGAGATACAGAAGATGCTGTATGAGAATGCAAACAAAAGGAGGTTTGCTGTGTAACGCTTCCCGCTTTAGAGGCAATCCTTGTTAGAAGAACAAGTTGTCACCTGCAGGTTTTGCTTCACTGCTGTTTCACCAAACTGCAGATCCTGCACGTCTGAAATACTCCAGTTTTGTGAACTTGTTATCAGAAAAACTCTTGACTGACGTGAAAGATGTGTTCTTGCCTGTTTGGGTAGAGCATCCTGCTGCAGTAATTCTGCCCAGATGAAAACAAAGGGCACTTTCTAATTGCTTAAGCAGGAAAGCAGAACAAAAAAGCATAAAATATTCAGTGGGGTAAGCCATGCATTAAGGATAGCATTTCCGAGCACAGTGTCATGTTCTTGTCCTAACGCTCGGCAGCCACTGTGGTGGTGAGTTTTGAAATGCTGATATCCACTTAGAAAACTGAATTCGAATTCAAAATATTTTTTCAAATGGGGAAAAAAACAAAAGGCTAACCGAAGTTTGTCCCTATTTTTGCTGAAAACTGGACATTTGGGTAAGGATTTCTCACTCCGGTGAGTTACAGGACCATGGCTTGCCTATGTACCTGTGGCCCTGTGGCGCTGAGCCCTGGGCTGGGGGCCATGGGAACAGCAGCACCAGGCTCTATCCAAGAGGGACAAAACCTGACAGATTTTGGTTTCTTGTAGTTCCTGGGAGGCCATCGTTCCATATTAAGCCAACACTGTGGAAACTGACTGGCTTTGAAATTCCATTGTTCCCCGGATGAATCAGACTACGTGGGGAGGTGCAGGATCCCTGTAGTAACCAAAGCAGCACGCTGCTGTTCTCCTGGGGAAGAGTCCACACATCCAGACAGGAGAGCATCCCTGCCTCTGCGTTCCTGAGAAGGAAGGGCTGAGCATGGACACAATGGACACGGCAGAGGGGGCAAGGCATGGGCTGCAGCACCGAGCAGCAGTGGTCAGAGGTAGGTGTTTGGCATTTCTGTCTCGTGGTTGTACAGAGCGAGTTTGAAGTATCTATATAAGGAGCAGCTGGTGTGCTTATAATCCATTAAGTCTGACAGGGAACATTAGTGGAAATAATGCTTTCTCTTAGTGGTCTTCCCAAGGTTAGAACCAGTGCTAGAAATGCCTAAATGGAATAAATGGAATAACAGTTACCCCTCCTTCTCTTGGTACACTTGCTGATCTCTCTGTTTCCCCCACCCTGTACCTCTTCTAGTCAGTAACTGCAACTTCCCGTGGCATCAAGGAGGAAATATGGACATGAAGTTTTGCAGAAGAGCCAGGTCACTGTGACAGTGAAAAGTGGCAAGAAAGGACACACAACACACAGATTATGCCTTTCTCCCTGGCTGCACTGGTGCCAATGGTCTCTCCTGCTGGGCGACAAAAGCCAGAGGGAAGCATGTTGGATACCAAGGGATTTAGCTAATAGGAATCAAAGTATGTTTGTATTAATTGCTCAGTGCTCAAATGTGTTAAAAATATCCATATAACAATAACAATCTATTTCATAGCTTATGTATGACTTGATGTTTCCAAAGATGCTGTTAAACAGCAGCTCTTGCTGAAGCCCGTGACAACAGAGGAGAGCCTGTACATGCATAAAACAGCTTGAATGCAAGAAGACATTAGATTTGCTGTCAGAAGTCTCAAAATTAAGTATAGATCTTGGGGAACTGATGAAGTTATGTATTCTAGCAGAAAGTCTGTGGAAGATGCTCTTCAAGGAAGGCTATGTTTGCTTAGATGTGATAATATAACATGGTACTGCAGCCAGGGGGAACATTTACAAGTACAGAGTGAAAAACAGCAGCACAAAAAATGTGCAGGACTTCTGTAGATCTTTCATTATCAGCATGAATGTCATGAGCCATGTTTCATGAGTGTCTAGAACTGCTCCAGATCTTCTCTTTTCAACATGATGTCTCAGTCCTGTTGAAAACAGTTCTGATTGAAAAGTCACTGGTCAACCAGTTTGGCCTTAAAAGTGAGAATCAGAGGGAAGAATGACAGTCCATTAACATTCCCAGGCGTCTCAGCATAGACATCAGTCCAGCTGAGCCTAAAGCCAAATCAAACCGGTGTTCAAAGCAGTGAAACACAGCACAGGACTACTGACACTCAAGCTCATGCTGCAGAGCAACCAACTCAAGCTAAGTGAAAGCCTTTCACAGCCTGCTTAAGGACACAGCACTCAACAGTCCTGCTGGTGTAACTAAAGCAAAATCTCATGCCATAAAAGAGTTGCTCATCTGGGGCCACCAGTAGGGTGGGAAAGATTACCACCCTCAACAGCTTTTCACCTTCCTGTGCCACACATTGCCTGTTTAGCAGCTGATGTATCTGAGCGCTCCCTGACTGACCCACAAGCAGCAGGTGCCTTGTTCAAGCCATCCCCACCTGGTGGTGTCTCCTGCCTCTCCCAGGCTGTCCCATGCCCAGAAAACTCTGAGGATTTAAGCATCTGACAAGAGGCACTTTTCCTTTGAAACATACATATGAGACCTTGAGAAATGCATTTGAAAACCTACATAATAAATGCAGGCCTTCGTAGAATCTAATTGCCTTCTCTTTTGTGACCCTTTGAAACAATTAAACACTCTAGCAAACCACTTCTGTAAAGTTTGTGGAACTTTATGGCCGTCGGTATTAAAGTCATTGGAGCCATTTTTATTAGGGAGAAGTGGGGCTCTGTCTCTTCATCACTTTACACCGAACACACATCAACTCTATTTGATTTTCCGTTATTTCTTGCAAACATGACCCAAGCCCACTCCAACTTCAAATGGGAGAGAAAAGGTCAGAATCATAAATTTCTGACTCTGCTGGGTAAAGGTAGATATTGCACTCCAATCCCTGCTACTAATGGCAGCTGTACTTCACTGCAGTGCGGGCAGTGCAAAAGGGCACCGGCAATGACATCTTTCATCACTCGCACTGAAATGCTCATCACTTACTGTCTCTTGCACAGAGTGCCAGCAAAATGAGATGCAAATGGATCTGTTGACGAACAGATTAAATGTCAGCACCCAGAGCGATGCGTTGTTAGAGTAAGGGCACCAGATACTGCAGAATTGTTTAGAAGGGACAAGTGCTGAGAGGTGAGCAAAGTTGCCAGCACGTTTACTTACTGTGTAAGCACTGTGGTTTGCTTGCCTGGCTCTGGTTCCCTGCAGCCCTCACCTTCATCTCCCATTTCTTTCAGGCAGCTGCATCCCTATGGCTCTCTGTTGGTGTTGCAGTGCAACAGGAGGAGTTAGAGGACATACATGGAGGCACCAAACCCCATGGGGAGCTGTGATTTGGGGGTGAAATGCCCTCTGCTTGCTGAAGGCTGCTCTGAGTGGGGCGGAGAGCCTCTGACAGCAGATGTTGGGTGTTGTGCAACTCAGGGCAGTTCATAGATACAACACTCCTTCTGTGTGCTCTGACTTGTTTGCTTTAGGGTTAGGCTTTTTAATCCCACTGGTATTTATATTGTTTTGCAATGTTTTTATTATTACTCTGAATCACTATCCAGGGCTTGTGCTAAGCACAACTTAATCAATGAGTTTATTCCCGTTTGCTTTTCTCCCATAATAAGCATCTTGAGGCTCCAAGAGCTGCTGCTGAGAGAAGCAAACTGCAAACTTCCCTTTCTTTGATGCTGAAATATGCAGCGTTATCCATGGGGAAGGAGATGGAGTACGGGACTGCTGCTTGTTTCCTCTGTGCCTGGAGCAAAGGAGGAAAGATGTGACAGAAATATGAGCACATACATAAAAGGTTGTACTTGTGATTGACTTAGTACCTTCCAGGCAAAATAATATATAAGCGGGGTGGCAATTAGACAAATGAGCCATTCTTTTTGTAAAGTTGTTATTATTAGGTTATGTTTAACATATGCTCAAGTCTCCATATCCCATTAAGGACTGCTGGTTTTTGTGCTCTGCAAACAAGGTGGTGTATACATAGTGGGCAAGATTAGGCTTATTCCAGTCAGTTTTTGATGAGTAAACATTCTGATGGTATATTTTAATGATGTGAGGGGAGAAACTATCCCAAGAAAGGATGTGAGCCAAGGGGAAAAGCAGCTCCTAATGAGATATGAGCAGCTCTGAAACCACAGGGTTTCCCATCTTAAGCTGATGGATTTGTCACTTCCTCCCTTGGCTCTTTCCCAAATGTAGATGCCAAGTGAAACAAAAACAATAACTTCAGCTGAAAATCTTCATGGATAATGACATTAATCAAACATCGCAATGCGGAGCATCAGGGAAGTATTTCTATGAAAAAAAAAAAAAGGTATAAGATGTGAACATCTCTCTTTCCATAAAAGGACAACGTGTTAAATAGTAAAAATAAAGCGTGGCATGTAAGGAACTTCTGTAGAATTAAACTGGGGTGTTTCAATCAGATATCATCCCAGATGCTCCTTACAGATAATCCTGGAATAACGCCTTCATCTAAAATAATCCCGTTTTGAGATAGGAAAATGGTGGGAAAGTGAGAACCCCTGGCACTGCAGAAATAACAAAACATATCCTTGATAGTTTCCATACTTTGGAATACGTTTTCCATGCAGTAATTAGTGGAAATGTGGTATTTTTCTGAAGAGATTTTCAAAAATGAGGACTAAGTGTGGTATGAAAACCAGCAGTAACCATTACCAACCTAGCACTAAACAAAGGAAAGCTGAAGGAGAAATGGGAAAGACTTAAACTTCCAAGAAGTGGAGCAGAAGTCATTCCCTGATGCCTGGGGAAGCTCCTCCTTGCAGCATCTTGTCCCCAAAGTCAGCTCCAGGCTCTGCTCCTCTGCTGCTCTGGGATCTGAGGTCGGGAGTGTCAGCGTGATCTGGAGCAGCAGCTTCTCAGTCCACCACAGAAGAAACAAGTTCTGTGCTAACACTGCCCGTACCCCAGTGACCAACAGCACGTGTCACGCTCCATGGCAGCTTCCCTGCCCTGCCAACCTGTGCTCCAAGCTCCCTGCATCCAGGAGCAGATGCATTCTCTGGCTCCTCCTGGCTGTCTGCTTCCTTTTGCGTGTTTCCCATGGTGCTCTTAGGGCCCCTTTATTTCTGCTCTCTAAGGAGCAGCTCCATCTGGCTCCTTCTATTGCTTACTCAGTCTCATAATTTCCTGCATGTCTGTCAAAGACCACCACATAGGAGCACATTTGCACTGAAAAACTCTCATTATCTGCAGTAATATGAAAGGGAGTATATAGCTCTTACATATGAGATTTCAAGCAGAATACAAGTCTGCCTCTCTGCCATGGTACTGAAACACTCTCACTCTAGCCCAGGTTGTATATACCCATGTACCCGTCCTTGCAAATGGCTTTGTCCTATACTAAGGCAGTAACTGGAACCTGGTCATCTATAGGAAGATGCTCAAGTGCTCTCTATGCATCTTGCTTCTATTTCTTTTCTCCATGGGTTTGTTCGTGCTTTAAGCCTGACCTCTCTTTCTCTGCCCATTGGTTTCCCTGTGTCTCCCAGTCCAGCCCTGCTTCTCCCATGATTGTACCAAGCTCCCTGCTGGGTCTTCTCCCCAGACCCCTGCTGAAGTCCAGCATCTCTCTCATCATTATTACCTTTTCTTCTTCCACATCTGAGATCATGCAGTCGTGGGACATCTTTTCCAGCTATCCATTGCCGCAGACTTAGCAGTTGTCTGTCAAACCTGCTAGCAGAAGTGAACATCTGTACTTTGATAGCATCTCAGCTGATACTTAGGCTGCATCAAAATGAGTACTGTACAAAGTCAAAGGAAGATGGTCTTTGGCCTGATAAAAAAGCTGCAGAAGGTGGGTCAGTACAAGCAGAGTGCCTCAGGGCAGCAAAAGTCAAAGGACTGCTGTGCCATACTGCACAACAGTAGCTTCTCAAGTGGGAACTTCGGAAGCTGTTGTATACCATAAATTTACAGCCTGCCTTCCTCCCCTCTGCCACTGAGTTGCCGTAAGAATCTCAGCCAAATAACTCAAACTGCATGCTAAACACTGGTTAGAGAACACCACACATAGCATCAACTTACACGAACTCCCAAGGTTACCAAAGATTCAACTGCTCTGAATGACAGTATTTCACAGTGCCAAGACCGTAGCATGAACTCCCACAGGAAATACCTCATCATCTTCTGCCCTCACTGTGCTTCTTTGATGTCATCTTCTCTGAAATGTATAATAACATGTGTGTTGTTATGCAATTCAAATCGTTGTGTACTCTGGAAGAGAGGAAAAGAAAGCAAGTGCAGGAGAAAAGTCCTAGCAGGGAACCCAGGGCTGAGATGTGCTGAGACACAGCGACGATGTGCATAAGCTTCAGCATGGGAAGAACAGAGCAGCTGAGTGACGTGCCAGGATGGATTGCTGACTCTGCTCTGATATGGGAGAAGATACCATTCCTGCAGCACTTCTGCGGGGTCAGCTGTGGCTGAGCGCAAGGCTCTTCGGTGCTGGCAGTGGTAACTGCAGGAGTCAATGAGCTTGTTGTTATCAGCGAAGTCAGAGCATGTTATTAGTAAATGTACATGGACTCTGTGCTTGCCTATAGCACATGCTCGTATAGCCATTTCTGACAGTTAAGTATGTGCTAAGTTTCCTTGACAGAAAACAGAGGTTTTAATGAAATGGCTGCTATTGGAACTAGAGGCTCCTGGACAGAGCTCGAGGGGAAGAACTTCCCATGACCTTCTTGGGGAGGAGATGTTAGTCTTCTAATAGGGGTCCATGCTGTAAATAAAATTCTTACTCTCCAGCATACAGTTTTTTAATGTAACCCCAGTGACTCCAGTGCTGAGCAACTGCATATGTTGTGTGCTGAAATGTATAGCAAGTTACACTCATCTTTCCTTTCAGAAAAAGGAACTTTTAAATGCTATTTCAAAACAGTGAATTTGGAGCTGTACGAGACTGAAGCAAGAACTCCTGTAATGCATCAAATCGCTTTATATCACAGATTGTAATCCTCACGTGACAATCATTTACTGATTTATGCACCCTGTTTAAGCAGCTGACTGCTGGCCCTGTGTATCTGGGAATTCTTACTTCTACTCTACGTGGATTTTGTTTTGGATTATAGCTACATTTATATTTAATGTATTTACCTTAATTTTAAAGCATGTTTTACAAAAGTAGCAAAACCCATAAACCACCTGTCTTTACTCATGGTACTCAGTTCATGCTTAAGGGTGAATTAGCTCCTTATTCAACATTGCTGGGCTGTTTATAGGGTGCACATGTCACTGACCAAGGACTGAGTAAGGAAAGACTTATTCATGAGCTGCCCTACCTGGAAGTGCTCCCCAGCGGCAAGACAAGAAGTGAGCAATGGGAAGTAGAGCTGCAAAGGAAGTTATGCCATCTGTTCTAAAAGCAAGACACAAGTGAGGGAGAAGGAAGGGATGGAAAGACATTCACAACAAGCTGATTCATCATGAACACATTTGCACCCAAACAGAGATAATGGCTTGGATTATGCTAAGGTGCTGCCCTTTCAAAGCTGTGTTACACACTGAGAGGAAGAACATACTACACGCTGTGAACTCCGGATGGTTGACTTCATTGCACCAAAGGCCTTGTGTTCCAACTCCATTTCTTGTTTGTGGTTGGCAAATAAATGAGATATATGTTCTGGGGAAAGCAAAAAAAGGAGATGATTTCAGCAGGGTCCACCTAGAATGACCACTCCTGAAGTATCTGGGATGTTGGCTGACTTCTGGATGGATGGGATGCCCACACCAGCCCTGCAAGGTGCCTGGATATGAAATGCAAACTGTTTGCATGACTCCGGCATTTGTGGCAACTGCCCTTGTGTTCCTGAACAAGCAGCAGCCTTTTGCAGTCTCTGTGAGCAGGATGATTTTTCCCAGGGTATTGATGGGCTGCTGCACCCAGGGAGAGGCACTTTGCCTTTGAAGCAGAGGCAAACAACTTCAGAGTTGCTCTTGTGGCGGAGCAGTGTCTGATCCCACTTGAGTCCTAAGGTTCTACTTCCACCCACCACTTATGCCCTTTTATAGTAGGACCTAAATATGCACTTAAGTTCCTAAAATGTGAAGAGGAGTCCAAGAGAGAAGTTTCTCTGTGAGCTTCTACTATCTGCAAGAAGAAATCCCTCTAAAAAATAAAATAAAATAAAATAACATAACATAAAATAAAAGGGTCTGTATAATTCTTGCTGAGACTGCTTCCAGAAGGAAATGAGGCTCACATAGTTGCACGCTGCCAGACTCCCTTTCGTGCAGACCACATGTTTGCAGTTTGCCAGCCAGTCAGCCAGGATGGAGCAGAATAAGGGTCCCAGAGTGGCTCTTCCTTCCTGCTCTGTAAAACCTAGGGGCTGCACAGAGAGGAGAAACCCTGATCAGCATCTCTCCTCCAGGGAAAATACCCCATTGCGTGCCCAGCAATTATTCCCTGTTTAGAAGGCCTGTTGGCAGATCAGCTCATGCTGTCCCAAGATGATTCTTACCCCAGGTGTTTCTCACAGCTCACAGATGTGACCAGATACTCAGAGCTGTTCTACCCTTCACAAAGGCAGTGCAGAGGAAACAGAGCTGGCATTACCTATGGCTGGACCTAAGCTCTTGGAGTCATTCCTTACCTCTTGTGTAGATTATTGCCATGAGAGTGGCTGCTTTGGTAACATCCTTGACTTGTCACTATGAGTGCTCTAGGAGGTAAGCGAAAGGACTTGGCAATGTTGAGTGGGGAAATGTATTTTCATGGATAAGTAAGAGTAGTTGCAATTGTCATTAGGCTTACTGCAGGTACTAAGGAGAGGTTCTTGAGCAGATGGTTGTGGTCTGTGGTGTTTCACACAACATAGAAGGAACATAGACTAAAAATGGTCAGCACATTATTTGGTCATGTCTTTGTTTCTTATTTTAGAAGTATTATGGCAAAAGAAAAAGATGAAAAGCAGTACCTTTCCAGGTATATAATAGCTTTTGAATACCTGATTTTGCATTTTTATTTCAGCAAACAAAATTCCATTAATCAATTTAATCACTTTCGTTTTAAAAAAACTGTAGACAGAAGGGTTGAAATGAATTACCAAGCTGGTCATGCATGATTAAGAATAATCGCACTAGGAAGGAGTCTAAGCTCTGCTTTCAGTCATACTCTTGAATTTGTTGAAATGCATTAAGTTTATCAGGTACTTTTCTTCTTCACACGCAGGAATAGAAGGAACATTTTCCTTGTCTAAATAGACAGAGCTCTACACACAGTGAGTTTTATTAATTGATTAGGGAAAAAAAAAAGTACTAAAACCGGTCTATAACTACTATCTTAAACAAGAAGACCTGAATTATTTATTGAAGGGTAGAAGAAATGTATGCCTGAGAGGAAAATGCTTTGTCTCTAAGGGAAATGCCGTGCCTCTGTTGGCCCCTGAAAGAATTGTTTCCCATTTGTGCCTTGCACCCAACTAAACATGCAGGCTGTGGCACCAACCGCTTCAGTGCCAGATATGAGCAGCAATCACTGATGTGCAGTTTCCACGTAGCCAGAGATGATGCTTTCCAATGGCCGTCTTACCACAAACATCAGGAAAGAGTGCAGGTTGCCTCCAGAAAATGCAGTTGTGTTTATTCTGTGTTATCAGTCATCACTGTGCAGATGTTGCAGTAGATTCTGAGCTCACATGGGATAACAACATCTGAAAGACAATGATGGTGCTAAAGTGAAAGGGAAGCATGTATAAGGCCCAGCTCTCTTAGTAGGGGCTGTTGCTTTCTTTCTGAAATTCACCCAGTAGCCTACCATGAACAGATAGAGTTTTACTCTCCATACTTAGTGTGACTCACCGATACTACTAGCAGTGTACAGTACTGCTCTACAAAAGAAGTTTCATAAACAGTACATTAGTGTCTCAGTGACATTCAGATGAGCTGTGACCTCTTCAAGCCTCTCTGGTATGAAGGCTCATTACGCACACTCCAAAGCTGCAGAACAGAGTATTCCCCTCTTCCATTCTTTTGTTGCGACTCCATTATGTTCTTCTGAATAGCTTCATGCAGTGAAGAGCTCAGCTAAAATGCTTTTCTTCTAACCACCTCCCGAAGACATGACCACAGCTGCAGATGCAGGACAGAAGAAACCTAAGAAACTTTTATCTCATTATTGCTGTAATCTGAATGCTGCCTCTGGATAATAATTATCTCTCTAATATCTTTTTAACTCACATTTTAAGTCTTGCTCTAAGCCTATTTGTAAACTTAAAAGAAGACTTTTGAAAAGGGGAACAAATCTTTGCTTACACTCTAAGGTGCCAACAGGCTGCACAGGAAAATGAGGCACCTGAAGACAAGAGGCCTAGGGCTTTTATTACATACCTTCACATTGCTTTAGGAATCTGTACTTGCTCAAATTTATTCAGATAGTACAAACAAGGACTTTGGAAAAGATCTTGATTCCTAGTGTCATGTTTCTACTCATATTCCTGGGTCTTCACAGTAGCATGTGTGTCCCAGCACCAAAACTAGAAGCACAAGACACTAAGGGCAGAGTTCCAGCCCAATTAGAGCCATTTGGTCAAGCCTTGTTTGACATGGCACTTTTCTTTTTGTTTGTTTCAGCATGGTTGTCCAGAGTCTTATCATGCTGCAAAACATTTCCCTCCTAGAATCCAGCATGAGAATGTCTCATGTTGGAGATGTCACTGTTAGTGCTGTTCATAGCCTATTACATTCATATTGATAACACAGCCCAGGATTAAAGGCATGCTTCACCCTTGGCAAAACTCTATGCATCATCTTAGGACACAGCAAACCTAGTCTCTACCACCACTATAGCCAGAGAAGACTTCATATCTATCTATCTATCTATCTATCTATCTATCTATCTATCTATCTATCTATCTATATTTCCCAGAAAGCAGAACCCTGGGGCTGGTGTTGAAGAGCTGTCCCAACAGCTGGCCAACCCATTTGGAGCGTATGTGTCCCCGTGTCTCCTCTCAGCTCCTGTCAGCAGCTCCAGAGCCCTAAGAGAAAAGTGATGAGGCAAGAACAGGAAAAATGAGGGCTCCTTTTTCAAAATCCAGCTTGGATCTTCAGAGATAACTGTGAAAAAAAAAAAATAACAGCATCTTCCAACTTGTTTACTAACTGAATATTATATAGACACTGTTGTGAAGTGCCAGCTTTTTGACTCAAGTAGTTGCTCTTCACTGAACAAGGAGAATCCTCAGAGGTCCAACCAGAGGACTTGTGCTTTGATAATCTGCTCTGCTGTGCTCCCCCATCTCCCCTTCCCTTTGTAATCACACCATCGGTCACTACAAAGGATCAAAATTGCCACGTTTAAATACTGTTCTCCATGTGAGAAACTAACATATGATCAAAGCTTAACAGCATGAAATGCATTTCTTGTTTTTGCAGTAAACCTTTGTGTCCCTTGTTGTCGATCCAAGTTCATGGAGGTTTATTTTCAAAGCAAATCTCTTGTTTTTGTTCCACCGGAGAACTGTTACAAAGCCAACTATTGTTACTGTAGAATATAACTATATTTTTTTTAGTCTAACTGTTCAAGGCAAATGGCTTTCATCAGGTAAAATGTCATTGTATGTACGCATTATACAGACAAGTCTTGGACACAACAAACAGTTAATGGTTTTTAATTAAATGGAGTGAGACAGAGCACTCAAGTAGTGACCCAAGGATTACTTTTGGAAGAAGTTTCTCTCATGACTAATAGTGCCTACAAATAAGATGGGGTATTACAATAAAATTCTACTGCTGACAAAAATATTAACAGTAAACGATGACAGAGCTTTCATCTGGGAGTAGGAGAACATCTGGAATGTATTAAGACTGTAAAATTTCCCTTTAAGTATGGATTGCTAAAGTTAAAACCAGCCACCCAGAAACTATGGCACTCAGAGTAACTCAATATTTTTTTTCATTAAAAATTACTTAAAGAGATTTACATCTTCCCTTGGTTGACATCGTGATGTTCTGCTTGTCCAGACTGTTAGCCATGAAAATACGTATGTGATGAGAAGGAATGAAGAAAAAAGTTCTCAGATCTGTCCTGTATTCATCTGGGAAAGCAACTCCAGTTCCAGGCATCCTTCTGTAATGCAATCAGTCAGATGCTCTTTGCAACCATCCTGTGCAGATACCCACTGCTTATTAATACCACATGTGAAGCTGATGCATCACGTATCTAGAGATGCAATGTAAGCACCAGATACTGACAGAGATAAACAGGAGAGCTGTGGGGTGTGCTGGGAGATCATTCTAGAAGACAAGAAAGTTTGCCTTAAACAAAAAGGCAGTGTGCTAAAAGAAGGATGAGATTGTAGCAAGGCTCCTATTTCCCATCCTCCTTCTTCCCCGTTGCCAGTTCTCGTGACATCTCTCACTGCAATCCTGTCTTAATTTAGACTGAATTCCTGGAGACAGAAATTATCCTGAAACTTGTATATATTGCATGCAGTACAAGAAGTGCTCATCTCAACTGGATACTCAAATGGTGCTTAGGAGGCAGCTACAGCATAAAAAAGGGAGCTGAATGTCTTTGTGGCTCAGCTCCAGAGGTGCTATTGTTTTTGGCTACAGTAGGAGCTCCCAGAAGGCAAGCCAAGGTCTGTAGAACAAACTAAGGGAGGAGGGCTGGGTGCTGCCCTTCCTGTCTTTGGCAAACTGGACTGAAGCCCTCAAAGCCCCTCTGAACCAGATTCCTTCCACCTCCCAGGAGGCTCCAGGTCATGAAGATCCACTGTTGATGGCCCAGGCTGCCTCCAATAGGAAAGAGATAGAGAGAGGACTCAAGGAATCATCAACCTCTCCTGAGAGGTGAGAAGAGTGCAAATCATCTTCAGAAGTGCCCAGTCTTCTGCACTTGCTATAACAGGAATAGGAATACTAGAGAAGGACTGTTACTAATCAGTTCCAACAACTAGCATTAAGCAAGATACAACCATTCACTGTGTTGAGAAATCAGCCCTGCCAAAGAGCTTTCCTCCCCTACACATCCCACCCTGAGGAGCTTCCTGGCAGTTCCTGGAGGAGACTCAGAGCTATGCATGCAGCAGTCGGCCCCCTGCTGCTGTTGGCACAACAGCGGTAGGTCCTGGTCCCCCTCGGAGCTGTGCACCCTGTGGTGTAAGACATGCACAAATGAAGAACAGAAAGATGGGGGCCAGAATAGTGAGCCAGCTCCTAGGTGGCCTTGGTAAGCGTCTGATGCCTCAGCTGAATATTTATGTATTTATTTCCACTTATGTGTGTTTTGCTCAGAATAGGGCAGTGGACTTGCACATCTCTGCCATCAGTCACAAAGCTGTGGTAACAGCCAGTGTTTAGGAAGAAGAGATAAATCTTGCCTCTCCCTCTCTTCCTACCATCCTCCAGCTCTCTTTCTTCTAACCAGGTATTTGTGTGACTGAAAAACTAAAAGTAGCTGCAGACATAGGATCAACTTTTTCAGAAGTTCTCCGAGGGGCAGGCAGTATATCCACTGAGATCCTTACAGACCCACAGCATGCAGGATCCAAACTCTGATGAGATTGAAGATACTTCTGTGGCATTTAAAAGGGAATTTCAAAATGCCAGCCTGTGGTGTTAAGAAGACAATGTAATGTGGACAGCTGAAGATCTGAACTTCTTGACCTGCCCCACAACTCATTCTATCAAGGAGCTGTTGAAAATTAATAAAATAATAATAATAATAATATAGAAAGGAGAGAAAATCTAATTCTGAAAAAATTCTGCATGGCAAAAACAGGCATATTCTGTCTTGAGCACCAATACTCATCCATTTTTGGGCATGGTAGTAATGGGGTGGCATGTGTTACGCAGGAGGCAAAGTAGGGGTTGGAATAAGCTGCTAATGTCCTCAAATTTTTCCTCCCATCAGTAACTCATTGCTCCTACAGGCAGTGAAGGAAAGCTGCCAATTACAACAGCTAAAACCAACACCCCAAAAAGCATAATATTTAGAGAACGATCTGTGTGGTGGAGCCAGCTGGTGCCAGCTGCCAAGCCTGCAGCCGTGAGAGGCCTGGGGCAGCGGGGGGTCTCCAGGAGAGCGGGCCTTGGTGGCTCGGCCCAGGGCGGCCCTCTGCTATGAGCTGGGCACTGAGCAGAACAGCTGCGCACCCAGGGGCCCAGACTGCCAGCCCCACATTTCATGGAGCTTTTCAAGACCCCTGCCCACTGGACAGGCCTTCTTGCAGGGCGGCAGCTCCTTCTGGTGCTACAGCAGTGACACAGTTCACTGTACCTCAGAAAAACAGGACTTGCTTGTTTCTTTCCCAGTCCAGAGAGTCGTAAAACAGCTTTAACTAACCCCATAGCAAGTCCTTCCTAAGAGGTCTCCTGGATTTTTCTGTATGGCCCATTCTCCCCATTGGCTCCTGGGAGCCATTGCAATTGCCACAGGCCCCTCTTGCAGCTGCTGCTCTGCACATGCTCTGCCTCCCATCTCTGCCAGCATTTTTATCGCCATGCCAGGACAGAGCTGCGGCTCATTGTAACAGTATTTCCTCATAAGGCTGTGCTTAAAAAGTATGGAGCTTCTATTTGTTGGTGCTGGGTGGTGGCATGTGAGGCTGCACAAAAGAAAACAAATGTTTGAGATGTTTGCGAAGGTGCTGTCATGAGACAAAGCAGGGCACTTGGGCCTGACATTAATACATTTCCTTGTGCTTGGATAGAGCAGAGCCTGTTCAGTCTCTGCAACAATCCTCCCCTGGGAAGTTTCCATACCCTCCCTCTCCTCCTGCTCTGCTGGCTTCCAGGGCTGTGCTCCTTGAGGAGACAGCTGGCAGCTCGCCCTCACCTTGCAAAGAGGCTGACTGGCCACTGGCACCTTGCAAAAACAACTCCTTCAGCCCTGTTTGTCATGCAGGTGACACAGCTGGGAATGCCCAAAATGGCAGGGGGACCAGGAGGCAGAGGAAGGGGTGATGAATCGGCTCCTGCATCTAATTCAGCTTGCTTGCTCCTTACCCAGCCTGGTTTGGAAGCAGAGCTTAAAATCTGTTTGTTTAGGAGGTTTGTTATAGTTTTGGAAGCTGACACTGGAGTTACACAGAGCAGCAGGGCAGAGGGTAAAACAATATTTTATTCTGAAGTTAAAGCACTTTCACAAGGGTAAAATAAGTAGGTTGTGCTGGCTGGGGCTCATTGAAGTACGGTGTCCTGGGCTGCAGGAGCTGAGACCTTCCCTACTCCTGCTCTAAATGTGGGCACACTGCATCCAGGGGTGATGGAATCCCTGGGGTTCTCCTCAGCTTATCATTTGGGATCCCTTGTGATTGCTTCTGGAAAGAAAGGGATTAATTTAATGGCCAGCCAAAGCTGGGCAATATGTCTGTATTAAAGCCCCCAGAATACAAAACTTTCTTTCTTGACCTAAGAAATTTACAACTATCCATCAGCGATCCCTGGAAAGATGATGCCTTCTGGCACCTTCAGGTGGCTGATCAACCAATTGAATGTGGTGAAATACTGGTATGTGTGGGTATGAGATCAGTAACAGAGCAGTACCCAGGTATTTAGGCACAGACCTCTTTCGAAGCTGGAAATGTTTGCTAGCTTTGTGACCAACTGTGCTCTTCTTCCTTGAAATAAGAAAAACTCCCCCACAGTTTTAGTTTGGGTGTTGAAGTTTCTCATTTAGCCTTCTTGTGTTTCCCTTCTGAAACTTCCATACTAATTCCCCATGGAAATAAGATGTGCAAAGGAAATCTATTTGGAGGAAATTCATGGGCAATTGAGGTCCCGGGAGGTGCAGGGACTTGCCCTAAGCCCCGCAGGAAGCTAGCTGCACACTGTAGAACCACAGGGTCTTTAAAGCCCCACTCCTTTGTCTTAGTTGCAGTATTCTCGCAAATATTTGGGAGTCACATTTCAAAGTTCAAGCTGGGTTAATCACAAAGAATGCAGCTCTTCCTGCTCCACATGAGGAGTGTAAGGTAACAGAGGCTGTGGTGCCCTCCAAATACCCCATGCATCTGCACGGGTTTCGAGTAACATCTGATCTCTAAACTCCACATCACACACAGAGATTAATGTTTACCTGTCTGCTATCCTGGCTCCCAGTGAATTCCACTTTATCGACTTAGCGCCGGCTCACTGGTTGTGTATTAATCTTGCCTTTGTGTACACACAGCAGTCTTATTCTGATTATATACTTCCCCTAATTCTATTAAACACTGTTATTATCACAGCACACTAAGGACTTGGCTCCATGCTAATGTGGGCTGCTGTTAACAGTCTACAGGCTCTGTGTGATAATTAGGAGAGCTGGATCTAGCTCCACTAGTGCTTCCCTGTGTGGGAAGTGATTTGGTCACCAGACCCGGTCATGTCCTGAAAGGAAGGAGGGAATGCCCTATCACTGGAGGTGCTCAAAGCCAGGCTGGATGTGGCCCTGTGCAGCCTGATCTGGTGGGTGACAGCCCTGCCCACCGCAGGGGGCTGGAGTTCAATGATCAGTTTCAGGGCCCTTCATAGAGTCCCTTTCTGTGATTCTGTGATTCTCTGAATGGGCTCAGGAGGCTGCGGGCAGTCAGGGCAGGGCATGGCGGAGGGGTTTTGTCTGTGCTGCAGGGCTACCACTTGGCTCCAAGTAGATGACACTTTTGGGAAAGCCCCTCCAAAGTTGAGTCCACACCACATGGGATGCTGCTGGTGGAGCAGGGATGCTTTGGGCAGCGGAAGCTACCTCCACATGCACATCCTCCAAAGGTTTGTTTTTTTGAGAGGTGACCAGCCTGCAAGGAGAAATAAGAACCTTTTATATAAAGTGGGGGGATTCACATAGCAGCTGTAAAAACGAGAACCTCCAACAACACAACAAACAGAAAATTAGATTTCCCCTCATTGTGTCGAGGAAGCCAAGCTTCCAGCCAGCTGTGGAGGAAATAAGGAGTTTATATTGTTTGCAGTGTCAGTGAGGACCCATGCACAAATTTCCTGTCTGGCTCCCTCGGCAGAATAGCAAAACTCTGGCAAAGAATATACTTTCATTACATTTCATTTTCCTGTTGCTGTGGGAAGAAGAGGCTCCCTGAGCAGAGTGGTTGCAGAAGCAGTGGCTGAGAGGATGTGCCATAGGATACTGAGCATGCAGGAGGCAAAGATGCAAAGCCCCTGTGGTGCTGGGACAGCTCTGACATCTGCAGCTCCAGACCCAACCGAGGCCACATTTTGCAGGTCTGTGTCGATTGCTTTGGTCAGATAAGCATGTAATTGATTCACAGACCCACAGTTTTTCCCAAAATGTGTGTTGCCATGCAGAAAATGATTGCCCTTCAATGTTTGCTTTAAACTTCAAAGTACTGACATGCAAACTTAAATGATTAAAAGAAAAATGCTTTATTCTGTCTTGGTGTTTACCTATCCAGTTTCTCTAAGCAGTAAGCACAACCTGCATGGGTCAGAGCTTTTTCGGCATCTTCCTGCACCCCTGTGGGATCCAACCAAGCTGTGGGGCACCACCAGGCCATGGTGACTGCTGGCATCTACAGTGCTTTCCCAGGTGTTTCCATCCTGTGGCTGACAGCACTGAGCAGGGAGAAAACAGGCAGGCACCATCAGCAGGTTGCAGTCAGGTACAGTTACAGTGAAGCAGTCACCTGATAGACCTCTGTAAACTGCGCAGCACAATGTAGGCTCCCCACAACACCTTGATGAATGGCTACAGTAGAGGAAGACTACATGCCCAGGACCCCAGCATCATGAGCACATCATAAACTCCATCAATTGAAAGAAAAGAATGAGGAACCCCTGAACCTACTGTAAAAGTTCTGTAATTACGGCCTTCCAATATTTAAAGGGAGATTATAAACAGGAGGGTAATCAACTTTTTACACAGGTGGATAGTGATAGGACAAGGGGAACGGTTTTAAATGACAAGAGGGTTTAGATGCCAGGGGGAAGTTTTTCACAGAAGTGGTGGTGAGACGCTGGCACTGCTGCCCAGAGATGTTTTGGGTGCCCCATCTCTGGAGGCACTCAAGGCTGGGTTGGATGGGGCCCTGGGCAACCTGAGCTGCTGGGTGGCACTGCCCAAAGTAGAGAGTTGGAGCTCAATGATCTTTGAGATCCCTTCCAACCCAAACTCTTCAATGAATCTATGAACATCACCTGACTCAGTTACTCTCGTTTCTGTAGCAGACTTTCTCCCTGTTGAAGAGGTGTCATATTTTCAAGAGTCTCTCTGTCATTCACCATGTGTTGTGCAGAGGTGGTGCGTGATGGCCGAAGGGAGCAGGGACAGAGGGACCAGGCTGAGGAAGATGCTCCAGGAGAGAGGGCAGTCATTAAAGTCCAGTTATTAGGAAAGGGACAGGGATTTGCTTCAGGAAAGGCTGTGAGGTTTGTTGACGCCAGGGTCTCCCAAGCCTATTAATTTCTGCTGCAGAAATTGTTTACCTTCCCGGGAGATGAAAAACAGAGTGAGACTTTGCAGCACTCAAATTCCCTGCATTTTTTTAAGATTTTGATTAATCATGAGGCATTTTGGCAGCCTCCTCTGATACTCTGTAACCCCTGTTTAATCAGTCACCGCTTAAGTGCTAACTCTGTCTAGTTGAAGCAGCATGGCTTGAGTGGCATGGTGGGCCTCAAGGCGTGGCAAGGCTGGCATCTGGCTCTGCTCAGGGCCTGTGCTGATATCCCTTGGTTTCTATGAGAGGAGACCTCATGACGAAAGTCCTTACATGGTTGTAGAATGCGGAATAACTTTAGTCTGTATGCTGCAGTGTCACTGCTTGCTTTTAGGGCTCAAGGGATAAAAAGATCCAGACTTCATGGATCTGGAGGCCATCACCCCTCCTGTTAAAACTGGAGAATTAGGCCATCAGTACTGCAACTGTCAGAAGCTGTGGAAATGTTGCCAGACAGGTTATAAAAGTGGGGAGTCGCAGTCTCCCTCAGTTTGAATGTCTCTGTGATGCCAGATGAAGAGATGGAAGGAGACTCCTGAGCTTCAGCATATGCTGGCTGTGCCTCCATTAGCACCTCAGTGCTAATGAGGCTTTTGAAGAAAACATCCCCACATGCAATGCTTTGACTGGGATCACAGAGGAGCTTTAGAGGTTGTGGACTGGGTTCTTTCCAGCAGAACGTGGATATACTCCAGTCATGTACCTATCAGAGCAGGGGCATTTTTCCCATGGGACCACATCCAGATGGTACAAAGCAAGAACTCAAACACTTTGTGGGTCAACATGGCCCTCAGTACAGTGCATCCACATTACAGTTTTCCTCCTGTTTAAACACATGGAGTTCTTTCTTGTCTATCTTTTAAGTGGGGAGAGGAGTTTCCTCTTGAAATAGAGGTGTTTTACAGTAAGGCAGGAATTTTTTTTTTATAGGCTCTGCTTTCCTCAGTTTTCAACATCCTATCATGTTCAGACCCCAATTTCTTTAAAAAGAAGTACTAGCCTTCTTAATATCTAGTTAGCTATTCAAAGCTTTACCCCAGATATCATAAAATAACATTAATTTATTTTGCCAGCCTGTACGTGCTCTAAGTCTTTTGGTTTATTTCCATAATTCCTACTATTAACGCTGTCTTAAAAATGAGTTTGCCAGAGCAAGGTTGTGCAAGAGCAATTCCCTGCCACTCCTGACTTCGGCTAGTGTCACTGAGTTGGGTGTCTGGGAATTCTCCTGCAAGTTGTGTGTGCAGGAGAAGTCTTCTTCTTTCATACTTCTCTGTTTCATGCAATAGCCAGTTTGTATTTGCATGCTAACAGTCAGCAGATTTTAAGTGTGCTACTATCATCACTTTTTTCTGCCAGTGATGAAATAATTTGCTTTTCATTCATTGTTGTAACTGAATGACATGAGAATAGGAATGACACAGTCGATGAATGAGCAGATGACAGTTGCAAAATTCAGGTTTAACAGCATTTATCTGGTCATAAAAGAGGCTTGTTCAGATAACCACACACTTGGTTAACTGTCATGCAGACAATTTGCAGTGGGTGTGCTGGGAGCCCTTTTGCCTACAGCTGCTGTGTAAACAAACAAGTAAAGGATTTTTTTTTTTTTTTAATATTTCCTTCATGAATGTACTTATGATTCAGAAAAAATAGGAGAACATTCACTCTAACTGGCACCAAACTATTATCCAAGGGAATATTCACACCCTGTGAATTCACACACCAAGGGAATATTCCACTCGCTGGAATATTCCACATGTTCCATTGGAATCCAAATACTCCATGGAATATCCCAATATTCTAGAGACTCTGTCAGAAGCAGGATAAGCACATGTATTGAAGATGCTGTAGGAACGATCACTCAGCCACCCACATCAAGCGTGGAGCTGGTCCAGGCAGATGTGTAGCGTGACTTTCGTTGCAAAGAGTTGTGCAGCTGGCACTGATATTTCCTGAAAAATCTCAGGCTACTTGGAAAGATTGTCCACACTTGAATTCAACAACTGCAATGAAACAACAATGAAAGATTCCCCTTTTGTTTTTACTGCTGTCTTTGTAACATTCTATAATTTCTAACAAACACTGCAAATCACATATCAGATTTCCTGTGTCCATCTCCACACTAGACAAACATCAGACCTGCGCTCAGCCTGTGCTGTTTAAAACTCCGGGGACACAGTGGAAGCAGTCTAAAGAGTTATTTGTACATATGTAAAGTTAGGTATTTTGATGCTGCCATCTTAATTCCACTGCTGGTATATGGTACAATAATTACACTGCTGCAAGGAGAGAGAAATTCAAACTAGGGAGAACAAGAAGTGAGAAATACACTGTTCTGCATCTCCTGAAGTATGCAGAATACAGTATGCAAAATAGTGTCCTCTGTTGACGATACTTTTAATGTTGCATACTTTCTATCTAAAGTAGTGGCATGATATGAGGAAAGAGTGATGACCCTCAAGCCTTCAAAGACTGGAAACTTCAACGATAACAACCCATTGAAAAGCTGGTACTTCCCTAAAACTTACCTTGAAACAGCTGTAGCTCTTCAGTCTTCAGTTCCCATTTGTAACTTCAAAGGAACGTCTCTGATCCTGGTTAACATATCCAACAATGAACTGGAAGAAAGAGGGATTTTTTTTAATCCTTTTTAGAACCTCAGAAAGATTTGGGATTTTTCATTGTGTGTATGAAGGGAAGTTCACAGTAGAGCAGACCCATAATTTCTAGATACAATTGCTTTAGTGAAAAACTGAATGTGGTGTCAGTTCACTTGTTCATATAGATGAGCAAGTGTGTTGCTATGCCTGGTGTTCTCATACAGATTAGCTGTTTGTGTACATGCTGTCACCCCAACAGTTGTGTGGCTGCAAGCATAGGTAGGTTATGCCACAGTGAAAGAGCAAGAATTCCAACACCAAAGTCTGGACCTCAGCTTGTGGATAGTAACTGCAGAATTCCACCTAGAAAACTGGAAAGAAGAAATTACCATTTACAGTGGATAAAATATGTCGCCCACATCAAACAGGCAGCAATGTAAAGATTTAAATGCATCTAATAGACTATAACTATATGGAAAAATCAATTATATGTTCTGCAGAACTGAAATGGAGACCTGGTTGGAAGTCTTCCAATGGAAAGATTCTTCTTGCAAAATGCTGACTGCAGCTCGCTGTCCTGAGGATATTTTGGCCCTCCAATTAAAAAAAAAATCAACGGAAGGAAAGAAATTGGAAATATAATTTTAATAACATTGAACACTTTTCTTTTGGGATATAATCTTCTATTTCTTTGTATTACAAACAACAGCCTCTTTCCAAAAGCTTATTTCAATCAATGTCTTCATTCTTGTTTACACAGGATGTTTTAACCATCTTGTGTTTTTTCACAATTAGGATGAATTCAAAGCTGTCAAATGCAGTCTGCGATGAAAAATCAACTCCAGGATTAGCTGTTACTTTTCTCCACTGAAATAACCGTCACTTATTGGCTTGTCCTTTTATTTATATGAGAAAATAGTTCAGCCTTTGAAAGCGAAGGACATTTGTTGACTGGGACAATCTTCTCACACCTTAGAATATGTCTCTACAAGAATGCAAGTACATTTTACTTTTTGATACGTACCATGTTCCTACAAATAGTTATATGGTAAACATGTGTTTAAGTATCTCGGATTTATTAAACTTTTCCAGAAGGTTTGAAGAGCTCATTATATTATTTATTGAATTTGTATTTGATTTTTTTATTTGTTCATCTCCAAGGCTCAGGCTGAAGATTTCCCCAGTCTATATGGAATCTCCGATAAAGACAAGTGAAAGATTTACAATTTTTAACTTGTGTCTGGATTTTTGTTGTTGTTGTTGTTGTTCTTTATGAAAATAATAATAACAAAGTATGCCCCTGGGACCTACGCCGAGCTTCTCATCAAGGACTGCGTATCTGAGGATAAATGAATGGAGAAAACTACTCTTGACAGATTCCATGGGAGAGAAGAAAGAAAAGAAGTGAGGGAGAACTGGCATTTCCTCAAAGAAGTGATAGTTTGAGCATGTGAACAGATGTGTCAGTTAGGAGAAGATGGGAGGGTGAAGAATAACTTGGCTAAAAGAGTGGCGCTAAAGGGAAACAGAAAGAAAGTGAAAACCTTGTTGTGTGAAGGAAGCATGAAGACTGAAAGAGAGAGGGAAACCTGGAGCTGGACAGGAACATCTCAGAAAGGTGCATGACATTTGTGCCTTTGTGAGTGCTGGTGGTTTACAGCATTCAGGAGAGCAAGTTCACATGGAGTGGCAGGATCTTTCTTAGGCAAGCTGATATGGCTGACAGAATGCATGACCTGTTGGATGTGGAGGTCCTTCCCAAGGAGACAGCACAGTAGATAATGGCATGCATCCGGTAGAAGCTGCCAGGAGACATCTTGAAGAAGTTGTTCGACAGATACTGTCACACAAAAAAGGCCAAAGGAAGCCTGGGTTCACAGCTCAACGGGGATGCAGCTCTTGGGAACACAATTAAATTTCTCATACATTTTTGTGTTAGTCTTTGCAGCAACCAGATGTCAAGCACGACCTACGGTAGGAGAAGAGGACTTCTCTCAGAGCAGGTTGGACAAATATCCATAGGGAATGGAAAAAAAGTGGTGAAGTGGAAAAGGATGGGGGATTGTTGGGGTCCCTTCCCATCTATTTTTCTATGATCCTGAGACTTTTTATGTCTATAAATGATTATTATTACCCGCTGTTCCATTCTGTCCATGTCCTGCCCTGAATCCCACACTACTTTCCCTTGTCTGATTGATATGCAATTTTCCACGGTGCCTGTTGAATTTTATCATGTTTCTTAGTCCTCAGTGGCACGGAGATCTGACAGCCTATTTTGCAAGGGAAGTTTCTCTATTCTTTAAAGTTATTACATTCAGTAAAACAAGGCATGGAGATGGAATTGTTATTATCCCCGCTTTGCAGACTAGAGACTGAGAGACAGAGAAGCCAGACTCCATAGAAACCATAGCAAAGCTGATAAATGAACTCAGATGTCCCAGATCCCCAAAGAGCATCTTATGTATGCAGCTACCCTATTAATCCTGAGGGCAGAATGGGGTGTCAGCTACCACTGAGGGGCCTCAACTGAGCAACTGCCATTTGCTCTTTTTCTCAAGGTGAGTGGGTACAGAAGCAATCGGGTTGAGTCTAAATTGTGTAAGCCCAGAAAATACACCGGGGGCTTGAACAGCCTAACAAAGCCAAAGTTTGGATCTCGACTTCACAAGCTAATGAGCCCTCCAAATCTCCCCTCAGGTTGTCTGGAGCCATTCCCCAGCCACAGATTTACCTCTCTCTATACACTCTTCTATTTAATATTCTACCCGCAACTTGGCTTGAGGCTACTTGAAGATATTGTTTGGATTTTTTTTCCTGTCTGTTAATTATACCTCCATTGGCAAACTGCCATTTGTGACGTAAAGCTGCATGTGACGTGTCCCTAAGCCAAATCACATATGATCTTAGCCTGGAAAGCTAGCAGCCAGCAGCCAAACACAGCAAAAGCTGGGCTCTGAAGGTATCCCTAGAGAATATGTCAGCTGCAGCCAAGACGCAATGCAAAGATACCAGAGCAGCAGACCCTGAAGTGCTGGTTCAGTTTGTATGGCAAACCTTTAGGCAGGTAAAACTCTCATTGGTTTTAGGAAGGTGAAGAATTTGGGGCTTGGATTTTCAGTGCTTAGAGGTAGATGACTGTGAATCCAGAAGACCCTCCGAGGAAAGCCCCTCAGCTGTACACATCCAGAGATGCTTTTGACAGGCACACGTCCTCCCCTGGGCTCCAGAAGGTGGACGCCCCTGTCCAGTGGGTGGTAACAACAATCCAGCACTGCCAAAAGCCACCTAATGCGGTGCAGGGACTTCAACTCTGAGCTAGTCAAGGGGGAAGAGGCAGGCCACCTCTAAGGATTCCCTCTGAACTCATGCTTTTTCCTGAGAAACCACCAGAGTTGGTCACCGAGGCCTATCCCATGGCAGGGAGACACACAGCCACGTCTCTCCTCCCAGCTCACAACGAGCTTCCAAACCCACAGGGATTCTTCGAACCTGTCTCTTGCAGCCCACACCAGGAGGGACAGTTTGAAGCCCGGCAGTTATGACTCTTAATGAATGCAATAAGAAACAGGAGTGAAATAAAAAGTAACCAAAATCAATAGAAAATTTCATTTTGCAGAATCAGAGGTGAACATTTTTATGTTTTTTCACAATTTGTGGAAGATTTTGGAAGTGTTTCAACGTTGTGATGGTTCAGCTTTGAGCTGCTTTGCTGCCAAATGTAACAAACTAAGCTGCAGCCACAGGGTAGCACTTTTCCCTACTTTTTCACTTTTCCCTTTGTTACCCAGAGTTTTCAAGACATCATAAAAACGAGGAAGTTCTGAAAATGTAGAGAGCAGCAGAAGGAAAATGAAAAGAAATGTGAAGATTGGGGAGAAGAACAGGCGTTACCCATTTTCATTTAAAAAATAAAGATGAAACGGTTCTGATTTGGCCAATGGGCCTTTTCTCAGAAATTTGAATGGACTGAATGAGAAACAGAGCCCCCCCCGGCTGAGTCTGTGCAGCCACACACAACCACAGGCTCGTCCCTCCGACTCCATGGGCGGATCTGCCGTTCTGAGGCAGAAAATGGTTTTGTGGCACAGTGCTGCTGCCTTAATTACAAATGTTCTTCATGCCAAACTTGGAGGAAGCCTGAGTGTGAGATCAGGCCCGTGAAACCCCTTGTATAAACATTTCAGAGTCAGTGCAATCCATTTCCTACTTAGCACAAAGCAAACCTCTCTTTCCCATGAAATTCAGAACACAGAAAGAAAAACTGGCTAGAATGAGTCCCTTGGTAGAAAGGCTGCTTTCTGCAGCGATGCAAAATAAGGTGTTTTACAAGCAAAACTGTAAAGTCATATAAAACAACGCTTCAGCCACAGCAGCGGGATGGGAGGTGCACTGGCTTTTTGCTCGTGCAGTGACAGAGCAACACAGAGGGCACCTCCCTGCAGGGAAAACCGCCGTCCCTGTGTCACTGTTGCTTGATGCAACGGGACAGAAGATGAACGGGACAGAGTCCACCATGATCTGGCAAACAGCGAGGGGAGGAGAAGAGAAGACACTTGACAAAGGGGTCAGCGTATCTGAGCATTTGCCTCAGAGCAAATGAATTTGGAGCAGCAGTGTTGCTGGGAAATAATGTATGAGAATTTACAGGGCAACATCTGTTTCAGTGTCAGAGTTCATTAGTGAGGGAAAGGGGAACACAGGTACACCAGAGGGGTTTGGAAAATCTGAGATTACAAGAAATGTGTCATTCAACATCCATTATATTCTGTTTCTTGCAACTTTGCTCAACAGATCAAAAGAATTTGAGTCCAGCTAAAGAGTATATGTGAGGCTTAGAAGTATTATGGTACTCATTATCCTTCACACAATCCTCTTTAATGATTTGTTCTGTGGCCATATACGGGATCACAAATGCAATAAAAGTGAGAAATGTTGAGTTAAAGCAACTGTCTGGTGTGGTGATATCATCTATACAATAAACAAATGTCAATGCAGAGCTATAAATAGTTTTTTATTGTAAGCTTGAATTGATCTGATACCAGATGTATACACACTTCATGAAAATTCCTTAGCTTTGAAAGAGGACAATAACCTGTGATATAAAATTGGATATACTTGTATGTGTTTTTCTTACGGATAATACACATTACAGGCAAGAGGGGCCAGGGTCCTGGCTATCCTGTCAATGACACCTGCACACCTGTGCCAAGTATGACACATTCCTATGAGCAGTGAGGCTGAATCACTCTAGGCTGGTAAAGATCTCCCCAATAGCACGCAGATCCTTCGAGGCATAGAAAAACCTTGTAAAAAAAACCCATTTCATTTACTGTATGGGAGAGGTCTTTTCTGGCTGACACGGGAAGCACCCAGTTCATGGTGTTAACTCTCTGCCGGTGCACCTGAGCTTTTCCTCCATATAAAGCACATGATTGTGGAACATCATAGTACATAAACAGTAATCCATGATGAAATGGCAGTCTTGGGTGGCTAAATCTGTTCTTTTGTTCGAGGCCGCTTTTTAATTCTGTTTCTATGAGATATTTCTGTCCAACAGAAGCTTTTACATTATAACAATTGCATTTAAAAAAAGAAAATCTCATTCCATCGGTCTCACAGTGTCTTGGGGCTGGCTCAAGCCTATGAGAATCTTTCCATTGACGTCACTAAGCTTTTACTCAGGCTTTTAATCTGCAATCAATCAACCCTTAATATTATTCTGCGCAGAGCTCTATGCCTTCTTTTGGTGATAGAAAAAAATGAGACCGAACGCTTGTCCCAGCCACCCATGCTGGTAGAATTGCCTGGGTCACGATTGTATTTGCAGCGTGCCTCAGTTGGGAGCTGCCCTGAAATGCACTACTGTTTTGCCATTTCTCCCTTGCGTACATTCCTCCAGCTCCGTGGTTTGGCTCTGGAGGATGTCCCTGAGGACCTGGGCTGGGCAGCACAGCAGAACCAGCAGCCTGAGCCCTGGGCTGGCTCCAGGGCATCTCCCAGGGCCTGGGGTGCTGAATCCTCGCAACAGCGTGGGGCATTTACCAGTGATGCTTAGATACTACACGATATTGTAAGGAAAACATATATCTAATCCCAAACCTTCCGTGGCCTCTACCAGCATTGCATCAGGTTCATTGCCTCAGGACTGCGGTGTGGCCGTGTCTGGGGTGAAATGAATTTCCTCATTTAGCAGCAGAGAAGAACAGGCATAAAAAGAAAGAGCCAAAAAACAGGTGATGGATACCAAGAGATTCCCTGTGCTGCCCAGGTCCAAAGGTGGAACAGAAGTCTTCAGCCCCAGCGTTGCAGGGAGCAGTGCTGCAGGCTCTCAGTAGCAAACACTGTTTCTCTCTGTCTTGTAAGGAGTCTCACTGTATTAGTAGCTTCTTTACAATGCTAAAGATTACATACTTGTAACACAAGCCTTAATTTATGGTGAAACTATAAATTAAATCATTCTCATCATTCATCGTTTCTAGGAAGATGTGAGCAGGTACAGGTCACGGCTGGAAAAGGAGCAGTAATTGATGGAGCAGCCAGAGGGTTCTGCTGTAGCCACATTCATTTGGGGCTTGTGGATTATGCCAACAATAGCAAATATATTTACACACATTAGTAGCACATTCAGGGTGATTTCAACTGTGTGAAAAGCACGTGCAGGCATTCTATATATTCTCCAGTGATACCCTGTATCAACAACAGGCTGCCCTGTTCTTGAATTATTGCTGAGGATTGCAGGTGCTGTACAAGACTGAACACTTTTGCACTATAAATCACATGAGAGCAATAGTTTCAGCCTTTCACAATGAGAAAGCTTGTTCTGGAAAACCTCTCTCTTTCAAAGGCTCCCTCTTGATTTCTGGTGGTTTGGGTGTGCAGCTCTCATGATTTTCTAGGCTAGAGATTGCAGATAGAAACTAAAAACCAGAACTGTGTCGTTAATATTTATCACAGGTGTGAATATAATCTAACTCAAAGGTAATGGTGGCCAGCCTGGGGCAGTGAGACCTTCCTTACGGTGCTTACGGCCACAGGAAATTAAAGAGTTTAAGCAGAGGAGGGACCCAAATGCAATGTGCAGAGCCGTTCCCATTGAGCACTGAGACTCCCGGGCTGCAGGGAACTGCTGCCAGCCTCTGCTGCCTCAAGGGTCTGCCATTATGGCTGTCCTGAGAGATCTGCCTTCTGGACACACAAGAAATACAAATGTCAGTTCACAAGACAATTTTCTTGCTCTCAGCACTGCAGAAACAAAAATACCCTGGAAAATACGAAGTGAATCCCAGAATCACAGAATTGTAGGAGTTGGAAAGGACCTCTAGAGATCATAGTAAATAGTATTACTGACTCACAGAAAAGGAGAGGAAAACGTATGCAATGTAAATTATGGTACCAAATATCACAACATTAAATCAGAGTCATTAGGTGTGATTGACCAACGGTGTGTCTCTTCTACAGCCAGAAGGGCCAGTGTTCCTCCAGCATTGCAACAACTGTTGACTACAGTTTCCCCCCAGTAATGCAACCAGTCCAGTTGCTGTTGTATGAATCTCCTCAGGAAAGATCTGCAGAGCTGTGCTGGTGGCAGTGCTGCAGCCCCTCTGCTCAGGCCCTGGGAACTGTGGAGCAGAGGATGAGGATCACTGCCTGCCATTGCCCCAAAGTCACCCGGCTTGAGTCAAACAAAGGAGGAGGGTGAGGAGGTGAGGTACCTGGATAAACGTTTCCACAGTAGGGATGAGATTTGCACAGTGGGCTCATGAGCAGAACCTCCAGCTGCTCTGCCTTCCTTAGCCCCAGGCCCCAGGTCAAGACACCTGCCGATGGCTGCCGGGGCACTGCACAGGAAAGCCCTGATGTGGGTTCATCCATCCCAGGGACGCTCCCGGCCCCATGCGGTGCTGATCCCTTCCCACTGACACCCAGCAGCCCCCGCCCCAGCAGCCCCATCCTGAGGCCTTTCTGCTGTCACACAGGCTGCAGAACTGTGGCTCTCCCTGCCCTGGAGCCTGTGTACCCAGCACTACTGATGTTTGGGCAGCCTTGGCTGGCAGAACCGCTGGATTTCTATTCTTACATTTGCATATTTTAAGCCCAGGGAATGCAGCTGAGGCCACAGGCTGGGTAACTTCAGAAAATCCCAGGAAAATAAAAACAACGCTGCCTAAAAATGTTCCCATAGAAGGTACCCAACCCATTGTGAGAAGGTACACAGTGGCATCACCTCCAGCCACTGGCATGACTACTATGGCGAGACGCAAAGGGAAAGCAGTGCCAGGTGCTCTTGGGGAATCAATGAATGACTTGGGTTGAAGGGGAACTTAAAGGTCATCCATTTCCCACCCCCTGCCATGGCAGGGCTGCCGCTCCCCAGCTCAGGCTGCCCAGGGCCCCATCCAACCCGGCCTTGAGCACTTTCAGGGAGGGTGGATGCACAACTTCTCTGGGCATTCTCCGGTATTTTTCAGACCTCATTTCCCTGTGCACTTTTCTGCACAAAGGCCTGCTATGGACTCAGTGAGCACATTAGCCTGAGCACAACCAGCAGGGAAACGACCCTGGGCCTGCTTTTTTCACTGTTTCTAAATATATGGGCAGTGACAGGTGTAAAATTACACCAACCAGGCAATAACTCAGACCTGTCCGAGTGCCAATTATGTGTCTTTTTACAACGCTGGGCCTCTGCCTGAACACATCATTTAGGAGAAAAATATGTTGTAAAAAGGTATTCATTCAAAAGAATGCTGTAAAAAGCGATTGTTAATAATGGTCTCACTCGTTTAATCTTCATTTTTTCTCTCCGCTCCTCCCTGCCCTGGGATAAACGAGCTCTGGGTGCCCCGTGTTGCGTGCACAGTCCTGCAGAGCTAGCGAATAGGCCATCGGCAATAAATATACATAAATCTTAACCATGTATGGTCTCTAGCTGGGTAGATGGCTTACAAACCCCAGAGGGATGACCAGCCATAACAAAAATGCTAGGCACCGTTATTGGGATGGCAGGGACTTCAGCCATGCCATGTGCAACACCGTTTACAGAAGCGAAGCCGGCGAGCTGAGCAGTGCTTCCCCCAGCCTCTCAAACACACAGCTCTGGGTGCTGCCTCTGTTCCAACAGGAATTATTTCCATATGGATTTAATTGCCCACCTAACACGTGGAACTTCTGCCTGCTTTACAGCATGGGGACTTCTGTGGGTAGAAAGTGGATCTCTCTAGTGGAGGAAGGCTCAGAGAAGACGGGCAAGGAGGATGTGACCATGGAGCTCACAAATACATATTGGAAATAACCACAGCTGTCATAACTGAAGCTGAACCTAACTCAACATGAAGGGGACTGAAGAGTGGCCTTTGTTTTAGACAGATAGCTACAACAGCTGAGTGGATCACCTAGTTTTATAAGTGGTTCCCTCTAAAATAATCCATTGAGTACTATCTTTCTGAGCCCAACAGAGCATCTTGGGGGAAGGGTATTTGTGGCTCAGCCCAACACAATCTGAAAATTAAGCAGCCAACAAAATGAACTGTGAGGAAATCAGTGGTCTGGATTCAACCACTGCAATCCAGCTGTATGTTGCAGCCGTTACATTGTGTTTGCGTTGTCATTTTTGTATATTCTGGTAAATCAAACTCCCATGCAATGTCAAATACCCATAACTAAGTAAATTTCATATTAAATACAAAGCATTCCTAATCTGGAATACCTAAAAGAAGCTGGTCAGAAGTTATTGCTCTCTGACAAACTCATGTCTTACCTTCACAAGTAGAACAGGCTCCTATGCCCTATGGAACGCACTACTCCTGTCACTGAGGTTGGTTGCACATTGTCTGTAGAGGTTATCACACTTGGTGACATGGTAGTTTTCACTACCCTCTTGTAATTTCTCAGACTGTGAATACCCAACAGAACTAATACAAAGCCACAGCTTCCTTGCAAACTTCCCAAAGTGTTGCCCAAGCCTCTAGAAAGCATCTTACCTGTAGAAGTCCTCTCACCTGCATGCTCTTCAGCTCAACTCAGGCTCCTCTCCCCACGTTCTTAATCCCTCAGATCATTCATGCTCAGATACAGGGACTCAGATGAGCAGAAAAGTTGTGTTTACTTCTTGTTTGTGTACATTCTTTACAGCAGAAGAGGAAAGGCTGAGCCCATATTCATGGACAGAAGTAGGCAGAGTTATTCAAAACATGCCCACGTTTCAACCAATTTTATAATTATGTTATATACTGTAACAATCTTATAATACACCATTATAATACTATAATAATATTTTAGATTAATTTTGTTAATATTCATAATGGTATGATTTTATACTTAAATAAGTATGTTTATCTTTTTAAGCCAGCCAGTAGAAACGCTGGACAAGAACCCAGAAGCCCTAAGAAAGCTGAAATGTATCAAATGTACCAAATGGAAGTGCTTTGTCTTGTGGCAGAGACATATTTACAAGAAATCACTTCACACATACAGTTCTGCTGCTGATAGACATAGCTTTCTTTTGCTGATGCTGTATTTCTAAGCCTGCGGAAGCTGTTTCTTTCCTTACAAACCCTGTTTTAATAACACTTCAAGTCATTTGAAAATCCACACTGCAGGCACAGTCCAGAGGTGTAGAACAGAGCAGAAATTAGGACGAGAAGAACGCAGCCAAGTCTGGGGCTCACACAGATGTTTCTGTGCATAGGTGCTGTTATGACTTAGCGGTATCCCTTTTGGTAAAGGAGCTGTGAAGTGAGGCTCCAAGGTTGTGCATTCCCATGTATGGGAGAAAACGCACATTTGTTAACATAAAGAAATAACCTCCAGCCAAATCCAGACATATATTTCCTGGGCTGCTGGTTTCAGCCATCACCTTTTAAAATAAGGTGTCTTGCTATAGGGTTTGTGCATGCAAATTTGAGACAAAGCCTGAGGTCCCTGCTCTGCCCTGACCTTCTCAGTATCCCACTAGCCTGGGGCCACCTTTACCCTTTCTTAATTTACTCCCAAAGCCCCAGTTCATAGCAACCTCATTTCAGCCTGGGATAATGAGATGCTTCCTGAACTCTCAGGGTCATTTCTGAGCATCATCACATTCTTTCCTTCTCTCCCCCCCACTGTTTCCAAGGACTGAGATGGAAGTTCATTCTTTTTGTACACATTTCAATTTCAGACAGTGATCAACAGAAGTATTGAGACTAAAAGAGATAATTGGCAGAGAGGGTGGGAGAGGTGGGGGGGCTCCTGGGTTTGGGGCATTTGTGGTTCTTAGGACTCCAGCAGTCTCAGACGTCACAAATTGTTGGAGAGTGGGACTGCACATCTTGTAAAAATCTAAATAAATACAGTCATGGTCCAGCGGCTCTGAGGTAGTCAGCAATTAATGGCCCTCTGGGGGGAAGCCCGTGGCTAATTGGTTTATAAAACTGATCAAACTGGAAGCAATATCAAAGAGCAGACTAGGATCAGGATGCAAAGTGCACCTGTGAGAAGAGATTTTAATTACTTCAGGCAGGAAGCAAGGAGACAGCAATAAGAAGGCAGCAAGGAGATAGCAAGACTGCTTGTCTTACCTGTGTGCCTTGGAAAGCCTAAACCCTCAGTGGGTACTTCTGCAGGATGTCCCGGCATCTGCTTGGATCTATGTGCAGGATACCCCATGAAATAATTATGTGCTCAGGGTCCATAGAGAATACTGGCACTGGAGGCAGTATAAATTTTGAGGAAAAATGTCTTTTATTCAGAAGTGCTCAGCTTGTTACTGTGATTGGGCCAGATGGTAAATACCGGCTCATAATACAGCATAATGCAGTTTGCTGTGGAAAAAAAAAAAAAAAGTACCATAATTTAATATAAGGGCAAGGAACCAATCATCCAAAGCAATGAGCAGGAAAGGGATTGAGAGCATTATGGAAAAATCATTGAAACCATGAGGCCATTGCACAGCTGCAGTAATAAAGTCTGCCATAAAGTGGAAGGGACTACCTAGTGCAGAGGACATTAGAGCCCCATCTGCTCTAAGCCCCACACCATGGAGGGGGTTGCTAATGGCTCAGGGTGCAGAGGGGAGCTCAGGCAATGGCATCTGTTCTACTGCCAGGACCGTGGGAGGAGGTGACCTTATGGAGGGATGCCCTTGGATGCTCTCCTACACCATAGAGGGACCCAGATATGGGACTGAACTCTGGTTCATAATGGTCAGGTCTTCAATCTCTAAACAGACAGAATTCATTGTATTTTTCAAGTGATTTCTGTTGGTGGTTTGGCCTTAGGTAAGGTTTGAGGATGCTTTGCGATGTGTATGACCAGCTCGCATCTCTGGTCAACACCCAGCGCTGAGCAAGCACTGGGCAGAGGCACACCAGGCACCCAGCAGCACAAGAGCTCCCCACCTTCCCCTCCTTGAACCCTGCTTGCCCCCAGCAAACCTTTCCACAGGCAGCAGCCTTCCTCTAATTTCATGGAATTTGCACTGTGCCAGGTTGGATTTCTCTGGGAAATGTGTCAAAACTTCTGAGTTATTCAATATCATTACACTCAGATCTTTGGAAAAGCTCTTTCTCAAGCAGCACTTGCTTTCTGATCTGTTCAGCAAAAAGATTCACTTCAGTTTTGAAAGACAAAATGGGGTTCCCCTGCTTGTGTCCCATTCCCAGCCCCAAACAACCCGCAGATGTATGCCACTATGCTCCATCCCGACACTTCGAGGAACTCCTTTGTCTTCCCTGGAATTGCAGAGTGATGAATGAGCACAGAACCCAACTGAGCAGTTATTAATGAAGTTTAATACTGCCTTTGGCCAGCCACAGCGACCACCGCTTGATAGCTGAAGAAACTATTACATTCCACAAGAAACCATATAATTAAACCTACAGAAACCTCCACATCAAACACAAGTATGTGTCACTGCCAAAGATGAAAGTACACACAAGGTATGGAAGGGGGGAGAGCTTTTACTGCCTATCCTTTTACAAAGGCTCATGTGTTTGAGAAAGAGGCAGCCAAGGGGAGCTAGCAGAGAAAATGTAAAAGAAGCACTTAAAACAAAAACACCCCAAAAAAGCTGTTCAAGAAAGAAAGAGCACACGACTGGGTGAGGGCTGTAAGAAAAGGGATTATCTCCCTTTATCTGATTTTTCTTCTGATTTGTGACTGGCACACATCCTTAGTGAATTAAGAGGTGTCTCGAAAGAAATACGTTCCTCATCACCCTTTCTCCTTTTGAAGAAATTAATTCACAGTTCCTTCGTTTGGCTAAAAGGCTCAGGTTAAAATGGGGAGTGGTACTGCTGCTGCTTGGGATGGGACAGCACAACCCAACCTCTGCGCCGCCAGCACAGAGAGGGGTTACATGATATAAATCCCTGCCATCTAAGCAACTAGAGCTGATTCTGATTTCACACATGGAATATATCTGCAAAGGAAGCAGATGCCAATTTTATACAGTCACTCTTTGCAGTAAAACCACACTTTAAATAATGAAGGAGTGGGGAAGTGTATCAAAGATCAGAATGAAACTGCTTGTCACCATGAATAAAGGCTCGCAGTGCTCTGGATGCCTTCAAGTCTGAATCTGGGAGATTTTCTTCTAAACGAGTGAAGTGAGAGCACTGAAATCTTGTGCACACTGACTCAGAAGCAGGAGGCATCCCTCACCCTCTCACTGCCCCAGACCAGATACCACAGTGCAAATCCTGCTTGTGTTGCAGCCTTGGAGCCACTCTTGGCCCAATTCTTTATCCCCCCCTCATGCTCAGCCTGCCCTGCTCCTGTGGAGACTGCTGCATCCCCAGCAGGCCTGGGAGCACTGCAACAAGCCCTAGACCATGTGGTGGTACACAGGAGAGCCAGCCAGGAGTGGCCAAGGCAGTATGCACCCAATGCGGAAGGGATAACACAACTGCCCTCTGACAACTTCAGAGCTTTCCGTGTACTGAAGATTGTATTCCACTTGTCCCAGTTTGCCCAGCGATGTGGTATCTCTCAGCCAACCTTCTCTGCAGGCTTGGTTGGTGCCAGTGTTGCCACGTGGTGTTGAATCACTGTGTTTTCACCAGCATGGTGCTGTGTCTGTGTGTATTCCAGAAGTTATGATGGAAACATTGAGCCAAAATGGATCCACTCTGAACTAGAAAACGCAGCCCAAATTTATGCTCAGTTGCAGCTGTTCTGGTTTTGTTATTACTATTTATTGCCTTGAAATAATAGGATGTGGAACACTGTAAGTGATCTCTTTCCCTATGATCTCCTGATGACCACAAGATAAAATAAAAATGTAACAGTAAGAGTATGATGTTCTACTATATACCTCCCCTAAAGTAATGAAGCAGTAACAACATTTAAGGAAGAGTAAAATAGGATTTGTTTTTAAATTGTATTTCAGTAAATTTATAAATGACATTTTCTAGATAGATTTCTTCTGTCTTCTCCTTCTACAGCCAGTTTTCAAAGTAGCTGTTATTATCCTTGCTCAGAATTCTCACCTTTAAACACCCGTATTTCCTACAAAATAGGAACACAGTGGTCTGAGTGCCGATCTGAGTGACAGCCCAGGTTTTGCTCTGAAGGAGCATCCCCTCCCTGTAGCCTTGCTCAAGGCATCCCGGATAGCAAAGAGATCACAGCCATGAGAGCTCCATGGAGTTGAACCTTTCCAGTCTGCACGTCTTCTCTCTGTGCTGTTATCCGTAATGGAAACAGAAGCCAAATCCCCTTACAGAGGACACACACGGGCTGTAGGCAGTGCATAAACCCAACTAAAAATGGAGTCTTGAGGTGCCCAGCCCGGGCAAAGAGCACCCTGCTCACCTGGGGTGCCAGCTGGTTACCTGTTGCCTTGGGATGCATTTGATCCCTCTTCTTCCACAGGAACTTTCACTGGGATTGCACAGATGGCCACCACTGGTTCAGACCCTCAGCTGCAGAAGGATTCCACCTTCACCAGTTAAAGCAAAGTCCTGAGACAGCATTCTTCATGAAGTTACCAGAAGATGGCAGCTACACTTTTGCCTGCTTCCCACATTCTCTGCCACTGTCCCCATACTACTGTTGAACCCAAGGGCCAATACGGCTCTGTCTTTGTGGCCATAGATGTGCCAAGGTGGCTGATGGTCACTGCCTGAGCCATGTTAAAGCCAAGGGCTATAGTAAGGAGAAGCACCACCGTTGCACAAATCTCTGGGCTTCCCACCTCATGCTATCTGAGCATAGAGTGATTCCTCTCCTGATTAATCAGGGAGAAGTCCCTGGTGCTGCCAATAACACTCATTACAGCTGCCAGAGGCACACAGGCAGTCTTGCAGTGAGTAGTTGAAGCAGTCACCCTCCATTCTGCCTCAAACACATAATCATGTCCTAATCAGATGTCTGACAGCATTGGGCACCGCGTGGGATCACGAGAGAATGGCAATCCCTAAGGGACTTTTAACAATGTACTTTTGGATAATTACCCCAGTTTTAAACAAGGTTAAGAAAAATACCTCCATCCTTTATTTTAACTGCTAATTTGCAGCAGTTCTGGAACAATGGATCCTCGTGTACTCCAAGAACCTTTGATCAGGCCTGGGTGCCTTCCTCAGGAGGCTCCAAGAGTCACGGAATCTTTAAGGTTGGAAAAGGCCACTGAGATCATCCAGTCCAACCATCAACCTGCCACCACCACACCCACTAACCCACATCTCTCAGGCGAAGGAAGGAGCACAGCTTATTCCAGGACTAAACAAAAAGTCATGTTCTTAAATGTTGAATGTTACATTTAGGCTGATTTTGAACCCTCTGCATTATCCAAGTGCAGATCAAAGCCCGGATGCCTGAAAATATTCCTCTGATGATGAACGTAGGGTAGTGGTGATTCCATACGTTGCATGACAGGTAGGAAGAAGGACTGTGTTTCTAGGGCCTCTTGGGGTATGCGCCAGGAGGAATTTCATACCCCAGACAGATCAAACAGAAGTGGTCCCGAGGAAAGCTCTTGGTCCTCACCTGGCTGCTGGCATTGTTCCTCACAGGATGGGCCTTCAGCCTCAGTGTGGGCTGTGTGCACAGGGAGGCTGGCTCCACATCACAGCTCCCTGCACTCATCTGGGCACCGCACCTGAGCCAGGAGGCTCACGTACACTCAGCACAGAGCTTATCTCAGGGCTCTGTGCTGACTGATCTGCGAGTTACAACAGTTAAGGTAATTAAATTGTTTCTTGTCAGTGAATTATAGATCCCTGCGGGCTCCTGCTGTCAGGAGACAGACAGTGGTTGCTCTTCCTGGAGCCAAGACTGGTAACAAGCTGACCTACAAGGAATGCTCCACTTTAGGGGCAGATTTTTTAGGGAAAGTTCAAAAGAGAAAGATTTTCTTTATGCAGGACAGAAATTCCATTGCCATCACATTACTTACAACAACACACCTATATATGCATATATTCATGCACATGCATATAAAAACATAATATATACGCAGAATGCCTTTGCTCAGATATATTTGCAGTTATTAATATAAGTTTTATCCCACAAGATTCATTCAGTGCAAGCAATCTCAGGTAATGATCTTTGCATTGCGTTTTATTTAGCTTTCCCAGAAGAAAGATGCAAACACAATTTCTTAAAAAAAAAAAGCAACAGCCATATTCTGCCATCTCAGTTAATTTCTTATGTCTCTTATGCTGCACCCGAGGTGCTGGGAATAGGATTCTATCAGCCCAGCACACTGCTCTGAGGAAGAATGTGTAAATATTGCACTGTGTAATCACGAGCCCACTCTGAGTTCCTGGGCTCTTGCTCTGGCATGACTCCTAAACATGTGCTGTAAACACAGGTATGATCTACTTACCTAGTTCTTCTCCAGGAGTTTGCAATCTGCATTTAAGCTAATGACCACTGAATATAGAAATCATAGATGAAGAAATTCTCTTCTCCCAGAACACAGACAAATGAAGGCCTATGTCCTCCTTTATTTTGGGATGGCTTTGCCATGCAGCTAACTACCCACTATCAGAAAACAGTAGGAAAACAACACTGGTGTGTACCTGGACCCGTTTGGGAAGCATTTCTGAATGCCTCTCATTAGACATCTCCACAGTTAGATGACCAAATGAGGTTAAGAAAAATCGCCAGGTTTAGGGACCCAGGTTCAAAAACCGGCCAAGAAACTGCATGCTACTCCAGTTAGAAATGAGAAGTCGGTGCCATTAAAAAACAACAACGATGTTCACACCTAAAATAACACCCTTCAACAAAAAGAGGAAAGCATGCTGGCTTCCAGCCAAAGAGACTTGCTTGCTCTGAAGCAATTTTGAGATAATGGCTCATTCAGCAAGTCTTGCTCAACAGCAGCAGTGAACTGTGGGAATGGGAGCCCCAGGGGTGCCGGGGCAGAGTCTGGGTGTGTTTGGTGGGGAACGAGGTGTCCCCATGCCACCGCGTGCCTCCAAGCAGGCAGAGCAGGGCTGCAGCTCAGCGTCTGCATTTTGAGAGATGCAGTATTAGACAGGCCTACAAAACCCTAAACAACTCTGCTTTTTTAATGTAGCACAAACCTAAGTGGTTTTCGAGGGGATCTGCACAGTGCTCGTTTTGACTGTGTTTTGCACTGCCTGTGGTTTCTTGCTTTGTATTTTTGGGTAGAAGTTTTTCATACTAGGATAATATCCAAGAGGCTGGTTTATTTGTAAGACTGCACACAAATGATTCAACATTAGATAAACATAATTATCTCTAAACTAGTTTATAAATAGTTGCCTGCATTACTGCATTGCATTCCGGGACATGGATCTCATTACCCAGCCTATATGGACATCCTTGTTAGGAAAGGTAATTGCCATGGGCCTCCTCGTCATTTCTTTTGAGATCGGGGACTTTCTGACAACTGATTCTTGAGGAATAATCATAAGAAAAATAAGTTTTATGTGCTAGAAAGTGAGAGAATATGAAAGAGAGAGTGAGCAAGGAAGGATGGGAGGAGCATTGTTAAGTACTCACCTTTTATTTCCATATGCAGTTGATGAACAACAAACTTAAAATACACAAGTGTCATTGGAACAGATGGAAACAGAGCACTGCAACTAATGTAAGTCACTGTTTGAGACCTCTTCTGATCCTGTCACAATTAACAAGTAGCAAAATTAACTTAGATGGAAAGCCCTCAAAGAGGGAAGCATGGACCTCCCATCTTTATGAGTGCCATATGCCATCTCAGATGTTTGGAAACCTGTCTCTGTCCATAGACTGTTTCAGCAGTACAAACAATTGCTGTTATTTTGAAATCTCTCTCCTGGTTTTGCACCCAAATACCACAGCCAGGCCTGAAGCTCTTTATTTTATTTTATTTTATTTTTTTTGAGGAGAGTTGCACAAACAAAGGTAAGAACGGACCAATTTTGTGCCAAAATGATCTGTGGCAACAAAATGGGACATGGTTACAGCCATATTTTTTGGCATTGCTGCACTATGACTCACATGGAATTAGATCTAGGAGCAAAATGATGTGAGCTGAAGAGTTGAAGGAAAAACAGACAAAGGAGATGGACTGTGAATCTGCAAGAGATCTCACGTAAGAGAGAATTGGTGCTGTACAACTTTTTCATTCCTGGGACTTTTCCCTCCCTTCCCTTTCCCCCCCCCCTTCCCCTTCTCCTACTCCCCCCTCCCCCCCCCCCCCTTCTCCCTCCTCCCGCACTTCCCCCCCCCCCCCCTCCTCTCCTCTCCTCTCCTCTCCTCTCCTCTCCTCTCCTCTCCTCTCCTCTCCTCTCCTCTCCTCTCCTCTCCTCTCCTCTCCTCTCCTCTCCTCTCCTCTCCTCTCCTCTCCTCTCCTCTCCTCTCCTCTCCTCTCCTCTCATTTTCCTTATTTTCATTTTCATATAATTTTCTCTTCTTTTCTTAATACTCCAGCACTAAGTGTGAGGAGCACTAAGCGTTTTAGTCAGTGACACTAACATTTAAGCACCAAATTTTAAGAGTTAAATGGATAAAAGCAGCTTACCCTGTCTTTGTGCAAGCTAAGTGAGTAAATATCTTTTTTAACCTGTCACTGAGTTCTAACGTGAAATATTCAGTGTTTAAAACAAAGCAAAGAGTTAGACCATCACATTCACAAGCTCCTCTAAATCAGGCTCATGTGAACGCTGAGCGTATAAATGCTTGCCTTATTGGTGCAGTTGATTGAACCCCACATTTTCATGTAAGAATGTTTCTGGTCCCTTTATTTAACAGTTAGGGTTGACTCAACACCTTGGGAGCAGACGCCACGTTTTGAAAGTCCTACAGCAACCTCCTGTATTTCCCAGGGTCTGTATTCCCTTCATCTCCTTTCATCTCCTACCAAAAGGAAGCTACCAATAGGTTTGTATAAATGCAGCCACTGTTTTGCATTCTACTCTAAGCTCCTTGCTTCATTTCTTCTGGACTTAGCTCATTATAGTTAAATGGTGCTAGAAGCTTGTGTCTTGGTGTGCTGCTAATGGGGCAGAGCTCCAATTAGCTGCTGGCGCAAGCACTGAAACAAATCAGCAGCATCTGCAATGCACAGCTGGATGGCAAAGACACCCGAAATGTGCTGGGGATTGAACTGAAGCCAAAGGCAGGAGTACTAAAGACAGAAATCTGGATCAGGCCTTGGAGAAGATGGCTGTAGGGCCCACAGCTTGAGAGTCTGTCTGCGTATGGAGAGTTAAAGAAGAGCTCAGAGAAGAGACAAAGTTTGGACTGCAGCAAGGTGAGTGATGGTAGCTCTATTTTGTTGTTACAGGGTAAAGTAGTACAGCAATTTAACTGTGGAGAGCAGTGCATGAAAATTAGGCTGTTTTGCTTCAGTACAGGTGGGAGTCACTTAGCTTCCCAGCAGTCCCTTTCCTTCCTCTGCCTCTACCACTGCTGGGTGTGACTGGAATGGGTACTCAGTGGGAGGAATAAAGGGGAGAGACAATTATTGATTTATTCTCCAAAGTTTGAACAGATTCTTTCTAAAACGAATGAGAAGTTGTTTTATTGGCCCAGAAAACATGAACGCATGCTCTCTTTGTCATTCTGTCACACTGGGAGATTGTTGTATGTAATGTAAAAACAACATTATCCCAAGCAGCCTGAGTTACAAATCCCAAAGGCTGTATTACACTAAAAAATGCTGAGGTGACACTAAGAGCTGGTCTCTTCCTTACCTAGGCAGGGGACATCAGCCCCCCAGGTCAGCATCGCATTCATTTTTGTGCAGACTTCTTTCTGACCCTGCCCAGTTCCCATCTGGTGGTTGACACTTCAAAATGTTTAATGGAGGAGAAACCAAAGACGGTTAATCAGAATGTGGAGTGGAGGTGAATTCCTGTCACCTTGCTTGTAATTTGTAGTCTTTTCCACTCCTACTCTGAGCGGTGAATCAGTAGGTGATAAAAATGTCTCCTCTCAAAGAAATGATCTATTGGTGGAAGATCTGCCACCGCTAAGATAATGTGTTGTTTTTCCACATGCACTTCCATCCTGGATAAATTTAAGTTCACTTTTGAAACTAGTTTCTGATCTGACCATTCTAAATATCCTGGTGTCCCCTGTGAAGTTATTGATCTTTTTATGAAGGCACTGTACATAAAGGGCAGGAGCATCTCTGTTAATCCTCTTAGACCAGTTCTCTGCCCAGCTTGGCTAAGTTTGACTTTGCACTATTTTGTGAGAGCAAAATAGCACACCAACTGTGACTCAAAGTGTAGTCCGTGAAATAACTTACAGTGAACGTATAGAGCACAAAGGGGAGCTTGCCACAGTGGTAAGGCATAGAAAATGTCCCAAAGAACCAAGAAGTAATATGGCTATACTTCAAGTGCAAACACATAGAAAGGGTTCCTCAGCTATGCTCCTGAGCAGCAGGTACTTCTGGCTTCATGGTGTCCTCACACATGATCCTCTAAGGGCTATCACAGCATCAAGAGGTTGGATGCTGCTGTTGTGGAATTTGTAAGGAGGACTGGGAACATCGGAAGAGCCTATTTTGTTCCTTCTTCTGTCTTTGGGAATATCTCAGCTGAAAGAAGTAGGTAGGAAAAGCACCCAAGTGTAGCTGAAGTCTGTTCAAAAACAGATGCAAACTGTGAAGGAACAAAAAAGCTGTAACAGCTATAGTGAAAATATTTAGAACCAGATTTAACCTTGATGTTTCTCTCTTGTCAAAGACACAGAAAAGCTTCAGGAGCAACTCAATTCCATCCATCCAGAAGAAATACCCTAGGATTTGGCAAGAGTCATCAGACGGAATTTTTCTAGAACAAGTCACTGTTTCAAAGACAGACTCTACCTGAAATACATAAAATTGTTAGAGATCTTTTTTTACACTTCATGTTTCCTCTTTTGACCAGGACCAGTAATGCCAGAATTTCATATGAAAAGCTGGCTTTGCTGGGTTTTGGCCACTGTCTGAAGTCGGAGAGCTTTTTTATGAGAGAAAATTTTTATGTGAGAGAATTTCACTGGTCCCTGATCTGCTGAATTATAGGAGACATGTAAATGCCAGATAAACATTAGCCTTCAGGTACTTGACTGAACCCTGACTCTGAAAATTATGAAGACCGGTCAAATTTTCCTCTGACTATTCCTTTTCTTTTGGTAGGTAGAAAAAAGACGTGTTCCCCCCAGAATGCATGTAACTGACACTCCTCTTAAGGCTCAAATTATTTTGCCATTCTATTTGAAGAACACTCAGAATAACTCTCGAGAGCTCTGGTTCATCTGGGTAGGTTAGAAGCCAAGATAGTTCAAAACATTCCTCTCAGTTCTGTTTCTAATAAATTGTATTTTGGAATAACAAATAGTTCTGTGTGGTGATTAGGTAACCTATGGAACCAGTGTACCATTGCATCTTTGAACCACGACTGTGGGGAAATAAGCCTCCAAGGGCCAGGCCATAAGCCAGCTACCTGGCTTTGGAGGAAGCGTGCCTTGGGCAGGCTAAACCTTAAACTTACCAGATTGCTTACACATTTTTCTGAAACATCTGGTATTTACCACTGCCTGAGCAGAAACTAAATATGATGGATCATTGATCAAATGTGAAGAATACAATGTGATTAAGGTGAAAATGTTTCTCCTGCTAGCTCAGTTCTGTGGCTGTATGTTTCATATTGAAACACTCTCTCAAGCTGTACAAAGCTCGCTCCCTTTTCCAAAAGGGATGCAGACAAGGCCAAAACTTGTGCCAGAGCTGAGTGCCATGCCAACAAGGCCATCTCTTTTTCTCCCATCTCTGGGTCTCTGTCCACCATGCTCCTCGGGCATAGAAATTTCAGCTGTGATGGATAAATGAGAACAAGGAGCTGATATTCTGTAAACAGATCTAAAAACTGAAGTCTTTCTGTTCTTGATTCAGACTCGATTTGTCATGTGGTCTTGTAACATTCTTTAGGGAGATAAATTCATCTGCATCAGGCTGTTAAGAGTGGAGCTGGTATTTCCATTTAGCCTCTTCTCATCACAGACTCCCCATGAAAAATAGGTTAATCTTATAGGAATTTTATGGGGATTGAATAATGAAGCCTGGTTATTTAGAGAAAAAACATAGGTAGGAGGTAAAGCACAGAATGGAAACCTCCTGCCTAGGCTGATGTACTGTGGCTGTGGCAGAGAGATGGGAACAAGCCATGTCTTCTAAATTCAAGGTTAGTCCACAGCCCTATTTCCAGATTTCCAGAAAGCGTCTGCAAGTTAATGAACCAGATAGCTGTTTGTGCATTCCTGTCGTCTCAGCCCTCTATCTTGATACTTTCAGCTGTGTTAAAACAGCTTGACAGCTTGACAGACTCAGTCTTGAAGCTGGAAACCAAATGAAGCTTGTGGCTGTGAGCATTAGACAAATCTTAAAATGCTTCCTTGTCATTGCACAAAAAGGGAGCTGCCACTCTCTGCTTGGGCAGTTCTGCCATATACATGGATACAAATGACCAGTGTACAAAAGTAGGTGCCACGTAACACATTTCAGCCTACAAGGTGCAGACCTGAGATAGCTGCCTAGCAGAGCAATAGAGGCACCTCCTGACAAAATATATGCACACGTTCTGACAAAAGAATTTATTTGTCTAAAAGCTGATGCCAAACTGACTAATTGCCTTGGAGGTAAGGCTCTTAAAATCAGCAGGAATTCCAACCATACTTAGATTAACAGTACAAATATGAGGGAATCACAAGACCCCTGTTTGGGTCACAAGCTCTGCAAAGAATCTGCCTGGACTGTGCGTGTACTTACAGAAGAGCTGGAGAGCAAAGCCCAGAATACCTTTTGCACACCACAGAAAACCTAGAAAAACTTTGAGTAGGGCTGGATCAAGCGGGAGGTCATGGTAGGGAGTTCTTGTTGGGATGGCTTTCACTGAGCTGTAGCAGGAGGGTCATATGGATGTCCTTAGGGCACTACTCAGCTCTTTGCCCAGCTCTAGCGTGGGCTAGAACCCCCATGCTTTCCTACAGGGCATCTCCTTTGTTGTTCTAGGAAAGAAAAAATATAAACTATTACTCCATGTTTGGCAAAAGGGAGAAACTCCATTATCAGGACTGAGTAAGCATCTGCTTTGCTTGTAGCCTGCAGGCTTGCTTTTTGTTCTGGTTCAATTGCAGTCAAAGCACACCTGAGACTCTCAACTATCGTAATTAATATTATGACAATGCTCCAAGCAGAAATTAGGTCCCCACTGAATGGTGTGCTTCCCAAATGCATACAAAGATGCAGTTCCTGGCCTTAATTACTTGCAAGTTAAAAGGACAAACAGTGGTCGCATTTGTGGGATATAATGGCAGAGACAAATCGAAGGAGGGAGTGATGAGAGATGCATGGCTTGTTAGCTCAATTTCTTTCTAACTCATTTGCTTTAGTTATATTACATGAACCTAGATTCAGGACATTGGGGGAAAATAGTATTGAAATAGGAGACAAGAGGGACTCTTGGAATATGAGTGAAAGTGGGGGCAATTAGGGTATGATGGTGTACACAGGATCCTAACTGAGATGTGGAGAGGTGGAAAACAAAGGAGCAAAAGACAAGAAAGGAAAAGCTGAGCTAATTCATGCAACACATACAGAGCAGGAAAACGAAGACTTCTCTTTCTTCTGCTAAGAACTCTTTACTTAAAACAAAGAGCACCAGCCTTTCAAATTTATTTCTTTGCTTAATTGCTAGAAGGGACCTGTGTTGGCTCTTTTACTGGCCTGGAAAAAGGAACAGCCAGGGAAATGCACAGCTTGCCTCCTCTGAGCAGCCATCACAGAGCCCTGAGCCAGGCTGGCCTTGAAAATACTATTGTAGCTGGTGCAAAATCTTTTGGTGAAAACCTTTGTAGAAAATTAAGGAATCTCATTACTTCTGGGCACTGCAGCCAAGCTTTTCCTAACCCAGAAGCCAAGCTAGCCTCAGTAGAACTGTCTACTGGGGGAAAAAAGAAAATGAAAAGGAAAAAAAAGAAGAAAAAAAGAGAGAGAGAGAGAGAGAACCAGAAAGCCAAAGTCTTCTTTCTGCCCAGTTCATTAACTGCCCATCTCATGATTTGCTGTTTGCTTTCCAGGCCCCAAAGCTTCTGTTGTCCCGAAGCCACAAGTGCTGCTGGCTCTTTTCTTCCATGACCAACTAACTGCTGCACTGCCTAATGGTTTTAAAGTACTGGGGAAAGCATACATTCCAACTGTTCTGGTTTTTTTGTGTGTGTGTGTGTGTGTTTGCAGAGTAAGACATATCGATCTCTCTCCAGGGACAACAGTCCACTGCAAACCATCTTTAGTGAAGTATTCTTTGCATCTGATTCCCTTTCTTTCTCTCGTAGGATTTCAAGGTATCCTTTCATCCTGAACAGGTGGCAAGCATCTTGTGGTGTTTTTCTTTGCACATCACTTTTACACAGTAAAGTTCATTTACGTGAGTCCATATGGTTTCCTAGCTACAATCACCTTTGTTAAGTGCCCATGAGACAGTTCCAACTTCTTCCCAGCACACGGCTCAGCTGAGTGTCTGATGCTTCAACTCAGAATTTTCGTTTTGAAACTGTTTAGCAGTGTCCCTTTATGAGATTTATTTGGTGGCTGCCACCATGATGAATGGTGCTTTCCAAGACTTGGTGTGAACACAAACCACATGAATAGCTTCCTAGTTTTATAAGGGTTTTTTTTGACAAATGGTTTCCAGACCTTGTTTCTGACCCTCATCTCATGGCAAACAATGGTGCCTCCTTAAGCCAAAGTTTACCCTACGTTAGGGTTTGCCTGTAGCTACAAATCTAAAATAGGCAGATAAAAAATAGAAATGAGCTAATGTGCCAGTGTTCCTGTATTTAAACTTTCCTCCTCTTTGAAGAAAATCCGCAGGTATTTCATGATGCTGACTTCCAGAGAACACAAGTATTTCCCCAGATAATTATCCTTTGGAAACTTCTACAGTAACTCCTTTTTAAAACAAAACAGGCAAAGTGTCAGGACTATGGAGGGAAGGAAAGATGGGAAATGTTACTAGCTCAACAGCAAGCAACGAGCAGAATCACGTGGGAAAAATCTTGAGGCTCTTTTACAAATAAATAGTCACTGGGGACACAGCTGCTTTGTCTCTGTGGGTCACGTAAATCTGAAATATTTGGGATATAATGGACATTTTGCACATGTGCACTTTAATAGCACGATACATACCTTGAAACATAGATATCATAACTAAGCTTACTGAACATGCACCAAAGCAAGAGAAAAGGTCTGCCTTTGCACAGTGCACATTGGAGGAATTTCTGGACACTAGCAGCCTAGCTAGCTGCATACATTTGCCTCTATATTAATTTCTAATATATAGTAATAAATATTATTTTAATTGCTATAATATATTAATTTATAATACTGTCTATCTTAATCATTTATATTATGCACTGGTTTTGTCTTCTAGGCATAGGTCCAGAAGTCGTGGAAAAACATGTAGAGATCACAAATTCTGTTTTGCTGTGCAGGAGAGAATTACACAGCTGAGGCACAGCAGACAGAATTAGCGATTCAGAAGCCAGGTTGGTTAAGAGGCTGCTGATTTTCTCCTTGTGTCCATCACTCCAGCAGTTGTGCTTGGTCTGAAAGGAATGAAGGGATACTTTCCCAGTGGTCACCCAATGGACAGGAGGTCCACGTGTCTGGTTAAACCACATCACCATGACACGACAAATGGGCCCAAGTTCCTTCAACAAGCAAGTCAAATCCTGCTACCTATAAAAACAACCCCATACCTGGCAGAAGTTCTCTTCGCCCCTGCAGATGGTGTTGCAGTTGGTGGTGTTGCTTACAAAGATGAGATAAAAATATATCAGCCTTGCTACAGGAAGGGCATTGGCACCATCTCAGACTCAGACTATGGCTGGAGCTTTTGGGGTCAGGGGAAGTCTTTCAGCTCTCACTCCCAGAAGCAAAACAGCAGCCATCAGACAGCCGAGACTGCCAGCCCCCAGCTGTCCCGCAAGAACGAGCACGTATCCTTTGACTCTCCTGAAAGTGGGATTCAATTTCTCCGCACTGCAGGGAGGGGGCGAAGTGCTTTGGGAAGGGAAACAGCAGAGGCTCCCCACGGCCGCGGCCTTGTGCAGGGTTCCTGTGGCCCAGCTGACTCACTCCCTGCTGGCAGCCTGCAGCCGCACGGACACCACAAATAGGCCGCTGACCTACTTGCAGAGGGGCCAGCGGCAGCAGCAGGCGCTCAGCCTGCTTTCAGGATGGCACACGTGTCCCTTCCCAGCTGACTCTTCACTTCAGTTCCTAACTGGCTTCATTCTGCATTTGATGCTAACTCTGGGGCTTCCACGCGCAGGGGCTAGGAGTACAGGTCCAGTTTCCCCTATGGTATTTAAAACAGATCCCATGAACGTGAAAGCAGGTCTAGGCTCAGAGGATGTTCTATGAATGTGAAGTTAATGGAGGAGCAATCTGCCAGTCTACAGTGGTGTTACTAAAGTCAAGGAAGAACTGCCATTTCAATTCCAGTCATGCTGTCCAGATTCTTGATCATCTTAGAGGCCCTCTACTAACACGTGTGATAATTTTCGTGCCCCTTTGTCATGCTCCGTCCCTGGAGACATTCAAGGTCAAGCTGGATGGGGCACTGTGCAACCTGATCTGGTGGGTGGCAGCCCTGCCCATGGCAGGAGTTGGAACCAAATGACCTATAAGGTCCCTTCCAACACAAGCTATCCTGTGATTCTGTGTTTCTGTACTTTATGTTAACTCTTAATATTTTATGCTGAGAAGGGTCTCAGTGCATTAGTTCTGATCACGCTGTCATTGCTCTTCTACAGCACGGCTCCATAAATGTATGTGTAATTTTTAACTCTATGCATAATCATTACTAATTTTGGAGTTTAAACAGTTTTAGATAAGAAATACACTTTCCATCCCCCTTTAAATAGGGAGTTAGGAACTTGTTTGTGCTACTCGCCTTGGCTCGTATCTGGATGGAGTATGGGTCTTATGTCTCTTGAGACAATGTCTGCTTTTGATATGGTTGCTAAATCTGGTTCTTTTCCCTGTTAAATTTGGCTGCCTTGACAGAGTAATCCACCCTTCTACAGACCAGATGACTAGAAAGGCTGGTTATACTTTTCAAGCAGTTCTCTTTTGGGATGATCAAGTTACAGCAAATTTATCAGCAATTATACAAATAAAGATTTGCTTTAACTTCAAGGGCTTGGGATTTTTTAAGGTAGAAATCCTAAGAAAATGCAGAAAATGGGAAAATTATACATTAGCAGAGCATCACTAAAATGGCCAGGTCTGGTGTGCATGATTTACAGAGGCTGAGAGAACTTGGTCTGCAGAAGAGAAGGCTAAAAGGGGCATCTAACTGCTGTCGTGACTACCTGCTGGATAGTTACAAGGAAAATGAAGACACTTTCTGGGAAGTCAATAGCAAAAGAGGCAACAGAGATGAATCACAAAAAGGAAATTCTGACTAGGAAAAAATCCTCACAATGAAGGTGGCCAAACATCAAAACAAGTTGTCCAAAGGACTTGTGGAGACCATTCTGGCAAGTACTCATAACTCAACTAGACAAAACCCAGAGCAACCTGACCTAATATTGAAGCTAGTCCTGTTTTGAGCAGAAGACTAGACTTCCCTTTCTTATGATATTCCTTGAATTTTGCATTGATTCTATGAAAAAATGTTGTAACTAGTTGTCTAATAAGACATACATTGATAGGGATACCACAATTTGCACAAGAAACAAAAAGTACTAAATTAAATCTCTTTATTTCCAGAAGTAGTTTCATCAATATAAGGATACAAAATGTATTTCATATTCATTTTAAAGTTATTTAATCTTCACAGGTTGTGAGTGTCTTTTTAATCAATCATAGAAGCCACAAAGCTGGAAATTCAGTGTGCTGTTCAGACTTCCAATGATGTCTGGTGATGTGAAGAGTTTGCTTGCATATGCCCAGGAACAGTGATCTCTTCTATGAAATAAATGTAGAGAATAATAGACACATTCTTCTTGATTAGCAGAGTAAAGGATAACTCTGTAACATACCCTGCAGCTATGATAAAAGAGATAAAATGGGAAAAAATAATGGAACTTAAATTCGGTAGAGAAGTAAAGGCTATATGATCATTTCTCTCTCTGGGGCATTCTTCAGATGTGAAGCCGAACCAAATATGCGGAGTAACTCAAGTTTGAGCTGACAAGCAATCACATACTTAAGAGTTCAATATGTAAAGCAATTTCAAACCTACTCCAAAAAAGACAGGCTTGGGGAGAGTTTCTTTTGGGAAAATACTTATCTGTAGCCAAGACTAAGTTAAGCATTTTGTCTAACCCCAAAGTTTTAGCCAATGTGGAGAAACAGGCATGTCTGGAGGTCAATTTATTTTGTTCAAGGGTATGCATTTGAAACTGTGATTCTTATAGCTGATGAAATGAATGCCACTCAAAGGTTTCATAATGTTGGAAAGTAAATATTTAACTATGGAAATAAGGAAATTATTTTGACTTTTTCTATAAAAATGGGGCTATTACTTTGAAGAAGAATGTGTTTTGATTAATAATTACAAAATTGTGAAATCCAACACTTAGCTCTATTTTGGGGTGAAGAAAAAAAAAAAAAAAAGAAGAACACTGAGCTTTCTTTCCTTTGCAGCTTTTTGGTTTTCTCAGCACAACAGAAAAACTAACTCCCTGTTTTACATTCTACTGGTCCTGTACCACACGCATTATGGTAGAGTTGAGTCAGTATTTACAAAGCAAAACTAAAAGCCTCTTAAGTAGCAAATATGGTTGCTCATAAGCTGCAGAATGTGATCTGTTAATTAGTATTATTATTGTGCTGCTTTTTAGAAAATCACTGAGCGCTTCGTCCAAATGCCTGTGATTACAAATGTTTCATACGTTTTAAGAAAGTGATTATCCTCTTGAAACTGAATATGTGACAGTTTGATGTTTTCATTCATTGATTTGTGATCCTATTTAAAATTTAAGAGTCATCCAGACAGGAAAAACACTACTTGAAAGTACAAACACATGGCACGTACAAATACACTAAAACGCTTGAAGAAAGCTCATTCAAACAGCCAAAAGACTGAATATTATTAATGCAAAAATATTCCACAGGGAAAGAACTTAAAATCAAGACTAAAAACATTAAAAAGCTCATTTCAGAATTTTCTCCCTTCAAAAACAATGTTCAATCCACAATAAGCAGTTCAGCCAGCTCTAGACTCAACTCGGGTCTCATCCAGTCATTATTTTGGTACTTGAAAGCAAAAGGGATTTGATGGGAATGTATGATGGATTATTTTCTGCACGTTTTTAATTGGGTGACTTCTTCCCTTAAAGGGTTCCTAATTTTTCACACATGTCTCCAAACATCCTCTGCCAATACTAAATTCCGCTCAGATGGGTTTTCTGTTAGAGAAAAATCTGGCAGTTACGACTCCTTGGCTATAATCCAGTAAATCCAAGTAGGAGGAGCCAGGAAACTGAAGTGTTTTATGTAGATAGCATATTTGTTCTTTGTGCACCCAGATTTATACATTCTTGTAATAAACAAAGCCCTGAACATTTTTTGGTTCCTTTTTTAAATTATTTCTTTTAAAAGCAATAGTACCACAGAACCTCCTTCCAAATCATTAGTATTCTTTCTCTGGTCCTCAGTTCATCAAAAGTTAACTGGCTGTATTTACTGATGTCTACAAATCTCTCCACATCTCTCTCTCTTTGTCTACATTGGTGTATATGATCTGATGGAAGCATTTCTAGGAATTAAAAGAAAATTGGTCCGATAGTGTGAATTATCCATCGTCTTCTTAGGCAGAATTAATCTTACTGAGTAGCTGAATGCCACCGGATATTATATCTTCTTTAGATATTCCCTCTTTTAATCTTCAGAAAGGGGATTTGAGACAGAGAAACCACTTGATAAATTTCCTTGAAAAAAAAAACAGAAGACTTTGTGGACATAAATTATAGACTTTTAACTCAGATGGGGAATTGAGATTTCCAAGTTTGTAGATGAAGATTCAAGTACGCCAACAATGAGTAGTTGAAGTAGTACAGCTGAGCAAAGCAAGGCAGCTTTAAAAGGCCCCAAATGCTTGCATCCACATTCCATGACTTTATGAGTGATTATTTTTGCTACAGATTTAAACAAAGCCTATCATCTTATTCCTTATTTTTCAGCTTGCTGAAAAAAATGATTTGAAGAATGGGTTGTACCATACCACTGATGCCTCCTTTATACAACAATGTCAGAGGTTTAGGGCTAGAAAGCTCCCATACCTAAGTTCAGTTAGAGAGGCAATTGTGTGTATGCTTGAGTTACTGAGGACATGCTGAGTACAAAAGTCTGCATAAGGTATTTCTACTCTCTCTCTCTCTCTCTTAACCTTTTTTGTCTCTCCTGCAAGTTTGGGTTTGTTGGCTGATTACCAATGTTAATGACTGTTCTTCATTCTAAGGGCTCAACAGACAAGGGTATGTCAGAACTGAAAATTCTGTTCCACAGGAAATTCTGACATTTTGAAATATGTCCAAGTTTGAAGAGGAAAAAAGACCAGAGAATTTGTAAATTCCCATGTAATAAAACATTCCCCTAATGCCCTGTCAATAGAAATATACCATTTTATTAAAATGCTTTTATTTTTTAAAAGAGCTTTTCTGAAAGAGGCATTGTAAATAAGAAGCATTCAATTCCAAAAGCTTTGCAATGAGCTTTGAACAAATTCTCTTTTACTAAGAATGAATGCTTCCAATTTGAAACACACAACTTGATACCAGTTCCCACTGTTGAAATGGCATTTTCAAATTGGAAAATATTTATTTACAAAGTGCCTGCCCAGCACTAGGAATACAGTGGAGAACCAGAGAAGCACAGGTAGAAGACCCAACCCTAAGGTAAGAGGGTGCACTTAAAGTGAGCTAAGCCTGCTCAAGCATGACCAACCCTGCTGACTGAGCAATCTCACCCAACTGTGTTCATTTTATAGAACAGTAAGGCACTTTTAATATTCTTTGACTTGTGACGTCTTTGTTACAGGTACTGGCTTTTTAAATTAGTTCTGGGCAGGTTCCAGAATCACGGATTTACAGATTATTTGAACACACTGAGATATTTTAATTGGCTAAAATGCAAACATTTTACATTTAATGAAGAATAACTGTTGAGCCTGATTTTCCACTACCTGGTACAGTAATACAGCCATAACTTTACAGCAGAAGTAAGGCCTCAATGCACAGTTTGACAGCTCACTGCTCGTGACCTTCTCATGACATAAAGCCCACTGGGCTTTCAGAAACCTTCTCCTGTGTGACTGCTTCTGATCTGGCTCTTCCTTTCTATTCCAGCAGCATGGTGGAGTTCACAGCAATGCAACTACTCTGCAGAGATTCTCCCAGGCACTCGGTGCTCCCTTGGTCATCCCCAGCTTCAGCAGCCATTCTTCGGAACGTATTAGTGAAGAGAGATTTGTTGCCATGCTGCATTACACCATTTTTTTTTCCTCCAGCTATTATATTACTTGCTAGGCTGTTGAAAAGAAGAAGCAAAAATACAGCTCAAACTACCAGCATTCTTTGCCACAAACCTGTATCAACAGCAGCTTGTCCTGGCCGTTGAGCTCATCTCTCAAATCTGTAAAGCCTAACTCTGGCAAATCTGTTCACAGCATGTTTAGCTTAAATCCTTCAAGCATTACTATTGTAAATTAGGAAGTATTCTGAAGTGCTTCAGTGATACATTTAACTGGGGCCTAAAGAAAGAGTAAATAAGATATAAGGCGGAAAAGAATGTGTCCTTGATTTGAGTGTTTTCCCTGTTGTTTAGGATAATGTATTTTATCACTGAATAATTTCTGATCTTTGCAAAACACTATGGAAATTGCTTGTTGACACAGTGTCAGAGCTGAGATGTTTATGTTTTCCTGGTGCTTTTAATCTGTCGCAAATCTTTGGCAACAATATCTTTGAGGCTGGGGAAAATGTGTCTGAAATTGTATTGACATTGCAAATGGATTTACAAGCTTGTCCTTTAAAATCTTCTTTCCCCTTTGTGCTTTACTGCTTACAGTAGAGTGGCAATATTCTGGATAACTTCAGAAATACGTATAGTGGTTTGAATGCAAACTGTGTATTCTGAGACCAAGTTTCCATCTCAGCATCACTGCAACCACCATTTTTGTATACTGAGATATAGGTGATGCCATATGCTATGTCTGCTATTTCATCTCACTGAGTAACACTGTAGACAAACAGAGAACAACTAAGAGCATCAACAAAATCATTTCATACTAAAGACAGCATTTCTGTGATGCAACACGTGGAGACTGTTCCTACTTTTCATGTGGAATTTCACAGTACAGCCATGCAATAAGGAAACCACTGGGTCGCCAAATGACTCACTGCATCACTTGGTAATAAACAAATGCTTGCTTCATAAAATGCATCTTTCTACTAAATTCCTGCCTTGAGAGTTTTATGTAGCTGTAAAAATTTGCTGAAAAAGCTCTGAGATGTACAGAGTGATACTAGTTTGAATTACAGCTTCCCTATTCAAATAGCCTTACACTATTCCTCTGAAAAGTTGCTTTATCAGAAATGGGATCTTTGTTTCACACAGATGACATGTGAACACACTGGCTTGGAGGAGAATAGATTCCATATAGCTTTTCTGGTTATGAACATGATGAGACTGCAAGTATTTCACTCCTACTACAGACTCAGGGCTCCAGTTTTGCCTGCTACGTGTCCTTTGATATGGATTGATAATAAGAAATATCTCCACTTCACTGATTTCTGGTTTTTTTTCTAACTCCTCTCATATCTGCTGCTAACCCATTAGTGAAAGAAAGAATATAAATAATGAATGAGCCATTACAATGCAGGATCCTAGTGAAAGACTGCAAGAAACTCAGACTTTTCCAGGGAAGGCTAACATGATTCATACCGTACGCTTGCATAATATTGGCGGCTATAAGACTTAGGAGGAATTATTTTAACAGTTTGTTGTTCTCACATATCTTTAAATATTTGTCATTGTGGGTCTCAGGGGAAGCCCATGTTTAAGTTGGACAAGAGTTGTACGGATAAATCATTACTGCTAGCAGATCATTCAGGACCATCCACTTCCATAGTCAGGCTCTATTACTCACCAGTTCTAGCGCCAGCTGAAGACACCAAGGCACGGCTTCATGCTGGAATATCACTGGAATCTTTGAATATTACTGGATCTCTGAGTAGTGCCCAGAGCTGCCTATGGAGCCACATAGGCCACAGATTTCTGAAATTTGAAAACCTTCACAGTTGTGAATTTTCCAGCTGTTCTGTTTCATAGATTTATTTACCCATTTTGCAACTCTTCAAAATTAAACTAAATATAAAACTGATGTGTCACTGCCAAATCCAAAATCAAAGCATTTATTGTGAAAATATCAAGATTAAACTTTTAATCTTTGATTCCTTCCCTCTTGGCTTTTCCAGATGAGACAATTAAGGAAATTCATTTGAAGTTCCCATGTACTCTTGCTGCCTTGACTTGTTCAGAGAATTTACTATTTAGAATCAAAATGGTGTTCCTCCGAAGCAGTGCAAAGCAATCCTTCCTCTGCAGCCAAGACATTCTGCAAAACTGAGAGCCAAAAGGGCTCCCAATAGGCAGTCCACTCTCATGCTGTCCCACATAAGCAATCACATGTTGCACATATTGAAACATTTGCAGTTCTAATTGTAGGAGTTTTCAAGTAAACACCTTGATTTCATGTTTTATTTTTTTTTGCGTTGTTGTTTAAAATTTGAGTTCTCCTTCACAGTGTTGCAAACACAAACACAGCCACGCAGAACAATACTTCCATGGAACAGAATTTGTGTAATTTGGCTACCCAGACAACTGGGTAAGCCCAATTACACAAATGCAAGGAGCTGGAATCTCTAGGGTCTTCCATGGGGGGAGAGCCCTGCGTGCGAACGGATTGGCACTTGTCTTGCTCCATCCTTTTTTCATGTGTCATTCCAGAAAGCAGAACCAGACTACAAACTCATGCCGTGGCTCCACAGCCAGCTGAGGCCGAGAAGCCTGAGGAGTTTCTTTTATGCGCCTAGCATGAGCCTGTATATTAAAGCCATTAACATCACAGATGATAGCCTTCATTGTGCCTCAATCACGGAATGGGTAAATGATGGTATCACTGTGCAAAGAAAATCTGTTCTTCCTGAGGTCTCTAGGATGCACATGGGCGCAGCCTGATATTGTCCAGGGAAGGCAGTACCTCTGGAAGACCTACATTAAGCTCCTCTTAGACACTGCCTAATGCCCATATTTGTGCCAATAACCCATGCAATAGTTATGAACAGCAAACTGGGATTGTTAAAATGGGGTGATTTTTCTCGTCACGGAATTATTTTGATTACTCCTGCCATGAGATTGTTACGTGGCACTGGAAGCCAAGAGAGGAATGGAGTTCAAAATCCTGCGCTCTATTCTAAAAGCGCTGTTTATTTTAATAACTATGAGCTCCATGTGAGGACTGTAACACCAAATAACATGAAGAAAATTCTGTGGCAGACAGGCCCTGTGCTGAAACCCACACAGCCATGCCAGCTGGTTTCTGAAGGATATTTACCTAGGCTTTCAGCATTTTCCTGATGTTCTTCAGATGCTGTCAGTAGTTGAAAGCTTTATTCAGTGTGCCTCCAATAGTGCTGTGCTCCAACATTCCGCTGAGTTCAGTGGTTTGGATGCAAACACAGCCGACCATCTACAACAAAGCCTTGCAGAATTTCATGAGCTGATCCCAAACAAAAATTAGTTATTTCCAAGTAGCAGCGTCTCATCATGCGATATATACAAGCAAGGAAATAAAAAGACAGTCACTTCATGCCCAGGAAATACTCAGTGGAAGTCATATACATATGCAGAATAGAAGATAACTGTGAGGCCAGCATGTCAGTGCATCACATGTATAGTGCATAAATTATATGGTTAGTCTGACTTCACACAGTAAGTGGGTTTACCACGCGTTGTGCAGTTCATCTGGGCAACATATGCTCCAAAGTTCTAATTCTGTGGAAGTACTGCATACTCTGTGGGGCTGATCTGCTGTGCATGGTGAATGTGTCTGGGATCTCTAGGTATCCAACAGCTCAGGCTGAGCTGCTATTCTGGTCAGGCTGTCCCAGACAACTGTCAGCATTCTGCTCCTATGAAATACCAGGACCAAGAAAAGGGCCTGTCTGTGAAAACCAGATGCATGGTAGGTAAGAGGAAAAAAATATATTGCATTCCTGTGTATTACATTTTGTTACTGACCTTACACCAGATCTCCAGACTGTTAAGTCTCCTCCTCAAGACCTATGAGATGTATATTTATAGAAGAAAATATCAAAGCATACAGAAATAACACAGTAACCTGAACTGTTAAGTAAATGTCAATTAAAGTTAAATAAAAAGTCAATGTAAAATTAAAAAAAAAAAAAAAAAAAGCTTTAAATAACATAGAACTACAATTCTAGAAATGTTCCTAAGCAGAAAAAAATTGATACCATTGTCAGATCAGGAAGAACGGGCTGAACAACCAACGTGTGCAGTTCACAGAGACTGAGCTCAAAGAAGTGCGCATTCATTGTTCTGCATACAGCTGTGGCTGTTCCTTTTTCGATATCCTTTCTCCTTCACAACTGGAGCTACACTGCCCATGTTGCAAGGGAGGTGTTCCTGAGAAGTTACGTGAGTGTGGCGAAGCAGGTCACTTGAAGATGACATGTTCTGGGCCACTAACCCCATTCATCCACCCAGGATTCCTTTTCCTTCAGATACCGTCTAGTGTTACGGCGCTCGGTGTTGATTGCCAGGGCACTCGACATTTGGTTGTTGTCTGATGAGAGCAACTAACTGGAATGCTCCCTCTGAGAAAACCTATTGACATATATGGGCTCTGTTGTATCTTTGCATACGTAGTTAATACGCCCTGAAACCTGACATAAGGAAAACTCACCAAATGCTGTTTGGATGTAGCACAAACGTAACTCTTCTTGCTTCATTAAACATTCACTCATAACTTGCAATTCAATTCCATCACCTGAAATAAAATACTTGAGACAACTGTAAACTAAATGTCAGGCCTCTTTCTTGTCATAGAAGAAGCCTTTTCCATTCAGCAGAATTAATCAACTTATCTTACTTGAAAAATATTTTTTTTCTGGAAACCTCCCAGAGAGTTTGCTTTGTGAGGCCATCTCCCAGCAATTCAATAGGAAACAATACGGGGTGATTCAGATGGGAAGGATCAAACAATGGGATATAAATCCTGATATAAGACTGCAGATGTTTTAAATACAAATATTTTTAACCCTAATACTCATCCGTGTTATACCGATGATATGAACTGGCAGAATGAGAGACTTGCAATAAAGTACAATACAAACAAAGCCTATTTCTACTCAGTGCATGAATTTGAAAATAAATCAAACGCCGAAGCATAGTTTCTTCAAACATCTTTTTCCAAAGCCAACGGTTTCATGGTAACGTAATTTAGGTGATGAGCACGCTCGGATAAATGCCATGTGGGCCACAAACTATCTGCTCCACCAAGAGAAACTGCCGTCCCAACTTATCCCAGCTTCCTCTGCACCCACCATCTTCATTTTTTCCAGTGCAGTAATAGCAAAAGCATTGACATGATTCAGGACTTACTCCAAAATTCTCTGCAGCTCTTTCTAGAAAATACACAGGGTTGTACACTGAGAGTATCTCCTGACAAACAGGAGATCTTTTGGGGATTATGCTGCCTTCCCCTCTCCCCACCTGCCCTTTCTCTTCCCTTTATTTCTCATTGCTTACGAGACGGATGGTTATTATCAGTTTATTATTACTGTTTTTCCACAGACTTTCTCAAATGTCAAGTGAATCTGATCTGGAGTTCAGGCCCATAATTACACTGGATCGACTCCAGGAACTCGTAAATAAATCGGTGGTGGCTGCAGTGGCTGCCAGAGCTCTGTCGTTCTGCTCTTCTGAGGGTGGACAGAGGCTTTGGCTCTTTTCTAAAATTCTACACTTGCCATTGAGTTTTTCTCACCTTCTTTTAAAAGACCCTGGGCTTCCTCGCTCGAGTTTGGCATAGCCTCACACAGGAAGAGAAAGCTACCGGCCCGCCACATGGTTGAATACATTCATTTAGAAAAGCAGCTGAAATGCAGATTGTTACTTTCTGCTTTCTCCGTATGTGGAAACCTTGCAGGGGCAGACATATTTCTGTCTCTCCTCTGGCCCCTTTGTTGACGTTCATAGTTTACACTGGGCTTTACAGTGAGGCACATCTTTGTCATGGGATATCGACTGTGTTGAGCTTTGGAGATCAGTTCCACAGCTTGCCAAGAAGGTCCCCTAAGTGCAGGGATGCTTGGATTCAAGGTTATGCATTTAAAGGAAGCAGCGGGCACAACATCCATTCACATGGCTTACGGAGCTCTGGGAAGCTGACTGGTAAAGTTAAATGTTATTTCCAAGCCTGTTTCTAATCATATCAATCCATATGGAGCACAGCATCTGGTTACAGAATGGAATCTCCACCCAGCACAGGCTAGAACTTAACGCTGTAGATGTCATCCTGATAGCCCTCAACACTTCTTCCCTGAAAAACTTCAAATAAACTATTTCAGCACAAGATGAGAGCTGAGGACATGTTCAGGAAACGGTTCCTTTGCTTCAGCCTCATCTGCAGTTAGAACAAGTCCCTAATATCTGAAGGGAGGGAGTCCAATGAATGGGGCCAGGCTCTTTTCAGTGGTGCCCAATGAGACCAATTCTCTTCACAGGGGTCACTGAAAGGAAAGTAGGGAATAGCAGAGCTTTATCAGTGATAACATTGTTCACTATCATACCAATTGCATAAAGGTAAACTGCTGGACTCCTTTAAGATAGGTTGAGCTACTGTTCCTGCTGCAGAGCACTTTTCAAACCAGTGCCAGTTACTTCATGGAGTGAAAAACACCGAATTCTTTGCAAAAGAATGTCATTTCTTTCCTATGTCTCCCCCCAGGCAGCCCCATTGTTTAAATAAGTATGTGCTTGTTCCCCAAATACAGATGGTTTTGACTCCCATCATAAATCAAACACGCTTGTGTCAAACACATTAAAAATGTAGGGAAAATCATCTTTTTAACTGATGTGGATTTAGATGCTTGGTCTGACCCAAATTACATTTCTTTAATAATCTTAATTCTTTCCTGGTTCTTCTGGGAACAAAAGATTCCAATATATCATCATGCCTCCCTCTCCTCCCCTGGAATTCCAATCAATCTTTTACTCCTTTTTAAATGTAAATTTTAAACAATCATGTATCTGGATCCTGGATTAAGTCTGCAGGGGGAAAAAATCTCTGGCAGAAGATGGTAAGGACTGTGCCTAAGGCAAAATCCAGACAAATCGGTTCTCAACTGGAGTAAAAACAGCTCTTGGCAAATGGATCACAGGTTTTGGTTGCAAGAGTTCCATCCAGAACCCATTCTGATATTTGAAAATAAATCGGACAGAGTCACATCAATCACAACAAAAGCAAATGTAACATCCAATTGCACTTTCCCCCACTCAGACAGCCCTCTCAGGCCCATTTTATAGGGCATTTTTTACAGGATCAAAATTCCTTGGTGGTTCCAGTGAGAAGCTGCCGCCTTTTTTATCTGTAGGGAGAGAGAACACCTCTGATAGTTTCAATCAGGATGACAGGAGCTGTGCTGAAAGGCAGCAGGAGGAAGCACACTTTTAAGGTCACTGTCCATTCTAGGATTTCTAACCTTGCTATGGTTTAGTTCTGCCCTCCTTTCTGTGCTAGCCTCGCTCCTTCTCTCCCTCAGTCAGACTGGAATGACCTGCCTGTGCTTTCTGTTTGATGTGGGTTTTGTGTATCTGCACAAAGTAATTCATAACCACTGGGCAAAAGGCAGTGCCCACACCGCATCATTAGCCGGCAATTAAGAAACTTCTGCCTGCACAGAGCTATAAAGCCCAGCAGTGCTTCAGGCCCTCAGTGCTCCTTTAGAGCTCGCCTAGGGCACAAAGCTGCCATAGTGCTGCAGGGAGGCACTTTGTAGCGTGCCCTGCAGAGTGCATTTTGGGCACTGATTTGAAGGTTTTACGATTTGCCTCCTTTTAGCACGTTTCTGCACCTTGAGATTCCCTTCTCCTGTGCAGGGAGCTGAGCAAAGGGAATCAGCCGTTCCGTTGGGTTCCACACACTGTCTGCTCAAGCTCTCAGGTTCAACACCCCCCGAGTGATTCTCTCTTTGGTAATTCTTCTCATGCTCACATTTCAAGTTGCTTTCTGAGACCTGATCAAGAGGAACGGGACTGAAATCCTTCACGTAGTACACTTAGAAAAATGTCTGTCTAAATAAAATGGTTAAAAAAAAAGGCGATTCTACCTTCTGGGCTATTTAATATCAGAGAACGTGAACGTGTCCCCATGCCCCCTCACCTCAGCACTGCTGGGGGCTGTGACAGGGAGGGCCACCGGCGCGCTGAGGTGGGGTCCTGGTCTCTTTCCCGGGGGCCCAAAGAACAACTCATGGCTAATTTGGAAGGGACCAACGAGGGAGCGGGACAGGCCTCGGTGTGACACGGAGGGCCGTCCGGCGTGACAGGGGGCTCAGGTCAGGGGCCCCTCACACCGCACCCCACGCCGGGCCGGGCGCGGCCCCTTTAAGGAGCGGAGCAGCGCCCGCAGGAGGCGCGCGGAAGCGGGGCCGGGCGGTTGGGGTGCGCGGGGAGGGGCGGGGCTGCGCCAAGTGGAGGCGCGTCTCGCCCGCTCCCGTCCCGTCCCGTCCCGTCCCGTCCCGTCCCGCGTGGGGCCGCTGCCGGCGGTTGCTCCTCGCGCGCCCGCCGAGCTCGAGTCTCTGCGCGCCCCGCTGGGCGCTGTGGCGGCGGGCGCTTCCCGCCCCGCCCCGCCCCGCCGAGGAGGAGGGGAAGGAGGAGGAGGCGGCGGCCCCCGCCGCGGGGTCCGCGCGGCCGCCCCGCTTCCCCCGCCCCGTCCCGCCCCGCCCCGCTCCGCTCCGGCCGGAGGCGCGGATGCCCGAGGCTGCGGCTGCCCCGAGCCGCGGGCTGCGAGGTGAGCGGCGGCGGGTGGGGCGCGGGCGGTGCGGGGCGGTCGGGGCCGGGGGCGCGCCGCTGAGCTCCTGCGGAAAACTTGCCCGTTTCCTCCCCCTCCGCCGGGCGAAGCCCGCAGCCCCGCTGTCAGACCGCTCCCGCTGCGCGCTGCCGCCCTCCCGCCCCGCACCTGCCGCCCGCGCTGGGCGCTTCCCGACGGCGCCGGGCTCGGGCGGTTGGGCCGGCCCAGAGTTCTGATCCCGCTTTCAGCTGGAGAAAGGCGACGGCGGCGCGCACGTGTGGTGTGAAGAAAGAGCCTTTATCGCGGTGCTGAGGTTCGTGTTCGTGGTGCGCGGAAGCGCTTGGGCAGGGCGTGCTACGGGTAGCGGCGAGCGCGGTGCCCGGCGCCGCAGCCGGCTGCTTACTGACACCTCGGGATCTGTTTTACTCGTAATGCTCCTTAATGCTGCACGTGATGGCGGATTATGGCTCTCTTAAGAGAGATTTAAGCGGTCTCGCGAAGATCAGCTGTGCTCAGGTTTATTACTCGGCGGGGGGCAGCAGCCCGGGGCTGGGGGTGCGGATGGGAAGTGCAAGTTAGCCGCTTGGTTGCGGTGCTTTTGTGGGTGATCGGGAGCTGTCAGCGCTGTGGTAGCCCCGTTCCCGCTCAGCGTCCCGCACCGGTGTGCGCTCTGAGCTACCGGTGTGAGCTGCCCTGCTTGGATCGCGTGCTTCCTGAGAAGCAGAGCGAACTGTATCATACCGAAAAGTGTTCTCAGCTTGTGGTTGTCTTAATCTTTTCTGTTCAAAATGAAAACAAAAGCCGCTTCAGGATGGGAACGTCTCGACAGATTTCGCACGGCTAAGGTTTGCGACAACGGAGCCGTACGCAGCTTTTTGTGTGGGCTGCTGTGCTCTGGGAGCTGAAGCGTGGCCGGAGCTGAGATGTGCTGTCCCACAGCCGTGTGCACGGGGCAGCCAGGGGCTCCAGCTGTGTTTGCAGAGGAACCGTCCTGCATCAGATCCCTGAGAGACAGCGGTGCTCCTCTGGTGTGCTCAGCGGCTGTGTGCTCCAACGGCTGCCAGAAGGGCTCCCTGGGAGGGCACGCTGTTCTGCTGTGCCTCGATGAAGGGGTGCTGGCCTTAAAACGCACCTGGCCATAAGTACCAGCATGGTGAGACGCACGGGGACAGGCTGCTCTTCTTCAGTTCTGCTCTGCTTTTCCATCCGAGGACTTTATTGGATGCTGTGGCGTTAACTAATCGAGCTGCTTTTAACTTTTTTTCTTTGCTGTTCTGATCAGAACTATATTTCAGCTTCCACTTTAAGCAAGGCAAAAAAGTAAGGCTCGGAGCCACACTGTGGGTGTGCATGCCTGTCAGCCTGTCTGGCTGTACCGTTGTTAGCCTCCCCGATACAGGCAGGACCAAAGTGCCTCTCCTGTGCAGAAACTTCTGACATTACTATGGGAAAATCGTGGGCTCTGGAGCAGTGAGGTACTGGAGCAAATTGCTGTCTCCAGGTGAGTGCTGGCTCCTGCCAGGTGCAGCCTGACTGTTCCCCTGGGTGAACTGTTTCACACCCCCCGCTTCCTCGAAAATGCACTGTTTCTAACTGTGCTGCTCAGTTCCGTAGATGCAAACCGTACTGACTCATATTCTGAACTGTTGCAGCCTCGCTCCACGTAAACACAAGCACACTTCTAGAATATTTAATTTGCAATGTCCTCAGCGGAGAGCTACCCCACAGCTCCTGGCAGAAATCCCAGAAGCAGCAGATCTGGGGTGCTGGGAGTTGCAGAGGCCATTGGTGCCTGGTGGGGTGGCTGTCTGAACTGGTTGAGTTGTAGTTTGTCCTGGCACTGGGACAGTTCAAACTGAACAGGTATTTAATCTTGCTGAAAGCAAGTCTGCTTTGAACAGTACTCGGTATGTGTATGAGCGATTTAGAGCCTGTTGGGACATGGCTGTCGAGAGATCTACATGGTAGGGAAATCTCTGTTACTGAAAGTAACCTTTGGTGTAGCTGTACCTCCTAATAATTTTTAAGTAATATCTGTGTAGTTATAATAAAATCCAGAATAAACTATCAACAAATTTGTTTTCTTAGTTCCTTCTTAGTAAATAACAACTGTAATTACTTTGTGAAAGAGTTCAATTTACATCCACGTGTAAAATGTTAAAGAGAACTGAGAAACTTGTCCTGCCACCGATCCATGTGTGCACACAAACAGCCCAGAAGGTCTTTTGATATATAACTTGACTACAAAGAAGTGGGGTGGTGGTTAAAAGAGTGATTTCCAGCTACAAGTGCAGCTTGGTGCAGATCACTTACATCTCATTTGCTCTTGTGGCTTGACTGTCAGTACATTATATGTAACTGTTAACAATCAGCTGTTTGCTGAACTGTGCTAAGCTTCGTGGATATCTTAGCTCGTTCCAGTTTCCTGCTCTTGCTTCCACTGATCTTTTTTAATTTTCAGAACAAGACTTGACACTAGTGCATTCAAAGCTGGATAGATCTGAGGGGCAAGCCTGGTTCAAATCTGGAGAAAAACCTCTTGGTAGAGATTGGGGTGAAGAGCTCATACTGAGGCTGTTTACTCTGAGGAGTTACAGAATGGTTTGGATTGGACTGGACCTTAAAGACCATCTCGATCCAAGCCACTGCCATGGGCAGGTCTGCCACCCAGCAGCTCAGGCTGCCCAGAGCCCCATCCAACCGTACCTTCAGCACCTCCAGGGATGGGGCATAACCCAGCTTCTCTGGGCAGCGGTACCAGGGCCTCACTGCCCTCTGAGTGAAGAATTTCCTTCTAACACCTAGCCTAAATCTGCCATTTTCCAGTTTAAAGCCTTTACCTCTTGCTCTATCACTATACTCCCTGATAAATAGTCCTTCTCCAGCTTTACTGTAAAGCCCCTATATGTACTGGAAGGCCACAGTGAGGTCTCCCCAGAGCCTTTTTTTTCCTCCAGACTGAACAGTCCCAGCTCCCTCAGCCTTTCTTGTAGGAGAGGTGCTGCAGCCCTCTGACCATCCTCCTGGCCTTCTCTGGACCTGCTCCTACAGCTCCACATCTTTCCTGTGTTGAGCACCCTGGGTGCAGTACTTCATATGGGGCCTCAAGAGGATAGAGGAGAGAAGAACAGTCACCTCTCTCTCCCTGCTGGTCATGCTGCTTTTGATGCAGCCCGGGATACAGTTGGCCTTCTGGGCTGCAGTCACACACTGCTGGCTCATGACCAGCTTTTCATCCACTGGAACCCCAGTCTTTCTCCTCAGGGCTGCTCCCAACCTGCTCTCCACCCAGCCTATGCTTGTGCTTGGAATTACCCCGAGCTGGCTGTGGGGCTTCACACTTGGCCCTGTTGAACTTTCTGAAGTTTTCTTGAGCCTGTCCAGGACCTGTGGATGGCAGCCCTTTCCTGCAGCATATCAACCACACCACTCGATTAAGTCGGTAAAATTGCTGAGGATGTGCTCGGTTCTACTGTCCTTGTCACCAACAAAAATATCAGTCCCTTGAGGACATAAGGCATCACTACCAACGTGACATGCCAGCAGCTGATCCTAGTGCCAGTACAGCTGGAAGAGCAAATCTGTGTTCTTATCTCTACAAACGTTAGGATTGCGAGGTAGAATGCCTGTCACTGCTTTGCCTCCAGGAAGGGCACCGTGCTATAGTGCAACAGCATTTTGGTACCATAAGTGTGTTCTCTGGGCTTGTGATTCAAGGCTCTACTTATTTCCCTCTTTATTGCATACACATGTTCTATTTCTATGGGGAAATTCTTCGAAATATGGCTTATTTAATGAAGGAATTTTGCTAGAAAGTCTGCGTAAGAAATCTGAGACTGAAATGTGTGGATGTGACATTTAGGTGGGTAGGTGTGCAAAGGCATACACTTCCTGTTAACCAGTGACAATCTTACAACCCCCGTTTCTAAATCCTTTCTGTGTTCACTATTAGTAGCACTTTAACCAATGAAGAAGGTTAAATATTGTGCTTGCATCTATTTCAGTTGCTATGACAGCTGTCTTTGTCCAGTTTTAGCCACCGTACTCTGAACGGCTCTTAACTGGGATTTTAACATTAATAGTTATGTACAGAGGAAGTAGCGTTGAAAGATTTCCTCTTCTGTCTCCTCCTCTCACTCAAGACCAGTTTCTTCTGCGTTGTACTGGTTTGAATCAAGATGCGGATGGTTGAAACATTCCATTACCGTGTTTTGGTGCCCAGCGTTATTAGAAGTGGTACAGTTATGGTACAAAGTAGTAACCAGGTTGTTAGCACCGTTTAATCATGGCTTGTCTTGAGCAAGAAAGATGGGACCGGTGATACCGTGCTTCTGAGACGTGAAAACTTGAGAAGATGTGATGCAGCGGTTGCGAAACAAGGCAGTGCTCCTTGCAGCATGCGATCAGTCATTGCAAAACCAGCAGACAACAAAGGCTATCTCTCTAGGTGCAAGCAGCGTGATGTGTTGTCTTCAGATACCTACTTACCTTTACACTCATGTGCAAAACTGGTGTAAAAAAGCAGCAAGATGGCCCATGCTCAGTGAAATGCTGCTTCCTAGCACGCTGATTTTTTCTTTCCCTGAAGTGGATAGCTAACTTCTGTGTACTTAGTATCTGTATTAAGAGTTTCTATGTTGCTATCTTCCTGGTGCTAGCTGGAAAGCTCTGTAATGAGAGTCTTTGTTGCAGGGCAGCCTGTTGGTCTGAAGACTGCCTTTCTGGTAGCTGCCAGTGGCAGAGTAGCAGCAGTCTGTGACCCTAATCCAGAGCTGTTCTACAGGGTATCTTCCAGTGCAGAATATCATAGGGTTTAGCCCAGTTGGAAGGCCAGCTGCTTATTTTGGAAACCAAGCTGCTGCTTTTTGAGATGAAAGCCATATTTTTGTGAATATGAACTCTTTTGTATCCGCTGGCTGTGCCTCGTCTGAAGGCAGGAGCAGCTGTGGTGCGTCTGCCAGGCCTACATTTGGCTGTTGCTGCCATTGTGTTGTGTGTAAACGCCCGCCATTATTTTGGATCACATAGCAGCCTGTTCAAAAGGGTCTCGCATTCCCCAGCTGTTCTGCAACTTTTCCATCTCGGGGCTTGCCAGCTGCTTAATACAGGCAACTGTAGCTACATTTGCTTCTGTGGTGTTAAGTATTAGCGGAGATAAAATTGACTTCTTGCTAAATGCTGGGAGCCCCTGTGCTGCTACTAATGGAGTTAAACCAGAAGCAGACTGTTCTTACAACACCAGGGTTGCCAGGAGATGCTTTTTTTTGCTTGTTTGTTTGTTTGTTTGTTGTCACTTGTTGATCAATTGCATAAAAAAACCTTCTTTTCCTATAGGTTTGGCACAAGCATGAAATGCGATGTTATTTACCTATTGCTGTAAATCCGCAGCCTGTGGTAGTAACCCATGTAAGAGAAGCTCCCCTTACAACCTCGTCAACAGCTCTTTTGTTCCCCCACTTCTCTGACCTGCCTCCAGCTGAACAAGGCACCTTCTGATGGTTGTCAGCCCAGGCGCTCATTTCCCAGCTCTGAGTTGTGTTTCACAGGCAGTGCTGCCCGGATCAGATGTCGAGGAGGGCTGGGGCAGTGATGCCAGCCTCTGCTGTGTGTGTTCAGCCCAGGTGAAGGTCCTCAGCTGCTCCTCCCTGCCAGAGCGTTCTGCCTTGCCGTGGGAGGAATAGGGCATGGAAAGTGAATGCTTGAGCATGCGAGTATGACTGCAGATGGAGAAGTCAAAAAGTAGACAGTCTTCATAGGAAGGTTGAGAGTGAACTTCAAGTGCAGTTTTGAACAGGGTAGCTTTGGCAGCTTTGATGATGAGAAAGTTTTCGGGGGCCAAAGTTATTGCTGGAAGCATTTAACCTGTGCTACAGTGTTAGCTTGAAACTTTGGATAAGAAAGAATGTGTCTGAGAATGGGATAAAGGTAACTTTTCAGAAGCCTGGTGTGATTTCATTAGCTAGTATTCCATACTGCTCTACAGGGAGATGGACCAGGCATTTTCTTGAAAACATTTAATGTGCTTTGTAGTTTAAGGATGAAAACTTGCAGTTTCCTGGCTATGTGAATCATTGCATGGTGAAGCAGACTGGACGGGAACATGCGCGTTCTTGCTGCGGAGAACAGAACATTCCCTCTGCACGGGGCTCTTAGTCACCCATTTTAATTGATCTGAAACCCCTCTTACTCAGAGAGGAAATTTTCAGGTGACTGTAGAGATGTATGTATCTATTTCTCCCTTGGCCTATTTTTTTCCTTTGCCAGGCCTACCCCATCACAGCTGGTCATGGCCATCCTGCTCACGTTAACATGATTTCCATAGTATTTGTTCTTAATAGGATGTTGACTCTGGCCTAATAATAAAGCACTGCCCTATAAAAACAAAGCAAAAACACAAAAAGAAGTCCCTTGATTTAAAGTGGTATATTTCAGAATCTGTTCTTATTTCCAAATGGCTGAGATATCGAGCTTTTCCATCCCAACGCTAGTGAGCTGTTGTCTTAGGAGATGTTAGAGCACTGTCTTTGGCTAGATATTTGCTCTCATCTTCTGGAAAATTACTCTTTCAGACTCTGTGTTGGACTATTAGAACAGTGTATCTCTGAAATCAGAGCAGAAGTACAGGCCACCAGTTTAGAATGATCTTATTGGGTACGTGGCTGGGCAGAGTCATGGTTATTAGTTTTAAATATGTAGTTAATAAAGGGGAAAAAAAAAGCTAGAAATGCATGTTCTGGGGTTAAAAGTGATGTGCAGAATGGCAGAGTTTCAAAACTGGAGAAGATCAGCGAGGGCGGGGAGGGGTGAGTGAGGACTGGAGGAGAAACGTGTGTCACAGAGAAGGTTAGGGAACAGCTTACGTTTTTTTTAAGTACTTTTGTTTAATTTATACCTCCCCTCCCCCCCTTTTGGAATGAGTCGAGGGAATGAACATGGAGGAGTGGAATTTGAGAAGTATAAAAATAAGGGGGTATCTGTCCTCAGCTGAGCAGAGGAAGAAGACAGTATCTGATGAATAATTTTAACACCTCTTATTAAAGGCTTTGAGAAAAACAAATACTTATTTTCCTTGAAAGGCGGTGGGAAGCTGAGTGACATGACTTTAAATGGCCTTAAATCACTAAACGTATTCAAAGGAATGGGGTAAAAAGAAGGAGCTACCCTTCTCACCCACCTCCAAAACTGTTCCTAATTGAAATTGGTGGAAGTTCTGGAGATGCATAAAAAAAGAGCATGAGAGAAAGCTTCTTGTTGTTTCTTTTAAATGAGAGGTTCTGCCAATGTTGTGAGCTTGGCTTAAATTTGCTCCATCCCCTAAAGGGGAAAGTATTTATTTTAAAGTTTCCTCTAAATTTAAATTGGCTTCCCTGCCAATTTAAAGACATCTGTCCATATCAAGCCTTCCAGCTCCAGGAAAGCTGACAGCTCTGTGGCTCAGCAGAGGAAGAGACCTTGGGCTGCACGGCAGAGCGGCACTTCCAGCAGCAGGGAAATTCCTGTCCTGAACTGTAACTTGAATTCATCCCTTCAACCTTTGCTTCCTTTTGCTGTTGTTAATGATTTCCTTTGCACAGTTAGCGGTAAGTGCTGCTCTGCCTGCCTCGCTGCACTGCTTCTTCCATTGCTCTCTGGAACTAAAAGCAAAACTAGAGAATGGATTAATTTAAGAAGAGCAGCAGAGCAGCGTCAGGCAGAGCTGCTTTCCCAATCCACAGGCTGATGTTTGCTGAGAGCTATTTACAGCTGCTGTGCTTGGTTTCTCTTCAGGTTGGTCACTGCAGCTCTTGCTGTTGGCTGTCCAGCACGCTGGTGAGCTCAGATGTGTGTTATCTGATGGGCTTTGTGGTTCCTGAGCCTGCACTGTAACCATGGATCGGCCACACGCAGGGCACCATGGAGCCGTTAAATACGGTCGTGGAAAGATTCAAGAGTTTGGAAGCTGACTTCAGCAAAAATTGCAGTAGTGATCAGAAATACGTTCAAAAAGAAAGTGTGTTTGCTGAGGTAATGTCTATCAGTACAGATCTGGCTTTAATGTGTTCCTTTTTTAAGGGTTTCCTGTTGTAGTTACTCGTGTTCTGGATGCTGAGCCTTGTTTATGAGCCGCTGTGAGGCTGCATTCTCGTTTGTAGCAGGCATTGAGGTGTTACATGCTAAAACGTAGCTGCCTCTCCCACCATACTCCAGAAGAATACTCAATTTGTGTGTTCCTGATTGCATTATGCTGTTGGCTTTAGGCGTAAGTTATGTTAGGATATTGTGTCATTTGTGGTTTCAAGTGTATACTGTGACAAATGCTTCTTCAAAGGAGTTTGTACCAAACCTGATCCTTGCAAGGCTCGAAGTAAAGATTCCCCTGAGCTCCAGAAATGCTCTGACCAAGGCTTTGGGTGAAATCTCTCCCCAGTGTCCCATACTGGGCCAACCCCAGTGCAGGCTGGAGCACAGAGCGTGCTGTGCCTGCCCTCTTCCTTCCTGTCATATTGCACAGGCCAGGAGTCTGCAGATAAAAGACTTGGTTATTTTAAATACACTTGTTTATCTTGTCTCTGTAATATTCGGTGCATGCCTGACTTTACAACTTGCATGCAAATACCAATTCTGTATTGTTTTTGTGGGTTGGCAACAAAGCTGTTCTGGCTTCCTACTCCAAGCAAAAGCCTGGAGAATGGAAAGTTGTTTTTATAGATTCTTGGTATGGAATGCAAGTTTAATTCTTCCAGCTTGAAATAAAGTTACTTTGAATAAAATTAACTTAAAGTGGCAGTGAACTCAGATAAACAACTTCCCAGGATTTATGCTAATAAAAGCTAACTGTAGCATAAGTAATGGCTGCTGGGCATGCATTTCAGGTTCTTAAACTTGTGGTTTAAGAGGGAAATGCCTGGCTATGACTTCTGTATTAAATTTGATGTCTGAAATGCACAGTGCATTGTACGCTGCTGGGGTAGCACAGCCACAGACAACTTGAAGGGGTCTGTGTGGGCAGGAGATGGCAGATTCCGAGTGAGAATTTCCCATCCTTATTTTGGGAACCTAATCTGACTTCCCATGGGGAACTGCCACTCGGTTTCACCTGACTCACTGTTGAAATTTTGACCTAGGAGCCTTTTAAGAGATCCTTAGAGCAGTGTTGGGTTGGACATGCTCTCTGTGGGCTGCCAGGTGATGCTTGCTGGCAACAAACTGCTGACACCAAAAGGCAGGGATGTGTGTATGAAGTAAGCCCTGGGTCTGCATGGTTTGTGCTGAACATCTGCCTGACCTGAAGATCTCTTCAAATTCAATCTGGAGAGGCAAGACCTTAACTACCGCCTTCAAGAATTATGATTACTTGTGAGATTCCTAGAGCAATATACGTGTGTGCATTTGTGGTGCAGTAGTAGACAGCATCCTTCCAATGAAGCAAGTACTACTTCAGGAAATGGCTTACGCTAAGACTGGCACGACAAGTTAGCATTGTGCCAGTCTGCTGAAACAAAACAAGTGATGTTACAGAACTCAGTTTTTCAAGGAAGCCCCAAAAAAACTTTTTCCATGAACATGTTGGTATGAATTGGCATTCTTTCTTGCACAGGAAACCACAAATTCTTACTGTGGAAAACTTCTAACTCTTGTAAAATAGTCATTAGATTTGTGTTTTAAAGCTGTTCAGAATGTTCTGGTGTTTTTGGTGTGGGCTGTAGAGCTGCTGTAAGAAACTCTGCTGTTTTGATAAGCAGAAGATTGCTTGCTCAAATGTTTGTAGTCTTGCATCCATCTGTGTGAGTTATGAGGGCTTGGATACTTGTCAGATACCTGCAAGCCTGAGACTGTCTGTATTCCTCAGTTATTTCTATCCCCTAAGTCTCTAGAGATGACAGTTGTGACAACTGAACATGATCTCAGTCTTAAATGTAGCCTGGTGGCTGATAAGATGCTTTGTTAGAGCTTCTGAAACTGGTGCACTAGGAAATTGCCCATGTGGTTGGGTCACCCCTGGGTCAGGGCACTCGGTGCGTGCATGTGGGCTCACACACTTGTGTGCATGTACCCACTCTTTGGCTGTACTTGGCCAATACACGTGTGCAATAACAATGTGGTGTGCAACCCATCAGTGAACAATGTGTGTGCTGCAGGATGGGAGCTTTGAGTTCTGGTGACTTGAAAAATTACTGGCTTTATCAATTCCCTGGGGCTATACCAAGCTTCCCTATTCACGTTGTTCATGGGTCACTTCTGGGTTTTCAGCATTCCTTATTTCACCTTGAAGTATGGCCTGATCTTCTCATTTTCCTCATCTTCTATTTGCTGTTTGTTTTAATCCTTCTTCTGGATTTCCAAGGATCAGCTTTTCAGACTTGATCTAATGCAAAGCTTTCCGTTATCTGAGAGCTGGATCCTTACTTTGTTTCTTTCACATGCGCTGTCAAGAGTATAACTCAAATTACACAGCCCTTTTTGTTCTTTCACCGAAAGAACAGTGGGTAGGGATGTAGCAAATTGGCTAAGCTAGGGGTGGTAAGTAGTGATTTCTTTTCTTTTTTCTTTTGCTTTGCAGGGTGCGCTGTTTGTTTGAAACTGATTTATCACATCATCTTCATTAATGTTCATTAATGCTCCCTCCATGGAAGCATTCAAGGCCAGGCTGGATGGGGCTTTGATCAACCTGGTCTACGGGGAGGTATCCCTGCCTACAGCAGGGGGTTGGAACTAGGCGATCTAAAAGGTCCCTTCCAACCCAAACCATTCCATGATTCTATTTATTCTATGCTTTCTACTATTTTTGGTGGTAGTTGGGCTCTCAAGTACGGGAACGTTATTGCTGCTATTTGAGGCAGGACATCTGTCATGGTGTGTCTAGAGTCTGATTTCCCCAACCCAGAACAGTTCTTGCTTTTGTACTCTACCTATGTAGCTGTTGCTTCTTCTACAAACAAAAATACTGCAAATAAACTGAGCTGCGGTGAGGTTATACAACTCCTGGAAAATCTGTGATTTCTGAGAGCAGGAACTCGCCAGTAGCCGTACCTGGTGTCATCTGGGCAATACTTTGGCAGAGCTTCTAGTATTAAGAATTTGCAAAACTAGACTGAATTTCCTTTCCTTTCTGGTCAGGGTGAACTTTCTGTGCTGGAGGTTGTGCACAACCTTCGTGCTGAGTTTCTGCTCCCATGCCTTGCACAGGGGCTGCCCTGCATTCCTCCTGGCCTCGGTGCTGGCTGCTGAATTCTGGTATTATGGAATATTCTCTGAGCAGGAGAGCGAGGGAGCCTCAGCCTTCATTTCTGGAAGGGGCAGACTTTACAGAGCAATCCAAAGAAAAGATTTCCCTTCTCTCATTGAAACATTACTCTGAAAACGTTGTTTTGGAGGCATTTTAACGAGCATTGAAACCCGCAGTACAGTTCTGAGACTGGAATATGTGTGTGTGGCTTTGCAATAACACAGTTCTGGGGATGAAGTTTCATGAGCCTAGCGGCTCCCTCCTCCTCCCAGCCCTCTTCCTTCCTGCTCCCAGCCATGTGCCTGTGCTGATTATTGTGGGGTGGCTCTGTCCGCTCTTTGAACTGCCCTGTTAGCTGTGTTAGGTCTAACCACAACATAAACATGCTTTTTCTCATTGCACCTTAAAAGCTTTCAAGTAGAACTCTGAGTAGTATTTATTTGTTGCTTAAAATGCTGGAATGGATGTTGTTTTCCTTTGTGCTTGTGGCTCCTTCCCCAAGCTATTTTAAAAAGTTGTTTGTTTAAAGGAAGCGTTATGCCTTTAGCTGGGAAAGACCAAAAGCTATTGCAGTGTGGCTGGGCTCTGCTGGACTGTGTATGGCAAGCAGAACTTGTCTTCCCCTGAAGCTGCAGATCCTTTACTGGTGCATCAGACTGTAAAGATGCTATGTGAGCACCTTAAAGAGAGCAGGAGATGTTGTGTTTTGGAGTTACAATATTCATGGTGACAGTGTGTCTCTTCTGTGCTTGGAATAAATTAGGAAGAACGGGGAAGAAGTACTCAGGAGGAAGGAGATGCAGGAGAGCTATGCTCAGGCCAGTACCTACGGGTTAGGGGGTTTGGGAAGCTTTCTGAAACTCTGACTGGGTACTTAAAAAAATTTACTAGTGAATAATATGTGCTGTTAACCTGATGGCTTTGGCTTGTGATCATGTGCTGCTTTTCTCCTAGCTTTGCAACTCGGGGTTTGCTTTGGCGCAGAGGAGATGAGGGTCTTGCTGTCGCTGCCTAGCACAAGCACCTGGCTGGACATGTTCCCAGCAACAGTCTGATTCCTCCCTCTTTCTGGCACTGCCTTGTCATGCCATCAGTGCTTATGTGGCCACAAACTCCATCTTCTTTCACGTCTTAACAAAACTTCTGCTCTCTATAGAATAAATTGAAGTATTTTAGTTGGAATCTGAGATTTAGACTCAAAGGTTATACCTCCATGGCAAAGTCCATGTTCCAGTTAATTGTTAACAGGGTTCTCCTGCCTGGAGCTGTAGGGATTGGTAGCTGGGCACTGCCTGGAGCACATCAGCTGTTCAGGTGCTGTTTCTCATGTCCCACAGCACTGACGTGTTTGATTTAATAGCTGTTACATGAAAGACCCTTATCCTCAAATCTGCTGCTAGACCTTACTGAGGAGAGTTTGCTCACAAATGTGACTTGATATTTTCTCCAGATTTAGTTGCAGCATCTACTTGATTCATTCTGTTTGGTGTGCTCTAATTGATGGAAGGGGAAGAAAGCAAACTTGTTTTGATCTTCAAGCACAAGACCTGATATTATTTGGTCATTCATAGAAACCTTAGTATTGTGTTTTGTTCCTTTGAATCCTCTTAATAGATTCTGCATTGAGTGCTGTAATTTCAGGTTATAAAACACAATATTGTTTGAAAAATGCCTTGTTTTTAAACTGAAAGGATTGTTATATTTATTGAATTTATAACTAATGAAATTTCACTACTGAGGTTGAAGCTCTGAAGACTTCCTTGCGAGATGCTCAGGCAATGTCCAGTTGATACACGTTGTCCCATCAGTGAAGGAGCCTTGTGTTCTGTTGAGTTTGGATGGTGTGCTTGTGCATTTTAGGATGATGCATGACAACTTGTCCAGGAATGATGATCTGTTGAAGAGCAGCTTTCTGAATTAGATGTTTTCTTGGTAGCTTTAGAAGAAGAGTTCCTGGAAAGCAGGTACTCGTAAGGAGCTGCTTTTGTTTTACGGGTCAGCACAGCTTTAATTCTCTCTTTTTGGATTACTCAGCTGTTCCTGGTTTTATCCAGATACACAAGGCAATTCTGCTGTTTCTGTACTTACCCTGTGAATGGTGCTGCTTTGGTGCAGAACTGTAGTAATTGCTAGTCTAGCTGGGACAGGAAATGCCGATCTCTCTCTGCCAAACCCAAATTTGATTCCTACTTTGTAGATATGTAAAAGGAGCATGTGCTGAGGCTTCTGTATGAGCAGGTCTTGCAAAATAACTGACTGTAACTGAAGATCAGAGCTACCTTCTAGGTTTTATAGTGGGTGATATGTGATAGATCACATGCAGACCAGTTTAATGGAAACTTGGTCTATCTTACTGCTGAGACTCTACTACTCTCTCTGCCTGAAATAGATGCCAACTGCCCAATTCAAGTAAGAAGTCTCTTATTCAGCAAGACTTGGAACATGGTTTGTACTAACTTCCCTTTCCCACTTTTTATTCAAATAACATTCCTGGACTTCCCAATTCCATACTGACTGACCGAGCACTTGAAGTTGCCAACCATCCTAGCACCTCTACTTCTGCATGCCTTCCACCAAAGCCTCTCCTTTAGCTGTGTCTGCAAGATTTTCTCTTCCAGCGAAAAGGAGCACATCTCTTTGGTTTGGTTTACGCTCCAGTCAACTCTGTTGTACCAGTCTGGGGCAGCAGTGTGTGTCAAAATGCTGTGTTCTGGGGAATAGCATCTCTCTTCCTGCTGCCAGCTAAATGGGAGTGCTGAGAGGGCTGGAACCAACACTGCCTGCTCTCCTGCCTTGCTCTGCAGCCGCCTGCCTCCTGTATTATCCAACAAAGAATGACTTTTGGGATGGATTGTGGTAACTGAAGCATGAATTTCCCCTTTTCTAGGAGGTGGGGGTCTGAGATAAATAGATTAATCTGTGCAGTACTTTTTGGGATCACCTGTACTCACTTACCAATTCGACTGGTGGTTGTTTGGTGTTCTTGTTTGTTTGTTTGTTTGTTTTGTTTTGAGTGAGGTGTATAATCGTTTAAACGCCTTTGCTCCCCTGACATGCATTTGAAACCATCAGCCCCAACATTTCAAAGTCCAGAAGGGGCAGAAGTTTCCCAAGTTTCTTTTCCATAGGTAAGAACCAAGGAGGGTCAAAACCAAGACAAACTAAAAAGGCTCTTCTAAACTGCTTTGTAAAAAAACTTCATTGGTTGCCACAGATTGGGCAATTACTGCATTAGGGAGAGAGGAATGACAATACGCGATCCCAGTGCTGGGTATTAACTCTGAAACTTTAGGGTAGTTTGAGTGCCACAGAGTGTGGGATGTAACGCAGCTGCAAAATGATTAGGAGGAGTAAGAGAAATTAGGTAAATCAAACAAGTTTCCATGTGGGAACGAAGTCTTGAGTGTAAATTTATTTATTTATGTATTGTTTGTTTTGAAGTCATGGGGTTTCTTTGAGTGCTGCAACCTGCAACATAGCCAGAAATGTCTTCTGAAGGAAAAAACTGCTGCTCTTATGAAATCAGAACATGCAAATATCTCTGAGCCTGAACAAATGCTTCCGAAAATTCCTCTGGAGGGCTTGGAGAACAGTCTGATAAGCTCATGTGGCAATCTGTTCCATAGTACTAATTAGGCTGGCAGAAATCATTGGTTTATATGCTGATAAAATATCTCTTTCATAAGTGCTACAACTCAACAAGTCTAAGAACATAATAATTCCATTTTGCAACCCTTTCAGAAGGTGTCCTAAATAATTGATGTTGCTGCCTAGGGAGCTAAAAGGGACTGTAAAGGAACCACTTTGGATGTCCCATTTCAGTTGTGGAGGAACTTTTTAAGTCATGAAGCCTCCTTTAAATCTAGGCTTGCATTTTGTTTTGGCTAAGAGTGGCATTTATTTCGTTGCAGGTTTGCTCTAGTTCCAGGGCTTCTGTGAGAAATTTGTGGAAGTTGAAAATGTTCTTGCACACACACACCGCTGAGCATCTCAATTTACCACAAGTGTCATTAGCCATCAGTGTTTGCCTTTGTTGAGTGTTGAGGTCGAGATGGACCGCTGTGTAACTTGAATCGCTGGCTGTTAATCTACGAACATAAAAGGAAGCTTCTGATTGCCAGGTGTTTTTTGGACAAAGCTGTTGGAAGCGTTGAACACATCAGTGAAACCTGTACCCTTGTACTGTGTAAAGGCTTCAGACTTCTTCATCAGTGGGATATCCACACTTGTGCTGTCCTGAATATGTGGCAGTTGCTGTGCTTCTCTTCTTTGAAATTGGACTTTGGGAATGAGAAAGTTCATGCAGCTACCATTTGGCTTTTGTTTTGGTCTATCTGCTTGATATGTAAAAGATGAGGAAGGAATTCAACTTGAAGATTAAGTAGTAGGTGTGCCTAAGAGAGAACAAACTGTATGATTTGTCCTCTGAACTGATGATGGATGTTGGGTCCCGGGTCTGCTGGCTGGCCAATGCACATGGTAGATGCTCTATAGCACATAAACTCTTGCTCACAGTTCAGGGTGAAAGCAGTGGTTGATTCCCAGGCTTGTTGTAAACTTAGTTTTAATATTTTTGTTTGTGTTTCACTGTTGTGTTTAGCCTTGAGGTAGGGAAATTCCCTTGAACTTAGATGAAATTCAAAGATAATAAATAGTTAATTTTTGTTTTCATTGAGGTTCTTGCCTTCATATAGCCTAGAGAGCAACCTAGCTGGAAGGGAATTGCTTTTCTGCAATATGGCCAGGTTTTTAAAAGCTTGTTTCCAGCCTAAAAATAACCTAGCTCCCAGGCATTTCAAGTGAAGCAAGACCATGTATAAAGTTCAATTAAAGAGTAAACGAAACTTCTATTTTTATGTCATACCTGTATGTTTCATATATATGTTTCAGAAAATTCATTTATCCACTCCTGGCTAACTAGAAAACTGATGGTCTGCCCTAAGAATGTACGTAATGTACGTTGTGAATTTGGGTGAGGCTGGGGAAAAGCAGGAGAACACACTGCTGTGCAGGACAGGACTGAGCTGCAGTTTCTCAAGAGCTGCAGCAGGGAGGTCGGCTCTGGTTCAGATAGATGCCTTCACCAGCATGCGGTGGGAGGAGAGCAGAGCTAACGGCTTGCCAGGAATGATAAGGCCTCCAGGTGCTGAGCACAGAAATCATGTTCTGAGAATCACAGCCCTGCTTTCCCAGGAGTTGAGTGAGCAAGGAGAAGCTTCTGTTGTCAGTACAGTTGGGAGCTTCTTGCCTCCAGCAGCTACATGACATGCAACTGATCAGACTGTGGCTCTTCCAGTGTTACTGGTGTTCTGGCTTATGGCATTTGCTTCTGTTTTCAAAACAGAATTTGTCAGCGCAGACAGACTACTTCACTTTGAAAATGTAAAAATCTTATCACAAGTGCTTGTTGTGTTGCAGTAAACACATGTAACTCATGTAACTTTCCTTTATAACAAACAAGAGCTGCGTGGGGTTTGTTTGTTTGATTGTTTTTGTTGTTGTTCATTGAATAGCCTGCCATACAGTAAAGATACCTTCTGAACAAATATATGTGAAATGGGCAAATGGAATGGCAATAACATTGCTTCCATGAAATTCAGGCTGTTGTCTTCCATGTACTGTACTTGTGACTACAGCTAACAAGGCTGCTTTGGCTACAACAGAGTATACAGTAAGATTGCTCTGATCTCAGATTAAGGTATTTGTCTCAAAGTTCAAAGCGTAAGAAGCAAAGTCCATAAATAAACTGTGAGTACCATGAACTTTTTAATAGCGGAGGCAGCTAGCAAGGAACTGAGCAAATCCCACAGGACTGGGCAGTCTCTACCATAATTATGCAGTCAACTAAGTGAGTAAAATTTCCAAAGTTTAGCTCGTAAATAAGACTGGTTTGTTTGTTTTGTAATTTCATAAAATAAACAAGGAAACTAAAGGCTCTGGAGGCTACTTAAGGCTTTGTAGATGGGTTAATGGCTACTGCTTAATTGTTTGAAGTATATGTAAGGGGATATATGGCAGCCATAGAAAGAATGTCTAAGAGAGAAACTCATCATTATGTATGTGCTGAATTTCTTTATTGATATAGCTGTTTCCTAAACACCACTTCTGTCTCCCATAACCTTTAAATGTTGAGTTAGATTTTCACTATCTATTCGGCTGGCAGAGGAGCAGCTATCACACTGGAGATCATAGGAAGTTGTAGCTTTCCTTTGGGTTGCTTTATGAATGGATTGGACCTCTTCCTTTTGTTGAGGGAGGAGAAATGACATTCTGCCTTTGGAGGACATCTCATATAGGGAACTTCCTGAAGAGCTTGTCTTGCCTTTCCCTTTTTATGGTCAAATCTTACCCAATCAAGATAAAGCAGAAGTGTGCACTTGTTTGGATAGATGTGCTGTGTGATGTCCCATAGCCAAATACAGAAAGAAACAGCAGCAAATGATGATCTTGTTGAATATATTGACTTGAAGAGAATGTCAAGTCTGTGCCCGTTCCCTGCCACCTCTCTTGTCCTTCAGGCTTGGTCTGGAGTCTCCTTCCTCAACAAGGATTGCTATGAAAACTATTTAATTTCAGGAAGTCTGCTTTGACTCTGGATGATGTTGACCATCGGCTTCTCTGAGATGAGCAATCTGCTAAGAACTTCTCTTCCTTAGAGATATCCTCTAAAATTTTATTCCAGAGTTAATGTGAATTTCAGTGCCTTTTAAGCTCTAGTTATTCATCCTCACCACTACTCTTTTCGGGTGATGGACTGGGAGCTGGAATTTAAGGGCAAACTCCTACATCCCAGCTTTCCTCTGTGCATCGGCTCTGCATTTCTGACCCCGAGCTGAGTCATCATGTGTTTAACATGCAAGGAAGCAGTGGAATTATTTTTGTGGTCACTGGTCTGAAATGAGTCAGTGTGGGGCCAAAGAAGTTGTGGGGCAGGGACAGGATGCTCGTGCAACCGGGAAGGGGAGTGGAAATCTGGCAGCTGGCAGCGGTTGAGGTTGCTGCAGAGCCACTGACTGGCCCTAGGGACTCCTGCAAGGTCACACAGGCTTCTGCCAGCAAGAAACTGTAACCATGTCATGATGGACTGTTGTTTGGTCACTTGCAATAGCTGGTAGAAAATGACTTAAGATTTTTTTTTCCACTTGAATTTATTGCAGGTACTGATGTATGAATTAATATATGTTGTCTGGTGTATGCCAAAATCCAAATGTAAGAGTGGGTCGTGTAGGTCTCTGTAAGCTGTATGTGTTTGATGAAGAATGCTTAGTCGACTCCAGGTAACTTTCCTTTGGAAATATGGTTGTTGGATGGACAGCAATCAGTCAAACACAGCCTACTTGTGTTTAATGGCTACTAACCCGAGATAGCACAGGTACTGGTTTGTTTGCTAGAGTGGTAAAAATTGGGTCCACACACAATTGCCTGATAACTCATGCAGCATGCACTTTATCAGTTGCCTAATTAAACACAGAATCATAGAATCATAGAGTTACTCAGATTGGAAACGACCTTAAAGATCATCGAGTCCAACCACAACCTAACCGTACCACCCTAACTAACTAACGACCCTCCACTAAATCATGTCCCTGAGCACCACATCCAAACGGTTTTTAAACACATCCAGAGATGGTGACTCAACCACCTCCCTGGGGAGCCTATTCCAGAGCTTAACCACCCTTTCTGTAAAGATGTTCTTCCTGATAGCCAACCTAAATGTCCCCTGGTGCAACTTGAGGCTATTTCCCCTTGTCCTGTCACCTATTACCAGTGAGAAGAGACCAACCCTGCTCTCGCTGTAAGCACCTTTCAGATATTGGAAGAGAGCAGTGAGGTCTCTCCTCAGCCTCCTTTTCCCCAGACTAAACAGCCCGAGTTCCTTCAGTCTCTCCTTGTAGGGCATATTCTCCAAGTCCTTCACAAACTTTGCAGCCCTTTTTTGGACCTGCTCCAGCACCTCGATGTCCTTTCTGTACTGTGGTGCCCAAAACTGAACACAGTACTTGAGATGAGGCCTCACCAAGGTCGACTACAGGGGCAGGATTACATCGCTAGTCCTTCTCACCACAACATTCCTGATACAAGCCAGGATGCCATTGGCCTTCTTGGCCACCTGGGCACACTGCTGGCTCATGTTCAGCCAACTGTCCATCAGTACACCAAGGTCCCTTTCCATCAGGCAGCTTTCCAGCCACTCCTCCCCAAGCCTGTAGGGTTGCCTGGGGTTGTTGCGACCAAATTGCAGGACCTGACAGTTGTCCCTATTGAAACTCATAGAGTTTGCCTTGGTCCATTGATCCAGTCTATCCAGGTCCCTCTGTTGTGCCTTTCTCCCCTCAGGCAGATCAACACTCCCTCCCAACTTGGTGTCGTCTGCAAACTTACTGAAGGTGCACTCAATCCCCTCACCAAGATCATTAATAAAGATGTGAAATAGAAGTGGCCGCAGTACTGAGCCCTGGGGGACACTGCTCATGACTGGCTCCAACTGGATTTAACTCCACTGACCACAACTCTTTGGGCCCGGCTGTCCTGCCAGTGTTTCACCCAGTGGAGCTTACGCCCATCCAAACTGTGGGCAGCCAGCTTCTCCACCAGAATTTTGTGGGGGACAGTGTCAAAGGCTTTAAACATTTTAACATTTTAACATTTACTCACTAATCCTGAAGACAAAAGTGTCTTTACAGATACCACCCCCTGAGCTGTGTTCCTTATGATGATCACAGTGCTGAACAGAGGTGTCTGAGGGCAGAACTTAGGTAATGTGGTTTGGTATTGGTTTCTATGCCATACTTTTGTTTGGGAAAGAATAATCTAGGAAACTTGAGGGAAGAGTTTAGAGCTCTGTGCTGGCTCTGAAGTTGTCTGCTTCTGTCTTGTGTTTTTATGCCTCCCTTAGAAAATGGCTGGCCAAATAACAGTTCTGGACATGAACATATGTCGTAAATGCATGTGCTTCTTAACACTACAGTCATTTCAGTTTGAAGGACTTTCTCTAGCTCTGTCAGATTTTGTCAAGGTACCATTTGACTTAAGGTCTCTGTACGTATTTTAATGTTAGTTATGGAAACCAAAGAAATCTTGTTTCAGCTTTAAAAAAAAAAAAAAAAAAAGGCAATGTTGGAGAAGCCTGTCTTCAGCAATCCAGTATATCGTTCATCTAGGAACAAATGCATCATGTGTGGATTTTTATGTAGGAGGATTTTTAGCCTGTAATGGTTGGGTGTCAGCCACATGGTTCATGTGACATGACAAATGTGGAACATCTGTGTACTGATGCACATCACTGTTCTAAAAGTCAATCCCACTACCACATGTATTGAATTAAATACAAGAATTTAGGACAAAAATAGTTGGAAGAATACATTCTGTCAAATACAATGGCAGGAATCTGTTGTTCAAGCCATCAGAATTCACTCTGCACTTTTCCACACACTTTTTGCTCTGAGATCTATTGGATGTGCTCAGTATGTGCATCCGAAGCTGTGCCCCCTTCGGACAGGGAGAAGCAGCACTGTGCCTTCCTGGTCATGGTGAAGTGTTTGGTGAACAGAAATGGTAGCTTAGCATAAGGGATTTCTTGATACTGTTCCTTCTCTGAGTGATGTGTATGAAGGAAGAAGTTGGCCAAGTTGGCACACTTGAATTAGAAGTGAAATGTGGCTGAGTGGCTTAGACTAGTATCTCTCATATTAAAACATCATCTTATAAGTATTTCAGTGTAAAATAGCCTTACTTAGTGACCAGTATCCTTGGAAATCCTGAATGTTGCTATTTTGACCCAATGCTGCAGTTAGGGTGTGAGTTTTTGGCATTAGAAGGGCCATGGCATAGAAAAGAAAATCACTTCTTATAGGTGAGATTTGTTTTTTGCAGTTCTGGACCAGTAGGCAGGAATCCCATTTCTTCTAGAATGTTTAGTGGATTTCATGAAGGCTGCCATACCTCATTACGATTTGTATATTTGGTGTTATGTCTTAGGTCTGCAAGGTTTAGACTGCAGGATACAGTGAGTCCAAAAAAGCAGAATTTGGGACGCTTTGGGGTATAGGTGGCTAATTTGTTATCATGGAATTCATTGCTGGGGCAGCAAGAAGCTCCGTGTTGTGTGGAACGCAAATGTGGTAGATGCCAACAGTTGTTTTCATCATGACTTGCATGTATTTTAGAAGTGGCCCTTAGCATCATATGTTTAGCTTTAAACACATAACTTGCTCACTTTGGGAATGTCGTTTCACTCAGAAATGGTTTCTCAATGACTCCCTGCTCTTTGGGGACTTTGAGACAAACGGAATGTCTCTGGGACTTGCTGGCCAAAGTTGTCTGGACTGGCAATGGTATTAAAGCCCTAAATAATTTGAGCTTCCATTTTAATTGTGTTCAGCAACACAATCCTCTAGGTAGACTTTATAATAAAGCTATAGTCAGCTCATAACAAAGTGCAAACTTTTAATCGTTAAAGCTGAGTGGAAATAGTGGATGTTTAGGTTTTGAGTTGGCACTTTGGAAACCAGCTTAACGTCTTTTTCAAAAGCTACTGGTCAAAACCAGGCAGCTGCTCTCCCCATCCCGTCTGCCTGGCCCACTACCTGGGATGTGAGGACTTCTGGGGATTTGTGCATCCTGTTTGAGGGAGTTCCCTCCGCCCCCAGCAGACTTCTTGTTCTGAGTGCTGGCTGCAGTCAGGCCCCTTTCTGTGTGCCCTCTGATGGTCTGGGGCAGAACCTGGGCTGACCTGTGTCTGTCAGGTACAGTTTTCCCAAGCCAGGTGTTTCTATCTTGGATGCGTTTTTAACTGAGCTTTATAAAACTCTATTTAGGAAACAATTCTATACATCCAGAATATTTAGAAGTTAAATTAATCTGAGATTCAGAGTACCAACATGCAGCTTTGATGTAAAGTACATTATGTAAACGCAGCACTAGTTTTGTATCCATAGAAGAACTTAAGTTTCTTAACTTCTTTTACCTTTATTTACCTACTGAGAGTGATTTTGCAGGACCATCTGACTAAAAAATGCTTTATTGCATGGAAATGCCTTTTAGAGTATTGGGAAAATAACGTGATAGTATTTTCTAAGGCTTCGCAAAGGCTCCCGATGTCTTGAGTCTTTATTACACTAGAGGTCAGTGTATGACGGGAGCTTGTGAGGTGGTGTAGAGTTTCTTGCAGAATCCTATTTCATCAAATTTGAAACCAGATTCTAAGAGAAACTGTAGCCTGCTACTTTGGGAAAAAAAAAAAAAAACAACTTCATGCTAACATGTCTTATGACTTTCTTGGCTAAAGGGCTTTTTAAAGCTTCCTGCTTTTAATTCTCCTTGCTTGAGGAGTATTTGGCATGTATCAATAACAGTGCTTTAATGTGGTAAGGGTGAATGTACGCACTTGATTGTTCCAACATGCACCTCAAACATTCACGCTGTGTTGCAATAACAGGACTTTTGTTTCAGACGTATTTCTATATGCATTTCTTGCTCTAGGAGTCATCTTTATCTCACGCTCTGTATAAACTTATTACTGATGTGGTGAGAGAATTGCGTCTGCACCTATTATGCTTTGTGTAGCTCTCCAGGGTGCCAGATGATACCTTTCAGGTGGATGGTTTCACTCCAGGGTGTTGAGGGAAGCAGTCATGCATGATTCTACCATGAGACTTGCAGAGGCTGGCTCCTTAGCAGGTCGTCCTCAGTACTGAGGAAAAGTGATCACTTTTAACATCTGGAATGTGCAAAAGCAGATTGCTTCTGAAAACGTCATGGGGCAGGGGGACTGAAACAGATGGACAAACCACAACAGTGCTATCTTAGGTCAAATGGAAGAGAAATTAGCTGAAAGAGCATCCTGCTGATTGGAGATGATTTATATATGTAAAAAATTAACTTGTGCTCCAGTGACTTACGGCACTGTTCTTGCTATTAAGAGGCTTTGTGTGGATACCACTTCATTTTGCCTCTTGAAATGAGAAGAAATCTTCAATACAGTAACCAAAACTCTTTTGACTTGCTGCAATGAATGTTTGAAAGCAACCCACACTGTTCTGTATGACTTTACTTACTGCTGGGCTCCCTTTCCTATTTGGAAAGGACACATGAAGTAATTCTGAGGCACAGCTCTCTCTTGCAGTCTTGTTGATTGGAATGTAATGCAAGAATGACAGAAACACAGTTGTTGTGGATGGGCCGCACAATCATCCCTCAAGGTCACTTTCATACTGTGTACCCTGGTGAGCTTCTAAATTTTTATGAAGATAGGAGCAAGCTGAATGTCTACTTAAAAAATGCTTGCTTCTTTAACCAGATAGTTGCTTACGAAAGCAAAATACAAAGCAACACTAAATACCCATAAATAGACAGAGGAGTGAATGCACAAAAAAAATAATATCCAATAGAAAGAGATGATTGAAGCAAACTAAATTGGCTAGCAAAACCTATTTCCCAATGCCAGGTACGTGTTTCCTTCCTAGACATAACACTTCCGTGATGTTTTTATTGTAGAAAACTTAATATTGAAGTTTGGCTCATAAAATAGGTGGTGATTCAAGTCACCTGTCTTCAACTTGCTAGAATCATTTCTTCCTTATAAAAAATATACAGAACCTACTGAAAAAGAGAAAATGCAACTTTAACACGTGAAACGTGCATCTTAAAATGAACATTGGGGATTTGGGTGCTACATTTGTAAGGTGATCCTAGCTTACTGATAGGCTTCCAGACTTCTGCTTCAGATAGTCAGCTGATATTTCTTACCTTAATTTATTTAAGTGAAATGCTTCCAAGTTTTTCTCTGTGTAAGAGCTGCAGAACTACAGGACTCTTTAAAGAAGTAGCTAATCTGTTGTGTGGCCACCCTGCATACAACCCACCCTGCACCAAAGTTGGTGCAGACTCTCACAAAGCTGCTATAGCTCTGTCTGCTGCGCACCAAGTGACAGGCTTTCCTGGTTTGACTTTCAAGTGACAAATCAGTGCAGATAGCGATGTACTGATGTTCCACATCCAAGACAATCTTCGTCTAGAAAAAATGGAAGTTTGACTCTTTTTTCAGTCAAAAATGATGCATCTTTGTGGCTGAGTGGAAGCAGTTACACCCTAGCCTCTCTTTCTGAATCACAATATCAAGCAGCCAAATAGTATTTTGGTGTTTGTCTTCCTTTTATAACACACTATGTGATCCCAGGAGCCATCTGTTATGTAACAAAGTGGAATACATCAAAAAGGCAAAATTAGTATTTGGAGTGCCTTTTCCTGCTTTTGTTCTAAGCTCTCACAATGTGTGAGCTGTCAGATACATGGTTCAAGTGACCTGCCAGACACTTCTCAGACAAACTGAGAAGATCATTCATTCACTTCAAATGAGTGTTCCTTGGAATGTTGGAAGTGGGAATAGCATGTGGTTTGCCATATTCAAGGAATTTTTGAGTAGTTTATTACAAAATAAGAGTGCAAATGTGAGTTGATGGTGAAAAGGAAGTTAATTAAAATGTGTTAACAGCTGCATAACATTTGGAGCAAGTTGAATTGCTCCCTTTCTTGTTCCTATGGACTCTGAAGTAGCCTATACTGGGGCTTTTGTTTGCTTTTGAAAATGAGAATTTTTCTGAACTCAAGCAAAATTCCTGTCTTGTCTGTCTTTCTTCCTTTTCAGTGAATTATTTTTGCTTTGACCTCTTCTCTAGATGCTGTTATTAGTGTCTGACACGTTCAGCAGCTGCAGTGGACGCAGAGCAGTGATCTGACTGCTCCGAGCAGTTGTTGCTCTGGTTGCTCGGAGTATCATGGCTTCATTTTGTGCCTCTTACTTGATTAAAACAGAAAGTTTGATGTAGTGACTGTGGGAGTGAAGGACTTGAGCAGTGTATTTGCCAGCTAAGAAAAACATGCAGACGAGCTGAGCCTCACCCCACAGGAGTAAAAATATGTTTTTTTGATCCGTTGCTACAGGAAGGGAGACAGTCTGTTCAGCAGCAGGTGCTGTCTCAAGGAGGTCAGGTGTTTGTGTTAGAGGGATCTTCTCTTTGGGAAGAAACTGCCACTTTTGTGGTAGAAAATAGAGTAGCAAGTGTGGAACAGTTGATTGTTGTGGGTTTTTAATGAGTTCAAGGGTTGGCATCCTTAAGCACAGTTCAGTGCCAGGATAATTCAACTAGTTTGAAACAACTTAACTTGGATGCTGCATCAATGCAAATTTCCACATGGGCAAAGTCACCAGGCAGGACAGCAGTTTGCATTACAGGCAGAGCTGGAGATGGTTTATGTTTATCAAAGCAAACACAAGCAGCTGTGGTTGAAGATGCGGGGACCAGGAGGCAGGCCCTGTGGCGAGCACTGCAGGCAGGCCAGGCCTGCTGACTGGGCCGGCGCTCTCCTCTGGCAGAGGCTGCAGGTCTGTATCCCGGTCACCATGGCTCTGGGAGGAGAACTGGCTGTTCCAGTTGCATCTGCTGATGTTAAAATTGAAGACTGTAAGGATAACAGTCTTGTGGTAGATGATGGGATCTTCGTGCTGTTTTCTGTGCCGCTTGACCTTACTGAAAGATGTAACACAGACTGCTTTCTGTGAGGTGGTGAAATGAAAGCTCAGTTTCTAGAGATATTGGTGGTTCAAGAATGTGTCTTGTGTTAAAGGCTCAGACTTTAACTGAGGGGTCAGGTTCCTCAGAGTTCCTGGTAAGCGTGCAAAACCTCTCTTTCCATATGAACATAGCTGCAGTACGTCAATAGATAAACTTTGAAAAGTGCTGTTGCTTGTGCTGATGATCTTGCCCATATGAATGAATGAGGTAACAATATAAACTCTCATTCCTGTATTTAGCCCATTGTGCAACTGCCTAGGAATTCTAGAGTTGTTTTCATACCCTTGGATGTACATCTGGGGTTCTTACCCACACTTTCTTGTGTTTATTTCTTGTAGGAGGAGGACTGCCTTGGTCATGGTGATACAGATCTACCTGGAGAGTAGGGCCTGGATGACTGGGATTTAAGGTAAGTCTGTGCTGAAAAAAGTGTGCTAATCTGAACCGTGACCTGTGGCTTTTTTGTTGATGGTGGTAGTGGTGATTGGTTTTTAATTTTTTTATTTTTTCCTAGAGTTTGTACCAAACATTTAAAGAAGAATTCACATATGCCTCCTAATACTTGTGTTAGGTATAGCATAAATAAAATGCAGCGGTGTAACAGTTCAGATCCCTGAGTAGCCTTTATGACCTTCAGGAAAGACAAATGGTATTTAAATACCCTGTAAATGCTGCTGCTACTTTAAGGTGAAATGTAATTCAATGTGAAAGTGACAATAGGTGTTTCCAAAACTTTACCTCAATGAATAGGCAGCAGGCAGCTGAGGTGGATCCCTTCTTCCAGCCCTCCCATCGTTCCCTCTTCCAATTGTGTGTTAAAATAATTTAAACAATTCTAATGGCATTTATATCAAATCTAACATTGTAGTTACAGATCTGTAGTCTGCTCTTTATGTTGTACACTGTAGGGAACCTGCTTTAGCAGGGGATTTGGACTTGATGATCTCTGGAGGTCCCTTCCAACTCCTACAGTTTTGTGATACATTTGCAACTTAATTCAGTTATTTTGGTTCTTGGCTACTAAGATGCTTGAATCTGGTCCTGACACGTGGAGTTTTATGTTGTTTTTATGTCTTTATGTTGTTTTCTTGAATCTAAATAACTTTCTAGATTCTTCTGTAATGATTGAGATGTGGTACAAGTTCTCCAGTCATCACAGAGCAGGCTGCAGCTGTGTGACTTCGATATATGGTGTTAAGGCATTAAAGGTCTGCTCTATGAAAGTGACTAACAGAGTACTTTGTTGCCAGCCTCATTTAGTTGTGCTCAGCACTATGCTTTGGTGTCATCCCTGCTTTGCAATACTAAGGAAATGTTTCTTTTCTGAAAGCTAAAATTATAAATAGGCCCACGGTTCCCTTTGCTGGCATTGTTTGAAAACAAACTGTGGAGTGAGAGAATCTTTCTCCTTCACCTTCATCTGTCATTTCCCTTTTACTGAAGACAAATGAGTTCTTCGCTTGTAGCACCTAATCTATCTGTCATAGAGGACAGACATTCAGGGTATGCAGATAAAAACCAACAAAGAAAATGCCTTTTGTTTGCAAAACACTCTGGAAGTATAAAGCTATTGATATGTATCATTTTAAAAACATTTCAGCTCTCTGTTATTTGAAAGCTTGAAGTGGTGTTTAATCCAGCCAGATCATTCATATGTGCTATGGTTGTATTTCCTGTAGAAAACTGGAAAGCATTTCCCCACACAAATGAAGAACAAAAGGGACTTGTGTGTGTGTGTGTGTGTGTGTGTCAGGTCTTGCTACTTCCGTAAAGGCGGCTCCCACAACTGGTGTAGAGCATGAGATTAGACTTGCTCTTTGAGAGATTGGATTAGACTTGCTCTGTGAGTAAAGAGACACAATTTCTTGGAGATGATCAGGAGGATCTCACTGTTTTGTATCAACAAAATAATGGATAGAAAATCCTTTCATGATTTCTTAAGCTTTCTAAAACAGAACTGATATATAATTATGGCTATAATGGCTTGTAGGAGCTGTGGTCCCACTATTCCTCTCACAACAGGTAGCCTCTGTTTTTTCTCAGATGTACGTTGGGTGCACTTTTAGATGTTACTCCAAAATGATGTGAGAACTCTTTTCTTGCACCTTACCATAGCTTCTGAAGGCAGTGAGTACATGCTGTATAGAGTGGAAGTTTGAGTAAAGGCTGGAATAAAGGAGGTCTGAGGACAGTGTGTACACTCAGTTGGAAATGTTTGCAATAGAAAAGTGGAACTTGACCACGATTCCCAAAAGGTTAGATATGCATGGTCATGAAAAATGAATTGAATCTTGACAACTCTGAATGCAAGTAATTGTGTAAAACTTCCCCGGAAAATATTAATGCAAGCATATTCACATCACATTTCTTAACTGTGTGCTTTCTGAAAGTAAGCAGAAGTAGGCTGTTTAAGCAATAATACCAGGCAGTATTTCACAATTCCTTACTGATGGAAAACTTCTTTTTTTAAGAATATTTTGTCTGAACTTTGGTGTTTTACTGCTGCAGAACAGTAGCACTGGGCTTCTTGCAAAAACCAAGCATACAGAAAATCTAATCCTCTTGAGAGTGGTTTGTTGAAATGTGTGCACTTGGCGTGGTACCTGTTGTGACTAGAGTATTTTCATGCTTGCCTTGCCCAAAGATGGCTGTGTTAGCATTGGGTTAACCTGGTGTCTAGGTGCAAAGTGTGGGGGCTCTCACTGTTTGCTTTGTACTTTGTAGGTAAGAACCGGTCTTTGGTTTTTGGTTATCTTCTCTCAGGCTTTGGGATTGCAGTGTTTGAAGTGCAATACTCAAAACTTTTGATTTTTTTGTTGGTTTGTCCAGATCACGGTGATGTTTTAACAGGAATGTTGCCAGGTGAAGAAAGATGGAGTAGGTGGAAAGTGTGAAAGCATCTTCCACACTGCTGCACCCCTCTTCAAATTAATCATTATTGGTAAGAAAGGAAGCTATGCCTTATGTCATTCCCAAAAGTTCAGCACACGTCTCTCTGCACATGGCACGGATTGCTGTCATGTATCCTTTGTTACTGATTATGATCAACAAAAGAACAATTTCAGAGCTGTAAACTTTGGATGGAACCACTGGTTCAGTAATCTTACATTCCTTCTGAAAACAGAAATCCTGTAGAAGGTTTTTGAGGAGCAATCTGTCTACCTGAGAAATTCAGTGAATAGATATCAAGAAGCAAAGGTTTTGGGTTTGTTTTCTAGGATCTGAATTACCCATGACTTTCCAAAACTTTTCTTGCAGTGTCCCACTGAAAACATCAGAAATCTTTGTGTTTAGGAATATTTTGTTTCCCCCAGACTGTGATGACTCAAGGCTGTTGGTGTGGGGCTGTGCAAAGCAAGGGAAGGTCAAGAAACCTGAGAAGTAATGACTCAATTATCATGCTTTTGCCAATTCCTTTGAATTGTGGATTCTACATTCTCTACTGCTTTGCACGTTAGTGTGTGAGACTTGCAACTGATACCTATTCTAAAAACAGGAGGGGAGGAGAGGGAGCTCTGTTTATTTCAACAGGCACAAGCAACACTTCCAAAATACACTTGTGGTTGTATCACAGTTATGAATCTTAGGTTATCTAGTGGTGACTAATGTGGTGAAATGGCAGCCTAATATGTCCATGCTTTATTTGGAAAAGGTAGTTCTTATCAAAAGATGAAGAACACCAGTGTTTCATTCACTGTGTTTGTTGAATCTCTAAGTGCAGATACCACGTCTGTCATCACCTCTCACTGTGAGATGCAGGAGCTTGCCTTTCAGAGCTGCACAGTAAGTTCTTGAGGATTGTGTGGCACAGAAAGAGGCAAATGTCCTCCACTTTCTCTCCTTCCAAGTGCATGTTTTTTAGTCACTCTTACTGTATGATCAAAGTTAACGGAGATGTCTCTTAATCAGATAGAATCACACGTTGTGATATGGTTTGGTTTTTTAAGACTATTATCTCACCGGGGTGTTGGTTCACAAATAGATTGTAACAGCTTTCCAAATTCTTTGGGCAGAGCCTAGCTCATACCAGCTATTATATTTAAGAAACCCTGCAGATTAAAAAAAACCAAAAACAACAGAAAACAAAAAAACAAACATAAAAAAAACCTTTCCTTACTGCAGAGTTTAACCTACAGAGTTTGGGTGTGCTTCTTCAGTAAGACAGCTATCCTCCTATTTAAAAATAAAATGGATGAGTATATCTCCCTGACAAACCAAAGATCCCCAGTCTGGGGGTGTATGTAATTTGCATTGAAGAGAAGCTGGGCTGGAGGGCTTAGGCTGTGGCATAAAACATATGTCCTTACTTCCACAGCCAGCCAGCGCCACGGAACTGGGTCTGGGGGATGCCTCCCTGCTGCCCACCTCTCCCAGTTCAGAGCACAGGCAATTGTTTGGCCCCGTGACAATCACGCCAACTGCGGCATGTGTCTGATAGTGAAACAATGAATGGCTTGTTCTCTCAGAAGAGCAGAAAGTGGGTTGGGTTGAAAAAAGATAAATAAGAATTTCTCTGTGGGTCATCTTAGGCTCTCACAGTAATTTGAATGTGCTGAATGAGTGGCTTCTGAACTGAGCCAATGGGGGTGGTCAGGCACAGGCATCACTTTTATCCCACATGGGGGAGGAGGGGTGAATGAGCTGGAAGATATAAGCTGAAACAAAGCCATGCAGTCCTTCTGAGTCATTCGCATGCACTGGATGGGTAAGGCTTCCTGCTTCCTGGGACACAGAAGTGGGGTCATGATTCTAACAATGGATGCTGGTAAGTCGCTTGTAATTAAATTTGTCTTTGATTTTTCTGGGAAGTTTTGCCTTTCCCTCCTGTCTCCGGCTGCAGAAAAGATAGCTGTAAATTAGGAAGCTGAATGTTAAATAAAGACATGCCTACTTTAAGCTGTGTGCACTCTACTGTGTGGTTTTTCTGGACTGTTATTCACAGAAGCACATAAACTCTCTTGCAGTGCAAGACCATGGTACCAAAGTTGTGTTTATTCATTCGTACGTCTGTCTTCATTGAGACAAAGCCTATGGCCTGAGAAGTAGTATCATTTTGGTATGATACAAGTCAGATTTTACACTTTCAGTAAAGAGCTAGAGACAAACTAATGTGTTGGCTGTAGCTTGCTCTACTTTGTGCTTACAGAAATCTCATGCTGGGGAGGAAGGGGAAGAAAGTGCTGCATTCCCACGACAATCAGTTCTGTTTTTTGTGTTTATAGCTAAGGAAGTATGTGTGAAAAGAGCACATGCAGCATTTTTAATTTTTTTTTTTTTAATTTACCGTGGAAGTGAAATCTTTAACATAATACCCTGTGTGACAGGGAGGATGAATGCCAGCAGTAAGATGTAGGGTGGTATGCCTAAAAGAAACAAGGAATCCCAGCTGTGCTCCTCGAGGAGGGGGCTGTGTTTCCATATCATAGCCCGCATCCTTCAAATTCCTCAGCAAAAAAAGTTCTAAGATGTTAAATGGTCATGGGTAGGGCATAAAGCGCCAGCACTTGTGCTCTGGCAGCATGCTGACGACTGCTCTTTCTCGTACCAGTTGCAAGCATGCTTGCTGCATTCTAAGAGCTCTGTTGAACTTTTGTCAGCAATTGGTTCAGCTACTTTTCCACCAGTGTGCAGAAGCAGCACAATGTGACAAGTCCTACAAGCAGCAATCAAAGTGATGAACTTATTCAGGCACATCTTGCAGGTCTGTTTAATCTACTTGTCACATGCTCAGTTTACTCCATGCTAATGAAAAGCTCTCTGTCCCCTGTACGTCTGGATTAATTTGTTTGGGCACTTGCTAGGGCCTAAAGGGAAACTCTGTGCCCTCTTCCAACTCTGACTTTTCTGAGACTTGCAGAAAGTGACACAGCTGGGCTCTCCGTGCACTGTTTGAAGGAAATGACAAACCTCTTCATTTAACCCACCCACACTTAATTGATGTTACTTTGTCATCCACTGTCACTGCAGACACAGTTGAAGGCAGTGACTCCTGTGTTTGATGTATGTTGCATACTTTGCAAAGCCCAGGCCCTTTAATTGAGATGATGAGATGATAAAATGAACAGAAGCTCAGAGAGGAGTGAGGTAGCATACAGCTGACAAAGGGGTGCAGAATTTTCCACGGTGGGCTTATTTTTTATGTTTTATTTTGTCACTTTGATTAGCTTGTAGGGGAGCCAAATTTCGGGCCCTTCCTAACGCAGTTTGAGCACTGGGAGTTAGTAATGCTCTTCCCTCTGCTTTGTGCAAGGAGAACCAATGTCTGTGCTAGATGTTGCACCTGGTATTACAGGAGGCAATGTGCAGGCTGACAGTGCTCCCAGCAGAGAACAGATTCAGACTTTGTGCACAGGGCACATCATCCCTGTCGGAGTCCTGGAGTTCCTTCACTGTATTGGAGTAATTTAACTCTTTGTTTTGGAAAGACTGGGGAGACGTTAATAATACACAGTTAAAAATATATCTGTTGTTTATGTACTTGTGTGCTGCTGCTTTGCACCGTGAAGTGAACCAGAAAGATACCGCTGCTCATCTGCGCTCCCCGGATCCAAAGGGGATCTCCTTTCAGCACAGTGCCACTGCACTGAGCGCTCAGGGTCGCAGGGCTCTGGCAGCCCTCGGGGTGCTTTTCATGGTTCTGTTGACTTACATTGTTAGCAAGAACTCATTTTGGAAGCTCCCAGGTACTGAAGAGTTCTGAAATTGTAGTCCTGAGCTTCTTGGTGGGAAAATGGTTCAAAATGCTAGAAAGGAAACACTGTAATATAAGGGTTTAGCAGTGAGTCCTAGTGCTTCACAGTTGTGTTTAAGCTACGATAAAAATATGCAAGCAATTCAGTACCTTAATCTGGGCCATGGATAGCACGCCATGAAGTTTTATCTGCTTATTTTTACCCACCTTTTAAGGCTGAGCCAACTGCTCTTGGGACTGTTTGCTTATTTCAGATTGTATGTTTGCATTACACATCGGGGCTGATTTAAAAAAAATTACTGGCATCAAATGCTTCAGATGTTTTTAACATAGCAAATCCTTTTCTCCCGAAGAGAACTGTAAAAATACATGCTTGTTTGTTTCTGTCCTTATGAAACACATTTTATTCTGTCGCATTTGTCCCTGCAGCATTTAATTTCTTGTAGGAGAGGGACTTTAAAAGTTGGGGATGGGGGGAATAAAAAGGAAAGCTGCAAGACAGAGCTGACAGTATAATTGGATTTGAAGCAGCTACAGGCTGGGACTGTTGGAACAGCTGATTTGATCCTTCTGAGTTTCAAGAGCTATTTATGGTAGATTAGCTGTATCAAAGCTCTACTGTTCCAACCATAAAAGGCCGGTCCTATGCGAAGTTGCCACACTGCATTTGGCTTAGTCCTCCGAGGTTAGAGAGCCTATAGCTTTTTATGTGGATAAATCCAGTGATGGATGGAAGTACTAAAGGCAGACCGAGGAGTAACATTGTCGAGGACTTCAGATGGCAGCGAACTCTTAAAAGGAGATTTTCACTAATAAATTTGCGGTTCTGATGTTTGGAATCAGTGCTTGGGATATAGCTCCTGCGTGTGCACTGCATCGGGTGAACGCATGCTTTTAGGAAAGCGTTGTTCTAAATTTATCTGACTTATCTGAATCATCTTGACTGCACATGTACTCGCCAGCCTTGCATGTTGATATCTGGTAACTTTGTGAAGTCACTTTTCCGTTTTATTAGCGGTGAGCATTTAGTCCTTTGGAAAGGAACCTTAGCTGAAGTGAGAAACTTCTCTAAAACAAGAATCATGAAATTCTTGGCTCACGAGCGCTGCAGGAGTTATCAGTAAGTATTTTGAGCAGGCTGACCCCTTCTGCTGCGTCTGTACCTTCTTTCTTTCCTCCTTTGCGTAAGGGCAGCAAGTGGATTTTTGCAGGATTCTGAAGTAAGTCGTATGTCCTTTGCAGAGTGTGCGTGTGGCCGCCTGGGCCGCTTGTCTGAGGCTTCGTCAGGTTGAAATGCAAGTGGGTTTATTCCAGCCTGTGCATGCCACTCATTCAGCCCTCCTTAAGGCATTTTGTGTTCTTATTCTTGTGGTTTTGCTTGGAGGATGAGTTCATTCTGCTATGAATGGAAGGTCCCATTGCTGGTTGGTTCGTGTGTGAGGTGAATCTTTTTTAGTTACGATGCATTAACCTTGGGCACAGCTACAAGCAGCTGTGAGAACTCTCATAAAAACAAAATTTTTCAGTAGCTATTTTGTCCTGTCTGAGAGATTCTGTATCCATAACGGATACCGTTGTGTTGGGTAACTGTTGTGTGTTGACACCTGGAGAATTCTGAAGAAAGCTTCCTCCAACTTTCCATTCCCTTATTGTTAAATGTTACTGGGACACAACAGGTGAAAGTTCCTGGTGCTGCCTTTCCATCCACTCGTGCTGCAGATCAGCTGCTAACGGGGAGCACAGTGAGGGCTGGGGGGAAGAGGAGGTTCCTCACTTCAAGGGTGTTTCGGGTGTTGTATTTTAGTCTCCAGAAATGCATCATTCTTTACCAAGGAAATCAGTTTTAAAAATAGCTCTACTCATTGCCTCTGTTTCCCTCTCAGGATCGAGCAATTTAGGTCTTTTTCCGTGTTCTGTGGACTGTAAAGCTGCATTTATCTGTCAGATGGCTCTAAAATTTTTGTTCTGAACCGTATAAGAATGTTTTAGCCCAGAGAATACCAGAAGACAAAACGTGTGTAAATGTTTGAGAAGTATTTTTAGCAGTTTAGTGCAGGGATTATTTATATATATATATATAAAAAATAGATGTATATTTTTAACTTTTCTTACACGAGCCTTGGCAGATACCCACTGAAATACTCACCTCTATTTGTAGCTTTTATAGGAGATCAGATCCTTCTGCCTGCAGAGGCAATGGGGAAAAAAGAATATTCTAATTATGTGTTAGTTTTTCTCTGGCATTAACAGATGTATAATTTACCTTTTACTTTGCTTCCAGTTAAATTAGTATTTTTAAGAATTACCCTTTTTTAGAGATGACTTTTTTTTAATTATTATTATTTTGCTGCTTGCATTTTAAAAAGCAAGTTGAGGTAAATTCATCATTTTAGCATGCCAAAGTTTTGCTCCTGTAAATGTGCTCGAAGGTGTCAGTGCCTCATAAGCCTTAAAACAGTCCACAAGGATGGCAGACATGAAAGTTGGCTACCCCTGGGTCTGCACAAGAGCACAAGTCTCTAACTTGGGTTCCAGCCTGAAGAGCACCAAGGGTGTAGTGCAGGATCTGATGAGAAGTAATAACGTCAGCTCCTCTTTGTGCAGCAGATGTTTAAACTGTTGGAACAGGTAAACATTTCTTCCTTGGTGTCTATCTCAGAGGAGATTAGTTAGTCAATTTAAGCATTAATTCTACCTCTTCCAATGCTGTTTTATCTTGGTTGTATTACTAAATGACATTCTTGGCAGAAGCCTTCAATGTGAAGGAGATTTTCAGATCTCTAAGGGCTTATTCTGAAGGACTACAGCTTTGTATTTGACATTTCTCTGCCAAATTCCTTGTATTTGATAGTGTCAAAGGGATGAAGGTAGTGGGGGACAGGCAAGGAGCTGTAATCCAGCAATTCCATCTTTGCTTTTTGTACAGAGAAGGGAGATTACAGAATAAACATAATCTGTACGTAGAGCCCAGAGAGGGGGAGGAAAAGTGAAACTGTGGTTTACGCATTTCTTCTTCACAGTGAGTCCAAGCAGAGCTGGAGGTGGTGGAGCTGAGCCATCTGTAACAAAGACATTTCCAGAGGCTGGAGGAGCCTACTGCTGGTTCCCTGTGTGGCCGTGTGTGTTACCATGCGTACATCATAACACCCTTTGTCTTGTTTTTTTGCAGTTATGCTGATGAAGTGGTTTGAAAGCTTTTTATAGTCTTTAGTACATTTGTTTAAGCAAACCACTTTCTGTAGTGTGTGGAATTCGGTATGTTTGTACAAAGTGTGTGCAACACTGTCATTTTCCTTGCTTACAATGGATTGACAAGACATGCTGTTATGTGTGAAGCCTTTCATATCATGGACGTAAGTGAAAATTGCACGAGCTCATTTAGTTTAAATTGCCATTGCTAGAGTGCGTTTTTGCTCTCCAGTTTGTTGGCTCTTGTGCATGGCAATTTCATTACAACTTCAAAAAAGCCAAAGCTGTGGAACAGTTTGCAGGATCAGGGTGGCCTGAGATTGCTCACTTTCCAGAGGCACTGCTGTTTCTTGCAGAAGACGTAGGCTTCTGTTTCTCTACACAGAAACCTCCATTTGGCACTGTGGAGAGGAGTGCTATGCTGTCAAGGGAAACAGTAGGCAAAACTTTCCCCCCTTATGAATTTACTGTTTTTAATACTTTCCCCGCTAGCTGGTCTAGAGTTAACTGACACATTGGAAGGTTTCTGGTTTTTAAAGAGCAAACTATGTCCCGGTTGGAATCTGCCTTAAGCAGATAAGAATATATTGGGTAACTGATAGTAAAAAATGCTTGTGATGTCACTTACCACAAAACCAGTTCGGGCTACATCTGCAAACGCAAGTGATGCAGTGAAGAGCCAGGCAGACCAGTGATGCTGGTGCCAGCCAAAGGAGAGGAGGAGCCGAGTCTTCATTGAGCTACTTGCTGTCCTCTGCATTTCAAGTGAGGTGTCCGGCCAGAGATCTCACAGCGATATTAGGATAAATGGGATTTTGGAGCTGTGGAGAGCTTGGTTAGTTCGGTTCTTTGAAGCAGCAGTGAAGAATTGGTTGTTTTGAAGTATCTCAGAGCTCAGCAGAGCTCTCAGAGCTTTGACTATAAACTCATGCGTAGCATCCTGAGTGCCAGATAAAGAGAGAAAAGCATTCCACTGAGAATTCTGGTAACTTAATAGTTGTGAAGTTTAGAAAGCTCACATATATGTAAATGGTTGGCATTTCATTAGACAAAGTCACAGTGCTTTATGTGTAAAGGTCCCATTTAGGTGGGCAAAGGAGAAAGGATCCATCCTGGCACTCAGAGTCATAAAGGCTTAGTTTTTCCAGTGTTAATCATGTTCTGGGATATTAGGATTATGTATATATGCTGGATATAATGATGCATAATGGTTGAGTCAAAGGTGAAAACATAGCATCAGGTTGCCCAGCACACTTCAGTCCAACATTCCATTCTCTGAGCAAGTCATGTGTCAGACGTTAACTAGGAGGGTTTGTAGTGATTGCTAATTGCAGAAAAACATAAAATAATCAATAAGACTTTCTGTGCTAATCTCAGCTGCCCTGCTTGAAGCAAGGGAGCTCGAGAGTTGCCTTGCAGTTCACATGCTTGTAGAGTCATGTTTAGGGCTATCTCTTGAAGTGGAGGTTCACATTTCTAGCTCATAAGTTTCAAATTCAGGTCTCCCTATTTACTGTGGAGATGCCTAGACAGTTTGAACACCATTTGGTGAAGCCAGCAACATTCTTTCCTACTGTCAGCTGGGTTAATAAAAGCAACCATGGTTGCTGCCCACATATGTTAGGTATATTCAAGCACACCTACTGGGTCATGTTCCTGCCAATGTTTAAGGCTAGGCATAAAAGGTGTTTTTTTTTCTGACTGCTTTAAGCAGCTGATGGTTTGAATTTGCAAATGAGAATGGTGGAAATGGAAACCTTGCTTTAAAATACTGTTTTAGGAATCCATCCAGGTCGTTGCCACTCCCCAAATTGCTCCTGAACTGTTCTCTCCATCTGCCACAGTTCACCATCTGGCTGCACAGAACTGTGTGAGTGTTGTGCTGTTGTTCTAATATTCTTATTCTTACTCTATATCCTTAATATTCTTATGCCGAAAAGAGCTTTTCTCTCGTTCTAACTTTGATTCTTGGGCTAAGCCTTTGCTGTTCCTTCTAGCTCTGTGTTCATGTCGCCCAGCTGTCTCCTTGCTTCTGCTTCGTCCCTCTGAAAAAGCATCATAGGGACTGAGGTCTGAGCAGCCTTCCGCTTAAAATCAGTCACCTCTGCACCTTTCACGTGAGGTTTAAATGAACTTTTGTCTGAATTGCAGAGGCTTACACGCTACCTATGCTTATTTCTTTGGACTTAATTAAATGAGGTGTAAGTAAAGCGAGGGCATAATTTTGAAGTGCAGATCCCAAAGACAAATAAAGTTGATATCTTGGGAGCTTCAAAACTTTATTGAAGCCAGCACAGAAGTTGCTAGTTTGCACTGAAATACTAAATGAATGTGTATTTCTGAGTTAAACATGGGCCCAGTAGTTGCATAGACTTCAATGTCTGACTTGCAATTGTCTGTGATATGAAACTGTATGCAGACAGTGATACGTCATGACAGCATGGATCTGTGAAAGTAATTGCCAGGAAAGAAAGTGACTCTGTGCACATTCCCCTAAGCAGACAGTAAAGATAGAGCAAACATTGCTAGGCTTGGTTGCTGTGGCTTGTCTTCCAGGCTCAGCAAGCAGCCTGTCACAGTGGGCCGCTTGGTCCCTGGGCAAAACTTAAGGGAGATGGAGAGAGAGCAGTGAGAGCAGAGTTTGGGTGCGACTGAGGGTAGGGAACCAGGCTTTGGGACTGAAACCTAGACATGGTTTCAAGGAGAACTAAGGGAACTACTTGAAGAGGAGCTCTCACATGCTTTTGTTTTTACTGTCTTGATTGGATAAATGGGCTGGTTTAAACAGGATCTTTGGGTCACCTCTCTGCTGGAAACAGACAGGGTTGATACGCTGGGATAATAGTCTAAGATTTAATCTGAGTATTACATCATGAGATTACACCCTAGGAGGTGTAAGTGGCTGTTGCTTGACATGACTTCACTTGTGTCACGTAGCTGACAGTGTTCAGCACCTTGGGATGCTTTACTCCATCTTTGATTCAGTGGCTGTTGAAGTGCAACCTGAAGAAAGTAACAGGTAGCTCAAGTTTAATTGGCTCCAGGTTGATTAACACTGCTGAATTGCTTCTCTCTTGCAGCATGCAATGACTGGTTCAATTACAAAGTCGTTTTCTGGTGTTTGTGTTGCTTCTGCAAGCCTAGATTTTTATTATTATTATTTTCTTTGGTGTGTTCGTTTGTTTGTTTGTTTTTTGCTGAACAAAAAGTTCCCATTGGCAGAGAAGCAAAACTTCAGAATGGCCCTTGCACATTATGCGACTGGTAGGCTGAAACTTGAACATGACAGGCAGTGCTTCTGCCTGCACAGTGATGCTCTGCTGCACCATGCTGTGCAGGCACGTGGCTCTTCTGACACAGAGACACTCTTCTGTAAGTTCCCTGGGGTTATAAGTACAATACAGTAAGGCACAATGCAGTCGGCTGTATTGTTCCTATGGCCACCAGGCTGTACTGTCTGGGGGGTCCAGCAAGGCAGACAAGCTGTAAGCATTAGGACGTATTTACGTAACGCAGGACCCTAACCCTGGCCAATGTAGTTCTATGTCTTATGAGAGAATTGGATGCCAAAACAACCCTGGGCAGCCAGCTTTACCCTGCCTATCTTGTTTTTCCATGTAGCTGAAGTTCCTTCCTACAGCCAGCTGCCAAGTGGTGTAGCTTTTCAGCTTTAAGGGCTGACAGCAACCCAAACGAGGTTTTGTTGTGGGCTAAGGATTTAGCTTGCAAGTCTATAAAAATAAATAAACAAGGGAAGAGCAGAGCAAACTTGTTTTTTTTTCCTTCCTTCTAGATTTCTTAAAAAAGCAAAAAATCTACCTCAAGGATTCTTGAAATATTTTATCGTAACTGTTTTTTCGTTGTTATTGTTTAAAAACAATAATAACAACATTTTGCTTCTCAAGGAGATCTCTTAGAAGCGAAAGGTTCCCCTTCCCCCTCCACCACAAAGGATCTATCACTGTTCCCTGTTGGAGCAAACAAGCTGCTGGTGGCTGACAATAGGGCTTTGTGTTCTGAAGACATAGCTTAAATTATTCCCTCCCCAAAGAAGTCACAGAATAAAACAAAATTGGCCAGATAGCCTGGTTTCTCTGCAGAAGCAACCAGAAATAGTGTAGCTGAATCACAGTGGTGCTGTGCCTGCTGTACTCTGGCCAGTGCAGGGACTGCCTGTAGTCTTGGAGCTTTTCACCAGGTTTTGGGAAGAATTTACAGCTCTGTTCCAACTCCCAAAGCTGTGGCCTAGGAGCTAAAGGAAGCATCAAGTGAAAAATCTCAAGTGATGCTCTGTAAATCATTTTATTCATGGCACTTCTAAGTTTCTGGACTGGCCAATAGGCCATTGTATCAGTTGCAATTTTAGCCTTTCCCTTTTTAAAACAAGATCATGATTACATCCCTCAAGACTTTCTGACCTTTCTTCTCGACTGCCTTTGAGTTGCTGGTCTCTGATTTCCCCTTCCTTTCCTCCAAGGACGATACCCTTTTATTACTTAAGTTATTCTTTATCTGTGTTTCTGACCCTCTTTTCCCTTGCTAGCTTTCAGTGGCCTGCAGGTTCCATTTGGAGGTACTTTTAGATATTATATTTGCTGAATGGAACTATTGGAAATGACTCTTTGAAACAGAGATCTTTCCATTGCTTTTTAAATATGTGGAGCAGAAACACAAACAAAGCAGAAACTTTGAATGCTTGTTTATGACAAATCAAAACCTTTCACAGACTTGTTCTGTAGCAGTGACAGTGAGGAGAAAACCACATAATTGCATAAACTGTTCTAAGGTAAGGTTTGACAGTGCCTTCAGAAAGATCTCTTTAAATTCATTTTGCTAGGGAATGGCAAAAGTAGTTCTGAGACTCTTTAGCTGCTTCTTTGCTGACAAAGGAGAAGTGGAACCGAGGAATAGATGAGAGAAATGTCGAATACCACTTGGCTGTCTGGTTTTGCTTACCAGTTTGCATGAATATTATAAGAAAGCTTCTGAATAATTGAGTGAAAGTACACCTGACTTAATATATTTAACATAGCCTTAGATTCCACATGCCTTTCCAAATGGTGCTCTAAACATTTGCTGTATGGTTCAGATCCAGAAGAGCTTTTGATAAACCTGCTCTGTGAGCTTCCATTGATCTCTCCTTTCAGAACAAGGAGCTGCTTTGCATCTGGGGATGGTTGGGTCACACATCTGTGAAATGCAATAATGTCCAAATCAATGGTTTTACACTGCAGCACTGCCACAGTTCTGAGGGGGGGAAACAAAAAGAAGAGCAATTGTCAAGCAAATGATGTATTTCAGCACGTAAGAAGTGTTTACGTCTTTCGGTAATGGAATGATGTGTCACAAACTTTATTTAGCTGTTTGCAGTGCGCCACTTTCATCTGACGTGCCGCATTTACTGAAGCAAGCTGACCGCATGAAATAGCTGTCTCTCCCAACCTCATAAACCCCTCGTGGTCTGGGTTTGGGAGTCCATGGCTGCTCTTACACGGCAGCAGAGTTTGAAGGGCTGGCTGCTGCGTGCCTGGCTGCTCATTCCAGTGGCATGTGGGAGGAGAGGAACTGGAGGAGATAAAGGAGGAGCAGGGTTTAAAGGCCAGAACCAATGAGGCTTGTGAAGAAGCATCACGTCCGATGGGGGATTAAAAGGCATCCTTAGCAGGAGCACTCCAGCGTCTGCTTTGCCTGTTAATCTCTATGAAATGACCTCGATGGTTGGACCAACTGCAGGCCTGATGCACTTTCTGACAGCATGAAATTGGTTTGTAATAAATACACCAAGGAAGCAGCAGGAATAATGGAAACTATTTGGGAACTGACATGCCATTGGGTTTTCATAAATCCCTGGAAGTGTAATGCTGGCAAATGAATATTCATAAAGCAGGTTATTAAAATTTTAAGAGAACCTTGAGGGGGTGATGATGTCAGACTCCAGAGTTAATTATAGAGATGGTAAAATTCTTGGCTAACTAGGCTGAACACGAGCTCGCAGCAGTTTTTACACAGTATGGCAATCAGAGGGAGCCACAGCCTTGGATGTAGGTTCCAAATCTCTTAATATATTCCCTGAACTAAAGGTCTACTGCTTTAGAGAAGAAGTATTTACATCTAGCTACTGTGTAAATAAATCATCTTCAAGTAGTTCAGCAGCTGATTGTGTCTTTTGTTACTGAGTTGGTCCTGATTTCTGGCTTGCTTGCTATGAAGTACCCTGCTGGGCTGGGAAGCATGGAGTGGCTCTCTCAGAAATTGCCCGTTGTTAGAAGCAGTGTTTCATCTGGAGCATGCACTAGACTTATTACGGGGGATACTAATACCGCAATAACTCACTTGTAAGGATTGTTGCTTTAAGAGACTCTATGCCTCTTGAAAGAGCTATGAAAAATACCTCATTTCTGTTCTGTACGTTATCAGTAGTTTGTTTTGCTTTCAGAATTGCTGGGGGATGGAGAGAGCTACAGAGATCATAGTTCTAGTCTGGCTTGGCTGAAACAGTTTGAAAAATCTCTAGCTGATGCTGATGGTCTGTGTGCCCTTATATTTCCTACTGCCTTTCTCCATCGTATTGGTTGAAACTTTAGAAACGCTGAAGTAAATCCTATGCGATCCTACAGTGGTATGATGGGCAATGGCATTGAGCTACTTAGAATCAGGGTAGTCAGGTCTTGAGTTTTCAGATCTTCCTGAAATTAATGCTACTGTTCTGCTTAAAGTGAAATACAAATTTCCTTTCTTAAATAGAGGGAATGCTAAGAAAGAACATGCTATTGTGCTTCTTGAATCGAGATCTGTGAAACAAGGACCTTTTATCAGCACAGCTGGTAGAAGGAAGAGGAACAGAAATAATACTTGAATTTTATTTATTTATTTATTTATTTGTAAGGTGTAAAGCTACAATCTAAACTGAACTAAACAAGTCATCTGTTTGGGTCAAGGCACTGGAACAGCTGACCATCTCCTGCCTTCTGCCAGAGCAAGGAACAGCAAACACTGTAAACATGGATGAAGCACTTTGTAAATGCCAGCAAAAGTCTGAGAACAACTGCAAATCACAAAACATGCTAAATAGGATTTGGAAGGTTTGGGAGGACTTAGGAAATAGTTCTGACTTGTTTTGAAGTTGAAGTCTTACTTAAGAGGAAACCCTTCAGCAGTGAGCAAGGCTAACAGAGTGCCATTATAGCCATAAAGTCGCAAGAAGCCTCAAGTTTTGAAATATCCTGTATGAGAAATCATGCTCATGAGAGCGCTTGCAAACTGGGGGAGTGCAAAAGGATATCACTGTGCCTAGTGAGACTTGCTTCAGTTTTGAGAGAAGGAACATCACTTCTTACCTCAGCCTTCCACAGCCCTTGCTGGAGGATGACTACGGTGGCAATGTCTGCCTTTTTACAACAGCCTTCAGAATCTTCTGCAAGGAGAAATTATTTACCATGTTTGTAATTTTGCAGTTTCCATGACTAAATAAGCATGAATCCTTCCATACTTATTCTTCAGCTCTGGTCCCTTGCTGAAAAGTGAGTAACAGCAATGGTCTTTCTCCCACCCCACCTCCTCCTGCTTTACTTTCCAAGACACTGCATGGCCTCTCTTTGTGAGATCATAAAAAACAAAAGTACACATTTGCAAGATGTATTTCATGATGGGAAACAAACTTCAAGGCTCTTCTGGATGAGCCTTGAAAAATGTAACTCGCAGGCAGGCAAAACGCTGCTGATTGCGTCTGTGCAGGAGGCAGGAAGGCTGCTGTCAGGGAGGAGGAACTGAACAGGTGCCAAACCATCAGCACAAGGCTGTCCCCTGGGAAGAAAAGCTGTTTGTTTTAAGTCCAGGCTTTTCCTTAGCAAATTAAGTTTTTAAGTATGTATTTCCTCTTCATTCTACCACAGGCTCATTGTTGTGTTGCTGTTGTAGTTGGTTTTCTTGGCTGAAGTGTCCGGGCTTTCCAGATGGGGATCTGGCATTTTTAGGAAGATGTGAATCATGTCTGGCTCAAGAGATTCTTTTGGTTGCCCTCCTGAGGTGAACAGTACCCACAGGCACAGGGCCTGGTGTAATAGATCAAGTGTCTGCCAAGGGATGCATGCAAGCGGTTTCTTGGGACGTTGTGCCTGTCATGGCAAGCAGGTGTTTCTGTGAACTCTGTGGTCTAGAAAAGTGGGAAGCTGGAGACCGGCCTGGTGACGGTGACCCACCCAGCAGAAGTGGACAGCAGTGTCTGAGTGGATAATCTTTCCTCAGCTCAACAACGCTGAGCCAGTGCTCCAGGAGCAGCACAGGGGATAACCCAAGCTGAAGATGACAGAATGAGAGCTTTGACTTCGGGAACAAAAGTTCATTTTCTGTGAAAGTTGCAAGTGCATTTAAATAGATACCTCCTAGTTCTATGTTGCTTCAGTGCCTTTTAAACATATTTATTTGTTTATTTTTAAAAGATTCCTGTGTATGACCTTGGCAGTGTCTGAGAAGGAGGAGATGGAGGCTGAGGGGAGCCTGAATGAAAAATGATCGTGTTTTTTTCCAAAAAATAAAAATTGTTGAAGAGATGATAAGCCTCCTACCTGAGAGCATTCCTTGTTATGAGAGAAAGCAGGGTGAAGAAAGGACATTCAGATGGATTCTGATGTCAGGTGAGCATCAGAGGCAAACAGCTTTGAATTCTCAGGGTCTCCTATTGTCACTTGGGCTCCTTTGCTGCTCATGTCCCTGCAACCCATGGAAGACAGTGGTGTAAGGAAGATGGCTGGCCTTGAGTTCTAGTTCTGGCTGGCCCACTTTGATGAAAATAAACAGCAGGTGTGTAAAAATAGTATCTCTTCTCTGTCTGTGGGAAGAAAGGGGGATGTGATCCCAGGGAATCATCTTGCAGGAATTACAGTGGACTGGTGAGTGTAGTGCCAATGTGTGAGCTGATTCCTACATTTTGGTATATTGATGGTACCCAATTTGAAGCTAGGATCAAGGAGGTAATGGACTTAAGTAGCAGTAGGAAAGGGAGGTTCAGGTCAGATGATAGGAAAAAGTTCTCAGAAAGTGGTGATGCATTGGCACAGGCTGAGCTGGGAGGTGGAGTCACCATCCCTGGAGGTGTTTGGGAACCGTGGAGATGTGGCACTGAGGGACATGGTTAGTGGGCATGGTGGTGGGTTCTGTTTGGATGATCTTAGTGGTCTTTTCCAACCTTAATGATTTTGTTCTCAGTCATTTGGCAGCATTTCAGTTAGCTGCCCAACTCTCACATTTACAACCAATGCTGCTTGTGTGGCTGCAGATACTTACTGGATTAAATGTCTCTTATTCATTCTCAGGAGCAAATATTGCTGCATTATGGAGGGTAGCACTGTGATACAGGAAACAAGCAACTTGAAGAGTATAGCTGTGTGAGCTTAAAGCTTGTTGGATTTTTAAGGAGTGTTGGCCTCTGCTGACAAGCAGAGACGGCAGTTCTCTTTCCTTTAATGATTAATGAGCAATTACAAGGGGTTTTTGTTTGATTGCTTTTTCAGACTATAAACTTTGCATTGTTTGTGTGCAGGGATGTTTAGAGCAGCATGTGGCTGCATTGACTGCGCAGAGCTGCCACTCACTTTGCCCAGTTGTTGTTAGCTCTCCGGACACCGCGTCTGAAGAAGCCCAGCCCTGCGAGCTCCGGCATTGTTTCCAAATAAAGGCATGTCTGAGTGGGAGCTGAGCCTCCAGCTGCCGGACCTTGGGGGAAAAAAAAGAGCCTTTCCCCATGGACTGAAAAGAGATGATTTATCTGCAGCAAAGCGTTCCTTCCTCAGCCCCTTTCCCTTTCTCAAATGAAATGAGAAAGTTGCTTTTGAATTTAAATCGTGCCAACTGGTTATACGCTGGTGCTCTGTGGCAAGGAGTATAAGAGCTTAACCATCAGCCCTGGAGTCACCTCAAAGTGACTACAGTCTGCAATCAGTATGTTTATTTTAAATATTTAGAGCAATTTGGACGGGATATATTTCTGTTGAAAGAAACCTTTTGAAAGTTATTTAATAAGTGAGCCTTTGCTTGTGTATATACCCCCATCTGTGTGATGAGTGGGGGATTTGCACAAGTAATGCAAGGCAGTAGTTTGGGTGACTTGTTTTTAACTAAGTCAGAAGGTTTAGAATTCAGGCTTAATGTAAGTTTGAAGTGGCACGATAGTGTTTCTGCTGTATGATCTAAGGACATAGCTCACACAGGAATAGGTAATTTATTAGACCAGCTGGTTAGGGGGGGGAAAAAATGAGACAAGCTTTCAGGCACACCAGCACTTCATCAGTCTGAAATAGAAGCAGCAGATTTCAAGGTTAAACAGAAGTTATGAAAAACTACTCCGTTCAATCAGATATGTGTTGAAGTGTCGGAGAGGAGCTTGCTGGTATGGTGTTCCTTCAGCAGAGGGGGAGGAGGAGAAGGTAATTGATTAAATAGGGAAAGAAGTAAGGAGCTGACAGGCTGGGGAGGTTATCAACCTGTTACCTGGTGAGCCCGTGGCTGTCCTAGGTGTCAAGTAGTTCTCTGACTTCACTTTGAAAGGTTTTGTTTTTATCGTTTTTCTTTGAGCCTTGAGATTTCAAGATCACATTCATTTGCACACAAATAGAATCAGCTTTATTTAAAGGAACTTAATCGGGCAAATGTAGCTTCAGGCATTCTTTGTCAGCTGGTTTCCATCCTTAGCCTACGGTGTTGGCTTACAAAGCTACCTGCAGTCAGTCCGTAGTTGCAAGTGAAAGTGAAATAGGAAAAAGAAAAAAACTACTGTTTCTCTCTTTTTTTTAAAGCCCATGTTATTTACTTCTGAAATCAGACAAAATCTACTCTAACAAAAACTGAGTTGATTGTTTTTAGGGTTTTTTTGTTTGTTTTTGTTTTTTTTTTTTTCCTTAGCAGGAACAAAATCCAGAGTTGGAACATTAAGAAGCAATCCCAAGGCTCTGCAGAGTGACGGATGCTTTACTTGTGCTGCTAGCAGAGTTGGCAATCGGCATTTTTAGGCTTTGAATTGGGCTGTTTTATCAAGGTGGTGGTTTTGGTACACATCTGATGAGGCACTGTCAACGTGTATTGGGCTGCACACTGCAGAGGAGAGCAGAGCAAAGCTCTCAGGGCTCTTTTTGAAGCTTTTCACTATTTTTTTTCTTAGGTGCTGTACCCAAAAGTGATTAATGTATAGTTAAAGCAGTGTCAGATTAAATATGTTACAGGAGAGGTCAGTACCTTCTGACTTGCTTGTCTGACTTTTTGGTTCCTTTTAATGGGCTGTCTGTACAAATGGCCTCTAAATTAACTCGTTATAACAGTCGATTTTTAAGTTACGATATCCGGCTTTCTCATGAGAACTGACTTTGCATATCAGTTACAGTATTCAAAATGGTGGAGGCCACTGGTGTGTCGAGGGGTCTGGAAGCAGCCTGCTCCCCTTCCTGTGCCCAGGGCTGTGTGCCAGGAGGGCTGGGCTGTGTGCTCAGCTGCCTGCAGCCTGCCAGTGCTGCCAGGGCTGCAGAGCCAACCGCAGCCCTCAACCCGAGCTCTGGCGAGGTGGAGGAGGTCAGAAAAGCTAATTTGGATAAATTGCGTGCCAGGAAAGGGGGCGTTGTTGTGCTAGCATTTGTCTTTATGTGTTACAAGGCAGCAGCCTCCAAGCTGCTGACCCAACAGTGAAAAACGGAGTCTTGTTGGGAACGGGTCAGCAACAAATAGGATATATTGAGGGAGCAACTGCATCATCTTCCATGGTCATTGATGTTGTTGGTACAGCTTATCTGTGTCCGAGCTTCCGTGAAGGCAGTTCTTCAGAAACTGTGAAAGATAAAAGTATGTTAAAATATGCCTTTCAGACGGCACTTTGGTTCCATATGTCTTCAGTCATGTGGGTGGAAATGGAGGCAGGGTTTTGTGCCCTGCTCTCAATTTTTTCAGTACTAGTGACTATCAGTGAAGTCCTTCCACCGCTGCTGCCTGCTTCTGTAACCTGTCTTATGGATCCCGGGGGATGTCCTGAAAACCTAAGGTGGACACAAAGTCACCCCACAACTGGTCTTGAGGCATCAGATAGACTGAGTGTGGCCTCTGTGCCACAAGTTCACAAGGAAGTTAATATTAAAAGTTTCAAATAATATATCATTTTAATATTTGACCAAAACAGATAGCAGCAATACGCATTCAGAAAGCTTTTGATGTGGAAGAAGTCACAGGAAAAACTATAATCTAACTGGAGCTTAACAGAATGCAATGGCTCAGTTTTAGTAAGACAAGGGCTTTGTAGATTGGCTGTGCATCTTATAAGTGGTTTTTATTTATGACAGAGGTAACCAGCGTGCTCTGTTAGGTCAGAATAACAGGAATTAAAAATAGGAGCGGTTTAGATATCAAATCCAGCCAGGAGTTGGACTCAATGATCCTCATGGGTCCCTCCCAACTCGGGATATTCTATATTTGTAGCACCAGTAGATGGTGATGGATATATCTACCTATTGTTCTTACATAATGGAACCCAAAAGGGGTTTTGAGCTCTCTTCCTCACTATCGTATTTTCCAAACCCTACCTCTTAGTCAGGATAACTGAAAGGCAGCCAAAGTCCTGCTGCAGGCTTTAAGCTTGAAAACATAAGTACCCTGTATGGAGTCTATACTAGTTTATTTCCTTCACAGTATAAGATATTAAGGCAAATAATAATAGTAATAATAACCTGTGAACAGGAGTAGTTCAGGTATGGAAAGAGAAACAAAATGTAAGTTTTATTTTTGGGAGGAGAGGTGTAATGTTGTTACATCATTTAACAATGCAAGTTACTGGGCGTTCCTTTTAAGGTACTTGCCACAAAGTAGTGAACCTGGAATGCCCTCAGTGACACACTTTCACCCTTTGGAACAAAAAGTACAGTGACTGCCAGTGTATCACTAACACAAAGAAACAGCTGCTGGGCTTTTTACATAAAGCAGGCAGTGGTGTACACCAATGGAGATTTCTGGCGTTCCTGGTGCTGATGCACCTTGGCATCCTTCAGTCTCCTCCTTTCTCGTCCCTGCCTTTCTATGTTTGGAAGCCATTTTTCAATTTTACTTACCAAGCTGTCTGCCTTCTGTTTCTCTTTGCTTCTCGATTACAGGATGAGAAGACAGAATGGGTTAATAAGACATTTCCCATCACGAGTTTTGTGTTTGTTCTAACAGAACATTTTCTTACAGTCTACAGCTGAAACAAAGCCCTGCCTTGAAATATCAGAAACTGTGAATGCTCTCATACTGTTCCTCATAATGACTTGCAAGAAATAAAGATAATTCTTGACAATCAAAAAAGCTCTAAAAAATAGGACTAGCTGAGAACTTGAGAACTTACATATGCCCAAGTCTTTAATATTATGTTTTTTTTCCTCCCTCGAGGGATAGAAGCGTGAATTTGACTATAAAAATGAAATGATGCTTTCCAAGTGAAATCCCTATATAGTGTCCTCTCTAAGAGCAGTTGTCTAGTTTTGTTCAGCCTACATCAAATAGCATTCTAGTTCTCTGGATCTTCTTGGATAGGGTTGTGTTTCTTTACTGCATACTGTGAGCTAATGCAACTCCTGGACTTTCTCCAGTCTGTACTGTCTGAAATATAGACTTTGGATATAAGCTGCTGATTATGGTTTCAGACTTCCCAGGAAACGAAAATGTAAAGGGCTGAAGAAAATGCTGCAGCTTTTCACAGTGATCTCATGCATGGCCACATGCTGTCAGGATGTTTAAGTTTCTTGTACTGAGTTTTAATGCGGACATACTTTCCATAGGAGTTCAAAGTACTACTGTAGTTTGACTTGAAGCCATTGGCAAGCGATAGACTTAAAAGATAGCACCAATATCTTGAATTGTAGCCTTGACTGAGCTTTTCTTCTGTCTACTTGACTATTCGAGAACTTGAAGTCCAAGCAAGATGTGGATGCTGAAGTGAAGGATGATACATATTCTTAAATTATTTATTTGGGGAAACTGCTGGGTTCTCTAGCTTTTCTGCTGCTTTCTCTTATTCACTTTTTCCATTAGCACATATAAGAATCAGTCCAGGCATAGAAAGACAGTGAAGAAAACAAATATCTTACTTGGGCCTCTGGATCCTTTGTGTGGAATGCTGATACATCAATTCAGTAGTAATCGTGCCAGTACTGCTGGTGCTGAGGTAGAGTTTCCAAATGGCTCCTGGCAGCTCCCTGCTGTGGGAAGGAGAGCTGTTCTCATGCACTAAGACAACCTTGTGCAGCAGGCCTTGTGAGCAGGGCACCACCTATAAACAAGGTGGGTTTCTGTGAATTTCTTGTGTGACTGCCTCATATGTGTGCTGTTAAAAGTGAAGTTGATATAAGGCTACACTGCAGTGCTTGGATCAGGAATTGAGGGTACAGTTAACTGTGGCTGTGATGGTTTGACGGATGATGGGCATTTTAACAGAATTTCTCAGGGTTGATGTACCCTAATATTCCCCACAGGTCTCTACCTCTCACTGTATCAGAAATAGCATTGCCAGCAGAAACAGGGGAGTGATCATCCCCCTGTACTCAGCCCTGGTGAGGCTGCACCTCGAGTACTGTGTTCAGTTTTGGGCCCCTCACTGCAAGAAAGACATTGAGGCCTTGGGGTGTGTCCAGAGAAGGGCAACAATGCTGTGAGGGGTCTGGAGCATGAGGCTTATGGGGAGCAGCTGGGGGAGCTGGGATTGTTCAGTCTGGAGAAGGGGAGGTTCAGGGGAGACCTTATTGTTCTTTGCAACTACCTGAAGGGAGGTTGTGGTGAGGGTGGGAGTAGGCCTCTTCTCCCGGGTAACTAGCCATAGGACTAGAGGGAATGGCATCAAGTTGTGCTAGGGGAGACTCATGTTGGATGTTAGCAAATACTTCCCCGAGGAGTAGTCAGGTGCTGGAATGGGCTGCCAGGGGTGTAGTGGAGTCACCGTCCCTGGAGGTGTTCAAGAAACATTTAGATGTTGTACTGAGGAACGTGGTTTAGTGGGAAATACTGGCAATAGGTGGACGGTTGGACTGGATGATCTTAGAGGCCTTTTCCAACATCAGTGATTCTGCGATTCCATGATTGTTCCCCAGGACTGCCAGGACTTGGATTTGGGGCAGATGTTGTGGGTGGGAAGTCTTGCTGCAGCACATGTGCTGTTTCCCTGCTGGGTTTTACAGCCCATGCTGAGCTCTGGCCCGTGGTAGCTGCACCTTGCTGCCGCCTTGCCTGAGCTGGTGGAACACTTTGCTCAGCAGCAGACTGAAGCCAAACATGACGTGCCCTGTGGGGGTTCGCAGCATCACCTGGCACAAGGCTGTGCCCTGTAGGCTAAGAAGCATTGTGCTGTATGTGTTTGTGATTTACCTGATAATGTTCTGCTTCTTTGGAGTGAAGCATTACTTTGGGACAAGTAATGCTGTAGGTATATTTTTAAAACTGTGGCTATAAGGTCTGCCTTTGCAAGGACCTAGTCTAGACTCAGCAATACAGAATTCTGTCTATAACTGGTTGTTACTGTATTACTGTAATAACTGGTGGCCATCAAGACGTCCAGAGAGTCCTTCATTCTTTCCAACTCTAATTTATTCAAGCTGGCTCTTTTCTATCCTCTAAGGGATGTCTCTTTTTCCATTACACATGCTTAGTGCCTCTCTTCCATCAGCACAGCATTCCTTTGGTGCTATTCATGGGACAAACAAGTTGACTGATGAAGGGAATTTACCTGCAAAAAAAAAGTGTCCAAGATTATCTGCATGCTCACACCATGACCTGCAGTTGTTGGCATGCTCTGCAGCTTGCTGCTGAAGCTGAACTTTGTATGCTCTGAGTTGGTTTGGCTCTCTTGAATGCTGTAGCTCAGCATACCTTCAGTTTCCTGTGTGCAGATCTCACTTACTGAACGGGAGGGTAAGAATTGAATCTACTGGACTGGACCTAAAGAAGGAAAGCAAAACTCTGCTCGAGAAGGTGGCCTGGTTTGGAGGAGAGGTGAAGAGAGCCATGAAGGTGGGATTGGGTGTGATGGAGGACTCTGCAGTAAAAGCTGGAGAAGAGACAGGGGAGAAGTGGGAGTAAATTGGAAGGTGCTTATGAAAACAGATGTGGTGGGATTACCAATAGGATGGAGAGCAGGAGGAAGGTGGAGCTATAAAGAAAGCAGCAAGAATAAAAGTCAGAAGAGAGAGACTGGCAGGGGTGAGAACTAAGGGAGTGAAAGGGGAGTGTGTCTGGGAATGGCAGATTTTAATCTCAGGAAGACTGGTGCAATCTGGGGCAGCTGAGCTCCTCTGTGTGAGATGAGCTGCGGAGTAGCAGAGCAGTCTTAGAGATGTCCACTTTATGTTCTGTAGGTGCCCTGGGGAGTCTTTTGGGGAACGCGTAATGAATCTCTCAACTTCCCATATATCTGTCCTCATTCTTTCATTTGTAGAATCTCTATTTTCTCTTCTCACTACGTTTCATTTGAACAAAGCAGTGATATTCTGCATTTAATCTTGGAGCATCTTTAAATCAAGGGAAGAACATCCCCATTATCTCACTGAACCCCCATTTGTCTTCATTTCGAAGATGTGCCTGCAACACGTAGCTGCTGGTTACATGGCAGATGAATTTCCTCTCATGTGGGCTGGGGTGGGAGTTTACACTTATAAGATCACTGGAAGAAATGGCCTGGCTTGGTGGGTGAGTGTGGGGGGAAAAAAAGCCACACCTATTCAGCCTTGATTTAAAGCAGCAGACTTGCGTGAATCATTCATTCCTCTGTTCTTTAAGTGTAACCTTTGATATGCATAGATTTTGCTGAAATTGCCTTCCAGCTTTATTCGTGAAGAGGATAGAGTTCTCACTGCTAGCTCTGTACCAGTTAGGTAGCTAGTAAAAGAGCTATGCTTTGTCCTGAGCAATGAAAAAGCCATGCTTCCTGGTGGGGGTGGCTTCTGTGCCCAGCAGGTGGCCTTTTGCATTTAAGATAATCAGCATACAGACACAAAAATGTTATTTGTACTTCTTTCCCTTTTTTCTGTTTTACTCACAATGGAGAAGATACCCCCATATTTCAAACCAGTCCCCCAAATTTCTGCCTGAAGTGTGATTTTTGAAATTGTTAATGTCTGTAAGCAAAGATGGGCAGTGGGAGTGTTTAGAAGGGAAAAATGTCAGCTATTACTTTACCTCGGTTCAAAATTTAAACTGCAAAAGCATAAAAGCCTTTTGAAAGCATTTTCTAGTGTGCAGTTGCACAAATGGCCCTAAATTAACAGGTGCCAAATAATCACCTGTGAGAGTGCCACAGTGGCTTTCTGGATGTGTCTGAATTGATGGAGATTCTCCTTTTTAATCAAAAAGGAGTTCCCCCTGGTACTTGGGGTTTGTTAGTGTGTATTCCGAGAGAGTGGAAAAATCTTGAAGTCTTGAAACCCATTTCTGTCAGAAAATAGAGCAAGCCTGGTAGGTTTGGTCTGTGTTAACTGTGACTGACTTCCATAGGCCAGTGCTATTCTTTGTAAGACTTTGTTGACAGGTCTGTCGAATGCACACATGCACCAATCCATCTCATTCCCTGTGAGTTATTTACTTTTGTACAGCTTTTGTTATTAATATTAAATAGTAATGAGAACATACTGTGCTGCTGATCTAAGCAAATTGGACACAAAGTGAGTTAGCTTATTTTTAGGACTACTGGCTTGTAATCATTTCTGACCCTTTTTTGAATGTGGCCCATTTCTTTGGATTAGTGAGGCGTATTTTAGCAGAAAATCAGCAGTTCTGAGCCAGGGTCTGTGAGTGCATCTGGGCACGGCTTCAACCTGAGATGATTATGGCTGAGCTTACATACTGCCAGCATGATTCACAGCTGTACTGCTTAATGCACACTATTGAAAGAGCAAGTCGCCAAATATGCTCTCATTTTCAATCTAACAGTATGAACCTGGGGGCTGTTGTGGGAACTGGGCATACCTGTGGCAGTTTGATTTCTTTCACTGGGGTGATAATCATGGCTCAGTTTTAATCACTGTGTTGGAGGTTTTTCTGGCTGTGAGAAGCATGGTCCTTAAATGCACGCTTACGTACATCTAGCGTTTGGTAGGCATTGAGCCCTTACAGGGCAGTGTTTCTTCCATCCTTCAGAGCTGTGGGACTGAGTTCCGAATTTCAAGGTCTAAATTTCCCAGGGCAGCAAGCAGCATCCCCTGTTCCCTGCAGCATCCCCCTGCAGTGCCTCCTACGTGCCCCGCAGATGTGTACTAATGGGCCGGCCAGACTGCGGCCTCGGCAGCGTGCTCACCAGTGATGCTTCATTCAAGGCAGCAGAGCACTTAGAAGATTGGATGCCAATTTTAGAAATATCAGGGTACAAGCAGCATTTCAACTGCCTCCGTATTTTACTGCTCGGTGCCAGACAGGGCATGGAGCTGTGTCTGCACTGAAGTGCTGCCTGCTGACAGTGGAGGCTGCCAGCAGCGGGTGGAGGTGACCTGTGCTCTGTGGACTGGCTGGGCCTCCGGCAGGCTCTGTGCTTCCTGCACAGCCTCTGCTCTGTGAAAGAGGAGAGCTGTCCAAATCTAGCCGCTTGAGATTACCTTGGGAGAGGTGTGAAGGAGGAGCTAGCCAGCATTACAAGCGAGGCACCAAGCAGCAGAAGCAGATTTTTTGCTAGGTAGTTATTTTGGGGAGAGCAGATCATTACTTTTGAAGCCATCTGTCTGAATTGCAGCAAATCTCACCATAACTGATCAACAGCGTTTAATAATTCAACAGTAGTGTTCAAACGAGTGTCTGTGCTTTGCTTTTATCTTCTTCATTTGGTTTTCATGCTTGACAAGTACCTGCCTGGTGGCTGGCTGCACTCGTGCTGCTGGCCTACTTTTGAGCAATTCATGTAGTGAGAAACCCCATTATTTCTGCAGCTACTGATTCTACACGATGCTGTGTGGAAAGCCATCCCACAGCCAGCCAGCCACAGGCTTGTGCTGCCCATGGCTCACACCAAGCTGTGGTTGCTGCCTCTCCCACCCCGTGTTGTGGAGGTCTGGGGTGGGCGGGCAGCCACAAGGTAAGCACTGGGTGGCCACAAGGCAACAGGGAGCTCAGCCTGGCCTTATTAGGCTGTAGCAATGGTGTCTGGGGACAGGATGTGCTGCAGGGCAGTGAGGAGCGTGCAGCCCGGAACAGATCCAGCCCAGGCCCCGGGAGACATGGCCCAGTACTGCCATGTGCTGCGCCTGGAGGAGCTGCATCGTGCTAGAGATGGCTCAGAAGAGCCTCCTGTGTAAACACTTGCAGTAGGAGCTCTCTTTCCTGAATTATTTCTCACAGGCTGGTTATACCCTAAGATTCACGTTGTTATCCTACATATCAAATGCCTTTTAAAGTCTGTGTTCATTCTTTGTCATGCTATGTGATTTTAGGCACACACCTGAACTAAGAAGGGTGTTTTGTTTTGTTTTTGTGACTTCGGGACTGATCTCTTCTTGTGCAGTTTATGCCCTTTATGGGAGGGCTGTGTTTTATTGCCTAAACTAATGGTTCTGTTCCCAGGAGAGTGGGAGTGCCGGCACCTGTTGCCTGTGTACAGACCAGGGTTCAACTAGGTTTCATCATATTCCCCTCATACAAGCTGACTTTTATTGTGGATGAAGGCTTTAAAAAAAAAAGTCTGTTATTTCTTCAGTGAAATCCCCCTAGACTAAGGCAAAATTCAGTACATCCAGGTGCCGTGCAGCTCTGGTAAAGCTCTTCAGATTGTACGCTGATTGCCTGCTATTAGTGATCAGCACCCCACTGAGCACTGTGCACACCTGGGGTCTTTGTAGGAGCTTGGGAGCGTGTGAGGGCGGTAGAGAGACAAGGTCTTGGCTGCTTTGAATTTAAGGCTGCTCTCCAGAGAAGTTGCTCCAGAACTGCAGCATCACTGTGCTAAACAGATTTCCTTTCTTCATGAATTTGTGCTCAGCAGCGCTAGATGCAGATTAAACCTTGTGTACGTGCTTATTCAGTGACGTTATTTTCAGTGGCAGAGTTTGTACTTGAGCTGTGTCACCTTGACCATCAGCACTAGAATAGAGCATATGGGTTTCGTTTTTTTTTTTTTTTTCTGTTTTTGTTTTACTGAGTATTTGATTTTCTGGGGAAGCATTGCAACATGCTATAAACAGGATGGGAACTGGATCTAGATTCCTTGTCTGCATGATTGTTTTCTGCCTGAGGCTTAAAAATAAGCTATATTTCAAGGTAAGTATGCAGGGCTATGAAGTGGCCTGCGAAATGTCACATCACTGTGGTAAACAAAATCAATGTCTTCCTTAGATGACTATCGAGAAGAGCCAAAGAACTTTGTTATAAATTCTTTCTTGTGGTATGCACGCCTCTCTGCTCCCTTTTTGGGCTTTAAATGCGAGCGGATGGAGCAGCCAGGAGGAATCTCGGTAGCACGGCTGTGCTTTTAATGTCACTTTACTGCCCAGGACCACTTGTTGCTGCAGACAAGGAGACAGCCCTATGCTGATTGTGTTGCAATCTGGTGAAGCTTTCTGGAAATGGAGACTGGAGTTGGCACAAAATGGGGAAACCTGTCCTGAACAACTTGTTAGGAGAACAGGAGACCTGCAAACAGTCCCTCTTTTGTACCCTTGGTCATTGCAACAGAAAAGCTGTCATCCACCACACTAGTAAACAAGAGGCTGCTGCCTATGGCATGATGTTGATGTAGGGTGTTTGCAGAGGCTGACCCCATGCCTCTACAATCTGAACTGCAGCTGCTTTACATCAGGCTCTGGTGCAAAATGCTTAGCCATTATTTTGCTAGGCAAGAACTCTTCTTCGTCAAAGTCCTTGGGCTGCCTGGTCATACAAATTGCACATCCTGCTGGGGCAGGAGCTCCTCCTTTATCCCTTGTTTCCAGCAGTTTGCTCAGTCCATCCCTAATGGTGCGCACTTGCTGTGTTCTTTCATAGCTTTGGGCTCACAGATACCAGGTCTGATTCAATTTGGATGTGCCTCACTGGTGTGTCTGATTACCACAAGTAAGAGGAGTGTGCGGTCTTTCAGCATCTTCCCAGGAGCTAGTCTAGGCTGAGCCTACTGCTTAGGAAGAAAACCTTGGAGGTGTTCATATATGCTGTAGTCTCAACATGGTGTTTAATGAACAGTGATCCAAGCTGTGGGAATGTCAGTGGGAATCACCTTTGCATTCAGAATAAGAAAAAATGTTGCGGATTGAAAGGTACCAGAATCTCCTTTTAGGAGTAATTAACTGCTAAAATTAATGGCTCGACTGAGATTTTGTTAACTCTGAAACAGTAATCATTCTGAAAGGTTTTCTTAGAATACACATAGAAAATAGAATTTTCTAGAACATCAGTAAATATTCGGTACCAAAAGATGATCCATGTTTTTTAATACATCTGTTGCCTTACACTGAAAAAGCTTAGTTCTCTTTATGGCCCTTACTAACCAGCTTTTCTGATCTTGACATGGTACCTGCTTTAAATTGTCACACAGGTGATGTGATGCTGACGTTTATTTGAAGACTTGTCCAAAACACAGTTGGTAGCCAAACAGCAGACATCCTCTTGATAGAACCATTATTTGAAAACTATTGCACTGTGGAAGTGCAAAAAAGAGAAGTGAAAAGGATTAAACATGATTCCTGCTGGAGGGATGGCACCATGTGAGGAAACTTTATCCTAGTTTAAGTCCTTATAAAGGACTTCATTTAGGAAATAAGAATTTCACTTGTCTGTGTACAGGGGCTTTGTGTGGAGATGACAAAACCCACTGGCACTGCCAATCCTGGATACACTGGACTTGCAAGCGAGGATGCTTGAACATGACTTGAGACCATAACTCGTTGTTAAGTGATTATACCATGTAAGTGATTTTTGATGTATCTTGAGCTTTAGGTTAAATTACTTCTTGCAAACCTTGGCAGAACTTGCTGGAGAGTGGGGGAAAAGAAAGATAAGAACAGGGAGGTTTTTCTTGGTGCCCTGGTACTTACCTTTAGAAATACATACCTGCCGGCTGAAAACCATCATGGTGTGCTTGGGTGTGCGCATGTCCTGGAGGCTGGGAAAGGTCAGATGGAAAAAGAGTGGTCTGGTTTAGCCCTCTCTTCTAACTTTCGTTCCTGACATCATCCACCGCCTCTCAGATCTCAGCCCTGCTTGCTTGGACTTGCTATTCCAAGTGCACTCTCCCCCTATCCAGGAGCAGAACAGTGGAATCAAATTCATGAACTCCTTTAGACCTCGTCCCATGAAGCGTAGATGCAAATATTATTTCATCATCTTGTTTATACAGATCATCTCAGTTTTCCATGCTGCTTGGCCTGGTGTTTACCTAACTAGCATATTTGCTGAAAGTTTCCTTGCAATCGCTGTGGTGGTTTGTTTTTGTTTTTTTCCCCTCAGCATTCTCGATTTTTTTTATTTTTAGACTTTCTTCAAACAGCTGTCATGGGCTTCTTTGATTTTTGCCTTTATCATGACTGCAAGTCACTACAAAGTATCTGGTTCTCCTTATCGCACAGAAACACATCTAAATATAAATTCCTACGTGATCAAAATTTAGAAATAAAAAGGCTTGATCTTAGTGGGACCTGAATCATAACTCTCCAGTGCTTTGGGGCTGGCAGCCCTGTAAGTTGGGAACAGCTTTGCAAGCTGTTTAAACTCCAACTTTGATTACAATGATTAGTTTTGCCAGACAAAAGGAAGATATTTTCCTTCTCTTCCTGTGGGAAGCTTCGGAACAGCATTTAACTGCCAGCTGGTCTTTCATGAGCAGTCTCAGACTGGAAATGTATGCATGCTTAACCTCCAGCTCTTTGCCCAGATGACTGCAAACTTTACTTCCAGCTGGGTTTGCCCCCCTTTCCAACAGCTGAACTGTTGTTCTCTTTCTGTTTGCTTATGTTGGAGGCTACAAAAGCTCAGGAATTAATGATGGCAGGGGAGGACAAGAACATTACTACTGATATACAACAGCCTTGATAATGTAGTTTGGCTGACCATACTTCTAGGTCTTGGAGACTGGATTGCTTTAAAGGAGAAAAGAATCTTCGTCCTTCCTTCCTCAAGTACTTGGAGATGGATTTCCTTTCTTCAGGGAAAGATGACATCTCATACCTACTGTTTCCAAACAGTCAGCAAAAACCTAAATCCAAGACTTCCTTCATACAACTGTTCGACCCTGCTGAATTGCTGTTTTTGCCAAGGTGCCTTCTCCACTCCTAAAGCTGATCCGGGGTCAGCACAGAGATCTCTCTTCCAACAAGAGACCCTTTGAGACACCCCTTTTTGATGGAAAGACAAGAGTAAGCAAACAGTTGTATGTTTCCACTGACCTGTGCGAAGTGCATAGCCTTGGGTATAATAGGGCTCCAGCTCCTTGTGACTTTAAGACCTTAACATTGGTAGCAGCGTTGGCACACAGCCTTTGTCTTGAGGGGAAGCTGATATGACCCTATGGTTGCAGGCTGTGCACAGTATCAGGAGATTTGCCATCTTTCCATACTTCTGTATGCTTTACCTTCTGCACCTCGTTCACCAGAAGGATGCTGGGGACAGAATGCTGGAGATGTCACACAGCAGTGTGATGTGGAAGCCTGCCCTTCCCTCTGCAAATGCAACCATGCACCCACTTCTGCCTTATGGGGCAGCATCTGCATGGGGGTGATGTTTGAGCTGAGCTAGTCTCCTTCGATAGCCAGAGGCTGCTCTGGTACCTTCAGAAAAGCATACACAAAAATTAGATAGAAATGTTTACTATCATTGTAGTTATACCAGTGGATCACTGAGGCTGAGCTGTCGAGTGTAACTTCTCCAGCCCTTCTAAAGACCATGGCCATGAGATTTATCAAATTATAATTACTTATTTGTGTTTTATGGAAAAAAAAATCCCTTATTGTATATCAAATGAGTTACAGGTGCTTAAAAATGCTACAGGTAGTAAGTAATACGTTCATTTCATGAGGTCAAACAGGAGGTATTCATATGAGTAGCATTTGTGAGAGCAGGGTTCAGTCTATAATGTCCAAAGTAGGAGTTGCTAGCAGTTTGTGTTAGCTCTGTACTCACTGTCTCATTTGTGTTCTAAGCACAGCAGCACATATGTCTGGACCAGAAAGTAGATTTTCAGGTTAATGGCATGTTTTCAACAAGTGTTGACTGATTGCGTTTTTTGTCACTGCTTTTATATTTTCTAGGCCTGGTACACAGCACCGCAGTGTTTGGGTCCCTGTTCTGTATGGTAGTGCTGTGATGGTTAGAATTAAATGCAAGAGCTAGTAAGTTTACAAGAAAAGAAGAAAACAGGCTGTGTACCATCAGATAATTTTGATCAGAGTATGTATTACTTATATATTACTGGATGAGGTGCTACGAGATATGGTTTAGTAGCTTAGCGGGTAGTAATGGTGATAGGAGGACGGTTGGACTAGATGATCTTGTAGGTCCTTTCCAACCTTGTGGTTCTATGATTCTACTTGGGGAACTGGAGGGCTTCAATGACATGCCCTAAGTGTTGGACTACTCTTGCTCAAGAGAACTCTATACAGTTGAAAGATCAACCAATAATCATGCTTCTGTTAAAGCCTCCCAAGATGAGTCATGATTAAAAACAAAATAGCAAGTAACATTAGATAATATGGAGTGCGTATTCTTATGTACATTGCCAGAACCTGCTAGCATAAAAAGCTGTAGTTTTGATGACCTAGAGAGGCTAACAACAGCTTCACAATGAGCCAATTCATACTGTTATTTTTTTCATAGATTATATTTTTCACTTGTAGTTCTGGAGTCTCTTTCACAGCATTGGTGCTTATGTTTTTGCTGATGTGCGGAGATTTCAAGCATGGATAAGGGTTCTGATATAACAGATATCATAAAAATGGGTAAGCAAAGTTAAGAACTTCTGTTTCTAGGACTTTTTCAGTGTCCTCACAACCTCATCCTTGTGCTGAGTTTGCTGCTGCTGGCTGAAATCTTTCTGAAGATAACCAACAAGTGTGTTTGGGACTGGGAAGCCAGCAGGCAGCTTCTGCCTTCAGTTGGATGGGGTTCAGTGTGTGGGTCTGTCTCGGTCGGGTATTTATGTGCTGGGTTGTTGGCTGGGGTGATCAGGTAGAGCTGAGGAAGGCTGAGCCAGGGCTCTTGCCCCATTTTGAACAAACATTTCCAGACTTCCACAAAGAACTATAAAGGATTCTGACTCCTCTCTTGGATTGAAAATCCATCAAATCTGTTTAATAAAAAAATGGTAGCTAGACAGACAGTGCATGTGCAATTTTACACCTTCTGTCTCAAATTAAAATATTTTGAGCTGCAGTGTCTGTTCTTAAATCCCCACCCCCACCAGCAGTTTTGCTCACATGTTATCCATAAATCTTGTCTGTTTTAAACGTTCCAACTAATAGTTGGGCAAAACGTTTAGCATAATGATATGATTAACAGAGTCCATTTTTTGGCAGCCTGGATGCAGTTTTTCTTCAGCAAGCATTGCAGTTTATCCTGATCAGAGATGGAGAGGCATTACTCCTCTTTTTGCAGAATTCTTTCTTTTTATATGAGGATTTAGACGGTCTGCATTCATTTTGCAGGAATATAACGTGTGATTTGGCTGCATCTTTGAAGAGGTGATATTATAAATCTTCCAATCACCATTGCCCAATCTGTTTAAGCATTCATGTGCCTAATTTCTGTTTGTAATCTGATTACTGGCTTGAGCTGCTCCAGCTTGCAGCCTATTGCTATGCATTTACTGTACTCCCTGGGACGCGGTAGCCTGACAGCTCCAGTCCTGTGCTATGAAAAAATCTCTACATGATATTGCTCAGACAGGCCTAGGGCTGTGGCTGGTTGGGAATTAGCTGCTGTTGTAGTTTCTCTTTGCCGAATCCTTTGTTTGTACAACCATGTTCCGAAATCCTTGGATCTCCAGCTATTTGGGAAATGTTAAACACTCTGAGGAGCAAGGTAAGAGTTCCAAGTCGATAGAGGAAAATGCAGTTTGTGTGCTTTTAATCTCTTGTACGGTTGTATGTGTAAATATTGTTTGACTGGATCTCCTTCAGCTCCGTTAGCTACTTCAGCGATCAGCATGCAGTTAGTCACTTCGGCTGTTTCATTATTTCCTAAAGGGCACTTTTGAAAGATCCGATTAGATGGATCTTCTAATTAGCTTAGCTTGCCACCGACTTAGGGCCTTTAAATATAGCAAATAGCAGTGTAAGGTTGCTTCTGGATTTTTCTTTTTACTTCAGCATTTTTAATTTCCTCTGTATTAAACGGGGGACAGTGGGTTTATCAGGTAGTTTGTACACGGGGGGGGGGGGAGGGGGATAAGACTGAACAAATGGTTAAACTTGTGAGCAAGTTCGATTTACACTGCAGTAAATACACTCTCAATTTTAAATACAAATATTTAAAATTGTGTTAATGGGGTTATGTGGATGTTTATTCTTCAGTGAAAGAAGGAACAAAATGATGTTGCAATGATTTTCTTGCTGTGTATCAGGTATATTATGAGGGTTTCTTTAAATTAACCATTGAAATAACATTGACGCTCATTTTGTGGGCTTATTTATTTCCTTTGGAAGCACAATTGTTTTTACTTTTTTGTCTGTGCTTGTATTTAACCTTAAAGCTTCCATCTTACAGGCAGTAAGTTTGATTGGACTTTAATCCTCCCACATGGGGTTTAATTTGAACAGGAGGAAATTCATAAAATATCAGAACTGTATAACAGCACGTAGTTCTCCGTTTATTTCTGTGGGGGAAGAGAGGAGCTTGCCCTACAAATTACAGCAGAGTTTCAATAGGTTTTTGAGGCACTATAAATATGGTATGTATGGATATTACTATGTATGTTCAGTGGGGAGCAAGTCAGAAAAGCTTGTGAGTCCATCTGAGCAGCTCCTCTCCCACTGCAGCAGTGAAAGCTGCCTCCTTCCCCTCTCACATCCCCTCTTTAGTTTTGGCCAGGAGAAGGGAGCATTTCTCTGTGGTCTGCTTGAGGGCTTCGTGGCGTACAGCTGTTTGGTGCCAGAAACTATGGGATGGGTGCTTATCCTGTTGGAATGGCTGTGTATTTAAGATATGCCTGGTTCTGATTAACTGAACTGATACTGAGCTGGGCTTGTTAAGCTGTGGCATACAGTTCTCACAGTGATGTAAATCTGGCCTTTTTAGAGATCCTTACAGTGTGCAGTATTATTTTCTTTCTAATATTCTAGTGTAAAATGCAGTGATTTATATACCATTAACACTGTTGTTCCCTAAAATAGTTTGCTTGGTCTGGCAAGCTGATTCTGTGTAATCTCTGTGCTTTATTCTCCATTTACTTGGGGAGAAGCGAATGTTAAGAAAAACAGGAAGAAGTTGCTTCTTAACACTGAAGAATGCTGGTAGCACAACTGCTTGAAATTTACAGTGACTTGCAGCAAATGCCAAAAGATGCCCTTTTGCACATTTTAAGCCTCTTAAAATAACACTTTATATATGTATTACTGTTTTTAAACCCATGGACCTGGAAAGGTGACTGAGGGAAAGACATGGAGGAGCAGAGGAAGGACAAGAAGTTTTGAGAGCCATTGAGCAGATGTGCATTTTCTAAATGCAGACTGATGTTGTCAGCTATAATAAGCTCTCTTAAAAGCCTTTCTGCGAAAATAGTAATCATCATACCTAGGTTTTAAAATACAAGAGTACTTTTGCTTGCAAAACAGTTTATTTTTTTAAAACACTACAACAACATATAACAAAATACCCTGGCTGGTTAGCTCTTCCTTGAAGTAGTTAAATCTGAGTTCTGCATTACAGTTTAAAGGGCTGTTGCTGCTTTTGGATTCTTTTGAAGCTTTTGTCTGAAGAGTAAGGTGAAAAATGGTGTATTCATTTTGAGTCTTGGGGTAGTTGACTTACTGCAAATGGAGATTTGAAGTCGTTTTCTCATTGGGAGTACACTTTTAGTAGCTTCATGTTTTCTTCAGCAGCAGTAACAGACCAGGCTGCCCTGCTTCCCGCCTCTCCGTTCTGTAAGGTCTCCTAATAGCATCCTCAGCATCCTCACTGCTGAATGGAGGCAGCTGATGTTTGGTGCACTGCCCCCCCCCTGCTACCAGTCAGCATTTATAGACCTACAGCGATGTTCTTCAGTGCAGAAATGAGGAAGTTACATCTGTGGGGAGAGAGGGGAGATTGCCTGTTGCTTGCTGTGGTTCAGAGAGAGGTTTGGAAAGCAGTGGCTTTGTAATATGTACTTCTTGAATTTAAGGCTGCGTCTCATGTCATTTTGCTCTCATGTAAACATATTTATTATCAGAGTAGAATGCAGTACAAATCCTGAGGTTACTCAGAAAAAAATAGGAGTTTCCAAACAGTGGTCAACCTTCAGAAATTCTTTTGTCGTGGATGGTGTAATAATGTTGCTACAACAAACCCTCAGCTGGGTATCTCTGATTTCTGCAGTGATTATGCAGTTTTTAGAGTATTGCCTGGCTGCAGCCATAAAAGCTATTGCTGCATTTTTCATTATCAAAGTGCTTTATAAACATATCTACTGAGCATTTTGTAAGCAGGGAAACCAAGTCAAGCAGTTTAAATGACACCCCCAGGCTGCAGTGCTACACTGAATACTGGGATTAGAATATCAAAAGCTTCCATACTTTATGGAACTGCCATATGTTTTTCTGTCTGTACTTACTTTTGCAAGGCTTTGGTTTATCACCACCTTGGGCATGGCAGCCTATGTCCCTTTGACTAAAAGAAAGGCCTCTGTACAGTTTTTTCCAGTGGAAAAGGACTATGGCTGGAAGTTACAAAGTGGTTTCATAAAAGTTCCCTATTTATTAAAGCATGTATTTTTAATGTTTTTTTCTCTCTCTCTCTTTTTTTTTTTTTTTTTTTTAATTTCACAGATTTTGACAAAGGAAACTCAGTTAGATTTAAACCTTCACGACTGCTCCACAGGAAGAGAGCGTTAAGGTAAGGCCAAGTCTATCTTCTTGCCCGGTGAAGTTGATTCATTGCACGATTGTTACTTCAGTCATGGCATGAATCTCCATTTGTTGTTTTGCTGGGAAAAATGATTCTCGGTCCTCTCACAGGACCAAGCTTTGGTCTGAGCAGTTATTGAAAACTGTCTCCTAAATAACTGTGTAAATTTACAACTGGTACTACTGAGGAAAGAGTCCCACTCCGCACTGCATCTCATGCAGCTGCAATGAATCATAGAATCATAGAATGGTTTGAGTTGGTTGAGGGTTCCAAGCCCCTTGCTGTACACAGGGATACCTCCCTTTAGACCAGGTTGCTCAAAGTCCCAATTTCCTGAAAGGTGCAGACACAGTACAGACGTGGCGGATCACATTCCCTCCCTGTTCCCTTCCCCACTTGATCTGTGGAACCCCCTCCCATCAGTACACACTTCTTGAGCATTTCTGGTTACCTGCTGTATTGTAGAGAAACAGGGAGCAGGTGTAGGAGATGCATAGTCTTAGGGAGTGCAGGTAGGGGAAATCTGGGATAAGGCTACTGGAGAAAGGTACAACCATGGAACAGATCATTTATTTAGGAATCCAGAGAAATTGTGGAAGTAGGGAAAGAGAAGAATAATGAATGCCAAGTCCATGTCTGGCAGGTATACAAGTGAATTTTCATGTATGTCTTTCAATCAAAAATCTCATTATGTCCTGTAGTTTTAATACAGATGCCAGAGCAGTGTTACTGGTGGCATTTGGATCAAACTTCTGCTTGCTTTTGGGCATGTAACTAGGTTAGTGGGGCAGCTATTTAGAAACCATATGCTGCTACTGCAGCAGATGAAGTTTTCAAATTGGAATCCCTGATGTATAGAAGGAGGCTGCACTTTGGAACCTGCAAGAGCAGTGTACCTACTGAGATTGTCAGATGCTCTACTAATGCCAATTCTACATTGTTTTTGAAGAAAAACTGAGGTTGTGAAGGAATCGTATGAATTCCTGAAAATTGTATAGCATGAGTTTCTTGGCAACCTGAGGCCAAACCACATGTAAATCCTACATGAAGTGAACTTGTGGGACCTCGCCATGTTGATTCTGTTTCATGAACCGTAAAAACAGGCTATATTCCAGGCAAACAAATGAGGAGGAGTTACCCTTTTGGTACAACCTTTTACGGCCAACCTCTTTTCAGTGGTCTGTGGGGAAGGGACAAAAGGAAATGGCCATAAACTGGAGCATAGGAAGTTCTGCACCAATATGCCAAGGAACTTCTTCACAGTAAGGGTAACAGAGCACTGGAACAGGCTGCCCAGGGAGGTTATGGAGTCTCCTCTGGAGATATTCAGGACCCACCTGGACACCTACCTGTGCAGCCTGCTGTAGGGAGCCTACTTTGAGGGGGGCTGGGCTTGATTTCTGGAGGTTCCTTCCAACTCCTTCAACTCTGTGATTATGTGATACCCAAATTTAACAGAAAAGGAATAAGGGCAGGGGATGAGTTTGAAAGCACAATATACCTGGCAATCTAAATTGGGCTGTCTGACCCTACATGAGCAACTGAATTGATGATGCAGCTGCTCCTTTGGTGGATAAGCTAATAAAACAGGGCAACATCTAGACAGATTCCCTTGAGGGGAAAAAGGGAAGTCTTGATGTGGAATTGCTTATGAGTATATTTTTTAAACCCTTATGAATAGTTTCCAAAAATTGTTACTTTTAAAACTACTTGGAATTGCTTTAACATCATTCTGACTCAATTTAGGTTCCTAATGAATGTTCTTAGTGAATACTGTGACATGTCCTAAATATGTCTACGTTCATTTTTAGAACAATTTTTATATATGTACCTATAAATACCCAATCATTTGGACAGACCATCATCTTCAGAACAGTACTCTGTCTCTGAATTCTCTGATCAAGTAAAAGCAATATAATTGATACATTGGTTGAAAACTGTTTGTTTCTAATGTGTAAATATTTAAAACAAGCAATGCTACCTGCAGCAGTGTGAGAGGGCATGCCACAAAACTGCCTGCAAAGAGGAGAAGCAAAAATTCTCTGTGGATAATGTAGTCACTAGATGAAAACAGTTAATGATTAAAGTAAATAAATAGATGTTGACAGCGTGTCTCCAGGGAAAGGGTAAATGAGGGCACGGGGGAAACTGTGAAGGGACATGAGAAGTGGGTAGCCTATGATGTCATGTAGCCCATCAAGGTGAAGCTTAAGAAGTTTGTGATTATTACAAGAATTTTAATGAAATCTACCAGTGAGCAGAAGCTGGAAGCCACCCTCAGTACAGAGGAGGAAGGAGTTCACGTGCGGGAGGAACTGGGTGACCTTGAAAAGGAATGAAAAAAGGGGCACACTGTAATAATACTAAGTGCACAGTTGTACGCTGGGGGCTAATAAATTTTTCTGTCTCTTGCAACCGATGAAATCAAAGCCTTGGCATATTAGTTTCTCTTGTGGGATTGAGCAATTAATGTAGTGTAGTTCTAAAAAGACAAACATTGTAGGGCACATCATTCATCCAGCTGGTCACGTAATCATGCTTTCTCCATTAAAAGTCCTGTTTTTACAGAACTTTAGCAGTGCTGGGCCTAGAGTCAAAATGTTCCAGTTCTGGTCACCATTATACAAAAAAGATGACTTAAAACTGAAACAGGTAGAGAATATTTTTTAATGATGGTCAGTGAAATTGGAAGAGACTGTACTGAAAAAACTGAGTAAACGTGGAAACTTCTGTAAAGGAGTAACATTAACTATGCTGGCAAGAGAACAAATGCATGTAAACCCAGCATTAGACGTTTAGGCTACAATTAATAATTACAATTAAAGGATCTCTAGCTTCAGAGTCTTTGAAACAGTTTGGATGAAGGGGCAAAGGGAAACTGAACTAGTTTACAGTACTTGAAAGTTTGTTGAAAATCCACAAGCCATCCAATAACGCCATTCTTTTTACACTCAATGTGCTAGTACTGGTCATGATTCTATATGGATTTTCCCTTGGAAATTGATATGTGACTCAGGGACAGAGGTGGATGTTAGCATGCAGTTAATTTAAACAAGGACTTTGCTGCATGAGTGAATGCTGAGAGCCCTAGGTTAATGGAAACATAGGATACTGCACTGACACAAGCATTACAGAAGCTATTGGAGATGCTGTCAAACAAACCCCAGATATTCAAAAGTCATGAGTTGGGTCCCTCAGCACTTTGAGACAAATCTTAAGTAATCACAGTGTTTTGGCAAAATTGATTTTGGTTTTTATTTACTTGCAGTTTCCAGCCTCAGCCAAAAGGAGTAGAAATTGCTTTCAAATTGGAACTGAGTCCCTCAACCTTGGGGTTTCTCCAGAAGCTGTCTACAAGAAAATAGTGTATCATGAAGCTAATAAAAGCCATGAGTGCTTGCAGTATGGGGTTAAGCACTTGGAAGCGTGCTATTAGTTGGCTGAGTCCCTGCCCAGTCTCAGATGACATACGCACCCATTTGATTGTGGCCACTATGGAATTGGTTTTTTTAGTTCTGTTTTAAGTGTTTTCACCCTGTAAGGATGCACAGTTTTCTGTAACAAGCAGCTTACTGCTCTTCTATTTGCTTTTCTGTAGTGGCTAGCATTCCTGCTCTTGGCAGCACCTTGAACAATTACTTTAAGAGCAGTTGTTGAAGGCAGTTTGCAGCAGGTGGCATGGTGCCTGGATGTGACACAGCCAGTTCCTTATAGTCATTTCAAGAGTTCAATTTTCCCCACAGTGTCTTCATACAAAGGAAAATTATTTGTAAATGATTAAGAAGCAAACGTTTCTTGCAGTTCATGTAAAATATTATTTAGTCATTGTATTTCAGTGTTTTCAATGACAAATGTTCATCTGGATTAATTAGAACAAAAAAAAAAAATGGAGAAAAAAGGACAATTTCTTTTTTTTTTCCTTGCCAACTACCCATGATGAAAGGATATTTAGCTCTTCAAAAAGCCATTTAAAAACTGACCGAAGAAAAGATTTTCCAGTGGCAAGGCTGTGTAATTTGTTTTATCAGAATGACAGCAACTTGTACAGCACATCAATTTCATGGCAAAATGAAGAGCCCAAGATCACTGTGGGGATTTGCATCTGTTACACCTGCCTACATAATTTACTAAAGATCTTAAGACTAGTATAAGTTTCTTTATGCCTGTTTGGGATAGATTAGCAACGAGACTTGTGAAGGCCTTGTAGAATATGCTCTACGAGGAGCAACTGAAGGAGCTGGGGCTGTTTAGTCTGGAGAAGAGGAGGATGAGGGGAGACCTTATTGCTCTCTTCAAATACCTGGAAGGCGCTTACAGTGAGAGCAGGGTTGGTCTCTTCTCACTGCTGACAGGTGACAGGACGAGGGGAAATGGCCTCACGTTGCGCCAGGGGAAGTTTAGGTTGGCTATCAGGAAGAACATCTTTACAGAAAGGGTGGTTAAGCTCTGGAATAGGCTCCCCAGGGAGGTGGTTGAGTCACCATCTCTGGATGTGTTTAAAAGCCGTTTGGATGTGGTGCTCAGGGACATGATTTAGCAGAGGGTTGTTAGTTAGGATAGTATGATTGGGTTGTGGTTGGACTTGATGATGTTTAGGGTCTTTTCCAACCTCAGCAATTCTATGATTCTATGATTGTAATACAACAGGTTTCCATCCATTTTTAATAGAGTAGATCCCACAAAGAGAAACACTTTTTCTGAAAAAGTCACTGTAGACAATTATGACACTTCCATTTCAGAGTCAAAATTTGTATGTTTAATGAACATATTTAACAGATTCTTTCTCATCTAATTCAGCGTTTTTGCTGTTATCTGTTATGAAGTGACAAAGTATAGGACTGAATGACCTGTCACTATTAAATGTATTATGAACTGTGTATTATCCAGAAATCAAAGCAGGAGCAACAACGAGGTGGTCGTGCAGAAGGCTTCTGGGTGGAGAGTATAGTCAGTACAGCATTTTAATGAAGTATGTTTTAGTATTTGTGGCGAGTCATTCGATATAGATTTCAAATGCAATTACTAGTTTTGAAGGCAGTCTCCGGTAAGCAATTTAATGCAAAAATGTGTCATAGTCAGTTCCAAATAAGTTTCAAATGATGTTAGGTTTGGCTTTGTGAGTTTCTTGGGGTTATTTCTAGTTTTGTTCTTATGGAAAGTATTTTCTTTGGTGTCTCTGTTGGACTATCTTGCAGAAATTGGTTACATCTTGACTGTATTTGATTTGTAGCAAAAACAGTCACAGTTCTGTAAGCCAGATGTTGCTTTCAGTTTTCAGAAGGAGTTCTCATTTGAAGATAAAGAAGAACTTGCAAACAGCACGAAGGATATTGATGCAAACCTCTTAGCAGTACTTCCAAAAGGTAGGTAAGGGAGATGTATTATGAACACAAACGGTCATAGAGTATGAAATATAGTCTACGCAAGTGCACAGCACAGTTAAGTTCACTTAGGCACAGCTGTTTTGCAAATGAGTTTTCTTTTCCCCACGAAGTATGAAAATGGGATGAAATGGGATGAATCATGATGCTCTTTTACAAGACATTATGTCCCTTCTTCATAAAGCTCAGTTTCGTTTACCTCGTTTTGAATAGTTTGAAAAGTAGCTGAAATTCAAAACTTCTGAAATGTTTCTCTGTACAATTAGATGAGTACTGAATTGAAAGGTATTAACTTGGCTTGTAGGTATAGCTCTTTCCAGTCACTCTCAGTAGTTGATAGAATAACCATGTTTATGTGAATGACTCACTACACACAGAACTTTGATCTTGCACGCTAAGGGACCTGTACTCCATAAGGTATAATTTGCAGTGGATGATACCATTCTGTAGCAAAGCAGAGCAGCAGTATTCCCAACACTTAGCACTAACACTGTTAAGCAATTCAGCAGGTAGGCTGTGGCTAGTTCTGTGACTTGACTCATACAAGAAATTTTTTTACAGTAGATAGTAAATCTCACTGCAGACAAATTATTCAAGAATCAGAGGCTCTGACTTAATGTCTTTTTCAAGTAAGAAAAACGATTCTAGTATCCTGTCTCTCCATAGTATTTTAAGGAGAGAAGTGTTCAAAGAAACCTAGCAGCTGTTTTTTGTGCACGGGGGGATACTTCTTGTTTTTAAATTTGTCATCTTACCTTGAATAACTTAAGAAGAAGACATCGGTGCCATCTTTCTTTTAACACAGCTGAGATAGAGGACTGAAATTCACCTGTGTTTATTAGAGGAAGTCACGGTCTTTTTGGAACTAGGTTAAAAGATTACATTTGAATGAAAAGCTCTATGTAATTGGCGTAAAGATGTTCCCTTTGTTTCAGGCATGTTGTAGATCTCAGAGCTTTGATTAAAATTGTGTTTGTATTCTCTCAAAACTGATGGCATTTACCATTTTCAGACAAAAGTCTACAAGGCTAGATGCACTTATTCCAGGAAAATGGAACTAACTGGCTTTCTCTCTGATGTAATTTACTGCAGCTTACTTCTTCCAACATAGTATTTAAGTGATGTGCTTGCTCTTGTAGTGCAAATGTTTAGAAAGAGATTTCATTGGCACATTGATAGAATAAAATAATATGCACTTATACAGTGCAGACTACTAAAGAGTACCAGCCAGTACGAATAAATAGTCCCTCAATACTCCAGATTCTTAGCTTTGCAGGCATGCTGGCCAAAATGGGCAGTAAGTTAATTGTGAGAGCCTTCACTTGGGAAACCTCTGCAAGTTACTTCTCAGTGAACTAGTTTCTGTTCCAAGATGCCTCCTTTTGTCTGAAGAATTGATTTTTGTAATAAAGACGCCAGATTTGGTGTGTACTGGAGCTGATTCTTACCTTCTGAGGGCTGCATTCCTTGAGGCTATTTTCCCTATCTAGGGGTTATCTTTGGTCCACATTTGCATGTGTTGCAAAATGGGAGGAACGTACTTAATTTTCAACAGATAGGGACAGAACTATCAAAGAGTCTAGTTGAAGTCTCACACATTGTTGCTTATGATTAAGTATTAAGTATATTAGTGTGCCCTTGCTAGCATGAACAGGAGGTAAATGCTCCTTCAGCCTGATTTGCAGAGCATCGTTTTTCCAGGTGGGAGGAGGAGCAGGAAGGAAAAATTTGAAGTGCTGGGTTTTTTTGTTTACTTGATTCTTAAAATTCTTATAATGTGAACTCCAAATATCCTTTTTAAAATTACTACTCTGGGATGAGAAATGGAACAGTACCACTTTTGCTAGATATCTGGTCTTACAAGGTAAATTCTGCTCAGAAGGTCTGCAGTTACCAAAATTGAGATGCCTCTTTGACAGTCTACCTTAGAGGATATCTTACCATAGCATCTTGCTCAACATCCTGAAATAAAGCCTGAAGCACAGGACAGTTCCTGAACTGTTGCTGTTCTTTTTCTGAACTATACTAACAGTGCTTATGAACTGTTAACATGAACTAACTTAGATAAGGAGCTTTTACTGTGAAATGATTGTTAGTCTTTTCTCATGAGCTGAATCAGAATCTTGTTTGCTGAATCGGATCTTTGTGCTACCTTTTAGGAAGAGGTGTTATTATTCTTTAACTTTGTCATGGATGTCATTGAGGTGATGTCGTTTCTGATGGTTCTGTGGAAAAACATTCATGAACAGATGGGAAACTGACACCAGCATATCCAAACTGCAAACCAAAAAAGAGAAACGTGATCACCTAAGCGTGCAAAGGCCAGCCAAGGTCCTTGGGACAGAAATTTTTCCAACTAACTTTCATAATTTTAAGTGCTGTATTTTAGTTAGCAAAAAAATCACTGCAGTAATAGAAAACTTCCTGCATTTTTTTCTTCTTTTTTTTTCTTTTTGTTTCTATTTTATTGTGGAACTTGTGTTAGTTTTATTTTTATTTTTCCTATCTTATAGACTATTGCTGAAGAAGAGTATTACTGAAACTATTTTCACCAAAGAACTCTGCAGATATTGGTCAACCTAGCCGAAATAGCTGTCTGGAATCTCAAGTGTGGAAAAAGTATAAGGCAGTGTAGAGTAGTCTCATGCTATTTTTGTCCCATGTTGTTTAGGAAGGTGTTGGAGCGATGCTTTGTGAGTCCAATGCTCTTTTTAGGACTGCAGAGTGGTAGTAGAATCTCTGGAACTTCAGCTAACACACTGGGAGGGTGTTGAGCTAATGCTGCTGGGAGTTCTTTGGATGTTCCAAATTTCTTGTAGGAGAATGACTTACAGTCAAATTTCCTTGTTTGAGGAGGGGAAGGGGGGGAAGGAAAGACTTTAATATATGAAGCTATGCTTCAGAGCCTGACAAAAACTCTCTAAAAGACCTGTTTTCTGATGTTTTAAAGGGCTGAATAAATTGGTGACTAGGGAAGAAAAACGATCAGAGTTTGAATGGAATGTGGTTTTATTAACTGTGAGTGATGGAGACCTTCTACCTGTCTGAAGTAGCAGAACAATTACGGCTTTTGTTTTGACCATTTCTTATACGTATAGTCAACAGGTGCAAGAGAAAAACCCTAATATCCAGAGGACCAAACTTAAATAGAAGTAGATTTGGTAGAGGTGGAAAGCGAAGTATTTGAGAAATCGTTTCCTTTGGTGTCAACGTGCAACGGCTTGTTTCACATGGATAAGGTTTTTAATACAGTTCACTGAATGGTACTGAGTGGGTACAGCAGTGTGGGAATTGCTCATGAATTGAGAGGAAAAAAGAAACTATGAAAACACAGTGTAAGAACTCATCTTCCCTTAATCTTGGTTTGGGATCAGAATTTCCATTGGCCACATACAGTTCTCATCTGTCTGTAGAGATCTCTGCCTGAAGCTTGCTGGCTCTCAGAGACTATCTTCATGTGTGGTCAACTTGGTCAACAATGAAGGCTTCACCCTGTTTTGCTGCAGAGGCTTAAGCAAGGTGTGGGAGGGGGTTAGCCCTGTTAGGTAGGGTGGAACATCTTAGATTTTTATAGTGTGATGGCAAGCGGTTTGATGTAACCTGCCTTAAAAAATTGAAGTTGATGGTTTGAGTCTGTGTTCTGTAAAAATGTAGACTAGGGCTTTTTCAGAGAGTGCCCAAGATGATTTTTTTTCCCCTATGTATTGTATTCCTGTAGGTATCCGTCTTCAGCCTCGTACACTTTATGAATACCTCATTTACCTCTCTGAGTAGTAGAATGAGAATGTATTCAGTCTTACTGGTCAAAGGCCTTTTACCTGGAGTCCTGGTGGCTTTCATCATGTAAACGTGATATGACAGCCAATATCTTTTCCTAGCTGTGATGTGATATGCAAGCACTGATAGTGACTACAGAAACCATCTGGGGTATGCGTCAGCTGAAACACTGACTTAGATTTGCTCATGAATTCTAATAGTTAAGAAGGAAAGGCAGAGAAAGTGCACCTGACCTTTAAAAGGGTGGTGTTTCAACAATATTTAACTTACAAATATCTAGATCTGTGAAGTCCAATAGGGAATAAAGCTGGTGGAGTCACTTCTACAGTGGTGTGGAACAGTGTCTTCTAGATTCTTCTGAGTCATCAGGTGTTTCTGATGGCAATCTTGGACTGATTTAACAGGCTGCATATTTTAGTTTGCTTCAGCTTTTGATTCCTGTGTGAACAGGATCATAAGGCTAGAGATACATTATTTCAGAATAGATGCACAAAGCTTTTAGCACTATGTCTTAGCCAAGGCAATGACAGTTTGGGGATTTATGACATCCACAGTCCCTCCAATCCACTGGGTCCATTGACAGCCCAAAAGGCTTCTCTTCTTGGTGGTAAGAAATGACACCACACTTGATTATGTAGCACTCACTGCTCCAGTGTGGTTTGCAAACACCGCTGATAACTGTGCACATACATATATATATAGGGATTACTTCATCTATCATGCCTCTTGTTGGTTCTCTACTATTTTGCGGTCTGTGACAGCTGTCTGCTAGCACATAACACCACCAAACTGCTTAGGGCAAGAGAAGGAGAATGTGACCAGTTAGAAGTACGAGGGAGAACTAGTGAAGTGATTAACCATGCAGGAATACTGCGAGAGTATGTGGTGTTTTGTACAGGTTATCTCCACGCTTGAGCCACTTGCAGCAGTGGGAACTAAGGAATAAAGGGCACTTTTTCTCTTTAACCACAGTCACCAACCTTTGTAGATGGTGTAAATAGTAGCTCTGTACAGCCTGGTATTAAAGCAGTTAATATAGCACGTAAGCTAATGAAAATATAACTTGCCCAGTTTACACTGGATCTTAAATCTAGCATAGCTTGGAAGTACTTGGAGAACTCCTTGGTGTTTACATCTGTTGGCCTAATGCACTTTTGACAGAGCAAGCTAGTAAACTATGAAAACAAAAGGTAAACTCTTGTTTCCAGACAAAAACAATGTGAAATCTCTTAACATTTTGATTGTTCCTTCTTATTCTGAAGCATTTTAGAAAGTTTCTTTGAGTTTCTGAAACTTAGTAGCTTATAAACTGTATAATCTTTTGTTGTCTCAGTTTCAGAATTAAGAAAACTGTTTGAACCAAACAACCAAGAGTTTTTGGAAATGAAAAGGTAAAAAAGAAAAAGTCTTTGGCCTGTAAAACAAAACATACAGCTTGTTTTGTTACCTCCTCTTAGAAACTCTCCCTTCAAATCTTCAAGGATACTTGACTTCAGATATTTTGCATCTTTTTCAGAAAGGAGAGAATAGCTAGACGCTTAGAGGGAATTGAAAATGATACGCAACCTATGCTTCTACAGAACTGCCCAGGGTCAGTCACACACCGTTTACTAGAAGAAGACACACCAAGGTATATGCGTGCAACTGATCCATACAGTCATCACTTAGGTAAGTAGTATATTCCATTGCTGAATCACTTCCTATTTTCTACCCCATCATATGCTCAGTAACAGAAGAAGAGTTTTGTAGAACAGCGGTGATCAGGATTTTTTTTTTAATCTGTTTTTGATATAATAATAATTTGATACGAAACTCTTAGAGGGTTATGATAAATGTAAGCTTCTTAATGATTTTTATGTGCCTTTGAAGACCGTAGTGCAAAACTGTAGTATGTCTATGCACTCACTAGTACATTTTGATTTGTAAGAAGATGGAAAGCATTTACCCACCATTCAGAGTAAGTGAGCTAGGGTACTTGGTGGAGTTTTGGATGGATTTGTCCATATGTGTTGTACTTTTGACAGGAAGATCAAATGAAGAGGAGGAAGCTTCAGATTCTTCTGTAGAGAAACAACCCAGATCATCCAGATACCGCACAGAAACCACAGGAGGAAATACAGAGTCTTTGTACAGTACAGGAAACATGGATACCCATGAACTAGAGTCTAAAGCAGAAAGAATAGCTAGGTACAAGGCAGAGAGACGGCGCCAACTGGCAGAAAAGTATGGATTATCTCTTGATTCTGATTTGGATTCTGACTACTCATCCAGATATTCCCGGGCAAGAAAAGATCCTGACAGTGTGGAAAGAAAGGCATTGAGAAGTGAAAGGCATGATGATGAAAACAAGGACTCTGGCTCCTTGTATTTGTCCAGGACTGAGGTGAAGGAGTCAAAGAGTGTGCTTTCTGAGTCCAGGGAGTACTCTAGCCGTGAAAAAGATGGTATTCCAGCTAAAGAAGAGCTTTCAAATGAAAAGAGTGATAAAAGAGCAGATGATGACAGTGCCATTAGACAGGCTTCTGACCCTTCAGCAACATTGGATAGTTCTGTCTCACTAACACTTTCTGGACGAGAGTCTTCCTCCTGTAATGAAGTGCCAATATCACCAAAGCAAAGCCCCCGAGAGTCTCTTTCTTCACCAAAGCGGGCAGCCTCACCAATCCATTTGCAGAATGATCAGCCCTTGCACAGTAACATCAGACAAAGGTAACAAGGATTTTTTGTTTGTTCATGCAGTTTGTTTGTTTAACTTATTCACCCACCAGATCAGTTTGCCCACAGCCCCATCCAGACTGGCCTTGAACACCTCCACAGATGAGGTATTCACAGCTTTTCTGGGCAAAGTGTTTCAGTGCTTCATCACCCTCTGCGTAAAGAATTTCTTCCTAATGTCTAATCCAAATCCCTCCCTCTTATAGCTTTTCTGTAGGCTCCCTTTAGTTACTGGAAGGCAGCTATAAGGTCTTGTCAAAATCCGATCTTCTCTAGGCTGAACAACCTCAGCTCGCCCAGCTTGTCTTCTTAGGAGATATGTATGCTGTATCCCCCAGCCCCCTTACCAATCCACTTCCAGACTGGATTGGTTGGGTTTCTTCAATTGTGATGTGTTTGTGATAGAACAATGTGGATATCTGTATTTCTGTGGTTAGATATGTGCTTGGTTTACCTTTATACTTACAGAATTTATGCTCCTCCTGGGGGAGTGGAGTAACTGATGTTTTCTTAAGTATCTTTATTTATGCAAACAAGAAACAGGAGTACATATGATTTTAAATCTGCTTTTTTATTATTACCTGTTAAAGCAAGCCTTTAACTTTTTCTCTCCATATCCTCTAATTGTTTGGATGCAGTTTCCAAGCAAATATGAATTGTTTATCAGTGAAGATTTGAATAGCTTCATGACAGCTTCTGCCAAGATAAAATAGGCCTCAGAGTTAAAAGCTGAAAAGTGTGTTGGGTTAGCTGAGAGGATAGTTGATTTGTATTCCTGCTGTGAAAATGTAAAACCCCTTTTGAACTGTGATAGCTGATAGCTCAGATAGTATCAGGGTATGTATAAAGGGGCAGAGAGGGAGTAAAAATTCCGTGATGAACTGGGAGAACACAGCCCCCCTCTTGGTATGCTGAATTACTTCAGATTTGACAAATTTAATGTATGAAAGGATTATCAGATTTTTCAACAGGAAAAAAAATAATTAAAAAAAAAAAGTATTTTTCACAAATTCCACATCATAGTTTCACAAAGTAATTTAAAAACAGACTATCAAGGTATCATGGTAGCTGAAAACAACAAGTGAATAAGAATTTAAATAGTATGATTTACTCCAGGGTTGATTCTTTAATTTCTAGATAAGTGCATTTATGAAAAATAATAACTTCAAGTAGAAGTTACGTTAGAATGCTGCAGTTAAAGATGTTAGAAATTAGAGTGAGAACTGCACTCTAAACACATACTCATCTTAGAGCCTTGCTGACTGTTTCTAAGCAGGTGAGTTGCTTAAGCTGAAAACTTTGGCCATTGTAACCATGGAAGCAATTTGTTCAGAAACAAGGTACCTTGACTGGACTTCTTTATCCTTTCCATCAAAATCACAAAACTTGATTCTTACACAGAAGTGGTTAAATGGTTACAGCCTTTTTTACTAACTTGCATAACTGTACCTTGAAGTTTGAATGATGAATCAGTCCTCAGTGTCAAGGGTTAACAACCTTTTGGGTTGATCGTGTCACCTCTGTACACTGCCTGAAAACTGCTGGAAGGTAGTTTTACTTTCCTTTTTTTGGTTCACTTTATTGAATAGGAAACACTAGTGATAGTCTTTAGTATGTTTTTTTTTTTATCTCCTTTCATTATTCACTTGACCTTTAATCCTGCTCACCTGCTTCTGCATGGATAGGTGAGTATACAGACTATCACTGGACTCTTCCAATTCACATTAGATTTTAAAGGAATATTGTCATTAAAAAAAAAAAAAAGAAGCCATCAGAAGGTAGTCAGCATGCTTGGGAAGTTACTGTGACTTGTTGTAATCTTACATTTCTGCTACCAGAGTAAGGAAAGCAATCATCGTAAGGTCACCCATAGAATTGAGAAGAGAATTGTATTGAAGCTTTGAGCTGGCTAGGTTATTCCAAACTCTAAATCTCAGAAGCAGTCTCAACTCAAATGCTACAAAATATTATCCTTTTGCTGCAGATGGTCAATTTGAGATAAATCTCTTGGCTAATCCAATTATTGATAGGAAAGGATACTGAGCAATTGGAAGGAAGTAATTTGGCAGGTTCATCCTTAATTTTGTAAGTTATTTTCTTTGCTTTATAAGGTGAAGGAAGGGATCAAGTTTTCAACCTTGGAAAAGTAAAGAGAATAGCATATCAAACTTCATAGCCAAGAATGTGTCAGCTCCAGTGTAAAAGGAACTTTATTCTCTTAAAGCAACCACAGTCTGTTTTTCTGTGAGGGGAAACCAATGAGACAGTGGAATGCTTTCTGGAAAATCTTCTCTTCCTGCTCAAGATTAGGCAGGCTACATGCAGCACTGGGAGGGCTGCAGTTGTTCTGGCAAAGCAGCTCTTGTTGAAGACCTTGGGGGCTTGTTCAAAGATGAGCTTTCGATGTGGACAAGTCCGGCCTTCTTATGAAGCTCTTTCCATTTTTAAATTCTGTTTTTTCAAGATCAAGGATTGGTTCTCATGAAATTAGTTTACCATAATCTGTCTTAAAGGAGTCAGAGCTAACAAGTGTGCTTTTCTAGTGTATGTGTATAAACCAGCCACAAACTCAGGCTGATCAGGATGAAGGCATATCAAGTCAATACGTTCCAGCTGCTTCACTTTAAATCTGCCACTTCAGCCATTACCTATTCCTATGATAAAAGGTCCTGCAGAAGTTGGGCTGAAGAGAAATAACTAAGGAAACGGTCTTTAAGGGAGACATACTTCTTCATTTGTTAGAAGTTGTATGTCACTCTGAGATGTAATGCCGTGTGTAACTTTATGGGATCAGTTGTGTTTGGTAATAACTGGAGACAGGCTCCAACTGTAACATCTTCCTGTTTTTTGAGACTTGGTTGTTATCTGTTTCCAGATAATAAAGTACTGAAATCCATTTTCATGTGGAATCTGGTGTAGGAATAGTTCCAGAGATTTGCTCAAATAAAATGTCTAAATCCCAATTTCCAGATCAGTGCCAGTCTGAAAGCAGCTTCCCATCATATATGTTGTTAAACTGTATTTTGTTAAATTTTAGTTTGCTGAGTTCAAACTGGAAAATAAATTCAGCTTAGTTTGGGGTGAGTATGGAAGCTCTGTGCCTTTAGTCTTAAGTGTATTAATGAGCAATCCTATAATCCATCATTGAGAAGACAGCAAAGTGCTGAGAAGGTATTGTTTGACACTGTATGTGTTCTGCTGCTGAAGTTGCTGATTAACTCCACATTCAAAATATGACTTGCATTCTTCTGACAGCCCTCTTAAAAGGATGAATGATCAAGTACAAATAAATGTTGCTTGTGCCCTGCCCACTATAAAATGAGCCAAAGTACATATCAGGAGACAAGAGGGAAGTTTACTTTCTTCAGAGCAGTTGCAGCTACTGGGTCAGCTCCTGTTAAAGCTCCCATGAATGCCTCCTCTTTGGTCAGTTCCTCTAGGAATTCAGAAGCATTTGGAAAAAGAATGCAAAAGCTATTTCAGCAGTTGGTGTTCGGCTTTGTTCTAAGCTAGATTTGGATGAGATGACAGCTGTCGGTGAGTTCTCAGATTTGCCAATGTATTTACTGCAAGTAAATTTATCTTAAGAACCATCTTTGATTTGTCCTTTTCCGACTGTTCTTATTAAATGACTAGATAAGAAAAATTGAAACAGAAGACCTGGAGCTTGGTGGGATTTCTAATCCCAAATTACTGTAGTGTAAGGTGAGGAGTTCTTTCAGACCCAGCTGAACATCATGGAAACCAGCCTGTGTTGTAACCCTCTGGGATTAAGCACCTGCATGGCCAGAGAGCCCCTTGTGATCTGTTCTTGCTGATCTTTGTGCACTGAAGTGGGCAAGTGCTTGGGGAAGCCAGGGGGAAAGTCTGCAAACACAGTTCCCCGTAGGGCTTGTAAGTTTGCAAGGTTTTTTGTCTGTATATGCCTTTAACTCCAACACAGAAGCAGAAGGAAGTCAGGGGTTGCTTTTCCTGCTCCTTGAGCTTTTTGTTTCCAGTCGTGCAGTGACGCAGCACACCTCACCTGGTGGCTCTGAGAGCTCGCAGGGTTTGCTCTGCTGAAGCTGCTGTGTTGGAGCATTGGGAGGGAGGGGGATTCCTGATGCCCCAGAGAGTTTCTTAGGAAGTACAATGTACCACCTGAATTTCTAACTTCATTAAACTCATATTACTTTCCTTTCGGAACCTGCAGTCTGCGACAGGTTTTTACCACTAAAGGAATGATTTCAGCAAGCTGTAGTGGTATCCTTACATATACCCTTCTAACCTGCAGTTGCAAAAATGAAACTGTACAGTGGCTTTCACTTCTCAAATTCTGAACAGTGTACACCTGGCAAACTTACCTTTGCAAACAAACCAATGCTCGGAAGGCAATGCAGTATCTGTGGAAATGTGATAGTCTGTTTCACAGGTTGTCACCTTGTATTTTTATGAATGTGCTGTACTTTCCTTTTCCTTAACCATTTTCAGTAACAAAGTAATCACATCTTTTTTAAAGAAGGAAAAGATTTTGAGATGACGATGGGGGAGGGAAGAGTGGGAGCTGAGGGGGAGCATGCATTGCGATCTTCTCCAAAACTACCTGAAGTTCTGTTTTCTGTAGTAGTGCAGGGAAAGCAAAACCTGAATGGTTCCTTCAGAAAGATTCAGAAGGGGACACACCATCTCTTATCAGCTGGCCCTCCAGGTATCGCAGAGCTGTGTGGCTAACAAGTGGACTGTGAAACTCCCCTTCTTCCCCTTTACCCTGTCATGGTTTAACATTTGCCCTTTATTTTCCCTTAACAGCCGTGAGTTAGAAAGTATTGTTCCTTGCAGATAAAGAGCTGTTGAAACTTTTCTGAAGCATCTGCTTTTACTGTGACTTGTGACCAATTGATATTCTGCTGAAGGAATACAAATGCCCCTCACTTCTTCCACAACTGTTATCATACCAGCTTCCTCTATTTGTTATAACTACTTATTTTATCTCATTTTACACTCCACATACCAACAGATTTTCCCACCTCAATCCAATCTGTGTTAGACTTCCTTACAATTAATTCCTTGAATTCCAAAGGTGATGGTGCGAGAAAAGTAAAAATTTAATACTGAAAAATGCATCAAGCTCTTGATCAAAGCTACAAGCAGCTGCTTCCTCCCATTCAGTAACACGTACCTTTGGCCCACCATGCAAAGCATTGCAGGAAGACTCTTTACCTCATTCCTAGTTAGAATAATTCTTATAACCCAGTACTAACATCATTGTGGATGTTCTGGAAAATGCTTGATGTGTGCATTACAGTTTAAAGAATCACTTTGTCAGACTGAATAAACTTTGTGTTTGAGTAAACTTGGAAGTTTCACTAACAAGTGCACCAGTTCTTGGAGAAAAAAGAAATAACCACAAGAGAGGTGAATGTCTGGGATAACTTTGGATATCCTGAATTATTCTCTCTTTTTTTTTTTTCCCTTTTTCTAAGTAGTGTTTTGGGTTTTTTTGTTTTTTGTTTTTTAGCAACATAAACATTCCAAAGTCTAATGGTGGCAAGCCTGGAATTGCACATACTTTGAGCTGGATTGCTTGCTTTCAAACCCAGATTTGTATCTTTTTTTCTTTTGATCCCCTATCTAAACAGCGGCAGCCATCTCATAGGTTCACCTAGGGCTTTTAGGCTTGCACTTATAGCATTTTTCTTGTTTATTGTAGGAGGTGATGCTACCTGTAACATTTTAAATGTCTTAAATGGTGCAGAGAAGTAAATGAATGTCTAACAACATTGGAAGGTGTAGGTGGAATTACCAGCATGTGTTTCCATCCCCTCTAGCACTGCACAACAGCCTCTTGATATGAGCTGCCCAATGTTTAGAGACCTTTTAGACTCTGAATACAGCGCTGCCAATGGAATCTGCAATTTCAGGCTGAACCAGGCACTTTAATAATATGATGAGCTTCCATCACCTTTTTCATCTATCTGAGACTGCTTATGTCTCTTGGCCACATTGGTGGCCTAATAGGACCGTGATGGCCATTTTCAGGGCTTGCTCAGTTACATTCTCAGGAGCCATGCATGTTTAAGGACCTTTGAATCTCCTGAATGTTTTTAAGCAATATCACTTCTAATACTTGGAGGGTAGGAAAGGGTTGCATTATAACGTGGCTTCCTTATATATACCATTTGTTTTTTATTTTAATACAATACTGCTGTCTATACCCACAGTAGGTGTCTGTATTCCTTCCTTTGTTGGGTATTGCTGTTCACAGCTTTAATCCTTTTTCTTTCTTAAAGAGTAAAAGTTAGAGAGAAACTGGTGAAAGAGGAAAGTGCACGTGGAAGCCCTGAACCTGTCACAGACAGTGTATCTCAGAGAAAATCCCAGCCAGTGTCAGCCCACTACATGCCTCTTCAGACAGAAACGTCTGCCTTTGATAGGGTTCTCAATCAGCCCGTCAGTGCGGTCCGCCAACCAATACATGGGTATATTCAGCCTGCTGGTGTTGCACACACGGCTCAGCTGATGGCAACAGAAGAACCAGAAAACATCTTCATTGGCAGCCGCCTCCTTCCAGACAGTGTCAGCCCCTTAACGAAATCAGCAGCAGCCACTGCACCAGAGGGTGAAAAGAAGGAGGCGCTGGCTTATGGAGCAAAGCCTGGCGAAGAAGAATCCCCAGAGGGTGAGAAGGCTTCCAAAGGCAGAAGACCAATTTTGCCATCTGAGATTCGCAAGCAAGGGAAGAGCCACGAAGGCCTCTTTGGAGGAGAAGAACCAGATACCAGTGTGGGGAGCTCCTCATCTGCAAGCAAGCCGAAGGTTGGCTCAGATGTTCAGCAGGAGCAGGAATGCAAAAAGAAGCAGGCGCCTGAGCAGCAGCTGAAGACACCTGAGAACATGGAGAGGAGCGAAGCTGTCATGTACATACAGAGCGGGTCTGTATCAAAGCCAGCCCAGGCAAAGGGCCCCGTTTGGAAGGTGTCAAAGCATAAAGTCCTGACTCGCTCCATGTCTGACTATACTGTGCCTCCTAAGCTAGAAGCTTTTCATAGTAAGAGCATGGAAGCAAACGCAGCAAATGGTGAGATTGGCATGGTTGACACAAAGGTCTCTGTTGCCCAGCTCCGTAATGTCTTTCTGGAAACTGCTCATGCCAACAAGAAAACGGACCTGTAGGTGACATTTCAGACATATTTTCGTGTGAAAGTTGCACGTCCTTGGCAAAATGACACACACTCAACATCAGTCGTGTTCGGCACTTACAGCACACAGCTTAGCTCTCACCAGTGTGTAATGGAGGCTGAGATGGTTTGAGTCCCGCTTCCGTGCTTCTGCTTGCTAGTGCGAGTTGTGGTGTGGGGAGCTGGAATGTGTCCGTCCGTGCATGTTACCGGAGGAGCATGCAGAGTGATCTCTGGTGAACTGTTGAGATGCTTACATCTATGCTTTACTTCTCTCTTCTATTTTCTTTTCTATGCACTTTCTATCGTGTGGTTTAAAAGCGAATCTCGGTTTGAGATGTCAACGTCAGGCAGCGCTTTGTCTGCCGGTGGTGACCGTGAAAGAGGGCCGCGAAGGCCGAGGCGCTATTTCACTCCTGGTGAAAATAGAAAGACTTCTGAGCGATTTAAAACCCAACCTATAACGTCAGCAGAACGAAAGGAGACGGATAGGTAGGCATGTATGTAGCTCTGCGTGGCGTTGTGGTGCAGGTAGATGTGAATGAGCTTGTGAAGAAAATCTGTTCATTTGTTAGCATCAATACTTTTAAAAGGTTATCATTTTCCTTAAAAAAAAAAGAAAAGAAAAGAAAGAAGAAGAAGATCAAGCATTAGTGATAGAATAAATTCCAATTGACTTGGGTGGGAAGTCAATTATTTATTTTATTATTTATTTTATTCTTACAAAATAAAAACCAACAGAAAGCAATTTGCTGCAAATCTCTGTACGTGAAGTGGTGAACAGTCAGTCATGAAGTAGTGCAGCTGTCTGATTGTGTCTGATGACCAGTGATTTTGCCTGTTATTATTGAAGACTTATATAGACACAGAGAGTCCATCCTGCTCTGTATCATTGAATGCGAACAATCAAATCTACATATTTGATGTTAATAGACGTGGCAGCAAATCTTAGACCTTTATCTTCTGCGAGATAAACAGGAAATAATTTTCCTTTACTAAAGTTTGTATATGATTGCTTGCCTTTCTGCTTTATTAAAGGATGTTATGAATGGAAATTGGTGAAAGTTGTTGAAACTTGAAAGACAGGCATGGTTTCTCTATTCTTAAGAATTTTGAGGTCTTGCTGCTTTGGATGGAGTCTGTATCTAATCCTTGGTGCCTTCTGTCAAACTAACTTGTTTCTGTTTGATTATTTTTCACTAGGTCTATTATGTGTGCTGAAATACCAACTGCTGACGGTACGTCACCGCACTGTTTTCAAAGGAAGAAATGGGATGAATGTGCTTTCTTTACTGAAGTGGTGTTTGATAATGCAAAAAACAAATCAATCTGAAAATAGGCATCAATACTGATGATATATTTGAAGTACCACTTTTCCTTGGGCCATGTTTGCTACAGACTTGATTTTAAATTCATTTAAGCTTGAAAGTCTGTAGATATCTAAGTATATATGGGGGGCAGAGGATGGAGTGTCTTGCTTTTTCAACATAATTACATTTATCTGGATGGAAAAACAAACAAACAAACTTGTTTTGAGCAGTGTTCTAGGCCTAATAACTAAAAGCCTTTATTATAATGGGAAAATGATATTGGTATTTTCTAGCTAAGGATGTTGGAAGATGCTGGTTATTAAATTATATAATTGTCTGCCATCTTGCCTCTCTTTTCTTGTCGCTCTCAGCAAGTCTGGCACAAATTAAGAAGCTAATCTCATGAGTGGCTAAATTTAGATGTAATGCCTTGTGCTATTTGAAAGCTGATACTCTGCAGCTTTGAGATGCTGTCTGTTGGGTCTGGAGGATGCTGATTTCAGCTCCACCAGCTGAACCTCAGAAAAATGGAGAAACAGGGTGGTAATCAAAAAGATCAGCACCTATGGCTGAGAGAAAATAGATGCTCTGTGCAGCAGGATGAATAATGAGCCTTAAGAGAGTGGTCTATCTTTTAGTCTAAGCGTTTTCTTACTCTGTGTGTTATCAGAGACTACCGTAATATATATGATCATTCATAAAAGTTTCTCTAGTTAACCTGAAGGGCCATGAGCTGTCCTGCACAACATTCTTTTGCTCTAGAAATCCTGCTCAGAATTTTTCTCTGATGCTATCCTTGCAAATACGAGTAAAAGTTTATACAATTTGCTTCACAATATATCTTCAACTGAAAGGGAGTACAGCCAACTTTTGACTACAGATATTTTTTCATTAGTTAAACACTATTTAGAGTGAGTTCAGAAATGACTTAGTTAGAAAAACTTCCACTTAATGTGAGCTTTTTCTTTTTTACTTTCTGTAGATGAAGAAAAATTAGATGACCGAGCCAAACTAAGTGTAGCTGCAAAGAGACTGCTTTTTAGAGTGAGTATTAAAGTTTCTTAGTAGAAAATAGAGGTGAACATTTCATGTTCAAGGTGCAGAAGGTAGCTAAACATTTCATATTCAAGATACTGATGTTCACTAAGTTAATAAGAATGAAGTGTAATGCAGTTAACCGAATCCAAATACATACTTTTTTTTACTTTATCTCATCTACTTACACAGCAGACCTGTTGCTTTAAAGCCTTCTTTGAGAACATTATTTAAAGAGATGTGTAGTTAATTTTAACCGCGTGATGCCTACTGTGTGATCATATCCTGCTTCTAATTCAGAGGTGGACATTCGGCAAAATTAATACTTTGCATCCAAGAAGGCTGAAAAGAAAATAGCGTTCAGAACTTTTCTTCCACAGTTTGAATTCTGACATCTGTCCTCTTAGGAAATGGAAAAATCTTTTGAAATGAAGAATATTCCTAAACCACCTACGAGAAGCTCAGCGGTAGAGAGAAGAATGCGGCGTTTGCAGGACAGATCACACACGCAGCCTATTACTAGTGAGGAAGTGGTCATTGCAGCTACGTAAGTCTTGTGCATGCGTTGGCTCTAACCTTGGTTCCTGCTTTTAAATCTGGGAAGAAGTTTCATATATGTGGTGTTTACAACTTTGTAGCACAACGAATGTTTTTTCTTAAGGGCCAACTTTCTTGAAAACCACAAGGGAAGCTATACTGAATTTCCCTTTTTGAAATAAAGGGAATAGTGAAGTATGAACTGCGTGAACTGTAATTTAGCAGATTTATGAAGCTGTGGATTAGGAAAAAGGGATTAATCATAGCATTGGTTTGTCACTCAAATGAAAAGGATATTTTGCACTGAGGGAAGTCTGCACAATTTCTTGTGTAATGTATTTGTATTGGAGTAAACCTTTTAGAGTCTGGAATTTCAAGTGTACATTCTGAAAACATTTTTTGCACTCTGTTCATACATCATGAAGCTTTCCTAAAAGAAGGAAAAGATTTCTGGGGGGAAAAATAGGAAAAACAAAAAAAGGCGAATGGACATCCATCTAATGATCTGCTAAAAGATAACATTATGGGTAACAGCAACTTCAAGAGACGACCTGTTTGCTCCTCTAAGCTTTTAGTTCTTCCAAAGTATTTGATGTTGTTTTGCAAAGTTCATAGCAGGTAGCTCTGTTAATTAAAAATCATTGCTGTTTGTTTTTTTCTGTTTTGTTTTGTTTTTGGTCTTTTCTGTAGTTAACACTTAATGTATTGCTTTTCTTAATGCTTTTTTCTTCTCTCTCCCTGTGAATTTTCCTTCCTTGGCAATTCTTTAAAGTGAAACTACCCCTGCTTCACGTTCTGTGAATACCCACACAGTAGTGGCAAGAGTACCTAGTCCCACTCTAGTTAAGAGCACTGTACAACCTACCAGGTACTGGGGGGGATAAACATGCATGTTACATGGAGCACAAGATTCCTCAATAGCAGATGCATCTTTAAAATCTTGAATGCCTTTTTCAATGTGTCAAGTGAATACTTGTTTCAGAAATATCTAAAACACTTGTCAGATTCATTTATGTTTGCATGATGAAGTGTTGCAGCTTTTTTTTTTTGTCAAGCATCTGTTTTCAGGACCTTCCTAACCACACTCACCTATTCTTATATGTGAAAGACATGAAATTGCATGTGAGCAGACCTGGCAGAAGCCTCTTTGCTCTGTTACGTTTTTATATGATAATGTCATCCTGACAGGAAAAACCAAAGCTGGGTGCTTGACTTCACAAGCAGGACATACCCTCTTTGTCTGTCTCTACATGTATTTTTTTAGCTTGAGAAATTTAAGGAAAGATAAGAAATTGCACCACCTATAGGTAACGTTGCAGAATACTGTTTGCCTGTTCTGAGCTAGAGCATTTCAACAAAGAGCACAACAGAAAATATATAAACTAATTCCTTAAATGTGGCTGAATTTAGCCAGAGGTGAATAAAACGTTATTGTAGAGACAAATGCAGTTACAGCTTTTATGAATGAAAGTGTCTGCCTTCAGCATTGGTCATGCAATCTTAAAAATTAATGGAGTAAATTGCAAAATTATTTCTTATTACTGAGTCACCACATATAACTCAAACAAAAAATAAACATGAATTCTATTCTCCTTCCAATCAAAAGAGACATTATGATTTATGCTAACCTAAAAGCCACACTAACTTGGAGTTTAAATCCACCTTTTACATGTTTTATCAAATATGCTCCACAAATTATTTCTAATGAAGCTGAATTTTACATAAATTACGTTGTAGGACAAGTGTTTGTTCTACAGCAGCATCTTAAATGTCTCTCCATAAATCTGAATTCTGTATAAATGGATAGGTCTCAAAAGCCTGTCTTCAGCCTTGAGTTTCACTTCCCAAAAATTGTGATATCATAATCAAATGAATTTGTGATTGAAAAATTAACATTTCTTTAAATCTACAGCTGTTAAATTGGAACCCTTCGTGCCAATGTTGAACCACTGCATAATCACTTAGGCTGCTACATTACATTGGCTATTATGCTTCATATGCAAGTTCTTCTGCTTCTCTCAGGTTAAGATTTTGAAACTTTGCAACAGCATCTTTAAAGCTCATTTCCAGTTCTGTTTCTTCAGCTTGCAGGCATCAGCACACCAAAAAATACTAGCTAAAGAGGAGATAAGAGCAGCCAAAGAGGCGATGGGGCAAGATCAATCCGATGAACCAGATTCTTCCACATTAAGCTTGGCAGAAAAGATGGCTTTGTTTAACAAACTGTCTCAGCCAGTATCCAGGGCTATATCCACAAGGAGTCGGGGAGATATTAGGCACAGAAGGATGAATACTCGTTACCAGACCCAGCCAGTCACTCTTGGAGAAGTTGAGCAGGTAAGTGCAATCTTTGCTGTTTTTTGTTTGTGTCTTTTCATCGCATAAGATGCCATGACAGCTGGCCTTTTCTTTGCTCCAAGCTACATGCAGGGGTCATGGCATATTCACAGGGAAAAACTTGTGAAGAAGCAGACACTGAGGAAAGCATCCTCCAAAATGTTTGAGTTCATTGATATTTCTTTTTTTAGTAATTTAAGAGTATGTCATCTTCCTGATGATTGCACGCAGTACCTTGCATAGCATCTGTCTTTTGCAGTGCAATACTGTATGCCTGCTGAAAGTAAATTCCTAACCAAAGGGCTGAAAGTGTGACACATCTTGTTATTAAAGTCTATGATGTGTATCTGTCAAATCCTTTCCTGAAGGCATTATTTATTTCCATGATTGGGGCTCTGCTGTCTTTCTCCTATAGGAGGGGGCATTGATTCTAATTCTTATTTTTTTCCCCCCAAAGCAGAATGTTTCTGAAATTTAGAAATTTGCAGTCAAAATGAAGTGATTCAATTTGTGGAGTGGAATTGGGCTTCCCCTTCCAGAGCTCTTCGTATAATTGAAAATGGAAAGGAATGTATTTTTAGTGAAGTTTGAGAACAGAGTGGCCGGTATTTCAGAGCTGATGTTTGCAACAGAAACATCCATTCCTTAGGGACAACAGTTTTGCATGCTGTGCTTCTACAGATTTGGATCAATCAGAGTGTGAGAAAGTTCCTATACTGCTCTTTCCATATTCTAATTCATGTTTATACATTTTTCCATATAATAATAGAATTGTGAAAAGGTAGGATTCTTTAACCATATCGGTGCAATGCTGTATGAGTATGTAACTGTACATTATGCCTAATTTTCTTGGCTTGAAGCAGTAGTAAATATTTGGCATATATATATAAAGATTTCCAGGCATTACAGAGTACTGTTTGCATTCGTTTTCTAATGCTAACTATGGTCACAGCCTGGACTCCTTAATGATTGTGTCACTAACATGTTTGGGGGCCAAGAATATGATCAACAGAACTGCGCTGAAGCAGACAAGAAAGAAGCCAGTGACAGTCACTGCAGTGTGTCAGGCTTTTGCAGATGAACTTAGATTTCAGGCAAGGAAATGCAGAGGAAGCATGTTTAGTCATCTCTTTCTGAACCTAGCAAAAGAAACCAGGCTTGCCTCTGAACCAGAGTGCAATGGCAATGTGTTGGCAAAAAGACTTCATGTAGCATGCTGTGCATTTGGAGTTTGGAGAGCCAGTTCTGGCCTTTGTTGGAAGAAATATGAATACAGTAACAAAATAAACAACTGGAGGTTACATTCTCAAAATACATGATTGCAAATGTAGATATCTTGTAATTAAAGCTGAAATCTCTTTGCTGATCTCCTCTAAATTTCTGATTCTGATAGATGCAATGGAAAAAGAGTAAACCGGTAACTATTTTATTAATGTTTTTTTGGAATCTTTGAGCTAGTGTAGTAGTCTTTGCTCTGCTTTCTGATGTGTTTACGAGTGTGTTGTCCACACTTTGTGGGATTTGCATGTGCGTTTTAAGTTTTCAGTTGTTTGCCTCCTGATGGTGTGATTTTTGTCGACTCCTTTTGCATGCTGTTCACTAGCCCTAAAGTCTAAGAAAACAGCAAATAAGTCAAACAAAAGTCATCTCCTGATTTGTTTGACGGCATACAAATACTCGCTGCCTTTGTCCTCTTTGGAGAAGAAAATGCCAGGCTCTGCATTTCAGAGAAATTTTTCATCTCAATGGTCTTGAAAAACTTCAGAAAAAAGTATTGTATTTATTTAGAAAATGTAATTGTTTTACTGCAGAGGCCACCAAAGCAAATTTGGAGGTTTTTTTTAATATTTTGCTCAGAGATGTATTGGACAGCAAATGTTTGGTATCCAGAAGTCTCAGACTAACCGTCCTCTGTGAAGGCGATTTATGTAGCAAAAGTGTCAGGAATGTGTGCCCACTGTCAGCACAGAATGCTCTCTCTGGTGCTGTGCTGGCTCCAGAGCTGGAAGCTGCATGACCGTATCAGAGCAGAGCTGTGCCAAAGCTAATTAGCCCTGCTGAGACACAGAGTTGATTAGCCTGGGCACATGGCATGTCATCCGGCGTCTGGAACCTGAACTAATTTGTTTTCCCAGTGCTGTGCAGCACCAGGTCAGTACAAACCTTTTCATGGAGCTCTGACATGTCATATTGCATGCTACGCATATATCCTGTAGTGCTAACGATGCTGCTGTTCATGTGCAGTCATTTTTACCCTGGGCGGAATCACCCATTTGCGGCCAAATTATGGGGGCATTATTGCTCTCCTTGTCTTTTTGTATAGCAATATATTCATATGGAAGCACACCTTCTGCTCTGAGGAACTTAATGTGATACGATTTTTGGGGGGAGTGGACGATTTTGACTTTTCTTGGAAATGGATGATTTTGGAGCTCTCAGGTCCTTTTTTATTTCCGTTATTTTTTTGTTCGTAGGTGCAAAACGAAAGTGGAAAACTAACTCCCCTGTCAAGTACAGTTTCAACATCAGTTTCAGCAATGGCTTCTGCCCTTTCTGCACTGTTTGCTGGAGACATGCATGCGAAGTCACGTAGTGATGGAAGTGTGAGCGCTGCCACAAAAGATGAGTTGAGATTCCATGCTTCAGCAGAAAGCTCAGACTCATCAGGAAAACGCACACAGAAGTCAGAACAGTGGCAGCCCTCAATGGAAGTGCTGGAAAGCAAAAGAGCATCAAAGAAGCATGAAGAAGAAGGAAAGAGGTTTCTAGCACATGAGGCTAATGAAATCAGAAAGTACAGCTCCTTTGAGGATGAAACCACACATCCTGTTCTTGAAAAAACAGGAGACTACCATAAAGAGGCAGCCTACAGCTTCCTGAGGAAGGGCAGCATGGAACTGTTTAGTTCACAACCACTTTTTCAGCCTCTTGAAAGGAAGGAAATTGATACCATCATGCAAGGTAAATGGGAAGTCACAGAAAGCCACTCCTTTGAAGAAAAAATGGATTTGGAAAGTGATGTGAAAAGCAAGACTTTGCACAGAGGTGCAGTATATGTACTTGGTGGTGGTGCAGTTTGGTTCAGCAAACAGCAGTGTTTCTGTTTTGCAACTTCTTTTCTAGTGTTATCGAGACTATTTTGTTTTTATTTTTAATGCTCCTTAAACTAGTGAAAGCAGTAGTTAAGATGTCACATGTATTTCTCAAGCTTTCAGTTTTGGAAGTAGAGTTTTCTTAGTTATTCTTATAACTCTTCAGGCCTTAAAGATGGCTCATTTTTACTGATGTCTGCTTACCTTGAAAGAAATGGTAGTATATGCTGAAGTTAAGATATATTCTTTCCTCCATTGCCCTTGCCCCATCCTCTGAAACACGGTACACACTGAACTAGCTGCTCTGCGTCAAGTGTCTGCTGCAAACTGTGCTGTCTGCTCTGAGCCATCATCTTCATATTAACTGCATATGTACATACATAGCTAGTTGTGGGTGGTTTTTGAAACAGTGCTATTATTTTCCTCTCCGTGTTGTGACAAAATGTAAATCAAGTAACTCTCAGAGCAGTTTTCTTTTTTACTAGGTTGGGGTACAGGCCAAAAGTTCTCTGTGATGCTAGAAGCAGTTTTGTCATTGACCTGTGAAGTTAATTTATTTTAAATGTAAATGGTCTCCAAACAGATGTAGGGAGGAAGATACGGTTCTGCTTGTATTCCTCAAATCAGTGTCCATTCTAATTAAATTTCTCTGACTCCTGGGGAGACAGGATGGACAGAACAGGAGCAGACCTGGAACAGGGAATGTTGTGCTTGCAGAATTTCAAAAAGAAAAATGAAGATAACACACATTTATTTATATATCTATATACAATTTATATTTTAATATAACTTTTATATAAAATTTATTTATTTATATTTATATACAGGGCAGTTTTTCCCATGGTTTAGTTGCAGCTCAGGAAAATATGTCCCTAAGTTCTTCCTAGAAAACAAGGTCTTCATTAAATATTCTCCTAGTATGTTACCTATACATTAAAATGCTTTACCTATATATTAACTTCACTAAATTTTCCTTTCTTTGCCCTGCTCTTTGTTCCCCTCTCTCTTTCATCTGTCTGTTTTTTTTCTCCTGTTGGCATGATGGCAGGAGCAGCAGTTTGTGCCTCAGCCGTATGGAGTTCAGAGTTGAGTACTGAACGTGATACTCTGCAGCTTCATGTGAACTTCAGTCAGAAGGGACCAGTCTGTGCAGCAGATAATACTGAACAATTAATCTTTCTATGCTAGCTCGGACAGAAATTTTTTTCTCTGTTAGGACAGCGTGTGATTTGAATATCAAAAAGCAGATCTGCTGCTTTAGTGTTAGTAATGTAAAAAAAAAGGTTTGAGAATAGTGCTAAGTGTAATTCAGCACTTTTCTTTTGACTGGGCAGACCACGTGGAGCCTACCTCTGAACTCACCAGCACGCCAGCAACGAGGACGCTTTCCCAGACTACAGCTGCAGCATCCTGTAGGCTACAGGAGCTGTCTGAACAACTGGAGGGAAAGTTCTACAAGAATTCCTGTGAGATGTTTTCTGCTGGAGAGAACAAAATACAGACAACTGAGGATGCCACCGATAGCTCCAGCAAAACGATGTCAATTAAAGAAAGGTACTTGAATTTCACTTTTTTTTTTTTTTTTAAACGGTTTCTGTAAATAAAGTTATTAGAGTGATATGAGAGAGAAGCTTTAAACGTGTTCCTCAGAAAGCTAAGCAGTGATTATAGGGCTTTATTAGATGTCAAAAGCTAAATATGCAGCTAATCTGCTTGACACACCTGCAAGGGAAATGATAAATGAGAATTACCGTTTGAGAGATCATGATAATCTGATTTTGAAAGAGCCATCTGAATGATCAATAAGAAGGTCAGAAAATGAAAGCAGTAAAAATACATATTCTAGTTATGTTTATGCTGATATACTCAACGTGCTTCCTCAGGTTGTCCAGTTCCAATAGTTATAATGTGATTTTTTTAAATGTATGTTTCTTTGTTGCTCTGTGAAAATGGTCTCTTCTTAGTAAGCTGAGTACAGGAAACTGGGGATACACTTTGTGATTTTTCCCACTGTACTTCAGAAATACGTAGTTGCCATTTTGACTTCTGAGATTTGCTCGATGATTTTTAAGGATGATGAACTTCGCAGGTTTGTGGCAGTATTAGAAATATTTTTTCCAACCTAAGACCATTATCATCTGAAATTAAACAATAATTACAGTGTGCTTATAGTTCTAGCTGGAACTACAATAGCTGCTTGTAGCACTTACGGAACTCATTCTAATTTAGTTAAAACTTTGAGAGTATAAACTCAACCTCAGACTATGAAAGGATTCCAGTAGCAGTCCAGTGAGTAAAGTTATGGAGGTTTGCATCAAGTTGACAAATAGCCTTATCCTTCAGCTTTTGTACAAGTGAAAGTAGAACCAATACATCAAAGTAGCTTCTTAACTTTCACTATGTCAAAGTATTCCATCACTTTGTGAGGCAAATGTGATATCAAGAAGGATTCCAAAGCTTGCTTCATGTGTTTCTAGGTGGGTGAGTCATCCTCGTTTTTAGCATCCTCACTCCCTTTTATCCCTTTAACATAAAGTGGAGAGAAGTGCAACTAGAACAGTTGTGCAGTCTTGGATCCCTTTCTGAATCATGTACTTAGCAACTTCAGTTTACTGAGTTTTTCCTTGTTCATTTTAATACAGTCTTCCCTCCACCCGCCCCCCCATCCTTTTGTAAATATGTAATCTGTCTGGTCAGATAAGATTTAAGTCCAGTAACTTCTGATTTATGGGTAGTAAATGATCTGCCTTCCCTGAGCCTGATGGGGAAACAGAGACTGAAAGGAGGGGGAAGATCCAAGTATTAGCAGCTGTTTTGGTCCTAAATTTAATGCTTCAGTTGAGTTGATCTCACATGGAACTGATGTTCCTGTCAGACTGTCAATCACACTCACAATCTGAAATTGCTTTTGTTAAGCCTCCTTGGCTGTCTACTCAATCCTGGAATTGACACCATAAAATGCCTGTTTTCTTGTCAGGAATTTTTTTGTTCTGACTCTGCATATGTCTGTAAATGACAGAGCTGGTATAAAAGTATTTTAGCCTTCCAAAATAGCACAGTAGCCTTCTTCTTGACCCAGAATTAAAAACAAATAAAATAATATTAAAGACTGGTTGCATCATTTTCTTTTGCTTGTCTGTAGCTGGTGCCAACTATTCATAAAACTCAAAGAGCATTTCTGCTAAAAATTACCTTTTATACTTTGTGTTTTAGGTGTTGTTTTCTTCTTTGCTGGTTTTTGTTGCTTGTTTTGTTTTGTTTTTTCCTTTTACATTCGTGAACTTCATCTTCCTATCCAGTGAGCATTTTCTGGCTGTGTCAGACATTCTTTCACCTTATGTTGGAACAGCTTTTCCACAGATGTAATGATATTTGCACAGGATGAATGCTTGTTGATCTGGGTGAAAGTGATTTTCCACAAAGATTTATTTCACTGAGGTAGTATTATCCTTGTGGGGTGAGTGCATACCTGGCGTTTTTAAAATTACCAGTATTATGTCAAAGACTGGAAATTATAATTTTTCAAGACAGAAAATATACCTGTTCTGCCAACGTGCCACTTGGAGGTGAGAGGGAGCAGAGGCCTCTCTCTTACAGTTCTTTTGGCTGTGTTTTGTGTTGGAAACCTTTTTATAATCGCCTTGTTTTCAGCCAGACAAACAAAGAGCATGGGAGAGGCCTTCAGGAAGGGGAATGTCTTGGAGGACTTTGAATGCGGTGTCAATTGCATGTAGCCTCTAATTGTATATTTAGAGACCAAAGTTGCCAGAAGGCCACCTGGTCTGCTCTTCTGTAGAAGTCAGCTGTATGCCATGATCACCATTTTCAAAAACCACAGATAAGTAGCTGGTGGATGTCCACCTTTCACTCAGTCTTTGTCAAGACAAGCCAAGACTAGGCTTTATTTTCAGTCTTCATTGATACTGTAGCTAGATTCTTATATAGGCTAGTCCACATATACAGTGAATTTGTGAATTCTCTGACCGTCAGCTTCCATTTTGTAGTTACTTCACTGAACTTTGGCCTCTAGGATTTATGAATGGCCACTGGAAAGAACTGGTCAAGTGCAACCAGTGGAGTCTATGTGAAAGCCAAACCTGTGTCCAGTTCAGTCAAAGATACTGAAATACTGCCAAAAAAGAAAACCACGTCTTTATTTTCTTTCTGTCATTTTTGTGTGGGCTTTTGCCAAGGCCTTTCATATTATATTCCTTGTTTAGGCAAAATTATTGTTCAAATCTTGCTCGTATTTCCCTTCAGTACTAATCTATCATTTTGCCTTCAAGTGTGAAATCCTTTGCTTTGATTCTGTCCTGACACCTCTGCAACATCTGTCTCAGCAACAGATGAAAAAAAGACATAGAAGCAAGCTGCAAAGGTGGGCAGACATATAATAAGGCTTTTTCTCCCAAGAATAGAGTAAAACATTTTCAGATTGGAAAAGGAACTTTTGGATGAAAAGGAAGAAATATGTAAAGATCTATAAAAGTGAATAATGAATTCATTGTTTGTTAAAGGTGGAAAACTAGATGGATGCAATGAACCTAGTAAGCAGAAGACCGTGAACGGATCTGAGAGTTAGACCCCAAAACTGTCTTTTTTTTAAATTGCAGACTTTCCAAAGAATCAACTGCTATCTGCCTTCTGAGTTACACTATTGATCCGTTGGGCTGTCATATGTGGTTCAATTCAGCTTTTGCATCTTTATTTCAGTTTTCTTCAGTTTTTGCATCTTCATTTAAACAAAAAAATGCCCTCCAATGGATGCTGAGTCAAAGTGGTCTGAATTTATTGCTCTTTTGATGGTTCAGAACAAATGCATGGCTTTAGGTTTTGCACAGCAGTGAAGTTTTCGATGGCATGCTGGGCATACCAGTTTCTTTAAGGGGTGATTTCATCATTTGGGGCAGACAGATGTAGTCTTACTCTAGGAATGCATTTTCATTACGTGTACAAGTGGAAGATGAGAGTGAATAATCCATCCTTATAACAGAGAAGCGAGCAGTCTTCAGAGACACAGAAACAGTCTTAGAATTAGAGATTTTCTCTTCCTTATCAGCTGTTTGGAGCAAAGGTCTTGGGCAAAAACACTGCAGTGATGTTAGTTTAAAAAAAAAAACAAAAATGAGGAAGAGAGGTCTTTCCTTCTGTGCTGTGCAGCTAATAGACATTTTTAGAAACAAACTGATTTTGCTGATGAAAATGCCTTCCAGCTTCAGTTACTGAAGATCATTTCTAAGCAGAGCTGACCTTAGAGAACATAACTATTGAATCAACATGTGTGATTCTGTCTGATCTTGGTCTCCTGTGCAGTTCCACACATGCATGGACACATTCTAGAAGATTAGTTCTGGACAGTGAAATATTGTATACGTTCTGGAAGCAATGACCATGGTCTCAACTCCTTATTGAGAGTCCTCTTCACCCCTATTCATACCATGCAGTGAGGTATGAAGCAGCCAGGCAGTGAGGCCTGCCAGCATTGCCTGCCTGGGCAGGAACAGAAGAAATAACTGCTTTATTGAATACTAACATTCTTACTGCCATTGTATGGTGTAGATTTACTGTCTTCTGAATCCTCAGTTTTCCTCAGCTGACTGCCTTAGGACCAATTGGGTGCCCTTGAAGCGGTCAGTAGTGTGGGTACACTCCCTGGATTTCTGCAGGAAACAACTGCCTGAAACTTGGCTTCTGGCTAGACCTGTTCAGTGCTACCCCTTCCTTCTCCTTGTAGGTTCAGGACAACCCTCACATACTTAGTATGGCGGTTACAGTAGTCACATCTCTGAAAACACATCTCCATCTCCTGTGATTGAAATAGGCTGCCAACCTACTGAACCTGTGCAAATACAAACAGGGCTAAGGGTCATAGTGTAATTCTTGCTGAAATGCTTTAGATTTTAAAAAGTTATGTGGCAAAATTTAACTGTGCAACTGAAATAAAATGAGTTAGTGGAACAGTGCATGTGTTTGAACAGGTATTATAAACATACATTTTATGGAATACTAAGAATGATTTCTGAAAGCTAGAAAATTCATACAAATGTTTAATTTCTGAGGGAAATAAGCTGAGATCATGTATCTGTGGACTTTCTATTCTGAACTGACTTGTCCTGTGCCCAAAGCTAGTTACTTCAGGGTTTGTATGGACAAAAAGGTTCTAATCCAGCAAAACAAACATATATGCTTGCCCACTGGGACAACCCATTGTCCCTCTGAGCTACGTTCAGAATATTGGTTAAGATTCAAAAATAGCACTTTTTCAAGATCCTGCTTAACTGAGATTAGTGGTAATCTACATTTTAAGCTTAAGGCATCCTTTAAACCACTTGAATCTTGCAGATACTGTTCACAGCTGTAGCACAGTAGCACCAAGTTATTAGTGTGTAGTAACTACTTATTTATGATTGCAATACCTTGGATGAGCAAGGAGATGCTAAATGTTCTCTAGCAGTCTGATAGTAACTCCAGTCACTGGAACTGTAGTCCAACCACTAATTGCAAAGTTATCACTTGACATGCCTGATGAGACTTTATTGATGGCTGCCTCCTGAATACACCTCTTCCTTCTTACGTTTTAAAGAAAACAAATTTTAAAATCATTTTTAATGAGTACAGTAAATACCAGTGATAGGATTCATCTCATTAACTTTGGTCATCTACAGCATAAGCATCCATAGCTGAGCTGGTCAATTTCTGTATATTATTGACAAGAAGAGGAAAAATAGCAGTGATTCATCTGACCTGCTTATATATCTACTTCAAGGTGGTCTGCATTGTACCCTGGCCTCTCTTGACTGTATTGGCAGTTTCCACTGACTATAAAAATTAACTGGAGTGCCTTTCTCAGATCTAGATGTCTGTGTTTTGTCAGATAGTTTTTGTTTGACCTGTTCAGTAAAGGCTACTTGTTCATTTGTGAGCTTTGTATATGTGTATGAAATGTAAATAACTGCAATCAGTTAGAAAACTTAATTTCAAATTTCCTTGAATGTGTCATTACTGAGGCAATAGAGGTGGATCATAAGGATGATGGGAGGTATAGTATTTAAAGTTCATCTTTTGACATGGTTTTTCTTCTAGGTTGGCATTGCTGAAGAAAAGTGGTGAAGAAGATTGGAAGAGCAGGCTCAGTAAAAAGCAGGAATATGCAAAAGTGTCTGCCACTGATCGTAGCGCACAGATGCAAGAAGTTGAGCAGCTGTTGAAAAAGGTAACTCTATCCTGTTTGGAAAACCTTGTTTGGAAAAAACAACTTGCTTGAAATGCTTCAGCTTTGAAGATGCATCCCATGAGACAGGCATGCCTAATAGCAGCTTCTGCTTCTGCTATTCCTCTCATTGTCAGACTTGTTTAAAAAGCATTTCTCCCAATATGAGAGCTTTTTAAACAAGTATGTCTTCACTGTCTTCATGCAAGCAATAAGTGGGCCTCAAAGGGTTCTGGAATTCTTACAAGTTTTTCGTCACATGCACCAAATACGTGAAAATGGCTTTAGACTTTAAGGTCAAGAATTTTCTTTGTGGATGAACGGAAGAATTGCTAAGGCTATGTTGTCTCCATGAATATACTTTTTTTTTTAATTGAGCAATAATGTTCAATCATAGGAACACTAAGGAAGTACTTATACCAGAGCATTCCTGCATCACTTGTTCAGCCTTTGGTTGTCCTGAGTGATCTTTTTGTTTGTAGATAGCCAGAACCTCTTGGACAAGGACTTTGTCTTGTCAGTGAATAGAGTAGGAGATGGTAGAAAGGTGTGGAGGAAAGGTAAGTTCTCACCATTAGCGCTCTGTTGCAATGTCTTTTTGGTTGTGTTGGCCATCAGGAGTGAATATGTAAAGCAAAAAAATTACTGATGAGGACCAGATATGTATGCCATACTTACTTGACGGGTTTTAGATTTAGTCTGTTGCTGTGGCCTGATTGCCTGTTAGCAGCTGTGGTGTTAAATGGGAGCTCAGGAGTATGCTTCAGGGCTTAGTTTCATCCAAACTGTGCATTCTGCAACGTGATCCAAAGCACAGGGGAAAAAAAAAAAAAAAGAAAAAGAAAAAAAAAAAAAAAAAAAGAGGATTACTGAGAGATTTACTTCAAGAATGGAATCCCAATTCAAACTAATATAGATTTGCTTCGGTACTGCATTTAATATTTTTGAAAACGACACTGTCATTAGGATAAAATAGCTGTTCCAAAAGCCTCTAATTTTTGAAGGAGTATTTCCACAGATAAGATTTGTAACACCAATTTTACCACAGGGAACAGCACTCCTTGGATCTAATTATTTAGTTGTGAAATACCATTTCTATTAAGTAGTGTAGGTAAGCAAACAATAACAAAATGTCTCATTGTTCCATCAGCGTGTGACAAGTAAGGAGTTGTTACAGTCTGTCATTATTAAGGATAACTCTGTGCCTGAGCTCTTCAGTGGTTGTGTGTTAACTGTACAGAAAGGCAAGAAAAGTGATCTTTGCAGTTTGGATTTGCTAAAAAAATAGGTTGATAGTTTGAAGATGTCCTGAAGCACAAATAGTTTGACTGAGGAAAGCAAAACTGTGGTCACATTTTTAACAGTCTAGTCTCCAAAATGACAACTGTTGAGATCAGATTACAGATGTACTCCAGCTAAAGACAATGGGGCAGAGAAAAAGCTTTAAGCAGCTGCCAAGATTTAGGCAGACACAAAACCTTTGTTCTTTTTCTTTTTTTTTTTTTTTTTTTGCTCTCCAGCACCCTTATCCTCCCTGCTGTGTTAGCAGCTTCACTCAGCACAGCACAAGTTAGGCTTTTGAAGCAAATAAGAGAGCATGAAGTGCTTGAAGGATGTGAGCTTTGATGTGGTAGTGCTAGCAGTGGAAGCTTCTGTGACATAAGGTCACCCACTGTGTTGGCTCATGTTAGCTCTTGGCTATGTAGAGACTAAACCCAGGCATTTGCAGTTCTGCCAAAATGTCAGTGAAATCTTGACTATATAAGAAAAAATGTCTGATCAGACACACAGCAATATTGATATTTGTGATGCTGATTTATTATATACATGACGAGTAATGTAAAGCTTTGTCCAAGCTGACTGCACTGGTTACAACACATCACTGTCAGATACCCTTAAATCTGGAAATATTATCTGTAATTCTTTAGTGTGGTGCTGTTGCTCTGTGAGGACCATGAGGCAACATGCCACTGAAGTCTCTATTTGTAGAAGAGCTTTGAGACTCCAATGTACTTAAGAACCCTACTGCTTTCTGTTGCTGAATTTATGGTAGAAGTGCAGAAATTGAATTGACTACTGTGTTCTGAGCTATTAAAGTACACCTTCCACAAATCACAGCCGTGCATTTGTCACAAGGGTGTGTGCACTTCTGTCACACCTTGCTGGTTCACAACAATGCCTGAAGTTTTTCTTATTGTGTTAAGTCACTCTTGTTAACATAGCAAAGTGCACCTTTTTAGATTTTTTTTTGTCCTTAGAAAAGTGGTTCAACTTGTTCTAGAGGTTTGATTACTGAGGCATAGCTATTTAAAATAGAAGTGTTAGAGTACTTTCAGATTACTTCTAATCAACAAAAGTTAAAAGATGCCTTTTAATAAAGTAGTTACACTAAGTAGTTTTAGTCAAAATGCTTCTGCACAGTGGTCTACATGTTGAGATATTTCTCTAAAGGTGTTACAGTCATTTATACGTAGACTGAATTTGGAAAAGCCAGAAAATTAATGGAAAAGCTGACAGCAACATAAAGTGGGAAATAAAAGTATAAGTAATTAACTCAGAGAGAGATTTAAGAAAAAGACTTGAGATTTACATGGAGATCTAGTGTCTTGTTTTGATGATTGCTGCTTATTTGAGAAAAATTTGTTGTAAACTGCGAGACTTCATACATGACTTACATGTACAATAAAACATCCTTGGAGAATTTGAAGAATAGCTCTAACATCAGAGGAACAGCTGTAGGCGATGGAGTGTCATAGTGTGAGGAAAGAAATGCCTTTTATTTGGAAAAAAAAAAATTGGATTTTATGTTTGTATTCATCTTCTTAGGTTGAATGGAAGACTTATTTTTTTTTTCTCTGTATAGAAAAATTAACTTTAAAATCTTTCCTAAGTATCAAAACAGTGAGATTTACTGGCATGAAAATTCCTGTTCTGTTGTCAGCTGGTTTTAATGGAGACCCTGATTAATGTGATTACCAGCTGTTAATTCTTATGACAAGCTCGTATTGCATCTTGGTACTGGTGTTAAAGGCTGGGACTGAACAGATAAGGAGTATAAAAATCTTACGGGGGTAGGCTGCTAAAAAGTGACCTTTAGACAAGCTATTGGTCTCCTACCGTGGTAATAGTTTTCTCTGCTTCAGATGTGGCATCCAAGTACTTTCACCCTGTGCTAATTAAATATGAGGTTCTCATGGTTAGGCTTCATTTTGGGCCACTCTAATGAGCTACGATTGCCTGCATTCTGTACACTGTTCTGTATTTGCTTTACTCTACTGAAAGGAAGAATAATTATCGATGGTAAAGCTGTGCCTAATCAGCTTTGAGTAAAACCAGCTCTGAGGCAGGGCTTATTTGTAGGCTTTGCTTGGAATGGTGAACCCACCTTCACTAAGTGCCATGGGCTTAGCAGTTCCCACCAGATGGTTTCTGAGTATCTTAGTTTCACTAAATATTCCTTCCTCTGTCCTCAAACTAAGTGGCCTGTTATTTAACCGGGTATGATTAAACTTGCAGCAGAATGATTCCCATCATGGTTGACATGGTTTATCATTTTAGTGGTGCATGAAACAGAGACATACACTTTTCATACATAGGTCATTTTTATCTCCTGGCTATGCTGTTTAGTTTTGTGTTGAGTTGTAGTGATGTTGTTACTAACTTGTTTAATTCTTGCATGGATTGGCTCTGGTGAACACGCTGTTGTATTATGAAAACATTTTTTGATCTCTGGCTTTCAGGTAGGGAAGATGCTTCTGGAAGATGAAAAGATTGAGATTTAATTTATTTCAAGAACTTGGGGGAAGAGGAGCACTTTTCCCCCATCACCATCTCTGACAGTTCAGTTCTTGTCTAATTCCTTCACTTTGCTTCTGTCCTTGTCATAGGAACCTGTATATGCTTCTACTTACTCTCCTGTTATACCCGCTGTCCATAAATTTCATCCTTTTCTACCTATTAATCAGGTGAGCAAAAGTCTGCACAGTTCAAATGCTCAACAATGTCCATTAGACTCATTCTGACCTTTTTTTTAATATAGGGAATTAACAGTCCTCTTAGTTGATTAACCAACTTAACAGAGGCTGCTTTAAAGAAACATAGCATTGTACCACTGTGCTGCGCACCCTTCTGCAGTATTTCTGCTACTGACACATTCTGCTATTGTTTCTCTTATGACTAGTTTTGTAAAGATTCATTATCTGTTAGACTACATGAACAAGAAATGAAATGAAGGAGGTGCTATTGCATTAATTACAATACAGAGAACTTGTCACTTGTTTAAAAAAAAAACCACAAAACATCCAAAATGAACAGCATGCAACTGTACAGCATTTATTTGAGAATAAAATGCCATGTGCCCTGTCGTTTCTGTGAGAAATGTGCATATACAACTGTAAAAGTCTAAAATAGTCTAATTCATTAACTGTGCAGAGCAAGCTGCTTCTGTTTAGAGGTGACTTCTTCTAATGCTTTTTTTTTCCTATTCCATGTCTGAAGGATTTTTGCCTTGGCACATACTGCCTCTATTCTCTGACTGTCCCATCTCCTTGCTTTTCTCTCTTTCTTAAGGTCTGTAGTACTAGCTTGAAAGAATCAAGCTCTCTGGTGAACGGCATCCTTGGAGATTGAAGGTGAAATGCTGTACAGACTTCCTAATTAATTAACGAAGTGAGAAGTAAGACAGAAAATTACATTCAGATCTAAGATGCACGTTCCCAAAGCAACTTGTGGTAACAGAGTTAACTGTGTTTGCTTGGGAATAGACATCTGCTGCTGCAACAGTAAACAGTAAAACTTCCTGTGAAGTTTTCCTCAAAATCGTCAAAAATTTGCGAAGTCATCAGAAACGATTGGAAGAATTTACTTAGGAAGAATTAATAGATAACAAGAAATGTGAAACAACTTGCTTTATTCAGTTAGAACTACATTACGAAGTTGTCTTTGAGCAGAAGTAGAATACCGGATCTCTATTTGAGCAAACAGCACTTGTTTCATGCAATTAGGGGTGAAAACAATGAAGGCAGGAGTGGGTAAAGAAACAAGCTGAACACAAGAAAACAAGGATAACTGAGTGGAAAGTCTTCATAGATCTATCAAGGTAGATCGTGATAGATCTGCAAGCCTACTTCTGCTTTATTGCCTTGCCTCCCGGCTCAGACGTGCGGCGATAGTACTACAAGCAGTGCGCTGTGTTCTCCATTCCCCACTGAACACAGCACATGGGATGTGTCAGGAGCATGCTGGCTAGCATCAGTAATGGTAATGAATGGCGCGATGGTGGTTCAATGCTACTGCAGAGGATTATGATGATGGTAGAGATTACTGTAACTAAGTTAAAATATTTTGACTACCAACATGTACCATTCCCATATTCACTTTCAGGCCACTTTCTGGTGATTATCTTTTACTCTGAACTTTTTAATTAAAAAAATAGGTTTGGGGCCATCAACTGAAAATCACTGGGGTTGGCTCCTCTCTGTAAGTTCTGGATTTAGTACAGTTTTCTTACTGTTTGACTTAAGATAACCTATTCATTCTGTTGTGAGAGTTCACTCACTCTACATATTGAGAAGGTAACTTTATCTTCTAACTTAATAACCCTGATATGCCTGCAGTCATCAGGGGAGAGAGGAAGTCCTTCAGTGGCTGTTCATCTCAGCTGCCCTAAAAGAGGAGTAGTTGCCCCCAAACCGGAGAAATTATTTGTATTACAAGGCAGATACTTTCTGGAATACCTCTTTAAATAGTTTGTGATGCTGGTTTTAAGTGGATCCTCACTTTGAAAAATACATTTTGAGCATCCGTTCTTGGTTTTAGACTCCTACGGCTAGGGGCCATCTTGGTCCTCAACATAGAAAACTGTCAATTCATATATTTCTTGCGTATTAAGGAGAAAAAAAACAAAACACTTTTTAAAATAAAGGGAAAAAAACAGGCTCACAGACCACTCTGAACTGCGGCACTGTGACCTCAAGTGGTGCTGCTTAGACTAGAAAATTGTGGGATACAAAACAGAACATTGCCTGGATGTGATCCCTTTCCTTAGCCCAAATTGATGCTGCAAGTGCAGTGGAGTGCCAGTGCATGCTCTCAAGAAATGTGTTGCCTTGCTAGAGGAGACCGGAATCATCAGCCAGCCTGGGCAAGCAGTAGGCAAGAAAAGCTCCCAAAGCTATCAACATCCTGGATAGATGTGTAGATGCTAGAAATGGATGAGCTATTTCTATAAAGCTTCCAATATCACCTCAGCTTCTTGTTTATACAAGTAATGACAGATCATATCAGCTCTTGGCTACCTTTGTATGTCATCCCTTTTTCAGTTAATTATCTGTTCCATGGGAATTTTTCTTCTCTTCTTCTGTGTTTCTAATTGGCCTGGTTTTTTTGCTTTTTTTTTTTTTTTTAATTGATTCTCTTTTCAACTGATTTTCTCTTTTCAACTTCTCTTAGAGCCTGATTTCGAAGTTTATTCTTATAGCCTTTTTAAAATTGTATGTGATTACTTCTTTTTCATGATTACCCGCCCTTTCCTTCTCTTTGTGTGTTGGTGTTATCCTGAGGTGGTTCTCAGCAGAGCTGTGGGTTTTTTTCCACCTGCATGGAATGATCTCAGGCAGCGTTGGGGTGAATCCGATCACTGTGTGGCTGTTTTCTGTTTCGAAACATTTTTCTGTCAGTTAACTTGTGAGCTGCATTTTTATAGCACCCAAAAAATAAGCTCAGAATGTCATCTGTGATTAAGTTAAATATATTAAAGAAATCAGAAGTAACTGTTAACATATTTAATCATACTTGATCTCATCAAACTTACCATTTTGATTAAACCTGTTTTCCATAATGCCACGTGGAACGGCATTAATTATGCAACTGTGTTTTGATTCTTTATTGATTGTCTTACAGCAGTCTTGCCATGATTGTCTGGAACAAAACACAGCTTATGTGACCTGAAGCTTATGTGCTTCAGTTCTGCTTCTTCTAAACGTTGTCCCCATCCAAGGTTCTATCAATCCTGTGCAACTGTCCATTTTCAGAGTTGATTGTTTGTTTGGATTTTGTTTTTTATAATAGAAAAATCAGTGCTTATGCTTGGAGCATCTCCTGTCCCAGTTATTTCTTGTTGTTGGATGCCAGTTCTTCTGACCTTTTTTGTGTTTTCACTTGATTTTAGGATTTTGTCATTTGTCTGAAAGAGGAGACATCAGTGAAAACAGAGATGTATCTTTCAGTACAAATTAAAGTGGGCTCTTTATCAAAAGGTCACAATTACGCATTTGAGATCTTTATTTTATATCTTCATTTAGTTATTTATTTCCCCACTTGGAAATAAAGCTGGCACTTTGAAGACTGACAAGTTTTGTATTTCTCACAATATTTTCCCCCAGGCAGAATGTGGTTTAGCCAACTCACTTCTTCAGGAATGCTGCCCTTTGGCAATTGCGAAAGCTTTTTAAATTACTACTAATTACCACGTGTGCGTGTTATGAAATTTCTGTGAACAATTCTGTTGGCTCGTACTAGTTTTCCAGCTGGAGAAAATTGTTTGTCCTTTTAAGCACTGCATATGCTTTTGTTTTTCACCAGGATTGGTATGGCAAGTTACATGGCTTAGGGATTGCTTACTGTCTATTCAGCTTACCATTTGTTTTCAGTTCATTAATAAAGGAAGATGGGAGTCTTTTTGCATTAGGGAGAGACCTGACATGAAATTACTCTGAAGTCTGTGTAATACGCAACCTGTCCAATTTCTAGGAAATCCAAGGATGTTTTACCCAAAAGAATAACATGAAATCTTCTATTGAAAGAAAGTTTAATTATGCTGTTAGAGCTACGTACTCTTTTATTCTTTGACATTGCTCCAGAGTTGGTCATGATCTTTCTTACAATCTGTGTGTGTAGTGATTAATGACAACACATTTTGGGTTTGTGCCTTCAGAATGTCCAGTGGCTCTGCACACTCTGAAACTTAATGTATTTTCTGGAGATGAAATGTAGAATTAATCATCCTATTGTTAGAGGCTGGGGAAAAACCCAACATATAAAAGAATCCATGTGATTACTTCTTGTCTCTCCCTCACTTCCCCACATATTGTAATCAAAGACTTATTCATATTCACTAAGTTAAAAGTACTTGTTTTGTGTATGAAATTTCACTTGTGGTTTCATTCAGTATATATTAATTTCCTGTCCAGATCTCTGGTAGTGTGTTACTGTCATTTTCTTCTACTAGCTGCTCATCCCAGAGGTGGCTGTGCTTCCAGCATTGGAATGGGAAGAGATTCAGGAAAGCAAGTAGAGATTGCTTTCACTGTTTCTATTGAAAGTATTTAGAGGCTTTTACAGAAGAGGAGGAAATACTTGAGTAGACTTCCATTTTGTTATTTCTATGGAACATTTTGGAGGGCTGGAGAAAATTTAGTATTTTACTCTGGTTATCATGACCTGCAGTGATAGTCTGACTGTGTTTCCTTTATAAACTAGGAGCAAACATTACTGCAGAAGGCTGCAGAGTTACATGGATCTAGAGGAAGGACTGGAGAGTTTGCCCGTGCTGGTCCTTGTGCAGCCATTGCGTTTATGTTTATTCCTCTGACTGATAGATGTTGCTTCTAGTACATGCTGAAAGGTGTAAGAAAATCTTATTTCACTGCAGCTCCTGTAGTCAGAATAGTTCTTGTATAGTTCTATACAGAGTAGTAACCCTGGACTGATTTCTTCAGTACTGTTAATTTAAAGAAAATAAATAAGATTATCTGGTTTTATATCCCTTCCTTGAATCTTGACCCCAAGAAGAGAGTTTTCTTCATATTCACAAGCTTTTGGATGCTTATTAATTTAAACTTCTATGTAGTTAGAAGTGTGCTGTGCTAAAGCACTAGCTTTAATTTTCATGTGGTTTTCAGTTCATCGGTTAACTTGTGAAGAAAACTGCCAAACAGCACACAACTTGGAAGTAATTCTAGTACTGGCAGCCCCACGCACTAAAAATACTTGCATACTCGATTTCCATGCAAAATAATCCTGAAATGTTGCTACCTTTTTAAGCTTAGTGCATTGAAGCAATATTTCTTTAGCCAAACCCGGCTATAGCTGATTATGTAAATTCCTTCCAATTCGGTGTGCCTTCATCCGTCCTTTGTATTAGGAGGGCACTAAGATGCTTAGTGCTCTTGGCTGCTTTCAGTCACTCAAGCTGTTGGGTGCTATTCTCTAAAGAAGGCAAGGAAAGCTAAAGGTGACCTCCACAAAATAAGTTTGGGGGATGGCAGGGGAAGGAAGGATCACACTCATTGGAAAAATACTGAGAGGAGCAAGCTGACATGGGGCCTACAGTGAGCAGCCTCTGGAGTGATAAGACAGCTAATATCCTGCCTGGAAAATTGAGTTACTTTTAAGAGAATGATTCAGAAATGACAAACTGAGGTTACGCTTCCTTAATTGTTATTTCCGGTGCCACCTGCAAATTTACACTTGAAAACATCTGTTGAAAGTTCAATTTGTGATCTCAGTAGTATAGTAAGTAACATTTGAAGAGAACAAGATCTAGAAAATTATATCCCAAGTAAATGGTTTGGTTTGCTTATGAGGATGCCTTTGCCTTGGCTGGTAGTTTCAATAAGAGGTCAAAATGCATAGACTGAAACCTTATCTTCTCACTGTAACAAAGCAGCAAAACAGTGAGGCTTGTTAGGGCCAGGGTCACTAAGCTGAGTCTGTGACTTTCCTTCAGTAGTTTGTTAGTCCCCCTGCCTCTGCAGAGGGCAGGGGAAATGTACACCCAGGCCTTTGCTATAGCCTGATTGGCTTACTTATTTTTAAACATCTTTTTTCTCTCTACCCCTTGAAAAAGCAGAGGATAGCAGATAATCAGGAGAGTCAAATGACTATAGAAGAAAGAAAACACCTCATCACAGCTCGAGAAGAAGCCTGGAAGTCCAGAGGTAAAGGCGCAGCAAATGACTCCACGCAGTTCACCGTAGCTGGTCGAATGGTAAAAAAAGGTCAGTGATGAAATGATCCCAGTATAAACAAGCCACTGCTTATCTGTCTAGTCAAAATAAAGTCAGGTTAAAGCTAAGTAGAAACAGTATCCATGTCTAGCAAGAGAGGACTGTTTATATTCAACTGAACATCCTGTCATAAGGCCCTTCTCTCGAGCTTCTTGTGGCTCTCAGTATTGATCCATTTCGTTCTGCACTGTTGCACTACCATCCAGTTATAACGGGGATCTGTCTGACTGCTGATCATCAATCACTTCAACATTTATGTGCTTCATCTTTCTGTCTGATGCAGTCCAAAGGACACAGTTGGATTATCCTTTCTTATTTATTTCTCGTTTAAAAACCCAGGTGCTGTTTCTGTAGAAAAATTGTGAAATCTTGGTGTTGCTGGCACTTCCCTCACCCCAAGGGTCACTGGGAATATGTAGGAAACACATGTTATTTTTATGGTTGCTGTTGTCGATGACAACTTAAGTGTTGTGTTTGGCTGAAGAAATCAGTGAACGTGTTTTTGCATAGAATTTGGGAGTAGAAATGACATGGAAGCAATGCTGACATTTTTGGGATCTCTTGAATTCAGCCAGTCACTGTTTCCAGATGCAGTCATTCTCCAGAAGTGGGAAGAAATATGTGAGGGTTATCCATGGTAGAAACACAGCTGTTCACGCAGTGGGCCTGGGAAGGTGATAGTTTTGGAAGAAGGTGCCTAAACTGATCTCTTGTAGTCAGAGAATACTAAAATCTGTTCTGCGACAAGAAGCTGGCAAAATTTGTGGTAGAGGTAGTACTTCAAGAGGGAACAACTCCATTTGCAATCCAGACCATATTCTGCTGGCAAACAAACAGATTGTATTAGGAATTGCATTTATTAGCAGAGTATTTTAGCTGCTGCTTACATTGTTTTGCTTTGATAATTGCCAGCTGTCTGTGTTTCAAGACTAACCTATTTTGGAGGGTCACCAAGACAGTGTTCAGTTGCCCACAGACTGCTGGCTGAGATTTTATTTTAGTTAAAAAAAATAATAATAATAAAATTGGTCTTTGGAAAGGAAGAGAAGGTGATAACGTTCACCCTTAATGGGAAGTGAAAAATACCCAGAAAGAATCTCTTTAGATACTGTGATCTGTCTTCTGGAGAAGAAAGGCATTCTTGTGACAGTGACATCAATAAAAGTAGCCCAAATGAGATTTTATGCAGATGTGTGCTATTTTTGTTGCCTAGAAGAAGAAATTATCATGATGGGTTTTTAATTTAAGGGATGATGAGAAAGCAGTGCAAAATTAGATCCTTGTTATATACATGTGCACAGATGCTGTATTTTAATCGATTCTTACAGCTTGAAATTTTTAATTCCTTAACTGGAAGGTGATTCTTGACTAGCACGTGAAGTAGATCTTGTGGTCTTGTGGATTAAGTCCTGGGAGAACTGCTTAAAAACTGTGTCCTCTCAAATATGTCTTGCTGAAGGCATTACAAACTGACTTGCTGAAAAATTGGTAGAAGGGGAAAACAGTGTTTGTGGAAAAGCTACTGGATTATATAATAAATCTGTCTTGGTGTTTTGCTGTTAAGACTTGTTAGGATTTGAATTAAAGGCAGTGGAAACATAGTGTATATTCTCGCAGCACAGCGCTAGTTTATTTGATCAAAACAACTAAGGACTTAAATTTATATGGCTCTGTAATTAGTAAGCTATGGCTAGGTGAAGAACAGACATTAGAGGAAGGCTTAAAGTATCATTTTCCCCCATCACTGAAAATCTAGGTAGCAATGGTTAATAGAATTATTTGATATGGTATGCTTTTCCACCTACTTAAAAACACTAAATCAATAGTGTGCCATTTCTTTTACTGGGTCAGTGGATTCATATCAAAAGAACAAAAAATTCATCTCATTTTTATCTATTGAGTCTGAAATAAATTGTTTCATGGTAATTTCAGAAAAGGAGGGAGGACAGTACAAATTCAGTGGGTAGATTACTTTACATGGTGAGGACTTCCATTTCCACCTCTACTTCTATGTGTCCTTAAAAACAGCAACAACAAAACAAACTAAAAAAGCCCCTCAATCACACCATGCCCAAAAATTACTTCTTAATCTACGGACTGTATTCACAAGTCAGATGCATCCTGCTAGATCTATTAAGAGTGGGTTTTGATTAAAAAGGGGACAGGAGACACCACACCAATGTCTGGAAGGTTTCACTGCTATTTCTGTATCTTCTGAACAAAAGCAGTCATGTATTTCTAACATGTAGCCTGGAGTACAACTTGAGTCTAAAATGTAAACCCAGTGACGCTTCTAAAGAGCACACTCCAACATCCCTGATACAGCAGTTGTGGAGGCTGCAGTAGGATGGGGGACTGTAGGAAATGGCGAGGCTCATTGGCTTTCCCTAAATAGCTCACCCTGTCATCACTGTTGGAGATGTGGGCTGACATGGGACGGTGTTTTTGATGTTTTCTGTTCTTACGCAGGCCTGGCTTCTCCAAGTGCACTAACACCAGTAGCATCCCCTTATGGTAACAGGCAGAAGTCTACCACTCCGGTCACAAAGCCCTTGGAAGGTAAGGAATAAACATGGCTGAAGTAAGTCCAGGATTTTTTTTTTAACTTCCTGTTACTAAACAAGTTTTGCTTTCTGTTTTGCTTAGAAATTGAAGCTAGGCCTGATATGCAATTGGAATCAGATATGAAGCTTGACAAGCTGGAGTCATTCTTGGGAAGGCTGAATAACAAAGGTCAGTAGCTACCAAAGAAGGCAATGTGTTCGTTCTTAAATCGCTTAAATCACTTAAAGTACTTCTAGTCCTTATGCTGTTGTGATACATATGTACAACAAAATAAATCACAATTGCAAAAAAAAAAAAAAAAAAAAACCTAAAAACAAACAAAAAAACCCAACCCAATCCTTCATTATTCCTCTACACATGATGTACACATTCTTCTTGAGAGCAAAATTCTCTGAATCCATGTGCTCAAGTCACTCTGGACCATATTGAACATATGCAGTGAGACAGCTTTAAGTGTTGTTGAACTTACTGATCTTATTTGAGCTGTGCGCAAGCACAGTTCATTCACTTTCCTACTTTTTGAGAACAAGCTTTCTGTAGCAGCTCCTACAGCCTCCTTGTAGAGATTGTTGGCCATACAGGAAGCTGTCTAGAGTTCTCTGACTGTTTCCATCTCATGTATTAGTCTTCAGTGTTGTAAAGACAAAAATTCTTTTGTGAACGGTAGAGTTTCAAATACCAAAAATAAATGTATTCACACTTCACCAGCAGAGGCAGTAGCACAGTGTAATGATTGCTTCATGCTCAATAATCTCAAGAAGTGAATTTGTACTTGTGGCTCCAGTAGATCTTTGGAAAGGAAGGAGTTATTTGGTTGGAGGCAAGGCACAATACACAAGACCATAAAATGCACATATCATCCTACCAAAATAACTCATTTTTAATAGTGCTTAATTATGTTTTTGGCCATATTTCCCACCCATTTTTTAACAAGGATTATTGCGTATGAGTAGCAGCTATGCTCTTTTTTTATCATTTATTTTCCAAGAGACACTTCTACTGTGTTTCCTTCAAATTCCACCAGTCAATGAGAACCAAACCAAAACCACAGGAAGCCATGTTTGCCTCTTAATCAAGTCAGAATTTAATGTGATTATTTATTGGGTAAGCTGTTTATTTTGTTGGGTTTTTTTTTTTTCTTTTTTTTTTTCCTACAGTCGCTGGAATGCAAGAGACAGTGTTGACAGTTACAGGAAAATCTGTGAAAGAGGTGATGAAGCTGGATGATGATGAAACATTTTCCAAATTTTACCGCCGTGTGGATTTCCCTTCCTCCTCTGTGCCTTTGGACCTTGATGAGGACTTTGATGCCATCTTTGACCCTTATGCACCAAAGTAAGAATCACTCTTTTCACTGCTTTGAATGCAGAAATAGGAAGGGTGGTCAGAATGTTTGGCTTTAAGTTACCTTGTAGATATTCTTATACTGGGCATGTCTGTTTCTACTACATTTTTCTAAATCCAGCCTTCTGCCTGGATCAGTGAACTAATTCTGGTTTCCTCACAAATGTCACACCCCAAATCAAGTAAATCTCTTATCATTAAACTCTTCTGATTTACCAGTTATCAACTGATAACTTTAAACACTGCTTGTTTTTTCAGGTTAATATCCTCTGTAGCAGAGCACAAACGTGCAGTGAGGCCTATGCGCAGGGTTCAGTCCTCCAGAAACCCCCTGAAAATGCTGGCAGCAAGAGAAGATATTCTTCATGAGTACACTGAACAAAGACTGAATGTTGCCTTCATGGAGTCAAAGCGAATGAAAGTAGAAAAAAGTAAGCTAACAAGGTGGTTTGTGAAAACCACTGTCTTGCTAATTTAATTAAAACCAAAACTAAACAAAAAGCAAAAACCACAACTGAAGGAATAGAATATATTCTCCAAGAGGCCACAGATTTGTTAAGGTGTAAGACTGAATGTAGTCTGGCCAAGGAGGCCTGGAAAAAAGGGTTCACTTGACTTCCTCAGGGAAAGTTACCTGCAGCCTCTTCCTCTGTGTATTTATTTTTAACACTCACCTTATGCAGAGGTAGAGCAGTTGTACTTGCAGGTGAGGACAGGAGATCAAGCAAAGCATATCTAGCAATATGCTACAGGGGCTGGAGGGAGCTGGGAAGAATAGATAAATGTTCAGGAATACCAGCCTCAGTTTTGGATCCTTGGTTTTTCTCAACCTGGAACTAGCCAGGTTAATTTCTAAAAAGGATCTGTGCTCTGTAGGAGAGCTTTGTGTTTTGCTTATGGCATTGCTTTCTCCTGATAACTAGACTTGACATCAGGACAATTTATTGTAAAATTTACTCAAAGATTAGTCAAGCCACTTTGAACATTTGGGGTACAAGTTTTCTTTATTATGTTTGAATAAAGGAAGGTCATCTCTTAAGTATTGCCTGTACTGATGAAAGTCTAATTGTATGTCTAATATTTTATTGCATTTGATGAGGAGTATTTCCATGAATTATAAGTTCATAAACTGCTTTGTCTTTGGTAGAGAAATAAGCAAAAGCAGCTGAGCATTTAAGGCTTGAAGTTTACAGTAAGAAATGAATAGGACTTCGAAATGCAGATGGCTGTTGTATCACACTGGCTGAGACAAATTTGAAGTGAATTTCAGTTCATTAGCATTGACTGCTTGGGTCTCTGTCATAATTAATCATGTATATCTCATTGTAGGTCTACACAGTACTTCATAAAACACAAGATAATACTAACGTTGGTATTTCTGCCAAAGTTCGTAATTCCAATACAAACAATTTAGTCTGTGATGATATCTGGAAACGTAGGTAGTAGAAAACCCACAAAGCTTTTAGTGTATCAGTTAATCTAAGTTCAGCCTGTGTTTGCTGTTGCTACTGAGAAGGGGAAAATTACAGATATTTGGGAAAACATTTTTTTAATGCAACAACTGAAGCTATTTGAGTATAATTTATCCTCATTTGTTTTTTATCCAACTTTGTTTTCTTTTGTTTGTTTTTTAATGTACAAGTGTCTGCAAACTCAAATTTCTCAGAAGTAGCACTTGCTGGTTTGGCAAGCAAGGAGAACTTCAGCAACGTTAGTCTGCGGAGTGTTAACCTAACAGAGCAAAATTCTAACAACAGTGCTGTGCCATACAAGAAGTTAATGCTGCTGCAAATTAAAGGTATGCTAGAACTGTATTCATTGTCTGTATATATTAAGCTGATTGCAGTAGATGGGAGTTGCTATTATGGCTGAATGCCGAGTTTCTAGGTGGTGCGCAGCTCAAGATTTATGCCTAAAAGCTAAGAGTAGTGAGAACTGTGCAACAAATGAAAACCCTTTAAAATAGGTTTGCATTTTCATCACTGGTGTGTGTTTTCTAAGGAGAAAACAGAATGTTTCATCAATTGTAGCCTTCTCCTATGGAAATTTTTGAACTGTCTTCTAGTTCTTTTAGCATTTAGTATAGCTTGGAAATGCCTTGATGATGTTCTTGCCCCACTTCCTTCCACTTCCTCCACATGCAGAAGAAGTCGAGCAGAGGAGGCAGGCAACTGGCATGGCTGAGCAAGGACCTGCAGCTTAAACTGAGGGAAAAGAGAGGAACGTAGAAGCAAGTAGAAGCAAGGCTGTGTAGCCTAGGAGGAATATAGGGATGTTGTCTGCATGTATAGAGATAAGACCAGGAAAGCCAACGCACAGATGGAGCTGAACTTGGCAAGGGATGTGAAAAATAACCCAAAGGGTTTCTACATAAACAGGATGAGACAGACCAAGGAGAGTGTTCCCCCTCTGATAAACGAGGACGGAGATCTGGCTTCCTCAGACAGAAAGCTGAGGTGCTCAGTATGTGCTTTCCGTTAGTCTTCACTGGTCGTCAGGCTCCCCATGTCTGCCAGGACCCTGGAGTTCTAGGTGTGGATGGGAGGAGCAGATTCCGTCCCATTGTAACAGTGGAACAAGTCTGAGACCTCCTCATGAAACTGAATGTATGTAAATCCATGGGGCCAGATGATATGCATCCCAGGGTTCTGAGAGAGATGGCTGATGTGGTTGCTGAGCCACTCTCCAACATATTTGAAAAATCATGGCTGTTGGGTGAAATCCTTGGTGACTGGGAAAAGGGAAACATTACTCCCATCTTTAACAAAGGGAGAAAGGAAGACCCGGGGAACTACAGGCCGGTGAGCCTCACCTCTGTGCCTGAGAAGATCATGGAGGAGATCCTCATGGTTACTATGTTAAGGAACTTACAAGGTGAAAAGGTGATCTGAGATGGCCAGCGTGGCTTCACCAAGGACAGATCTTGCTTGACCAATCTGGTGATCTTCTATGATGGAGTGACAGCATCGGTGGACAGGGGAAGGGCGACATATCTCATACACCTGGATTTCTGCAAAGCCTTTGACATGGTCCCTCACCACGTCTCCCTCTCCAAATTGGAGAGGAATGGATTTGAAAAATGGACTGTTTGATGGATTAAGAACTGGTTGGCTGGTCGCAACCAAAGGGCTGTGATCAGTGGTTCTATGTCTGGGTAGAGGCCGGTCACGAGTGGTGCCCCCCAAGGGTCAGTCTTGGGACTAGTGCTCTTCAACATCTTCATCAGTGACATAGACGATGGCATGGAGTGCACCCTCAGCAAGTTTGCAGATGACACCAAGCTGAGTGGTGCAGTCCATACACTGGAGAGAAGGGAAGCCATCCAAAGGGACCTGAACAGGCTGGAGAAGTGGGCCCATGTGAACCTAATGAGGTTCAACAAGACCAAGTGCAGGGTCTTGCACTTCGTCTGGGGCAGTCCCAGGTATTTATATAGACTGGGGCAAGAACTCCTTGTAAGCAGCCCTGTGGAGAACTGTGGAGACTTGGGGGTCCCTGTGGAGACTTGGGGGTCCTGGTGGATGAGAAGTTGGACATGAGCCAGCAGTGTGCGCTTACGGTTCAGAAGGCCAAGTGTGTTCTGTGCTGCATTAAAAAAGGGGTGGCCAGCAGGGAGAGGGAGGTGATTGTCCGCCTCTACTCAGCTCTTGTGAGGCCCCATCTGGAGTACTGCGTCCAGGCCTGGAGCCCCCAGCACAAGAAAGACGTGGATCTCTTGGAGTGGGCCCAGAGGAGAATGGCCACCAAGATGATCAGAGGGCTGGAGCACCTCTCCTATGAGGAAAGGTTGAGGGCACTGGGCTTGTTTAGCTTGGATAAGAGAAAGCTCTGGGGAGACCTCATTGTGGCCTTCCAGTACTTGAAGGGAGTGCATAAACAGGAGGGGGATGGACTGTTTACATGGGTTGATAGTAACAGGACAAGGAGGAATGGTTTTAAACTAAGACAGGGGAGATTTAGGTTAGATATTAGGAGGAAATTTTTCACCCAGAGGGTGGTGACACACTGGAACAGGTTGCCTAAGGAGGTTGTGGATGTCCCATCGCTAGACGCATTCAAGGCCAGGCTGGATGTGGCTCTGGGCAGCCTGGTCTGGTGGTTGGTGACGCTGCACATAGCAGGGGGGTTGAAACTAGATCATCATTGTAGTCCTTTTCAACCCAGGCCATTCTGTGATTCTATACCATAGAAATGTATCTGATTCTTCAAAATGGTAGCTACTTCGGCAGAAACTCTTAGAAGTTTTTACTGTTTACAGGCTGTGCCATGCCTTCTTGAGTGCAAGATTCTAGAATTTGGCTGTTTCTCTGCCATTTACTTAATTGATTTCTTTCCAGAAGGACATAATATTGTTAAAGCAAGAATGGGAAATAATAGAAATATTAGTTGATAGGAGGCAACAAATTTTGCTTCCTGTGAGTAAATCCTTCTTCCACCATTATATTCTTTCATTCTTATTTAACAGACTTTTTCCATGTATTTTGCTAACTGTGATGGGACTGTTTGTCTTTCATTCAAAATGATTAGATCTTGGCATTTGATGTCAGTATTCATGGGAATATAATTAGCTTTGGTTTATCTTTAGGAAGAAGACATGTTCAAACAAGATTAGTTGAACCAAGGGCCTCATCACTGAACAGTGGAGACTGTTTCCTATTGTTAACTCCACATCTCTGTTTCTTATGGGTAGGAGAGTTTGCAAATGTCATAGAAAAAGCAAAGGTTAGTACTAGTTCATTTTTTTATTGTTTATTTTAGAACTGTCACAGCATTAACCTTTGATGTAACTGAGCCTTGGTGCCACTTGTCTTGTAAGGTTGTATGCAGCTGAGAGTCAGCAACGGGTAGATATGCAAGTTTCCTGTAAATATGTTTTAGCACTGTGCACTGAATGAAAGCTGACATAGACATGTGTAGGTTGCAAAGCTGTGAGAGAAAAGAGGATATCCTCAGGAAATGGATTTGCACGCCAACAAAAAATAGTCTGAATTGCAGGATGTCCTTTTTATTCCTATTCTCGTTAAGATCAAGCCTTGTTTTAAGGCAAATAAAAAAATGAATGTATTTCTGTAATTTTTTTCTCTAGTATCTGTTTATTTGATGTTTCTCTTATTTGGTGCAACCAAATGTCTGCTTCTGCCTTCTCTCTGAATGCCATATACACAAGTATGCCTAAGACTTATGCAACCCTGTCCAGATAACTGTTAATCTCTTAGGCTTCAGAACTTGCAACTTTGATTCAGACAAAGAGGGAACTTGGCTGTAGAGCTTCTTATATACAGACTATAGAAGAAGGAATAAACACCCATACCCATGCAGCCAAAGACTTCTGGAAACTCCTTGGTGGCCAAGCAAATTACCAGTGTAAGCATTCTCATGTTTACATTATCTCATGTTTTATCACAGTAGAATAATTGAGTTGGTTCTCTCTACAAAAAAAAAAAAAAAAATTATTATTTTGGACGATCTTTTCCCTAAGCTGCTGGAAGACCTGAAGAGGATGAAATGTATGAAGCTGCCATAATAGAAACTAATTGCATTTACCGTCTTGTAGAGGATAAACTCATTCCTGAAGATGACTACTGGGGAAAGATGCCAAAATGTACCCTGCTACAACCAAAAGAGGTATTGTGCCACTTACTGCTCCTGTGGTAAGTGCAGGAACAGACAGCTGATATGACTGCAAATGCTCATGGATATGTTCACTGAAAATGGGCTTCTCTGTGTTTGGGAAAAGCTTCTGAATATATTGTTGTCTAGAGTGTGCTGCAGGTCTTCAAACATTTGGTCATATCTTTAAAGTGACATACTGTTCTAGGAAATGTCAGCCACTGTTGACAGAAAGATTAACATGACTCTGAAGTCATGAAGTACAAAACAATTAGCACTTTGGTGGCATTCATCTAAGTACAAATTAGAGCAGATGTCCAAAATAAAGACAAGATGCATTTGTTTGAACGCACTGATGTTGCTGCCTATTTGCTGAGCCAGTTACCTAGGCTGTATATTCTGTCAGCATTCCTCTGTTGCAGGAAAAGTACAGGTGTAAACCTCAGGGAAAGTTGCTGTAGTCAGATAGCATTTGGTCATAGAACAGAATCAGTTCTTGCATAGCCACATCTCTCTGGTCTGCTAGCAACTTAGCTACTACCTAAAGATACACCTCATAGCAGCCCCAATACTTGCTTCCAGTCATTCTCAATTTCTAACTGCCATGGTGCATACCACCACCCTGTCCTTACTTTCATTATAGTGCTAGCTGTTAGTATCAATGTAGGTACTCTGATATTTGGAGGAGCTCAAGTTAAACACACTGTTAGCTTGTGGCACCAGAAAGCTGGAGGATCAGGGCATCGTTACCTAACCTGATGGTGTGTTACTGAAATGATTTTTTGGGTTTTTTTTTTTTTTTTATTTGTTTTTCAGGTGCTCGTATTTGATTTTGGCAGTGAAGTGTATGTCTGGCATGGAAAAGAAGTTACTTTAGCACAAAGAAAAGTGGCATTCCAGCTGGCAAAACACTTGTGGAATGGCACCTTCGACTACTCAAATTGTGACATAAATCCTCTGGACCCAGGAGAATGCAATCCCCTCATACCCAGGTACCAAAATTCAAGTTTAGTGTTATTTCAGAATCATTGGTTTCTTTCCTTTCTTTCAGTGTTAACTTTGATTCTTTTTCTTATATTGCCTTGTACAGAAAGGGACAAGGACGTCCAGACTGGGCTGTGTTTGGCAGGCTCACAGAACATAATGAGACCATACTGTTCAAAGAAAAATTCCTTGATTGGACAGAGCTGAAGAAACTCAATGAGAAGAATTCTAGTGAATCCCTTCACCAGAAGGTGCATTTAATAAGCATGCTAGGTATTTCAAACTAGATGACCTAGCTGGGATGGAAGCCAGGGGAGCTTGTTCTTAAGGATGCAGAGCACTTTCTTTATCTTGTGGGCTTTGACGTGAGGGTCAGAACATCACCACCTATAGTGTGAAGCCACACAATTGTTTTTTATTAGTGCTGAGCAAGTCAGTGAAGACTGACAAGGTGGCTTTGACAAGGCATCAGGTGATGACAAGGTAGAAAGTATTGAAGTATGCAGGAGTCAAAATATTCAAGTGGAGTTGTGTGGTATGGGAAGGGGGGAAAGGCTGTGCTCAAAGAAATCTGTTTTGTGTTTTCTCACAGGAAGAATCCAAATCTGATTCTAAACCATATGATGTCATGCTAATGGTACCTGTGCCCCAAACTGCTGTAGGCACGGTTCTGGATGGAATGAATATTGGCCGGGGCTATGGACTTGTAGAAGGAGAAGATGGGAGGCAGTTTGAAATTATCACTGCATCTGTGGATGTCTGGCACATCCTGGAGTTTGATTATAGTAGATTGCCTAAACAAAGCATAGGACAGTTCCATGAGGGAGACACATACGTGGTGAAGTGGAAGTACATGGTGAGCACTACAGGTTAGTGAACAATTGTGTTTCATCCTGCTGAAACATGGGTAAGTGCAGATAAAACAGTTCCTGTTAGTGCTGAGATCCAGACATAGAGTGGATATGTGAAACTACTGCAAGGGTTAGAAGTGCTAATTAAGTCTTCCTAGACCTTTAAGTAGTAAGAAAAAACAACACAAAAACAGTAGTTATTTTTCATAACTCAAGTATAATACTGTCTATCTATCTCTGCTTTTACCCAACAGTGGTGTTGTACATATTCACAAGACAGCTCATTGTGCTCACAGCTTAACACCAAAATAACTAGGCATCTGGATACAAGAGAGGTAGGCTTAGCAACCAGGAAAGCCTTTGTTGGGTAATGGAGAACAGTAACAATGACAGGAAAAGACCTTGCCAATTCAGTGCCATTACTGTCCTTTTTGCTGTTTCTGGAAACTCTTTTCTATGGGTTTCAGTCTCAAACAAACAATTTTGACTGTGTTCTGACAAAGTGCCTGACAGCAGCAGGTAAATGTTGAGAATGAGCTCAGTGTGCTCACCGGAACTCTCCCTTCTGGCATTAAAATAAGAAGAAGTGGCGTTTGTGATCAGTAAAATAGAAATAATCTAAAGAATGATTGCTCTGAGTAGGAAAATATCAAAGCTAGTTGAAAGCAGTAAAGCAGCTATACAGCCTCAGGCTTTAAGCCAAAAAATGTAGGAAGGTACCTTTTCAGCATCATTAAGTTCTGATACTGGTGAATCCAAGAAAAACACAAAAGTTTGCAAGCCTTGGGGGAAGTGGATAACACTAATACTGAACTGTAAACAGTCTCTTAATCCAAAGGGCTGAAAATATATTCCATCAATCCAAAAAAGAATACATTCTTGTGTAGGAGGCAATACTTCTATGGATTGAATGTACAGTTAAGAGTGAAACCATACATGTTAGAAAGGACTAGTAGCTTGAATATTCTCTATTTAAAAAATAAAACCAGGATACTCTGTCTTAAGTATTTCACTTGGATTCTGGTCAGCACATTTTTAGGAACCTGGTTGAAAGCTCTTGGTTTTGAAAATCCTCAATTAATTATATCTGTTATCTAGTATTTACCGGTAAGAGTAAAATATTCCATGACTGGTTTGGTGGTTGAACTTCACTTACTCTAAACATCATTTTAAAAAGCTTACCAAATAGTCTCTTTTATGACTGCAGAATACTTCTTTGGTCGCTTTTGTTCTGTAGTTTTCCTTTACCAGGAAAGATTTTTCTTTTATGCCCGTAGCTTTCTCAACTGTTGCTATTTCCAGTATTGCTCAGCAGCCAGCTCTTTTGCTGCCAAAGAACAGTGTGTAATGTGGAAAATGAGCCATAAAGCACTCTTCTGGTAACTTGATGGGACATACCGTTTCACATGCTAATTTGCTCAAGTGATTGTTAGTGATTTTGCTCCAGATACTACCCGTTCTTTCTATATGCTCTCTCTTTTTGGCTTACATGAACATCTCTGCACTTGGGCTTACATCCACCCGATGAGGCAATACCAGCTTTGCATAAGAAGAGCATGCTGTCTTGGTGGCCTGATGTTCCTCCAATTGGTTGTTTCATCTTTCCTGTTCTGGCCAGGATAGTGCTGAGCTGGCAGATGAGATTAAACCATGTGCTGCTTAAACCTGTAGCCAGTGTACTTTCTTCAGCATGTGCTTTCTGTTTTGCAGTTGGAAGCAGACAAAAAGGAGAGCAACAAGTAAGAGCTGTTGGAAAAGAGAAATGTGTGTATTTCTTTTGGCAAGGAAGGCACTCCACAGTGAGTGAGAAAGGGACATCGGCACTGATGACAGTGGAACTTGATGAGGAGAGAGGAGCACAGGTGAGCTTCCTGCAGATCTAGGTGGGAGTCTTGGCAAGAGCTGCCAGCCCACGCAGTCACTGGCAGAAAGCGTGGGTAATCTTTTTTGCCTCTTCTCTTTCTGTAATGATATCCTTGCAGGTGAAATTAGCTAGCCTTCAAAATTACTTTTGGCTTTAGTCCAGCTCCTAGAGACACATCAGCCTTCTTTATGGATTTTCATTTCCCACTCTCACTTACAAAGACTGTATTTCTGAGAATTGTTGAGGAAAGACATCTTCTCTCCTCCCTCTTAGAGATAAGTGAAGCACAGCAAAATAAATTTTTGCTTTCCCTTTCCATGTATCCAGATAACAGAATGTATTCCTAGCACTGGGAGCAGGAGAAGCACTCTGTTCTGTTGAACTCTGTCAAAAGCATTTTCTGCAAGGCTAAAACATGAAAATACATTTAAAATCAAATTTTCAATTTGTTTACTCTGTCATTATGGAGGAGATTGCCTTATTTTGCAAGAATTCTAGCAACTGCACATACAGCTAATTTAAAGAGTATAGACTTTGTTGTTAGGCTGAGTTCAGCACTGCTGGTAAGAGCACACAAAATTAGGAGATTTGAAGTTAATCTCTGTACCTTGATAAATTAATTCTTGAGCAGCAGTGTAAACATGACTATTAAGCCACGGGTTCACAGAGAAGATTTGCAAACAGCACTTGGCCCAGTGTGTGGAATGCTGTGCAACCTAGCTGATTTAACAATTTGCTATCTCAGTTTCACAATCAGAATTTAACAAAGAATGTGCATGTTGTCATAAGCCAGTTTTACAGCTAATTTTAAGCCTACCTGAGTTTCTGCAGTATTTCTCAAACAGTTTCAAAGGATATCAGGCAAGATGGCCCAGTCTTGTAAAGAATTCAAATTAAACTAATATAAATTAAAATGTATTTGTTATTTTTTATCTTCTGAAACTCTTGATTGTTGGATTCCAGATAGAGGTTTCTTTTAATATGTAGGTCACATATGAAACTCGTTGCATGTTGATGCATATGGTAATTTCAGTGGTAGTCAGCAAAGTGCGAGGAAAGCCATCTTTGTGGGTAGCCATAGCTATATGATTTTTAATAAACCACAGGGAATAGTTCTCCCAAGTCTCTATTGTTGCTTCATTTTTTTTTTAATGAATAGTGGTGCTTTCCAATTTCCAGGTACAAGTGCTTCAAGGGAAAGAACTACCATGCTTCCTGCAGTGCTTCCAAGGAGGGATGATTGTGCATGCTGGAAGAAGGGAAGAGGAAGAAGAAAATGCACAAAGTAAATTACTGTTCATTAAGAGTTTCTGCCCCATAATCTTTTCTTCACCTATTGTGAAGGACTTTGAGTTCAGTCTCAACTACCATACTCTGTAGAAAAGAGCCATGAATGCCATAAAAACCATGAGACTGCTTTGCTGTCAAGGTAGTTTATATCTTCCCTGAGCTTAGGCTGGATTTTGTCAGCCAAGAGCAAACTGACTTCATTGTACTGATACATGCATAAATTATTCTGGTTGGTTTTTAATTAAGCAAAGTGCCTCTTTGCATTAAAATATTCTTTTCTACATAGTCTAGGAAAAAGAGCATTTTTATGAGCAGTTCTCCTGTGACTAATGCAAAATTAAGCTTTTGTTACCCATTCATTGCACTTTACAACATATTCCTTGATGTAGCTTGGAAATGTTCCAGTTCACTTCTGAATGCGACCTGCTGTGCCTAAGGTGCACAGAGAAAGAGATGCTGAATAGAAAGACTACTCAGTTTGTTTCCCTTTTTGTTCCCATGAGTTAAAAAGTAACAGAAGCTTGACTCTTCTGCTCTTAACAAAGCAGACGTGACTCTTGAAGTCTCTATCTCTAGCAAGATTTCATAAGGTACTTTTCTTCTCTGCAGCAGTTTCTCAAGTAATGTTAGCCAAACCTGATGCTTAGTTTATTCTGTAACAATAGAGGAACACAATATGTGAAATTCATCTAGTATGAAAAGAGCTGTTCCAGAGCAGAGGTCTTGAATTTTCAATTCCTTGTGACTGTATAATACCCCTGCACTGTTCCTGTCTGCTCCAGGTGACTGGAGACTATATTGCGTGCGAGGAGAAGTTCCCAATGAAGGAAACTTACTTGAAGTAGCATGTCACTGCAGCAGCCTGCGTTCCCGGACATCCATGATTGTCCTCAATATAAATAAAGCTCTTATCTACCTGTGGCATGGCTGCAAAGCACAATCTCACACCAAGGATGTAGGAAGAACAGCAGCCAATAAAATAAAAGAACAGTGAGTGTCTGACCTATATTTTGGAGATGTTTATACAGACTAGCAATTTACTTAAAATAGTCTGCCTTGTATAACAATTGAAATAAATAAAGCTGTCCTTTGAGTACAATTGCATGCTTGATAACGAGGAGGAATGGCAGGTTAACTGATTCACTGGAGTGGGGAAAATGTGTTCTGTGATCACTGCAGGTCAAATGCACTTATTCATCCTACCGTACCAATTATAGTTGCAAAAAACATCTCTTTCCATTTGGAGGGAGAATCTCCGTATTTGAGTAGCAAACTAAATCCCAGCTGATAGGATTAGAACCAAGAGGAAGATGTGCCTCGTGAATAAGTGATTGGAAATGGATTTAAGAAAGCATGCAAGGAGGACAGCAGTAGTTACAAACTTGAACAGTGAGCTCCCACGAGCATCTTCTCCTCCTCCTTGGGTATGTGGTGCTATGAGAATGACTGTTGAAATTCTGTGTCTTGTTTACTGATAACTTTTGTCATCATTTTCCAAAAGATCATGATGACACAATGTACAACAAGCCTATAAGGTGATTTTGGGTTCTAGTAAATCCTGAGCGAGGAAGTTTGGGGCAGGGAAAAGTTGGATTCACTCTCTTTGTATTTTGCAGATGTCCGCTGGAAGCAGGGCTGCACAGCAGCAGCAAGATGACAATACACGAATGTGATGAAGGGTCAGAGCCTTTGGGATTCTGGGATGCATTAGGAAGGCGAGATCGAAAGGCCTATGATTGCATGTTGCAAGGTAGACCTGCATTCCTGAGTTTTGCACTTCCAGTTTACTTTACTGGTCTATAGTATTGTCAGATTTAATGTACAGGTTTTGAAGAACTTCTTCTCTCCAGTGAGTTGCTAACAAAAAAAATCCCAACCTCTACCGAGTTAAGCGTTACTTTTCTAGAAGGAAAGTGCTGGAAAACAAGTTTTGCATTTACTTCTCTCCCCCTTCTGCAGCCCCTCAGTGTTTGTGCAGCATGGAGCAACAGCTAATGCTGTTACCAACACATTTTAGTTCTGTTCTGACGGGATTAGGGAGCTGTTCTGCACACATTCTTGTCCAGTCTTTGCTTTCAAACTGCCAGGTAGCAGGGGAATTGATTTACAAAGTGGAAAGTAGGCTTTGAGAAGGGCTTGCTTCACTTAAGCTGTGAAACAGACAGTTATGAAACAGCTGATAGTAACTAGCCAGAGTCATATTCAAAGTGATGGCAGCCAGCGTTTTAGCTCAAGATCATCACAGCTGCTGCCAGTTCCCCAAGACATCTGGTTGTCTTCTTTGATGTCACTCTAAATATTGATTTTTTTTAAATTATTTTTTCTTAATACATTCATCTCCATCACTTCCTATTGAAAATCTTTTGTTGTTGTTTTTATTCTTTCAAGATCCGGGAAAGTTTAATTTCACCCCCCGCCTCTTCAGCCTCAGTAGTTCTTCGGGAGAATTCTCAGCCACTGAGTACGTTTACCCTTCAAGAGACCCTACTGTCATCAATTCTATGCCCTTCTTGCAAGAGGATCTTTACACTGCCCCACAGCCAGGTATCTGCTTTAATATACTTCTGTAACTGAAAAATAGATAACTGTATCATGCCTTGGGCAGTAATTCAGGTACCGTAATCACTTCTAACTTGATTTATAGCAGGAAAATGTGTGTATGTGATGTTTATACAGCATTAAGCAGTGAGTAATTTCTCCATGATAAATATGCTGAGAATTAATCAAATATATTTGTATCCCAAAAGCTTCCTATAAAAATACCTTGTTTATATCAGAAAATCAGACTTCAGCTGAGGTTCAGCTGGATGAATAACAAAAGGGATTGGTAAGCTTCAAAATGATCCTGTTCTGATGCTGACAAACATGTGAGGCTGATGTTGTTCGGGGAATTCCAAGAACTACTGAGTGGTAATGACGGGTTTGCTTCTTTTTTTGGCTGCACAGCACTGTTCCTTGTTGACAATCACCATGAAGTGTACCTGTGGCAAGGCTGGTGGCCTGTGGAAAACAAAATCACTGGATCAGCTCGAATCAGGTGGGCTACAGACAGGAAATGCGCCATGGAGACCGTGCTCCAGTACTGCAAAGGTAACAGATGGCTGTGCCTGGCTGTTCTGCATGTGCCGTGCTTTTCTGTCCCAAGCTAGGGGCTGCTCAGTTAGGCACTCCCCTGTTAAACGCCAGTGTATTTGAAGATACATTCTCCACTTTTTATTAGCAAATAATTTTCCCAGTAATGCCATTATTCCCAAGTTGCCACGTTTATCTGGTGACCCATTTCTCAGAGGAAAGGCTTTTTTTTCCCCTGTGTTCTCATTGTGGGAGCATAGTTCAGACATCAGATTTCTAAAAGGGAATTCTGAGAACAGAGCCTCTTAAACTTGCTTTCTCTCTAGCTCCTCTTAGAATTCATAAGCTTATGTGTGTCAAAAGACTGAATGAAAATACTTTTTGCTGATATAATTGGGTTTTGATTTATTGAGGGAGATGGAAAGACTGAAGATCAAGAACAAGTCTCACACAGAAACAGATGGCAATTGGAAAAGCTGGAACACAGAGCTGAGGTCCTTGCTCAGTAGTTTCCTAGACTCATTTCTACAAGGCAGAGTTACTGCTGCTCAGCGTGCAGTGATTCAAGCTGTAATTGATGGTCATGTACGAGTCACCTGGCCAGATTCATTTCTGCACTAGCGGAGTTTCTTTGAAACATTGTAGTGCTTTCATGTCATTTCATCGAAGGTTATGAGAGACTGGAAACAGACCTTGCATCTTCCAACAGAGGATGAATAAGGAAAGGTGAAGGGAGAAGAAGGCATGCTAACAGCCATGTTTGTTCAGATCAGAGCAATTCTCACTGGAACAAGTTAGCCAAGTTACTAACTGGTGCAAACTATGTCCTCGTGCAAGGAAAGGCTGATCTCATGATGACACTGATTATTATTTTTTCTGTAGCAAATAATCTTTACAACTTGTGATGGAACTGGTGACAACTGTCATCTCTCCCATGGGCATTTGTATGTTTGAAGAGAAAGAGCAATATCCATGTTGGATTCCATCCTTATAAGGATAAAACCAGTCTCCTTCCCAATCTGCAGGTCCAATAGGAATAGAAGCAATTGCTATGTTTCTATTCAGTTGCCTGGTGTCACTGAGGGGAACTGGTAACGCCTGGCAGGAGACAGCTGAAAACCAGTGTCAGAGACACTGAAGTGCGACCTTTATGAGACTGTGTTTCTGCTCTGTGTAATTTATCTTCTGGTGTCCCTGTCACTGCCCTGCCAAACAACAGCATATGTTTAGGAACAGGGTGATACAGTCAAGGCAGTAGATGGAAAAGTCTTTAGCAGGGACTGCTGAATTCCTAAAGAAGAGGCTACCCACTTCCTTCTCCCACTGCATCCCCTCAGGCTGTTTGGGTTGGTTTTTTTTTTTGCCAGTCAGAATGAATGATTACATGCAGCTCTGAGATCATTCCATACAGTATGCTTCCCAGCAGAAGTGAATGTCAGCATAGAGGAACAGAGCCCACACAGTGAAGTGCCCAGAGTTGCTCAGCAGGCAGTGAGAGAGATGGAAATAAGATACCCCCAGGCTGTGTTCCTTATGCAGTGCTGTAATCTTCTGGTAATAAAAATCATGTTTTCTGGCCCCAGCAAAAAATGGAATCTGATACACATGTTGAGGTTTGGATACTTTTCTAGGTTTCTTGAACGTTAGTTAGATGTTAGATGATGGGAAAAGGGAGTTAAATTTGCTGCATCTCTGCACAGTTAAAAGCTCTTCAGTGACTCCTCATGGACTCCTCATTATTGTGCATAAATTTTAATTTAATTCTGAAGTATAGCATACATATCATAGGTTTTTTGCTGGGTGCTAACTTTTTAGCCCCTGGCTATAACTTCGCAGCAATAAGAGCTTTTTCCTCTTTGGTTGGATGGGCACAGAGCAAGTTTACTACCCTTAAAGATCAGTACTGTTTGTACTATTTCTGTGCCGAAGCTGATGTCACAGAATCACAGAATGGGACTTTCTTTGCTGTCCCATCATTTCCATGATCTAACACTGGGCTGTTCTGTCAACCACTTCAAAATTTCATTGCATCAGGCTACCAGGGCTGACTAGATCTTGTGTCATTACTTATTAAGGGGGTGAGATTAAAAACCAAGAGATAAAATGTAGGAAATATTCTGACTGGTATATAGGTAGTGATCAGAAGGATAAGAAGACTCTTCTATTTTTCTTTCTCCTTTTCTTCCATCCTCTATTTCCCTCTCACTTCCCTTTCCTGGCTTGCAATGTTTAACCACATGATGGTATGGAAAAGATTGATTACCTCCTCTGAATATCCCTTGAATATACCTATCAATTCTCCTTGTGCATAAATTTTAATTTAATTCGTCAGAACGTCATGAAAAAAAATTCTGTGGTTTTATCCATTAAGTCAGCAGTCTGGAGTACTGAACAGGACAGCCAGGAGAGAGAAGAAAAACTGGTCTGATCATCAGTGACTATGAGTGAGGAGATCAGCTTGTGACGAGGGCAGAGTTCATGCAATGAAATTGTTTATCTGCTTACGTAGGAAGTCTTAACCATTCTTACCAGATGGTTATGCCTATACTGGCCCATTATCAAATGCAGCTCTCCTTTTGTCTCTTGACTGAATTACTGAGACTGGAGCAGTTCAAGCAGAGCAGATTGACATATTTTTTAAACACAGAGTTTTAAAGTACCTGTTGAATTTTTAAGTACTTGTTGAATCATTCATGGTAGAGTGAACAAATAAACCACAGTACAAACACGTGGAAGAGAGGACTTATCATCAAGTATTCAGATAATAAACCTTCTGTCTAAATTGTGTAGTTAAAGCATTCACATTCTAATATGTTTGTTTGACTGCTTCATAGAGCTTTTATCTCTACTGTTCAATTTCATGCTGACATACTCTCTCTAAACAGCTTGCTACCAATACCTGATGTTAAGCCAAACCTGTAATGTTGACATTTTGCAAGCTTACTGGAACAATGATGTCCAGCCATGCTCTTCATTTGCATTCAGCATAGGTGTTGCATCAGTGCTGTGGGGTGCTCCCTAGCAGAGGGTGGGTGGCTGTGTTCTTTTAGATCTTCCCACACAAATGAAGACCACACGGTGGAGACTAAGCAAAGTCTTCTTTAGCAGATTTATATTTCCTTGAGTAAATCCTGATTTGTTAAAGATACTCTGGAATTACATATAAAATTTTGCAAGAAGATACAGCTTTTAGAAGCGAGGTGGTGTGATACTGCTCTGTTAGTTTCTCCTGATTGGTGTACTGATGGACAGTCGGCAGAATATGAGCCAGCAGTGTGCCCAGGTGGCCAAGAAGGCCAATGGCATCCTGGCTTGTATCAGGAATGGTGTGCTGAGCAGGACTAGGGAAGTAATCCTGCCCCTGTAGTCGGCATTGATGAGGCCTCATCTCGAGTACTGTGTTCAGTTTTGGGCACCTCAGTACAGAAAGGACACTGAGGTGCTGGAGCAGGTCCAAAGAAGGGCAACAAGGCCTTGTAGAATATGCCCTGTGAGGAGCAACTGAAGGAACGGAGGCAGTTTAGTCTGGGGAAGAGGAGGCTGAGGGGAGACCTCATTGCTCTCTTTCAATATCTGAAAGGTGCTTACAGTGAGAGGGGGGTTGGTCTCTTCTCACTGCTGATAGATGACAGGATGAGGGGAAATGGCCTTAAGTTGCACCAAGGTAAGTTTGGGTTGGATATCAGGAAACACTTCTTTACAGAAAGGGTGGTTAAACACTGGAATAGGCTCCCCAGGGAGGTGGTTGAGTCACCATCCCTGGATGTGTTTAAAAACAGTTTGGATGTGGTGCTCAGGGACATGATTTAGTGGAGGGCTGTTAGTTAGGGTAGTATGGTTGGGTTGTGGTTGGACTCGATGATCTTTAAGGTCTTTTCCAGCCTGAGCAATTCTATGATTCTGGACTTGGCAACATGTTCAGCTTTTCCATCTCCTGTCTGCAAGAACATTCTAATTAGAGTGATTTATTTTAATCCAACTGAAGTGAAGGTACAATATTTTTTAAAATGATAGCTCCTCCCAGCCCTGAGTGCCTGTCTGCGTCTTTCCAAGGGCATTTGAGTTTTTTTGTGCTTTTGAATCTTTGTGGTATGAATTCATTCAAGCAACAGGGCCTTTATTCAGCTCTTCTTGGTGTAATGACTTCAACCCTTTCTCTTACATGGCATCACTCCTAGACAGGGCTTATTGCCATAGATAGTGTTCACCCACATGTTTTATAGAAATTTAAACATCAGCAGAATTTGCCACCTAGCTATTGCAATACTTCTTTTAACTTCCAGATCCTGATCCTTTGAATTTGTTGTGACCAAATGACTGTGTCAAATGTCAGGATCCCGAGTTAAGGACAGTTCACACATTCTCACATAGCCCTCCAAGCTTCAGTGGTACATGCTGCTGGCAGGACACTTCTGCTGGGCATATGAGGAGGTTTTATTTACCTGAATTTGGCTGATTTCAGATGATCACATTCTGCTTACGCTATTCTCACTTTTTTTACTTTTATAATATAAGATGCACACTGAATTAGGAAGTAACTGTAAAGTTTTCATCAGTGTACGTGCTTTAATCTTTGTGTTCAAATACAGTAAGAAGTACACATCAATACACCAAAAAAAAAAAAAAAGAAGCCCCATGTTAGAAGATGCCATACTATGTTTAAAAGAAATCATGGTGAAATGTATTCCTAATGCCTAAAGTTACTTAAAACCTACCTACAGGGTAGTTCTTTTTAATGGATGATACCAGAAAGTGTGATACCACTTTTAATTTCTCTTTTTTGTGTGTTTTGACTGTTTTTAGGAAAAAATGTAAAGAAGCCCCCAAAGTCCTATCTCATTCATGCCGGCCTAGAGCCTCTGACCTTCACTAATATGTTCCCAAGTTGGGAACACAGGGAAGACATTGCAGAGATCACAGAAATGGTAAATACTTTCACAGTGTGCGCTGTTTCCTACTGCTATTAATTGTCTTGTGTTGCCAGTAACGTTGCTGTTTTGTGATGTCAAGCCCCAAAACCCCAAGAGTGAGCCTATTAAAGTGTGGCTTAAGAGTCTGCACAGGAAAAGGATAACAATACAGCCAAATTCTGTCTGGGAGTGTGGTTATCAGAGGCATTCCCAGTTGTTTTTATGTAACTTCTCATACTGTTTTTTGTTAAAAACAGGGCTGGAGTGAAGTGCTGTCTGAATCATCTCATAGAAAAGGTTGTTAGCATTTAGCAGAACAACTGTTTCAACTTAGGGAAACAGGCAGCAACCTTCAGCTCTGGTCAGTCCTCCAAGCAGGAGCTGGGGAGCGACATGCCCCACAGAGAGCTCCAGCATGAACTTCCCCACCTGGGAAGCACCGTCATGGCTGAATTACGCAACTGTTTTAAAAGACTTCAGTGAAGGGGAATCTCGAGGCAAATCACATTTGCTTCCCTATAAGTCTTCTGCAGCAATCCATAGAGGAAACTGCTGGATTTGTGACTAAACACAGAAGTTGACCTTAAGCTGAGATTCTTAAAGTACAGGAATTTCTTCTGCAAAGGGCAGGCATTTTTGTGGCTGTGGAATGGTTGTAGGCAAAGGCGGCAGTGTGCAGACCTACAGGTACAGCTCTGTGCTCTGTGAGCCAGGCAGCACAGGTTGATCCCATGCTATCCTCAGAGTGGCACAAGCAGCTGATGGTTTTGACACTGTGATCCTGAACTTTGTGTTTTCCCTCTCTTCCCACAGGATGCTGACGTTTCTAATCAGATAATCCTTGTAGAAGATGTGCTGGCCAAGCTGTGTAAAACTGTGTATCCCCTAGCTGATCTCTTAGCCAGGCCTTTACCTGAGGGAGTTGATCCTCTGAAGCTTGAAATTTATCTTTCAGATGAGGACTTTGAGGTAAGGAGAGAATGGGTTCACTGGTACTCTCTGTGTATCTGTCCAACCTTGCTGTTAAGGCATTTGACAGTTTTGCTGCGTGCCTTACTAGTGGTGTATCCTCTTGTTTTCAATGCAGGTTGCATTAGAGATGACAAGAGAAGAGTACAATGCGCTGCCATCTTGGAAGCAGGTTAATCTGAAAAAGGCAAAAGGACTTTTTTAAGCTGTATCTATTGCATTGAGCACCAAAGGGATGTCCGTTTTCACTTTCTATGCCCTTTAGCAAAACTGTGCTCCACATTTACAAAATAAATAGAAATAATCTGAAGTTATTAGTGACTACCTATCTGGAGGTGTGTAATATTATAAAAGGCCAAGAGAACTCTTTGGAAATGGAATTCAATTTTGACTTTGAAGGTAATGTTTAAGCTCAGCTCTCCTATGCACTTAAACAGTAGTTTCTTGAGCTACTGCCGTAGCTGTCCTTTGGCTATCTCCAATACTTGCCATTTTTGTTTTTGAAGAAGTTCTCTTTGTAAAGTGTTATTTTGTTAGTTTGTGGATTACAAAGAATTTATATTTATATAAACACATAGAACAAGTATGTATTTAACAATGCAATATATATTCACTTTCAAGACTTTAATGTCAGAACTACAGAACAGTAGCTGGATGGCAGTTGCTTGTACTGAATTAGCTATACCACCAATATGTATCTCTTGTGCATTCTGAAAAGTTTCTCTTTGCAATAGGCAATGAATTGTTCTCAGTGCTGCTTCAGGTGCTAAACTGAACAAAGCGTTTGTATTTATAGCATGGATTTCTTGAGAAACTATGCGAATCAACCTTTATACTTTAATATCCAAAAATGTATAGTGCCTTGTTTTTTGTGTACAGTTTATATACAAAAAAAGATTGGTCTGCATTTTGAAGATGGCTCAGAATGGTCTCCTCTGTTACTTTTATAATAGTAGAAATAAAAACATCTCAGTTTCTAATACTTGTTGTAAACATTAAACATGTCTTTTGTGATATAAGAACTGAAAGTAAAAGCTTCCGAATAAACTCTTAGCAATGCTCTGACTTGTCATTATTTTGTACTGTAAACTGTACAAATTCATTGGAATCTTCCAGAACGTGGTACCTTATCAAAGTATTTTAACCTTACGAATCTGCGGGTGTTGTACAGTTGTCATTGGAGAAGCAGAGAATGTAGAAGAAAAACATTGTATAAGATAAAATTAGGTTGTATGACACTTCCATGCTGCATGTTGGAACCATCACACAATTCCTGTATCCTTCTGGTTGCGGTTTTATACATGAAACCAAAATTATTATACTGATTTTCAACCTCTGAAAACCTTTTCAATCTTTGTGCAATTGGGAGTAAAACTTGAACTGAAAAAGAGCATATGGCATTGTGTCCATTCTTTTCATGAGCACCGGAGTCAAAATCACTTTCATTTGGCTACTTAGGATACTGAATAGAGTCACTGGTGGAAAAGTCACTGTAGTTTGAGATGTTTTACAAGCACCTGGCATTTCCATAACAGAAGTCTTGAAATACACAAATAGTGTTCAGCTGCTGTGAGATATTACAGGTGAATTTTCAGAACTGGTTGGATTTTTTTTATGAAGGTTTCTGTCAAGAACAGAAAAGCACTAACCTAATAAAATGAGAGCAGTGATATTCAGAGCCAGGGTCCTTCCCACATAGCATTTACATGTCTGCCAGATCCTCAGAAGTCCTCAGCTATGTCTTCTGGATGGGATGCACGCTTAGCTTGAACATGCAGGGCTTTATAGCAACAAGATCATTGTTCAAGCTTTGTTTCCAAAGTCACTGCTGTATTCACGGTATTATCTAAGTATTTTTGTACTTACACATTTTCCTCTTTCACCTTCTCTGATGATAAAATCAAGCAGGAATCAAGTTTTGTTTATTCATGTTCAGTCTATGCTGTGGGGCTGGCAGGTTCCTCTGTTTTGATTTTCTCTAACAGCTGATTTGCATAGCATGATTGACCTTGTTCTTCTCTCTGTCAGGGAGGGTAGCATCATTTGCTTTTGTTTTTTGAAAACACTATCAGCCCTCCAAGTGCTGCTGAAGGGCAACAGCCATCTTTGAAGCTTTTAGAAACTCAGCTAAAAGAGGAGGCAAGCAGAAACAGAGACTACAGGCAGAGAAATGTAATTCAGTGGTGCCAGCTTTTGGAGTTCCCACAGCGCTTACACGATTTGGTCCCTTACGGCCCACTTTCTGGAACTGGGACAGAACCCAACTTCCTTAAGTGCTTTGTTCCTAACTTCATATAGGAAAGCTTCAAAAGCAACTCAAAGGTGTGGAAAGAATGAAAATGTTTGTATTGTCCTTAATATTCCGGTTATTTATCAACATGCTTTCCTGAAATGCAAAGCTGACAATGGAAAGTAAGTCAGTGTGAGGCCTCGGACAGAACGGTGGGGTTACACTTTAACTTTTTGCTAGCATTCCTCTCCACCACAGGGATGCTATTTATGGCTAGAAATTGGAAAGGGCCATTAACATCTTCTTGAATTGTTTTTACAGCCCTGCATAGGAAATAGAGCCGAAATAGGGTTAGTTTGAGTGTGGGGGGAGGGAGTCTGTTTGTTTGCTTGTTTGCTTAATGCTGTTCGCTCATTTCAAAGAAGCTCCCAAAAACACAATGTCTAGAGTGAGTTGAAAGGCCAAGTACCTGGGACTCTGTGTTTGGAAAAAGGCAGTACCTTGAACACGACCTCCTGCATTTTCCATTGGTCTGGCTCACAGCTTCCAGGCCTTGAGCCAGGATTCAGAGTCTTATCTCCTACGGTTTAAAACTCCTCAGTCCTGACACTTAAAAATATTTTCTTTGATTACACAAACATTCCTGCACATGTAAGGGTTTGTTAGCAGTGAAATGGGCTGGACATTTGACATATTAGTATGAAAAAACAGCAAATAAAATGGGAAAAATTGCAGCCCATAGTACTCAGCCAGAAGAGATGGGGAAAAAAACTACCAATCTTTACCATCTGAGGGATCTGTGGTTGATCCTCTGAGTCCAAGATGCCGCCATGGTTAAATGAATGTTTTTAACCTTCCCTTTGAGATCAAATATGGAGATAAAGGAGGTTGGAGTACAGTGCTTCAATGACAGGTTGGTTTTCCCTCCTCTGGTCCCATATTTACATGCCCTGTTATGTTGATGTTGGTTTTGAGTTCATAGAATCATAGAATATCCCAAGTTGGAAGGGACCCATGGGGATCATTGAGTCCAGCTCCTGGCTCTATACAGCACCACCCAAAATCCAAACCCAGTGTCTGAGAGCACTGTCCAGACATCTCTTGAACTCCAGCACTCGGGGCCATGCCCACCACCCTCTGGTGAGGAACTTTTCCTTGACTCCTACCTGACCCTTCCCTCAAGCAGCTCTGTGCCATTCATTTTGTGCAGTCTGTTGGTGTGATACTTCTGGGAGTGTGCAGCCAAGTTGCAGCATTCCCTCAGTCTGGAGCTGGCAGCCCTGCCTGTGGGAGGACAGCCCTCCTCCATGCTCCTCTGCAAACGGGAGAGCCTTGTGCACTGTGTGCGCATCGTCACCCTTCCTGCCACTGGGTGGCTTTGCCTTGGGCTATCAGTGCAGCCATGCAGGCATACAACAGGCTGCCTAGAGAAGCTGTGGATGCCCCATCCCTGGAGGTGCTCAAAGACAGGTAGGAAGGACTCAGGGGAGCCTTATCTGCTGGGTGGCAGCCCTGCTTACAGCAAGGGTGGAACTGGATGGGCTTTAATGTCCCTTCTAAGCCAAACCATTCTATGACCTACATCTTCACACCCCTCCACCCCAAATCTTGTGCAGCCCAAGGGGTGAAGATGGCCCTGTCCTGTTTCTAAAGCCACAATTCCCATGAAGCACAGCCATACAACCAGAGGTTTGTGTGCAGTCCTGCCTCACAGACCAGTTGCTCCCAACAGGACCCTGGATTGCAGCTGATGTAAAGCTTTCTAACTCGTTCCTGCTCTGTGCCACCTGTTAGTCTGCAGTAGGAACCCATTTCCACAGCAAGGACCAGGCTGGGGATGAATTTCTTACATCCCATTGCTAAAATACACAATATTTATGCAGCAAGAACAGATCTGCTTTCTTTTCTCTCCTCACAGTTAGCAAGGAAGGGGACCTGAGGGCTACCCAGCCTGGCTGCCCACACCAGGGCTGCAAACATCACCTGAACAACCCCACGCTTCTGTCTCTCCTCTTCCAGGATCCATCTTTGGGACCAACCTCTGGGTCCATGAGCCAAGGACGAGTCCTAGACAAACGCATTGCTGGGACAGCAAGGAGAAAGAGGAGGAAGCAGCCTGCAACATCCCCACTGCCCACCCCACTCACTGATACCCAGAGGATTAACTCAGAGCCAAAGCTGTTCAGCTCCGTTTCGCACTCACTGAGCGGTTGTGTTCACTCAGCCCCGCAGCCCCCGCTCCCAGGCTGTGCTAATGAGCATATTACTTTCCAGTGGCAATCACTGAGCCACTTGTGCTGCGATAGCAGCACTCATATCTAATCCCTTTAATTTCGATATTTACTCTGCAAACTGGTGGCTGTTTACTCATGTAGTCATTAATTGCCTTTATGTGGGCAATGAGAGCGCAGCAGCCTTGCTGGGATGGCTGCCCCAGAGGTGGCAGTGCTGCAAAGGACGGCTCCCACTCTGTGTGCTGTGCTTAATGCTGCTGTGGAAGTGGTAACACTGAATTCCAAGTGCCTCCACAAGAGTCTACACAAGTTCTAATGCTGTTTCTAGTCCAATCGGTACCTCGGTTTCATGGAAGCCTTATCATTTGGACACACAGTTTTGGTGGTTCTTTTCCATTCCGGTACCTCAGCACAGAGCACCGCGGTGCTGTTTCCCGACCCCGAGCTCTCCAGCTCACAAAGGACTGAGATGCTGTGGGAGCAAAGCTGTGCTACACCGCAGGAACAAAACCTGGGCCATTCAGCACATTCGCCAAAGGAAAACTAACAGCGACAGCCTCAGGCTTTGACCTTATCCAGAAGCCGCTGGTTTACACAATTTCCAGCAAGCCAGACTTAACTTTTGCAATGATTTTGGTTTTGGTAGAGCTCTGCCAGCCCGCGGTGCCCGGGCGGGCTCACAGGAGTGCCGTGCAGCAGCGGGGACGGACCGCGGGTGTGAGGCACAGACGGGCCGGCCGACGTTCCACCAGAACTGCACCGAAACTGCACAGCTCGGGAGCAAACTTCGGGCAGCCGCAATCCGAACCACAGAAGTACGAACACGGCCAGCCCGTGCCCCAGGGCAGGCCTAAAGCACACGACGAGCTGCCGTTAAAGGCCGGGACCCTGAGCCCGAGGCGCGGAGGAGGCACGGAAGCCCGAGGGCCGCTGCCGTGGAGCCCCGCCGCCGGCAGATGGCACCTCCGCCCCGCCCACCCCCGGCCGGCGGCGGGAGGACGGCTGTGGGGCCCGGCGCCACACGCGGCGGGCGGCCCTGTGGAGCCGGGGCCTGGGGGTGGGCGAGCCGCGCTCGCAGCCGTTATTTGTAAGCGCTTGAGGTGCCGAGTGAAGTGCTTCCTACTCTGCAGTGGGAAACCTGTCGGAAAGGACTAAGTGAAGCAACAAGCAGCAGTGTTTTGCCCCGCTGCTCTGGTGGTGGTGTGTGTTTTCATTACGTTCCACAACATCTGCAACTTCTGAGATAGCTTTTAGTACCCAGGAGGGGACAGGAGGTCTGTGACATCAGGGGAGAAGGGAATGTCAGCGCCTCCAGTGCTGTGTTCAGTTTGGGGCCCCTCACCACAAGAAAGGCATCGAGGCCCTGGAGTGTGTCCAGAGAAGGGCAACGAAGCTGTGAGGGGTCTGGAGCACAAGGCTTATGGGGAGCAGCTGAGGGAGCTGGGATTGTTCAGTTTAAGGTCTTTTCCAGCCTTAATGGCTGTGTGATGTGTCTAGGACATGAGAACTAGGAGAATGAAAGCAGAATGAGAGCCCCCAGGTCAAGCAATGCTGGCCATGCCCAGCCTGCCATGCCCAGCCCCCTCTGTCAGAACATCAGCCCCTCAGGTCAGGGGCACATCGGGGCAGTTCCTGTGCCCCAGAGCTCTTCCTATGGAGGCAGTGAGGCACAGCACAGGAGTCCCAGAAACCTGGAAGCTGAAAGTGGGTTTGTGTAAGGGAGGGCAGAGGTGTGGCACATCAGAGGCAGTGGGAATGGGCAAGGAGGATGGGATGTGTGTGTCTGAGGTGGGAGCACTGGGAATGGGTGATTATTGGCAGTTTGCTCTGTCCTGAGACATAGATCCAGGTGGGCGGCCAAAACCAGGCTGGGACTTTGTTGTCTCTCACTTGCTATGCCTTTTTATAGGGTTTATTACTGTGTAAGTAGATGTAGGAGGGAGGTGGGCCTTGCACATTTAACCTGAAGCCAGCAGTGGCTATAAGCTGCATACTCTTACCACCAGCAGCCCAGAGCTGTCCCTGCACAGCGGGCTGGTAACAATGTGAGATGTGGCCCGGTGCTACATAGACATGGCAGCGTGGCCATGACAGCAAGACTGATGCTGTTGCTGCCACCTGAGCTAATAAGCCCCAGGTTGTTAGCTTGGGCAGTGCGCTGCACTGACATCAGGGGCTTGTGCTGGCTCCCAGCCCACCAGCGTGGATGCCTCTGGGCTGTTTCCCCTGATCCTGGTGTTGGGTAAGCACAGGCTCAAGGACCAGGGTAACTACATTCAGACTGCCTTCCTCGCTTTCTGTAGCACTTCAGAAAGATTAAATAGTTCCTCAGCTTTTGCTCTTGCCTACAGAGGAGGAGGTGACCAGGAAGGAGTAAGCTAAGGGAGAGCATGGGACCAGCTATAAGCAGCTTTTCACTGCCTACCCACTCCTACTTTTGTCTGTTTTCAGCCTTCAGATTTGCAGAGATACTTTGCATGTGAGTCCACCTCATGACTCCGTACTGGGGCTGGGAAGAGGCATTGGATTGGACCTGCAGCCAGCAGAGCTCCACTCATTGCCACTGCTTGATTCTAGGATTTTGAATTATCTCATCCAAAAGGAAGTAGGACAATCAGGTGAATTGTAGCCAAATGATTTTTCCCTCTCATCACTGACTGTAAAGCTCGGTGTATATGACACTTCTATGGAGGTGTGAGTGAAGAGAGAGAAATCCCACTGCTGAAGTCTACAGGTTCTGAAGTTTTCTCAGGGCTTTGCAAGGTCTGCCTCAAAGCCCTGCCATTGCACCAGGGCTCCTCACCTCTACCTAAAGCTGTACAGGAGCTCAGCATCCTCCTTCTCTCCTGGAAGGACTCAGGATGCTCCACTAATGAGTTCTGCACAAAGCACACCAGCCCCAGCTCCTCTCATGATGAAGCAGAGCTGGTGGAGACAGCACTAATGTGCCTTTACCCAGTAACACTGCGGTGTCTAGTGCAGAGCTTTTGCTTTCCAGGTTATCTTCCTGACCATCTGATGATGGCCATCTGATGACCATTGTACCCCACATGCTGGGGGAGCAGGAGGGGGAGAGCTGATGGACCAGGTTAATGCATGGGGAGCTCAAGTGCGTTATTCAGGCCCCAGGGCTGGGCTCACACCACACTCCATGGAGCTGGCCCTGCCTGCCAGACAGCTGGGTGCTGGGAACCTTCCCCAGATTAGGTCAGACTTAGTTTCCGAGATCATTTGCAGTCTAGTGAAATGTAAGCCATTTCCTGCTAAAGAGATGGCTGTCTAAAGGCTCAAGGCAGGGAAATTAAGAACGTGCACTGCGTGTCGGCAGACACGATGCCTCAGTTGTTGAGTGGGAAAAAGCCCCGGGGAAGTGAGAGCTGCAATGATGAAAGGCCGTGAGCAGCTGCTGAAAACGTTCGTGAACCAGGAGTAACTCTACATAAAGAACTAAAAATCAAAGCCCGTTTTGATTAAATGGATTCGGGAAGGCCAGTCACCTCCTGGAGAGCAGGAGGCGTGAGATGATCCAGACTGTTTCTGAAGAGGGAAAATGTACAACAGCTTGCTGGCCAAAGCACTGCGCTCCCGCTCCCGGGGCAGGCCGCAGGCTCCCAGGGCCGACCTTCACCTCCCTTCGGTCACAGTGCTCTTTGGCAGTACCGATGTCCTTCTGCCTGCTCTGTGGCCCCCAGACCAGAACACACACCCATGCACAAGCAGTGTGTGATCGTGGGTGTGTGCAAGCAGTTCCAAAACTGTTGAAATTTGGTCACCTTCACAAAAGTAATCTCAAGGGTGGTGAACGTTTCTGCTCTCAGTTAAATCCCGCCCAAAGCTCCTATTCTTTAGGTAGTGGGATAGCCAACAACACTGGTGGGAACTACGAGTACTCAACATCTGAAAATCAGAGAACATTCACTTTTGTGACTGACCTGAAAGAACTGCTTGGAGACAATGCCTGGTCCTCTCCCCTTAAGGATCAGTGCAGCTCGCGGGGAGCCTGGAACCTTCATCCTGCGCACCACGCAGGTCAGTGGGTGACAGCTCCTGCCTGGGTGATGGAGGGCTGCAAGGGGAAGGGATGTTTGTTAACATGCAGTGTGTCAGTGTGCCAGGAGAGGTGGGGTACTGGGTGAGCTCTTTGCGAAATGGCTGTCAGAGTTCCTGGGTGTGCACCCGGGCTCCTCTCGCCTTTCTCTCTAGTTTGGCCCAAATGCGCTAAAGCAAAGGAAAGGAGATGTAGCCATACAGGGAGAAGCTGGAGAGACTGGAAAATACAAGCAGGAGATAACAAAATAGGACTGTGCCTGGGAAAGCTGAAGTTAATACATTTGGGGAAAATAATCCAAACCACTGCTAGCCAATAGGACAGGGAAACCTGGAAAGCAGACTGCCAGCTGCAGGCGCATTGGTTAGCATCCCTGCTGCAGTGCAGAAGGCAAGGTGCTGTGACTTGGGGCTGCATGCAGAGGTGTCACATCACAGGTGGGGATGTGCATAGGGCTGTGCCAGAGCTGCATCTGTGCTGATGTGGGCATTTCTATGCACCTCTGGCCCAGGGTGATGCAGGTGGAGTGCGGATTGTTCAGAGAATGCCACCACAAACCAGGGGTGGGAGGGAACGGCTCGGTGAGAGAAGGCCAAAATAGTTCTGCACAAACAATGTGTCCAAATGATGAGTAAGGGAAGAGGATATGATAGCCCTCCACAAGTATTTGGAAGCTCAGAACACCAAGGGTGGCTCATTTATGATAAGATTAGATGTAATTGAGTGAATTTATGGGCAGGAAAAATGTGTTTCATGTGAGAACACAGTAGTCCAAATGGTACCAGAAGATACTAGAGTTTCCCAAAGTAGTGTGGAAATCCCCTTGGCATATACAGAACTGTTCCGGGTGTAGAAAGAATGTTCATCATTACCTGGAACTCTCCCTGCAGTTGGCTTGTACTGTGAAGGAGGGTTTTGCTGGGTACAGCCAGGAGGACATGGCAAGGGGCAGCTGGCTACAATCTGCTATCACCTGCACCACTGGCAGTGTCTTAACAGTGGCAAGGAGGTTTCATCCTACTGCATTCTTCCTGGAAATGAAACTCAAATTGGGGTGATAGCAGCAAAATATTTCTCCTGTCCCATGGCAGTTGATCACCCTCTGGGAAATGAGCAGTTTTAGAGAGATGGGATGCACATATGCTGCTCTGTTGAGAGGAGCATCCTACAGAGCTGTCAGCCCACCTTGAGCTGTACTGTCAATGTAAGATACCCTCACACTGGCAGATGAGCTATGGCCAACCAGGTAGGGAAGGGACTGGAAGGGGAAGGGAGGGGAGGTTTGCTTCACCTTACCGATGACAAGCTGGCTCATGAGAGGACATAGAGCCCTTCACCTCCCACTTGAATTGGTGCAGGCAGGGTGAAGCCCCATCTTCTACATTCCAACACCTATCTTGGATGCGCTGAGTCACCCTTTGGGAGTCACTTGTGGTTCCATGACCATACAGACAACTCAGGTACTCCATTTCAGGTGCTCTGAGTTGTACTGCAGTGTGACCATCTAACACATGTAGTGCAAACATTCCCTGTAATGTTTATTTATTTTCCAAAGGGAGCCCGTGGCCAGGCACTGCATGATTTAAGTACAGCAAATATTTTTGTTAGAAAAAAAATGGTGAGACAATTAAACAAATCTAGAAATCAGTTTTCCAATGTATAGAGAGTATCTGTCAGTCTGTTACGGCGTGGCCAAGCTGTAATTCCTGGGACTGCAGCTCCCACAGCCACCAGGGAAGGGTCCCCCCTGTTCCACCACTTGCTTTTCCTCATGGCATACTGAGCAAGGCACAGTGTTTCAGCTCATGTTTTATTCAGTCCCTTTGTAAGTTGTGGCTTTTAAAGGCATTTCAAGGGAAAGATTCAAGACTTGGATCCAATCCTATCACCTGCTGATGTCTCTCTCAACTGCAGATGGTATAAAAGAGGCAAAAAAAGATGTTATTTTCCCCCTCTCTCTTTTCCTCTCCCGTTCCCTGAAATCCGTAATCTACAGAGGCCGGGATATTCAGTGCTGCAAATCCTGCACTTTGGCTCATTAAAATGTCAGACTCACCACTGCAGACTCAGTGCACTTGTTCCTACTGACATCAATGGTCAGTGGGAGCTGGGGAAGTAGAAAAAATCCCATAACATCCTTTATGGTGTGATTAGAGATCAGAGGAGCTTTAAATTACATTAAAATCTGCTCATGTCATTAAGCAGAGCTTTCAGGCTGCCCTGTCCAACATACACACGCAAACAGTTCAGTAAGTTTTCCCTTCTTGTGTGACGCAGGAAATAGACGTGTGTTTGACACACCCCTGCACGGTGACACTGGGTTTCAAAGCTGATCTGCAGTGCATGGACAAAACAGATTTTTCTGCTGTGTCTCCAGCCTCTCTAGTGCAGCACCACACAAACCACTTAATAAATACAGGGTAAAATGAGAAATAAATCATTCTGAGGGAAGCTGGAGGTGCTCTGAGAGCTGAGCACAGTGCTGTCACTGTGCTTCTCACAGAATCATAGAATGGTTTGGGTTGGAAGAGACCCTTAAGATCACCTAGTTCCAACCCCCTGCTATAGGCAGGGACACCTCCCTCTAGACCAGGTTGGTCACAGCCCCATCCAGCCTGGCCTTGAATGCTTCCAGGGAGGTGGCATTCACAACCTCACTGAGCAACCTATTCCAGTGAAGAGTTTCTTTCTGATATCTAGTCTAAATCTACCCTCTTCCAGTTTAAAACCCCTTGTCCTGTCACTACAGACCCTAATAAAAAGTCCCTCCCCAGGGACAAAAACCCTTCCCTCATTTATTTTCAGCCTGCTCACCACACCATTCCTGATACAAGCCAGGATGCCATTGGCCTTCTTGGCCACCTGGGCACACTGCTGGCTCATGTTCAGCCAACTGTCCATGAGTACACCAAGGTCCCTTTCCATCAGGCAGCTTTCCAGCCACCCCTCCCCAAGCCTGTACAGTTGCCTGGGGTTGTTGTGACCAAAATGCAGGACCCAACACTTGGCCCTATTGAAACTCATACAGTTAACTTTGTCTATAACCAGTCTATCCAGGTCCCTCTATACTGCCTTTCTCCCCTCAGGCAAATCAACACTCCCTCCCAACTTGTTGTCATCTGCAGACTTACTGAGGGTGCACTCAATCCCCTCATCAAGATCACTGATACAGATGTTGAATAGGAGCAGCCCCAGTACTGAGCAGGTGGCACACTCTACAAGGTTCCTCTTTTACCCTCCCCACTATTTGTTATGGTCTTCCGTGCTGAATCACTGTATTGCCAAGACCTCAGCTTGACATTTGGTTCACAAATCAGTGCCAACGATGATGCCCAGAGGTGGTCCCACAGTACTCCTGTTTCATGCCAGCTGCAAGTCAATGCTACAGCATTTCTTACTAAATAAGAACTAAGGAAATTACACTCATCACGAAGCTGTGTCTGTCTCTAGCAGCACTGCTTTCAGCCAGGGTAAGGAATTCTGCCATTAGGCCTTCTCACCCTACACACCGGATCATTCCTTTCAGAAAGATCATTATAATGGTGGGTGAGATTTCTTCCGATCATCTGCCTCAAAGCCGTGGCTGTCTCTGAGCTAATGGCTGACCCATCCCATGCACCCTCTCTCCCCACGTCGGCTTCATGGCAACCTGCTGCCCTCACAGGTGCATGGGGGAAGCTCAGGCTGGTACCCAGGAATGCCCGTCGTGCCTTCCCCCTCCAGACTGTAGGCACATCCCACTGCGACTTTGCAGTGGTTTGGCCTAAGCTGACATGACATCTGCCGTATTTCCTCTTGCACGTGAAAAATGGCAAACACACCAGTAATGCCAATATTACTTTATATTTTTTAATTTGAACTTCACACCCAATTTTTACTTAAAATATGCATTTTGAGATGTATCGTCCGTCGTAGCCCAGCTTTCCTCATTGACCACGACTGCAGTTTTGGGAAGAGTGATGTGATACTGCGTTTCCCAGGCAGTGCCCTCTGCTGCCGAGCGCTGACTCATTGGTCCCAGTGTGCCACTGTACCACCTGCACCTGCAGTAATGCCACACGCAGCCCAAACACCCACATCTGCTCATGAGGTTTGCAGCTTAAGTGATTTCTCAGATACGCAAAGCAACGCTCTCTACCTGGAATCTTGCTTGGAAAATGTTTGACATTTCTATAGCAGGCATTTGCTCACTTAGGAAAAAATTATCCGGAGAAAATAAGGGCTTTGCTGCCCAGCCAGCTCCTACGCAGCCTGCGAGCAAGTCCTGCTCTTGTCTCCATTCTGTGAGCCATGGGTTCCTGCTGGAGGGACTCCTCAGCTGCCCACAGACTGCTTGCTCCCCCAGGAGCTCTGCTTCAGAGCTCATAATCTGGCATGGTCTGTGGGCTTTTTTCATGACAGCTCGCTAGCTGAGGAACAGCAAAGCTGTTTTTTTCATTATTTAACTGTGGATGCTTATAATTTCTCAGTAACGTAACAGCTCCTGTAAGAGGATTTCAATTTTCACTTGAATATGAAAATCCCCGGCAGACGGTCCATACTTCTCACGCGTTAAGCAGGCCTTTAGAAGCCCAGCTCTGTTCTAAAGTATCTCATTTCTTTTTCTTTTTTCTCTTTTTGTAATACATTTGTGTACACACAGTGGAGTTGGGCCGTATCATCACAGAAAGACTTGGTTACAATCAAATCCAGATTAATGAACATCGACATGAAGGTGCAATCTCCCGTGGCTGATTACCAGCGCCGGTATTGCTGCTGGTGGCAGTGTTAGTGGCTTGGGGTCCTGCTGTATGCTAACCGGTATGTGAAAGGGTGTGCACAGGATTGGGATGAAGGCTCTGGTGCTGGCAGCAGAGGTACTTAGCTTGGGAAAGAGAAGCCTGGGGGGGAAAGCACACACATGGCACTGGTCACAGCTGGGACACCGGGTGGTGACACCCTGCGTTGTGTGAAGAGGGTGAGCCTGGCAGCTACAGAGTGCATCCTGCATGGGGAAAGGGGAACAAGAGGCCTTGCAGATAACTGCCAAGCACTCAGGTGAGGACAGGAGGGCAGAGCTGGTGTTTGTAGTGGTGTCTTTTCCTTCTCAGAGCACAGAAATGCTGGAAGCAGCCTAGGAGGCGAGGGGTTGTTAGGGGGCTAAAGATAGCTGGCTGCTTCTCTCCCAGCTAACAACATAATGTGTACAGAGAGGCATCCCCCTCTGGCATGTGTGTTGTAGTCATACACATACATATCTGCACCAAGAGAGAAGGAAGGCAGCGCTATGGCTGTCCATAGCCATGTACTGACCAGGGCTATCTGAGCCCTGGCTCTACCTTCAGCCCGAATGTAGCCCCAGGCAGCAGGAGCTGATGGCACAAACATGTATTTCTTCCTTGTAAACCCGCAGAATGGGGAATTTGGCTGCTGTTACCTGGGATATAATTAATCCACCCTATCTTACGCTTTTAATTACATCTCCACTCAAGCATCCAAGTCTTTCACAACCCCAACACTTCTAAGGTGAAGAAAAATTAAAGCAAGTGGTGCTACAGGGAGAGGGAATGCAGCATGGAGACTGAGTAAACAGGGCAAATGAGAGAAAACTTGCATAATGGCTGAGAACAGAGCCCAGATGTACCAAGGGCTCGTGCTTTAAATACAACACTAGGATCCTTCTCACTCATGATGCCGGTATAATGGCATTTCCTCTCCTGGAATGGTGTGTTTGGCTCTGGCCAGCACCTCTCTCTCTCTGGAAAGTCAGGGGGAGAGAATGAGAAGGAAAAAAGGCTGGAGTGCAGTCCAAACAAATCTTGTTGGGCAGAGTATCTCTGTACAAGGCAAGGGGCATTCGTGGGGCTGCAAGGTGCCTACAAGGGGCTGGGCTCAGGGGATGGGATCAGCTCACGCTCCGCTCGGCTGCCCTGCAATGACACCTTAGTATCGCTGGGCTTCTCTGCCAAGTGAAAGTGTTGCAGGGTGCAAGGCGAACGTGTGTCAGAGGTGGGTGTCCTACATGTGTGCCCTGGGGAGGGACTGAGGTGCTGCCACGAGAGGGAAGCGTGCATGAGGACAAATGTGGCGCAACAGATGTGGCACAGTGGATGCAGCATGACGGGCATGGCATGATGAACGTGGCACAGTGGATGTCGCATAATGGACGCGGTGTGACAGAGGTGCCACTTGCCCCCCCCTCGGCACTGCGCACAGCAGTCCTGGCAGAGGCATCCCTTAGTCAAGAAAACCAAAGCTCAGCTTCATGAACTCCAAAGGCCCTGATACATGGTGGTGATAGAAATGCAAAGTGTTCTTTTTTCAAGACATTATTGTTCCAGCATGATCTGTCTCAAGTAACCCATGCACTTCACTGTGCAATCATAAAACAACGTTTACACAAAGGAAAGTCTTGAAAAATAGACAAGAAAATAGGTTAATGGGACCAAAGCAGCCTTTTTAGTTTCTCAGCAAAACACTTCCCAGATGGGTTATAAAAAAAAATCTTTATCAGAGCTTTTGACTCAGTGTAATTACATAATGAATCTCTTCCAGTTTACACTTGCAACCTACGGAAAACAGCAACTTATTTAACAAAAAATCTTGGTTTACAGAAAGCCACATGGCTCACTGTCAGAGATACAGGCCTCAGTGGAGATGTGCTGTGGATGTTAACAAGGCCAAGCTCTGTAGAACCACACAGCCAGCACCCCAAGGGGCTGCAGACCCTTCTGCAGTGCTTTCTGAGTTGCTGCTGTGCTTTCAGTGTTGTCACCCACTCAGGCCTGTGCCTGTCCTGCCAGCCTGCCAAGTTGCTGTACTGTGGCAGAGACAGAAAGAAAGTTCTCCACGAAATCCATACTCGAAGGAGTGTCTCATCTGGGTGTTCCTCCCTAACACAGATGGGGGAGTGCAATCGCCTGATTTCCAGGCTTTTTTCTAGAGAGCCCTTTAGTGTTCCTGTGGTAAGAAGCAGCTCAGGGCTGTGGGCATCTGCTTCCGTGCTTGGAGATGGGGGAAACCAGCAGAGCCCACAGCATCAAAGCCCAGGGATGCTTCAGCCCTTTCATCCCACACACCACCTATCCCAAAGGCATCCTCTCCTCAGCCACGTCTCCTTTACCACCTCTGGAGGCCGAGCTGACCCTGCCATCCTTTGGCTTGTACCTTTGTCTCCACAAAGTCCTGTTTTCCCTCCAGGCATACACAGCAGATTGAGCAATTGATTGTCCTTAAAGCTGGGGTTCCTCTGTGAGAAAGCATCTTTTCCCACATCTGCAGGTCTTGCAATCACTTTGAAATCTGAGATACACTTATGGTTGGCACCGTTGCCTTCTGCACATGTTAGCATTAGTGACTGTGGGATTTGCATGCAACTTGAGATGGAGTTGCTTTGGTGACCACGTTCATGACCTGCTTGAACCCTGTCACTGAGGGTCCTTTGGCAGCCTCCAGCCCCCACTCTTAATCTGCACAGCTCTCTCCTCTCATGCTCGATAGGAACTTCCTGTAGACATTTGCCAGTTTCTCTAAAAATCTCTTCTTCTATGATGGCTACAAAAAGCTTTCTAAAGACCACTGTTTGGTATTTATGAGGCTGATTGTGTCCCCACAGTCCCTTGGCCCCGGACCTGTACTGTATGCTGCCTGTGCAGGACCAGTGTCATGTCTGTCCTCTGCACTGCACCTGGAGGGGATGGTCCAGTATGAGACATACTGTGCAAGACTGCAATTAAAGAAGCGAGCAAGTGCTCAGAGCAACGCTGGGGAAGGTACTTACTGGAGCACTGGTAGGAGAAATCAAGAAATTCCTCTAAAATGCAAGTTATTCCAAATATCTTCCTTCATTCAGACCAGGCTATCAGGACCAGTGCTGATCGGTCTGACTGCCTGTACCCCCATCACAACCTGCTTCTTCAATTGACTCCTCAGCCTCTGACACTCTTCACTTTGAGAGCCTGCAGACATAAATCAATTGGAAATAAAAGTTAATTTGCAACATCAAAAACAGTCACATTTGGAAACAGCCTAATTTCCTGACACTCAAAAGCACATCACATTATAATTTATCAACCATCACATTTTTAATGATGTCAGACATTTGTCATAAAATCACCGTTAGATTGGTATCTAATGGCTTCTAATAAATGTCAAAATGAACTTGCAGATGCCTATTTGAAATATATTAGGAGCCATTAAACAGCAATTAAAAGGAAGTTTCACAAATAACATTTTATATTTGGTATGTCACAGAGCCACATGAAGAAGGGACAGTGACATTTTGAGGAACCTTTAAAGCACTCCCTCGTTTCACACACTTCTGTATGCAGTGCATACTTCCCCGCAGAGCAATTCCCATCCAGAGCCCTTCCTGCAGGACAAGCAGGGCTATGGGTGGAAAGTGGCTGAGAAACAATCATAGAGGCATCATAAAATGGCTTGGGCTGGAAGGGACATGAAAGATCATCTAGTTCCAACCTCCTGCTGCAGGCAGGGCTGCTACCCAGCAGCTCAGGCTGCCCAGGGCCCCATCCAACCTGGCCTTGAGCAATCCCACAGATGGGGCACCCACAGCTTCTCAAGCTGGGCAGAGGGGCAGCGTGAGGCCACCATGCACTATGCCCTGAAGCATGTACTACTCACTACTGACCCAGAGAAAAGAGCTCACACCACTGTGCCACCCTCCCTGCTGCCCTTTCAGTTTTTGCTGAGCTTCTCCAGTCCACGTCTGAGCAAACCTCAGCTCATGTTGATGGCACAGTGTGGAATGGTCATGTCCCGGGCTCTCCTGGCAGGGCACTGTAGACTCCTTTACCTTCTGGCCCAAACCCCTGCAGAAGCAATGCTGTGCTGAGAGCCACCGAGGGCCAGTGCTCCATGCTGCTGCTCTGGAGCTGTTGCTTGAAAGGTGCCATTTATCTACATGCTAAGTATGTGTGCAGACATGTATATGTTTTACATAAAATATATGCCCAGGTATGATGACCTTGGTTTCTCTCGCAGCACAAAGCCTACTTTGAGTTCCTGTACCTTGTAAATGTCTGACATTTAACCTTTAGGCACCAACAAGAATCCCCTGATATTCACATGCCTGTATCAGTCCAGTCACCGCTCAGGCACAGTTAAAAGGAAGGACTTTTAGTCCCACCGTGCTCCATTCTCAAGTGAAGTTCCCTCTCTTTTCACACCAGTCCCCAGAGAGGAGAAGGGAGGTGTGTGGCTGGGCCTGGGCTCCTCCTGCTGGGGCTCAGGGAGTTGCAGATGGATGGGACAGGACATTCGGGGGGGGTGGGGGGCAAGCAGCAGGTTAGTGCATTACAGGGAGGTGTGAGCAGCCAGCCACAGCCCTTGTGTCAGTGCACAGCTATGTTGCTATGTTCCACCTTCTATCCTGTTTGTTTCTGGCGGTACTATGGCTACTTTCCTCTCCCATTTACACAGCTGAGAACTCATCCCGACTCAGAAGAGTGAGAAACACCCCTGCTGCCTCCACCCACCCCATCACCTGCTCCTTGGAGGACCCATTTTACAGCAGTACAAGAGGGTGTGTATTTGCATATTAAATGGATGGAGAAAATATGTAGCATATGTTGCAAACAGAACTAGTGTCTAAACACACATGTAAACCTGGGCTAACGGGTCCTGCCAAAATATTGTAACCATCTGTTTTTACTTAGCCGTTTTTGAACAAATTATGTTTATTATGTTAATTTATTTTACTGTCAACAACACCAAATGACAGAGTTGCCGCTAAACAACATCATTATATATCACATTCTGGCATAATACCAGCAGGTTTTTTTAATGTGACAGGAATAAATGCATATTAAAATGTCAATTTGTTTAAAACCTAGTTCAGGCTGGTAAATACATCTGCAAAACCCAGCGTGTTCCAACATACACTGTCTGCACAAAGACTCCTTAAAGACAGGGCACTTTGGTGAGGAGAAGGATGTGAGGTGCAGGGGTCCTGCCTAGGGGTGGGGAGAAGGGGGGCTGCTAAGTTCCTGCTGTGCCACATTGAGGAGCTGTGATAAGCTTCTTGCACAGCTGCCTTAGTTTGCAGCATCCCAGAGTGCTCCCTCTGGCAAAACAAGACAAAACAACTGAGACCAAGCATGGAGGAAGCAATCTTCATTCCAGGACCACGTCCCGTTCCCCAGCACGCCCTGTGTGTGTCCGGCTGGGAGACCCCAGGAGTGAGGGACAGTGAGGGCTGCTTTGGGGACTCAGCACCCTCTCACTACATCGCATGGTGTCTTCCTGCTTCTGATGGCCACATCTGCAGTCCTTCGTGCAGGGGAAAGACTCTGCTCCTCCCAGCAACCAGATCGAGGAGGTGGCTGGAAAACCCCAGCCCACTTCAGTTCCTCTACTGGAAGGAACAGAGTTTCTTCACACAGCTGGAGGCAGAGTTTCATGTTCTCCAGCAGATGGCTAGGGAAGTGGGAGAAGCGGGGAGTCCTCTGCTTCATGAGCCAAAACCAGGAAGAAGACACTGTCCCACCCAAATATTCTTCCTCCAGAGGAACGTCTTCAGATATATCTTCAGAAACCTCTAAAGGATTGGATCGGAACATGATGAAAGAGAAGCAAGTGGGAAAGGCCAAAGCGAGACCATGAGGGCAAGGAGTGCTCCATGGCCTTTACAAACTCCCACGCCTCTAGCAGTCTGCTCAGGTAGCTGAGGCAGTTGTGACATATAAGCCAGTGACAAGGTGATATATGACAGGATATGGTACAACATAAAATGCAATCAGGCTGCGGCCCTGCAAAGACTCGTGGGTTTGCGTAACGATGCACACGAGCAGCGCTGTGAGCCCCGCCGACGGCTGTGGCACAGATGGTTAAAAGCCCTGCAGAGGTACGGCCAGCGAGGGACTCTCCAGCCCTGAGAAATCTGAAAATAGCCCAGTGCTGCCACTAATATTGAATCAATTAGCTGAGAAACAACCAGAAATGTGACACTGCTTTCTGGGATCAGGAAGCAGGCATCTCGGGACAAAGTTGTAAGACGAGGAACAGGCTCCCTTTGATTAACCTCGGCCTTTTGAATAGCACGGCGAAGAAATACTCAGTGCATAAATATTTTGATATCTCACTAACAAATATTATAAGCCATCACACCTTTGTTTAAACCTCCGTCCCCAACAAGTCCAGGAGCGATATGCAGAACTGTAAAGCGATCAGTGTTTATAGCGTCCATTACAGCACCAGCCCTTGTGAAGCGCGGCGCCGCGTGAGGCCGCACACCGGGGTGCACACTTGGGGGAGTGCCCCCTCCTCTCTCTGAGCTCTGGTTTTACTAAGAGAAAGGTTACAAGGTTTATATTTCAGGAGTTGAAGTCCTGAGAAAATAAACCTCAGTCCAAGTACTTGTCCAGCCTACAAGAGATATTCCATAAAACGTATGGGCTGATTTCACGCTTACGGCTGCTCATTTTACAAGGGGATGATTAAGATGGTCATGGTTATGTTGGCGTTTAGTCCAAAAATGCCTCAGCTGCTCTGGATTCATTTAAAATCATAATGTACCTCTGTGTGCAGAAAGCGAGCAGCCAGCACTCCCTTGCTCTGCAGCCCTGCAGACCCAATTCTTTGCTTTTGACAGCGTTTCCAGCACGGTTCATTAGACACCGTTTGCTCCATCTCTCTCCTCGCAGCCTGCCATCTCCCCCTCCTCTGGTACCTGAGAGACCCCAGAGCGGGCAGGGTGCCCTTGTGAAGGGACAAGCTTTCATTACTGCTTGCTGGCTGCCACCCCACACAGCCTGTCAGACTCGGGTGAGCAATTTGTTGACAAGCAGTGGGAGCACAGTTCTACAGCTTTGTCCCCCCAAAGGCCTTGCGCCCCAACCCGAACTAGAAAGGAGCTGGCACCGTCAGGAGAAGCAGCCCTCACCCCACTGCAGGGAGAAGGCTTTCATGGCACACGCATTGCTGGGCTTTATTCCTGCCACGGCCCATCCCCAGCGGTCACACGGAGAGATTAAAAGGGCAGACTGCGAGTCAAAAGGGGTAACCACCTTTTCCCACTTTAATCTGATTTCGTTGTCTCCGGCTCCTCACGCACACTACTTGATACTTCCTGCTCCGTGAGATTGTCTGCAGCTGCCCGGCATCCCCTCCCCTCGCCTCCTCACAGCTTGTCCTGCTCTCAGTTTATCTCCTCACTGTAAAAAGCAGAGGCATTTATTGCTGTGTTCATGTTAAGTGATTACTGGCTAACAGAAATAAACTGCTTGTTCCTATATCATCATAGATCACTTTGCAGAGCGCAGGCTTCAAACAACAGAGGTAAAACCCTGCAATGTTTTCCTGTGAAGCAATCTTCCCTCCTTAATAACAACAACAAAAATACACAACAAAACCTAAAAACCTGAAGTCAGTATCTTCCCACAACTGCAGCTGATTTCCTGTGTAAACTAAAACCATGTGATATTCCATAAATGCTTCCAGCTCTAAATTACAGGAAATGAAAACCATCGTGGAAAAGGAAAGCTTTGGAAGAAATTCCCAGATCAGATATCGCTATAACTGCACTCCATCCTGATGACAGGGCGCTGCTCTCTGACATACCTGGGAGACATTAAAGGGGCTGACGGCCGACGGTGTGCGCTGTCACCCAGTCCCATACTGCACATGGGCATCTCCCACAGCCAGAGCAGTGCTGCTGGGGTGAGCAGCTGGAACGGGCTGACGTTGGTACAGGGAAATGTTTTTATGTGGCTTTGTGAAGGTCGGGCTCTGAGCCTTCAGCTGTGTCGAACTGCATGTGCCCTATACCGTCACAGCTTGCAATTAGCTGCCCACACGCACCCACAGCTGCACACACACGTGCTTTCCCACCACCAAAGGCTTGGTGGCTCTGCAGCTCTGCATTGCTCAGTAACTGTCTGCAATAAGAAGCCAGGGTTGTACAGTGCTGTATGAGCCCATATTGGTAGAGAACATAGACAAAAAGACATAGAGTAAAAAGGTAGGAAAGGAGAGCAGCTGAGCTCGCTCCATTCCACCTGAGTTTTGAATGTATTCTTGTTTCTTTGCAAGTGCTGCTATCCATGGAGGCTGCGGGAGAGATTTCATTGAATCACAGAGCATTTTGAGTTGGAAATGACATTTGAAGGGCATTTGGTCCAACCCTCTGCAATGAACAGGGACACCTACATTGGATCAGGTGCTCAGAGCCCCATCCAGTCTGACCTCGGGTGTCTCCAGGCATGGGGCACCCACCATCTCTCTGGGCACCCTGTGCCAATGCCTCACTACCCTTATTGTAGAAAAACTTTTTCCTTATATGTCCAGCCTTATATATCCAGTCTTATTATCTTACATCAGCCATGCTTGCATGCTGCTGTGATTTGCAGCATTATTTCTAACTATCCAGATTGTCTCCAGTTTTTCAGTACGTCTCTTGATGGAGAGCCCCTGCAGCCCCCATGGCTGTGGTGATCACCAGGCACACCCTCCTTTCAGCCTGGCTCTCTGTGGCTCTGATCATCTTCCTGGCAAGGCCAGTGGCCAGGATGAGATTTATAGATGCTTCTCTCAGTATCCTCCTCCCATAAGTGGCTGTAGAAAGGGGACTTTCATTCCGGTGACCGGTGCTTTCTGCTCATCTCTGTGTACCCCAGGACACTAAATTAGCCCAGCACCGCTAAGAAATATGGACTTTAGTTCAACAAAGCAATTGCAATGCCCTCAGACAATTTGCTAATTTATATGCTAGGAATATTTTTTTCAGTTTGTTCAGCCAAAATAACTATAAATTTCCCCTCGAACCAGTGCAGTGAATAATTATCAGACTGAAGAGAGGTTGCAGTGAATTACTCACATTAAGGACAGTTCTCGGGTACACTGTCATTCATTTCTCATTCCAAACGTCAGAGGAGCGGGGCATCACCCACCCCCTGCACATGGCTCTCACTGTGTGTCTGACTGACACCTGAGCACCACAGTGCCCCTTCAGATGCTTTAAGCATTGCCATCACTTCTTCACACATACAACATTTGGGACAGTCCCTAATGCTGTGGATGCTAAGTTCTAGGCTAGCCTACTCTTGGTAAGATGATACAGACAAGCGTATTTCAACCATATGAATGTAGGCTGGCATTGGTTTCGGCCTTGATACCGGCATGTGGAAGATTTCTGATGGGGCAGAGGGCCACACGTTTGACGCCAAAGGAACCCTATTTGCACAAACCGAAGACTTCAGCCAATACTTTTTATAAGCTGTTCTTGCTGAACATCCCAAATGAGCGGTGTCGGTGCCAGCAGAATCATTAAAGCGAGCCGCTTTGCCCATTCCCTACCCAGCAGACATTTCTGTTAGTGTAGGTCATTAGTTATTCCTGAGGTGGTTGGGTTATCGCATTGAATCTTAATCCATCTAATTCATCCCAGCACACTCCCATTTGTTTCGAGTGCTTGCCTTTTAAAATACCATTAAATCATGTCAAAGGCCTTCTCTGCACCTGCCAAGAAAGCTGCATGCGTGCTGCGATTGTCTTTGCCAGGTGAATTCTATTTAGCGTGTTCCTGGAGAAGACAGCTCATTGCAGATCCCATTTCTCCTTCTCCTATTTCTCCTTCCCAAGCAGACTTCCTCACACGCACTGAGGGGCTTTAACTGTAACAGCACCGGGCTGCAGGCAGCCAGCGCTGTCCTGAGCAGCTGCTGGTGGGTTCTGTCGCCTGCAGCCAGCCTGGGTGTCCCACTTTCTCTTGCTAAGGAGTTATCAGAGGGAAGAGAGAGGATCGCCTCTGATAGCGTAACACAAAAATAAAGAAATCCCAACAAAGCGTGCCCTTATTCTGCATAAAGCCCTTTGGTTAAAAATTCTTAGCAGGATGCTAAAAATAGAGAAACTCTGCTGAGATCAGTGCACAGCTTTAAACCAAACATATAAATTAGTAAAGAAATGGCATTCTCGGCGCTAGATAGCCTTTAAGAGAATTACACCAAGGCTTTTACAGAACAAAGGAACCCAAAAAACCCTAATCTCACTTTGATGGAAAAAAGTCTCTGATCATTGCACCTGCCACTTCCCTCTGTGCCAAGAAAAACTCGAGTATCCACCAAAAATACTGAAGGGGAGTTGAGTGTTGCATTAAATTTATGTACCACCAGAGACTAGGATTGTATGTGCTGACTGAATTTATTCTAATAATGGAGATGGGAAAAATCCATACCGCAAATCACCTTACTTAGGTTGGTTTCACAAGAACCATTTACCCAAGAAGGAAACAGCCCTGAGTGCTGACTGCTTGCTCTCTCCCCCCAGAAGCAAAAGCTACACACAGCCTCAGATCTCTTTCTAGTATATCCCAAGGAGCTGTGGAGCACCCCAGTGGGGACAGGAGAGGGAGAAGGCCAAGGTGCCAGCACCGGGATAGGGCCCCTGGGAAGGCTCAGGAACAAAGCATGGCAAATCCACCTCCCTTAACAATTGCAGGACTTGGAAACCTTGTGGGGAAGCCAGGATGTCTAAGGGCAGCCTGCCTTGGAACTGTGTCCTCAGCAGCCGGTTCGGTGCCTGTGCCCACACAGGGTTCTGCACTGAAACTGCCAGCAAAGTTTCCAATTAGCACCAATTTGGGGTTTTAATTGGGCAGATACACATCCCCTGGGAGGCAGGATGAGATCCCCCTCTCACACTGTGTAAGCCACCAAAAAACATTAAATTTAGTAACCACTTTCAGTCACTACCAACCCACACTAGATTTGAACCATCCACTGAAAGGGGAAAGGTTAATACGAGCTAATTTTTTTAATCATTGCTGTAACATTAGGAAGAAGCTCTGTTAACCTTTTGGGGACTGCTGACTTATTGCCTGGTGTTCATTTGGCTGATCCTACAGGCTACAGTCATGATAGGGGAGTTTCCCAAGGGAGCAAATAAGATCCAAGAGGTCCATTTTTCTTCTCAGCACTTGCCTGCTATAACACTGAACCCTTTATTAAAAATGTGATAAGCCGTACAGTATATTTTCCTGTACATTACAGCCTTTAATCTTTAATGCTAATGACAGAAATGTTACCATTAGCAGGACCGTATTTTGCTCCACACTTTAGACATTCCTTTATAACCACGTTTTCCTGTCCTCTCTCAGGCAGATGGTAACTATTTCAGCTTGAATTCCATTTTATATTAGCATAAAGAGAGTTTGAAAAAACAAACTAAGCTATAATATAACTAAAATAGAAGAAGTCACGGCAGTGAAAGGTCAAACACTTTTTTCTTGCCACGACCACACTCTGGCTCTGCCGTTACTAGGTGTGTGCCTCAAAACTCAAGTGAGTTTTGTAAATACTGCTGACAAAGAGGATTCAAGCTACCTCAGTCACCAAGTCACGCCAGCTTGACTCGTGCCCCGCACAAATGTTGGAGGGCAAATTATTGGATGATCAGCTGGAAAATTCGTGTGTTTATAGAGCACGTAAAAGGCACGTTGCAGAGTAGGGCTTGGTCCAACAGTTAATAATAATGCTAGTAAAAAAGGAATTCCTACAGTCTAATCCCAGCTACGTGTTTCTCTGTGTGCTTGGCACAAATCTTTGCAGCTTCCCCTTCTTTGACCTTTGTAGCTGTTAAACGTAGGCAATAGTACTGAATCCTGTAAGTCACGGAGTGCTGTGAGTATTTATTAATGGTGTTGCATCTGTTTAAAAGGTTGCCATCGCATTTCCAGTACAGCTACAGCCAACACCCAAAATATGCCATGGGTTAACCACCACACTTCTCCAGGTAGGAAAGCAGTCACAAAGAAATATGTCAGGTGTGAGCTGGAAACTGGGGGTTGGAGGCACAAGGAGCACCTACCTTAGGAGAGGAGGGACACCAAGCTGAGCACATGCTGTATAGCTCATGTGCTGGCTGCACCAGGAGGCACCTGGGGATTTGAAAACCCAGTAAGAGGGCCTGTCAGGGAAAAGTGATAGGTGTGACAGGCCTTGATCTTCACACCTGTTATCTTTCTGGAGGCACAAGTGAAGGGACGGGTTTCAAAGAAGATGGACATTCAGGTATTGTGGCCTCCAGTGACTTCTGTTACCTCTGCAAGGCTAAGGAAAGGAATAGGGTACCCGTATGATGGCAGACATGATACTATCACAGGCAAGGCTGAAAGATACAGCAGTGATATAGCAAAGCAGAGGGGAAGAAGCCTGCTCCTGCAGTGGGCCTGCTTTCCTCCTTGCCTCTGGATGCAGGACTCGTGGCTTCAGACAACTCCTCATCCCACTAATGTGCAGGAGGGGCCAAGCACAACTCCACTCACTTTCAATTAGTGTAATGGTGTTGGCATGGACTGTATATTTTATCATTGAAAATCATTACTTCTTAGTACTAAGATTTTTCTGCAGACAGCACGGCTCCCTGGGGCAGCAATTCTCAATGCCTGGGCTGCAACATCAGCTCCAGCCCCAACAAGCTGGGGAGCAGCAGGGCTGTGTGAGGAGCAAAATGAAGTGAGACTCTCCAGTGCTAGGAAGGCATGGGGTCAACCCACTGCTTGGGAAAGCCCGGCTGCCTTCCCGCTGCTTGGCTTTTTGCTCAAGGCTGAGGGAAGAAGGGAAGAGACCTCTTGATTTTAAGGCAGGGATATAACAGCTTGTCCTGAACACCACACATTTTAGGCATTTATGGACAATTTTTACCTCTTATATGTGATTTTTACTATTAATTTTAAGCAGATAAAGCAAATATTTGAAGATCAGCAGCCTCATAATCACAGTGTTTAAGCTTTTTCCCCCAAACCTAAACTGTTCAAAATTGCATGTAGAATTATAGAGGGGTGTAGAGGAATTGTAGAGAGCTGCTGAGAGCCCTGCAGTAATGGAGCATCTCCCAGTAGCTATTCAATGGGAAGGTGCTCTCATTAAAATCTTCATGTTTCTGGCCCAACAGATCAGTATTCTTTCAATCTTCTGTTTTCATTAACAGCTCTATATTATAGGCTTGACACCATAAATATTACCTGCTGCTGAGGTTATGTTGTGATTGATAGTCTCAGTGTTTTGCTGCTACTTGTACTTGCACCATGCTTCATGTAATCAGTACTACTGTCTTTGGAGGACCATAGAATCATAGGATCATAGAATGGCCTGGGTTGAAAAAGACCACAATGATGATCTAGTTTCAACCCCCTGCTATGTGCAGCGTCGCCAACCACCAGACCAGGCTGCCCAGAGCCACATCCAGCCTGGCCTTGAATGCCTCCAGCAATGGGACATCCACAACCTCCTTGGGCAACCTGTTCCAGTGAGTCACCACCCTCTGGGTGAAAAATTTCCTCCTAATATCTAACCTAAACCTCTGCTGTCTCAGCTTAAAACCATTCCTCCTTGTCCTGTTACTATCAACCCATGTAAACAGTCGTTCCCCCTCCTGTTTATATGCTCCCTTCAAGTACTGGATGGCCACAATGAGGTCTCCCCAGAGCTTTCTCTTATCCAAGCTAAACAAGCCCAGTGCCCTCAACCTTTCCTCATAGGAGAGGTGCTCCAGCCCTCTGATCATCTTGGTGGCCATTCTCCTCGGGGCCCATTCTAAGAGATCCACGTCTTTCTTGTGCTGGGGGCCCCAGGCCTGGACGCAGTACTCCAGATGGGGCCTCACAAGAGCCGAGTAGAGGAGGACAATCACCTCCCTCTCCCTGCTGGCCACTCCTTGCAATTACAATACAGTAGTACTAAAATGTGATCAGTTTTCCCTAACTAGCAGAAAAAACATTGAGTCAGCAATGTGCTTACTTAGCACAAGACAAGAAACTTTTGCACTCCAAGAAGCTGTAGGGCTCTTCCTTGAGAAGAAGGCACGCTGACCCTCCTTGCTGTCATCAGTTTGGTTACAATTTATTTTGTTACATAAAGTTCCTGTCTGGGAGATTTTATCTATTTCCCTGTAAATCAGCACACACTTTAACACGCTCAGTAAATAACAACAATAAATATTCATTATAGGCAGTTATGGTTTTATCACACCATACCTGTCAAAAGCCAAAAGTTTACCTCATCCTTTACTATATTAATTACCTTCCTGTTGGTTCTTCAGCTGATTTTTAACCTCTCAGTGAGAGACTAAGTCAAGGAGAAGAAGGCATGGTAGTGGTAAGAATAGCATCGCTCATCTTGGTAATGATTTCTATCTATCAAAAAAATTACTTAGGTTTCCAATCTTTTAGCAGGCTGCTGAACATATATAATCTCCCTTTTTCGTTTCTTGGACTCTCAACAACTTGATCTCTGCTACTAATGACTTCTTGCGTCTCCAGGGGGAATAAAGTAGCAGAAAGAAGATAATGATTTAATCAAAGGCAACTCAAACGGTCGCTTTGCTGAACAGACCTCAGCAGAATTATTGGTTTCCTCTAGATTCCTTTTTGATAGCAATAAAGAAAATGCTGCACTTAATAAATAAGAGTTAATACACGCTTTAAATAAATACTTTTCTCTTTGAGGAAAGGGTTGGTCTGATGTTATTGGCTGAATCATAAAACATTTATGATGCTGTGAAGATGTGTTTATTATACATTTTATCTTCACTTCTTCCTTTATTCCTTGCAGTAAAATCAAATAATCATCAAAAGCCTGATATTTGGCTGTAAAATGGAACCTGAACCACAAAAGAACATGGAAAATTGCTCTGGTGAACCTTTAGTGCTTGAACCTTGGCTAAATAATGAACCGATCTGATGTTTTACATTACTCCAAGGTTCTCTTTCTCTCATTTTGAAGTGCCACTGTCACAAACAGGTAGTCAGCGTATGGGGGAGTTTCCCTGCCATTAGTAATGATGGATGGAGGCATTTTAAAAATTGATTTACCTCATGTCTTCATTTCAGCTTGGGAGAAAATGGCATAATCAAAGCTATCGTATTAAGGATACTACAGATTAGGTATCTGCTTTATTGTCCAGCAATAAAAATCTGTGCATTACTGTGATGATTTATTTCAGTATTGCTTTCAGTACTCCTTTTTTAATGGTGTTAACTGGAAATTACTAGGGAACTTCTAAGTGCAAATTTGGTTTGACTTGTTGGAGACTGACTAGATGAAAGGTGAATTTAGAGTAAAAATAGTGTAAGCAGCTTAAAGGCTTATAACTATAGATGAGAGATTATATTCTGCATGCGAGTTTTACAGAGAACTCGGGAAAAAAAAGTGTAATGTCACTCACAAGTTTGTCTCTTTGCATCATAGAAATGTGCAGTTCAGGATGAGAAACCTCAGCAAATAGGTACAGTAACGTTACAAGCTGCTAGAATGCCTCACTTCCTTTTAGCCCTGTAACATTCTGTAGATATTTTATTTTGTTCCCTTTCTAAAAAGTAAATAAAGGCAGACTGTGCTACTAATAGCATTAAGTATCAGTCTGCTCTTCTGGAAGGACCCGGATCAAACTGCGTGGATCAAAAAGAATATAAATGTTCCTGATATTGCAGCATATCTGGAAATAAACTGCATTCGGTAGGACTAAAGAGAAGGAGGATGTACGTTGAGTATTGTTATTTCCAGCATTCTTTCACAGTTACTGGATTAACTCACCCTTCATCCCTGCTTTACTCATTCACATCTTGACTCCTTTATCCTCTGCTGGCAAATTGAAGGTCTGCCTTGTGGTCAGAGGTCACTGAATTAATCACTTTAAACAAGAGCTTTGCTGAGGTTTCAGAATTTCTAGCGTGACCTATTTCTCCTTTCTGTTTTCCACAGCTTTCCCAGCTTTTCTCATGTTGTTTGTAAAGGAAAATCAGTGGAATACAATCAAGAGACAGAAAGTGCCAGGAAATGAGTGGTGCTGTGGCCCGGCTTACAGGAAAACGAGCGGCCTGCATCCCCCATTGGGAGGGGTGGTTTGCTCGTGGCATTGCTCCGGTGCAGGAGAGCGCCCGTGGGACTCATGGTTGCAGTGATGCCGAGCCCCAGATGCTAGCTCTGACATCCACCTCCTGCTCCAGCAGCTGCAGACAGAACCCAGTTACACAGCACATCCAGCTGGAATTGCACGATGATTAATCTTATGCCCAAAGTACTTTCCAAATTACCATTGTATGAGTGCTGCAGTTGCGTGAATTTCCATGTTTTTCTTTGTTAGGTATTGGTAATAGGCTCTGCAGAGAGCAAACTACCAGAATAAAAGAAATCCTTGGTCTGAAGTATTTTGGAAACCTAGAAGGTGAGCAGGCAGTGTGAACTCAGAGGAGCTGAGCTGCCTGCTGGGGGCTGAACCACAGCAGGGCTGCACTGAGGTCAGTGTGGTGCCTGCAGTAGAGGCACTGAGGCTTCCACTGAACCAAATGGGATTTAAAGAAAGTGCTGTAAGACTCAGTGAAATTAAGGCTATGGCTGGGAGCCAGCCCCCAGAAATATTGTTCCTTGCTTTAAGGTCTTTTCAGACACAGAGAATGAACTACAAACCCAGCATTTCCCACTCACACACAGGGGAGGGGAGCAGATAGGAATTGCAGGCTGCTCTCAGCTGATCCCTGGCCCCATCGTGCCTGCCCGGCGCCCGCAGTGCTCTCAGGCATTCTGCAGGCAGTAATTAATTGCCCTTCGCTGATCTCCTCTATTTTCTGTTCTTTCCTTCTCCAGTACAACTTGAAATATTGCATTTAAAATGTAAAATAAAGAAGAACTAAATTCATTAACTCCAAATAGGTCTCTAATTGACCTCTTAATACAGTGTATTTAACATGACACCATACCATTTTCATACGCAAAGAGGATGGTTCTCAATAATTCAGCACATCTGTTCTCATTCTATAGGATACGCCTTCCAGGGGAGTGGGGAGAGAGTGTGAATTCCTCTCACCTGTCACCCAGCCACAGAAATGAACCCGCAGCTGCCACTGACGTGAAGCAGGATATTTTTGTGACCACCTTCCCTCGCTTTGTGGTGCTGGAGCTCCCAGTTCTTTATAGTTTTCCTATTAATAAACACATCATTGGAAACGTGTATGCGAAGGAGCCCTTTTAAAGCTCTGTCAGCACCTGAGGGATGTGGCAGCGCGTTCTGTTGCAGGGTGGGCCAAGCCCTGCTGACACCAGGCCTGCTGCTGGCACCCCAGGGATGGGCCTTGCCCACCCCAGCCCGCCTGGCTCGGGCAGTGTGCCCTTTGCTCCCACAGAAAAAAACTGTTGAAACAGGCCTGATATCACAGGAATTTGTTTAATTAATTTCTAATCCTTAATTTTAAACCCCCAGACCCACCTGAAACACCCTCTAACTGAGGCAGTCAGAAAGGCCTTTAACTTGCGTTCGGCCTTGCGTTGAGCTGGGAACTGTGTGTGGGATAGGCTGATGCATGATTGTTGTTTGGTAGATACAAACACTTAAATGAGGCACCATCCCACGGGAGGAAGGGTTTCGTGCAGTTGTGCTGCGCTGGGAGCACTTCCATCACACAATGTCTACATTCATTGCTCCCTTTCGCCATTGACTCGTTGAGGGCCAGCAATGCCCAGCATGAGGTGTTCTTATACGAATAGGGTGCAGCAGGCACGGGATGTGTCGTCCCGGCATATGCCTTCCTGATACGTGTCCTCCCAGGTGGCAGCAGCTTTACTAGAGAGCATGCAGGTCAGAGCATCCCAGCCAGACGTGCGGCATTAGCCCGTCTCATGGACCTGTGCTGTACGTTGCTGCTGTGTGTTTGTGAAGTCCCACCTCCAGCAGAACGGGATGCGCTGTCGGGGTGCACCCAGGCCACAGCATTTCTCCCCTGTTGGCCTCCGACATCTGCCACACACTTGCTGCATGGCTGGAACACGAACAGAGCTTTTAATTCTGCTCTTTGAGTCTCACATTCCTGTTTTTAAGTACTGTTTGTGTAATTTATGCCTCGCAAGACCACAGAAGTATGGTGGAAGTGAACTTCTTCTTTATTTCAACTCCCTGACGTGCAATATTTCTTTTGGCTTGTTTTTTTTCCGTCTTCTATGCTTATACATTATCATCTGACAAATTGGATGCATTCTTTTCCAGCAAGTTATTTGGACATGTACTTGTAGTTGCTTTTAAGAACAGCACAGCTTTCAGATAATTTCATTGTTATTTTATGTGCCAGATGTGGTTTGTTTTCCACAGCTGGAGTATTAGATAAACGTTGTGTAACATCCATCCATTCTTCTACAAACAGAAATTATATTCCACAGATAGAGAGAAGATAAGCGGGTCCCTGAGTTGCCTGCAGAACCCTGTGCTGCCTCATTTCACTTGTCTCTCCATGCTGAAGTGAGTTCAGCCTTGTTGTCACCTCCCTGCCAAAATGTGAGCTCGCTGCTCATCTTCACCATCCCTGGGCACCCACAGTCATGCATGTTCTCTGCACTTGATTGCCTGCATTTGACTTAACACACCTACTGACAAGAATACGAAACACCAAGTCATCTTTGTTTCCACCAAAGCAAGCTGAATAAGCCTCTCGATCAAAGCTGCCACGTTGTACACAGGGGTGCAGCCAGCTCTGTTCCATCCCACCCATGCCCCAGAGCGCCCATAGCAACAGCACCGTGATGATGAAAGCTGCTGCCACAAAAGCCTGACCTGAGGGCCACCCTCTGTGCTGATCTCCTGGGAAGGCACACAAAGAAATATTCCTTATGGAAAGCACTTCGCAATAAAGATCCCCATGCAAAGCAATGGCAAACAGCTCCATGGAGCTGTCCAGGAGCCTGGAAAGACTCACCCTCTCCATACCTGGGGTCTGTACCCCAGTTGAATAAAGTAATGGAAGGACTCTCCTCGGAGAGCACATCTGGGGTGCACAAGGAGAGGATGAGCTGCTGACCTCTCGCTCCCATCAAAGGATGCAAAATGCAAACAAACACATTGAGCTCGATGGGAACCAAATGGGGCAGCCAACACGTGCATCCAGCTGAGAGCTGTGCGAGGTCTGGGTGACACCGACTTCCTTCAAAGAGAAGGACAGAAAAACAAACGGTTTTATGAAACCTACAAGAGCTGCCACTGGAAACAACAGTTAGAGAAAAAGGAGGTGTCGGCTGAGCAGAAAGCCAGAGTCAGTCCTGAGCTCCAAGAGAACTGTGCTTTGTTCTCCTTCGGGAACTGCTTCTGTGTGTGTCTCTGTGTGCACCACTTCAAAGGTTTGTGACGTTGCATTTGTCACCGTTTGTCCTTCAGAAAGGGGTCAGCCTCACCAGCGTGTGCATGGAACGGAAGGGCGTCCATGGCGCACGCTGACGGGCAGAAACAGATCGATGCAATGTGTGAAACCAGGCAGTGTAAATCACTGACGTGCCCAATCTGCAGAGATCTACAAAGCAGCATCTCTGAAGCATTCTATGTATTTTAACATTTTAATTAAATCCATGTTTTATGCATTCATCCCATAAATGCTGTATGGTCACTGACTCTGCAGTTTTCCGAACTTCTGTGATAGGGAACACGTGGAAGAAGAGTTCTTCAGACACCAGGATTCAATATCCTCCTGTTTTATTTTCAATTTTATAGATAAAGCAGGTCAGGAACTCACAGATCAAGTATGAGGGCTTCAAAAGTTTTAAATGCAACCCATTTTGGCATGAGAAAAGGACATGCACACACAGCATTTTCCCTTTTTGAAGTATCACGCGCATATTAATTAACAGATAGATCTTTCTGTAGCTAGGAAAGTTCTGGCAGTCATGGTTGTTCCCCTAATGCCAGCAGAAAAGACCTTTATCAGAACTGCTGGAGTTGCACTGGGCACAGATTTTATCTTGACTAACGGGATATGATGCAATAAAAAGCTTTAGAGATAATGAAACCATCTTTTAATGTAGTGCACCGGAGTAGGACAGGGCAGGTTGCTGTGCCTCTGCTCCCAGCAGGCAGGACCCAGGAGCTGCTCTCTCCTGACCCCACTGCACACCCACCAGCACACAGCAGCTTCTCTGCTGCCTGCTTAAGTGCTGCCAGAAGACATTTCATTCCTTGGGCACTCAGCCCTTGAAGGAATGGCTGACACAGGTGTGTAGGGAGCGATCAGAAAGCCTGGCATGCTGCTTACTTCATTATTCCCAAGCCAATGTGTCATATAGGTAAATCTTAAGCTCATTGGGGCTGAGAGCTTGTTTTTCCTAATTATCTCTGTTGGCTCAGCATCACTATAATTAAAAGGTTCTGCTCTTTTCACAGCGTGAACTTGACACCACGTACAAATTGTTCAAGATGAGCCCATGTTCAGCACATGCTGGGAGGAGGACCTGACAGCTCTGCTGGCACAGAACCAACGCGGCTGGGCAATGCGAGCCACTCTGCTGATCACACCATTCCTTAATAGAGATATCTCCAGGAGAAACATGCTAATGTCACTTGGAGAGGACGTCTCTTCCCCTCATCTCAAAGCACACTCTAAAAGTGATGGTATGAAATCATGCTTAGAAACAGACGCCAAGAAACTCAATATCTGTGCTCCCAGATTTGTGTCTCTTCAGACTCTCAGGAGTGCTGAGTGGGGAGGGGACTGAAACACCACTGCCCTCAGCACCTGCTAACAACCTCTGCTTGGCTTTACAGCCACTCGTGTAGACACCACGCGAACACCTGAATGCCGCCTCATGGCACTGAACAAAGCACTTCTGAGGTCCAATTTGTTGCATTATTCAGAATCATTTCATTAAGCTGCAGTCATGCTGGTCAACCCGTTTTCTGGCTTTGATGCTAACTTTGCAGTATCCCACCAAGTGACTCTTGCAAGAACTGCAGCTCACGCTCACTGTGGCAGAGCACGAACTGCCACAACTGCAATCTTTGCAGATCAAAATCACTTGGAAAAAAAAATATTTTTAAGGAGCAGAGAAGAAGTACAGGATTAAAAGAACAGATTATTGTTATTATATTATTATTTCTAATAGCACCTCTGTCTGGTTAATTCAGCCCAATATTTTGTGATCAAGAGCACAAACCTTGCACGTCCTATGTGACAAACATTTCTTTTAAAGAGAAGTTCCACTTGGGCAGTTAAGTACTACACTGACTTACAAAGTACCTCCCTGTTTCCTAGATAACATAAAATGAATAACCTAGGGAAAACAATCCCCTGACTGCTGAGAAATGATGCATACGGCACAGGGACAAATGGGAGCTATGCTCTGTGTACGTATTTATATGTTCCCTAGCTACCCCTGCTAACAGCTTTCCACATCAACAACACATCTGGTTGGGTATTCTTCTGACATGGAAAGCTCTTGGTCGAGCAGGAATTTTTATCTCAAAAGCAGCTGAAACCTTTGTTTACCATCTCATAGGACATACTGTCAGACTCTGCTGCTGAAGATCGCTTTAATGACATGCTCGATGGGTCTGAACAGTGTATGTACACCAGCTCTCACCTTCACTATTAATAACAGCACAGTTCCTATCTGAAATGTCTTCTATAATTGTGTAATTACACAGCTCATTTATCCAATTGTTAAGCCAAGAGTCTGATTAAATATTAACAACTGCTTGGTTCTCCTGGTGTCATTAGTTGGAAAGCAACCCTGTAATCTCAGGTAACACATGATGGTAATTATCCTTCACAGTCGCACTTAGCTGAAAATCCAGCACCATCGGTGCAGATAAGGGTGCCCAGCAGAAAGCACATTGCCTCTCTATTCCCTGTTATCTTCACGGTGCCTGTACTTCTGCATGGGCTTTCCGCTACATAAAAGCAAACAGTCAGGGAGCCGTGCAGATGAGGGCACCGGCTGGCTTTGCTCCTCTAATCCCACGCTGCATAACCAGAAATTGCAGCCCACATTCAAAAGCAAAGATGTGATTTTCATTTTGCATCAAAGAAGGGCCAGGTTGGTTTTGCATCAGTGAGCAGCCTGCTCTGTGACCCTCACAACTTCACTGAAATACGTAAACCAGGAGCGAGCTACATTTCCAAGATGCTTTGCTTGGGTGGATCGCCAGACTCTTAAAAATAAAATGGAGCACCAAAACATTGTAAACAACCCAAAGCAATGGCACACGGATGTTTGCTTTGCAGCAGCCCCTAGGCAGGAGCTGGGCATGGAGCTGCGTGTGCGGTGGGCATTGCTGACACGCAGCCAGCAGCCCCCCAGCTGCTGCCATGGCGTTAATAGGGACCGCCGAGAGCAGCGGGGCTTTTCCCCCGTTAACATCTGATTACGATGAAAGGCAGCGTTTATACCTCCTGGAGTTATTGCTTCCAGGCCGTCTGTAAACACAGGTGAAACCAGATGTGAGCATCTGGATCAGGTTTCCAGGCTTCTCAGTGAGGACCCAATTCATGTGCAAGGAGCATGGGGATGCTGGGGTGGTGGGCATGGGCTGCCATCCCCTAACCGCAGTGTGCCGCCCTGCAGCTGGCAGGCAGCGCATCTGAAATAAGGCTTGCAAGATCGGGGTCAGAAATCAATGAACTCCATCAGCCGGGCCCTAGCAGCTGTCTGAAACAACAGGCTGCAGTGGCTGATGGATACTTTAAGGTAGGGAAAATGAATTAAAAATAAGGGCAAAATATGATCAGAAAGCGTGCTCTCCAGCTGCCAGCTCTACTGGAGAGAAATTCTCAGAAGGAATAACTACATTCAGGTATGTCCCTTAAAATGCAGCCAGAGCAAGCTCTCAGTGAGAGGATAACACATTTATCTGGTGAGCAGGTTATGCTTGCAATTACCGCACAGCTCTTTGAGTTTCAATTGCTCAGTTTTGCAGCTCATAAAACTGAATTATCAGTCGTTGTGTTCTTTCTGAAATCCGCTTTGTATGACCCCCACCCCCCCCTTCGCAGTAATCTTCCCATGATGCTTGCACCATTTGTATAAATAAAGGCTTTGGTGAGACACCATCGTCACTCACGACTCAAGTCCTCAATGGGGAATTTGGAGTTTCTGCCTCTCCATCATTTCCCCTTTCTGGCCAAAGCTGTAGGAAAAGGGCCCCACGCCCGGAGTGGTGCACGTGGGTGGGAGGCAGACATCCTGTGATGCGGTGCTGGTTGGGAGGTGTGTACGTAGACACCCCGTGTCATTTTCTGAGGGGAAAACCCATCCCAGGCTGAGTGTCAGATTGGATGTGCAAATGAAGACTTTGTGGTTGATGAGCATGAGAAAGCATTCAAGTGTTGAACTTGACCGGTTATTGTTTCTGTGATGCCAGGAAGAGAAGAAATGCAGCCTGCCATTTCTCTTGGCGATGCAAACATGAGCATGGCTGTGCAAAATCCTGCACGTTTCCCCAGAAGATGTGGACAGCAGTTCAGAAAGTCAAAGCACAGCTGAGGAGGAGCACACACAGCCTGGTGGATGGCCGCAGCTCCTGCTCCTTTTTGGCGCCAGCTCCAGAAATTACAGTGAGAGGAGATGTGTGATCTCAGGGAGCCACCTGCAAAATCCCACACAAAAGTGTTCCCCCGAAACCTTCCGGCCTCATAAACCTTTCATGGGCCCCCAGAGGCCATAAATTCTGTGGGGGATCTCATGGCTGTTTCACAATGCTTAATGTTTTCCTTCTGCGGTGCGGTTTCCCTGCCCGCCGTGGGATCTCTGCACCCACCTGGTGCTGGGCCGGCTGTGTGCAGAAACACCAAGGGGAATCAGCTACACTGCCTTGGCTGACATCTGTAACGGGTAACGTTGATGCCACCTCCTTATGATTTGATTTTAAATTGAAAGCAAAGAAGTGATCAAGATAGTGAGTATTCAAGTCAGGATTTCAATTTCTAATGGCAGTCTTTAAGGAAGAAGTGAAAGAGGTTAATGAAATCAAATGGACTGAGGAACTCAGTGCAGGGCAGGCATGGCGCTTCTGTCAGGAAAGAAAAATGCTATTCAAATGTCAGCATCCAAAAAGCTTCTGAGGAAAATATCCTATCCTGCCATCGCAGAAAGGATGGAGGGAAGAAATCCCAAATGACTTACTGGAAACAAAACCACCAAAGCAAAATTAACTGTTGCGGGTAAGAAGGTGCAGGGCTGTGAACACTGCCAAATGAGAAACCCGCTAAAATCCTTCAAAGGAAATTAAACAGGAATGCAGGTGTAAAACTGAGGGTGCCCACATCCCATCGACAGGATTTCATTGCACAGAAACTGGGGATGACTGGCATGTCTCCGCTGTAAACATCTATCGAATGAGGGGCATCCATGCATGAGCCAGAACACATAACAAAGGGGGAAAAGCAAGCTCAGCACTTGTAGCATTTCAGTGCATCCTCAATATTGAACTAACATTTGGAAACATTTCTGAAGTCAGAAGATAATTAAAGACATGAAGTCCTGCACGTACACCCAAGAGTTACCTACCCTCAACTTAATTTACTATAATTATTTAGCAGGATAAAGGACTTTTTGCATGGTGCAATGCATTAAGTATGAGCAACCTGTGCCTCAGTTAAGAGATGCTATGCAAAAAATGATGATTTAATGAAGTGCATTCACAGCGGGCAGAGGCCGGCTGAGAGAATGCCACTGCATGGCTGAGAGGCACCAAGGAGAGATGGGCAACAGGCTTGTAGAGGGCCTGGCGTTCCAAGACACTTCAGTGAATGTTTTTAATAACAACTGGTTAAAACATTAGGAGAATCCTAATGAAATCTGTGAAGAGTTAGCAGGTATTGTAAGCCTGAGGGGAATACTGGAGGAGTTTGCCAGCAATGGCTGCATCCCTGGCCAGGCCAGGAAAGCCATGGGCTGCTCCTCCCGTTCTGCCTCCAGCTCTGGAGCTCCTCCCCTTTGTTCTGGGGGGGCCCGAGGGCTGTTGGCTCCCCACTTTCTCAGCAGCTGAAGCAAAGCCTTTCAAGATTCAGGTATCAAAGTGCAGCAAAGCAAAAAGTACATTGATTATTTTAACATAGAAGTTGTATCAGATTTCTCCAGCAAAGCACTTTACACGGGATAAAAAGTAACGTGCTCCCAATGACAAGTCACTTCTTCCTCGCTGGGACGCCGCTGGAGATTGCAAACAGCTGCCCTGGTTCAAACATCGTGCCCATGAACACAGCAGGGATGGGAAATGGGGAAATGGCCCACGTCAGTTAGCCCTGCTGCTCACCCTCACCTGGTTTGTCATTTTTCACTTCTGATTTGTTTTAATTGCTGGAAAGGATTGTTGCACCCCAACAGGAGGGGGTGTGGATGGAAAGGCAACAAAGAATGCTATTTGCCATGGTGCATAAGAAAATCAAGCTGCTGTTAAGTTTTCAAGGCCATTTTTCCTAGGGTATTTCAGTCTTTCTCTTTGAAATCCCTGCAAATACTTCCAGACCTGCTTAATTACTTTTTCCCAGACCACCTATAAAACATCGACCAACCACCAACACTACAGAAGGAAACTGTGTACAAGGGAGCAAAATCTACAGCAAACAAAGTGCCTTTGCAGTTTGTGAGGAAGAAACTCCTTTGGGCACCCATGACCAGTCCTTCCTCAATCAGTAATTTCTGCTTGGCCTGATGCACTGCTGCCCTTGGCAAAGATTTGGTGTTGTAGAGGCTACAATAAAGAATATTACAATACAGGAATGTTCTGCTTTCTGCCCACTCAGGCACCGGGCTCGGGGCACTGTGCTTCATGTCTGTGCAGTGCTTCTGCTCCCATGGGATGCTCCCAGGTGTGAAAGAGCAAACAGGAGGGCAAGGAAAGCTGCCCAGAGGATTTAACAGAGAGCAAGGAACCGAACAGTCTTTACATTTAATCCCTCGCAGTGACTTTGCTGGATAAAAACACATTTACATCCCTTTTCGGTTACCTTTATGTGCCTTCATCCTTCTAAAATAACCAGCTCTAAAGACACTTCTGAACTTTTTCAACTCCTCTCCAGCATTTATTACCCCAACTTGGTGCTTTCTGCAAGCTGCAATTTGTTCGGTGAGTCCAGACCAATTTATTCCAGTTTGAATTGTTATTGTGCACAGCAGCTGCCTTCCTTCTGAGCCAATAAATCTACTCCTTGATTCCCGTATCTCAGCTTAGGCTTCCTGATGGAACTTCACTCTTCCACCTGTGGCTGCAGGGTAACCCACCAGGAAGAACATGCACTGACTGAACTCCAAAGGCAGCTCTGGGATTTCTTGACCCATTGTTGGGATCACTGCAATCAGAAACAGGACTTCTCCTGTTACACATGCAATTTTCTCGTAGTCAATGAGATAAGACACACTTGCTCTGCAATTCAAACGAGCTCTCGCTTTGCACCGCCTGCTGGCGTACGCTCACCAGAGAAGAAGGAAGGTGGCTGCATTTACCACACTGCTTTTGTTCTCAGAAGCCCGGCACTTAGAAATCAAGTAATCACTTCAATTTGACAGCGAGCTAAGCACTATCTGCTGTGTCGTCTGAAAGCCTTCAGAAGGATTTGGATGCATTTAGAGGTTTATTAGGACACCGACATGGTTTGCCTGCAGACAGTGAGACCGCTGGATGGCTGGGCTGATACTGATACTGGTGTGAATTACGTGTAACACCAATATAATGAGGGGCAGGAAACTTGAAAGGTGAAAAGGTGAATGGCAAGAAGCTTTGTTATAATGGCGGCTTCTGGCACTGAAAACTGAAAACTCACTTGCTTCATAGGCTTAAAGGTGATGGAAGTTGTAGCAGCTCTGCTCCACGTGAAAGCACCGCTCTCGTATGCTGTCAGAGAGGAACACTGAAAGCAAATACTGCACATAGAATTGAGCAGCAATTCTAAGTGATAGACTTCGTACTATGCCCCTACATCAGCAGGAATGTCTCTTCCAAGTCCTCCAAAGCTAAAAGATTGTTTTCCTTCAGTTCCAAAGGCCTTCTTAATTATATTTCAGTGTCATCAGAGCTGCTGAGCAGGAAGTCTCATCTATCAGGAACTTTACCTGGAAACGTTCACGCTCAGACTGCCTGCATTTGTCAGAGATTTCCTGCCCATTTTTTTCTGGATGTTTTGTTACGCTGTATTGCAGCTCACTCTATTTTCCTTTTTTCTTTTCAAAACCCCTGCCTCGTTGTAGGCACACCCAGAAGATGGACTAAGGGCAAAACCTAATTTTTCTTTTAAGTAAGGATGAATCCCCGTAACTACACGAGGTAGGAAGCCACGAACATCAGAACAATTCCCCATCTGACAGCAGGTGCAACTACTAGAACAAAACCTTCCTCAGCACTGAGTAAACACTACTGCACTTTCTCCCCTAACTTCAACTTGTGGATTCATCATCGCGCTTTCCTCGTACACGGCTGCACAAGGGGCACTATTTCTCATGGCTGACAGTGGGAACGTGGTGCCCGGGGGCACACAGCCCAGAAACCTGACAGGCTGCTCGAGCTGCACCTCAAGAATGGGATTCATCTAAATGTTGTGGAGAGCATGGAAGGGCTGAGCCTGATTGGTCCTGGCTGTAAAAGTCCAATCTCAGTTTTCTCTAGAGATGTGCATTGCAGGAAGCGCTGCTAGTGAGCCTGGATCCTCTTTAAAGGGGCTGATGTAATCAGGCTCTAAAACAATTTATAGATATGACGCCGCGAGGAGTTTACATACAGTATTTGACAGTAAAAGCCATCAAATGTTTGTCATTAAATGACACCAAATTAATTATTTGGGAGAAATATTTTGTATATTAGCAATAACGAAAAGGAGTAGTCCCACATACAATAAAGATTCAGAACAATTTGTTGAGAACTAATTCAAAACCAGACACGATCCATTATGCGCACAACAAAAACATGAGACAGAAGCTCCACGCTTACAGGAAGTCAACAACGATAGAGCTATGGGTACAATTTGTTATCAAGTGACAGACAAAATGAGTTTGGTGTCAAAACACCCTCCTGTGCTGCACATATCACTGGGAGCTCCAGGTGAACACTTCAGCGGGGGTTGGCACTAGATGACCTTAAAGGCCCTTTCCAACCCAAACCATTCTATGATTCTGTGATGCCATCAGCAGCTCTCCTCAAGCCACATCCCCAGGTTGCTGACTGAGCCCAAGCAGCCCCTGACAGCCCCAGCAGGCCCCAGGCAGGCCCCACAGCCCCCAGCACAGCCCAGCAAGGCCAGCAATCCCAGCCCCATGCCCGCACGGCTCCCTGGGGGCTCCGCACCGCTCGCTTTTTCAATCTTTCACCTTATATAAGCACTTCATTTATCAGAGAGAAAAGGGGAAAATCCATTCGGTGCTGAAACAGACTGCCACCTGCACTGCTTCCTAATGTAAGCAAATCCCAATGGATGGATTCAGCACCAGGCTTTTCCGCTCTACCAATAAATCACTCTCAGAAATATTGTTTAAACTCTACGTGGACTGCTAACCAGCAAGAGCAGCACGTTTTGTTATATGAAATTCAAACAATTCAATAATTAATCCAATTTCCTGGAAGAACCCAGATGGCCACAGCGTATTTCAGGAATCAGATCAGCCATAAATATGTTGGTAGTATAATAATCATACTGCTAGTGCACTTAATAAAGGAAAAATAACTGGTGTACATAGTGTACAGTATGGCTCTACAAAGTCCAAAGAAAATGTTCCACAGACCTAATCCTTTATAAGTTTGTGTTTGGTGGCTCATGTCTGCGTGTGAAGGGATTGGAAATTCTGCTCCTGGAAAACTGCAGACTTATGAACCCGTGCAGACATCATCGTTGTCTCCTGCAGTGCTGGCATCCCATCCATTTATCAGGCCAGCCGTCTCGCCAGGTAAAAATAAAGCAGTGCTTGGCATTCACAGGGACGCAATCAGCTCGGAGCCGGGGCTCACTGCATTCAGAAGTCTAAAATTGGGTGGGGAGAGCACCACAGACAGCAGCAGAACAAAAATCTGTTCTGCCCTGGAAAACTCCTCCAACAACAGAGAATAAGTGAGCGTTCAAACGAACTGTACCACTTCTCTCTTTCATAGTTCACTGCTATTAATTTTAATTAACTTACTGAATTGAAATGACCAGAATTCCATCCCCTTCAAAAAATGTCTTCTCACAAACTTTGATTAGCTCCACAGAAATACGGCAGATGACTTTAAATGGCACGAAGGTGGATTTATTGGCAGCAGTGTCAGGTTTGCACTTAGCAAGGAATTGGCAGATAGCAGAATATGGCTGGAGAGGATTCAAGCTCCAAGGACTCCGAGCTGTAAAAGGATTGATTTGAAAAGCAAAGCATAACATATTTACTTCAGTTAAAATTAATAAAAGCTTTTAACTAAAAACATGAAGAAATCAAACTTCCACTGAAAAGCAATTGCTTTGCTTCAGAGGTATGGTCAAAGAGGTATTTATTGCTTTCCTCCCTCGTCGTGTCATTTATTGCTTCTAGCTGTAGGAATGTATATTGATCTCCTTGATCGGGTATATGTTCAGAAGTCAGACTAAACCCAAAGCTGCACAAAATTTCTTAGCATACAGGAAATAAAATGCTTTATTTTCATCCTAAATCAGCGGTAGAAAAAAGCAGTGTATTCACTGTGAATGAAAGGCAGAGAGCCCGAAGCCCCAGAAAGCACGGAGCGCTCCGAGTAAGAGCCCTTTGTGCAGGTATACAAAGGCCTTGGCCAGGCTCTACAACAACAGAAAGGATGCGGTTTTGTGCCAAAACATGTTCTCACTACTGAAGCATCACCAGCTGAAACCATCACTTTATTTGGTCTTGGGGGGATTTTTTTATCCCAAGTTCGGTTCTTTCTTTACAAATGTCACAAAATTGCTTGTAGCGGTGCTTAAAATACCAGCTCCCACACTGACACCTCATTAACGCTGGCAGCCCTACCCTTGGGGACAGGCCAGCGGTGCTGCTGACAGAACTCTTTGCCAAGACGCCAAGCAGGCCAGGGCTGCTGCAATGGGGCTGTCGGGCCTCGCTGCAGCTGCCTCAGCCCCACACATCCCCAGCCTGCCAAGCCACGTGCAACTGCTGCAGCCACAGCACAGACATCATATATGGCACCATTTGACTTTGTTGAGTCATTTCAAAACTGTGTTCAGCCAGAGTGGTTCACGGAGGATGCTGAAAGGCAAGGCCGCTTTAGAAAGAGAAAAGGAAGAAGAGAAAGGAAGAGAGAGAAAAAGGGACAAAAAATCTGACAGTGTCTCGGCATTGCTGCTTTATGCTACCACACCTGTATGAGACACTTCTATGTTAGCGATGGGACATTCTGTCTTTTTCCAATGGCACTTAAGACACTTAACTGTTTCTGTTTCTTACAGCTACGGTTAGCTTTTTTTTCCTACTGCTACTTGTCAGTGATGTATCTGCAGGAAACTGAGCAAGTCATGCTCCTGTTTTGCAGGACGCAGCATTAGATTTCACTTTCTTGGAATAAAGCTGAAAGATGCTTTCCCCGGTAAACTGGCAGGTGGTGGGTCTGGTCTAGCAGCCTGGATGGAGCTCACCTAGCTCCAAGTCTGTAACTGAGGCCCCAAAAGGAGGAGTATTTGTAGTCAGCTCTGCTGTTTGGATGAGTTTATGGCATGGGAAGCCAGGAATGCTACAGGCTCACATATCTCAAGCGACAGCAGACTCTAGAATCACGTAACTACAGGCATCACAGGGAGAAGTTCAGAGGAAGGCTACAGCAGAAACTTCCACGCACGCAGGTCACCAAGGGCCAGCCACACATCCTGCATTCAATGGGTTGTGTTGCTCTCCATCATTGCTCTCTGCTCTGCACACTGCTTCTCCTTTCTTCCACTGAGATATACTACATGCTGCAAGTGCCTTAGAAAATGACTGAATACCACGCCTTGGGCCATGATATGTACTGGCACAGCAGGAATACTGAACAAAACTCAAGTCAGACAGCAAGGAATTTTTTAAATCTCACTTCCCTTTGCCACTCTTAATAACTCTGGATAAGAGGAAACTGTTGGCATCTACCAGTAGGTCTGTCATCCACCAATTTCATCCACAACAGTGTGCAGAGAAACCCACGCATGAACAGTTTGCTTACATATCTCTTTCTGAAAGAATTTTCTTTTCACTGACTTAATCTGTTATTCTAGATAAAATTGTAAATTTCTGCAAAATAACTTCAGAATAATGTGTATGCTTTTGTCAGTAGCAGAAATCGTAATTCATCTCATCATTCCTAATGCTTACATGCAAAAGTCAATAAAATGTGAAAAAAGAAGCAGAGAAAGCTGCCTTTGTACTTGACAGCCCCAGACCTATCAAGTTTTAGAATGCTGCTGGTACTGCTAGATAAATAAAATTGTCAAGCAAAGCACAAATATAGAGGTATGTTACTGTCCGTTTCAGAATTTCTTAAAGGTTTGCCAGTGAGGAATTAGAAATTCACTCATGTCTGAAAAGTATCCTATTTCTTCCACTGAAATTCACAATTTTTACTTTGGAACTGCAGAAAGGTCAGCCACAAAGTCACGCGCTGAAGCCAGATCTTCGTGTTGCCCGGCACTGTGCCTGCACAGCAAGGTCACCCAGACAATTCGATCCACAGATGTGTCTGCCTGCAAGGGGAGAGGAAATCAACATGTCTTCATGAAACGCACCTGCCTGCTTGGGTCCTCCTCAGTCTTAATAACAAAGAAAAATTAGGACACTTTAAGAAAAAGTGGAGGAAATCATAAACTGTGACAGATCAACTGTAAAACCACACACTGAAATGAGGACAAACTTTGCCATTCTTTCTAAGCTATCAGAATTTTCTCCATGACACCAGATTTTTTCTGTGTCAGACTCAGCATGAAGAGATTTTCATTTTTAGAGCCATAAGGAACTTGACAAGTCGAACTACTATAGTTAATAGTGTGTTAATCTTTATGCATAATAATCGCAAACCTACATTGTACAGGTTTGGTAATAATAACTGACACGAGCTGAATTTGAAGTATACATTTCTTTTAAATCGATGCGTATGTAGGTGGATGCAGTGTAGAAATATAATATACTACACGGCTGAGCCTAGATAAGCTGGCGATTCTCAAACGTCAGCATCAGCTGCACAAAGTTAGGGTTGAAATCTGCTCTCCTAAATACCTGTTCATCCTTCTTATGACACTGACTCTAAGGAGCTCAGTGAACAGTAGATAAAATAAGTATCTAACGAGGTATGACAGAAATTCTGATGGAGCAAAACAGCAGACATCTAAATTCTAATAAATAAATGAAGTAAAAATTTACTGCCAGCAACTATGTCAAGTTAGCCATAGGAAACTGTAGCTCTGCAGCTGGAGAAGGGCAATACTCGGCAAGCCAGAGAAGCAGAGGAACTCATCCAGCTTCGATTATTTATGGTGTGATGATGAAGGAACAATTTTCCATATGAGGAACCGCTTTCAAGTTTAAGAGCGAAGCTGAAACAGAGATTTAATGAAAAATCAGAGGGGAAAAGAACTACAGCTACAAAACCAATAACATTCGTTTTAACAATTTAAAACTATAATTTATGTGCAAAACCAGATGTTGGCTTGTCCAACTTGAAGGTAAACAACAAAGCGCACTCATGACAACCACTCTGTTGAACAGCACACATGCGCTATCTAATGGCACTGTAAATACGGCTTATTTCGTACTCCCAAATGCTATCAAACTGAACACAAATTCAAAACAAACGTGTTTTTAAAACATAGAACAGCTCTGCATTAAATACAGATCTATTTCCAAAAATCCTGACCTTTCATGATCTACCATAATCCTAATAGCCTGAAATGTAAGAATGCTTTCATGCTCGGGAAAAAAAGGCTTCTAATTTTAAACATTTATGAGAACACCGAGAAGCAGCTTAGAACTATGCTTTAAAACATGTTTTCAGGCTTTAAATTGCTGAAAGCTGAGTCCTGTTTACCCGTTTGGCCTGGAATACAGAAAGGAAAAGAAGTTCAAGAACATAATGAAAATGAAGGACTGTACATGAGAATTTCCAGTTAAATAAAAATAAAAATAAAGTCAACTGGCTCCTGCGTCCCCAACCTCCCCCAGCAGCACAGCAAGTCCCTCCTTTAAGGAAATGAGAGAGTGACTCTTCTTGGTAAAAAAAAAATAGCACCAAACCACTCATCTACATCGTTGGCTCTGATGCATTATTTTTAAACATATTTTTGGAAAGTATTTTGGAAGGAATGCCCACCCATCATTTGTGCTGTTCCTGCATAGGGGGAATTCAGTGTCAACGCTGCTCTCGTTTCAGTGCATTTTCAACTCTACTCAGTATACTGTATAGATTAAAACATGTTTTTCACACAAGCGTAAGATCTGCGTTTTTACAGTAGTTCAACATACAAAGTATTATCCTAAAGCAATGAACAAACCAGTTGTGTATTCAGAGGAACAGACAGTAAGAAAGAAGTTGTAGGAATCCACAGGAACTCTTCCACCTCACCGAGCAACCCTGCACTTCTACGAGACCTTTTCTTCGTTCTTTTCACTCAGCTTCAGTCTCGTAGTCCAACACCAGGCACAGCACCACACAAGAAATGACATTCAAAACCACTGGCTCATAAAGCTGCCTTTACTGTTTAAAAACAAACACATACGCAAAATATTCCAACAGCTTCTGGAATTCCCCTTGAAATCCCCAACATTTTTTTGGAACTCTTCACTAAAATTTTTTGCAAAACAGTGAGAGGCCACGTGAGGCATTTTAGGAATGACTCTTTCATCACTGCAATCCCTCAATTACAGTTTGACCACAATGAATGGAGTAGTAGGTTAGAAATAGTATTGGTGTATTTTTCTGTTTGCCTTCTGGTACACCAACTTCTGTTGAACAGTGATATAATGACTTCACAGCATCACAGAGAACAGCTGGAAAGGGCCTCTGGATCCATCTGTACAGTAGATGTGGAAATACAAGTGAAAAAAACTTCATTACCTGTATCATAGACTCTGAAACAGAGGAACAATTTCCCTTTGCAGCTATGTCTGGGTCAACTACATGCAAATAAAAAGAGATATACCAAGAATGCTAAAGGCAGAGTGCTAAAGGTGTTCACAGCAGTAGTGCTGCTGCCACTGGAGGAACACGGAAAATGCTTAAAGTTCACAGTGAAGCATGCGATCTATTGCAGAATGTCAGAATTCCCTGCAGTAACAAACTCAAATTACTATTTTTAAAACAACTTTTTTTCTTTTATTCCGTTTCCATAAAGCAGTCAAGCTGTGAGGGTTCCATCTCCGTATGTAGTGAGCAACTCTTGTTTTCAATCCAAAGGGCTACACACAAGAAAGAAAGAAAGAAAGAAGGAAAGAAGGAAAGAAGGAAAGAAGGAAAGAAAGAAAGAAAGAGAGAGAGAAAGAGAGAAAGAGAGAAAGAGAGAAAGAGAGAAAGAAAGAAAGAAGGAAAGAAAGAAAGAAGGAAAGAAGGAAAGAAAGAAGGAAAGAAGGAAAGAAGGAAAGAAGGAAAGAAGGAAAGAAGGAAAGAAGGAAAGAAGGAAAGAAGGAAAGAAAGAAAGAAAGAAAGAAAGAAAGAAAGAAAGAAAGAAAGAAAGAAAGAAAGAAAGAAAGAAAGAAAGAAAGAAAGAAAGAAAGAAAGCTGTAGATTTTTCACTTTGAAGTCCAAATATGCCTGGTATTACAGGGACTGAATGTAACACTTTAAGAAACTTAGTGTCCAAAAAGACTGAAATTCAGAAAACAAGATGTAAAAGGTTTTTAAAGAGAACTATGTAATGCAGGTTGTGTGTATGTACCTTCAAAATGATCTACTGAACTCTACAGAAACAAAGTTTGAGAACAAAATCTAGAAGCACAGTCAGGATTGAAATCACACTTTCAGACTGGTTTGCCATTTCATTCAAGATTGGGATTACTTCATATAAACTGATTTATTTCTGTGTGTAAAGTGTAATGGAACTTGAGCATCTTCATTTTAACCATTAGCGTTGAGTATTTGCTGCTGCGAATTCCTCACACATGAATACTAAGTACAGTATTTCATAACCAGCCTGCATTTACCCATCGGGAAAGATAATGGATTAATAAATGTTCTACTTAATAAAACAAAGGTGATCAAAGATTGAAATTGATTACTAAAAAGCCACTGTACTGAGCAAACCTCTGAAGCAATGCATCTCATGTCAGTTCATCAACACAGCAATGTAGAACTGAGCCTCAACATTCACCAATACTAGAAAGTTCAACAATACCCTGTTTTGAGAAGAAACTAAAAATTGTCCATAAAATAGAAGAGTCTTCACAGTTATGACGACTTTGCCAATGATTACAAAGATCCTCTTTTCTTCCAAATAACTGCTTGCATAAAATGCAGTTATATCCAGCATTAGACCAAAATTCAATCTTTTTGCTTGGTGTACCACAACCTACATTTTGCATCTCCTTGGCTGCTTCACTGCTTCCTGACTGAGTCATTTCACTTTTAGTTAATGTATCAACATTACTTGGATGGTGAAGGTATATTTGTCTTTTCAGTTTTGGAAAAGCATACAACTCCTCCTCACTGTCACCACATTTTGCCAAATGTCTTCTTTCATTGCGCTGTTTCCAGAAGTGAGCTGCATGTTTTATCAGTTCTCCCCTAGCTCCTCTATTTCCTTGCAGAGCTCCTTCCTTTACTCTTCCCTGGATCTCTTCTCCATGAGAGCATAACAAGTGAAACTTCATTTCACCAAAAGACTGCGCAATGAACTGACACTGACCACATCTGATCTGTAATTTAACTTCTCCTGGATTGTGGAATAGGTCTTCAAAATCACATCTATTTCCCCTGTTAAAAAAAGGAAATAGAAACTATTTCAGAACCAGCCATGCACTGAAGAGATGATCGTTTCTGTCCATTCAAGTTTCAAGATGACATCTATGAAACAATCTTTTAATTAAAAACAGGCACTGTTACTACAGTATCCAATTTATTAGGAGCAGCTAAAGAACCCAATAAAAAAATGGTAAGGCCAATTGCCTTCATAATAGCAAAGTAATCTCAGTAAAAATAATCTTTTAATGCCACTAACCTTTTAATAAAAGGTGAATAACATTTTTTTAAGTTCTTGGTTTGGTGATGTCAATTCAAACTGTGTCTAGCTCTGTGCTAGAAAAGTACAAATGAGCATTTCCAGTAGCTGACTACCAACAGAAACTATCATGTTTGCACCTGACTGATGTGAAGCCAAAACCACAGATCCCACCTCTCACTCTGAGCTGGAAGCAGTGAAACTTCAAATCTTAGTCTTTTTCTAAAAGTTTGTAAGAGCATTAAAAAAGTTTCAAAAGATAATTTACAACGGGACAGCCCCTTCCACTAATCTAGGACCACTCTGCAGTAGAAAGGAAATAGATATATGTATGAGTTAACATGACCCTGGCTTAAGTTGAGCCAATCAAAGGAAACTCAACAGAACCCTTATTGCAATGCTTAGGAAAATGTCCACATTGTCATTAATTAATAGGCATTTATCAATACACTTTTGACAGATTACCTAACAAAATGGATATATTAAATGGTTCACTGTATGACAACTAGTAACAACTGAAAGAAAAGCACTGGTATGTCTTCAGTCTCAGTACCTTAAAAATTCTTTAAGTAATGCCCCAGGAAGTAGAACTACACAAAGCAATACATACACTGTGCAGTGCTGAGGCATCAGGTTAAAGCACTGGGCCTAATAAAGCATACTGAAAAGTAAATGCACAGCACAGTTAACAAAAATGCCAACCGTTTCACTGTGCCAAGAAAATTCTCAAACTCATAAAGTAGAAATAAAATAATGTTCTACCCATCTTAATATGGTACATACTAACTTTTTTACTTGGCAAAGCAAAAGCAAAAGCAGAGGTAATCAGTACCCAAGACAGATTAGCTCAAAGCACTCCAGAGAAGGAAATGGGATAATGATATTTAATAGTGTAAACAAACTACAAGCTAATACCGAAATATGAATTGCTTTTCACTTACTGCAGTTGGTTCACTTATCTTCTGGGAAAAAACACAAAGTGGATACGATACAGAGATTCAAAAGATTAACAAAAAATGTTAGTCAGAAGCTATCAACTGATCAAAATTGCTCCACTGGCAGTTGGGTATTCCTAGAATACATGCAAAATTACTTTCGATGTTCCAGTGACAGTAATTATTTATATTCCATAAATCAACTAAAATGTACTAGATAGTTTAATGCATTGACTAGATTCCATAGAAAAAAATATTTAAATCATTATCAATCTTACTTGAGAGAAAATATATACCAAGAAAAATCAACAATTTTCATAATGGTGATGTTTATGAATTTCCATGGATAATATGAAATTCCATTTTCCTTAGCATTTAATCACTGAAAACACCCACCTTTCTGTTGCTTCTTCTGCCTCTTTTATATTTGTGTCCCTGTTCCTCAAAGCATCTTGCATCTGTTGCTCACTACCAGAGGGCTCTGTGCTAATAACAACCCTGTGCACTTCCCTTAGGTGACCAAAGTATACTTTTGCATGGCCAAAAATCTTAGCACAGAATTCACAACACACAAGCTTTTTGGGTTTGCCTTCGTTGTGATGAAGTTTCATATGCGTGCTCAGGCTTCCAGAATGAATGTACGCCTTCCGGCAAATTCGACAAGTGTAGGGCCGTTTGTTTGTGTGTGCGTTCATATGGTCCTGAAGATGGTGTTTGAACTGGAAGTTATGGTTACATACATTGCATCTATGCCATGGCTTGGGTACAGCTGAGTACGCATTTCTACCCGAATCAACTGATGTAGCTGATGTGGTATCATTGTACTTGTAACTTGAATATTTATTAGCAAGTGAACTGTTCAAAGAAACACCTTTGTCTAAATGGTCAGTAGACTTTGCCTCTACCAGTGCTGTAGAAGTCAGCGGTGCAATTGCCTGCACAACTACCACTGGTTTGGGTCTAATGTTACGGTATTTCTTCACTGCCTCTGCTTTTTTGTCTTCAGGTGGCTGAAGATCAGCTTTCACCCTCTCTCTTACTTCTCTAAATTTATTAACGATGCATTTCCTTCGCTTGGCCTGAAAAGCCAATAAATCATCTTGGACTCTTCTCATCCTGCCTCTCCTTTCAGAGGGTGTACCGTTCAACTTTTTAAGGCTGTCAGCATCCCCTTTTTTGGATGGAGAGAAAGTATTCTCCCGAATGGTTTGCTTGGGGACTTGAGTCAAAGATACAGCTAACCATTTATCAGATGCTTTAGCAGGAGCATGAAAAGTTTTCGCCAAAGTTGGTGTCTTTTCACATTCAGGTCTTAGTGAAATACCAGATATATCCTTTACACTAGGACTTTGTGATTTACAAAACACTGAATTTTTCATTTTTGAGTAAGGCAAAATAGGAAGTTTTCCTGTTGGTGCTGGTGGAGTCATCTGTACTGTACTGCCAAAAACTGCTGGTGACAGGACGGGAACAGAATTTGCAGAATTTGTGGGTTTTTCCTTTAGTTTCTCTGACATAATGAATGACTCTTTTGCGGTTGCAGATGCTGTCTTCACAGAGTCCAGGATAAATTTCACAGGACTACTTGAATTTTCTGGCTTGCTTGAAGACTCTTTAACTATAGATGGTCCAGAAACATTACTGATAGCCGTTTTTGTTTTGCTAACTGAAGGAGATCCAGATTCCACACAACTGTTTTTACTTTGTAATGTAGCAACCATCATTTCAGATGAATTATGGTCTGTTGGCATCACTGGCTCAGATGAGTCTGAGCTAGAATGAGCTTTTGGACAGTCTTCAGCTAAGGCAGTCATGGGAGAAGTCTGCAGTGAGATCTGTCCTTTGGTAGGAATCTTGCTCTGTGTATTCAAAACAGAGGCTTGGCTTGTTTTATTGTCACAAAGCAATTTGTTTTTTACAGATTGGTACCGAGGGATAGGCAACTTTAGGTTTTCAGAATGGGCCACGTTTGTTCGCTGGCTTGGCTGTATCATGGCAGGGGTAACGTATGGCAAGGCCAAAAGAGATAAAGTGCCCTCATGACCAGCAACCTGCATGACGGCATAGTTTTGAGCTGGTACAACCAGTGGTTTAGAACCTGCTGCTGAAATCGGTGTACATTGTTCAGGTAAAGATGACTGAAGACAAGAAACCATTCCAGATGTTAAAACTTTTGGCACCATTTTTGGAGCAATGGTCCTAAACTGACTTTTCTTCTGAAAATTCTGTATTATGTCTGTAGGGGATTTGTGTTTATCTGTAACAATAAGATAACACAGACAATAGTAAACTGTATAGTATTTCTTTTTCAAAATTACTGTAGCAGAAATAAAACTGCTTACAAAGGATACTATTAAACACAAGCTTATTAAAAATATTAGTTATTTAAATGAGCACTAAGTGAAGTCTGGAATTGCAAAAGTCTAAGACAAAACAAAAATACCCTCTGAAACAATGCACATATACATATGCAAAACAAAAACAAAAAAAAAGAGCAAGAAAAAAACCATTTTTTATTCTAATTTTAAATGTATGTTTCATTCTAGATCAAAAGCTACACAACACTTCAGGACATATATGTGCACAAGCTTCTTCTGCCCTGGAAAAGCTGCACTAGCATGGTTTCAGTATTCATTTGGAAGAACCGACAGGGCACGGATTGTATTTAAACTTTTCACAGTGTAAAAGCTTACTGAGTTTGATCATACCTTTTATTTGGTATCATGCCATCTTTCAAAATTCTTGTACCATTTAGAATTTGTGGGTTTTATTAGATACAGGCTAAAGCTTACTTGATGAAGCTGTCAAAAAACCAACTGCAATAAAACACGCAAAAGTGTAAAAATAAATACGTCAAAGAGGACTTAAGAGAAGATGAACCATTGCTAAAACCCCAATCACACACATCGTTCATCCATTTTTACTGCACAATAGAACTGTACTGTTGAAGTAAGTTATTCAATTATTTTTGTTAAATATGCAATTTGCCTAAGTTATACTCCAGTTCTTTGCTGTTTCTACTTGTGTTGGTAAATGTCATAAATGTTTTTAAGGGGGAATAGAAGGATAATTAAGGAAAATGAAAAAAAAAAAAAAAAGAAAAACATGCAATGTATAAAATATAAGCCATGTTCAGCTGCAGAGATATATATGGAGCTTTCACATACTCCATAAAAAAAGGCTTGATATAAAGCTAAACTGCACTGCTACCATTTCATATAACAGCCTCATTACCCACTCTCAACTAAATTCAATTAACGATGCTTCCAGTTCACAGAAGCTGGAATAGGTTTTCTCAAACAACAAAGAAAACAATAATCCAGCAATCTCAATCACTGAAAAATCAATCAGAAAGATACCAGATATAAAAACTATTTTGGAAAGGCAACAATGGATGTAAGAAAAAATAAATTTAAGAAAAGAATAACATATGAATAAAATATATAAAAATAAATGCTGGAACACCGAAATATTCCAATGGCAATGAGGTAATTCCATAGAGAAGTATCTATTCCTTTTTGAACCTTGTATTATGAATGTGTTTATACATTGTTACAGACTGTTACAGACTTAAAGAGGTAACTGTGAGTGACTACCAACACTGGAAACTCCAGTAAGTTTATTTTAATACTGGATGTTCTTTCCAGACTTTACACAGTTTGCAACATGCACTGGAAGATACAGAGCTATCACATTTCATGACCGAGACTCCTGGACAGACGCACGTGCACACACATGGTAGGCACATGTGCAATAAATCCACTGCCTTCAGGACACACTAGATTCACTGCTCAATCACACAGAAACCGTACAGATCATACACAGTAGGGCTGATGCTTCTTCAAAGCCTTCGACCTACACTAAATGTTTATAGAGCAACTATACAGAGCATAGTCCTTTGATCCTTTATTGCCATCTAAAGCATCAAAATCCAAGTCTATCGTACATCTCCTTGTACATCCCTCCCCCCAGTTCAGTGAATCTACTGGGCACCAACTGTACTTTTTTTTTTTTCTTTGCTTGACACTTGTAGAGATATTCACAACTCTTCGATATTCTGCGTAGACTGGACGACAGCATACATGCAAATCCTGCACAAATACCAAGAGCTTCCTACACATAGCAATAAAGCCAGGCCTAGGAAGTTTGTGTAACATGGAAAAAGCAGACATTTTAAAATTATCCTCTTATTCTATTAGCATAAGCTATTAGCATGTACTGTTTTTCACTAAGCACCTCTATTTTGCCCACCTCCAATCACTACACACAGATAAATCCTGATCTTTTCAACTGCCGGATTGCTAATAGCTCCGAGAGTTGTTTGTTTGTGCCCTCCACGGTACCTTCTTATTGCCAATTTTAAGGCAATATTTTTAAGAGCTTCTGAGAAGTATTATAAATATTAACCAAACTGGACTCTGAACTTCAAAGCCAGTTACAGGTCAAACTGTACAATCTGAATGCAACAGATTATAGAACAAGTTTATTTTTCTTTTAGGGGAGGGAGTGTGAGCTTACTCCCCAGATTACGCCTGCCACTTAAGGATATTAAATATTCTTTCCAAACCAGCAGCTATTCAGCTTGCCACAGTAAGCAAGATGAAGCAGTTTCCATTTGCTCTTCATGTCTGCCTTGTGTCCCTCTCTTCTTCTTCCTTTCACAAAATTTCACTCACTGATCTGCATAAAGTTTTCAGGAACATCAGATTTCCAGAGGACTGCTACCTGAGCTGCACCACGCTGCAAGTTAGGAGGTTACCTCCTCTCCAACTAATGGAAGCAAATGCCATGCACTTGGGTAACAGATGCCACTACCAGGACGCAGAGATGGCATCTGAAGCATCAAGTGTTTAATTCATGGTTAGAAGCAAACGCTTGCAGTAATAACACATTACACTGGGTATAAAACTAAGTACACGCTTCTCAAATACGTTGATTTGCCTATTGCAATTCAAGATGTAAAATCACTTTTACTTAAAGAAGGACCGTCTACATTATTTTCACAGTATTTCAGAAGACAGTACCATTCAAGAGGCCAAGACTCTCATAAACCACAAAATGCTGTTTGAAACAAGGTCCTCTTAGATCAACATTCTTCTTCTCCAGCTAATCTAATGCTAAAGTATTGATACAACTGTTTCAGAAGCGATCTTTATACAAATGTTCCTTTTCCATTTAGTGTAATTTTATCGTGAATACTTTTTCCAGGCAAGCCATGTTTGGTAGCAGCCTCGAGTACAAGTTGTTTTTGTTTTGTTTTGCCAAGTTTACATTAGACCTTTTAGTGCAGAAATATTCATTGCCATGCCTCTGGAATGCAAAGGACACTCAGCTCTGTATTTTCTTCTCATTCCACACAGCTGCTGCAGTTAAGCAGCTTAGCCAGTGCCTAAATATAGAGATGGGCTAGATGCAGAGTAGCTCTCTGATGATCTTTCAGGCTCAGTTAAGGTTGTATTGTGGACTGGGAACACTAATTGGAAGACAATTTAATTTCTTGGATCAGCAAAAAGGACCCAGTTGACCAACAACCTGGAGGTTCTACTGAGCCCACCTAGAGCATCCAAGTATTATCAATGATCAAAACTATTTTTTTCATTTATACTTTGCTAGAAGTTTCAACAATAACCTCTGGACATACACATTGGTGCAGTTATTCATGTCTTTGCCACCCTGACACTGAAGAAGTCAAATGACTTGAATTTGCTCTGGCTGTCACCATTCCAGAATGCTACCTGGATACTTAAGATACATCTTTCAGGGTCATTCCACTTCTATTCCACTCCATCTTCCAAAGTACTTCCATCAGTTCGAAGGACTCTTTTTTGACAAGGACTAGCCAGCTGTGAGCTGAGCAAATGAAGTCTGGCATCTGAGAAGGGGAACTGGCAGTTATGAGAGGCCCTGTGATGGCATTCTTAAGGATGGCCCTTGTTTTACAACACATTCCTTTTACTAATCATAGTCTACAGGTCTGTCATTGCAGGGCAGCAGCTTATATACTTTCTCCAAAACAATGTCCTTAGAAATAAAGGAAACAAATGAACACATTGGATGCAATATCTGAATGATGTGCAGCTCATTTTTAACCGATGTGTATTCAGTCTTTCAAATGGGCATGCAGTTGGAGCAATAGGTAGACACTTTTAAATAATTAAGTACAAGGTTAAGTCAAATGCAATTCAATCCATTTGCTTTAAAAGCCTCTGTTGAAAGATTAATGGTTACCACACTCGTACATGTGAGTATCAAATCACTCTGATATTTGCAGGATTTCATAAGCTTTTCCTACTTCTAAATTACCTTAAAATTGTATAGGATTGGCCAATGATACACCAATAAAAATCAACGATGCATCAAACTTCTGATAGAGTCATGCTGAGGAGAGTCCTCTGGAGGAATGAATATCTTCCACTGGGCTGCCACTCATTCACAGCTCCCTGTCCTTCACAAGTCATGCAAATTTAGTTTATTCCTATCTTTTTTGCCCTCTTTTTGTATGTCTTTCTGTTTGTTCTCGCCATACATATATAGCATGGAACACTGGTGAACTCGGGCATCACTGAAAGCACCAGAAGAAATTATATTTCCCACCTAATCTGCTTGAAACATACAAAAAAAATTTAAAAGCTAAAACAAAAAACAACTCAGAATTCCTGAAGTCACTGAGTATTAATGCCTTTTTTCTTTTTTAAATAACTCTTGTAAGCCTTCCTTACTTGTGCAGGCATGTACTTAATTTGTGTATGACTGGACAAATGGCAGAATTTACACAGAAGAAGGACCACTCAGTTCTGAAAGAAAAGGCAAAATATAGATCAAAAAAAGATTAATCATATTTTAACGTGCATTTATTCTGCAGTCCTTTGCAAAATTCAAAAAGAAGACTACTGAGTTCTTTGGGAAAGAAAATGCATAACAACTTTCTAACACACAACACTAGACTTATTTCAGTCAAAGCTATATGAAATATCACTAATTTTGCCAAATCTCCATACACACTAAATACCTGTGGATACTGTCTTTCCAGCACAAGTTTCTTGCTTTTGCTGACCCAGCATACTCTGTTGAACACTTTGTTTCTCTGCAGGATTAGCATGCAAAAAAACACCACCTGCAAAAGTGCTTCAGTCAGTTATCAATAGATCCCAGCACCAAAAAGTATATAAAACATTATCTTCAAGTTAATGCATTAAAAAAGCTACTGCTTCTTGGTCTTTGCTGTTTTCCTATCTTCACAAATGTTTTAAAATCCAATATATTACATGCCAAATACACGGCAACAGTTCAATAAAGGAGTAAAGCTGTTTAACAATGTTTAGCTTGAGCATCATGGTAGAGAGCCAACAGTACTAAAACCAAAAGCTCAGACAATGAAGTTTCCATAACTTTATGGAGGTTTTTTTTTACATACAGAAGGCTAAGTTCTATGCCAATTGACACTTCCCTTAATCTTACTTAAATTAACAGAATGGCAGCCATTCTAGAAAACAGAATTTGGCCTTTTATGTTCAAAACTACTTTTTCTGCACACCTGTAAGATGTGAAGTTGGTAATAAAGTGCACAAGTCAGGAGTGTCCAACACCACATACTGTAAGAAACAATGTTCAGTCATTTCTCTTTGCCAAATACAAATGGTTTGAGTGGAATCTTCCATTCTAGCTACTTGCCTCAGATAATTTTAAAAAATTAACAGAAAATGTCAGCCGTCTCCAGGTGTGTGCATTTTTATTTTTTTTAATAAAAATCTAGTAAGTTACTACAGGAAGACCTTGACATTTGACACAGCAATTTCTTGTCTTCCTGAAAAGCTGCCCCAGTTTGGCCAAAGTTGTAGGCTCTTGGCATATGCTCAAAAAACATTTTGAGAAACTAACTTTTCCCAATGATTATGTTCTACTGAATGTGTTTTGTGCTTCAGGCTGAGATGGGTTTTTCCAAAAAGGACAGTTTTAGTTCCAAACATCAATGCTGGAAACAAAGAAACAGCCTCAATCTCCTTAGCTCTTAACTGCTGGGCTCACACAGCATGGAAGAGAAACTAGGATATACAGAGGGCAAGCAGAAAAATGTCAAGAAAGTTAGAAATGAGATTTGGAAAGTGTCTAGGATAGAGTCAGATGAGGATAAAGGAATTATGAGTAGACTTAAGATGAGAAAGGGACATGTAATTTGGAATGGAGAAGCATTTAAACTGCATGGATAATCTCATACCTTGCACTCCTTACCTTTCAATGCTTGATAACATAATTACGTTTACATAGAAATCCTTTTGTGCAATTTAAAATACATTGGGAAACCAAATATTATAAAAAAGTACTCTGTTGCAAGATTGGAAAAGCACAGAACATTTGCACGAAGACTAAGATACACAACATACAATCACATCTACAAAACGTGTTCTGACACACCATTGGAGGAACGAGATCAAAATAGCTTGTTAAATTACTAAGAAGGGAAATTAGATCTCTTTAAAGCTATCTTTAATTAATAGTCATTTCAGCATCAATATAATTTGACAGTTGTTCACAAAGCATTTTACCATTTAGAGACATTCTTTGCTTTAAACTCTGTGCAATTTTGCTATTTTATGGGATCAAGATTAAAGAACATTTCAAGAAATCCATTGAACAGCAGGACAATTCCTGTATTCCTTAGACAGTTTCCAAAAGACTCTTCTTAGCTTCTTATAGTTGTGTTTGAGAACTTTAAAAAAGCTTTTTTTTTTTTCCTTTTGAAGGCACTATCTTTCAAATTATGAACTACTCATTTCATATTAAAGTTAAAATAATAGGCTTTAAACAGATTAAAATGTTTTCATATCAAGAAACAAAAACTGTCACAAAAAGAGCTAGACACAGAGCACGTATAATAATTAATAATATTATTTACAGCTGAAGAACTCACACACTTTTCTCTCTCTAACACAGTAAGAAAATTTAGGAATAATGTTTTTGCAAATAAACCTAAGGGTTGCCTGGCCTCTGAAACCACTTTTTATCTTTACAAAGATGAGAACACTGGTTCTTCTCCGTTTAAGAACAGAACACTTCTGTCTGAGAGATGCTGTTACATACATACATGATAAAAGAGCGCGTTCCAGCTTCTATACATCTCTATGCTAGATTCAACCATCAACCACGTCAAAACTAAAGTGTGCACTTTCTAGAAACCATGCTGCTCTGACACAGCTCAGTTGATTAAAAAAGAAATGATTTTGATAGCACTGCAGTTCCAGTATTTTATCTTTGTTCTTTTTGTCCAGTCATTCCACTCAACGGAGGAGCCCATCCCCAGAGATTTGCAAAGCAAGGCTTCAGTGCTGCAACCACCTGGAGGAACTAATTGTTCATAAAAGATAAAGGGAGGTAACGAAAGCACTGGTTATAAATTCATAAACCTTCAATGGCATTGTGAATATGAATTAGGTATTTGAGGAGCTGAGAACAAACATTAGTTTCAGAAGAAAAGACCAAGTGGATTTTTCAAGTTATTCTCTGGAAAACCAGCCAGTTTAAATTTATTTAAGTGAGTTTCAAGAAACATACAGACTAAACACTAATTCATTCATTGTAAAGTTGATGTCAGTGTAAAATCCTTTTTAATAGGACAATCAAGATCACATCAACCTGGACAAAATCCTGATACACCTAATCTAAGTGGTAATTAATAGACTCTTTTTTTGTTGTTGTTGTTTTTTGTTAAATGCAGGAGACTGATACAAATAATGATGGAGTCTGATACAAAAATGAAGGCAGAATTCTTCAGAAACTGAGCAGCATGAAAGGTCAAGTAGAACTATTTTATGAATAAGTCATGAAATATTTTCCAACTAGATTCTTACTCATCTTTCAAATAAGCTGAGAACAGAATCAATCTTCATTTCACTGGGAATTTAACTTTTCTTCCATCCCTCTCTGGGACAGAAAACATCTACTATTGTTGCAGTAAGGGAATTCAGACTATAACACCCCAAACTTTTTTTCCCCCCCACAAATGCTGATGTGCAAACAAAGCACCAGAAAAGAGTCAGACAGTTAATCATTTTATAGGGTACCCGTTTTATGTTAAAGTCAGAGCACTTCTATCTGAACAGAGACCTGTGTAAGGGAAAACAAATGATTAATTCACTGCTTTCTCTTACAGATTCTCCATAGAGAAAATGTGTATTACTTTAGAAATTAGAAGCATGTGTCTGGTGATTTTTGCACTCAAAAAGTGTCCCCTCACTGAAGCTGAGCAAAGGATCAGAAGATGGTTAGACATGGCATGACTTGTTCTGAGTCTTCTCATATGAATAGTTTTTATTGTTCTCTTCTCCGAAGAGACTGGAATATAGAACACACTGTTTAACTTAGATGATTTTTGGAGACTATTTTCAGATGGATTTTGTAAATAGTTCATTTCTTTTCATTATGGTCCAACTCAATTATCTTTCGATAGGCTCTAGGCAGCCTGGTCTAGTGGTTGGCAACCCTGCCCATGGTAGGGGGGGTTGAAATTAGATGATCATTATGGCCCTTTTCAACCCAGGCCATTCTATGACACTATGATTCATTTTATGATTCTGTGAATGATGAATCTCTATGGCTTTTGCTTTGGAATGCTTTTTATACTATTCCCCCACCTCCTTTTATCACAAGAAAGTTTACTTCAGAAGATAATTACATGGCTTTGTCTGAGATACGCAAAACATTGCTACCTGTAATCATTTCCATCCAGTAAGAACTAAAACAAAAATGAAGATCATAGGATCTCCACAATACTCCAAATAGATTGGATATTTCTGAAAGGAAACACAGCCACCATTGAGCAAATGGAAGTGAACATCTACAGAAAGAGCCTGGCTAAGACATTTGTTTTCAGAACAGAAAGTTACCACTTGCTGCTATGCCTGAACATAGCAAGGCCCTTCTGGCAGCAGGATGTAGCAGAAAATTTAAATTAGAGCATGTTCCCCACTCCAAGCATAATTCCCATTATCTTCAGTGCTTTATGACATTACTACACTTGCCCATGCTAGCAACTGTGCTACCTAGGGCAGCACTGATTTTCAAGAAACTGTACTGAAGGTACTGTAAAGGAATTGATTGAATATGCTGCTGATAAGTGATAATGTATTAGCCAGCACTTGTAAAGGAGTACTAATATACGATGGAATTAAAACAGGAACACAATTAGCAAGAATGTATGCCACAGATGACATCCTTCATTTGCTACAAGCAAAAATATCATTAAATATAAAATTAAATTTATGTTTAGCTGGAGTGCTCGCTGTGTTCAGAGTGGCAACTGCTCCTGTAGACAAAGCAGGTCCTGGTCCGACAAGTCCAGCAGAGGGAGTCGGGTGTAGCACAAAGCCCCATCCATCCACGCCTCGGGTTGGGCTCCTCCAGCTTAAGCACTGAGGTCTAAGCCATTACTGTTTTGCTTTTTATTTATTCAGTGCCAACTCAGCTTAGATATGCGACTCATGCAAATTAATCTACACTAATTTTCAAAAAATGGAAACACTGGCCTACAAATCTAATTTTCTTGTAACAGTAAATACAGCTTCTGCTGAAAAATCGTAAATGACACAAAAGCTTAACATACAGCCTTTACACACTTCCCAAGGTTACATTAGTATTGCAAAATATTCTACTTAGTGCAAACCTTTCACTCAACTCAGTATTTTGAATAAATAGAAAACGTGAAAATCTTGAAGCCAAGCTGTTGAGCCTTCCTGGTAAAAGCAATTAAACAAGTTATTATCTGTTGAGCCTTCCCATTAAACTATTATCTTCTCTAACTGCAGTACAATTTTTGCACTAAATTGATTTAAAAAATAGTTTAGAGAATTTTTAAATATCATTAATATCTCAAATATGTCTGTGTTACTAAAAACATTAGTAACTATAACAGATATTTTTTTTATAGACATCTGAAAATTAAGTTCTGTTGCCAACATATTTTCCCATCCCAAGCAATGCCCTGAAATCTTTGTCAAACTTCCCTGCTTTCATCATTTCTCAGCTCATCACACAAACCATCTGCATAAATAAAGATGTAAGCATCTGCCGTATGGCAAATGGTCTCAGGGGCAGATGTTTTTATCCTTGCATTCATGTCACTGGCTTGGATACATTATTTGAACAGATGTACACAATCTGAAAGTGTCGTGTCCCACAGTGAAATGTCTCCAACTGCTTTCCATCAAAGTGCATAAATGCTATTTGCACCTGCATTTATGTTAATGATATAAAGGCAGCAGGGGTTCCAGAAAAGTGAGGGCTGATGCTAAGGAACACATTTACATGGTTAATTGAAGTCTGAGATCTCCTAGCACCAAATGACTACACTAACATTGATATTAAACTACTGTATTAAACTATACAATCACTTTTTTTAAAGTTATATGATGATTTTTATTAAAACAAACACACTGAGGAGCAAAACAATATCAGCCTATGAGCATACTTTTCTAATGAATATTTCAAAAAGATGAGAAAGTATTAAACAAGTTCCTAGAAAAAGCATGATAGTCTTATATTTTACATAACAGTTGTACAATATACACAGTTATTACAGATTAGAGACATTTAGCAAAAGCACTTTATAAATCTGAAAGTGCCCACCCAAGGGGATTTTAACTCTCTAAGGTTCAAATTTATTTTGTATCATTCTAGAGCATACAAAAAACAAACATACAAACAAAAAAAACATTTGTTCAAATGCAAATATCTACATGGATGTGAATGACAGAATAAGGTATTTCTATTATGATTTTATAATTTTCATTGGAACTACGAAATCTCAGAAGTTAACTATTTCTCTTTACTCAGAGAAGTGCACCTGTTTTAAATGTACACCATTGCTCATTGTACATGCAAAAAAATCACCGTTCTTATATAATATTTTAACATGAAGAAAATATGTGCAGAAGGAGCACATTTCAAATTACAGAATTCCTGCTACTACATGGCAAACGGTAGCAGTGAAGAGTTTACACTGTCACTCAAGGAACTTGCAATCACCATTACTTCTGTACTCAGCTGAAAAATAACAAGCCTGTTGGTTGTACAGAAAGGCTGACAAAAATACCATATTGGATGTAGCTGATGGATATGTTGTACTTCCAACGCCATTCATTTTCAAACCTTTTATTTGTAAGAGACGTACTGATGTTACAGTTGCACATAAATCATAATAAATTGTTAATAACTTTGATATTTTCAAAGGGTCATAACATTTAAAGAATCAAAGGTTGCGCATGGTATAAGGACAAAAAAGAGTGATAGCTACAGAACACCAAAAATACACTGAGCCCAGTACATTTGTAGAGCATCATGATTTCACGCTGATGCAGCTCTTGGTCAGGGTCTGGTTATGAGCTCCATCATAAGCAACACCTCCAAAAATTAGAACATGGCCTTTATAACTCACTCTGCATGAAAGCTGGTAATGGGATACAGTCTGCAATGGATTTTTCTTAAACAAACAAACAAAAAAACACCAACTTTTTTTTTGAGTTTGCAAACAGCTTCACAGTCTGTATCTCCCTCAGTTATCCAGAAATAACTTTGTTAACAGATAACAGAGTTTAACTACATGATAGTCAGATACCTTTAATTCACCTTCTTTAAGTTATGGGAATTTCAGGTATTTCACACACAAGTATATGGATGTAGAGCACACTGCACAGTGGATGTCTTTATACAATGGTACGTACTACCTGCCTTGAAAAAACAGTCCCATTAGAACTACATCAACAAAGATCAATTAATGTGATGTCCTCTTGGAATAGCTTCCTCAGAATTATCATAGACTTGACAGAACAGGTAAAGTATAAACTTATATGACAGTAAAAGCTCAGTACTTCCAGACAAGTAATATAGAGTGCTTTTCTTAATTAACATAAGTACTAACAATGGAAACTTAACTGACAGCCTAAAATGATTCAGCAGGGTCCATTAGCCTTTATGTCATATCCATCAAGCATTCACTTACGTTTAAGAACTACTACTAAAAATAGTGTATGTTAAAAATTATACTTAAATACCAGTATCACAATACAGAACAACAACGAAAGGAAATAAAAGTTATGGCTGAACATTTACAGACTTGGGAATATACAAGCAAATACTCTCACTAATAATGAAGCCAAAAATCCAAGACACTCCACCGAGAAACGACATCAAAAGATGACTTCTGAAGAGACAATCAGCAGAAATGTAGTTGAACACAAGAAATATTAATAAGGACAGAAATGCTGGAGAAAAGGTGATCTAAAAATAAGTCTGCATTTAGAAAATACACATTTTCTTGTTTGCATTAGACTTATAGAGTAACTTGCACATAGATCAGAGCCCTAATTACACAAGAATCAAATATAACAATGATTTTCAAATATATAAGGACAAAAACTGTAATAAACCCTGAATATTTAACTCTGCTAATTCAAACAAGCATTATTCAAATTCAAACAAGTTATATATATGTTAAAGTTTTAGTAACGTTAATTAGCCATGTCCTAAAAAGAAAACAATCTTAGCTCCTACAAACATTTAATGTGATAGGTGTTATTATTTAAAAAAAATAATAAATAGTAATTATAAATAAATAGTAATGAAAACTTAGGGCATGAGTTATGCCTACTATTTAAGCTTCTGTTAAGGAGGATACTATTTAGTCCACATTTTGAATCACAAATGTCTAATTTCTCAAAGAAAAAATGTATAGAAATTATACTGTACCTGCAGAAAAAGTTAAAGGATTCTGCATTATGCCCACTAACAGATATGACAGCGTTCCTGGAAAGAAGAAATACAGATGCTTAGAAGTTCTGATATCTTTTTTAAAAAACTAAAGGAAGTTACTAGTAGCGCGTAGTTGCATGAACAGACTCGCAATAATATTCCCACATTTCGCAGGGAAGATTTTTTAGTTCAAGTGTGAATTTAGAGGGAGCAATTACATGTAAAGACGTTTCTCATCTTTCTATACATTCACTTCTTAAAACTTTATTTAACGTGCTTTGCTATATATTTTAAATGTACAAATTAAAGAAAACCTTGTGTTCATGCTGAGTTCTCAAACTATTTTAAAGCAACATATAAAGAAGTAAACAAGTTACTACTAAGTAAAACTTTTTATAAAAAGTAACAACTATTTTTTTATGCTGTCTTTTTCTTAACATACTGATAACTCAATTTAGTCCTCGCGGAATGAGTCAGTAACTCTAATTCTGAGATACAGTGTACAATGTGGGATCAATACAAAACCAAAAGTCTCCTTGTATGTCCTAGCACAGATGTTTTGAACTTGGCCTCAAAGGCCGATCTTTGCAGTGATAATTTAGTTCACTTAATCATTGACTCATCCATTGAAATGTCTGACATCATACCAATGTTGTACTACATGTAAGCCTTACATAGCATAATGAAAGTAAACAGTGAAGAAAAACACAAACCAACTGCATAACTCTGAAAAGTAATTTGATGATGTTAACTCAGCATACATGTTTTCTGTAACTGTTCTTTTTTCCATGAAGATCCCTTGACAAATTTTTAGTTACTGTTAGTATCCTGTAAAATGCAAATGTTTTCACGTTATTTCAAGCACTGCTGTGCTACATGTTTACCTTGCACAGTCAACACTGAAACTTTATTCAAATCATAGTGATTTCTGGGTATTAGAAGCTTTTGCTGAAGTACAGAGGTCACAATGACCATCTTTTCCACACTAATCTTTTAATTTATCTAAGTGAACAAAAGTAAACTTAGAACCAGTGTATTCAGCAGTTCTGTATCTATTCAGCCTTCAATTTTATTTTCAAAGCACACTTCAGTCAGTACATGAACTGAGACTGCATTCACATGCCCATTAATACTCTTTTTCCCAACAGTTCTTCAGTCTCAAAAACTAAATAGCTCACTACTGCTACACACCAACAGTGACAATACATTTTCAAATTTTAACCATCTGGTTTGTTCAAAAAACACCATAATAAAAGCAAAACTAAAAAGTAAATATCTTTTTCACCTGTTGAAAGACTAGACTGGGTCTAGGAACAACATAAAAATGGCAATAGTTTCCCAAAATTATTTCAGTATAGATCCTAGTATGCTTGTACCTTCTGCAAACCGTACCTGAGTTTTAAACCAAATGTTTCACTGAATTGCTTACATGCATTCACATTTCAGTTCTGTCTACAACTGACTTAGGTTTCTTGTAATTCAAAATCCCTGTTAAACTCAAAGAAAAAAAGTATGTCATGATTTCCAATCGGACAACGTATTCTGAAGACACAAAGACAATGTAGGCTTAAGCATCTGTTTCCTTTCAAATACCTGACTGCATGGATCCTCTATAACTGACTGATAAGCAGAATCTTCTATGGATGTTACAATGAGGAATGCTAGCATGCATTTGTGAAGCACACATTACACTGCCACCACTACTGAGCTTGACATTGGTTCTTACCACTCTATTTGATGCACAGTGTTTGACATAAATCACTAAGTGCTACTTGGCTACTGGCTGTTTCTTTCCAGTGTGATCTAACAGTAAAGAATGAAAGACAATACAACTACAACATAAAATTATGCTGTTATCTACTTAGATTTCCTTTGCTATGAAATCGTCCAGCATTTGGAATGGCTGCATCAGAGTTTGGTTTGCCTGAACACAACCAGCATGTTAAAGAACAAGACAGGAGTCGCACAGGGTATACAATTCTTGGCTCCCAATACTCATTCTGGAAGCTTTGGAAAGGTACCATCCACTGACTGACACACAACTCCAATAGACAAGCAGCAGCAGATCGCCGGCCACCCGGGCCCTGTCCGTGGTGCTTAAACAACGGCCCGGCCCGGCCCGCGGCGCTCACACTGCTCCGGGCTCCCGGGGCACCGCTCCATACACCGGTAACGAGCCCCAAGCATCCCGGGGCCCACCACGACGGAATGGGCCGCTGGGCTGCAGCCTGGGAACACGAAACTTCCAGGGACCAGTGGGGATTTTACACGTTTACTAAATTCACATTTTCCATCAACAGCAATGCTGCCTTTTGATCACTGCCTGGTGCTGCTCTGGGAACCAGCCCCGCTGGCATTTTTATATAAACACAATGATTAATGGCCCTTGCTCACTGAAAATTCGTGACATTTTTCAGCCACTCTGTAACATGCTTAACAGCTACTCAATAGCTACTCACATTTGATGGGTGTCCTAAAAGGTATGCTGCTGTTTGTTCAAAAAGTTCTGAAATTCTGAATGAACACACAGGATTCAAGGATAGATCATCTACATGGCTACCTGTAACTTACCCTCACCACTTCTTTCTTTTTGCATTTGCTGGCAAGTCTAATTTGTCATATTTACTTCCTCCTAAAAACATCATCAGGTTCAAAAAGATCCAATCTTAGAAATCAAATTATTAACTGCAATTTGTACATATTTCACACTCCAATGTCCAGAACCGATGTTATGTTGGCCACCACTTCAGGATGTCCCGTTGGTTTTAATTTTTAATGACTACTGAAGTGGAAATCATTCTTGGAGACTTTCTTATTATTATGGACTTCATCACACTCCTATGCTTCTGATAGCAGGTCTATGGACCAATAGAATCAATTTTACATCATTCAACCAAATGACAAAACTTGTACATTTCTATAGAATCTTAAAATCTATTTTGTTCAGCTTGTAATACTAAGATAGGACATTTAAAAAAGACATTCAAAATGCAGTACTCCAGAACACAGAGTAGTCCCTTGAAATCTACTGTTAGTGGATCAGAGAATTTCAAACAAGCGGAGTTCAAGTTGGATAGAATTAAAAAGTCAAATTCATCGTAATGCCGCAAAAAAGCTCTATCATGTTTACAGTACTCCTTATGTTACCACAGAATGAAAGGATAAATACCAGAAGAAAAAAAAAATCAAATAAAATGAAAAAGAGTCTTAAAACTACACTGTAAATTGTCTGTGAATTATTGTAATAATTCAAAAGTAATCTTCATGGAAAGACACTCATAAGTCTTTATAGGAAATTGGTGTCCTGACAGACACATTGGCTCTGAATACTAGGTGAACTCAATTAACCTAATTTGATGCTGGTCCATACTAGGATGTTTATTTTAGATGTTAGACAAAATCCTTCACGATACTAAACAGAAAATGATAAATAGGCTGTAAAGGTTATGACATTAATTTTACTGCTACTCTCATGCTTTAAGCAGGCATCAAAACTAAAAATCTCATCCTCTGGGAAGGGAGAGCTATCTGAAAGTAATTACAGTGCTTACTATCTTAACAGTATTAAACTAAACCACTATGACCCTAACTGAATTTATTTTTGGTACATTTGTTAGAAGAATAAAGCTTCTTGATGATGACTATGCCATCTAATGCAGTGAATATTACTTCAGGTACTGGAAGAAAGCATTAAATCAAATTTTATAATTTCATATTAAGCTTAATTACAAATTCTAATTTAAAATAAGGCATGTAATAAAGCATTAGTTAAATAGTATTGTGTAACTTCATTTCAGAAGAAAAATATTTAGCCAAAAAGAAAAAAAATGAAGTACTTAGCACAGTTAAGAAAATATGTCCTCCTAACAGAAGCCTGTGAAATGTCAATTAATGTTTAAAAAGCAATTTAATTCACTTCATTTTTCACACCTGTTCTTTCACATACTGTGTCATCTTTTAAATGATGGTACCACGCCATCACTATTTCCCAACATTTAAAAATTTTTTAGAAATCAAACTCCCCAAAAAGTGCAGATTAGCAATAGCTTCCAGGAAAGTTAGCAAAATCTAAGTATTTAAAGGCTGAGTTAGACTTGAAACAAAGGGTTAGAACATTGAAGCTACACAGTATGACAAAAATCCTGAGAAAATGACAATGACAAACATAAAGATTGACTAGTGCAACACACGAAAGCATTTGTTCAAGTAACAGTATTTGCCAAAATCCTGCAGTGCTTTCACTATCCAAATCTTCAGTCAGAAGCTTTACTATTACTGAAAACTTTCTATTTTAATCCTATTTTCACACCAGTATTTCACCCTACATCAGTAGCTCCTTACCCTACAACTATGTATCCAAAGAGATATACATAGACTAAAACAACAGCTTTCTTACAAGATAGATTACATACTGCTAATGTTCCCATACCTAGGTAATTAATCAGAGAGAAACGTGTGCCTGTAGCAGAATTATTCTTTTGGCTGAGACTGTTAGGTGACTTCAGCAGACAGCCAAAAAGAAACAGAAACCTCACTGCAATTGGTCATGGGTTCTTTGTTTGTTTGTTCCCACCACCTCCCCCCCCCCTCCAGTAAAAACCCAGGCTATTTTTACATGTTTGGTCATCCTATGTGATGGACCAGCCAGAGTACATTTCCTGAACTTCAGGCTCACTGAACGTCTCAGTGGCAATCCTGGACAAAAATTCTTCAATTCATACCCTGCTATGTGATCTATATAATGGTTCTCTGGCATGGCTACTTTACGCCCATCTGTCAGAGTGGAACTGTGCCTACATAACAGGTTCTATGCTACTTCCAGTAATATCATGTTGATAATGAAAGCTTACTTAGGAAACGACACAGTGCAAGTTCAGCTTTTGATCGCATCTTTTGGCCTAAAAGAAAAAGCAACTGAAGGTGATTGCTTTCTTCAGGAGATTTATCTCTTGAAACCAATTTCTTCAATTGCACAAATAAAGACTTAACACATACACAACCAGAAATGAGGATATCTCAAAAAGTTTATGGCCGTTTCCCCTTGTCCTGTCCCCTCTAATTTTTAAAAATCAGGAAACAGAGACTTCTAGTACTCTTACTTGGCAATGAGTACTTCTGAACTCATTCTTAAATTCGAACTGTACAATTCCTTCTTGTTCCGCTTTCTCCTGGGCTATCCTAGCCCCAAACTAAGCACTAATTTATTGTTTTGGTCCAAGTCACTAATTGCAGTTCTCAGTAATGCAGATCCATGAGACAGAATCTATAGATCCTAATGTTCTGTTAGCAATACAAAGCATCATTCATGGTGGAACTGCAGAACATCATTAAACTTTTCAGCTACAACGTAGTTTGTAATGACTGATTAAATTGAGACTTTTTTTTACTTTATTGATGTTCATAATTAATAACTGCTTTCGCCAAACAAGCATAGAATATATAATTTAGTTTTGCACTTCATATTCATTGCTGTATATTAGCTTTCCTTTCAGATAAACAATATCACAAATACTAGACAGTGGCTACATTGCACTTATAGCACAACTTACACGACACCAGAGAAATGGCCATAATTGCACACACCAGTACTCACACAGCCATTAAGGACCACAGGGATCCCAGCAGGTCTTCCAGCCCAACTTCCCTGTTCAAAGCAGGGTCAACCTGCCTTGAATTTAAGGCTCTGTCCAGATGAGTTTTGAAAACCTCCAACTCAATAAATGCCCTTCAAAAATCAAATTACGTTTGATTTGGCCAAATGGATAATCTGAAAATTACAGTAACACTGAGCCTGCGTTTGTATGACAGACTTTTCCAGCAATTCCCTTTCCAATGCTTTCACCACACTTCAGAAATAGCTGTACAGGTATTCCTGTATTCATGCTACACCAGTAGCCAGCCAAGAAGTCAAACTCTTTATGACTGGCAGCGAGAAAAGATACGTTCCAGCAGAGTACCACATACTTTTTTTTATTTTCCCTATTTATTCTTGCACTAAAGATAAACAGGTTATTTCAAAGAGTAGAAGGAGGCTTACATGTTTGACAAAGTTACTAACAGAAATAATTAAAGATTACTAAAGGAAAGATCAAGAAAACATTACTTGCATATTACTTCCTTTTCTCCATCTTCTTCAACTGGAACAGCTGAGGAATAAGCTATCACTGGTAGTTTAGTGACATTTTTCTGGCGAAAATTCACTTTTAGGATCTTATCAGTTTAGACCACAGAAATAACCAACCAGGTCTGCAATGCTGACAGAAGATCAGGTGTTTCTTAATATGGAGGTCTTAACGTATTTTAGATATACTCAATACTTCAGAACTTACACATAGTCAAAATGCATTTGAATATCTCAGATAACACAGCCATAAAATTCCATTAAAAGTTTAACAACTAAGGCAAGAATATAACAAATTCACCTGCACAAGCTGACTAACTAAAGCCTGAAATGTGGCACTGAAGTCTTACAGAACCATAGCTGGCTTTGAAATTACATGAAAAATAAATGAGAAACAATCAATCCCTAATCACTACTTCTATTTGTATTACAGTATTTTAGGTTACTTGGACATTGATTCCCTCAGGGGAGACTAAAAAAAGATACAACCTCTTGTGCCATTCAGGAAGGATTTTGTACAGGCTTTTTCTTATTTTAATGAAGTCTGGAGAAGTCGTTAACACTCACATTCGAAGACAGATAACCAACAGCTGACAAACATTCAGCAATCAAAAAACCACTCCAAACTTTGCAAGGTGAATTGTCTTTGTAAATCTGACTCAAATAGTGGTACTGGTTTTGCCTTTACAGCTCCAAAGTTGAATAGTACAAAATTTTGCCATGTGATGTAAAGTGAGCATCATTTACAGTTGTTTCTGTAGGTTCTGCTAAGAAGTGTCTTAGAAAGTCAACTAGATAACTACAGAAAGATACAATCACTATCCAATAAAAACATCTATGTTTGTGCACACAGAAATCCATCCACCACGCAGAAAATACAGTACATTTTTAAAAAGTAACTTCAAAGAGTCTTATTTGCAGACTTAAACAAAATAAGCATTCAAGAGCTGGAAAGAAAAAAATAAAAGGAGCATAACAGTACATGGCAAAAATGAGAAAGTGAGATGGCCAACTTGGAACTGGCTGATCAAGTAACAGATTAGCTAGGCCAAGGTGATACATACTCCCAGTACGTTAAAATTCTAACCGCCTGCCGACTAATCACTTCTAAGATGTTTGGTTGTGCAAGACTCCAAAAAAGGACTGACCTCTATCACACACTGTTACGCCGATGATCAATCAAAGAACAAGAGATTCTCGGGCCCTGACTTGCAGAATCAAACTCTATAACCTGGTGAGGTTATAAAGCAGGTATGTTTATTCGGCCGGCTGGGTGCAAGGGGGATCACTCCACCAAACTTGCACACAAGCCAGCAAAAAAGCTACAGATTTGTAATCCAAGTCATACATATTCAGCAGAATTCTTGGAATCCATCTACATATTCATTAACCTTCCAAAAATTCATTTACATACTGCCCCTCCCCTGGCGCATGCGTTGTCTGTAGTAGGAGTCTTCCTCTGGTGGTCGTGGGGATGAAGTCAGAAGTCCTCCTCGCGAAGGCTCGATGTCTTCCTCGGTCTGACCTTCTTATGGTGCATTCAAACCGGTCAAAGCCATTCATTTTGTATTGTTCCTTTCTTTGTGTTTGCACAGCTCACCATGAAATGTTGAGATGTCGTTCTCCTTCCCTAGTTTCTAAAGCTAGCTTATTTAACCCCTATACGTTCAAACCCTAGACCTACCTGAGATCCTGATCTCAGCCCAGCTTTCCTTCTGCAAAAACTAAACCATATCATATGTTGTATTAAGGACTGCTCTGACTGCTTTTGCATTACACTGATCCTGCCCCCAAACTACGTGTACAGCACTGCTAACCCAGACTGTCAGTGTTTCATTGCTAAGGACCTTTTTTCTGAATAGCTGAGAGCCTACTTCACTCCAAGAACACATACTTTCAAAACCATGATATACAAATATAATAGTTGTGTTTTCTTAATTATCTTGAATGGTTAAAACACTATTTAATTATGAATTATAGCCTATATTTCCCAAACATGGTAAACCAGGAAGTGGGACTTAATTTGGAACTTAACCAACCACACATTAAAAAAAAAAAAAAAAAAAAAAAAAAAAAAAAAGCATGGTTCTGTTATCAGCATTGTTGCGGTCACAAACTTAAAACACAGTACCATAAAGGCTGTAAAGGCTGTTAAGAAGAAACTGAGCTCCCTCCCAACCAACCCTAGTGTAGCACCTAAGTGTTAATGAACAACCATTTTTTTTCTCATTTAACCAAAAAGAATTCTAAACATACAACCAATGTATTCAAAATTTTCTTGCAAAATTAGGTTCAGTTCGACTTCCACAGCTGAATAATCGGACTTCAGCCACAGAGGTCATGCGAAGATTGCACCAATAGAAGCAATTGCCCAGTGGTGTGCTGAGAACATGCAGAGGCAGCAGCGTCCTCCCTCCCTGGTATTGCATACCCAAACTGTTATACTCAGTCCTAACAGAGAAATCCAGCTGTTCACTCTGCATTTTTTGCTCTTACAGTCATATTCATCTCTTCTTTCAGGAAAGGACACATCACTTTGAGTTCTCCTGCATGGAATGCCCTGATTCCCTGGTTGCGAGCTCCCAGCAGTCTGATGCAACTGACATCAACTGCTGGGCCAAAGGGACTGAGACATTATCTCTTATAAGGACAAGCAGATCATGAAACAGTATTTTTTTTTTCAGTCTACCTGGTATAAATACATTTCCTAATGCCAATCATAAAATTTAGACAGACACAAACATTCCACAGGCCTGTCTACATTCAGAGATACTGATTGATTGATTAGCAACCAGAAGCAACATAAAATAGTGTCTACTGCTCAGAATGGAGAGCCATTTGCCATGTAGTATACAGGACAAGATCTGCAGACAAACTGTACATCCAAATTCTATGATTCACTTAGATGATATTTTTTGTAGGATTTGTTATTGTATGTCTGCACAATGTTACCAATAAAACATACCTTATTACAGAAAATCTTCATGCAGATAAACATGTAAAGAATAAACTGAATTCTAACCTGTCCTACTTCACTGCCTTCACTCACTTCTACTGTGTTCTTTTTATTGTGCAGATAATCCTTGCTAATATTATTTTTCCATTTTTGTATCCATTACCCTGTTAGCTCTTTGAAAAAAGGTTAAAGACACAGAGCTTCAAAGACTATTAGATGTACTTAATGAAGTGTCCCCCAAACATGTTCATGGAGAAAAATACGTGAAATAAACAAGACAAAATTATTCCTGGCTAATGTCCAATAACCAGCTGTGGTGCTCAGACTATGCTAACCCTGGGAACATTCTTCTTTCTCTCTAGGCCTCAAGCTTTGCCTTCTGTTCCTAGGGATATTTGTATTCTTAATTTACTAGTGTAATCTCAATCTAAGCAAGACCAAACTGAATTAGTACTTCAAGAGAAAAAACAATTAAGCATGACCAAGATTTTAAAGCAACTGGGCTTTTGTGGTCTGACAAACAGTAGATTTTCAACCATTTCCAGAAAACCCATACCATTTATGGGACACCTATACTGCTTAAATCATTTGAATCCTTTAAATTCTGAAACTGAAACTGAAGTCCAATCTGCTTAGCAGAAAGAAGTAAATATATTTTTGGCTAGTGGGACTAACTCTCATTCTATTGCCAAAACCAAACTTCAGTCATCATATTAAGTGTCTCTAAATTTCGGTAGGGTTTAAATTATTTGAGACACTGCCTAGGATACACAAATAGAGTTAGGAAAGGTAATGCTCACCTTCCACAGTATCATAAAGTGAGGAAAAACAGCTTCTATAGCAATACCAGCAACAGAAGAAAGGCTGTGCAAAATACGATTCTGATGTGAGTTGTGATATCAGATCAGTGATATCAGACCTCAGATCAGAGCTGTGATTCAGATTAGTTGTGATAACACAACTAATGTGTAAGGGAAGAAGGGACCTAGTGACAAAAGGCATAAGAAAGGCTGAGGCACTAACATAATGTTACCAACAACATAGAAAGATTCAGTTCAGTAAGAGAATACTACAGACAACTGGACTTGTACAAATCCATAGGATCATAAAGGATGTGTCCGAGAGCGCTAGGGGAGCAGGCAAATGTCACTGCAAAGATGCTCTCTAACATCCTTTAAAAATAATAGCACAGCATTAAGGGAGATTCCCAAAGACTGAAAAATGGCACACAGCACATTTGTCTTCAAGACAAGCAAGGAAGAGAAGCTGGGGAACTACAGGCCAGTCAGACTAATCTTGGTCCTCAGAAAGCGTACGGAGCAAACCCTCTTAGAGCCATTTTAAGCCATGTGAGTGACAAGGAGGAGGCTGAGAACAGTCAACACAGATTTATCAAGAGTAAATCATCCACTCACAGAAAAGTGAGAGCAGTGGGCATTGTTCACTCTGGCTTTAGGAATGCTTTAGACATGGTGTCCCATAGTATCCCCTCAGCCAAATTGGTAAGAAGCATATTAGGAAGTAGATGATAAAGCACATGGAAAACTGGCTGGACCATCGGGCTAAAGGGTGGCATAAAATTCAGCTAGAAACCAGTTATCGATGATATCTTTTGAATCAACATGGGCTAATGCAAGGCTTCTATTCAGAAGGACCCAGACAGGCTGGAAGAAAGGGCTACGATGAATCTGTGAAATTCAGTGAAGTTAAACACAAATCCAAGAGGTTCCATATGAATAACCCCATGATGCAGCATAGCTGGGGGCTTGACCACTTCGATCAACATTAATTACACAATTAGTCATTAAATCTCCACTGACTGCCTACTACTATCTGCCCTTTGAAGGGGCTCAGGGTACACTTTTTAATTTGGGGCATATTAGCTCCCCTTCAGTCTTTGAGAATTTCTCCACTGTGCCGTGATTTGTTAAAACTCATGATTAATAACTCACCTTGTTTCAAAGCTTCTTTTTTAGTAACTGTAGGTGTCAGTGAAGCAGACGTAAAAACATATGAAAAAGTATTTCAGAAGCTTCAGAAATTGGCCAGTGGCAACTTGATTTATCAGCACAAACTCCCTGTAGGTGCAGTTGGGTGAATTCTCCTAGTTATCCTTTTTTCAATATAGGATGAGCTTTAAGGAACTATTTATGTTTCCAGGACCTTAGTTAAATTTATTAGGAGTTTCGCTTGTATTTTGTCAGTTAAAACACTAGCACAATACCAGCGCATATGTCTTCTGAATTGTCACAACTGTCCAAGCAGGCCACAGAATATGCAGTATACAAGACCAGAGGAAAGTGCAGAAGTTTTTGTAGGAACATTTCAGGTTTCATGAAGGTTCTCAAGTAAATGCTCACTAAAAATGTTTTAAAATACAAATTACTTGGGTCAACTACCATTTTCATTAGGAACCTACGATTTGGTTTATCATTTTGTTTTATCAGCACTAAGTACCAGAAACACACAAGTCTGGACAAATACAGGCAATATCTTAAAGATTTAGAAGGGAGTTTTAAGATGGAAAGAACATTAATGAATACATTTCTGTAAAAAAGAATAAAGAAACAGTCTCCCTTGCAGCAAAGCAGAAAACCCTACATATCAATTTCACTTCCTACAAAGTTCACTGGCCTTTCACTGATAGTGAAATAACTTAAAATCTGTGCTGAACACTTGGTATTTTTTACGTGCCAACTTTTTTTTTGTTCCATCAAGCACTCATTCATCCAGTCCAAATATGCAGAGTTGCAGAATCCACAGGTGGGCTAATAAGGTGCTCAGAAGGATAGAGCACCCTCCTACAAAAAAAAAAGGCACAGGGAGCTGGACTTGATCAGCCCAGAGAAGGTCCCAGGGAGACCTTACAGCAGCCTTTCGTTATTTAAAAGGTGCTTATAAACAAGGCAGTGAATTTTTACATGGTCTGGTAGCAACAGGACAATGGGGAATGGCCTTAAGCTAAGAGAGGGGAGGGTTTAAATTAAGCATCAGAAGGAAACTGTTCAGAGTGTGGTGAGGTACTGGAATAATTGGAAAAAAATAATTGCCCAGAGCAGTTGTGATGTTCCATCACTGGAGATGTTCAAGGCCAGGTTGAATGGACCCTAGGCAGCCTGATCAGGTGGGTGGCAACTCTGCCCAAAGCAGAAGGGTAGAATTGATAGCCTTTAAAGGTCCCTTCCAACCCAGGCTACTCTATGATTCTATGAAATATCTTGTTTTGTTTGTTGCTTTTTTTTTTTTTAAGAGGTCTAGAAGAGGTAGAGGATATGAAAAAAAATTATGGTACTAACTGTGGAAGTAAATTGCTGAACTGTGAAAGACATTTTCTACTTTTCTTCTACACGTCTTTTGGATATGTCAATTTACTTACTGCATGCTTTATCGTACACAGGCTGCATGATCCATAGCATGTAAATGTCAGTGATTGTGCCATAAGTCTGGACTTAAATAACTTAAAAAAAAAAAAGTGCAATAGCGCTGATAAAGAGTTCCACTAAAAACCACATTCCTTTGATTAATCTAAAAAAATATGCATTACCATTGACCACAGATGAATAGGTAACTCATTTATTCAGTATTTCAGGCTTCATAAATACATAATCGTAAGTATTCGCACAACTGTTTGCTGCAGTAGCTGTAACATTTGCTGGATGTAAAAGTGATGAAAATCCACAGAATAGAAACCAAATTCATTTTATACAGAGGGAAGAATGAGCTTTAAGCTTTTGAAATGCAAAGCTTTACACAGGATTTTTTGAAAGAAGCCACCAATAAGTAACAAATCTAGAGAATATATGTACTTCTGATAGATAACATAGAAAGCATAAAACTACTTAAAGCGTCAGACCACATGACAAAAATAGAAGTGTTCCTACACAGAAGATCTCATGTATTTCTGTTTCCTAATCCCTTTCAAACTGTAAAATATTTTTATTTTCAAAACTGTTCATCTAAAAGCATACAATTAGAAAGTCTAAAAATACAAACAGCACTTCTGTGGTTATTTCCTCCCAAATGTTAAAAGCGTTATGACTCTTCATTCTCCCTTGGCACATAACAAAATACCTACAGGTCTATCCCTACGCTTAAAACACTTTTCTTTTTCAGCTAAGAAAGCAGTGTCTAAATGTGGTCAGGCGTGTAGTAACACTTAGCATTAGCTGAGCCTATCAGGCATTCTTATTCCTATATTTAACTACCAGGAACAGAAAAACTATTTTCACTAGTCAATAATAGCTGCAAATAAGCTATCAATGAATTTGCGTGCTTCCCTTACGTGGTCAGAAATAACAGCTACCTGGAATCCTGTTTGTTACAGTATTGCAAACATTAATAAATAGCAGACAGGTTTATCTTGCCTCCAAAAATCACTCCCTCCACATTTTCTGTTTAGCAAAAATCCATGAGAATACAAGCTGAATGTATGTTTTGTGAACTTTGAAAAGAGAGATTTCCAAAAATAACTGTCCAGAAATAAGAAATGGAACTGTTAAATATTACAGGTGGAAGTGTATCACCAGTACCCACGTGTATTTGTGTCCATCTCAAAAGAAAACGACATACGATTTCGTGCCTATCATGAGTCTGACAATACTTCGCTAACCAACTTATGACAGTAGGTAAGATTCTCATCTAATTGAAGAATTACTATTTTCAGTTAGTTCAGACAGTTGGTTGTCACTGTATTATCTCATTTTAAAGAGTTTCTATGGAAACCATGTCCATTCCATTTTTTTTTTTAATGAAAGATGGCAGCTGGTGGGGTTTTGTTTGTTTGTTTTTGTTGTTGTTTGTTTCCGTTGTTTTTCCTCTCCTTAAAATCAACACTAACACCATGAAATTCCAGCTGGTAGTATAACTGTAAAGTTTGTTGTCTCAGGAACTAACCGCAGTCTGACAAGCTGGTCTGTACCTCTCTTCTTCCTTGCATACATTCTGACAAACTCAAATTTGTTTCAAGCTTTTCAGGTCAGATATTTTCACTTTCAGGTAACACAGACAGACAGGTGAGTACTTAGTTCTTCTAAACTTTGATTAAAACTCTTTGATTTGATAAAACTCTTATTTTCTACCAGGAAGAGATGGAGGGCAAGACATACGACAATGAACTTTACCCCCACTGCCCAGTTTGACAACATTCCAACCTACATTACATTGCCAATATTTTATAATAAGTATTACATAATAAGGCCCAAGTGTTTTGAGAGAAAATATAGCGATTATTTCAGTATGAGTACATTAAAATAAAGAATAGCAAAAATGCCTGCAGCGTGTCAGGAAGCATTACTAAAGAAATGCAGCAAGCAGATAAGTGGAATTAAAATGTGGTATGTAAATAACACGTTATGGCAGAGCTCTGCAAGAAGACCTTGTGCATGCTTATATTTAAGAACGACTACAGTCAAGTCACATAAGAATACTACCGTTAATATATTTACATATTAATATGTACGTGTGTGTAAATATAGAGAACCAAGGAAGAAGCATAGAATGCAGTCTGAAACACACAACATCTGTTTTGACATCATGGACTGCAAACTCACATAGGCGTCCCAGCAAAAACAGTATCTATAAAAGAGACTCTGAAAGCCAGTTTTGTTCTGATTTTATTCCATCGCAAGCAACATGCATACTGAGATTTTCCCACTGGTGGATGCATAGCTGCTTCTGAACTAGGGCAAATCCAAGAAAACTAGAAAATACTATTATTTGTTTTATGCTCCAGTGGTAAATAACATAACTCTATCAGAATGCTAATTAATATTTCAGCAGTACTTGAAGTATACATGATAAAGTGTTAAGTCACTCAAATAAACAATGAAAAAACTGCCCTCAAAGATCTAGGCAAGCAGCCTCTCCAACTGACTTCAGTTTGTGAACTTGGAAAGCGAGGAACCACTGCATCTAAAAACAAAATGTCTGCAGTTCTATAAAAACACATGCCATTGTACCCGATGTGTGTTACATTTGTTTACATGTTACTTTTTATAGCCTGCTTCAAACTGAGCCACTTAATTGTGCCTTAGATAAGTTAAATGAATTAATTACTATCAAATCCTAGGAATATTTATGCACTTTGTCATAACAGTAATTTACATGTCTCCTCAAGGAGAGAAACTGTAGAACTCTGAATATGAAAACACAGTTGAGTACATTGTCTGAAAGCTTAAGAAACTCATCCAATTCTGATTATTCCCTAATTTCATGTTAACTTGCTAAAACCAATCACTCTTTCTCTGTACTGGATACATTAATTTTAGGCCCAGTTCCTCCCTGCATCACAGCTACAAACATCACCTAGCCGCCAGCACATTAAAGCCAACTAAATCAAAAGAGCTGTATTTAAGTTAAACCACAAGACCAACACGAGCACACACACACAGAAGATGGCACAAGATCAGCAGCACTAGCTTATGTCCTTTAATGTGTCTTCTGCACAGAAGGCAGAACACACTCTGCATAGGACTCTGAGGCCACATGCTTTTTAAAGAAGAAAATTCATCACCGAGGGAATTTTTTAGAGCAAAGGTGAAGTTCATAGTGGAAAGTCAAGTTTGTTATATTCTAAGCTCTTCATAAATCAAATTTAAGACAGATTACCTTTAATTATAATACAACATACAATTTCTCACTGTATTCATCTGAATGGGAGTGGAACAAGACAGGAAGAGAAAGATCTTTATGCCCTACTGGATGGCAAGCAGACTTCAGTACATATCTGCAACTAACTCTGAGTTCATCAGTGTTTTCCTCCTACAAAGTCAAAAGCAAGCTGTTTTGAAAGGGCTTTAACCAAAAGCACTGCCCAGCTGTGCTTGTTGCAAAGGAAGCCCAGAATGCAACACCAACCAGATGCATTAGGTAAGCCCTATGTGTAGACGGAGTTCCTACAAAATCTCAGGCACCTGGAAATCACACAAAGGTAATGATAAACAACTAAATGACAAACTGCTTAATTTCAAGATACCAGCTGCACCGTTTGTCTGTTCAGTCATATTCATTTAGCTCTTCTAGGTTTCTTGGTTAATTTTTTTTTTTTTTTTTTTTTTTTTTTTTTTTTTTTTACCTTGTGGGTTTTTCCTCCCACTTTCATTTCTTTTTCTAGTGTGTTTGTACTTTATCCCAGGCTGTTTCCTGCGTGTTTGAGTAACATTCTGTTAAGAACCTACAAACTCAACAACAAATACACACATATCTGACAGCCAGGATACCAACTACAGGACAAAGAACCCAGCCAAGAACTGGGCAGAACACTTACTGCATCCCAGCTATAACTAAACCATTGACTTCAACATCTCCTGATAAAAAGATGTTTTCATTAAAATACACTCATCGTATCCTTCATTAGCAAATCAGCACAGCTAACAGGAACACCACCTGGTCTAACTTCGACTTATACAATAAAAGCATAGCCTTTAGATTGTATGAGAATCAAGCTAAGAAATGTTGCTATTTATTACCTTTATTAATTTGTGCCCCATTGAGCTGACACACAGTTATGCACTCATGAGACTTCAAGACAGTCCCTGTTACTATCACCACCCCATATTTTTTGGGATGCTGTGAGAAAATGGCATAAAGGTCACAGAAGGCGGATCTCACTGGCATTCTTACAGGTGGTTTCCCCAAACGAAAGCTGAAAAACAGCTTAAATGAAGCACATGGAGGCTTTCAGTGCCTTTGCAGAACAGAACACTGCAGTTCCCACACCTCTGAAGCCAACATTTTTCAGCTCTATGCAGATACTTACATTAAAAAGGAAAATAATACTTTGTTTACCGTTTACATACCACAAATTGAAAATCAGAAGAAATACAAGATAACTGAACTACATGTCAAGGAGAGAATCAAGTAGCACCCTCTCATTTTTTTGCAAGATAAACTACAGCAAAGAATTCAAAAGAAAAAAAACATCCTGGAAGCTCAACTAAGTAGTTCTACATTTGAACAACCTTAAAACCATTTGGCAATTACACGGTCAGAAGTGAGACGCTACAGTCAAGATCCTTTTTATATCATAACTTATTTTCCAAATGAATAAAGAGAAGAATCTTTAATGTGAATTAGAAATCATTCAACCAAGATTCAGCAAATTCTAAACCCACACACTTTGTCTGTCACGAATTTAGCTGCTAAATCTGACTCTGAAAGGCTGATGTGCTACCTTATTTTTTAAAAAAAGATTTCTCCTGGGTTTGCACAGCAAAGGAACAAGTATGTGGCCTATCTTACACAGGAAGCAGAGATTTTTATCCTTAAAAACAGGAGGTTCGCCCACACGATCACCTGGGACAAACTTGGCCAGTGCAAGCAGGCTAGAAGGTTATAGGAGCCTGGGAATGTTTAACATCAAGAAAGTAATTACAGCCCAGCAAGATCAGAAGGAATTACACAGGAAACGTGAACAGTAACCCTTTCATGCCAAAAAAAAAAAATCATGAAAAACTGAACTCTCTGCTGCCAAACTATGAGGCTCTACAAACCAATTGTAAAATGCAGGAATGGAAAAAACACTACATATTACTAGGCTATAAATTCCCAACGATGTGATAAAGCTATACTTCCAAGAACAGAAGAAAACCTCCGGCCTTTCTTGTTGCCACTCACATACCGTATAATTAAAGCTCAGAAGAAAAATGAAAACATTTCAAACACTATGTAAAAATGGGCAATTGCCTCTTCTGTATTTTTCCTTTTAATTTGATGCTGACCAAACAGTCTCCTCCCTGGAAGGTGGTCACACATCTTGTTCTTATTTAGTCATAGGAAACCTCCTTCCAAAATAAACAGCGCATTATCCAAGCAAGAATACTAACTCTCTTAGTTATCTACTTAACAAAAATGAGTCTCCCAAAACCTGAAATAAATCCCATAGCTCAATGGGATGGCTTCAAGCTACCCTATGCATTTGATGGGAAAGAGATTTTTATTCTCTAGAGACGCACAGAGAATGTGAGTAGTCTGGCCGTAGCTCAATCCAGTTACAAAGCCTCCAAGTGCCATGCTGGAAAGGGAATATGATCACACATACAAAGACTCACAAAAAATTTCACATTAAGAGATTTTATTTTTTTTTAAGCTCACACTAAAGAAAATTGTACTACCTTATATCTAAGGATAGATAATACTGTAAAAGTATTAGCAAATAACCCTGACAAGAGATGCAGTAAAGCAACCAAGTATCAGTGCTTTTATGAATTTGTTGATTAAGAACTACAATGGATGTGTCCACATTGCATTACACAAAAACAAGTTCCTGTATAGGAGGAACACTTGTACAACACTTGTACACTCGTAGAAGTGTACTATAGTTATCATTGACGTTACAAATCAGAACAGCGCTACCACCATCATCACACCTCGTGTACAATGACTCATTTATTACAAGTCTTTCTTTCCTCAACTATTCTACATGATTTTCATTTTGTTTCCTTTTCCTTGACTTCACTTCTAAGATAATCCGTTGTCATCACTAGCTCTGCATGCAGAGTGAACTCCTGCAAGACCAATATCTATTTGCAGTCACTCACTCAGTAGAACCACTAAGGAAATAAAGCTTACGGAATATACAATATACAAAAGCAACACATGAATATGTCTAAGAATGGGCATGCAAATGGGGCAGCAAAGAACTAAATTAAGCCCAAAAAGTCATTGCTGAAGTCAAACTTACTTTTTCAATTCATAACAGCCATTCATTTTGTCAGAAACAAAAGAAAATATAGTTGTTTTGTACTTTGGTTTTTATTATCTAAGTTTTCCCTTGTCTATTTATCTGCAGTGCAAAGATACTGCATTGTTTTCCAACACACAAGTCATCCGCCCTGGATAGAGACCAGATTGCTCTAAACTCAGTGGGAATTCCACAACACACTTCTGGAGACACCCAAGAGATGTAACGCTTTGTAGGTGGAGAATTAGGGCAACTTGCAGAATCTGACATCAAACTGAAGCTCTGGTCTTGGCCATAGCACCATAACAAGTCAGAAGAAAAACTGTACCTAGCCTCCACTCAAAACACTGCAGCTAAAAATCAAGCTGGTTTGCCCTGTTTTCTTATAGCAGTACATCTACATTGCTCATCAGCAGAAAATACAGCAAGACTTGTTCCTAAATCTGAATGGCATACTCCAGTCACGATCTTGTAAGCCCTGAGAACAGAGCAAGTATACTACATACCTTACAGATACAATGCTTCTGGCAACTCATTCTGCTATAATTGCTTTCAAAAAAAAGTCAGACTTTTTCCATATATCCTGATTAAGTGCTCAGTAAGTAGGATACATTCCTCTACTTCAAATCCCATCTCTCCTGAAAATGCTAAGGGCTGCTACAATCACCACTAGACCACAAACACCCGAAGCAGGAGGCAGCATGGTTTTATAAAACACAAGATAAAGGAGCACCATCTCAAGAAAAATCAGAAGATTTATTGCTATCCTCCTCTCCAGATTACTGTACAAATAAATAAGACTTTTTCACTACAGGAGAACAAATCCCTCAGGCTCCACAAAGCATTAAGTACATCATTATACATGCACGTCAAGAGAGAGTTGGCACAACTCTCAAACATAGCAACCTGTGATCAAAATCACTGCAAATTAGACCGTATTTGTGTTCTTATCATCTCTAAACTGCATAGTGGCAATAGGTGTTCTTGAAGCGCAGGCAGACAATGAGTGGGGAAAAAAAAATTATAAATGAGATAAACAAGCAATCATTCCACTAGGTAACAAATTAACAAAGCACATTCAGAACCAGCCTCCTTACCAAGGCTAAGGTACAATAATCCCAGTCTTTTGTAAGAAGAAAAAAAAACCGCAGCAACTTTTGAAGCATTCTGCTTATTACCAAAGTGAAATAGAGAAACCAATGCAACCACCTTCCCCAGGGTCCCACACACATCTGGCACATGTTGGTTGGAAAGGCTGGCACCACGCAGTGCTGGCTTCTGAACAAATAGTTTAGAAAAAGCGACGATCCCCAGGAAGTAAAGCAAAGCTTACCATTTAGATGTTCCAACCATACATAACATTTAAAGTTGACCATTATTTTAGGCTTATCATCCCCATCAAAGTACCTCTTAATTACTGAAGTCTTTCCGTCTTGATGGGGGAATTTCCTGTTTAAGACTCGTACAGACAAAATGCTGCAGTATAAATCTTGACTATTCTAAGCCAGGAAAATGTCCTACAGGCCACTAAGCCTCCTCTTTAGGGCAAGTTCTCCATAATTACAGTACCAATTATAATTTCAGAGGTATATTTTGCTTTATAAATAAACCCTCCACTACTCGAGCTGTGGGAAAGCATGCCCATGTCAACGCACCAACCCTTGCAGCACACTAAGTTTTTAAATGAATACCAATACTTCAATTTAAACGAATACAAATGAAAACCAATACCAATAATGTTACAATATGGATTCTAGCAGGGAAAAAATAGGAAGAAGATTTCCCTGTCACATCCCCCCAAATTCCCATACGTTATCTGAATCCTTTTATTCCTGTCGCAGCACCTCCCTGACATCTGTTCTTTGCTGTTCTAAAGCCAAATGCAGTAAGTTTCAGTCAGTCTGCTCCTAACTACACCAAAAAGTAAAAACTGCAGCCTCCATTAAATGGAATGAAAAAAAGTGCAGTGGAAATGAGCAGGAGCTGATTCTGTAGTCTTTTCCTGCTGAACTCTGCTTTTGATACTTTTGTATATTTAGGTTTGTATTTGAGTTTGATAGAAAAGTAAGCAGACACTCCCAAGAGAACAAGTTATAGTACCAAAGGGATTCCACTGAGATGTGACCTGATGCAGAGACAGACACACAGATCAGTGAGATGCAAGCACCTTTTCTCCTGTAATCAAGCTAGGGACAAACTGAATTCCTTTACTTGCATCACCAATGAATGTGTTCCCGATGTTTGGATGTTCTCAAATAAAAATTATCCAGAGAATGCAGAGCTCACTTTGTTTGGTTTCTATTTTTTTTTTTTTTAAGAGGGCATGTAAAGTAATTCCTACAGATATTTTGATCTTCAGTTATCAACGTCTGACTTCATATGGGAGACTGAGCATAGCAATGTTTCTCTGACTAACCTGCCAAATTCAGCCAAACAGGTAAAACTCTCCATGAACTGAAGCTACCTAGTAACCCAAACTAAGTCTACTGATATGGGCAGGTAAACCCATCAGGTAGGGTGCTTTTTCTTTCCACATCTCTTGCATCTACTTGAATCAGACAATGTCTGAGCTCATTGTCCAGCTCCACAAACTGCGATAACATTTCCTACAATGTTTAATTATGCTATAAACACCCAGAAAAACAGTCCTTTAGAACAGATTTTTTTTTAACATCTCCCCCACTCAGTTAATCAGCTTATTAAGGACAAACCAATACCTGCAAGTACTGTACTATGATAAGTCAAAGATGCATCCAAATGAGCAAACACCAAATAAGATGCAAGATGGATTCTACCCTGTTGTTCATGTGCTTTCATGAAGATCAATGGTAATGCAGACCAAATAAGAGAAGACATATTCCTTAAAGTGGCATTTGAAGAATTAAGAACCTTTTCACCAAGACAGCAAAAGAAATCAGAGAAACGAGAAATGATAGTAAGTTTTTATGTTCAAAAATGTTTGCAGTCATTAAAGATGTACACCATAGGTATTAATTTAATATTCATATTGTGCAGAAGATTGCACTTCATTCAGTTTTGATAATGACACACAAATACGCTTCATGAAAAAATGAGTACACTTTGACATTACAGAAATGATTTTTAAAAGCCCAAACAATCGAGTCAAACATGAAAACAAAAACTTTATACGTAAGAAGGAAATGGCACATATCAGATAGAGTCAATCTTATTTTCTTTGATCCCACTTGAGCAGAACACAGAAAAGAGGATTCTCAAACACTTTGTGGTATTTTCTCATCCAGTTCTACTAAAAAAAAAAAGCATGCAAACCACAGGAAAAGGATACATTCAAAAACCTCCATTCAAATAATGCAAAATTAAGGTGCATCAGCTATCTAAGGCTGTTTGCATCTACTCATTTAGCCTAAGGTGAACACATTGGAGCTTACTAGAACTGAAACAGGTAAGCTAGATAAATCTATCATTGGAAAGAGGTTCTACTTGTCAAATTAAAATGCTTTGTCACAGTACACCATTAATTTGTACTTAAATACTGAACCAAACATTTGAATATCCTGCAAGGATACTTACTGTATTCTTTCAGAGTACCCACCTTGCACATCCTGATCCTGCTATGGCCAATAAAGTACTTCATTCATCTTAATTCCTGTTTTAAAGAAAAAAGAGAAAGTCCCAATATCTCACAAAATGTATTTCGCAAAGGTCAGGACATCATATTAAATTAGAAACAAAGGTTTATGTTTAAGAAGGCAATAAATAAACAAGACTCCTCCTAAAATGTGTTTGTTTGTCCTTGCTGAGAACACAATGCCATGTCCTTTGAGGCTCATCATACATTTCTCATAATTTAGGTTACAAGATACAGTAATAAATGTTTGAATCGATATTGCTGAAATAACTGTAAGTAAACACATTCCTGATTTACTTTTTCATTTACTTTTAAGACTCTAAGTTTCTGTAACTGTAATAACACTGTCAGCAAGTTTCCTTCACAAGTCGCACTTTCACTATTTGACCATTTTCCTTTGACCTGACAATATCCCTCTCATCAGGTTCAAACACATACACAAAACTATCATCATTTTCATACAAACACTTCAAACATTAAGCCACATCCACAAACATTACCTCAGCACATAGAACTCCTCAAAACACATCAAGTCACTGATGAAGAAAGTCCTGCTGGTCTAACACAGCACAATCACTGAACCTGCACATTAAAAACATATACATATGACATTTGCTAACCATACCCGGAGTCATATATCGCAATGTCAAAAATCTCATCATACGCTGTCACTGCCATTGCTAGCTCCAATATTCTTACAAATTAGACTCAGAAGGTAAACAGGAAACTAGTATTACCTTCATGAGTGTTTGGATAAACACTAGCTACAAAATTTCTGGTCACCTTAAAATCTATTACTCAAGCAGCCTGTGCAAACGCTGAAAACCTTTGACTTGTGTTGTTTTTATTCTGACCCTTCAGCTATCATTATGCAATAATATTTTTTTTTTTCACTGAACCAACACTACACACATTACACCAGATCACTACAAAAAGTATTTTAAACTGGCATCGTAACTGTCAAAAGGTTTTTCCTTTCCTCCCTTTCTGACCTTTATGGAACTTGGACAAAGCCCAATTCCTTTAACAGCCGAAGTAGAACAAGATATGCCCTCGTGCTGAAACGTACATTTTGCTTTGCACAGATATAACTTCTAAAAAAATAAGAATAAATAAACAAAAAGAATTAACATCAGCAGAACTACTACTAAAAATAAGTAGCTATGATAAGATTAGATGGGGGGGAGGGGGGAGAAGGCAACTGAGTATCTTGGCTGCTGAGCAGCCCTGAAAAAAAATAAGGAAAAAAAAAAAAACGAGTAAAAAACCCAAGCTGCACTCAGCTAATCCTGTGATCCAGGGGAGTTGTATATTTACCTTATTTTAGCCATCTCTCTGTGATTTTGTTACACACTAATTATACCACTGCTCAAATCATGTTACATATGTATCAGGGTAAGCAAATCCGTGGCTGTAACTTCTAAACCAGGTGAACTGCACCACAGTTATGGGACTGCTGACAGACTCGGGCTCCTTACACAGCTCCCGGGAGATACAAGGAGAAAAGGACTGCTCCTTTTCGCATGGTTCCTGACTTGAAGGGGAGAAGACTGCTAATAGAAGGTAAGGTGTATCCCACAGATCGCAGCTCAGGCACAGAACTGGGCAGTCTTCCAGCAAACGCGTCTGTGGGACAAGACACACTGCAGCAAGCCTCTCTCGTGCGTTCTTTCACATCTGCCTCACCAAGGGCATGCTTACAGCCCTCCCACAACGCTTCTAGGAAGCCTTCACGCACTTCCTTCTTTGCTTTTCCAACGCCAGCCACCATAGGACCGCTCAGTGATTGGGATACGCTCATTACTTCGTTAACACGAAGCCGTGAGGAGCTGCGGAGGTGACAGGCCTCAGCCCCAGCCGGGCAGAAGCCCTCCGCCCCGATGGCATCTATTCCCACAGAGCCAAGGCCGGGCGCTCCCAGGCTCCTTCCGGACCCCGGAGCGTTACGGGAGGGCAGCGCTGCCCCGAGGCAGCAGCAAGGTTTGCTGACGACACCCAGGCCTGGATCCGGGCACGGCGCTGACGGGATCTCACCCAGCGCAGCACTTCCGCGCCGCAGCTCCCGGCCCGGCCCAAGCACCGGCGCTCTCAGCGCTGCCCGGCCCCGCCGCAACCCTCCGGAGCGCGGGAAGCGCCTCGCCGGACGGCCCCGGCTCCTCCTGCTGAGCCCGAGAGGCCAGCAGACTGCCCGGCCCCGCCGCAGGCATCCTGAGTCCGGGACAGGGAGCAGAGACCGAGGACAGCCCCTCCCGCCCCCACCCGGTCCCGCGGCTCCCACCAGCACGGGGGAAGGGAACTTACACGCGCGCCCCTCTGCGTGCCCGCGTCACGCCGCCGCGACGTCACGGAGACGGTGTGGCGTCACGGCCCGCGGGGAGGCCGCTGCCCCGGCGTGGCGCAGGCGTAGTGCCGGCGTTGCCGGATGGCGGCGTTGGCGGGAAAGCGGGGCCGCCGAGGGGTGGCTGCGGCCTGCGGCGGTTGGCTCCTGGGCGGGGGGTTGTGTTTGGCTGCCCGTGCGCCGCCCCGCTGTTGCCTGTACTTTGTAGCGGGTTGCTGTGCTCACCCTGAGCCACCCGCCTCACCTGGTCCTCCTGGCTCTCCATTTCCTTTATCCTCACAGACACACAGACATCTTAGGCTGGAAGGGACCTTGAAGCTCACCAGTCCCAACCCCCTGCCATGGGCAAGGCTGCCCCCCAGCAGCTCAGGCTGCCCAGAGCCCCAGACAACCCAGCCTTGAGCGCCTCCAGGGATGGGGCATAGCCCAGCTGCTGTCCACTTCTGTCATACCAGCTGCACCTCTCAGCTTGGTGTCTTCTGCTGTCTCCATCACCACAACCTCTTCTCTCTGGAGCTCTGCCAGGACACCCTGAGCCCACATTTACCACAGCTATTCTATTGTGTCGCAGCTGTTTGCTGAAAAAGAGAATGATAGGGTCACCCCAGCCACTGCCGGAGCAATGCATCTGCAAAGTTGCATTAGCACAGCTCCTGGGAAGTGGGAGTTGGGAAGGAGAAGTGGGGCTGGGCTAAGCATTGAATTCTGCTATCTGTTGTCATGTGCTTGGAAAAAAAAGCACAGGAAATTGCAGAAATAGAGGTCGAGACAGGAGAAGATGCAAGAACGATGTACTCCTTTCCATATCTCCACATTGCTCCATGTATACCTAAGGCTGAAAAACTAACTTTGTAGTATACACAGTGCGTTAATGTATTTGAAGTCTGTAAATATATATGCCGATTTCTTCATCTTGGCATATGAAATATCAGGTGATAGGACAGACAAATTGGCTCAGAATCATTTGAGAATTGAGGTAGATTTATAGTATGATACTTTCATTAGTTAGGTGTTCTGCTTGAAATGTAAGTATCTGAACTGCTTCTGTGAATCAGAATACTTCATGTAAAAGTCATTTACAGTTTCAGCGGGAATTGAAGTTTTAAAATAAATAAATTTATTCTTCACCTTTTTTGTGCCTGCTAAATCCAAAGTGTTTGGCAATTACAGAGCCTATAAAATACAATGAATTTGAAGGTGAATCCTACGACTGGTCTTAAATAGTTGTAATTCCTTTTGAAGTCATTTATGTCTAACTTACTTGAGCAAAAATGTTGCTATACTCAGTGTATGCACTGACTTTTTGAACCACAAATGAGACATAATTACCATACAGTGGTTGTTGATATATTTACCTGCCATCTGAAGAGACACAAAATATTCGTTCTGATGTGCAAATGTGTTTGTGCCTTTACCAGCTATTAGTTTTCATTTTAAAACATCATAAAATACTACAGTGGGTTTATCTGTTGCTGGTGAAAGAAGAGAAGATGACTGATGAGAATAGTGAGACAATATAAACTTCCAATGTAGACTATTCACTATTCACAGAAAAGATCAGTTCCTTCTAATAGAGTATATTAATTTTCCCAAAACCACACTTCACGAGAAGCTATAGAAACTTTGTAGCAGTGGTAATAAATTTTAATCTGGAATGTCAAGTTTTAAAACAGAATACTGAGAAAAAGGCTTCCTTGCAACTCTTGCTGAAGGTGGTATTTTGTGTGGAATAGCCCCTCAACATCAGAGTTTATGATATTCTGAGGTACTGCTCTTTGTATATGTTAGGGGAAAGCGTGTCAGTGATCCCAATTCCGTCTTGGAGGTTTTTTGAGAGTGACTTTTTCTTATAAGCAAAGTAGTAGAAGTTTACTCTTAGCAGTGAAATTCAGTAGAACTTAAGAACTTGCTAACAATCAATGATAGCAGAAGAAAATTGAAGTCATTGTACCTGGTGAAAATATTACTTTCTCTTCTTACAGTCTTACAGTGGACAGAGATAATGACCATTTTAAAGATTGCCAGATTACACTGGCAATTGTTTAGAATAAATATTATGTAGAGAATTTTTTCCTCCATCCTTTATATAAGAAAGGCAGTGGACTATCACGTGGAATAAAATGAAAAGTATATGTACATAATTAAGAATTGTGATCATATAAGAAAGTAATGTACGGTACAAACTTGCACTGCTTAGAAGAGCATTAGTAGTTGAGAATAATTAAACAGATTAACAATAGGTGTACAAAATCTCACATTCTTTTCTCATATTTAGCACTGTAGTATATTTGCAGAATAAAATCAAGAAATATGTTTGTGTAGTAATATTTTGCCAAATATCAACACAACTAGAAATGCCAATACATTGGGCTACAGTTTCTCTCCTGAAGCCTCCGGTGGATCAGTGATGCCCTGTAAGTTTCTGTTTCTCTCTGACTATAAGAGGAGCCTAAGGCTACTAGCTCAAATTGACAAATCCCACCTCTTCAGCGGCCAGATACCTCCAGTGTAATGGGATGGCTGAATGGAGGATTTCAGCTCGTGATTTTGATCTAACCTTAAAACTGACTGCACAGTGAGGCTGGGACTGAACAGAGATCCAGATGTTAAGCAGACGATGGACTTCAGTCTGCTTAAGTGGAATAAGGTGGACTTACAGGAGCAGGTAGAAAGAGGAAGAGTCAAATTTAGGGATAATAAGCATAACAGTCTTGCACACAGTCCCAGCAACAAAAAGAAAGTAAGCACATGGCAATTACTGACTCAGTGAACCTCTTCTTATTTATTTGTTTATTTTAAAAAAAGGTTCATAACATATCTGAGAACTGTATCATAATGCATAAGTGTCAAAATAGTATTGGTTGACATTTCTTAACTTCTCAGGATGTGATTTCTCAACCTCTAATATTCTTCAAGCTAGCTTTTGTGTTGTAATATGAGGCAGGCCAGAATTTATATCTATTGTTATTGCTTCATAAAAGAGAGTAAGAACATATTTTAAGTACTTATTATTATTCTTTTGAGGTGACACTTTCAAGGGCTTCTAAGAAATCGTGAAGTAAGAAAAATCTGTCTTTGAACTGATTTTATACCAGCTTAGAATGACTGATTTTTCAAAGACAGCAATAGATTTCAGCAACATGAAAGGTTTGACCGATGATGCCAAATAAAAATTGTTTTTAAAAAAGCCAGAAACTGCTTGCTCTAAAGTGCTTGTTTTATGCCCATCAAGCTGATCTCTATCCTTCAAGGCAATAAAATACTGTGACAAGCCAAGAACACATAGTTCTTGTCTCTTTTCTAGTTTTTCTTAACGAGACGCCAAAGAGATCTGCATGGCTGAGAGGAAAGCTTGCAAGCTTGCAAGCAGGGAGAAGTAAACTCACTTCTCTCAACATCACTTTCTTTTTTTTTAGGTTTTGGGGTTTTTTGGTGGTTTTGTTGTTGTTGTTATTATTTTGGGTTGTTTTGTTTTGTTTTGTTTGCTACAGCTGCAGAATAAAAAGGTTCTGCAAGAAACTATAGCAAGTAAAGGACTGAAAAAAAGCAGAACTTTTTGGAAATGGAAAACTAGGAGTCATATATAAGTACACGGAGTAAATAAAAACAGCAAAAATGGTAGGATAGAAAAAATGAAATAATACATATGTGGGGAAAGTAGGCTTTAGCAAGCAGAGTAAAGAGGAGAAAAATAGAAAACTGCAAATTGATACAAGATAAATGGAAAGGATAGAAACGAATGATTCAGCAGTAGCAATGTTTTGTGTTCATTTGGAAGACAACTTCCATAAGGGTTGGACAAATTACAATTAACAAAAGGCTTATAAAACTTGTTGTTCCTAAAAAGCAGTTAAAAGAACACTTGAAAAATGTGTAAGCTGGTCAGCCAGCCCAGCTGCTTCGCATCCTAGGGGACAAGCAGCAGTTTGTAAAAAATTTCTTGTAGCTCTTGTTAATGAAGCCTGAAAAGAGGGACAAAAACTGGAAGACTGAAAAACCCCTCAACCATGGCCTTTTTTTCCCAAAGAAAATGGCCTTGTAATTGCAGTCCAAAAAATAATACTTCGTATATCTTTTTCTTGAAATGCAGTATACCAATAGACAATACTGTAATTAGAGAAGTGTTAAATTAAATTATTTTTGCTTAGAATTCTGTGTTAGTTCATAAAACCATCACATTGATGATGAAGAGAAACCTCATCAAGTCATAAAAATTAACTACTTGGAATGAAGAACACAGCTCAGGGAGAGAAGCAGTGGCTAGAGCAGGGTTCTTGCATAGAGGATTTGTTTGCATTTTAACATCAAGAAATTTAAAATACCTCTTGAAGTAGTTCCTACATATAACTTCTTCTCTTTCATTTTAAAGAAATCATTCAAGTGCTTTCTCTGTATGAAACCCACAGAGCAAGAAAACTATTGTCCTTTTCTGGTTAGGCTCTGAGCCAGAGTCAAAACTGTGGTCCATGGAGTGGGCACATGTGAATTCCCCATCAGAGAAGATGTTCAAGACACAGACCTCAGCAGGTAAGGTGATGTGCGCTGTTTTTTGAGATAGGAAAGGGGTGATCCTTCTGGAACACTTGGAACACGGACGAACCATCAACTCTGACAGCTACACTGCAACACTGACTAAGCTGAAGGCTCAAATTTGCATTCAGGCCATAGAAGAAGACAACCTTTCTCTGGCAACACAATCATGCCAGGCCCCATACCAGTTCATAGACCATGTGTGTTCCACGGTCCAGTCTTGGCTGGACTGTTTGTTCTACTACAGCCACCATATAGTCCAGATTTGGCACCTTCTGACTTCTGTCCATTTGGGTCAAAGAAAGCTGGACTACATGGGCAACATTTTCCTGGCAATGACACCATCATAGCAGCTGTGAAACAGCAGTCACCTCCACTGGTCCAGATATTTACCATCAGGGCATGCAGGCTCTTGTTCATTGCTGACAGAAATGCATAGCAATGATGCTGACTGCATTAGTGCGTTATAGCTGAGAATTTGCTCTATCAAATAGTGTTATTGTGCTCTTTGTATCTGTTGTGGTTTACATGGAAATAAACAGGAGGCATTACTTTCAGTGCAACCTACTTATTTGTGCAGTTGTGTTTATTGCTGTTTTCTTTTACCATTACTGGCAATTTTGCATTTCTACATCCCTTGGTTCAGTGTACCTTACTACACAGGAGAGTTAGAAATACATCTCAATTTACTTGGTTGCCTCCTGCAATTGTACAGCTCCCACTGAAGCGAGGTCACTGAGCTAGAGAACTGACTCACCATCAATTCTCAAGCGCATATGGCATCACACTGTCATTCCTGGCACGTGGAGCATGACATTCTGTCCCACAGTGGCCAGGTATATTACTAAGAGTTTTTATTATAGTCACATATGTCACTCCACATTTAATTAGTAACATTTTTTCTCATCATTGCTTCTACACGGCAGTTTTGGTTTTTGTTTCCATGAATACATCTACAGCCTACAAATAGAAGTAAGAATCAAAGGTCATGATAAAATGTTGCATTTCTGGAAAACAATAACATGGAGTAATGCCTGGGAAAGATATACTCCCCAGCTGAATGCAAAAAGCCATGGGAACCAGCTTTGGTCACTATGAAGTATTGTGCACTGAAACATCATCATGTCAGACATCACCAGCAAAGTTTGGAGTAAACTCCTGGGCACAGTCAAGTGACCCATGGCCTTGGAAAAAATCTAACTTGAAGATTCATGGGAAAATAATTTCAGGCTTTTAATTTAATACAAATCCAAAATAATTGAGCCCTGCAGTAGTACAGTTAAAATGCAGAATTCCCATTTTTATTTGAATAGTGAGCTTCTCTGTTGTGGGCAGGTGTGTGTTTAACAGTTACTGAGTCAAAGACCTCCTGCTATTTTGCCCTTAATGTGAAAAAATCAATCACCTTTTTTTATACAGCGGGTTTCAGATAAAACACACAGAGCCCTGGTGGTTATGAAAAGACTCTTTTTTTTTCTCAAGATTTTGGTAAGAAGAAGAAGTTAAACGGAATTGTAACCCTTTTTGTGAGTACATTTGAAGTGACTGAGGACCTGATTTTCATCTACATCAAAGCCTGTGCATTAAGCTTAAATAACCTTAAACGGGTACAGGCTGTAATTAGAAGCTAGTCCCCTGTCTCTCCTAGCTTAAGGTATGTAAGGACTCCGAATCTTTAATGTCTATAGATGCAGCTCCAGGGGAGAACCTCTGATGTCCACAGATTCAGCTCTAGGGAATAGTGACAGCCTGGCAGCAGCCCAGAAATACAATTAAACAGAAGTCTGTCTTCTAAACCCTCCTAAAATCTGTAGTTTGAAAGCATTCAACATTTTATTCTTTATAGTAGCTCTTTTCAAGGTTAATGTTGTACATACGTGTGAAACTAACTGTTTTAGTTTTTAATCAATGGTGAAGAAGCCCAATAATTGTCATAGTTCATCATCTGAACATTTTACATAGTTAACACATCTACTATTATTTTATTATTCATGTGTATTATATATATAAATATAGGTATATTAAAAATGTATTGAGTAAGGTCCATCAAGAAAAAAATGGAGCTGTACTTAATTAAGCAAATGTTTACACGCTTAATTTATTAATTAGTCCAATGCTACGTTTCAGAAGGCACGTGTAAAAATAATCTAATACTTATATAGTAGATTGTGATCTCCAATACAGAAGTTTTGCAAAGACAAAACATGATTCTAGTTTTAAAACCAACAATAGTATGTTCTTAAAAGGATGCCACAAGGCAGGAAAAGAGGTTCCAGCAGGAGCAGAATCCATGGACCTTGATTTCCTGTGCATTTTCCCACCTCCATCACACTCAGGACTGTTCTGGCAGTCCCAGTTTTGCAAGGCATGCCAGCTCCAGGGCTAGGGCGGTAAGGTGCTGGGCTAGCCTGCATGAGCTTGCTGCCGCCTAAAGTGTGTAATTGTTCATGTCCAATAGGACATGATGGCGGATTCATGTCCAATCCTCCATGATGGCATTAGGCTATATATTAACTCTTCTTTCTCCCCCTGTCTATTACCGTAGTAAGAATGTGATTTTCTTTGAGGTTCTGCCTTTCTCAGATGTTTCTCGGTGGATTTCCGTGTTACTATCAGGGCACTGACAGGCAGGAGAAAAAAAAACCAGTCATAATAAAAATAAAAAAAATAAAATAAAAAAATACAAAATAAAAATAAAAACTAAAATGTCTCATTTCCTTGTGCAGCCAGGTTAAGGAAAGAAGCCAACAGGGCCTGTGACTGTCCAGGTCTTGACCACGAGTAATGTAGCAATGAGAGGAAGGAAAAGACAGCAATTCTGAACTGGGATTCTTCAGTGAGAATCCCTGTGCCAAGACATCTGTGTCCTGAAAGGAAAGAAATGAGACCACTGTGTTAATTTGTCTCTTGGGTTAAGGGCAAAATATGTCACCAGAAGGATGCAGGATATCCTAGGGAATTCCTACCAGTTACAATCTGCACGGTAACCAGAACACAAATGAGGGGAGCTATAATGTTCTGTCTGAATTACTTAGCAGATGTAAGAGAGAAGGAAGGAGATGCCTGGCCCTGGGAACCTTGTGGTATCTCCAGTACAAAGAGAGCAGAGGAGAGGAGCAGACCCTGAATGCTATGCAAGAGGTGCACCGGAGCTGTTGGCAGGAACCATTCTGTTTGCAGGCCACTGGCATCATTTCTGTACTGAGGTCTTACCTGGAAACTTCCCGTGTCCCACCTCATGGGGGGAGGGAGGGAGGGAAGAATAAGGAGTACGAAAAATGAACAGGAGTGGAGTACTGAGCAGATCTACAAGTTGATGTATTTCAGTGTTAGCAGTCTATATTTCAACAGGGAGCTTTACAGAAGCGTTCTTTTGGTGAGTGCGAAAAGGAAGCTTAGGAAAGTAACTTCAGGTGAGCAGTTGATTGAAATGGAAAGCAGTCTCCCCAACAGCGTTAGATCGGCTGCCAGTTTGTTTGGTTCTCTTACACTGGTTACACTTTTGGACGCACTCAGCAGCAGAACTCCTTTGTGCAGAGGGATCACATCTCTGAGTTTGCAGTGGTAAAACTCAAGATGCCAGAATATACAAAGCACAAAACCAGAATAAGAGAGAAGGGTTGTTTTAAGTTTTAACCTAAAAGATTTCCTTTCCACAGAAGAGAGAAAGAAAGAAAGTTATTGTAGGGATGCTCCTAACTGGAACAGGCTGGAAAGCAAAGTATACAAAATTGGAAGTCCTTTTTACAGCCAATGGACAGGAAATATGGAAAGAGTGGGTACATCGGGGGGACATTGATGGGGAATTCCTGGAAATGTCTGGGGTTGTTACATGGGGCTAGTTTATTCATTCATTAACAGCGTAAGGATTTCACTACAACAAATGGAAGTGCACCTATACCACTTTTTTCCCCCTGCAGTCAATGTGCTTTTCTTTTTAATCGCACACAGTGGGGTCTCCTCTGCTCTATTTCAATGAATCCCTCAGTATTCCATGAAGCTATTCTGTAATGCTTCTTTCTAACAGTTAATTCTAGGATGTCTACCAGAAACTGCAGTCATTTGGAGACCAGACTTAAAACCAGCAACTCCCATGTTTCTTCTGGCACCTAATAATTCTGCCAGTCTCGTAGTGGACTTGCTGACAGGCAGTGCAGGGGATGCTGCTGGGGGCCACGATCATGTCCATCAGTGTACAGGCATTGACAGGCATGCAGGCAAGTGGATTTGGCAGTGTAGGTTCATAGGGTTTCTGAGGACGTGGGAATATGTTTAATGCAGAAGGGGAAGGAAGGCAAAGTCTGCAGGGCTGTATTTCTGGAATCGCTGCACATGATAGGAAACCTGCCCATGGACTCAGCCCACCAGCAAGGCTGCTGGGACAGGCGTGAAGCAGAACGCAGGTGCCTGGTTGTCTCGCTCCAATTTACAGGAGGGAGAGGAGGTTCTTTGAAATATGTATACCCAGCGAGAGATTAAGAAACAACAGTCCAGATGTTGGTCTGGCCAGTTTATTACAAGTCTTAATAAGGGAGATGGGGAAGGGAAGGACGGACGATTTAGGGTGATAGGGAAGGAAAGGCGGGTGATTGAAAAGATAGAAAGATGTAAGAATTGCGTAAAGCAGGGATAGTCACCACCAGGATCCGGCAGTAGTCCCGTTGCACGACATTCCAATGGTCCGGGGCAAAAGCACAGGGGAAGAGCAGCAGCAGCGTGGCCGGTCTTAGGCAGCAAGAAGGTGCAGGTACCGAGTAGGTCCAGGAAGAAGTCTGGGAGGAAGCAGCAGGTCTCCAGTAGCAGGCCCTGGAGAGTCCATCAGCATGCAGGCCTTTCGTAGTGAGGGATCTGATGGCAGACACCATCTCAGGGGGGAGAGCAGCAGCAGAGGAATCATCCTTAGCCAGCAAGCAGGTAGAGCACAGAGCAAGTCCAGGAGGGAGAGGCAGGTCGTGAGGCTTCTCATGTCAGAAACCTTCTTGTTCTTCAGCATGCAGGTCTCAGGTCGTGAGGAATCTCTTGTCAGAAACCTGCCTTCATGGTTGTTGTACCCTCTTTTATCCTCCTTCTTCCCCGCCTACGTGACATTCCTGGGCGCTTGGGTAAGAGTCATGTGAGCACCCCCTGAGATGGCTGTCTCCCTTGAGATAAGTCCACACAAAAGACTGTTTCTTGGCCATTTAGCTGTCACTTATCTCTCTCTTGTTGCCCCTGGCCTTGTCCATCTGTTGTCCCTTGAGACAAAGGATTTCCCAATCCTTGGTCAGGACTTGCTTGAACTTGTTCCTCAGCAAGCTTTGAGGCAGTGGCATAAAAGAATGACCTCTTACACTGGTGTTCACTGCAGGTTGTCAGACAGAGGACGCTTCCCAGAAATCTACCTCAGAGGTCAGAGGGATGCAGCTCCAGAGCGACCATGTGAGAGTTGTCCACAGCGCGGCAGAAATCGTTTCCTCTCGCCCTTCAGGAGGCCCCGCTGCCTGCTAGCACTTAACCAGGCTGGGGCTGGCAGGTCAGCTTCTGGGCTCGGTGCCATGGGAGATTGAGATGTTCTTTTGAATGGTACTGCTCATCCAGGTGCATACACAGGAGGAACTGGCATCTCTTCAGAAAGCAGAGGGGAGGTATTTGTCTCCACTGATTTTGGGGAGCACCTTTTCTGCTTCATTTGCTCCGACAGGGACTTCTAGACGTCCGTGTTCAGCGACAGTTAGATGGAAGTAAACACACCACTTATCCTGGACAGGACTGAGCCCAGCAGCTCCCAGCACCTCCACAGCAGCAGACGCCCATGCGTGGCAGAGCGCTGATGGCTGCCGCCCAGCACCTGTGCCTCAGCCTACCTCAGGCAGTAGAAGAGGATAAAATAAGGGGTTCCCATGTAGCCCTCTCACACTGGTACAACTTAAAAGCACCAGTATGTCACCAGTCCATTCAAGAACCAAAAATGAGTAAAAAACCTGCTGTGATATTCTAGGTGAGCAAGGTAACGTTTCTGTTAAGAAGAAATATGTGGATGCTTTGTAATCATGCAGGCTGTTGGTGGCAGTGGCAGCAGCAGCTGCTCCCAGGCAGGCTGAGCGCTTCAGAGAAATTACTGTTATTCGTCCTTTCTCCCTGCATCTCCTCTTGCCTTTACATCCTTATCCAGCTGTAAATAAGGACACTTAGTTCCACTTCTTCCACTTAAACAAATGAAAAAATATTATTTAGGACAAATTCTGATCTCCGTCCCACGTATGTAAAACAAGATTAACTCAGTTTACTTTAATGGCATCAGTTGGGACTTACGTTACTGGAATTCATCAACAGTTACATCACTTGGCTTGAGTTAAATGCATAAATAACAAAGGTATTTCCAAGGCTTTCTCTGTAAGCTGATTTCATTTGGCTGTCCTTGGAGTCAGGCTTTGCCACCGAGTTCCAAAAGACCTGGATTTCACCCAGAGGTGTTCCATCAGCATAAATCTGGTTCAAACGACACCAGAATAAGCCCTACCGGCTTCTGGTGAACCACGAGAGCATCCCTTATACTGCAAGTTTAGGGCTTTTGGTCCACCTGTGCATTTTTCTGCTATGGCCATATCACCAGCAAGGGGAAAACAAGAACAGAAAAAGTATTTGTAAGTCAGAAGAACAAAACAGTAAGGCATAACTTAGAAAAAACTGCACACACATCCTTGCATAAATATCCTTGTCTGTGGGTCAGGGCTAACTCATACCGTACTCTTTGATGTGGGATTTTATTTTCATACCACTGCAGACACAGACTTCTTCAAAGCAACAACTGTAGTCCATGCTGCATGCCACTGCCATTTTTAGAAAGAATTACCACAAAATGAAATTTTAAAATGACTTTCATGTGAAACCCATGAACATTTAGATCTACTTAATGAATAGCACATATTTCTATCAACTATTAAGCTGTATTTCATTTTTCTCGCTTAATAATATCAAGTTATTACATCTTTTTCTTAGTGGATAACAGGATATACAACATCCATTTTGACCCTCATCTATCTAGAATCCTGGTTTGTTCAGTAACCTCATATATGTACATACGGTTTCTAATAGGAAGATTTATGACACTGTCACGCTGAGCAGCACTGCTTTACTCAGAGGTATAGCTCTGCCAGTTCACAGTGGTTGCAGATAGCCTTTGAAGTCGACCATCTTCAGCGTCTGCCTGTCTGGGATGCCTAGAACTATGGCTTTTCTAGTGCGCTTTCCAAAGCATGGGCAGGCCACTGAGTGTAACGAAGTGCCCTAATTTTGTTCTTCAACTCTGTTGTTATACATCCTAGTGACAAAACATGGAGCACTGGAACTAAGCTGAATACCCATGCCCTTAGCTGCTTGGGGCTGTACCGTAAATAGGCTCTGCAGAGGGTAGAAGGGACTCCAGCAGAAATTGTCTTCCTTTGCCCTGTTTTGTGCAGCTATCCTCACCCTCCCTTGGTTTTTATTTGTTTGTTTGTTTGTTTTTGGCGGTGTGTGAGGTGAAGCAGCAGATAAAGATCAGCAAATGTATGTGCATATTCTTCCCAACGTTATTTTATATAACTCAAACCCTACCTGCTATTTACATGCTATTTATAAGCACAAGGCAAACTTTCTAGAAGAAAATTGAAGATGACAACTGGAAAGCCACTTCTAGGAGAAATACACATTTTCAGAGATGTGAAAGTGCTATCCTCAGAGGAGCAAAGCTCTAAGCAGTGCATGTCATTTCCTTCCAGACCCCTTTCCTATTGTATTCCTGCGTCAATTTCCCTGCGTTTATTGATGCTACTGCACCACAAATGACAGTGCCTTAGGGTTGAGCTGGGAACCATAGTTTCTTCCAGCCTTTCTTCCCTATTCTCAGTAGCAGAAGCTGCTGCAAGGCTGCTCTGCTACCAAGGAGAGAAGTTTGTACAATGTCCCAGCTCTGCAGGTTTCAACTGTTCCTCATTTTTCCAGATTAGTGCCTTAATTACGTCCAAATGTTTTGCATTTTCTCCCCTATGGACCCCACTCTGAAACCTGATGCTGGCCATGAACACTGTCCTCCCGTGACCTTTTCTCTTCCTGTTTCTGCTGCTGGCTGACTCTTAAATTGTGAGCGATTGTACAACGGTGACAGTCGCACACTTTATCCATCTCCGCACACACCTGTGGGGCTCTTTGCTCTGCACTGGTCGGAAATCATGTCTGCTTTTTCCTTCTCTACAAGACAAAAGAGAACAAATTTGTAGCTGGTGAATGAAGCACTTCATGCCATCCACCTGAGTCACTCTCACTATAAACTTAATACAGCGCAACTGTCATTTATCACAGCACATAAAATGTACAAACCAGGTTTCTTCAAACTGGCTATTGATTTGCAGGTGGTTATTTTTAAGTTATGTTTTTCTTTAAAGTCGGGCTCATAATTTCGCACAAATTATTTTAGCAAATCGCACGGGTGCCCATGAGGACAGAAAGAGATCTCAAAGCATTCAACCCAGTGGAAAGATTTCAGTAAAACAGAAATATTGAATGACTCATTTAAAAGTTGACTTGTAAAGATGAAAGGTGAGTTTGGCAACAACAGAGCATCAACAGAACTGCGCTGAAGACCCCAGAAAAAAAATGGAATCACCTGAGAATCTGACCCCAGAACTTTAGGGAAGGAACCTAAAGAAAACAAAGAAGGGCTCGGTGCTCTTCTTGTGGTGTGAGTAGCCCCTGTTACTGGAACTACACTGATGTACAATTGGTTTATGTAGCAGAGAAATCAAATCATATGTCAGCTGGAATTGCATGACTGATGGCAAACATAAACATTAAGCATGAAGTCAGAAACTGTGACAATATGAAGAGGATGGAAGTCGTATCTTGAAAAACCCCTCTGCATGACATTATAAATAAGTTATTTTTTACATCTTCAGAGAATAAAAGAGAGAACTTGTAACACTTTTATAAGCACATTTTATCTCAAGACAGATGAAGAGTGCTTTCTGCCTTTCAAATAAGACTTTGATTCACTAATCTCATTTCTGGCTATGAGGTGCAACAGGATTTGTAGAAATCATGCAGATGTGTCCGTAACAACTGTAAGTAAGTACCAGGAGATGAATGATGTACAGGAAACGTGATAGTTTGTTTTTTTTCCCCTGCATGGTCTGTTCATTGTTTCCCTCTGGGAGACGTATACACACTGTATGCACAGAGTGAAATGAGTACCCCTTCCTTTTTGACACCTTTAAAATTATTAGAATTAAATCTATACTTTAGTAAGTTAAATGTTTCAATTTAATCAAACTGTGCTGTCATGACTATACTTACATTAAGAGTTTAAGAGCCCTACTTTGCCCTCAGCTAATCCCTCACGTATGAGGTTTTCATGGTTAAATTGTCTCCTGTGTAAGTAATCAAGTACATATGAACTCTGCTGCTAGGGAAATTGAGCATAAGTCTGAGTCTCTGAGAATGAATTGCTAAGAAGAGCGGGGTTAAAGAAAGCAGAAGGAACTGGCCTCAGCCACCAGTTCCCCTGATTCTTGTTCTTACCCTGCAATTTACTCCAGTGAAAATGTTACAGGGAACACAATCTGTCACTGCAGCATGAATTTACTTTCAGGCTGTGTGCTCCTGCCTCCACCCTTCATTCTTCTAATCACTCTCTTCTTTATATTTTGAAGGGCAAGCACCTGTCATCTTAAAATTTTGAATGTACTTAGCATTAATCTGGTCTTAAGCCAGTCCTCTAGGAGCTATGGTATTTCTCCTGTAAGAATAGAAACGGTGATCCACTTGATCCTTTCTAATTTTATTTACTACAGCTGGAATGGGTTTGACCATGTAAAAGAAGTTACATATTCAGGACTGCTATTAAGAAGTAGTGCCCCTCAACACTGTACATGGAGCTGTGTTCTGTGCAGACAACATAAGGAAATTAATTCTGATCTACGGAGTGAGGTGCAAGACCAACAGATTACATCACTGTGTAAGAGTCTGCGAGTGTCAGGGAAGTGTGCACAGCAGGAATAAAAAGGGCAATAGCAGCATTAACAGCCAAGATGATTTTTGTGTAGGATCAACGGACAATCCAAAATCCAAGACTATAAAATGCAAATGGAACAGCCACAGATTCTAAGGAGGATGGAGGAATACCACCATGAATTCCAACACAAAAAAAACAGGAAGAAGTGATACAGTTTGGGCCTCTTAGTAATGAGTTCCACCCAAAGGGAGGATGTGAAAAATTTGTAGGATCCATACAACTGAATATGTGGCTGAGAAGACAATCAAGAGATCGTGTAGCCCACCTCTCTACCCACAACTAGGAAGATCTATTTATTGGTGAATTTTGACAGGCGTTTTTTTTATGTCTCATCTGTTCCTAACACCATCCAGCGATGGAAATACTGTGATTTCCCCACCTTCTGCCAATTGAATCTAGGTTGCCTCTATTTTTACCAGCAGGATGTTTTACCTAATATTTAAATTTATTTAAATTTTAATGTGGTCTTTCACATATTTGAGTAGTTATCACGTTCCTTTTCACGCTATCTTCTCTCTGTTGTTTATTTAGGCTGTGCAAGCACATTTTTCTCAGGTTTTCCTCCCAGGTTGTGTTTTACACCACTAATCATTCCTGTAGGCCTCCTCTGGATTACTCTGAGCTATTCTATGTGCTTTTTGAAGACCATTGGTAAAACAGGGTATGATGCTCCAGCTGATGCCCCAGCAGTGCTGAGGAGAGCAGGATAAAATCTTCCAATACTAAGGCATACTCCTGTTTACATAGCTCAGTGTTGAGTCTGCCTTTCTGAAACAGCACGCTTGTATAGCGCCTTGCTCAGCTTGTGATCCGCTCTCTCTCCAGACTCCTTTTTGAGGAGCTGACAGCACCCACAACCGGTATTTACTGATGTGATCACATCTGCCCTTATCCCCGTTCTTTTTCATTCTGCCTTTTCTCAGACCATTTCTTCAAAAAGTTTCTTTAAGAACACTGTGAATTGCAAGCTGGTTGTGCAGTCCATCTGTAGTTCCCCCAGTTCCATGTCATCCTCAAACGTTAAATATTCAGGTCCTCAGGATAGAGATCAAGAAGAAAGTGATCCAGAACAGATCCCTGTGGAATCCTTCCAAAAATATACCTACACTGTGACAGAGAACAAGTGACAGATTTTTGGATACAGTTCTCTAACCAAGTTCTGTGCCATCCTGTTACAGTTGAAACCACAGATGAAGTTTATGAAGCAGGTGCAACTGGTCTGAAAGCACCTAGCCTGTCTGAGAATTCCTTAGGCTATTTTCTGTTCTAAGTTGAAGTCACACCCCACGATCCTTAGCCAAAATTGTGCTGGCAGGCTGGTTAGAGCAATTATTTGAAAGAGAACTGATGCAAAATGATCCAGTTAAGCCTTCTTGGCTTTGTAGCTCTTGTTCATTTTTAAGCAGAAACTGTCATGTTCCTTGCATTCACCCTCACTGCTGCTGAACTTATTAGCTTCATCACTCCCGCTCTTTGCATCTGATTTTGGATCTCAGAAAAACAGAATAAGAAAAGATAAAACAAAAATTCTGGCCCAGTGTGACCAGGCTACTTTTCTTCAGTGTCCCAAGTAATCCAACACAGTTTCATTTTACTTTGTTTGAGCTTATATTATGAATAATCACAGCTTACTCAGTTTGATCTCTTCTCACATTTTCTGTAGCTCCTGTGACGTGAAATGATGTACACTGCTGTACTTAAAAATATTTCTTTGAGGCATTTACAGCTGTCTTTAATGCTTATGTTCACTTAGCTACCAGCTATCCAGGAGTTTATTGACGTCTCCACACTTCTAGGCCATTACCGTTCTCTGTTCCCTTCATTTCCTTCCCAGGGATCACATACCTTTGACTCCAAGGTTACTCCAGCACATGCTGTCTTTCACCTTCACACTCTCATAATTCTTTACTGCTTAGCATCAACTTCAAAAAGCCTGCTTTCTGCTTCCTTCCTCACTTTTATAAAGACACCACCAGTAATTCCAAGAACTCACTGGACAGTCAGCATTCTGCAGCAGTCTTTCACCAATGAATACCTGGTTAACATCCATCATTAATACAAAATCCTGTCCTTCGGCTGATTCTGCATTTTGCACACAAAAAGCCTCAGATGTTCCTTAGATCATGCTTAGCAGTTCTTGCAGTCAAACCCCCCATGCACTTTTCTCTTTTTATCTTCACAGACTGTGACTCCTCCATGTTCTGTATCTCACAGCACACACACGTACCCGTGAATGCAGGGCAGTGTGTCTCATTCCCTCTAATCTTGCCTGAGCAAGCAAAAGCTTTGTTTGTTGGTGTACTATCATGCTACCACCTCAGCACAATTTGTGAGTATACCAGTGAAAACAACACCCATCACTGGGTTTGAAACATCCCAGTGCCATTAAGAAGATGCATTTGTTGGAAAGTCCCAAGCACTTAAAAAACTGAAAAAGAGGTAGAGGATGTCCTCTGGGGAAGAAGGAAACTCTGAGAAGCACGAGACAGACCAAAGAGAGTGCGGCACAGCAACAAGGCGAGTTCACACCTTGAGGCGGGAGCTGAGAGGGACTGGGTAAGTGCTCTATGGGATCCAAGGAGCCCTTCCAGTGTGGCTGTGCTTATTGGACACTGTAGCAGGAAAAGTCAGAGTGGTTCACTTACATAGAGAGAACCAAAAAATGGAATAAATACATTTTGAAAGGAGCATTTTCCACTACCTAGAAGAAGAGAAATATTTGGAGACGTGGCCGGTGCCAAATATTTTCCTACACTTGATGCATCAGCAGGATTCTGGCTGGTGTCCTTGGGAAAATAGAACACGTTTGCTCACGTTTTGCACTGCCTTCGGGAGACACTATTTCTGCAGATGGCTGTTTGGGTTGTGTTTGGCACCCACAGTACTTCACAGGAAAATACAGGAAAAGGTAATGAAGGTGGTGAGGGTTCTAAGGTAATAGGTGGTACTTTTACCTGAGAAAAACTGTAGAAAAACATGACCAGAAGCTCTAAGTATGAAGAGACAGAGCTGTTGGTCTTTACCTCCATGCCAGCAATTAATTCTGTTCAACAGAAATAGCCCATGTGGGACAAACATTAGGCATAACACAGATAGGTAACCACAAGGCCAATCCCCACACATTTAGGCAAGCGTAGTAAACATGAAGGGCAAAAACTGAACTCCTTGGCTGTCCCTGTAAGGCAGGGAAAGTGCTGGCTGTCCAAACTGTGCTTCTCCAAACCTATAGGGTCCTACAGCTTTGGCTTCAGTGACTCGCTGGGACAGCCCTTCATGGCTCAGCAGCAGCAGTCGCAACTTGCAGAGCAGCTAGATAGGGTGAGGAAGGGGCTTTGGTTGGAGTACGTATGCATATCCAGCATATGCAAAGTCAGAGGCCAGCAAGGGACACACAGTTGGGCACTAACAGAAGCGGTGCTGCTGTGCCCACGTGGAGAAGGAGACTTCAGCCTGAAATCATGCATGAAAAATGACTATTGCATTGAAAACAGAATTGAAAACACAGAGGCTGTGCAGGCTGACCATAAGCCATTATCAGGAAAGACCTAGTATACTTCCTATAAGAATTTGGAACTTATTTTTACAGCTATACATATCTGATTTTAAAATCAAATGCAAATCTAGGAAAGATAAGTAGATACAAATACCTTTTCTATAGCAAAAAAATGCAGAGAGCAAAATCCAGATGCAAATTTCTCACAGGTCAGACTGATAAAACAAAACAGCATAGCTTTGGCCAAAGTGATTGCCAGAGGTTCCTGTACATACTAGACAGAGCACCACTGTCCTTTTTTCACTCTCTTCTGTAAGTAATCACAACTGAGCTCTGACGGTGACAAGGTACTTGGCTAGGTAACCTCTGGTGGTTATTTTGTTCCTCAGAACTACTGGTGAGAACAGAGTGAACAGAAGGTCATGAAATATATGATCAATAGTGCAGTTGGTACAACACATTTCCTTGCCCTGCTGAGATGGAGTTCTTATTGCTTGGAAGTATTTCGTTTAACGGCACCAAGTAGTGATTCCAAAGGCACCACAAAAAATGTGCTTAAAAGGATACGGGAAAGTCCACGGAGGGACTGAAAAATCTAAGAGAAGGGCCAGGGTTGTTTTATATTGGCCTTAAGTAAACAGTGCCATTGTGGGAAGTTAAATATGGTAGCATCTGCCAAAAATACTATTCAAGCAAAGGAGCCTATGTTGGTAGCAAAAGAAATATCACCCCTTTCTTCGTTCCCTGGCATGAAGCAGGCATAGGATTGTTTATGTTGGCTATATAAACTTTGTTTCTCCAAGAGAATTACTCTCAATTCCTGAAATAGCCTCATTTGAAGACATTAGAACAAAAAATATGATCCCATGTGGCAACTTTGTTTCAGTGCAGCTGACTTATCTCTGTTATCAGGCATCACAGTGAAGCTCATGCCAATTTGGACGTGTGACTGGCACAGGAGGACAGCACAAGGACTGAATCAGTCACATTTGTCAAGAGAGTCTCATACAGGCAGGGACCACATGAGAGAGAAATTTGAGTCCCAGAGCGCAGTGTAAACATAACAAAAAGGTTTACAACCAACCTGAGAGCATGAGACCTGTGGAGTATGATTTGTCCCTCAACTGAGTAAACACAAGAGCTGTGCTTTACAGCTCCGAATTCAAAAGGTCACTCCTGCCTGAAAAAGTACCATATGTGCTTAATGTCCATTGGAAACCACCATAATCTGAGTTTTAGCCAGTCCAGTAAGCAGGTCGCTCAGGAAAAATACCTTCAGAACACTCAGAGGAATACACGCAGTAAAACAGCACTCATGTCTAGAGAACCACAAAGGGTGGAAGAGGTCCTAAGAGTTTGCATAATGCCACTGCATCTGAACAGTGACTGTGAATGTGCTTCTTACATAAAGAAAAACTGCACAAACCACAATTTCTTCGGTCTGAGAACTAGCAGAGCTCTGAGCCAACCTCCTGCCTGCATCCGAGTTAGCCATTTTCTGCAATGAGAACATCACATTTAATCCAACAGGGAGGTCCCATTTGGGTCTCTCCTGAATGTTGTCCTCAGTTTAATGATTCAAGCTGCCCTCATACCTTTACAGATGTAATATTGAAGGGATGGAAAAGAGCTATTTGCCTCCGAGATTCATTACTACCAGAAAAAAAAAGAAAGAAAGAAAGAAAAGGATTTTTATGTGGTGTATGATACTAAAGAAAATGACTCTGCTGGGGTATGGCTCAGTGCTGGCAGGAAGCATGAAAGAGACAATTTCTGGGACTGCTGTGAAAAACTGAAGAGATTTGTTATTTTACTATCACAATAAACAATGTACGCATTTAAATTTCATTCTGCCAAAGACCATATACTAGCATTCATTAAATAAGATCTTGTTGGCTTTTTGTTTTATTTCCTCCCAGGCATTTTATTCAAGTCATATTCAGAAATGAACAATGAGGACATAAAATTTAAACTTTTACATTAAGTTACACAAGAGCTGAGTAGACTGAGTGCACGCAGAGAAAAACGCTAAAGACCTTATTTTCTCCACTTAATCATTCTGGTTACATTTTTCTATTGTTCTGACTGAGACACACGCAGGAAGAAAACTGTATTTATAGCATGAAGTAAATTTCACTTACCATCTTCTATGCTTTCAAATGGAAGATGTTATGAAAATACCACAGGTTGAGATTTTTATTCATGTAAATATGTATTGTTGTGTTTCAAGTGATCTCTGTACCTAGAGAATATAAGAAATTGAACTTGACAGTTAATTTCTAATCAGCTTCTTTATCATACCTGCAGTACAGTTATAAATCCCACGTCACCTCTTCCTTGGACTTCATTCTGGTTGCTGCAGTCCTATGGCTGTTTTCAAGCCTCAGCTTTCTTTTCTATGCTCTAATGTGTGCTTCAGGATCCATCCTCAGAACTCCACCGTCTACAGGCAGCTCACATGTAGAAACATTACATTAAGGTAGGGAAGGAGGTTTATAATTGGATTTTTCTCAACATACTGAATACATTTGTTGATGTATATCCTTTCAGCATGTCATCTTCTGCCATAATTCACATGATAAAATGATCAGCAAATGAAGTTGGTGAGATCTCATCTGAAACACCATGTCCAGCAACAGCCCTCTGGTTCAAAGATGTCCTGGGAACAAGTGTAGCAAACAGGCACTGTATGATGGGGAATGAAAATCCTGCCTTTGCAAGGAGGCCGGGAGAGTATGGCTTCTTTAGTGCAGCACAACAAAAGCTGATATGGAATGCCATTGCTCCCTATAAAATATATCCAGAGGCTAAACATCAAGGAAGGAAAAGATCTTTTCAAGATAAATCACAGTGTTGGCACAAGAACAAATGGGCATGAACTGCCCATGAATGCATTTTAACTGGAAACTGAAAGATAGTTTTCTAGCCAGTTGAGCAATCAAGGCTGGACTTCCAATTCAAGTATGAGGGCACATAAGCAGCTGTAAGATGGAGTGGGAACAACTGATAAAAGGCATTGTGTGATGTGGCCTGGGGCTAGCGGGGGACTGGGCTCAGAGACACAGGGGTCCCTTCCAGCCCTCTGTTCCTATGTTTGAATTTTCCTCAAGGGTATTTGGAGATTCAGCATGGTGATGTCTCACAGCTGGTAAAGGATACGGCTCAGAGAAGAAAAAGAAATAAGCAACATGTCTTAGCTTGCCAGATGTATGTTATTACTTTATTCCCAATTCACAGGAAATGAACAATCATTTAGTACTGACAGGTACACACTGAAACTTACTATCTTTCTTTTAAACCATAAAATAATGTACTACAGAAGTTTAGCATCAACCTTAAGGTAGGCCGCACATTTTTGCCAAGGTTACCTTGATACCTCGTTAAACTTGTAGGGGAAAATAAGAAGAAAGAGGTAGAGGACAGAAACTATCTCAATCGCTGCCAGCAAGGCTGAAATGTTAGCAAGGTTAAAAAGAAAAGTCATACAAAACTCATAGAGATACCTTGGCTAGAGGTCTCTTGGGAGCTGCAGAAGGTTAGGCATCTCCGACTTTAATTGGGGTGTAACCCAAATCACCTTAATGGACAATTAGATCTAACGCAAAAGTAATGGTAAAAGCAGCAAGTGCCTTGGTGAATCAAAGCACTCCAGTTTGTTAACTGTGTGAAATAGAGTGGGTTACAGATAGACAAGGGTAGGTCATTGCAAGATCTAAGAGGTCAGTCTGTTTTGCATTTGTTTTGCATTTGTTTACTGGGATGATTCATTTTGTCTTTGCATACAACTTTTCAGTGTTTGCCTCTGAAGAGGTAAAGGTTATGCATAATAACAACTAAATAAAAGATCAGGCCAATGCTTTACAATGATTCTAGGGTTCAGCATGCCTTTCTTTTGCCTTTCTATAAAAACAGAGAAGGCTGGACTTTCAGAAAGCTCCACCAGCAGTAGGTTTTTCTGAAGGAGGAATTTGAATAGCAGCCCAGCAGACCAGAGTACCACCAAGCTAAACTGGATACTTGACTTCATACAAGCTCCCTGAGGGCCAAGTGAAGGGGAATAGTCAATTCCTTCAACCTGATGGCTTTACTTTTCATAATGCATGGGTGCCCAACCTTTTGGGTTGCCTGGGCCTCACTGAGTAAAGAGGAATTATCCAGGGCCGCATATACATAAATCACTCTGAAAGTAATGCCTCCTACTTATTACCATGGAAACTACAACAGGTACAACAAGCACAGGAACTCTGCTTGATAGAGCAAATTCTCAGCTTCAGAAAACTATTTTTCAACATAGTTGCAGCCATGAGCTAAGCATTTTTGCCAGCAATGAAAAGAGCCTACATGCCACGCTCATCAAAACCTGCAGCAGCAGGGGTGACCCACTGTCACCAGGGGTTCCAGTTCTTTCCTGACCAGCCACAGCTACACCAGCTGCCTGCAGCCTGTCTTGATGCATGGGGCGATTTCAGCTCAAGTGCAAGACTTGCATTTCCCTTTGGCAAACACTGTAAGTTTCCTTACAGCCTACTTCTCTGGCTTGTCTTCCTGAATGGTAGGTCCTCCTGAATGGTAGCTCTACCCTCAACTCTGTTGATCAGTCATCCCCATTTGATGTTGTCCGCAAGTGTTCTGAGTATGCTTTCTGGCTTATTGTCCAGGTACCTAAGGATGGCTGGTCTTTGTTCCTGTTCAGCTATCCAAGGCTTTCAGCTCTCAGATTTCCTGACAAATTGTCCTGACCTTACTTGGCTCATGAATCCATGCAAACAGATCTACAAAGAAAGTAAGCAGATGCCACAGCCCTTCCTTTATTCATTATTTTGGGTGAGCCAGACTTAAAAGATGCAGGTAAGAAAGCTAACTTTGCTTTTCAGTTTCCTTCCTTGTATTTGTCCCCTGTGTGTACTTAAACTTGTTTCACTAGAATCTATAAAGTCTATTTTCCTCTTTTTATGTTGTGCTAGGGGGGATATAAATGGACTAGCACCCTTTTTTTAAAGCTTATGCACATTCTCATTTTCTTTTCCGGATTTTTCAATGGATATTCACGTGGCTTTGACCAAACTGCACTCTTGCAAATACCTGTAAGACCGAACTACCTGCAGGTAATTTTTAGTACCCTCAGAGGAATGCAGTTAACGTCAACTCATCTCCAGTCTCATTCGGTGCTTTTTGAAGTAGGTCTTCGTGGGGTGAACAGGAAGACTATGAGGGTTTTATTATAGTTGGCTTCCCTTACTGCATTAGCGTTTATATTTTCCCAGTAGAAATCCCCAAATTGAAAATATAGAGGTGTCAGCTAGCACCACTTTAGTTAAGGCTGTGTCAACATTTCCTATAAACTTTGTTTTTCTAGGGTTTATAACTAGACCGTAAAAACGTGCTCGGCACTGAAACTTGGCATGGAACTGTTCAGCCTGGGAGAGAATTTTCACAATTAAAAAATAAGAAAGTCAGATCAGCTGTTTTTAATTAATATCCATGTAATTAAATTGAAATTAGTTGATTTAGAGATACGTTTTCTTCAGAAAAATTCAAGGCAAGATTTTACTTAAAAATTAAAACCATCCAGGGACAATTTCCACTCACGCTGTCTTATTGCACTTGGTAACTCTGAAAAGTCAGAGCGACTGAGCTATTGCACACTAGGAAATGATGACTATATTTGCAAATGCTAGTTTGTACAAAGTTCTTTGCTACATGTAAGGAAATATCTTTAATAGGCGGAGCTAATAGCACATAATATGAGGTTTGCCCAAAATTTCCTATTATAAAAGCACAGTTTCAGACACTGCCAAACTTTAACCTTTAGAGCTGGTATTTTATATTCCAGATGTATGCCTAGGGCTGGGTTTTTGGAAAAACAAAACAAAACAAAAACTTAGGTCAAAGTCTTTATCAGATTCTTAGAACAGGGATTGAGAAAATGTGTTGTTTCGTTCATACTACAAAAAAAAAAAAAAAAAACAACAACAACAACAAAAAGCTAACAGTGTGCTTTTCAGAAAGGTCTGATCTCCTGAGGTTGTGTAGCTGTGACTCAAAAAGCAGGAGGTGAGCCAAAAAGATCTCTTCGGTTGTGAGATGTCTGTGCTGTCCTTGTAGAAGACTGTCTCATTTAGGCCGAGTCAGAAACTTGTGAAATAAAACCACACTTTTTGCATGCTCAGTAAAGTCATTTTTATTGGATCAGCTAGCATCTCCATACATCCCACCTTTCAGGAGCATATGCAGGTTTCTCAGGGCTGCTGGAGCCAAGCAGAGAAGATGCCAGTCATCCTCATGGGAGTGAGGGCACAAAGTGCTCTGTCCCCTCACAGCTCCTGCCTGGGACCAAGCTGATGTGATCATCCTCACCACAGACTGAACATACTCCATCCAGAGACAAAGAAGTTGTATTGCTCCAGCAGTGGTTGTTCCAGCTAAAAGGAGGGAATGAGTGCCTGCTTTGAAAGCAATGCTCCCAGTAATGTCCTTGTACTGTTATATCGATTTTTATATAGGCAACTAATGTGACTGAAGTAAAGATGTTTAGCCACCACTGGAGAAGAGCCACACTGCACTGGGGAAGGGGAGAGGATGATCCTCTGAGTACAGAGGATGAGTGCTGATAGGGCAGACTCCTTTATAGCTCAAGTCCATGTTTTAGATTGTCTGAGAATCCTTGTTCCAGGTGAAACACCAGAATTTGGTGCCCTAAATGTCTTTTTTTCTTTTCTTTTCTTTTCTTTTCTTTTCTTTTCTTTTCTTTTCTTTTCTTTTCTTTTCTTTTCTTTTCTTTTCTTTTCTTTTCTTTTCTTTTCTTTTCTTTTCTTTTCTTTTCTTTTCTTTTCTTTTCTTCTCTTTTTCTGAGCAAATAGAAGAACAATAGCAGAGTGAAAGATCTAACAGAAACCTTCTTTGGGGCTGAGCAGTATAAGCTGGAAATACTGCATATCCCAATTAAATACAAGCAGGCTGTTTGAACTGCTCTGTTTCAGTAAGCAAGCAGTGTATCACAGCAACACCTGAGGGTGCTGCTTTGATCACAGCCTGTCAGCAATTCCACTGAGCGCTTTGTTTATTAGAGGTTGGCTGAAGAAGATCCCTATATGCTGAAATTTAAGTGCAAACAGTGACAGTCAGCAGTAAAGGGAATCGGGGTAATAGCATCTCACGGAGCAGTACTCCTCTGTGGTATTTTTGTTTTAAAATCTGAGGGTTTTTTTCATTCCTGAAAACTAAAGTTTATATATCATTTCAAAAGTGCATTAATCCTTACTGCATCCTGGAGAAGAAAATCAAACATCTGAATTATTAAGAGAGGTGCTTGAATGGCTGAAAAACTCCTCATCAAATTTTCATCCATTCATTTTGTACAGTTTTTAGGACACAAACGAAGCATTCCTCATCCTGTCTCCCTACCGGACTCTGTAACTCTTAAGGTGGTTAAACCACATCTAGCTGGCATAGAAGGCCGGGTGGGGGAGAGAAGAGAAAGGAAGTGTCACATCCTCTGCTGTGAATAGCTAACACGCTAGCAGCCACGCTGTGATGAATGCTTAAATCCTTCCTCTGCCTGCTTTGGAGCAGGGGCCTGGGACCGGGCCCTTCTGCTGTGTGCCTTAATCAGTGGGTCTCACTGCCTGGGTCTCTCTCAGGCTTCCCTGCTGAAACCACTCTGCTTTGTACAAACTAATTAAATATTCAGAGGATTGGAGTGAAAAGGGATCTGTGGCTTGGGGTGGGGGTGCACATCCAGAAGGCCTGCTTCTAGTCTCTGCTGCCATGAATATTTAATCACTTCGTACAGAGGGGAAGAGTTTCAAAAGGAATCCCTGAAATTTCTGGCTCGGCAGCTTGGGTATTTAACAGAGAAGACAGAGCCTTGGGTTGGAGCCCCTTTTCAGTATTAGGCAGCATATGGGGATTCAGAAGTAAAACCTCGAGAAATGCTTTGACCACTTTTCTCTTCTTGACATAATTTCAGAGCCCACGCGTGAGATGTGGCATTCACAGGTAGGAACCACTCGCAGCTACTCAGCTGAGTGGAAGAAAGCCTGTCTGCCCACCCAGTCACTGCCAGGCTTTCCTTGCTGGTACCGCAGCACTTTCCTTGCTGGTACCGCAGCACATTCCCTTCAGACAGCACATGAGGAGAGCAAGGTACTCAACCATCCGTGCATTGCATGATAGACAGAGGGGAGAAAAATTTCAGCACTGCAATGTCACTACAACTAAGTGCCTCTGAGACTTTTTGCTTTGGGGCTGTCATTTAGTAATGTAGTTTTGCACCTACCTGATAAGAGTTTAGCTATTGCCTTCGGCAGCAGAAAGGTTTTTTGCTTCCTTCTGGTAATGCACTGCCTGCAGAGAGCACGGGGTCTGAGTGGGTCCCCTTGGATCAGCATGGGAACACAGTGCTGGTTGGCTTGTGTTGCAGTATACTTTGTACTGTATTTCCCCTTAAGAGCACCCAGGATTCTTTGTCACTGCAATATATGTATGAATAAAGAAATCTACTTGTAGGTGTTTGGCCTGCCATTCTGGGATCACAGCAACCTTCTCTCTATATATTTTATGACTGCATAGGAAGGGTAACCACGTATCATAGAGTCATAGAATGGTTTGTCTTGGAAGGGACCTTTAAGATCACTAGTTCCAACCCCCTGCTATAGGCAGGGACACCTCCCTCTAGACCAGGTTGCTCAAAGTGCCATCCAGCCTGGCCTTGAATGCTTCCAGGGAGGGGGCATCCACAACCTCGCTGGGCAACCGGTTCCAGTGTCTCACCACCCTCACAATAAAGAATTTCTTCCTGATATCTAGTCTAAATCTATCCTCTTCCAGTTTAAAGCTATTTCCCCTCATCTTGTCGCTACATTCCCTTATAAAAAGTCCCTCCCCAGCTTTCCTGTAGGCCCCCTTCAGGTACTGGAAGGCCCCCCTGGAGCCTTCTCTTTTCCAGGCTGAAGAGCCCCAGCTCTCTCAGCCTGTCCTCATAGCAGAGGTGCTCCAACCCTCTGATCATCTTCATGGCACTTCTCTGGACCCACTTCAACAGCTCCATGTCCTTCTTGAGTTGGGGTTAACAAAATTGGATGCAGTACGCCAGGTGGGGTTCTCATGAGAACAGAGCAGAGGGGCAGAATCATCTCCCTCAACCTGCTGGTCACACTTCTCTTGATGCAGCCCAGGATACAGTTGATGCAGCCTTCTGGGCTGCAACAGTACATTGCCAGCTCATGTAGAACCTTTCATCAACCAACACCCCCAAATCCTTCTCCTCGGGGCTGCTCTCAAGCCATTCTCCACTCAGTCTGTATCTGTGCTTGGGATTGCCCCGACCCAGGTGCAGGACCTTGCACTTGGCCTTGTTGAACTTCAGGATGTTGGCATGGGTGCACCCCTCAGGCTGCTCCAGGTCCCTCTGGATGGCATCCCTTTCTTCTAGTGTGTCAATTGCACCACTCAGCCTGGTGTCTGCAAACGTGCTGAGGGTGCACTCGATCCTACTGTCCATGTCGCCTACAGAGGTGCTAAATAACGCCAGCCCCAGCACCAATCCCTGAGGAACGCCACTGGTCAGGAGTTACAGACTGCCCCAATTGCACCTATATCTTTATCTGTATGCGATATACGTATCCGTACCAATTAAACTTTAGTGTTTACAGCCTAGAAATGATTATTTCTGGACATAATAAAGCTCTCCTCCCCAGCACCCTGCCAAACTTATCTTATCACTGCAGTAATTAAACAAGAAGTTCATTATGGACGGCCTGGATTCAGAGAAATGCTTACAGATACGCTTAACTTTCCGAGCGAAGTCCCACCCCTCCTCAGTAACACGATTTCAGCGAAGCACAGCGGCTGAACCAGGCCCCACATCCCGACGTTGGTGCTTCCCTGCCGCCCACCAGCGCTGCCCGGAGGCGACCGGCTCGGGACCGCAGCTCTCCAAACAGCCGAAGCCGCGGTCCCGCCATGCAGCGCAGCCCCGGAGCGGAGCGGCCCTGCCCCCCGCGCAGATGGCCCGCCCGGCCGGCCCGCTCCGCCGCCACATGGGAGATGCCGGTCGGGAAATCTGCCGCCGTCGGCAGAAGACAAAACCGCTGGCGAGGCGGCGGCCGGCGATGAAAGGAGCGGGAGCGGCCCCGCAGAGGCCCCTCCGGAACAATGGCGGTCCCTCAGGAGCCCGCGGCCGAGCGCTGACAAAGGCGCTGGCTGCCCCCGGGCCGCAGCTGCTGCCTCGCGGCGCGACGACGGAGCGCGCGTTACTTTCATCCAAATCCTCTTAGGCGGCGTGACTGCCGGCAGCGGGCAGCGCTCGCGCTCCGCACCGCTCCGTGCGGGCAGCCGGGACGGCCGGGGGCGGCGGGGTGCGCTCCGACCGGCGCTTCGCGCGGTGTCTGTGGGGACGGAACGGGGAGAGGGGCGGCGGAGGGGCGCGGGTCGGAGCGCGGTGCTGTGCCGGGAAGACGCTGAACTTCTCGTGCGCTGAAGAGCCAGATGAGCAGCACAAGTCATTAGTCACCCAGGTATTTACAGTGTTTTTCCTATTTCCTTTCTCCCATGGCCTCTGTGGTCAGCGGTATAAAATTCCTAGGCACTCCCACCTAAACACAAGTTTCCTGTTTATGCTCTCAGTGGCTTTTATGTTTAGCTGTTAAAACCCGTTGTCTAAAGTACCATAAAACAATACGAACAGAGTCTGCAGGTGAGCAAGTGGTGAAAAAAAGGGTAGAGCGGTGGAAGGCCTGACAAAGGAGAGGCGCGGTGCTGTGGCGGTGCGGGCCTGGCTGTGCCGGGCGGTGGGACACCACAGCGTGCCCTGTGCCTGCAGCTCGGCGGGGGCACGTATGGCCCAAGTGTGCTGATGGAACTGAGCGGCTGCTCGGGTTCACTGATGTTGGCAGGATGGATCTATCAAACGGTGACAGGGCTTTTTAGGTGTTCTCATTGCCTGTGTCAGTTGCCGGTTGAATGTTGGTGATACCTGCTTCGTCCTGGAACTGAGGAGAACAGCTGGCGGTGAGAACAGTGCTGAGGCATTCTACAGCAAGCGAGAAGCCCCAGCAATTCATCAGACTTGTCCTAGCAGACAACGTACCTTCCTGTTCTGCCACAGATCTTTGCACAGCTTGGTTAGAAAAGGCGGTTTTCAAGTCATGCTGCCATCACAACAACCATAGGAACGTGGAATCAGAGAATCACCAAGGTTGGAAAAGACCTCCGGTCCAACCACCCGCCCACCACCAATATCTCCCCACTAAACCATGTCCCTCAGTGCAACGTCTAAATGTGAAACCAGTTAAGGACATGCTGCGGTGAGCACAAGTGGTTAATAGCATCAAATCCATCAAACTTCTGGTGCTCACCCTACACATACAGGCGGCTCTCATTGGAGCTTTCAGGTGCATTTTATCAGAATACGTATGTAATAAGGTGATATTACACACTCATTGACTCATTTTTGCTTTCCCTCAGATATGCCAACTGTTAAATATAACATTCTCATTGGCGTGCATTACCACAGAATTAAATTATAATCTTAGCAGCTTAAACCAGACCTCAACCTACCAGAAAATTCATGCTTTGGACTAACATGGTTTCTGTGACAAGCTTTTATTCACAACACTGTGATGTAAGGACAAAGTGTCAATATTGTCTTTGAATATTTGATTGATTTGGCTGGCCAGACACTTACAGCTATTTAAACACTGTTTTGTGTATTTAATTATATCATACATGATGTCATTTTTCACTACAGACGCCTTTGACATTTAATTTATTTCAGCCAATAATTACTAAACAATAATTAAGCTTTTACTACTGTAACTGCTTGTCACGATCCTTGTGTCCCGCTGAACAGGTGACAGCAGAAGCAGCAAAGTTTATGTTTCATATATTTATTTGCTTTCAGATATTCAGATTTATTTGCTTTCAGCTTATAGATCAGTAATTTTACAGAGTTTCTGTATACAAAGGAAGGACTGGGACCAAAACATCACATTAAAGCGTCTCTGTATTCCATTACAGAGATTAGCAGGGGTAAAGAATGAATTAACTGTGTTAGAAATCACAACATATACAGGGAGACTATTTTATGTATATTTATATATATATGAAATGTATTACATATATCTTATCTACGTATATATATCAAATATAACTTTTTATATTTATGCAGTGAGGTTAATGGGTTTCTAAAATGTCTAGAAGAGCTTCATATACAGTAACTGGTATCTTTTAGACATCTCTGCTTTTATACTGGCAACTCTCTCATATGAGCAGTATCTCACTTCACTTTTTTTCTTCTAAGTAGTTATAGAGCACAGATGATCTTTTTCCCAAACATTATTAGGTTTTCTGTGTATGGTGCACAGTGGAGCAGTGGCTGTTGTTCCTTAGTTCACGTTGAAGGTTTGATTTTTCACTATTCTGAGCCTATGGAACCCTTCAGCAGCTGCCCCATGGAAATGACGTGCTACCTGGAGTGTGGTGTGGACTAAATACTTGTTTGTGACTGGAGTGCACCCAGTGGGCTCCTGGAGCACATTTTCAAGTGTGTGTTTTGTCTGAAAGGCATCGGGTTCATCTTTTCCAGATCTGCCCCACAATTCAAAACAGAGCACAGTAAGTGGGAGCAACTGGGAGATTTTCTTTGGAGGTGGGTTCGTGATCCAAACTAAGTATAGTTGATGCACCAAAGTGTTCAGGCTTAGACCTACATGTCACAGTGCTTTTGGATCCTCAATTGAAGGATCACAACAGCATGTTTCCAAACCTTAGCTTGCAATAACTTCTTCAGAGCCCTGATGAAACAAGTTCTTTCCCTGTCTTCCCACAGTCCTCCCAGTCCCCAGCTGGCATCCCTCTCCCCCATTGCAGAGAGAAAATAGTCTATTTGTGAGCACTTCTCTGGCCTGGCTGTCAATGGAAAACAAGCACAGACTCTGCAGACCAAGCTAATTCATAGATGTAATGAAACATTACAAAAAGCAAGAGAGGAAAAGAGAAAAGAGACAGGAAATCTTTTAAAAAGTCAACAGAAAGGAAATGCTTGAATATAGTCTTGATTCAGCAAATCCCTTTGGTTTCACACTCAACATCGCGGTGAAGGCAGCGGCACCTGGGCTCCGTGTAGGCAGAAGGTGGCTGGGAAGTGACTCACTAGCACAGGAATAGTGAGAGGAAGTCTCAGAACATGGGTGTGGGGGTTTCTGCAGGGAAAAGAAAGTCTCTCAGCTCACACAAGGTTACAAACCTCCATGTGTGCAGCGGGGCCAGCTCTGGGTATTTTCAAGCTAGTATTTTCAAGCAGCAGTGATATGAACATCCGACCGGCAGTACTGATCTAACAGCAGCTGAGAAAGTAGGAAGGGAAAAGGCTGCTTTAAGACAAGCAGTCAGAAACCTATTGAATTTACAATTTTACAAACTTTTGCCAAGCCCAGAGCAGACCTGACTGCTGGGTGGGTCTTCTGCAGTGAGACATGGAGCCATGCGGACACCAGCAGGGTGCCCAGGCCAAGAGTGACTCGAGCTGACAGTCGCAAACTTTTCAGCAGATGTGGACCAATTTCTGCTTGCAGGTGGGAGTCAGACAAAACGCTGTGCCTTCATCTGTTTCTTCGAAAATCCTGCAACAAAGCCTAGCTCAGCAGTCTGAGAGAAGCTTGGCTCCGTCCCTGTGAATTTAATAGAGAACAAATCCATGCAAACCCAAACTTCACAGAACAGCCTTAAGAACCCCTGAAGCTAGGACTGCTGAAATTAATTTAGTGTCCCAGTTTATTTCCCTAGTATAAGTGTATGGTGGTTTCTGTTGGTTGGCTCTCATGAAGTCAATAGGAACTTTGTAGCACGTTCCATTGCTACTTTCCATTATAACACGTGTGTTTCTCCACTGGCAGATAAGCTGCAACCCTGGCCCAAGCCAGATGAGCAAGCTCCATGCAGCTCTGCTGGGCCGGGGCTCTCAGCTCAGCCCTGACCCAGGGCTCTGGGCAACCACAGGCTGGCTGCTCCGCTCTGCTGTTTGGCTGGGAGAAGTTCCAGAAGACTGGGAAGGGGAAAGGGAGGGTGGCAGATAACAGCAACCAATCTGTGTGCAAAGGGTATTTCTAAGCCTCTGAAAAGCAGTTAGATACAAGATGCGCACGTGAGAATTCAATCCTCACTGAATTTACTATTGGTTGTATTTATTTTTAAACTGGATGAAAAGGATGAAATGCAGAAAACACCTGTTGTCCAAATACAAGTTGATCCTGAACAGCTCTAATATATACAGTCCTGGCTTGATGAAGGACACCACGTGCACTGCGTATATACATTTGTACATACACAGCCACATGTTGTATGGCAAGCTGTCTGTGGGATGGAGTCTCAGAGCTCTGTCAGGTCCAGGAGGGATGTAACTACAGAAATTTTTTGGAGCAATTGAGAGAAGAGATTTTATTGATACGTAATCCAAAGGAAAGGTTGTTAACACTTACTTGGAGTATACGCAGTGAGGAATAAAAAAATAGTAAGCATGGAAAAAAGAGAAGCTCGAACTGCTGAGGACATATAAAATAGGTCCCTTTACTCAAATCTTTCAACTTCAAGCAATGAATCTGTGTTCCTGGAGCTCTGCACCTCCCAGTCTCCTGTCCCCTCACTTCATGTGAGTTTATGTAGTAAGGGAACTGTCTCTATCCATACAGCACAGATGTAACTTTCCTGAGTGGCACAAGCAGCCTTACTCCTGTCCCTCAACAGCGGCACTATAATACTTTCTTCCCTCTGGACTTCTGTATCCCACAAGATTTTCCAAAGATGCATAACTGCTCTAAAAATATCAACCCACTGCTAGCCAATGTTCAAATGAGACAGACACCCAAAAATGCCTGGGCTAAGACATCCTGGCTTCTGCTGTGTTTTACCGAGTATACAGAAGTGTTGTTCCCCACTGAATTCAGAGCTGAATTGCCAGGTCTGCATTGAGGTTCTTTTTAAGGCCAGATCTAGCACTTTCTGTATCTCAGTGATGTACAGCTCCTGACACCAGTGCCTTCTCCAACCAAACTGTGTGCTAAAAGAGAAATACACCAGTGAGTGCAGCTCTCCTTCCAGCACTGTGCAGATTCACCCTGCAGGGCTGGCACAAGGAGGATTTGGATGTGCCTCGCAGCCAGTCACATACAGGTAGGGGCTCCCTCTTGTCATGGCTTTGTTCCACAAAGCTGTAAGAAGCTTCAGTACAAATTCTGAAATTGCCTATGAGGAACCAGCTTGCAGTTCTGGTCAAACACACCCAGGTCTCCGGACACTGAAGGCAGCCTGGGGCTCTGTAGCCATGTCACCAGCAGCTCCTGGAGGCATGTTCTGCAAAGCACTGTTGAGCTACAGCGGTCTTCTGCCTCCTATGTGGGCACAGAGAGACACAGAGCCCAGAGATCAAGGGTGAGCCAGAGGTGTCCCCAGATCACAGCAGTGAAAGACCATCCTAACAAAACCACTCCAAACTGGATGAGCACATGAGAGAAAGTTGTAACCCTTTGGTATCCACATGCACACGACTGATGGCAAGTTTTTTAACAGAAAGACTTAAGTACCTTTAAGCTGAGAACATCACTAAGGGTCAAGGAACAGAGAATCCGCTCCTCCCAAACAAGGCTCTCCTTAATACGTGGCTCCCTAAGTACCAAGAGCAGGAGGCAGCACGAGTAACCATCAGCTTGAGGTGTGTGGGATGAGAGGAGAAGGAGCCTCAGACAGACGCTGTCGGAGATCTGGCAGGGCGTCCTGTCAAGCAGAGTGAAAATTTCAGACATCAGCAGTTTGGTCTCAACCTACTGCTTTGCATGTGGGTTTTACTAACAGAGGCTTGTACAACAGATGCCACGAAACGTCCCCAGACACTTCTAAGAGACAACTGACAAGCGTCTCCTGCCTTCCTACACATTTTATGGGTTTAATCCATAATGGGAGAGTTTGATCTCAGTCATGTAAATGTTTGAACTAAATGCTTGATTTGGACCTGGCTCCCCATCCTGTCTTATTTCTGCTTGGGTTTGTTGGGAATACAAACCTTCAGACTGTGGATGTGTCATCTATTTTGTTTCTGCTGACTTTGGCATGTGAACGTATCCTGCTTGTAAAGATGACAAGGCCAGCCCCTGCTGCGGCCAGCTGGATGTGTCTCATAAGGGACTACCTCCTGTTGAAGTAAATTGTTTTTTTCTCCAACAGAAGCCAGGAGACTTCTGCAATAAATGGCCCAAGATACTGGAATGCCCAAAATCTCTAAGAAAACAGGTTGTCAAGGCATTACGTATCGAGTTTGGGGAGTGGTGGCCCACAGAACTGGTCCTCCAAAATTTTGTTTCTGGAACGGGAGCTAACGTGGCTGCTGTAATGGGATCAGCACCAGAGCTCGCTGTGCCTTAATCTCCCTGAGCTGAAAGCAGTATAGTCACCCACCAAATCCAATATTCGCACATTGTCTCCTCTTAAAACTTTTTATGCTGGTAATGAAATGCAAATGGCCCCAAGAGTAATGGCCTAGATGAGGGGCAGATGGTTGAACCCATTGCTCTCTTCAGTGTGTTGCACGGTGGCTACATTACCAGTTAGAGGAGCTCGAGGAAGGCCTGAGAGTGCAAAGGATCCAGATGAAATTTTACTTACCACATATTTGAGTAATTATTTCTACAGTGACATGATTCACTTCTCATTCTTTGTAAATTCCTCCGTGATGTACTCCTAGGAGTCCACTGTCTTTTCCAAAAGCTTTTGCATCCTCTCTTTAATGAGGATCAGATGCTTCCTTTTAATTTGGACCAGCTTATTCAAGTTTGGACTGCTGTAACACAACTCTTAGAAATATATTCTACACTCATTTGAGAAGAAAATGGCACAATTCAAAAAGAGAACGGGGCCCATTGGAACAGAGTCATATTGATGCTATTCAACCTTAAAGCAACCAAACAGAACACTAAAGGTTTTATATAAAGGGAAAAGGTATTTGCCAGTGTCACATATGTTTCAACATGTGTGCATAGCCTGAATTAGTCCAACCACTTCCTAATCTAAGCTGGATCCCAGCTTCTCTTCTCTTTTCCACTCCCCGAAGTGGAGGAGGTCAGTCCTGTGGACCGTGGTCCAGGAAGCCCAGATGTGTCTGAAAACAAGCCTTGCTTGCCTTTTTGCCTCTAAATTTCCTTTCTGCACTGAAGACCCGCTGTGAATACAGACATATGTTTTTAAAGAGACACAGTTTTGTCTTGCTGATCGCAATGTAATTAGAAAGCTATTTGGCACATACAGGAACTTCTGTACTAATTTGGCACTATCCCATCCTGCTACTGGCAGCATTGGTTTTGCTCCCCGTTGGCGAGTCTCCTAGATGTCTTACAGCTCCTGGAAACATCAGCCATGCCTATTCAGGGAATAAGTCTGGCAGGATGCTAACACCTCGTGCAGCACATGCAGCAGCAATGTGGCTGTGTGATGTTGGCTCATTATCAGACTCCACCATGATATCTTCTGATGGGGTATAGCATTATAGAGACAGGTGCATGCTTTGTATTGTGAAAGCCAGCACGACATTTCCTACTGACTCAGCTTTATTACAGTGCTTTATCCAAGTTATGCTTTAAAATGGGGTTCTATTTCAATTCCTCATTATGTTTTTGCTAAGGAACTTGGTGGAGAAAGCCAGCATTTTCCCCTTGGTTCTCATTTGCTTTAATAGGAAAGGACTCATCCAGATCGTGAGTTATGATGTTTCAGATCTCAGGCACCCTTGTTGATGACCCATGGGTATGTGAGTCGCTCTAACATGGCAGTCTCCAGCAGTCCCCTATCACTTAAGCCAGTAATGAGCAGTGCTGCTTCTGATGTGGAGGTCATAACCTTTACAGAAATGTAAACCGAAAAACCAAACTTGTGCCACTTCCATTTTCTTTTTGTTGTTGGTGGTGGTTTTTCTTTTGGGGGAGGAGGGGTTGTTTATTTGTTTTTGTTGTTGTTGTTGTTTTGGTTTTTTTTGTTTTGAGAATCTGACAGATTTTCAAGTTTCTTTCAACAGGTATGAAAACAAACAATTTTCTTCCTTCTTTTAATGAAAACTTCGATTTTCATGCAGTATTACCACCACTGAAAAAGGCCACAGCCAATACAGGGATGACATTCCTAATAAATGCATTTAGCTGCTTGTGCCCCCTGGCTTGGACTAAATCCAGTCCCTGGGCCAGACCTGTGCTGTTTTGAAGGGAAAACATTTCCTGTCTCACCATTTGCAGTCACTGGAACATTCATAAATGAAGGCTACAGGTTTGTTCTACCCTACTTATTCACAATTCTCTTTATCTGCTTTAAGCGTGTTGCCTTTTAAATGCAAGCATACCATTTTCCTTGTTTTCTGGGACAGGCAGAACAGGAGCGTCTGACTTGCAAAGATGTTGATCCTCTGTTCTCATGAAAATGTGGGAGGAATTAGGTCCTTCCTGCAGATTTGACTGCCTTCTCCAGAACCTAAGCTTTCATTTAAAAAGCTAATGAAGTGTTTAGCCCTTCTGGTTGCAAAGATAACCATGCATCAGTTTGCGTTTTGTGGAGGTTATCTTGTTTTGTCAAAGCCAGAGAAGCTGTAACAAAACCACAGAGTTATGAGCTTCCTCTATTCATCTTAAAAGCTGTAAAACGACTCGTCAGGGATGCTGGTGCACCACAGACCTGGAGACAGAGAAGGGCTTTGCTGAGGAGCGTCTGTCTGAGATGTTGGTCTGCGTGGTTCTGCAGCCTTGGGGCTCCTCTCCTGGTTCCCCACTGGCACCACTTCCCTCAGCTTCATCCCTCAGCCCATCCCTGCAGGGCTCTTTCATGAGTCCTGGCTGACACCGCTTCGCTTTCCCACATGGGTTTATGAATCCAGACCAAAATATGACAGTGTTCAATAAACATGAGAGGCAATGACCCTGGTGGGAAAATGACAGAGAGGGGAAACTTTGGCAGAAGTAATTGGAAATATCCTGAGATGGAGAAGCAGGGCCAATGCTAATGAGGAGCCTGAGTGCTCAGACACCCCTCATGACAACCCAGGTCTTTCCAGGCTCCCAGCTCCCAGCGCACTGCCAGAGGGACTGGCGGGCTCCTGGATGCAAGTGACCAACTGCATCATCCTCATCCCATCTACTCACCAGGGAAAGGTGAATAATTCAGATGTTCTTTTGTCAAGTTCACATTTTACAAGCAGTATCTGAACTCATAGTGGATGAGGAGCCATCCCTGTGTACACGTGTGGCTACACGTGCTGTCACCTCCGTGCATCAGGGCAGTGCATTCCCATCCTCTTCTTAACACATCCCCCACTCCACTGTCCCAGGCACACGTTGTGCTACCGCTGCTCAGTGTCTTCGCTGAGCTGCTCACAATAATGCTCAGCTCTCTCCCCCCGAGATTACAGTTAATTCAGAAGCCATCAGTGTGTCAGAGTAGTTTAAATTATTTCTTTCAAAAGCGTTACCTTTTATTTCAAGTTCATCTGCCATCCTGTTAGGACAACCACTGGTGGTATTAGAGTTGTCTCGTGTTTCAAGCAATCCTTTGGAGCTTTTCCTTTTCTGAGCAAGCTTTTATCGGCAACGCAGTCTGACATTTCATTGTTCATCTAATTCTTAGCAGTGCTTAAGCAAATTCACTGAAACGACCATCACAGTCTTGAGACGTAAGAAATAATTCTGAAAATCTCTGAAGAACCCAACACGTGTGTGTTTTCCTTATCTGGAACTCTGCATTCGCCTCCTCTTTTGTTGCAAACAGATCCTCAGAGTAACTGAAGGGAACTGCTGCAGTGGATGTAAAGCACAGCCACCCGCTCAAGGATAGATACAGAGCAGTCCTTACAGACATCCTTAGGGCACTTCACTCCTAATGTTTTTCAACCTCAGGCTGCAGACGTTTATTCCCCCTGCCAGCTTGTCTCCTCAGCAGTTGTTAATCCAGGACAAGCCTTTACCTCACCTTCTTGTTACCAGACTTCTTTCACAGTCTCATGGGTAAAGCCCTATTGAAAGCTTTTCAACACACTAAATAAATTATATTCATCATCTTGCCTTAATGTACTATTTTTTTAACTCAGAGAATTCTAGTTCAGAAAAACGTAATTTACTGCTGTATGTGCCATGATTATATTTCTCCATCAAATGATAAAGATTCGTTTGCTTTATGACTAATAATTTTCTCAATTTTCTATGAACTGAAGTATTTATTCAATAATTGTCCTTAGCTCCTCTTTTACACAGGGGCTTCCACTGGTGCCTCGGCTTCCACTTCCCGTGAAGCAAAGTTCTCCCAGCTGTTTGATCCCAAGCTGTTTTCATACATTACAGCAACCTGGTTGGCTCTTGGAATTGACTGCTGTGGGGAAAGGCACATACATTGAAATGAGGGCTTTCAGCTTTCTTTTTTTTTTTTTTTAATAAGAGCTCATTGACAGAGAACTATCACACTCCAAACGTTGGCCACAGCTTTAACAAATCTTGTTACAGTGATTCACTGGGCGTAATGCACCAGCTACTGCGGCGCAGTTGTTTTGGTAAATGGCTTTATGGGGAACATTACTGCAAACTGAGTGAAACAAAAGCTCTGTGGGAACCTGAGCGGTACCTAGCAGAGCACTGTACTTAGATATGAGGACTGTTATTAACCCAGTTACAGAAGCAGTTACTTGAATAATGAATGAGCTATTACTGCATGCTGTAGGCTGTGAGATTTGAAAAGAGGAGTTGAAAGTGTTCACTCAGAGCAGTGAAGGAAAAACAAGGGAGGAAGAAGGAAGTCTGGCGTTTTCTTTGTCAAACATTTAACTTGTCTTTCAGGTTTGTTTTGGGAAGGTCTTGCGGACAGCAATCTTCTCCTCACAGATAGTAATGAAAATTAGTGCACGTGGGGAAGTGCACCATCAGTGGCTGGAATACGGTTCGCCATGAAACATGACATTCCTCAATTTTTCTTACATGCAGAAATGGGCCCTTTTCCCACTCCCTCACTTTTACTCCACACAACGCGATGTTTTATCCAGCCTAAGAATGCCACAGCCGGGCTGTGCCGGGGCACTCACTTGGCAGCCCTGAGCTCCAGCTGTGAGCTGAGTCCCCACTGCCTGAGAGATGCCCAGCAGCACCAAAGTGCCAGGAACTCAGTGACTGCAGTGCCCTGCTGGCTCTGGACAAAGCCAGGGACACAGAGGAGCTGCAGCTATCCTGAGCCATATCCCATCACTTCTGGTCGCCCCTTCCTCCCATGATCCTTGCCTTTCTGGAGAGTCAAAGTAAAATATATAGTAATTTCTCCCTTCCTTGCCCGCATGCTAATAAGGTATCCTGTTCACTTCCCAACAGGTTCATTGGACCCCTTGAAGGCAGCCTGTGACCAACAGACTGAAAAAAAACCAACACCTTTTTTTCTCTGTATTTTTATATATATTTATTCAGTATTTTCTCGTTACTTCTGCAGGAAAAAAAAAAAAAAGTAACAGTAAAACCCTACGATAATTCCATGCTGTATTTTTAACCTGAGATTGTTTGTTTCTTCTTGTGCATCCATGCAAGAAGGATTTCCATTTCCCAAAGATGTCTGCTTGGCCCCAAAATCCATCTGTTGGGCAGAGGGAGCCACAGCGACCCGGCCTTGCTCTGCGTGTGTGTCCTTCACCAAACACTGTCTGCTCCTCTTGCAGAGGGAACCACCCTGCCACGTCCCAGCACCAACTTTAGCTTCATATGTATGCTCTTGTAGCTCATCCCTGTGATGAGGCTGAGATAAACACTCACCAAACAGGATGTGCTACAGAGCAACCTAGATCAGATCAGATGTGCTGCAGAAAGCAGAGGGGCTGCACCGCACGTCACTGGGAAGACCTCATTGCTTTGAAACTTCTGGCTTCAGCACGCATTTTTATTAGGTTCACTTGCCAGGCCTTTTTCCCCTGCCTCGACTCATTTTTCCACCTAGAAAATAATCCTCAGTTTATACACTGACACAAAAGTCATTGAAAGGAAGACTAGATTAATTTTTGTAGTGCAGTCATTCCAAGAAACAGCATAGCTAATATTGTGCCTGAGGGTAGAACATACGTGGACTGCTTTCATATTTTAATGAAAAGTATATTCCACTGAGTATTAACGCTAAACAACATTACCTAGAGATATGTTAATAATAGTTTTGTAGCTTACTGAAAGATTAAGGGTTGACAATTCCCAGAGAAGCACAGCATTCTATGTAAATTCCTCCTAAACCCTACCAGCAGGACTGCAGAACTGATCATTTATTTATTTTTAACATGTCAGCAGGGTCTGGCCACTGAGACGAAACATCTCATTTTCAAGAACATCTTTGGGGATGATGGCAAATCACAGACACCGATGGCGATGCGCTCAGCATTAAAGAACACAGTGTAAAATCGAATGTGACAAGCAGAGGACCTGTTTTGTTTTGTTGCTTTTTCTTATAAACAGAACAATAAATTTGCTTAAAAGCTAGATAAATTGTGATAGGGTGTAATATTCCGTGCTGCGATGTTCTGGTCCAACGGCTTAGAATAACTAAAGAATCTTATTTGGTTTTTACTTTAGAGAATTTAAACTCCATCACCTTTGCAGCTCTCAGCGCACATCAGTTATTGAACAGGAGCTGATATTGTGTTAGATAAAGAAATAAGAACCCAATAAACAGCAATACGGCTTTATGCAACTGGATTTCTTTCATTCTTGTCTGGGAGTTTCCTGCTGCTGCTTTATGTAAGACACTTCTGTGGACTCTTGTTTTTCTCTTACATAAAGTAAGTTCTTTTTTTTTCCATTTTATCATTAATTTTTGTCTGAGATTTTTTTTTTTTTTCAAATAAAAAATTCTCAAACCTTGCATCGTGTCGCACAAATAACCCCATGACCAAAACATACCAGTGACATGGAAGGTCTTCTTTTGCTGAAATAAAACCACAAACACTTTAATAAAATCAGTCCTCTTTCCATCGAAGCAACAATAAACTGAGAATTACCCCCCTGGTAAATGTGCATCCAAAGTCCACAGAAGATACACAACAATTTAATGGCTCAGTGTAAGATTTTCCTTGCAAAGAACGGTATGCTCCATGTTTTTATTTCCTTTGGCAATACTGACTTTGCAGAATATGTCTATTTGCAAAAAAAGACAGACAGGCAAGGAAAGGGAGGAAGGGAGGAAAGCAGAGAGAGAGGGAGGGAGGGAAGGGAGGAAGGAAGGAAGGAAGGGAGGAAGGAAGGAAGGAAGGAAGGAAGGAAGGAAGGAAGGAAGGAAGGAAGGAAGGAAGGAAGGAAGGGAGGGAGGGAGGGAGGGAGGAAAGGAGGGAGGGAGGAAGGGAGGAAGGCAGGGAGGGAGGGAGGGAGGGAGGGAGGAAGGCAGGGAAGGAATCACACAGCTGCACAGCTTGTAGGTAGAGACTTGGTTACATATTTTAAAGGCTTTGGGCTCAGTCCCTCACCTTATCTGGATCAGCATGGCTTCACTGAGTTCACTACCACATCACACCACTGAGACTTCAGCTTTCCATGCTTCACTGAAGTCTCCGTAGTGTGCAGTGGGTCACGGGTTAGACATACTTCAGTGTTTAGGGCTAGGGTGAGAACTGCCCAGTTCTCACTTTCTCTCATGCCCAAGCCTTCATTTCAAAGCAAAGGGACAGAGCATATGTGCCTGGAGTGCAGCAGGATCCCAGCAAGGACTGATTTCTCCAGCAGGCACCTGCAGCAATTACCTTGAAAATAAATCTGTATAGTGAAGGGAGAGGGGACCGAAATGTAAAGAGAGAGGAACAGAGACAATCTCAGTACTTCCAAAGACAACCTGAGATTGAGCTCACAACACTTGAAGCACAAGAGCAAAATGTTCTTCAGCAGCACAAAATAGAAATTAGAAACGAGTTACTATGGATCCAGAATTTGCCTTGGTTTCCAACAAGGGTGATGAGTTCAATCATAAGAGCAAAAGACAGACGATGGGAACAAGAGCTGGAAATCATGGTGGAAACAAAACTCAAGGAGTTCAGTGCACTTGATTCAGAGGAACTGGGTGATCTCACCCCAGTGTTCTGAAAAATACTGGCACAAAAAAATGGCAAGGCGGGTGTTCCAGAAGGAAAACAAAGTGCTCAGATCTAGTCTAGACTCATTAGTCTGTCTCAGCGATATCCAGGGTTTAAAACTGATTCTGAAGAAAATGATAATTAAAGACATGAATGGGAAGGGAAAATGTGATAAAACACAACATGAGTGATTTTAAGGTAACTTCTGCCAGGTTGTCTTTAATAAGACACCAAATCTACCTAACAAAGAGAATGTTCCAATTAAACTCTCTGGACTTCAGTAGGTTATATTGCTCTGGGTCATACAGGAATCCTTTCTTTGAGATGGAAAATATAGGGTCAATTGCAAAAGTGAAAGGTGAGTGAAAAGCTGGCTTAGAGATAGGAGTGTGGAAGGAAAAGGAGACAATGAGTAATCCTGCAAGAAGTATGTGGCTGGAGGGACGTTACTAGGCAAGACTCCAAAGTCTTAATATTTTGATAATGACCTTGTCAAAACCTTTAGAACTGTGCAGATAAATTAGGTAGTGACCTAATGTTAGGGATCACATCATGAACACTGAGGAATAGCAGAGTATCATACAAAAAGACATAAACGACTATTCGGGCTGGAATAAAGGAAAGGGATGAAATCCTGTAGTACCAAAAATGAGATCATGCACTTGGGAACACATTCCCCAGTTTTCAGTCAGACCCAGTGCTGGCTTCAAACACAGGGATTTGCTCAGTCATGCCAACCTAACACAAGTGTTACCTAATTGTTATTGATAAGAGTGGGAAGGAGGCTCTAAAACGTGCTTTAATTACAGAATATAAACCCCAGTCCTTTTTCCCACCTGGCAAAGCCAGCAGAGGGAACATGTGGTACTCTGCTCCAGAGTGAATGGGCATCCCAGAACAGCACTTCACAAACACCTCCTGTGGATCACTGCTGCCAACACAGGACCAGCACGGCCACTGGAGACCCCTGTGCTGGCAGGGACCTGCCACCAGCTGCTGACCACCCAAACAGGACAGTCTGCCACCACACCCAGGCTGGGCACCAGGCACGGTGGGGCCGCAGGAGCCTTGATGGTGTCAGGACACGAGGGCTGCCTTACCACAAGTTTCTCGACAGTCCTGTTCAGGAACAGGGGGGTTGGAGCAGGTTCAGCAACAACAGATGGTCAATCTCAAGGGATGGGCTTTGGAGCAGAGCTCTCCTAAGTCACTCGGTAAAAAATAGCAGTAGCTATTTTTCTCCTCTAAAGTGGATATGATTGGCACCTATTTGGTCAGTTTTCTTGCGCCATGAAGGGCATGGGCACAGATGACAGTTTGCAGGGCATTTTCTTCTTGAGGCTCAGCAAAGCCTCAAGGAGAAGCAATAACCAAAACTCAGGTGGAAGCCAACTCTGAATTTGTTCCATTGCTTCACTGCCACAGAGTAAGCAGTCGAATCCAGATCTAAGCATATGTGTTTGCAAAATAACAAATGCATTTCCCAGAGCTAGAGATACTTTGCATAAACTGAACAGAGACAGTTTGGGTTAACTTGGCTATAGATCCTCCACGGAGCCAGAATTTGAGTGTTCACATGCAGTGGGGTAGAGGAAAAGGTGCCAGCTTTTAGCTTGCTGAGTAGCTGCTAAATAGCATTTAAAGTAATCTTTGTAGATCATTTGCAATGAGTAAATCTGATTCAATAAGGATCTCTGAAGGACTTAAAAAGTGAGAGCTGTCAATACCAAGTTATAGCAAAGAAAGTAGAAAGCCAGCTCTGCATGTGAATACACTATTAAAGCATTCGTAATGAGTCAGAGAATAACCCACACCAAAATCTCTGCAGCCAGAAATTTAGGGAATATTTTTCAGCTCTGAAGGAAAGAGCACCATAGCTTTATCCGATTTCCATGTTATGACCTCAAAACTGAAGTTAAAACAATGACTTTGCATTACTGCTGCAATGCCAGGTCTTGTCTGTAAGAAATGAACAGCAAGAGTTTGTACATGGTACCAGCAAGGAGCTTAGTAAAGACCCCACCACATCTATAATACATGGGTTGAAATCATGTTTTAAATTTATTGTTCAATTACAGCTTCAGGCTCTTGGAGTTCACTGCTGCCAAGAAATATATATGACATTAAATTATGGAATATTTTGTTAAATATTTTAATACATTTGAGTACTTGTAACACTTTATTTAAGCATATTATTCAAAGAACAGAAAACATTGCTCTTTCCTAATTAAAGTTGTGAGTCAGCAAACCCAATAAAACGCTTACTCTGGTGCTGGAAGAAACTGAAGAGTGAGAAAAATCCTATTAGAAAGGCCCCCATTATCCTGGCAATGCCTGACTGAGTGACATCTCAATGCATTTTTGCTGAGTTAAGCCCTACAAACCCATCCACTTGTGGCACGGGATGTCATTTCACCATTAATTTATTTGATTTATCCAGAGATTAATGGGCATGTGAGTTGTCAGTTAAAATTTCAGAGCACGTTGGGATGCTCTGTCGACTAGAGGTAGGCTATATTAGCAGCAATGTAGATGCTCATTGAAGGGTGGAAGGACACAAAACTCAGGTGGGACTGACTTTCAGCAGTGGGAAGGGCTCTGCAGACAGGGCAGTGCTTTCCTGCTGTCCTGCCCAATGGAACTTGTAGAAAATCCCATAAAAAACAAAGAAGAAAAGAATACTCTGCCAGAATGTTAGGTGTTTTTTATTTTCTTTTCTACTTCTGATTGCTCGGGCAAGATACACTTAAACACGTAGCTCTGGGGAAACGTGAGGAGTAGCAAACTGTTGGTTTCATTTCTTGCTTATCATATTCGTAGCACACCTGAAGACCTCAGCAGCTGCAGGTTTGGCCAACTACCTCTGGACTAAGTAGGTGTGCCCCTCAGTGCCTTCTCTGCAGACAACTTCTACTCCATAACCTCCCTGATATGCTCCAGAACTGGTCACCCCAAGTTAGATAATGGGGTACACTTCAAAGCAGGAGAGGATGTCCAGGAGGGAATGCCAAGAACCTCTTCAGGCAAAAACAGAAACCAGATTTTCCTCCCCGGAGGAAAGTGCTATAACACAAGTGCTATAACACCAGGCAAACCAGCTGTTTTGGAGGGCACCACAGCCACATGACTCATTCCCTGCCCAGCTGGGTGCTGAGCCTCAGAAGAAGGCTCCACCCTCTAGGCTATGTCTAGGCAGAGCCTACTGGTCTGAAGCTCTGAGCTGGGCTCTAACCCCTAGAGAGCAGCAGTACCTCTACTATCTACCATAGCCCTGGTCTGCATGGCTCCCTCAGCAGCAGCTGGAGTTCTCTGAGGACCTCGCCCTCTCATATGCTCCCCATATGTACAAGTAAGCTAGAGCTAATTCCTGACCATCTTCCTACTTCCAAACATCTTGTTTTAAAGTATTGCCTGAACTGGAGCCACATTTTTATTTATTTATGCATTCGTTTCTTCATTTTCGTATGGCGCTGTAGCACATCCCTGAGCCCCATAAACTTCTGCGCTTACCAGGATTCCATCTGCCTTGGAAGGTCTGAAATCATCTCCTCAACTTACATTCAAGGACTATTTAAACCAGAGGTATGCTTTTTAACTGCAGTTACAGGCAGCCAATAAGTGTCTGGTTTGTGTTCAAAGATAATCAGGTTTGGAGGAACAGCATGTATTTTTCCCTTGGGTTTCAGGTAACGCTCTCTTGACTGTAAAGGCTACATACGGAGATGATGATACTCTTCACTTTAGCCATCCTTCTGGGGGAATTCCCAGAATCCAGCAATGCTGCTACTGTACAGATCTCCTTCGCAAAATAGCTGCTTTATCTTCAAATATTTTATGAAACCTTTGAGAAGCTGCTGCTGAAAGTAAAGCTGTTAGAAGAGTCTGGTAGGATTTGAAAAGCACAATCCGCTGAGAGCCATGGGAGTCCCTGCAGCAAACCTCTCTGAAGCAGGTTCAGTCATTGCTGTGGGTGAACATATGTTTGCCTTGTTCTAGTAGGAGAGGAGCGCGTTCCCCACCGACACAAAGCCTCATCCTTCTGAAGAGGGATTTTCTGAACATCAGCAGCTTGTCCAAATGCTAATCCTGAAATTAGTCAAGTGACTCTCCAAAGGCTGGTGTTTTTTTTCAATAAATGTTACTATTATCCTGAACACTGTTTTTATTTATCCACAAAATCTGCAAGAGATGCTCTTATTTATGATATGATTCTCCAGTTTTGAATTTAATGAGGAAGCTGCTATTGAAATAATATGAGTTAAGATACATATATATATTTTTATATGGCACATTACATTTATAAATGGCCTGTTCGTAGCCATGGCTTATAAGCATCATGTGTTTTCCCATTTTTGATAGGGACTTGCATGGCAGTGTTGCTGGAAGAGAAAATTACAGGGCAACAACTGGGAGTTTAGAAGATATCTAGAACTGTAAAAATGTTGGCCTTGAAACAGGCAGGGAGAGCTGCTGATTTTCTGGGCACTGGCCATGAGCACTGCACTGAGAGAAGATGGATATGGAGCTTGCAGTAAGAGACTGGCAATCTCTTTAGAGGGCTCTCCCTCACTGTAACTGATAACATCCCGGAGAACAAACATCCCCAAATCCATTTGTGCTGAGACTCAGACCTCTTCCTACTACTACACGGTAGTGTGGATTTGTGTGCATTGACAGTATCAGTGTCAGTGCTGCCAACCATCAAAACTCTGTTTGTATAACACCATACTTTGAATCTGAAGACCATTTTATCTCACAGTTAAAGCCCTCAGTGGAATATTTCAGGGGATTGGCAATCCAGGATTTACCTGGGAGGCAGGAGAGCCAGTGCCAAATGCCAAGGACTAAGCAGGCATACCCAAACATCAAGGTCTTCTGCTTGCACGTGAATGTTACCTCCTTGATGCTGTAGCTTCCACCATGTCCAAATCCTTTCTTTGATTTTGTAGCCTTGCTGCTTCTGTCTTCAACCATTAACACTGCATGGATATGGGGTGGTTTTAAGCCGTAGCTTCTCTGTTGTTTATCGGTGGAATACTAACACCAACCTGTTTCTTCATTATGGGTTTTCCTAAGAGTTTCATTAAAAACCAATGCATTTAAACGGGCAGACATCAGACGTGAACTTTTCATCTGCTGCATCAGCAGAATGTGTTACAACAAGACAGAAAGTAAAGAAAGAAACCAAACCTGCGTTGCTTTTCTCAGAATTATGGGGAAAGAGTGGATGCTATGACTCTCCATGATTTGCAGACAGAACCCTCTCCCATCTGGAGTTCCAGTTTCACATGCAGAGTATTGCTTCTTTCAATCCTGAAGACTTTCCTGTAGATTTTTGTATGAGATAATGTTGTTCAGACCGGTGAACTAACTTACTGCTCGAAGAATGCGTGTGTTAACGTAGTTGTTTTCCCATAGAATCCACCAGGAAGATGCCACTCTACATCTGCACTCTTAAAAAAACTCTTCATCTACTCTATAAACTGAATGTGCAGAAAGCAACCCAAGACAGTAATCAGCATGGCAAATATCTCGAGGAGAGTGGTTTTTCTAGTAGCCACTTGAGATTAAATACTTTCCATCAGTCATGAACCTCATCCATACAACCCTCCCATCACCACGAAGCCACTGTGACAAATGAGACATGATACTGTGTAAGTCCTGAGCTTTATGTGCTTTGCTCCTGGAAACGAGTCAAAGATATTCTGCCCCTTATTAATCTCATTGTTATCCCAACATGAAATTGGGAAAAAAACAATAAAATGGATTTACCAAAATAAACAAGGTGAGTGAAGAGCCTTCACAGCCCTTAACTGATGGACTCAAACACCACAGCAGATTTTCCTTTGAGTTCATAGATGATTCATTCTTTGTCTTTTTGCAGATATCAGAAAATGGAAGTGTTTTCCGGGAAAACAAGGCTCCTAAGGGGAAGAAACTGCACTGCTCCAGCAGCTGGGACCTTGGAGCCGTCCACAGACATTTTTGCAGTCTGGAGGGGTAGCCAGGCAATAGGCATTTTCAAATGGCTGTTATCTACCTTAAATCATCCAGCCTCCTGAGCAGCTCCATGCACTCCCAGCCTCAAGTTCTTGGCACAGGGTGTGGGTTCCTTGGGCCTCCTGGAGTGCCTCCAAATCCTCACCGAGATGACGGTGCCAAGGCCTTAAGTGCTGCAGCCTTGCTTCTATCCCTGCACAGAGCAGAGAAGGAAAAGTGATCTGGATGCTGCCAGGCAGACCACAGCAGCTTGCTGAGCCCGTCATTGTTTCGCTTCCCTTAAATAGGGGTTCTCTTGTTTTCCCAACTGCGTTTTGTACTTGTGTGTAATGCAGATTTGTTCCCGGACGTGAAAGGAGACCCGGGGTGCTGTAAAGCTGTGGGCAGGTGGCTTGTCAGGAAAAAGGAAGATCTCACGCCTGCTTTCCCGAGCTGGCAGCCGTCCCCAGCAGCAGGTGGATCGCCTCCCACCCCGTGCTCACAGCGCTTCGGGTCCGGCCATTCCCGGGATCCCGGCTTACTGGGAACCAAAATGGCAGCAGCAAGGAGCGTTTCCTGCTGCTGCGCTCTCCTCGTCCTCCCTTTCTTCATCACACTTTCCATCTCTGAGTGCGACAAGCTTTGCAGGGCTGGATGCAGCCAAAGAGAGTGAAAGCATTAGGGCAGTAAATAAGCGCACGGTAAAAGTTAGCACCATCAGTCAAAAAGCTCGGATGTGGAACATTATCAATCTTTTAAAGTTATTATGCAGAAGCAAACTGCTGAGTGCATAAATATTTTATAGACCTTAAACTATTGAACAATTATTGGAGCTGGGATTTAATCTCTTTCAGTCTGACTTGACAAAATAACAAAAAAGGGATCACAGTAAGATAACAGGCTGCAAACCAGTGTGATGAAACCCTGGAGTGGATCCAGGGAGCCCATTCTCCTCCCACGCTGGTAATTGTTATCAGTGTAATTCACTGACTTTAATGAAGTTACTTTTTATTCACGCTCAAAATAAGTGGGTGAGGAATGGAGTGCACAGCTTTTTGCTCAGCTGTGAAAGGGCACAGTGTGCAGTGGGTGAACTTCATCACCCGGGGTGCTACAGGCGTTTGCTGCCTGGGAAATACTGCCAGTGCCCTCCACTGAAGATAAAGGCTCTGAGAGACTTTTCATTTCATCATAAAACAAAAGGGGTGGGTTTGATATTTAGGGATCTAACGGCAGCCCTGTTTTTTCCCCAAAAATCCACAGGAGAATTCTCAGTGTTTTCCCAAAGGAGTACTTTCAACCACCAATACAAACTCCTCCATCACTGTAATTGCCTTATGAGATGTGTGAGTTCTCAGAAGTGTCGGGCAGGCCCCAGCGTGACCTTCCACCTCGTGTGATGGAGCTCCTGCCGGCTGCCCAGAAATCCCCATGCCATTTCTCAGCCCTACAAACCCAGGAGGAACCCACACGTCCTCCAACTTTGCAGCTCTTTCCATTTCTGCCACTTTCTGCATAGCTGAGGACGGGGCTCTGCTGGCCGCCTCCAGGCAGCTCAAACCTGCCGCTATGGCTGCTAATGCACTTCCACCTTCTTAGTGCAGAAGGGAGCTGCAGAACAGAACTGGCCTGCCCGTAAGCACAGGCTGACAAATAGCTGCTCTTCCTCCCCCGCCTCCTTCCTCTTTTTATAATCAGTGTGTAAGCAGAAAGGTCTGCCTTCCTCAAGTCGCACAGTTGATGAGCTGTCAAGCGCTGCCCTTCTGATAGGAAGGGAAACTCCCCTGATGATCTGTGAGAAAAGGGACTAACATTACAATGAGGCTTGCTTCCAGTTCCTATTTTTGCTGCATAGACAAACTGGGTTTTATACACTGGAGCAGACTTTGCAGTAAAGGTTAAAAATCGTTTTCTTAAGGGAAGTGTCTTTTTCCATTACTTTTCAGAGCTCTCAGCCCTGGTTGTGCTGAGGGGAGGTGCAAAGGAGCACGTGTGCCTGCACTGCTTGGGGAAACACTGGGCAGGAACAGGCTCACTTCTTGGGCTCTCCTAAAAAAAAGAAGATGAATTGCTGTGATTTACTGGTTGTTTCAGCTTGTGTCATCTTTCACCTTCCTGATACGTAAAAGGTGTGCACATGTTTAAATCTATGTAGGATAAAGTACATGAGGGTGTGTTGAAGGAAACACAGAAAGGATGCAGTTTGTACATGAGGCTGGAATTTCCCCCATGGGTCTCAGCCATTGCAAAGGGGAGAAAGAATCATAGAGGCATAGAATCCTTTGAGTTGGAAGGGATCTTTAAAGGCCATCTGGCCCAACCCCCTGCAACGAACAGGAACACCTACACTGGCTCAGGTGCTCAGAGCCCCGTCCAGCCTGACCTTGGGTGTCTCCAGGCACGGGGCACCCACCACCTCACTGGGCACCCTGTGCCAGTGCTTCAGAGGGCTCAGCATCCCCATCCCTCCCCTCAGCAGGATGAGACAGTTCCCTGCCCTCTCTTGCCGACCCCGTCCCATTGCCACTTCTAGATTTCTGTTATCCCTGAGGGACAGAGGATGGCTTTTATATTCCCCATCTCCCATCTTCATCTTTCCTTACCAGTATGACAAGCGTGAAATAACGGTACTTTTATTACCACAGAAAAGATTTTTTGAACATTTCATTTGCTCATTACCCATTTTTTGGTGGTTTTTTTTTCCCCTTGTGTGCGTCTGTGAAGTTGGGCAGTGAAAGCACCTCCTTCACTTTGACTTTCTGCCTACTTAATATCCCTCTCCTGTCCTCATGCAACGGCACGGCATTGAAAATATTACTAAGAAATATTTTCTGCATTGGAGCGACTGTTTCCAGAGGCAGCTGGTGCAGAAACCTTCTGTTAAACTTAGGCCGTGTTTTATTTTTAAAGATACTTCTACCCAGTGTAAATTTTCACTCTGGAAATTTCCTTCCAATGTTTAATCAGCCCTTGGGAAACGCGCTCACAGCAGCTGTTCTTTTGAAGCTGGCACAGCAGATTGAGCTCTGCGTTAGATAAAGTTTGCTTCTCATATCTCCCTTCAAAATAGTCAACATTTAAAGGCTGAGTTGGATATCTTTCTGCGTCAGCAGTGCTAACAAGCCCACTCAGCCCGTGCCTTCAGCTGTAAACTTTCAGCCTTTCAGGACTTCGTAGAGCTTTAGGGGCTCAACACTAAATCCTGTACTAATTATAAAATGGATGTGGCCTTATTATCTTGTTCAGGTTTTGCTTTTTGTCCGCTTTTCCTTCCTTCACTTTCTTCTTTGTTCATGGGCCCCTACTTGCCGAAGCCTACATATTTGAGGAGGGCATCATGTTTCCCCTCTGTCCACATTTTACATGTTCAGGAACTGTTCTGCATGATGCTGAAGTTCCCAAAAGCCTCAGCCTTGGGTTGTGAGAAATCCTACACCGTTACATTTAACTTTCTCTGCCAGCAATGCTGAATCAGGCTCCACATCAGTGATGCTGGAGGCAGCTCAGTCATCTGCACATCAGGTCCCTGCCTGTGTAGGGCATTGCTGGGAGAGCACGTCCACAACCTCAACCCCAAGGAGCAGAAGGTACCAATTGCATCACAGGATCTTTTATCTAACAGACCCTCAGAGTCACTTATTTTTTAATAAGAAAACGTGAATAAAGTATAGAAGACAGCCATATGCTTGCACAAGTTAGACCATATTCTGCTTCCTTGTGCTGCACTCTTTGTTATAAAATGTCTGGTTTTATACAACATGGCATGAGGTTGGTTTATCTTTTCTGAAACATTAAATTCACATTAAAGTGATAGTCACTAATATTGATTTCTTTCTATTATATATATTGTCATTTCTGTACCAGAACAGCTGAGTTCATCTTCATCAGCAAAGACCAACACTTCCAGTCCTAATACAGCAGTGTGAGTAGAAAGAGTTTTACATTTAGAGGTGCAGAAAGCCAAATGCCTCTCTTGGAAGTCACTTGGGGTAGAGACGTCCAGCAGCACCAGGACTCAGAAAGTTCTAAGACTGCCCATACTCCTAGAGAGCCTCTCTCTTGAGACAGATGAATGTAAGTAGCCTACAGGTGCCAGCAAATGTTTATTGTTTTAGGCTGAATTTTTGCTGAGCTGCAAGGTGACCTGCTGATAAGTGCTGTCTTCTCACATGTGGCCCTGCAGATAGCTAACGGCCCTGACCCCTGCAAACACAAAGCAGAAACAGAGCCCCTTCGTGCTGTCCATATAGAGGGAGATAACAGCAATGGCTGGCCACAGTGTGTCAGGGGCAGCAGAAGCCACAGGGGGTGATAAAACTGGGAGACGTGAGAGCCAAAGGCCAAAGCCCTTCCATGCAAGGCAGGAGCCAGGAGAAGACCCTGATATTATTTTGCAAGAAATAAACTTGCAACATAACTAAGAACTCTTCTTCCAGCTTCTTTTTTTTGTCCTAAAAGGCTTCAAAACATGGTCCAGTATTATTCTCTCAGTGTTCTGATATCAGGATGATGTACACAACTTAAGAAACTTAATAGAAAAATGAAATGTAATAGTGCACGCTAATCCTATGTTGTTTAGAAGCTTGCACAATATTATTAAATATATCATTTTCAAGACTCCTATCTTGAGCAAATCAAAACCAAGGATGTAATTCATGAGGACGCAGGACGCTCTATTACACTTTGCTCCCACTCCAAGCATGTGTTCTAATGGTCTGCAGTACCCAGTAATCTACTCTCTGGTTTCCTTCCAGGTCTCTTCATTGCTATCTCTACTTGCTGCAGAAATCGGGTACTTCTGCACGTGGGAGGAATGGTGCAGCACAGATTTATCACGGAAAAACAGAGCACTCCTTGCTGAAGACACACAGCTAATACCTCTGAAAGCTACAGGCCTGTTGGAAGGGAGCTAAATCATCTGCTGGTATGTATTTCATCTTGCAGCCATAAAGAGGGTGGTTTGGTGAATCTTTCCTATGCTGAAATGCACGACGGGACTCCCTTTGCTGCCCCTCTTAGAGGTGAGATGCACAAGCATGTGCTGTGGGATCTGAATGCAAAACGTGAGGCACAACCCCAGGGCAGCCTAAGAGCAGGGTTCAGACCAGCAGGCACTTTGCCTGGCCTCTGTTTGCTGCCCCATGGGCTCCTCCAGCTCCCCACACTGGTGCAGGCTGCCAGAGACAGGCCGGGAGCTGCAAGCTCATTGCTTACTGCACGTGAAGAGCTGCAGCTTCACAGCCATGCTGTTGTGTAGCCTGCAGAGCATATTTTTGGCTACTTCAGGGGAAGAAGCACAAGGCTCAGGTCTTCTCACCTCACTGCAGCACGCTCGGGAACAGTTGTTATGCCTCAGCCCAGATGCTTCATTTCAGAGGCAAACAGTGTGATTCCTGTATACATTTGCTTTCTCAGTTTGTCAAGCACTTAAGTGCCTTTCATCCTGAAGTATCCTAAACGATAATATGCACTCACATAGCTCAAGCTCCTCTAATGAATGAGGTCCTCCATAAACGCTAAGTAATTAAGCCTCACAACAGCCTGACAATCCGGGAACAATTCTTTGCGATTGTGCCGAGGATGAGCAGATGCTGTGCAGGGACAGGCAGGCAGATGGGCAGCAACAGAGGTCCTGGGTTGGGGCTGCCAGCTGAGCCCACAGCAGCACTGTGGCCTCACATCCCACACGTCGGCCGCAGCCGCGTTTCACCTCCCCTCAGCTCCTCTGCCATCTCCCCTCCAGACCACCGCCATCTTCGTAGACCACCTCTGGATGCTCTTTAATAGTTTTATGAGCTTCTGACGTTTTGGTGCCCCAAATAGCACACAGTACTCGAAGTGAGACTGCTGCAATGCTGATTGAACAGGACAAATTGCCAGGCTGTGCTTGATGCACCCCAGGATGTGGTTGTCGGAATCTCTTGTTGGAAAATAGTCCGCTGGTGAGAAAAAGCACAGAAACCACCACGTTTTTCACAGAAAGGGCTTTCCACATGAACAAGAGAGAGAGCTGAAAGGTTTTTACTTCTTCCCTGCCTGCTCACTCCCGCTGCCAAGACTCCTTGGTGAGTTGCAGTGGGCCCAGACCAGAGCTTGGCCCAGCACTGGTGCTGCGGGTGGTAGGACGGGGCCCTGGCACCGCTGCTGTGTCAGTGGGGTGAAGGTGCTGGACTCGTGCCTCATAGCAAGCCCAGGTAATTTGCTTCCATTTCTCCTGCAAAGGGAACATGGCAAGAGGCTCTCAGGCAAGCAACAAGCCTCAGACATGCACTCTTCAAGGAAATGAAAATGGGGAAACTTCAGTACAGTTAAGTGAGCATTTCCCATCAGAAGACGTTGAAGCCAAAGGAAAAGAAAGTCCTAGGCAGGTCTGCCTGCGGACTTCTTTCACTGGTTCTTTTTCTACCTTTCTCAGCGCTGCTGTCATCTGTTACTGGCAGCTCTGCAGTGGGAATTTCCTTTCCCTCTGATAGCACTGTCACTGTAGCTTTCAGCTAAAGGAAAGGACCTTTTCTGCATTGTCCCATCTCCTTGCTTCTGCCATTTGCTTTCGCTAACCCACAGGATTCAGGTCTCCTGCTGGAAAGCACACAACTAACCCCAGTGTTGCTTGCCTTCCTTCTATGATGAGTGCAAAGAAAATTATCCATGGCTCAGTTTGCAAAGCCCTGAAGTTATACCTCAGCCTCCCAGCCCATACAGCAGAAGGTTTTGCCTCGTTGATTCAGCAGCAAAGCCAAGGCACCACGAGGCACTGTGGGAAACCCACCCCTGTGCACTTCCCAACTCCGTTATGCCTTTGCCAGTGCTGCTGTGATGCTGTTTCAGTGACTGGCTCCTACCTGCTCTCTTGCCCATGGGATTGCCCCCTCTTTGCAGTCTGGGAGCTGTTTGAACTTGTTCTTTTCCTCCCCTGCCAGCTCACCCCTCTTTTCCTTCCCCCTCTGCTAACAGCTTTCCTGCCCTCCCAGCCCTGCTCTCTGCACTCAGTGAGCTCATGGCATGCCTCTGTCCCTGGCAGCAAGGGACACCAGCCCTGTCCCCCACCCCAGCATGTGCTCAGTGGCACTGTTGCTCTAATGCTTTTCTTTGCATCCTTTTTATTTTCCCCCTCTCTCCCTCAAGGTGGGATCTGTCTTTCCTTATACCAGACAGTGTGAGCAGAGAGAAACCAGACTCAAGGTAAAATTCCCATTAACATTGGAGGGGGCAGGATTTCACCTCAAGTGTTTCATGTTCTGGGTGCTGGACAACAACATGAAAGGACTCAGCACTTGTAAAACTTGAACTGTTGCAGCCATTTGAGCCAAGCAAATGCAGATGCAGATGCTGGTGCCCCCTCTAAGCCCCTCACCGTGGCCATACATGCCCCTTCCAAGACCTGTGAAGATCGTTAATCTCTTCTTAGCTGTTTATTGATGCCATGTTGACAGCTCTTGCTGAGCTCGGAGTTCCTCCTGCACAGCCTGGGCCGGACACTGACTTTTACTGCCACCGCCCCACAGTACCTCCAGCCTCACTGCCTTTCAAGAGCACCTCCCTTCAATCCATCTTCCACATCTTGTTTGTGTTATTGCTACTGATGGAGCTTTACAAGCCTCTGGCTGCTTGGATGCTGCTAGCTGATGCCCCACTGCTTCCCTGGCTTCCTGGGGCACCTCATTCCCCCACCACTCCTGTGTCAAATCAAGTTTCTGAAAACTTGCTGTCTTCCATGCTTACTGGTGGCCTTCTGCTGACCTGTCTTCAGTTTTGTCCCCACTGCTGCCCTGACTCTCCAGCAGTGCCCCATGGCCTGCTGCAGATCCCGCTGGTGCCTTTTGCCTGATGGTTGGTCTTCCCCTTGGTCACAGTTCTCTGGTTGCTTCATACCCTCGGCTCCATTTATTGCGGCAAGCTTGTGGGTCTATCCCTGCCTTGCCTGCTTACAGCCTGTCTGTCAGCTTCCCCTGGGGTCTCGATTTTCTCACTCATCGGTCTCTTGCTGAACTGCTGTTTAGTCCCCAGGAGGGCTGCTGCAGGAGCACAGTTTTTTCAAGTAGACATCTCTCTTGTCTATGCAATTCTTGCTCCTGGCTCTTTGCTGTCATTGCTGTCTTTCACTTGTTGGGGGTACCCAGGGGAAGACGTCCTGTGCTCAGATTCCCCAGATACTGAAACATTTGAATTTTACTGCACTGCATTGCATCCTATTGTTTGAAAATAGCATGTCAGGCTTTGAAGAAGTACCTCGTGCTTCATGATCTCAGTTCTTGCTTGAATGCCCTTCACTTAGCCAGTTATTTTTGTAGAAAGCGAACTACCCATTTACTATCGCCATACAGTTCATGTCTTTAAAATGGAATGAGTCTGTTCTGACCGTTTTTTAAAACTGTTTTTTCCTGGACTGATCACTCGGTGCTGATGCTTGCACACTTCGCACTGAGCATCCCATTCTGGTAGCAGAGCCACTCCCTGGCTTGATGGCACATTCATCTCCTGTCACAGCCTGCTGGGACCACAGCTCTGCCTGCTGTCCCTGGTTACGGATGGCCTCCTACCAAGCAGCAGCAACAGCTTCTTTGGCAGCACCCTCTTGCAGTTGGCCATGAGCTGCTTTACTCTCTGTAGCACCCTGAGTTTTCAGTGCTCCGTTAGATGCCTGGGCATCCCTACGCATCGTCATTATGTGTTAAATACTGCTTGTTTTCCTCAGAGAAATGCACTTTGGATGTTGTTGTAGTGGCACAACCTTATTTGCTACAGAAATACTAAAAATAACCATGTCGTTCCTTGTGCAATTAAATGTGTCATCAGGACTTCTCGGGGATCTTTATCACGATGCTGCCCATCTGCTCCGTGCCCAAGGCTGAACTAAAAGATCCAATGGAAATAGAGGGCGGAAACTCTTCTCTCAGCCTTGCTCTGTTCTTGGGGATGGCCGCACTCTGCCAGCAGCTGCCCAGGGCTGCAGGATTCTGCTCTGTTTTCTGCCAGGTGTCCTTGTGATGCTGCTGCCAGGAGCCCTGGCTGTCCCGCAGAACTGGGGCTGGCATTTCACCAGGAGGCCATCAGGGTGCCTGTTCCTGGGCTCCCCAGAGCGAGGAAAGACAGCAGCTGCCTGTCTGTACAAATGGCCAGATGTCTTCTTTTGGTCAGACTTGTCACTCAGAGTTCTTCAGAAATCAACAGGTGTCAAACGGAGGAGATTAGCACTGAAGTGAACCTGTTTTGCCCTAATATTCTCCTCCTGACCTTTGTGCTGAGGTTGCAGAGTGCAGCCACGCGTTCCCGATGGCTTTCTCTGGCATACCGCTCTGTCTGTAACGTGCTCACTGTGCTGGGGAGATGCTGGTGCCAGCTCAGCTCTCGCTGCAGCACCTCCAAGCCTGGATGGACGCCGGGCGCTCCTGCCAAGCTCCCGCCAGCAGCTGCAGCCGGTGCTGGTAGGAGGCTGATGGCTCATCTGGCTCAGGAAGCCAGGACTTGCCGAGGGCAGCGTGGCAAATGCTCCATACACTACTAGGGAGCGTTTCCTCAGCCATTAATAACTCTCCATATTCAGCTCGGCTGCTTTGGGACAGCATGGATGCTTTGTTTACCTGGCGGCTTTCTCACAGTGTCAGGCAGACTCTTTCTGTGCGGGATTAGAGGATGAATGACGCCTGCTTTTGCAGACCTGCATGTCCTTTTGGACTGTCTCACCAAAACAAAAGGCCTGCATGTGGCAGTCAGAGCTGCACCCTGAGGAGCAGGACAGGGAGACTGCTTCTGGCTGCAGCACACACCTCAGCCTGTGAAGGCCGTGCTGCCCCTAGGCCTCCTCCCTGGAGGACCACGCAGACCCTGCCTGGCTTCCCTCCTTGTGCAGACGTGGAGGTGCTCCAAGCTCAGGTGATGGCAGCTCTGGGATTTTGGGAGTTTTGGTGCCCTTTCTCCACCTCACCCTGCTCTTCAGCAGTGCCCCACACAGTTGGCTTCACCAACAATCATTTAACTTCCTACTGTATCCAGCACTGCAAACTGCCTTCTCTCTGGTGGTTTGCCCCTTTTCCTTTTTTCTTTTTTTTTTTCTGCTATACCTGCTGTATTAAAATAGGAAGTGATATGTTTCTCCAGCCCTTTCACTCTTTCTTAATGGCTAGGAATTGGTTTTCGGTCTCTGTGTTGCTCCCTGCAGTAAATATCCTGGAGCTGTGGTACTACAGTTTTGGTCTATGTCCTTGCTGGTTCTTTCAGAATAGGGCTACACATCTGTTCTGCCCTGATATTATTAATTTTGTTTGTTTGATTGTTTTCCCAGGACAATCTGGCAGCCCTTACAATTTTGCAGCATTTATCTATGGCTTTGAACCACTTCTTTCACCAGTCACTCCTACAAGCTGGAAGCACGCGGCTCAGGTGACCTGGTCACTAATTCTTGTGTGTGGGACAAATCTGTATTTTCTTCTGTGGCAGTCATCTGCCCAGAACAGGCTATCACCCATACTGTTATCCGTTGTCTCTGTGTTTTGGGAATTATTCTTTGCTGAAGTTTCACTTACATGTTGTCATTTAGTGTGTTGAGAGCAAGCACAAAACCAAGACAAAGTCTATTAAAAATCCTTACTTTTGATTTCTTCGTTACATGACTATGGCCATGGCTTCACACAAGCATTTGGTTTTTGCTTCTAATGACCCCTTCCTCAAAGCATATTTTGTCTGAAATCCAGCACTAGTGTGTCCTGATACCCTCCCTGTCTATTTACACTTTATCTGGAGACTGCTTGTTAATCACATCACACGCAAAGAGTGTGTATTGAGTGTTGGGGCCAAAGGAGGGAAATTAAAGGGGATGATAGACAAAGATGTTGCACTTGTGGCAAACACTGAGCTTTGCACTCAGGGATTGACCTTCTACCACCTTCACCAAAATATTCTGCCTTGCAAGATGCTTTCCTCTCCCAGCTTTCACTTCCTACAGGTTCATGCATCCCAAAACTAGCTCAAGACTTCCTACCAGCATGACCTCCTACCTGGAATTCTCTTGTTTTATTAAAGCCTTCCTTCAGGGTATTCTGGCTCTATTTCACAACTGGGGAGCCAAAAATTTTGACTCTTCAGAAAGTTTGACTCTTCATAGGAAAAAAAAGAAAAAGAAAAAAAAATGATTCAAATAAAAGGAAGTGATAAGAAAGAGGCAGAGAATGTTTCATTCCTCATTAAGAGCAGAAAAGAGAATGTAATGGTGTGGCTCAACAGTATGTTAGTAAGAATCAGATATTTCTGATTTCTAATTCATCCTAAGCTAAGAGGAGATACCATAGTATAGTTACGTAGATGTCTCCAGTTGGACAAGATGATCCTAGTTGTCTTTTCCAGCCTTAATGATTCTATGATTCTATGAAAGTAATGCCTCCTATTTATTTCCATGGAAACTACACGGATAGTAGTAGTTTCCCTATTGTGGGGGGAAAGGAGAGCAACTCTGGGATACTGTGAGATTCGGACTTTGCAAATATTAAATATTTTCTAAAACCTACATCCACTAGGCACTGCCATTTGCTCCATCTGGGCAATAGAGGTGCTTTCAGGTCCAAATCCAAATGTACAGCATGTCTGTTTTTAGGGCAGGATCTGATCTCTTGAACTTAGAGAGCTCTGCCTATCTTCTGCAGTGATGAGAAACTGCAACTACTTAGAAGTATATTTTGAAAAATTAAATAAATAAGGATGAAAGCGTGGCCTTTAAGGGAGCTTTAAAGTTTCTGTGAAAGAGAAGGCTGGATATGCAGATTCTTTAATTTCAATTAAGTATTTTTATAACCAGCAAGGGAAAAAAAATAAAATAAAAGCCATGAGTAACATAAAGAAATGAGCTTCAGACTGAAAGATTTGTGTCAACATCTGGACCTGGGTCTTGAAAACTAGGTGGCTGAGGTCATTCCATTTTACAAATCCAGCTTATGAACGGTACACACAGAGTATGAACAAGTGCAAAGCCTGGAGACACATAAACAGTGTATTTCATTCCTGGACATTGAAATAACAAAAAGGGCAGAGTCAAAGGGCTCCTCTCAACATATGTGCCTTAAATATATGCGAAGGGCCCATGTGACATTCAAATAATAACATTGGGAATATGGGAAATGAGACTAAGAAATATTTATACTACTCTTTCTTTTTTACTGCGGTGAAGGGTTAAACTTGGTTAACAATAGGCTGATTAGGTCAAGAACATGGGCTCCATCAACTCTGCAAAGCACTCTGAACAAATAAAATGAATAAGATGTTTTCATAAGATCAAATTATCACTGTAATTTGAAGACATTTCTCCCAGAAAATACGTTTACTTATTAAAGCAAGTAATAACGAGAACACACTTGCTTTTCAGTGTGAAGGTCCACAGAAAAAAGGGACTTTTTCTTCAAGTCTTTGGCATCCTTTTCTTCCATGTGCCTTCCCATCTCAGCCAGGGGGTCAGAGCTACCCGCTATTGCACAGGGATTAATTGTGACAGCTGTGTATTTCTCCTACAACTCAATTTGCAAGATGCCTGCTCTAGTTTAAATACGACAATGGAGAGCTTTATCTGCAGCCATATTTTGTCTGCTGAGTAAGCCTCACGCTTTTTGGTTGGAAGTAGCAGTCATGGTGAGTTTAAGGGGAGATCTACAAGTGCTCCTACTTCTTAAATGCCATACGCAGGTCTGGGTACCTCATCTCAGACAGTGTATAGTGGAACTGCAATGAATAAAGCAGGTGTGATGAGGATCAGAAGCCTTGCACAGTGTTTGTAATAGGGACTCTGATGTAGCTAAGACTTTATACTTTAGAAATGAGGTGACTCCTCTTTTAGAATGGAAATCTGTGAAATTAGGGATGGTTTATGAAAGAAAAATGGAAAACGGATGATTAGACGCTATCTGTCACAATAGATGGACATTCAAGGTAAACATCCAGTAGTCAGTTTAAAATAACCACAAGTTTGTCTTTTTTTCTTGCCATTTTACAATGATCTTTGAAATTTATTGCCACTGGGTATAACCAAAATTGCAGCTAGTTGTGCAACAGTCAGTTGTGATTTGTGATGAAGCTATCGCAGAGGATACGTCCATCTGTGAGTGACAAGCCCAGTGCTCCAAGCTGAACTTCCTTCTGTGAACTTCCTTAAAATGCTACTGTTATAAACAGGGAGGATACTGGCGAGGCTCATTCTGTGGTTGTCCTGTTCTACATGAGGCTCTAACTCAGCACTTCGACAAACTGCAGATGTGACTGTGGTCTACATGGGCTGGTTCTGATCCAGTTTGCTAGTTTTTATATTCTTGAGGGTTGTAGGAAGGTGGCCACACAGTATGCAGCCATGTGAACAATTACATGGTTAAAATGTGAACATGCAGACCACGGTCATTGCCAGCTTTGTGGTGGGAGGGAGTGGAGAAAGAAGAGGGCTGGCTTATCCCTGCTGCTTGTCCACCCATAGCACCAGGTCTGATTGCTGACAAATGCTACTCTTCAGGGGAGCTCTGTGTTCAACTCAGCTTTCTTCACTGTTGTCTAAATACCACAGAATATAGAATCAGAGTGCTTGAAGCTGGAAAGGACCTCTGGAGGTTGTTTTGTCCAACCCCACAGTCAAGCAGAGGCACTCAGAGCAGGCTGCCCAGGACATACCCAGAAATCTTTTGAAGATCTCCAACAGGGACACTCTATAAGGTCTCTGGCCAACCAGTTCCAGTCTGTTCTGGACAACCTATAACCTCACTGATTATGGTATGATGATGATTATATTTCTCTGGTAGATACACATTCCTTTCAACAAGGTGGCGATCATGACTTTTTCAAAGAATGTGCCATCTTTCCCATTGTCTAATTAAAGCCAAAGAAAAAGTGGAAGCACTGAATGATTTGTGAGATTTTTACAGAAAGGGAAAACCTTTCATTTACTGAAGACTGGTGGTAATCAAAAGCTGTTATGGCTCATTTGATGGCAAACACAAAAACAAGTGAGCAAATTGCAACCATTCTAGCCAAATTGTTTTCCTTCGGTCTCTGGATAAAAGCAAGGATTTATTATGCCACAAAAGCCACAAGTCTGCATCCCAAGATACTGGCTCTTTGGGCTGCAGCTGATGCACCCCAAGTACGCCTACTGTGCAGACAGGCATAAAGACCTGTTTCTCCATGTGCTCCTTCCAGCAGTTTTACGCAACCATTGAGTCCAGAGAGCAGAAAGACCTACATAGAGAAAGATAAATTGCCCTGTCCGTTTTCTTTGAAATGTCAGACTATTTCCTTAACTCACATGGTCAAAGGAAAATTCCAAGAAAGATGATGTGAGTTTTTCATACAGTTTTTCACTTGAGACCAATATTCTCATTCTTTGAATTCTGCCAGTCATTTTGAGGGTTTCAGTACAGAGAAAACGTCTTGTCTCCATAACCACAAACAAATAACATCACAACAAAGGGGATACCTCTACCAGTATCAAACTCGGTCTAAGAATTTATCAGAGCTTTTAGTAAGATTCCTGAGTGATTTGTTTTTAGCCTTCGCTGCTATGGCAGCATTTTGTTATTTAGATTCACAGGTTCAACATTTCTGCTACCATTACAGTTCAGTCGCTGTCTGCTAAGCGGATTCTTCTGCCACTGCCTTCCTTCAGGAATGAAGCCAGTGACAATACACACTTCAGCCACCTAAGCTCATTCTTAAGAAGGTGGCACTTCAGAAAACTCTGTCCTGCTTTTCCAAGGTAAAGTTGAACACATTTCCGTAACACATGCCTTTATTACACTCACAAAACGCACATGCCTTCCCTGGTTAGAAAAAACTGAAGCAAAGTCTTATCTTGCTGCACATCACTGTGACTCTGCTGTGTTCTGCAAGTGTGGAATGTGCATTTTTGGCTCTTTTTTACTAATTTGAATCACGTTTTTTTATTTACTCTTTCTTTCTCCACCAACCCCCCTTATGACAGCTTGCGTATTTTAATATTAAGGTTTATTTCCTTCCCATTTCTTAATGTACCCCAGAGACAATAAAATGACTTGACTATCAGTTAACATTCATTTTAAAACTGAGTCCAAATATTTAATTGAATTGGTTGTGTCAGTGACTTAATCACCTAATTGCTAGCATTTCTATTTATGTGGTGCAGATTGTCAGTGAGTTTGAAAGATCAGTTGTATTGCCGGAGACTGGAAATAATCTCCTTCCAAATGGTATAAATAGCTGAACAACACAGGCAAAATATACCCTGAATGCACATCCAAGTGCAAACTCAGAACACCACGTCTGTTGTTCTGTACTTTGCTTTTTGTAGAATACTAGGTGTCTATTGAGTTATACTTAGGATGATGGCATTATTGGTATTATTATTTTGCCTGTATATCCTTTTTCCCCTAAATGTAGTCTTATATTACTTGGATTAAAGATATGGCAGCAAATTGCTCATTTTAAAGCATATGCAATCAGTATGATGATCTTCTACCATCTGCAGCACAGAAACGGAGAGAACCTGGAGGGCTGAGGCTTCTTAATTCCAGAAGGAAATGTCATCAGAAAAGAGTGAATTAATCTTTGGGAACTTGACATCCTGTATCTTTGCCTTAAAGATGGATTCTAGATAGGATCTCATTATCCTTTCTGTTTTAATTTAAGTCTTTTATACAATGGTTGATAACAGTATTGCTCGGAATCTATATGTTATAATTGTTGTATACTACAATATTGTGTGTATTGGTGATTCTGTATAAAGTCTGCCAGGCTCAACCAGTGCTACCCAAGTTGCTCAGCTCAACTGGGGACTATTGCAAAGCACAACATGTTGTTCCAGAAAGCTGAGGGCTGGCACTGAATGGGATCCAGGAGTGGGAGTGCTTGGGCAAGGGGTGCTGTGCCTGCCCTTCTGAGGTGGCTTGTGTTTTCATACTCTAATGGCTTTGGAAAGTACAGTTTTGTGGCAAATCCAGAGATGTGAACTTATCTAAATTACAGTACCATAGAATATCCTGAGTTGGAAGGGACCAATAAGGATCGAGTCCAACTCCTGTGGTTACGCTGCACTGTTAGCAGAAGAGGAAGAGCCTTCTGGTGACACCAAGATGACCTAGGAGATCCTCAGTGAGGACACAGTCACGAAGGCAGAGTTCAGAGGCTCTGTGGAGGAAGCCAACCCATCACAGGCTGGAGAAAGACACCGAGCCCCATGGACTGCACAGAATCACACAAGCACACAGCATCACACAAGTGCACCAGCTGCAAGCAGGACCAATGCAGCAGTTTTCCAAAATATCACACTCTGGATTAAGCTTACTGTGCATGTGCAAAATGTCATGAAATGTTGTCAGCACTGACAATCTTGGACTTTATGCATCTGGTGACCTTCAAAGGCTGCAGCTGGGTACTGGCCACGTGGCTTCTGCATGGGCTTCTCTACATAGGCCCGCTCCTTTGCTAAAGAATTTTAACTTGAACACAGGCAGACAGACATTGCATTGTTCTTGCATTTTGTAAAATAAATTCATTGCCAGGCTGGGACCTGGTGTGCCAAGTTAAAGATGAGAGTGCATTTTATGGCTGCGCTATAAACCCCTGAAAGAGAAGGTTTGCAATGTAAATGCTGACACAGCCAGAACTGTAACTGAGTGAATGATATCGCTATGATATCTTATTTACCTCCAGCAAGGACTATATCAGGAAAACTAAATAATGTATTCCTGATGTTACAGATTTTATTTGATGGGCTAAAACTAGAAAGTTCATGCTTCGATTAAGGCAAAGTAGTATCATAAGAGCTACCAATTCACACATGATAAAGTGTTCCCATATTTACTTAGAATTTATTAAACACCTTTTTTAAATAGAAAAGGACAATTCAGGAAGAACAGAAATGCATAACACAGAATAAGTGAAACTGCAGCAGCAGCTTATTACAACCACTACAAAAGGGATGTGCAGCTGACTGCTGCATGTGATGGAGTACCCAAATACTAGCTGGTGCTGCTTCTTTTCCACATTTGAATGATTTATAGCAGAAACTCCAGAAATACTCTCCTGCAGCTTGACATCTGCTTAATTGAACAGGAAAGCATTGCACTGAGCTAGCAAGTTGAACACAGGATGATAGGCACTCATAGGTAACGTGCACAAAGCAATCTGGAAATCGTGGCTATTGGCTGCCATTCTCTGTTGCTAAGTACAGTACAGCATAGCTGTTATGGAGCTAACTGGTGCAGGGCTTCCTCAACCAAGTAATGTCCAGGTTGGTCTTGTACAAGAAACAGCACTTATGCTTTGTCATTTCCCTGCTGTGACGTCTCTGATGTCCATGACTGGGTGCGGAAGCTGGTATTTGGCAAGCTGCACTACAAAAGAAACCTGCTAATTCTGAAAAGTGGTGTTTTGGGCTCAGCTGTCACTCCTGGATGAAATACGTTCTACCTTGCAGAGTAGACTAATAAGACTGCCCGTGCAATGTGTAAGGTTTTCTTTTGTCCTTTATAAAACTGAAAGGACTGAAATAATAGTTCAGGAGAAGATTTTGATATCCTCGTTCCAGCGTGCCTTGGCAGTCCCCACACTGTGAATAGTTTCTCCAGCTCCAGTGGAATGCCTCTTGGATGGAAGATAGCCCTCACAGTGAATTCAGCTGCTCTCCTGCTGCAGGAATGTGCGGGCACACTGTTACACATTATAGAGGGAAAATTACACAAACCTGTCCAATGACAAGTGTATAGCGTCGACAATGTATCCAAGAAAAGCTATTGTGTGCATTAAAGAATGTGTCTTTTTGGCACTTGCTGAAATAAGAAGAGGCAAGACTGTGCAGTCTGAGCTCTTCTTAAACCTTTACACGATGAGGCAGAGCAAGTTTCTGAGCACTTCTGCAGCACTTCCCTGTACCAGTCCCCTTCCCTGCTCCCCTCGCCGACAATTCTGTAGAGCGTTCGCTCCAGTTCAGCGGCTGCTGACAAATGCTGCACCTTTCTGCTCCAGCCCCTTGTTGCTTACACACGGGAATCAAACAATCAGAAGAACCTCAAGCTTATTTTCATCTAAGTAACTTGTTTATTTCTAAACCTACAAAGCAAATGCACTCTTTGCTCTGCAATTTAATGTCTGCCTCTTTTTCCGCCAAGGTTGATTTGGTATTTCCTTTACAAACCTCAATTGTTGGCATTAAGAACTTGGCCATTTCAACTCTACTGGACTAAAACTTGGCAACCAAATTGTGAGCTAGCAGCTAAATTGTTTCACTAAAATTTCTTTCATTTTTATCATTAATCTGTGGCCAATCTTTATCTCTGCAGTTCCCACCACACTTCTAAGTCCCCCGAAGGTGAATCGCTGGAAGTAACTTGGAAGTGCAGCTGACCGCCCGTACAAACACTTAAATAAGAGACCCAGAACCCGAGCTCCATAACAAAATGCAGTTTCACTCTGTTTTTCTGCCTGCAGGCAGCCTTTCTTACACTTCTGCATATCAAGGAAGTGTCCCAGGAGAAGCCACAAGATAGAGTCCTTAACAAAGCAGGAAGAGCAGAAAACCACAAAGGCACATAGCAAGTCACTATTAGGTCAAGGCCTGTGCTCACCAATCCTGTGCAGAACTGGAGACGCAGTGAGCATTCCATAGCAGCCAGTGGTCAGAGGGCCGGCAAGGATGGGAGTGGAGGAATGGCTGTGGAAGATGAGAGTGAATAACCCATGCCGTGTGGATGCTGGCAGCCCTGAAACCATTAGGAACAGGGCTCAGCAGCCTGCTCCCTGGTGCTGTGCCATCAGAAGAGATTTTGGTCTGCTGTTCATCTCAAGAAGGTCAGTTATTGGTCTGAACACCACCTTACCCTACAGCCTTAGGGCAAGGTGTTGTTTGTTAGAAAAGGGGACATGCCACAAAGAAGAGTTTTCACTTGTGGCACTTAAAGGAGGCTGCACCAACTAACTGCCTAAAAACAGTGGGACAGGGGGGAAGCTTAGTTTAACAATTAGAGTGGGATCTGGGCAGCATTTACTTGGCAAATCCTTTAAGCCCTCTATCCAAACCCTCCTTGCTGCTAACCAAGCCCTCCCAGAAGGATTATACCTTTCATTTGCCTTCATCTGTTTTATCTTGCGGCAGTGGCCCCAGGTACTCTGCTGGGATGGCTTAGCATCCCTTGTTTCAGATGGGACATGGAGCTGGGATTTCAGCAAACATCACCCAAAAATCGTGTTTGGCCTTGCCACTGGTGATCAAACCTAGCAACACAGCAACAGCAACAAATGCCCCTTGTTTGTTTGTGCTGGAGCAACTGTGATATCTCAGAAAGATCAAGTAACTGTACTGCAGAAACCTAATTTAATGGGATTTCAGTGGGCTCAAGGAGTGTAAACAATTTAAATATGATTCTCTTCCCTTGTATTTCTCTCTCTAGTGAAATGACAGCAGAACTGCCGATGTGATGCAAGATGCGATTGGGATATACGATTTTTTTTTCCAGGAGAAATGCTTGATTCTGCCAGGATCTGGTGCAGGGAATATTTTGCAATGATGTGGACTCAAATCTAGGCAACCGCTGAGCAGATCTAAATGGCCAAGTGAAGGAGAATCCAGTGTTCTTTCACTGTCATGGGTCAGAAAAGCAGACCATCTTCAACACGCATTCAGCCCTTCAACTGCCTCACGTCCTTCAGTTCATGGCACAGCCTGAGGCTGAGTGGGGATCACCAGGTCAGCTCAGGCCTTTAACAGAGACCTCTCTTTGACTCAGGCAAGCCTAGCTTCTAAAATCAGGAATTTTAAAAACTATTGGCAAAAATCATCTGATTTGAGCTTGCTATGTTAAATCACATCTAAGGAATATTTAGGCTTGGTGAAGTGTGTTTAACTTCTTCATATGTGAATGCTGAATCCAAAATACACTAATTTCTAAGAACCACAGTAATTAAACTGCCTTGCCAATAGTATGGCAAGGATCATTTGGTTAAGCCACCATCTAGCATAGACATTGAAAGCCCTAAGATGTATGTGGAAAGATAAATATCTATGCTTAGCTTTATCTTTAAGATGTTTTGATAGTGACTATTCTGTGACACAATATTCATAACTTGTGGACACATTGTGAAGCAGTTTTCCAATATCAAGTCCATCACTGCATTTCTGGGAGGATGCAACTGTTTCCTTTTTAAAGCCACCAAAGAAACCATCAGAAGAAAAGATTTGTGCTCATCTTTCATTAACCTGACATACAAAAGTAAGTTTGATTTTAGGAAGAATTTTGCCCACAAAGCATCTCGTCATATAAATACTTAGTACCAGGTTTTCTCTCTTTCTCCCAAGTCCAGGGACCCTTGCTCCTTGATCAAAGACAGCAGCATGAGCAAGCCATGAATCAGATTGACATCATAATCCCTATTTTTCTGCACAATGAATTCAAGGTAAAACACAATTTTCCTTCCAATCCTATTCTTCTGTAACATTAGTATGGACATAACTCTAAGAAGCAATTTGTAACCTAATGGACAGTGTACCTAAGCCCACTTCAGTGCTGGTGAAAGCCAGCCCCCACAGGAGGGTGACACCAGGTGTGGTGTGCACCGAGTAGGCACTCACTCAGCCCTCTTCCCATGCAAGCATGTCCCGGTGGCATCCCCACTGCACGGGGAGCTCCTTTGATGTGGACAGTACTGTGTCAGCCAGTGCTGCTGAAGGGGAAGACAATCAATGAGCATGGCCAAGCATGTTTGTCCAGAGTAAGCTGGTAACTAAAATTTGATCCAAGCAAAAAGAAAACAAACAAACAAAACAACAACAACAAACAAGAAAGAACAAGAAAAATAAACAAAGCACTTGTTGGGAGAGAATCCTGGGAATCAGTTGGGAGTGCTCAAAAAGGCACAGTAAAGGGTAATAGTATTAAGTTCTCTTCCTTATAAAGCTTTGGGTGACAAGTGCCCACCCTTCCCATCTCTGCCTGCTGCCCCACACTGAGGCCGTGCAGTCTGTGGGAGCTTTACTTGCTGTGTGGGAGCGCAGAAGTCAAAAGGAAGGCTTCCAGATGTGGTCAGTCATGAGATTCCCAGGAGCTGGTGCAGAGCCTGCTGACTGCTGGCACGTTACTGACACAGGTAATTGCAGCTTTTAAAGGAAGGCCTCTTCTGTAACTGCAAATTTTGGAGCGGAAGGAGATATCCAGAGGCCTGTGGTTTGAATTCTGGATAACACCTCCACTTTTGGTCTGCAAGCAGTGAAAGGCCACTGGGGCTAATGGTGCTCCTTACATTCTCCCTTAATGGCATGGGAAAAAACGTTCTAAGCTTCATGTGCCAAGATGGATGACATTAATTTTCTGATCCCAACTGCAGCAGATTCCCTTGGGAGAGTGGCACAGCATCTGACTCATCTCTGGTGGGGAGTGCTGCTAAGTGACCACAAGTTAAATAAACTCAAATTCCACAGTCATGACCGAGGGGTAATGAAGAAAGTTCCCTGCAAGTAGTTCCTGCAGGTGTTCGACATCTGGATCTCTCTCAGCTCCCAGGACCTGCTCAAAACAGAGTAAATTATTGTGTTTGGGGATAAAATAAGAAATCCAAAGATCTTTATGATGAACAAACATTGTTTGTAGATGCTGGCTACTCTCGTTCCCCTAACAAACAAATTTCCTTTCGAAGTTACAATGAAGTCTTTGGTTCTTCGTGAGCTGAAAAAGTTACCTGGTCAGAACAGCCCACATAAAGCACTCAAATAAATTCCCAGGCATGTAAGTCATTTGTTTTATCATGTCAGAAAAACAGAGTTTACGTATAAAGCCACATAACCCCATAAAGATAACTTAAGCTGAAATCCAGCAAAGCTTCTTATTTTTAGTAGTTGCAGATCAGAAGTGGACATTTTACAAAGAAACCTACAAAAGTTGGTTGTGTGTTCTGGTAGTAATTACCTCCCACAAATATGACTCACTTCTGCAGCTTAAATGCAATGCTTTAGTGTCCCAAAATCAACAGTTTTATAAATAAATCTCTGAATCACGGACCGAATGCCTGAAGCGTTCAAATATTTCTTACTGCTCTGGGAAGCAGTTTTTATTTCGGGCTTTAACTTGGTAACAGTGAGCAGCACTGATACTAAGGGCAGTAAGCAGGCATTGCAGCCAGGCTGCAGCGAGCTCTCTGTCAGGGCAGCCCCACGCCAAGCTGTCTCACTTCAGCGCCCCGGCAACGTCAGCCTGGGCCGCCCCTCCACACGGGGACAGGAGCGGGGGCGGCGGCTCCCGGCGCACCCCGGGCAGATGCTGAGGGAGGCGGGGCGCGGCCTGCACCCCGGCGGCCTGCAGCGAGACGGCGGGCTGCCGAGCTGCGGGAGTCGGCCCCGGCCCGGGCCTGGCGGGAAGTGCTGTGCAGGCCGCGCCGCTGCGGCCGTGCTGGCAGCCTTGCCTAATTTAGAAGCGGTTAGGAAAGAAAAATAATAATAATAAAGAAAAAGAAGAGTAAGCTTACCTGTAGAGCTTTACCCAAAGACAAATCAATTAAAAAAAAAAAAAAAAAAAAAGCACGGTTTTGTGTTAAATCCTTATGGGGCTCATCTCATTTAGCAGCACATTACACTCAGATTTTCCTCACTCAGGAAAAAAGGTTGCTCTCCTCAGGGATACTGCTCTGTCAGCACAGCTTTCCTGACTCAGTGTGGCCTAAATAATGCTGATCTGATCAGCTCCCAAAGCAGAAATGTCTACGTGTGTGCACATGGAACAAGTCCTGATTTTACACAGTGAAGTAAGTGCAAAGCAAAAGCACATGGAAGAAATGCAGATATGCAGATGGAACTTACAGACCTTCCGTCTTTATTTCATTACAAACTGCCAGTTAAAATCATTCCTGGATCTGGAATTGCTGGTGAAAAGTTATATATGGTGAGTGACAGCCCAGAACGTGCAGTCCATTTTATTTATATTTAATTAGAGGGAAAAAAATGAAAGAGAAAAGGGAAAAGGCACGAGAACAGAAGGCTAAAGAAATAGGAGCTGAAAAAAAAAAAAAAAAAGAAGAAGAAAGGAAGAAAAAAGCAGGGACATTTCTGATGTCATTCTCCAGCAATTAATCACAGATTAGTAAAAAGTTCAAGCACAGAACCTGCAGCCTTATCTTGGTTTCTAAGTCTCAGTGTGATCTACAGAACAGCCCACTTAGGAGAAAATGCATTCACCTCCTGGCTGACTCATCCTCAGACATTTGCCTTTCGCCCTTATTTGTATTTCTGCTACTACGGAACCTCTGCTGCTCTGCCAAAAGCACCTTTGCAGGATTCGCCAATCCCTTTTTTCTGCAGCAGGAGCAGCGAGAGACCTGCTGCACTGCCCCCCTGCAAGAACAAATCCTCCACCTGTGATTTCTTAAAATGTTTTCTTTGGGAAGAGGATGACGAAATTATATTCTCTCAGTTTACTTCCAGAAATCAGAAAGTTTGCTAACTTAGGCTGAGTTACATCTACTTTTATTTATTCCATCTAGGGATAGGTATTCCTCTGATACTCTACAGGCAAAGATTAGGATAAGGCACATCACTACAGACATTGGGAAGCTCCATTTTTGGTGACTGTGCACTGTGCAGCTGAACTGATTGCATGAAGAAACTACAGTGATTTCCTGTGAGCTGCAGATCCTGTTCACATTGCTGGCTCCACAAGCCTACAAGCCCCAGTGCAGTGCACAGGCACACACTGTCTCACATTATTTGAACTGATGCAACTCCCTCAGTAAAATAAAATAAAATAAAATTTATAAAACGAAGCAACCAAGTTCTCGTGATTTTCCTAATTCCATTTTGAGTTTTACATTATTATTTTATGTAAAAGAGCAGTTCCAACAAGATACTAATGAGGATAAGACGGCATCATCAGGATAGCATGTCTTTTCAGAATCAGAAAGAGTGAGCTAAGAAACAGAAATGAGCTGGAACTTACCAGTAGTTAAGTGTGAGACGAGGATCTTTGAGCAACAACAAGGAGGAAGAGGAAACAACAGAAGAAGGAGATGAATGCCAGTGGACTGATTGATGGCAGGATTACTGTAGCCCACCAGACAGTGTGATCCTATAAATGACAAAAATGATCACGAGGACAATAAGGTGTTGGCAAAGCAAAGGGAGAATTAGGGCCTTTCTACAAGGCCCTGTGCACTTCACCTGAAATCCTTTAGTCATCTGTGTCTGTCACATTCAGACAAAGTCAAATTGGGATAGGTGCAGAGGAAGGCTGCGATGTTAAGCAGTTTAAGTTATGAGTGAGCTGCTTTATGAGATTAAGAGCCTGCTAAATAAAGCCAGTCTTCTATCCTACAGCGCGTCCAAAGCCATGGGGGTACTCTCATAGCCTACGAATGCTCCCCATTAGCACCAAGTCCCACTTCAGTGGGAGGCAGATTTTTCTTCAATAGCCTTAGGAGAGACCATGTACCCTCTCCTGCATGATGACTCTAAGAGGTGGCAGCAAAAAGTGCCTCAAGTAGAAGTACCCCAAGCCTTAGCTCATCAGGAACAGAGGAAGCTCAGATTCAGCCTTCCCTGCTGCTCCTGCAGATTTCTGCTGCTCTCCCTTTGCTTCCCAGAACAAACACATCACTAAAGGTCATGTTTCTCATCAGGGACTGCAAGTTCCTGCACAGGTTGTGCCCCGGGCAGAGCTGCAGCGCAGCACCCCATGTCCTCACCCGCTCTCACCTCCCTGCAAGGAGGCCAGCGTAATTGGGTTCCTATTTTTTGCTCTTGCTACAGAACGCCTGAAAAGGAAAAAAATCTCTTCTAGGAGAAAACAGGTTTGAAAGAAAAGAAATATACCCTGAGCCTACTGAGCTCAGTGACTATAGTGATATACCCCCTACACATGTTTGGACACTTAAAGGAGGTGCTCCAAGTCTTCCTCCTGGTGTACGTGTGCTCTGTATAGACACTGGTCTTCCACAGCCCTCTGTGTGGAATCCCTGCAGTGCAGAGCTTCAGACAGAAGCGTGCTGTCCCAGCGCTGACTGTGATGAGTGAGGCAGAGACGTACCCAAGGGAGGCATGGGGCAGGTAGGCGCCGGGAGAGGGAGATCCAACCAGCAAAGAAAATGGAGCCTGATTAATGCGTCCGCAACACAAAAACCGGGCAGGGGCTGTCCTTTGTTTCTTTATTTGTGACTTTGCAATGTGGATTTGATTACAGCGCTCTGAACTCAGCAGATTTCCTCCCCGCGCGCAGTGGAAAACATTGATGTCCTATTTACAAAGAATTTCTGGGAAGCCTGTTGCACATACGTATCAACAACTGCTTGCTTGGATGGTTTTTATTTAATAGTGTTTTGAAAAGCATATGGAGAAGATTTCTACTGTGGTACATTTAACTCAGAAATGTGTTGTGCCTGGAGGAAGGAGCTTTTAGGAGTTACGGTGCTTTGTATCTGTGAAGTGTGCTGGTGGAGGGATGTGCATTTGGGCTCTTGTTTTATTGTAATCTCCGGAGCCTGTGGCTGGCTTGTACCTTGATGGAGATCTCGGTTTGTACGCAGGCAGGGCTCGGTGCAAGTTCTATTTGGTAGAATTTTTGCTCAAGGCTTTGAGTTTTATAACATTTTTTATGACATTTGCTCTTTGGAGCAGTATCTGCAATACGTTCGTTTTCCTTTACTCCAAGCTCCAGCAATCACCCTAAAAAGGTATTACATAATGTACCACATCTGGCCTTGAAAAGGACAGTCTGTATTTGGGTCACCATCATTACTTTAATGGAGGCACAATGAGGAGATTTGAAGATAGGTGATGTCCCCCAAATTTGAAAATGTCCTTTTATGGTATTTGTTTCAACTAACGGTTATTTATTTCTAGATCACAGCAGAAGCCTTTCAGAGCTGGTGCACGGGAGCAATATAGAGTACAAGCAAGATGTGTCTGCAGCCTGTAGTAGCCCAATATATCCTGCATGAGCAGGAATTGCAGCCATCGGACCCCACAGCAGTTGGCTGCTCCTGAGTTGCTGATGATTTTCTCCATTGCAAATAATTTCTGAATTTGTTAGCATGTAGTAGGAAGCTTGAAGACACAAAAGCAAGCCAGTATTATTTGGACAGCCTGTTTTATTTCAAAATAACCCAGTATCTGATGCAATTCACTTTAGAAAGTACATCCTCAAATTATTGTTTTAAAAGGTTCCTTAAAAAATCGTGAGGGACTTTTCTGTTTCCTTATTGAAATTTACAGCGGTCTTTTCAGCAAGGAAGAAACTAATCAGGGAGCCACATCTAAAAGTCTTTGCTCAGACAGCTAACCAAAATAAAGGTAAATGTACATGTTAAGCCTTTGCAGCAGTCAGACCCAACTAACCATAAAAGCCATATAAAACCAATCCTACTGTCCAAAGCAGAGAGCAAACCAGTGTAGTGTGAGTATTTGATAACTTATCTCAATTTCAGCAAGTTGCGAACATGTGAAGTACAGATTTCTCAGACACCTCTGTGATTTTAGGGTAGAGAGCAAACCCTCCCCAACATTTCAAACAGATCTCACAGTTACTTGAAAGTGCAGCCTGTGTTATTTGTAACCAAAGTGTTTCTGTTGTTTCTCTTTCAGGAAATTCATGCTTGAAATCTCTGTAGGCTAAAAAAGCGTACTCGGCCTGGTTAGAAATCTGAGTTCCCAGTGCAGGCTGAAGAAAGCAATGCCTTCACGACACAGCAGGTAAATATGCAGAGCAAATGTATACACACTATGTGTACAGCAGCATATCTGGGAAACAGGAGGAACTGAAAGAGAAAAGAGTGGGAAGTGGGCAGAAGAGGAAAGGAGACTAGAATAAGCACGAACAACCTGAGTCAACATTAACAAGAAAAGACACCCTGAAGGGAAGAGGTCCCTTTCTCATGACTTCTCTGTTTATTGATTCAAACGGAAGAAGATAGATACCACATTGTGAACCTGTCTTCTAATTAGAAAATGAGCTAAAAGATATAATTAAAACATCTGATTTTAAGAGTGTTTGAAAAGCAACCTTACTGTTTTGACTACGACCTGTTTAGTCTGCTTTGGGCTCTTTAGAAGCTCAATATCAGAGGTTATGGAACAGATGGAAGAAATCATGCCAGCACATTTTTTTCCCTTTAACCCAAATAATAGGATGTGCAGTAGGTAGATAAACATGAGTGGTAGAAAAAAACCTTTATTTAGCTGTTAGAACACAAAAGCGCCATGGCCTCTATGATTTTCGATTACTGAAAATCAGTATATCCTTAGACTGTAAACAAACAGAAATTTGCAGAAGTGTGTTAAAAAACCCTACTTCACATTTTTTAATTGTTTATATCTTATATGGGAGGGATGATTTCAATGCATGGCAAACCAGTTGAATATTCACTGTCTTTGTAGCAGTCTAACTTTATCAAAGGCTTCCAAAAGGCTTTGAGGCTGTGCAGTGTCCAGGCTCCCAGCTTGCAGCACTCACGACCAAGTGATGTACGCATTCCCTCCATGCTCTCTAGGTCCAAGGGAGCCTCCAGGACATGTGCCTGCCCTGATCTCACACAGGAGAAGGCTTGCTGAGCTTGCTGTTAAGGGAAGGCAACACCTCCAGGGCCTGACCCCACACCACCAAACTCTCCAGTTGTACTTACAATGATTCTGTTAGGCTGTCCATCAGGCAGTAGCATTTCTCATTTGTAACCTGTTGGTTTGTGAACCTATCTCCAAACACTCACACAGGAGCAGTGCCGGCAGTGACTGCCCTACAGGGCAACCTGGAAGGGCAAATAGCCACAGCTGCTCTCCTTGCATGGAAAGAAGGTTGCCACTTTTCCTGCAATTAGTAATAAGGTCATTAAACAGTAGCAGCATGGAATCTACCCCTTTTTTATCAGAAGATTATAGTGATGACAGCAAAAGGAGGATGCGTGCCCAAGTGAGAGCAAAAGGAGGATGTGTGCCCAAGTGAGAGCAGAGGGGATTTTTGGTATGGTGGAGCTCTGAAGAAGACCCAGAACCAGGTTCTGTGCAACAGCACACCAGTGACAGCCCCAGTGGGTGTCATATACTGAACTCAGAGCTGATGGAGAATGGAGTTAAGACATAGAGAAATATACAGATAACGATCGATCTCCACTGGCAGAGCTCCAAAAATATCATCATCTTTACACATCACAGATATCTTTATAGATACGGTTAAAAACTCCAGTACCCAAAGAGCATTTGGTAGTACTTCTGGAAAAACACCTAGGAAGGAGGCAGTGAGTCAGACAGCCCAATTTTTGTTTTTACGGTGATGTTAAAGACCAACTTCATTTATAAGAGAGAGAAGTCTGCACCTCCAAAATCTTGTCTATATTAGGGAATTTCACTCGTAAAACAGGGAAGCAAAATAACTTTACACATTCCATCAGCTAAGCCCCACTAAAGTTAAAATTGCTGGAAGGTTAAATATGCACATATTTCTGCTGCCTTTCAGCATTTTTGCTGGTGGATCAATCAAGTGTTCCTCAGCAGGCTAATTCTGTCCCTGCTTTGGAGCATGCTCAGAGTTGCCAAAATTTAAGCAAGATGTTCAGAGCTTCTGTATATGTTCACAATGATGTCTTTTTGCTTTGCTGCTTCATAGACATTGATGAACCATTTCCCGAATTTGTCACTTGTTCTCTACTGTGGTTCTCCCCAAAGCATCAGATTGCAAGAGACATCCAGAGAAGGAATCTTCTGCCTAAACAGTTAAAACTTAGAACAACCACCAGCTGAAATTATAGCCAACTAAAAGCTGCCTCTTGTAATGGAAATATCAGACATCCTTAATTGTAGGTCACCACCAGTTCTGCCTACAATGGAATACATTTATTTTCATCCATAGAAATGAATGGAGTTTAGGAAAAAAAAAAAACAACCCACCTCTTAAATCCAAAATCCAGGCTGTTCTTCCCTGCCGGGCCAGTGAGCAGCTACAGAATTCCCACCCCACTTGTTTGCTGTGGTTACACAGCCCTGTGTTATTTCCACTATCTCACATACAGAGCCAAAAGAACTTGGAAGATGAAAAGACTTTTGCTTTCAAATATTTTCCTTTTAAAAGCAGAAAGCTAAGTGTAATTCTATTAATGCATTCTTATTTTGGAGGGACTGCCGAAGTCAGGAAATACCAAGTCAATGCTCTATTCTATTCATTGCGCAGATGTACCATTTTCTATTCCTCTTTTCCTTGTTAAATATAAGCTGTTGTGTCATATTTTTATTATGGCATGTTCAGTACGAAGGGTTCTGCAGCAGTGCTGGAATCACCACCCGGGGAGATTAGTTATAACTGAAAAGGACGGGTGAAAAATGAAGTGTAAAAAATGGCTGAAAGCAAGCCAGCCTGGGACAGAAAGGGAGATGGTGCTGTGCTGGACCTTCCCTTCAACACATTCAGGGCACAGCTCATTTTCAGAGAATTTTCTGGAGAGCCTCATTGATGTCACCACAGATAGTGCTGTCTTTTTTTATCTCCTTCCTTCCTTCCTTCCTTCCTTCCTTCCTTCCTTCCTTCCTTCCTTCCTTCCTTCCTTCCTTCCTTCCTTCCTTCCTTCCTTCCTTCCTTCCTTCCTTCCTTCCTTCCTTCCTTCCTTCCTTCCTTCCTTCCTTCCTTCCTTCCTTCCTTCCTTCCTTCCTTCCTTCCTTCCTTCCTTCCTTCTTTCCTTCCTTCCTTCCTTCCTTCCTTCCTTCCTTCCTTCCTTCCTTCCTCCTTTCTTCCTTTCTTCCTTTCTTCCTTTCTTCCTTTCTTCCTTTCTTCCTTCCTTTCTTCCTTTCTTCCTTTCTTCCTTTCTTCCTTTCTTCCTTTCTTCCTTTCTTCCTTTCTTTCTTTCTTTCTTTCTTTCTTTCTTTCTTTCTTTCTTTCTTTCTTTCTTTCTTTCTTTCTTACCATATACCAAAGATTCTTACTCAGAAATTCTGGGGATGACTACCAGTTAAAATAGTCCGAAATTCTCTTGTTCTTTTCCTGTGCTTCATTACGTTGAAACACTTCATTCTAGGCCACTTAGGTAGATAAATGGAAGATATTCAAAGTGATAGAGGAACAAAGCAAAGCAAAACGAACCCAGGGCTCTCAAGGCACTAACGCTGACTTAAGTCTGACCTTTCCTCCCTGACAGAAAGCCGTCCTGCCCCGAGGCTCTTCCTGATGGAGCAGCATCCCTACCCATCGCCTGGTGCTCTGCGAGGGCTTCCAATCGGATCTGGCGGCTTTGTTCTGCTCGATAGCGCCGTAATGGGTCGTTTCTCCGACCTGCGCCGCGTGGGTAACAGAGGGGTCACGGAGGCTCCCACGTTAAGTCACCGGGGGTAGGAATGAGACTCTAGAAGGCAGCTACACTGTTGCCATTGAAGCCTGCTAGCCAGAGCTTCGCCAGCAGAGCTCATTCGCTGGACTTCTTCCCCAGAGCACGTTTTTATTCTCTTGTCGGCTTTTTGCTGCGTGTCTCTGTCTTTTTACGAGCAGCGCTGCAGGCTGTGCCCGTGACACTGCCTTCCAGCACCGCTCCTTCCGTCCGCACGGCTGCTCCGCGCACATCTGCCTGCACTGAGCGTCGGGGGACGGATTCCTTTCAGCTCCGTCCCTCCGAGAAACAACATTTTGCCTTCTACTGCCCTGAGATGAATGAACTACAGATTACTCCCACCAAGTTGTACTGAAACACTCTTGTAATGATACAAAATACTACAAAATACTGCACTGAAAGAAACCGGCCAGGCGCCATGTATACCAATTCAAGCATGGAGAAATGGAGGCTGCTCACCAGTGGCTGGGTCTGCAAGAGACACAGCGCTGATGCTGGCAAGTTTCATAGTAATGACTACTACAGACAGCTCTGGGTAGATTTGGTAGTGGATAACAGGTCACCACATAATTCCTTCTCCAGTAGGGATCGTCTAGATGAAATAAATAAGGAGTGAAGCTGCATATGGTTGCAAGAACAATTTTCGGGTACCATGGATCATGGATCTCTCATTTTTTTTTCTGGATATTCAAAACAAAACAAAACAAAACAAACAAAAAAAACACCAACCAAACAACAACAAAAAACAAAAACAAAAACAAAACAAAACAAAAAAAACGGAGGCTCTGAAAGCACCCCAGCCCCCCTGCTTCTCTCCTTAACTTCCTTATGTCCTCAGCTGCAGTTAGGACTCTCCGGGGAGAACTTGTATTCACTTAATGCAGACTTGACTCAGCAAAATGCGATGAGGCACTGGCCAGACACTCGGTGAGTCCATTTCAGAGAGCTATGAGGGAACAGCCCTCTCTTCCTCCTCCTTAGGTGCCCCTGCAGATTCCTGCTCCAGAATTGGCTGGATAACGGTACCATTGGGTGAGTAGGGAACGCTCCCAGAGATGGGTGAGCTGCTTGCACGCAGAGCAGCTGACAGCCGGCTGCACGTCTGCTGCTCAGTAAAGACACGGTTGCAGCCTGACAGAGCAGCACTGAAAATTTCATAATGGAAAATGATAACAAGGAGATTGCCTTCAGCCTTGGGGAATGTGATCTAATCCCAAATGGGGGAGGCATGCAGACAAACCTGACGCTCTTCTGCACAAACCTTAACCCTTAAGATATTAAGATATTTGGATACATATCTTAACAGATCTTAAGCTTTGTGGGTTATTCTTATTATATTTTATGTTTAATTATTTTATTATTAAATTGCTACTCATTATTTTGTGCATAACGCTAAGCCAGTAATTTCTTAAACTCTTTGGCTCTCTTCAGACAGGAAGGTTACGCTCACTTAGCATCTAACACAGGAGTTTAGCTTTCAGCTGATAGTACTTTGCATCTTACTTCAATATGTTCTGATTAAATATGGCAAGTTGAAATATTCCTTCTAATACTGGAATTATGTTTTTCTTATAAAAGGATCCCAGGCGGCCAAGTAACAGAACAGAGGTCTCTGGCAGTGAAATGAATACTAATTCAAAAACTGAAGAGTACTGTTTCTAAATGGGAAAGATTCAGAAATGATTGCAGTGTATCGTCCTGAAACATATATTCTCAGGTTCCAGATCAATGACCAGATATTAATTAATCCCTATGTTTTCTTTTGAGCTCATATCAGCTGGGAGGAAGTGCTTCATATGGTCTGGCCACACTGTCCAAGGAACACTGGATCCCCTCAGAGAAGCATGACCCTTCCCATGACTTCTTGGAAATGGTGGATCTCTGTAATGAAACTGCACATTTACCTTTTATATACCATCTAGGAAAACACAGCAAAAGCCATATGGCTCAAGAAGACATCTCCTATAATTAGATATCACTTAGCACGGTACCTAATTGTACGGATGCAGAGCCTACATCTGTTGGAACTGGGCGTAGCATGAAATGTCAAATGCAGATTTAGATGCGAGTAGGACTGCAAAGGGGAAATTAAGCATCTTTGACATTCTTTTAATTGAGAGAGAAAGAACTTTCTGATGAGTTTGTGAAGATTCTGATGGGGAAGAGCAAAAGGTTTGAAGAAATCTGAATCTTTTCCCAGCAGGAAGGTGGAATAAAAAGTACTTGGAGTACTTGTTACCTATCTCCCCATATCACTCCCCCACAGAGCAGCAGATTTCTACTCCTAGCTGGTAAATATATTTTTAGTAGATGCTGTTGGAACAAGAAAGTCCAAATGAATCCTCAAATACTTTTCTTGGTTAAGGAATTTCCCATGTTGTGATCTTGGCTATTCTCTCAAAACATTTGGGAAGCCAGCTCTGATGAATTAAAAGCATCTGACCTGATGTATGACATTCTATATACTCTATGTCAATTAAGTAAAAAATTAAGTCAAACTTAAGCATCTACCTGAAGCTGTCTGCCATGGAAATTCTTTGTTGTCGTCATAGTAGGGATTTGCATAAGCTGTATGGCTTGGATTTATTTTGAATAAAGAGGAAAGAAGAACTAAGAGATCACTGAGTACACATCTTCTGAAAGCACAGAATGAGATGGGGTAATGTTATCATGCTTGGAACTAAAACTCTGACTGAAAAGAGAATCATTAATATTTCCTTTCTGTGAAGCTGTCATCCATGTTGGATATAGCCATAGCAGCTAAGAATAACACTGGTCAGACAACTGGACATGGTAACCTCTTCAGTCCCTTTCAATAAATAGGAGAAAGACCAAGCCTGCAGCTGCTGGTCCAGCACAGTACTTCTTAGCTGAGCCACTGCTGCTTGCAGTTTGCTGACACACCGGGATCTGACAGCAGCCACGGCGGCAGCAATCTCCTGGGGAGGGACGAGGGGGACAGCCACAGGCATAACCAAGGGATCAGGAATCTAGGCCAAGCCCATGACTTTGTGACCTTCCTAATCTTTAAAAATAGCTTTATGCATGTGTGTGTATACAAGCGTATGCTATGTAATGACAGATATACGCTACAAATGTTATATGAAATTGCTCTGCATGTTATTTAATGCCCTGAAATGCAGGAAAAGCCAGTGCAGGAGAGACATGCTGAGCTCTTGTGTGGTAGGACATGGGAAACAGCAGTGAGCAGCAAGAAAAAGAACACACAGCAGAACTTACATAACGTTCCCTTTTCAGTTCAGCTATGGGTTTTGCTCTAGCACATCTGGTGATCCCTGGCTGGCTGGATACCGTTTAGTATTTTCTTCTACTCATGAAGAATGGCCTGTTTGTGGAATCTGGCACTTCAGTCTAGGCTGTCTCAGCAACGGACAGGTCTGTCTGTTGTTTTTATTCTCCAGTCTTGCCCGAGTCAACAGAGCAGGTAATCCTTAACTATACCACAGGAAAGTGACTGTGAAAAGAGCACCAAAAATGTTTGTTTAGGATTCATATCAGCATGCATCCTTTTGAGAAGAATGGAGACCCGAGCAATGTTTATGTCCTTAAAATGCATTTTCAGGGGCTGTAAAACTAATGTAGTGCATCTCCATTAAAGAGAAAATGTGACTGATTCTGATTGACTCAGACTGAGACTACATTGTAGTTAAAATGCCTCAGAACAAACTCTGAAAAACAGCTGCTTGTAAGTTGTTTTTTTCACACCAGACGAATTAACAGCAGATGCAAACATCTTTCAGACCTTCTGGAAGTAACATTGAAGCAACCAACAGTGTTAAGACTAAAAATGTCAGAGACCCTATAAATACTCTTTAGGAGCAGAGCAGTCTTTACAGAACAATCATCAACAAAAGATAAAACAGTCTAAGGTTAAACACACAAGTATAGAAGTCCTGCATTCAAGGTGAAGAGTGCTATTGTAGTGAAGAGCTTTTTTAATTTGCCAATTAATCTTGCTTGTAAAATCAGCAATTAATCCTGTGAAATTCTTGTCATTATTCAGAATAAATGTCATGGCACTGAAGTAGCGTTATTAATAACAACCAAGCAAATCTCTTCTAGCCTCCTTGTCAAGATGCTGCAACGATGAATCCAAAATACAAGCACATCTGGCTGCAGGAACAAACATCAAGTTTTTAATTATACATCTTTGTGGGAAAAGGTTTTCACAGTTAACCTCCCTTAAGAATGTCCAAATGTTTTATAAAGACTTGAATGGATTACAAATACTAAAAACAAGAACATTTTTAAAGGTATAACAAAGGCTTTTGTTGCTTTTGATGTTGTGTGATACATGATAGGAGGTAAAAATCCACAGATATATGGCCTTATCAGGGAACAGTGTTTAAAGATACTACGCAAAAATGACATTAATTGCAAGCAAGGCAACAAATTGCAGGACTTTTCACCCTACAACACTGAGAGTAAAAGTTGGAGCTAACTTAATTACACAGAGAGATGAAGTCATCTCCATAAACCTCAATAATGTCATGACAGGAAACCCATGATGCTGACTGGACTGATGTCAAGAACAGGAGAACCTACGTGAGATGCCTGCAAGGTGTACAGCTGTAGGTGCCTCACGCTCTGCTGACAAGATCCCTACCAGCTCCAAAGGCAGACTGAAGTGACTGTAGAGGGCTTTACATGTGAGCTGGAGGCAGGTAAGTCCCACGCATGATCACCTACTGCCATAACTATACATGAATTAGTCATCACCTGCAGAAATCAACTGCTTCAACGAATGCCTCCCAACAGCTACTGAAACAGGTAATTAATCTTTTAAATAGAAATAAAATTACCTAAAAGACATAATGAAATCATTTTTATTACTCCAGATAGCTTTTGGATTTGCAAAACAATGGTCAAAAGCGAGATCTTGCAAGGACCTAAATCCAAAGCTCTCTGTGACCACAGAATCCCAGAAGGGCTGAGTTTGGGAGGCACCTCTCTGTCCATCTGGCCCTGCCTCTGCTCCAGCAGAGACACCTGGAGCAGCAGGCCCAGGGCCATGGCCAGGTGGCTTCTGAAGGTCTCCAAGGAGCAGACTCCACAACCTCTAAGCAGCCTGTGCCGGAGCTCTGACACCCACACAGCACAGAAATGCTTCCTGGTGTTCCTTTCGTTCCTTTGTGCTCATTGCCTCTTGTTCGGATTCTAGGCACCACTGGAAAGAGTCTGGCTCCATTGCCTTTGCATCCTCCCCTCCAGTATTTATGGACATTGGTAAGATCTTCCCCCCCACTTCCTTCTGGTCACCCCTGCACCTTTCTAGCTCTTCACCTGACCTAACCTGCAGAGCACCTGCAGAGCTTCAAGCAACGCTGTTCTCTACCTGTCCCCCACCTGGTTTGGGGCATGCAGAAGATGTCTTGGAAATGCTGGGTGTAATTCATCTTTCATCTGGAAGCACAGTAGTCACTGAGTTCCTCTAGGATATTAAAACCCAAGGTTCAATTCTATCCTCTCGTCAAAGAAAGTTGAATCATCAGCACTCATAAGCTGATTCACCTCCCTAAAGACAATGAATGCTATTTGTTTTCTATATCATAATTTAAAATAGTCATTGAACTGGAGAAAGATTGTTTTATAGCCCAGTGGCCAGAACATTCATCCAAGGGGTGAGAGGAGCAGAGGGTATTTCATAGTACTTCTCTTGAGATGACGCAGTCCTTGTCCTTCCTTTACTTACACTGTCAGACCACACCAATATGCGAGTACGAGAGTTCTTCAGAACTCCTCAGGCCCAGTGACAAAGGATATTGTCTGCCATGGACATTTCCATTCAAACAATAAGAAGGATCTGATAAAGGGAATTTTCAAACCTCTGGGGTCTCGGAAACCACAGGACCACCTCTGCATGCTCTGATCTAAGCTTTTAATACTTGGGTTACACAAACGTTTTCAATTTGATTCCGTATAGAATCGTTTAGCTTTTTATTTCCATGAGGGAAAAAAACATAATTATTTGGATGGATCTGAACTACTTTTTTCCGTGTTTGATTTTGCAACCAAAAAATTCCTGATATGCATAACACATGAGAACTATAATTGCTTTCCAATTCCTTATCAGCACATGATCATCCTCGCACTGAAACGCTACTCCCAGCTCCAGTACACCAACCTCCAACATCTTTACACTAGGTTTTACACAGCTCTAATGTGCCAAGGATTTGATCTGTGCATTTGACTTTCAATTATAATACTGTCCATTGTAACACCATATGTCTGTATCTACCAGACTGACCCTTATGTTGCCAAATATGAGAATCAGACCGATTAAGTTGAGCTCACCAATGCTTCAGCTCAAACTTCAGAGAGAAACTACTACAGTATCTGTATTTCTTCTTATAGTATTGAATGACAATTTGTTGAGAGCTTGTAAGCAAAATTAGACTTCTACTTATATTCATCGGCTTGATTTAGTAGACTTAATATATATTCTCTTCTGGTTTCCTTTATGTTAGTTCTGTATATTCAGAATACATGTTGCAAGCTCCAAAACCATTACAGCTCCAAAACAACAGCTTCCCTGTATGTACTGGTAAACAATCCCTGCAGAAGTACTGCATGCTTTGCAGTGACAAAAAAACAAATGACAAACAAGACATAACAGGTGAATGGCATCCAACATTACCATGCATTAAAAAAGTGCATGTATATAAGTAAGAAGAGAATGCACTAATATAATTAAGAAATGGTCTTTTAACTTGGGATTTAAAGAGCAGAGCGGGCCAGCTGTACAGATAGCAAAATGAAGAAGAGAACTCCACACGAGAGCCAAATGAGCAATCACACAAACCTGCGAGGCAGCAAACTGCACAGGGGGTGGGGAGCAGAACTAAATCAGAAACAGAGAGTATGTTGCAGAAGGAAATAAACGTGAACCATATGGAAGAATATTCACAACACATTAGTGTTTAATTAGATAATATAATGGATAAGGACACTTCTGCAGCGTCATCATAAACAAAGATGAATGGAAAATGTGCTACTAATAAAAACGGGTAATGCAACTGCACTACAACTGTAATTTGATCAGTCACAAATTTAAAATAAAAATAATATTTTGATATGATATTTTGCTACTGCATCTAGTCGTAGAAAAGGAAGCACAGAAGCAGACATTCTCATCTGAGGTTCCAGATACTTCAAAAGCAGAGCAAAAAAGTCCCCACAACTGCTTGCAATCTGACCCTTGCACCCAGACTGGCATCCCCATGTCATTGTGAACACACACAGGGCGCCTTTTGGAGAAAAAGCATGGAACGGCCCTTCCAATTTTCTTCCTCTTCTAAACTATGACTTAACTGCGTGAAGGCTCTAAAAGAGAGATAACATCTGAAGTTAATATTAGCATAGGAAAATGAACCTGGAGGCCCTAGATTTGTTTTCGTGCATTTACTTTATACGGCATGCCAAGCTGACATAGGTAACAGCACAGGTTAATTGCTTCTGAGAGAATAACAGAAGGCAACAAATAGAGCAAAAGGAGAGTGAGAGAAACAAAATGTTTTTTGAAGGCCTTTGTGATCTTAACAAACACTTCTGAACAAGGATGATTTCTGAAAAGTCAGTCGCATGCATGCAAGTCATCATAGCTATATATAGCTGCACACACACTGATGTTTGGTGGCAGCTTACATCCTTATGTCTCTCAAGCAGGATCAGTCTTTTCAAGTTGTGCATGTCAAGATGATTTATTAGCAGTCAGAGCTTCAAGCTTTAAATGAATAAATAAAATATGGTATAGAAATAATAAAAAATAGAAGATGAGTACAAAAGAATGATTTCCCATTATAAGAATATAAACTGCAGTTTAAATGAATGTGCAAATTTCAGTTGGCTTTAGCATTTTCTTTTATTATTATTATTATTATTATTATTATTATTATTTTGAGACTGCATAGCATCCCAAGGCTATCAGAATCACAGAACCACAGAACTATGGTAGGCTGCTGGAAGGGGCCTCTGGGGAACATGTATTCCAACCCCCTGCTAAGCCGCTTTCCCACAGCAGGTTGCACAGGGAGGTGTCCAGGTGGATTTTGAATATCTCCAGAAGAGATTCCACAACCACTCTGGGCTGCCAGTCCCAGTGCTCTGTCACCCTCACAGTAAGGAAATTCTTTCTCATGTCCCGTCCTCCAGTTTTTGCCTTTTACCCTTTGTTCTGCCACTTCACACCATTGAAAAGAGCCTGGCCCCATCCATTTGACTCCTGCACTTTAGTTATTTCTAAGCAGTGATGAGATCCCTTCTCAGCCTTCTCTTCTCCAGCTGAGCAGCCACAGGTCTCCGCCTTTCCTTGGAAGGGAGATGCTCCAGCCCCCTCATCATCTTTGTGTGGCTCTCTGCAGGACTCTGTCCAAAAGTTCTGTCTTTTTTGAACTGAGGAGCAGAGCAATGGACACAGTACTGGAGGTGGCCTCACCAGGGCAGAGTAGAGGGGAAGGATCACCCCCAGCAACCTGCTGGCCATACTCTTTTTAATGCACTCCAGGACCCAATTGGCCTTCTTGGCCACAGGGCACACTGCTGCTCATGGCCAACCTGTTGGTCCTTCTCTGCAGAGCTTCTCCAGCAGGTCAGCCCCTAGCCTGTACTGTACACCTTCAAAATGTATTAGATTCACTTGAAAGCAAAACTGGAAATCAAGGGACCATCTGGGAAGGCATTAAAACCACATGTTGATATCTCTGAAATTCACTTTCTATTCAGGATTAGTTCCTCAGCTAGCTGTAGTTGAGCTGCACATTTCTGGGTCATTTTTCTAGTAAATCTTTCAAATACAATTGCTATAAAAGACCAAAAACATATTTAAAAAATATATATATAATCCATGAAAAAGTAAATGTTAGGAACTGAAGTTCCACGAAAATATATGGAAGTGAAAATAAAGTTTAACTGATATAAATCAGAAAAAAAAAAAAATCTCCACAAACCAGAAATGAAACAAGAAACTATTCACTGAGTCATTTTCCATTGTAATTCTAAATTGATTCAACTAAGCGAACACCATTGAATCCAGAATACTTAGGATAGGATGGGAAACTTCATTTCATAAACATGAACAGGGAGTAGGCATACAAATAGAGGGCTGATTGTTTTTATTTAATAATATAAATTCAGCTTACATTATGTTGGCAAAAACAGCTTGTAATAATCATCAGCTGATGATATTCCGAGATGCTGTGGTTTGCGAGCATCTATATTCCAGCAGGATTTTCGAGCTATGATAACTTTTGTCTCCAGACGATGCAAATACATTTCAGGTGAAGTGTAGCAGACCTAACATTTCAATGCCATTATGCCTATTCAGGCAGCTGAAACACGCCACAGTTATGTCGCCAGAGACAAACTGAACAACCACTGCCTTCAACCCCCTCCTGTAAATAAATATCTTTCCAAGCCTGCACCATCCAGGAGGATGCAGAAAACATGCTGCTTTGCCTCGATTCTACAAACTAGTGCATGAATTAAGTCCTGCACTGACTGAGAAGTCAGATTGAAAGCTGTACTCCACAAGAAGGGTTCTTCGTTCTTACTTGCAGGGTGTATATATAAGTTAAATTATGCTTACCATGTGCTCAGACATTGCAGAACTCTACAGAAATAGCAGGAATTTTAACTAGTGGATTTGCATCCACAATTAGAAGAATTTATTAGGCAAAAGCACTGTTTTTCACAGCGGCTGCATCCTTAACTGTGGTATTTTTTAGCAGAGTAAATAAAAAAACTTTGTATAGAAAGACGTGAGGTGCCCCGTTTTTGGAATTAAATACATCGAAGTGTTGTTGCTGTTTAAAAAAATGAAAGCCACAACCAACCCATCCACACGCCTACTGACAAGCTCTGAACGAAAAGCTTTCGCCAGTGATTGTGATAACTGATAACTTCATACAAAACACTGTGCTCTGTTTTTTAGTTCCTAGACCTCCTTGATATCAAAGATACAGTATTCAGATATTGCTTTGATTTTTCTTTCCTCATTGATCCAGGTATGGCAGCACAGAGGTAGGAATGCTCCTGCCAGCTTCAGTTCTGCTCTCAGGGTGCGCTGGGCACGGTGTCATTTCTCCCAGCAGCTCGGACACCTCAGGGCCCTCTGTTCCACTGACACTACAGCCGTGTGTGTAGGAGCAACAACAAGCGCCAGGAGGCTGCCTCCCTTCTCGTACTGTTAGGAAGTACAGCTTGCTCAGGATGAACAGACAAGGATTCCTGTACAGAGGTGAAGAGAGACAGAACGGAATGCAAAGAGGCAACCTGAACGTTAGAGGGGCCTGGAATTTTGCATGTGCTTGCAGAGTACGGGGTTACAGATCTACGGGTATACTTATAAAAAAGTTATTGTGTTTGGTTTTGTAATTGCCTTCTAAAACGTGACAAGTTTTAAGGAATTGGAAACTTAGCATGAAAACTTGTACGTGCCATTTTGGCGACATTCAGCCACAGAATGATAAAAAGCATTCGAGAATCCTGAAACAATGTAAGCCCCCTCTGCAGGCAGCTCCACAGGCTGGGCCATCTTCTAGACAAGAACCCGATGAGCCAAGATGCTGAGCCGTTAGGGCAGGGCAGAACCGAGGTCCTGCCTGACACTTGGCTATTCGCTCTCTCAAGAAAACTTTCCTGACTTCTCACTTTCATCTCAAGTCCCAGGCTGTGGCTCTCAGTCACCCTCGTATCTGGAGATCCCATCTCCTAATGCCCAGGCAGATCCTTTGAAGCACCTTCTGTTAGTCCCTGGGAACACTCTCCACTGTTTGATTTGTCACCCTTCCTTAAGCACTCCCAGGTAGTGAAGCCAACAGCCAATTCACACCCGCTGGAGACAGATATGCAAAACCACTAAACAAATACCATCGAATTTGGGAAGATGGTAAACAAATCACTTATCCCTGTAAAGAAGAGCGGGCTTTCAAGTGAATACTCAAATTGATGACTTTGAAAAAAATCCCTTTGGATCCTGACCTAACTCTATCCTCTTCAGCCCCGCTCTCCCCTCTGATCCAGGCATTTCTGATCGTGCTGAACTCCAGGGAAGCTGTAGATGCAGGCACTGCTGCATGCTGCTGGCACTGAGTGGCTCTGTTCTGGAGATGTGCTGTGCTGCCTCCGTGAGATGAGGGGACACATTGGTGGCATGGTGCAGAAATGCAGCACAGGAGAGCTGAGGTCTCACATTTAGCAGTGCACCAAACACTTATTAAAGGGATCCTACTAAGAAAAACGCTTTCAATGAAATTTGTTTGGATAAAAGCATTCCCCAGAAGCATGGAGTTGTAAATGTAGCAAGATAGGAGTAATAATAATAATAATGAGAAAGAAAATAAGAAAGCCTGGAGACAAATTGAAACATGCTGAATTATTTTATTGCCTAAGTGAAACACAAGAAGAAATAAATAGTACAAGCATAGAACCGTAGAATCATTCAAGTTGGAAGGGACCCCCAAAGACCATCAGGTCCAACGCCCCTGCAGTGAACAGGGATACCTACAGCTCCATCAGGTGCTCAGAGCCCCATCCAGCCTGACCTTGAGTGTCTCCATGGACAGGGCACTGAACACCTCTCTGGGCACCCTGTGTCAGTGCCTCACCACCCTCACTGTAAAAAACTTTTTCCCTATATCCAGTCTAAATCTCCCCTCTTTAAGTTTGAAACCATCTCCCCTCGTCCTGTCACAGCAGACTCTGCTACAGTCTGTTCCCTTCTTTCTTACAGCCCCCTGTAGATACTGACAGGTTTCTTTCAGCTCTCCCCGGAGCCTTCTCTTCTCCAGGCGGCACAGCCGCAGCTCTCTCAGCCTGTCCCTGTAGGAGAGGTGTTTCATTCCTTCGGTCATTTTTGTGGCCCTCCTCGTGTTGCACTCCGACAGGTCCACATCTCTCCTGTAGTGAGGACTCCACACCCGGACGCAGTGCTGCAGGTGAGGTCCGTCAGCGCAGAGCAGAGGGGCAGGATCACCTCCCTCGGTCACGCCGCTAGCAACGCAGCCCTCGACACGTCGGCTTCCTGGGGCCCCGCCGGGCCGCGGGCAGCACCGGGCGGCACCGCTCCCCGCTCCGCTGTGGTACCTGGCCGCTCCCGGCGGAGCTCCCCTCCGTGCCGCGCCGCGGACTGCGCGACTCCCCGTCCGCCCTCGGTCCCGCCCCCGGCGCCCCCCCCGCGCCCGTCCCGCGCCCCCCGACGCCGGAGGGCCCCGTCCGGCCCCGCGCCCGGTACCTGGGGCAGCGCCTTTTCCCCCGCCGCCGTTCAAACGCGCTGCCGTAAAGCGCCGGTCTCCCCTGGCAACAAGGTTCCGGCCGAGCACTAGGTGTAGGAAGGTGATGTAAAAGTAAAACCACCCAGTGTCGTAAACCAGGTCCGGGGGGGAGGGGAGGGCGGGCGGGGGAGGGCGGGGGAGGAGGTGACTGGAGCATTTAGACACAAGCGAGAGGATCATGGCGGATGGCCCCAGGTGTAAGCGCAGGAAGCAGGCGAACCCGAGGCGCAACAACGGTCAGTGAGCGGCGGGGCGGCGGGCGGCGGGGCGGGCCGGAGGCCGCGGGCCGGGTCGGGCCGCCGGGAGCGCGACGGGGGGGAGGTGGGGAGAAGTAGAAAGTAATTTCCCCGCCGCTCCCCGCCGGCAGCGGGCTCGCCCCGCACCGTTATATCCGCTACCTGGCGCCCTCCTCCGCCTAGCGGTGCCGCCCGGCCGGGACCGTTAGGCGCTGCCTCCCGCCTGCCCTGCCCGCAGCGGGACCGCGGCCCCGGGCAGCGCCGCGCCGCGCCGTGCCGGGCGGGGAGCGCCGAGCGCCGGGGGAGCGCCCGGCCCCGGCAGCGCCAACTCCGAACTTGGTACCTGCGGGACCCCGGCGCGGGGGCGGGATCCGGCGCTGTGCCGTGCCCCGCGCTGCCCGAGCCCCGCGGTCCCCCCTCCCGGAGCGGCTCCTCGCCCCCGGTCGGCGCTGGTTCATTTAATTCCACTTTTATTTTTTTTTAATCATTTTTTTTTTCCCTCTGCCCTCGGTTTATTTACATTGCTCTTTCCGGGGGGCCCTGTTGCTGCCGCGGGGGGGCCGCCTTCCTGCCGCAGCCCCGCGCTCCCCGCAGCCGGGCCGGGCCGGGGGGGCAGCGGAGGGCGGCGAAGTTTGCTGCCTCTTTTTCCCCCCCCCCGTCCCCCCCCGGCGCGGTACCTGCCCGGCTCGGGCGGGGTGGCAGCGGCCCGGCCGGGGGCCCCTGCCGCTATCCGCTGCGTGACCACTGGCTGCAGTCTATATAAGGAATTACATTTACATTTCAGACTTAAGGGTTGCTGTGGCTTTTCTTTTCTTTTCTTTTTTTTTTTTTTTTTTGGTACGTGTGTTACTTTAAGATGCGTGTTGAAGGTACACGGCTGGGGGAATAAACGCTCCGAACACCCACTCCGTACTTGTTTTCTGGCAAACAGAGAAGTAGTCGAGTTGTCGTCGCGGCTCTGCGTGGCGGGGTGTGCAGCGGGAGGTTTTGTAACCTTCCTTGGCAATTTTGGGTTTTATGTGGCATTTCCTGTGCAGGGTCACAGATAGGAAGGCTCTCGCCCGCGATCCGAGATGTTTTCGTGCGCAGCGGACGCGCTCTGAAATGCACCACAGGCTCTGCTGGTGCCTCCTCTGCGATCCCAACCACGCTGGGCGTGAAGTGCCCATATGCCGTGGCCTGTGTGGGGCCGGCGGGCTGCTTGGGGCGCTCCGAACTCGGGGGAGGGGGCTCTTATTTTTGCTGTGTGCATTTCATAAGGAGCATTCTTGTTTACACGATCGCGTTATTAATTCCTTGCTCCGGTTTAAATATTTGTATTTCCCTCACGATTTGGCTCTGCGAAAGGTAAGTTTGGAAAGTGCTTCTCTCTTTACCTTATTTAAAATGTTGCTGATCAGAAAAAGGGGCTTTTCTGTCTGCTGACGACATGTGTGTGACATGTGAGCCTGAACCACCCAGCGTCTGTGCAGGAGCTGTAAACATGTTTACCTGAACAGGAAAGAAAATGGATTTTTCTCTTAGACATCTACTGATACGGATAGCGTGCTCTTAAAGCCTATCAACAGATGACGCGGGAGAGAAATTCTCTGGAAGCGTAGCTTTTGAAATCGATGGGAAAAAAGAGATTCCTGATTGCTGCAGCAAATGGCAACTTGTGCAGGTAGAAAAAAAAATGGTGTTTAGTTTTCTCCTGCATGCATGTCAGCCCCCTCCTGCCTGCTGCTCTCATTCTCCAGGGAGGGATTTATTTACCGCGCTTGCTGTCAGTGTTTTTCCTTTGTGCTTAATATTAGAAAAACAGATTTGAGGCTGTTTAAGCACAAAATGTTTTGTCTGCGGTGTGTATTGCTCACAGAAAACAAAAGGTGTAGGAGACGTGGTGCTGTTCCAGGTACCTTTCATCTTCGTCACTTTCGGACCTCGTAATTGCACCCTTTTTATTATGAAATGCCTTTGAATCTTTACCGAGTAGTTCTGCTATGTAGAATCTGCCTTGTTTTGGGCTGTTTCTGGTTCCTTTTTTTTGAGGAATTAGAACCAACTTCAGTCATTGTGCACTGAAGCATCAGGATCGGTTAGATAATAGATTCTGGATAATAGAGATTTCTCAGCAGTGGGTTTATGTTTGACTTGCAAATGTTTACTAAAGAAAACAGCTAGACAAATGTTAACCCTTTAACCTTTGAAATAGGTGTGAGGCTTATTTTTCTTCTAGATCTCTAAATGCACTTTGCTCTCACGGATTAGCATCTTCTGTTAATCCAAGCTTGATGTACAGGGGATGCTTCGGAAACAGTCTTGTTTATGGTGTGCACTAAATCAATGCTGTGCTGTCCCAGTCATTGTTTTTATTTCCTTTTCACCAAGTGGGACCTTATTAGAGAGAAGTTGTTCTTTATATCCCATGTGCCAATTAACAACAGTGGGCTATGGCATCGTTAGCGTACTGTAAACTTTCCTTCTGCTTATCTGTTAATGAACTTTACGGTATGAGAATAGCTTATGTTAACTTTTGTTGGTTTTTTTTTTTTGTCTCTGCATTTGAGAGCCAGAACTTATGGCTGCCATCCTGATGCATTAACTGCTACTGAAAGACAATCTGATCTGAATGGTAGAGCTGGTCCCTGTACTACCTTCTTTATTGACCACTACGGCAGATCAGCAGAAGAGCTGTCTGATTGGTGCTACCATTAAAGCCTTAAAGGAACAAGATCCGGCAGCTCTCATACCTGTGGAAAACTATTCTGCGTCACTGTCCTTACTTCTGTCCAGTACATGGAAACATCTGCTGCACTGAAGCAATGAAGTGTTAAGATAACAGCAACGTTCTGATAAAGCAGGAACGTAGCGCTGGTTGGGAGTTTCTCTTCCTATCTACCTTTTCTCCCTTTCTTGATAGAGAAAGTGGGAGGAGAAAAGAGGGATGGGATTTTACCAGTCATCTGCACTGTCACGCTCTGCTGGTACTGTGCACACTTAATAAATTCAATATCAGCAAAAGTTTTCTTGTTTTTATTCTATTATGAATGGGCTTGCAGGAGCAGATTAGTTGCTTTCTCAGCATTTCTATTATATATTATGGTTGTCCTCATTCCTATTAAAAAGCACAACTAAAAATAGTACATCTTGTTCTTCAGTATTACTGAGAAAAGTAAAACCTTTGGAGCTTCCTTACTACGCACTGTAAAAAAGATGTTATCAGCCTTTCATGTTGTACTGAAACTGCTGTAAATATACCTTTAGTTCTTCGTATGCATTTTCAGCAGTAAAAAGAGAGATAGGTGAAACTGAGTAAATTCTGTACGCTGATGGGTGGATGTGAGGAGAAGGCATGAGGCAGGGTTTGTGTTTGTTTTCTCTCTCCCTCCTGGTAACAGTAAGTTAATAAAATGTTGTGTAGGCTGATTTGTTAGAGTGCTGTTTTTAGTTGCTTTACAGTTCAGTTTTTTCTCTTACTCTATTATATAATCGCATCATAATTTTATTCTTTTTTTGCGAAGCTGCCGTGTGTAAGAAGCCCTTCAGTGCCTGTGGATAAGCTAGAAGAACGGTGTGTTTCTGCTAACTGCAAGGTGACAGCTGCTGGCTGGATGTCAGGACTTGGTGACGCTGGGGATGCAGCACTCCTTGCCGTGCCTTGCTTCTCTTGCCCTGTCACTCCAGCCTTAATTTAAATCAGCATTTGGAGAGTTGAGGAATGCAGCACAAGTTAAAATTCCAAGCACAGTGAACAGATCTATATGGACAGCCAAATTAACTGTTTGAAACAAAGGAAGTCTTCTCTCGTATGAACCAGTAATAGTTCTGTTTAATTTTAGCTACTGAAATGTAAGGGAGTACACTTAAGTGTTGCAATCTTTTCATTTTTCTCTTGGTGATCAGTGCTTGTTTTAATGGCTGTGAAGCGGTGTTTTAAAGTGATTGGATACCTGAAACAGGTCTGTTTTTTAAGGTGATCAGCTGTTTGAAACGCTTTTCCTTGCTTACAGGACTGTGGTAAATATCCTGCTGAGGCAGCAGATGAGAAGTAGTAAGTGGATGAAACTTTCAGCTGGGACATGGCCTTACAAATCATAGATCATCCAGATTAGTTTTTTCAGTTAAAAGTCTGAGGATTTGGCTTGTGAATTCAGCTGAAGTGTTCTGTGGAAAGCCTCGTACTGTAGCAGACACTCCTCCTGCTGAGTCTTCTTGCTGCCTGCCCTGGGCCTGTGACCGGCCGTCGCTGTCAGCAGAGCTGCCCTGGGGTTAGGCCTCAACCCTGGGCCTGTTCTGGGTCCGCTGCTGTCAGCAGCACTGCTCTGGGGTTAGGCCTTGTCCCTGGGCCTGTTCTGGGTCCACTGCTGTCAGCAGCACTGCTCTGGAGTTAGGCCTCGGCCCTGGACCTGTAACAGAGCTGTTGCTGTCAACAGTGCTGCTCTGGAGTTAGGCCTTGGCTATGTCACTGAGCTCTTATCCTGACAGTGCAGAAAGAGATGAGCTGTGTAGGCTCTGCCTCCTATCCAACTGCAAGTGAGGGGCTGTTTGAGTCCTGTAGCTTATTACTGAAGTTTTGCAGCGTAGGGTAGAGGCAGGAGTAACATAAAGAGAAAATACCCGTGCGATGCATTTCTGCATGTGGAAACATGGTTTTTGTAGGGTTTAAAATGCCAGTGAGGGATGGCAAGGATTTCTGATGTGCATGGGACTGTATTACTGTGTTAAAGAGGTAAAGCCTGATTCTGCAAAGCTTGGGTTGTGCTTTTATAATTTTTTTCTTTTTTTAAGCAACTGCCCTCTAGGACAGGAAAACTTGCTAGAGCTATGCTATGTGGCCAAATGGCCCTAAAGGAGCTGTACTTCTAAACTAAGCCATTATTTACCAAAAACGTGGATTTGCTGTCTTTTAACTCATTAGCTGTTTATAGTCGCTTCAAAAAAAACCTAGCTAATTGATATTGCAAGTGGAGGAATGTGTGGCGTGCTTTGTTGACTGTAAAGCCAGTACTTAGCACTGCATGCTGCTACTGTGGGTGTCTGAGGGATTCTACCTGTGATGATTTTTAAGCTCTTGTTTTGTACATGTGTGAAATGTAAACCAAACTCTTGCTTTATGAAGGCTTTTGTACCAATTTGCCATGTACAATTCTAGATGAACGTTAGGTGCTTAATATCAAAAAGGACAGCCAAATTCCTGAAGCTCTGTTCCTACTTCTGTTTTTTTCAAAAGGATCTTCCCAGTTACGGCAGAGCAGCAGGATCTGGCTTGCAGCTATGGTCTCAGAAACATTGGTGCTTCATTCTGGCAGCTACAAGAGGGCTGTTGTTTTTGAGAACTGAAGTCTCAAGTGACTTACCCAAGGTCACACAGGAAGTCTATGGCAAGACTGCATCTCACTCCATTTTTAATCCTTGGGACTGCACTTGCATGTGGCTTGATCTAGAGCCTTAAAGAGAGACTTACTGCTTAGCAGTTACTATTACTTTCAGTTTAAGTATTTAAACTTTTTTATATCTATTGTCCTGAAATGCTTGTACTTTCAGTGATCAAGAGACATTGTGCGATACTCAATTCTCTACAGTCATTTTAAAGTATTATTAAGAGATATCGACATGGATTATGAAGCATCGCTAATGATGTGCCAGAGAATGAGAACTTGTATTTTGAATGTTTTGGCCGGTTTTTCTTTTTTGTATTCTTAATTTCAGTTCAGTGATATGCAGGTGGACAAATGTAAAACAAAACAGGAGGGAATTAACTTAAGACCCATGCTGTTAAAATCAGAATCCCTACTCTGATGTGTGGGTTGTTCAGAAGGCTGCTTTCTGGGAGGTTAACATCTGGGTTGACAACTTATCCAGATTCTGGTTTTGGGGCAGTGATGACTAACAGAGAGTCTCAGCATATGGCTGTTATTTCTAATGTTTTTAAATGTTTGCCAGGTTTAAAAAAAAAAAAAAAAAGCTTCCCCCCAAGGCACCTGAATGTCAGACTTCAAAAGCCTATTTGCTAGAGCAAACCCATGCCAAGTCTGAGTTTCCCACTGCTGCAGGTGGTTGCAGGGATTGCTGCCACCAAGCAGAGGAGCATGGAGAGAGGCTTGAGTAGGGCTTGCTTCCTGCCCAAGGAGCTTGTGGGAGAAGTGATTGGGTGGGCTGCAGTCTTACCAGCATGTGTTGTGGTCACAGGACACTGCCATAGATGGGTTTTGGTAGGGACTATTTTTGTGTAGGGAAATGCTGTGTGAAGGAACTCTCCACAGAGCAACAGGATATGGGTGTAAGTGGACAGGGCTGTGTGGGCAAGGCAAGGAACACATGTGGTAAGGAGGGAGGGTGGAGAAGGGAGGGGAGTAGTCTAATTTGTACTTTAAGGTCTCGTGCCTTGTGTCTGCCACCATGGTGGCCTTTCAGGGAGAGATGAATGTGGGTCTGGTTACTGGGGGGGTCACGGTGCAAAACAGCTTCGATGTCAGTTGACCAGATTATGCACTGAAACGCTGGAGTTGTTGGGAGATTCATGTTGGGGTTCTTATATGTTTGTTTTTATGCTTTCTGTTCCAGTGTTAGATTAGCAAGTGTGGTGTTCTTTTCCTTTTTTAAAGAAAAAATCTCTAAGCTGTTGCCTATGCTATAGTCAATTTCTCGTGCTAACTATCAAAGGCACAAATATTTTTTTATGGATCTTGGCTTGTTTTTCTGTCTGTCTGATGCCTTATTTTCAAGTTATTGGAAAGAGTAACAAGTTGATATTTAAACTATTCAGTTATAGCTTTTAATCTTTGCTTGCCTTCCTCTTATGAAGACAGAGTGGGCTTATTTTAAGCTCTCCTCTTGTGATGAGCCTCAGTGTGTTTACTTAATAATTTATTTAGCTCTTTTTTGTGTAGATCAGAAAAAGTCCTGTGTTGACAGTTCAGGAGAATGGAAAGCACACTCAAGGGTGAGACTTGTAAAATACTGACCGCAGTTAAACACAGCATGGCTTTGCAAATCTGTATCAGTATTCTTGAGAAAAATGCTGTCTTCGTCACTAATCACGTAAGTGCCTTTCAGGTAGTAAAAATAAAAGTACACAGTCTTCTCAGTAGCTTTGCCTGTACATCCGATTTCTTGTACAAATGTCTTGCATGACAGCTTCCTTTCACATCCTGTGAGGGTAGGTGGTAGAGCAGAAAGAAGAAACCTGTTAAGGTTGGATCTTTACATATGGAGCAGCTGGGCAGTGATTCAAATGTTTCAGTTGGTTGGTGCTAAACATGTTAACCAGGGTCCTTTAGGCTTGCAAGTTTGTCCCCTGAGGAAACCCTAACAGAATTTTTTCTGTGTATTTTGGTTTTTTTTGTTTTGTTTTCTTTTTAAAAAACTTTCTCTCTTATTGAGCTGGTTTATGATACCATTACTGGAATGTAATGTTATCTTTTAACTTTGTTTTTCACGAGCATTGGAAATTAACTAAAAATATGCCTTTTCATCCTTGGGAAGTCGATGCTATTTGAAAGCAGCCTGTTTCAGCTCGCTCTTTTTCAGCTGTCATTCCCAGCTGCCACAATTTCTTAATGTGAGGACTTTACTCCTGCTGTTGCAAAGCAGTGTGGTTAACAACTGCTGTCACCCAAAGGTTAAAACCTGAAAACTGGCATCCTTTGTTTTCATTACAAATGCTTGCTTTCTGTTTGGTAGTATCTCCCTTGTCCCTTCAGTGTCTCCATGTATCCTATTTTTGGAGAATTATGTAGAGCAGATGAACACATGTAATGATTAGTGCATTATTCTGGATCTGCTGATCATCTCAATCATGAAAGAATGAAAAAGAAATTCTGTTCTGTGCTGAGATCACACTCCATCCTATCCAGTTAGGATGTCCAGGTATGATTATCAGTCCTTGACCAGAAGTACTCATGAAACTACTTTAAGCACTAAGGAGCTCATGATTTTGTCATGAGAGAACGGTGTAAAGTGTATCAGAAGAAAAAGAAACAACTCTAACTGCCTCTGAAGTATGTATTTTGAATGTGTTTTGGATTTGATGCAGGTATCCTCTCTTCCTGTGTGCCTTTGTGGCTTTTTTTCCCCCTTCTTTCTTGAGTCCAGTATAGGAGCTAGGCTGGAGGAGCCAGCGTGAGCGCCAGAGGCAAATGCATTCTAACGCTGGCTCTGCGCCATGCTCCTGAGAGACATCCATGGGCAGTACTTGAAATAAAGGGGTTAGGAATCTGATGTGGTTGACGATTTTTGCCTATGAACCAGTCTGCCTGGCCTTATCAGGATCAAACACTACCTGGGCCAGTGATGCTAGATAGTACCTTCAGTTACTGCGATATGAAACATTTTCATTATTTCAGCCAACATTCATATTGTGACAGACAACTGACAGATACTGAGGGCAATTTTCTGTTTTGTAGAGACATCTGTCTGCAGAGCATCTGTGGGAGAAAGCAAAATGAAATTACAAAACATCACAAATGTGGCATGATTGGAAAAGGCCTGGGGAAATCTATTCCATCGGAAGAAGTGTGAGCTGAAGAACAGCAAATAATACCTTAATTACAGGGCTCAGGCTGCTTTTACCTAAACTGATGTCTTTGACCTAAAGATTGAGTTTTCTTGTTTGTTGTTTCTAACAACTCCCCTCACTGCCAATATGTAACGTTAAGAGGAGAAGTGTCTGAAAACATAAGGGAGATGAGTTGTCTTTTTTTTTTTTTCTACATGCACATGTATTTGAACAGGTTGTTTTCCTCAATGTTGTGAAGATTTTTGCCTTGTCCTTTCAGGCATACATTGAATTTTCCTTCTTCACACATCGTGCTCCATCTTATTATTTTGCTTAAGTTCCAGAATGATATATAGTGTCAGTCCAGTCAAGTTCGAGACTGGAAAAGGAGATAGGGTTCAGAATCTACAACGAGTTTAGTCTTCCCTCCTATTCTGCATGTTTTGCTTTGTTATTTGGTAAATACTAGAAACTATTGGGAATGCAAGTTGTGTACTAGTGGGTTTGTTCTTGGCGTATTGTTTTCAGGAAGGACCTAGGTACAGTTAGCTCCTCAAGGGGCATGAGGTGGTGAGCAAGGACTTTGAAGCAGGTTTGGCGTAATGACTGGCTTCCTTCCCTGCTGCTGTCCCTTCCCCTTCCTTGCAAAGCATTTTCATTTGAAAGCTAAGGTGTGGTCATCAGGCATATCTGTTCCCCACTTCCAGTAATTTTTAGCTCACTGCAGAACTAGGCCATAATTACATATGCAAATGCAGTATTTTTTTTTATTCTTACCTTGTACATGTGGGAGAGAAAGATAAGATTGCGGAGTACCACCAGGGATGAAGGTGCTGCAGAAGTGAGGAAGTTCCCTTCCCCGGGGCTTGCCCTGTGTGGGGGTTCAGAGCTTTTTTTTACTCAAAGGCAACAAGAAAACTTTGTTCCTGCCAGTTTTATCCTTTAGATAGGAGCACTTTGGGTCACTTGTATTAACAACATTTTGATACATTCTAGCTGTTCTGAGTGCTGAGAGTGAATTTGTTTGCAGTAGGAATTTCTTTTTACTTTCATATGTACATTATATCCAATACCTTAATCTGTTAGTCTGGTTTGAATGCTCCCTGTAGTAACACAAGGTAAATTCAGCAGTGATACCACAAAGCACAGAGACTAGGCTGTGGAAAAGACTGTTCTGACGATTTATGCTTTTTGTGATAGGTCTTATCTTGTTCTTCTTGCAGCTTTTCAAGTTGACTGACATACTGTATTACTAAAACTCTAAATATATTTCTAACTAATACTAGAGCTAAGCTGGAATTGGTTAATGTACTGCAGTCAACATTCTGGGAGCCCCAGAGTGGAAAAAGTTAAATAGAAACAAGAAGCAACATGATTTGGTAGTTGTAGCATGGGAAAGGAGGGTTGTTCCCCTGACAAAATGCAGTGTTACATGCCATAGTTCTCCACATTTCACCATGTGTGATAAAGCACACCTTCAGACATCAGTCTGCGTAGCTGAGAAGGATGAACCAGTTTGATACCCGAATGTATAACCAACTAAGGCTAGTGGCAGACTTTTCTGTGAGGTAAGCTAGTTCACACAAGCATGAGAACTTTAGCTTTCAAATTGTAAAGCATGTGAGTAAACCTAGTTGAACAAACCTCTGTTGCATGTCGAGATCTTTATGATCCTGACAGACCTTACAAGATGCAAACTGTCATCTGTAAATCTCACGCTCCAGAAATATTCCAGTATTCCTTTTACCAATGCTACCTTTGATTCTGCTGGGATGGATCCCTTCAGAAAGGAGAAGAGAGTTGGCCACTTGAGAATTCTATCAGTTATGAGTGTTTTCTTCATTTTGGTATGATGAAATTGCAAGTCTTCCCCATTTAACTTATTCCAACTTCAAAAGGAAAAAAAAAAAAAAGCTACTTGGTATGAGGCAACAAAGGTAGTGAATTTATGTGCTTGTGCCTATAAAAAATAGTTTGGGTATAGGGAGATTTACCATTATTTTAAATAAGTTGAATTATTCTTCAAGCAGGTAAGAAAACAGAAGTGATGAAATTGAAGACTTGTCCAATGTCTTATTCTAGTCATTTACTATTGCTCATGTATAGCACTTCTTTAATCTTCTATAATTATAATCAGTATTCATAAGTGTGCTGAAGTTGCTGTAAAGCAAATCCTTGGAATAAAGGTATTTGTGGCTTTTCAAGTTAAGATGCACTTCCAAGTTTGTGCCTTGATGCATCTTAAGAGGCATTCTACTTCAACTTTTTCTTTTGTCTCCCCAGCCCATCTATCTTTAAAGAACTCACATGTCTTCATTCAACCACAGGAGCAGTCCAATGTCTGTCTTGTTGTCCTGGAGTCTGCCGTCGAAGTATTTTGCAGCTGAAGCGTGTGTGCGCGTGCGCAGCCATGTGTGCTGTTTTCCTGCCCTTCCTTTTGTCTGTCAAGCTCCTGGCTGATAGTAGATTAGCCATCTGAATGTGGGTAGCAAAGAGTAATAGGCTGCACAGAATGCCTGGGGCTTCTTGCGTACGATAAAATGAGTCCATTAGAAAGCAAAAACTGACAAGGCTGCCGTGGAGGATATCTGTACTGTGGAGATGGAGAGAATAGCCTTTGGTTTATGATCACGTTAACGGGTGTAAAATAAACTTAATTTTTTCAGCTGTCAAAAGTATTCCTAGGTGCTTTACAGACTGGTGCTAAAGATCCTTCCAGCAGGAAAATACTGATGAGCAAGTGGATGATGTACTGCTTGGTATGTACACGTGGGGGAAGGCTGGCTGTAGCAGCGTGACAGTTCAGTTTCATTTTCACTGTGCAGGTGTCTTCCTTCTCCTTTCTTGTTAATCTTTGTTTCTAGTGTTTTGATTAGTTACAGATTATCTAATCTACCCTGCAGAAGTGTGCTAAGTTTAAGTCTTCTGGAAGATGTGCTAATACAGATTTGAAGGAAACTGGGCTGACTGAGACGGAGGGAATCCAGATGTTGCAGGAGGATGTAAACAATAAAACTGTAGTGAGCTGAAGAGAGCAGAGGTACAAGCCTGTGTGCAGGAGCACAGTAGCATGAAAAATAGCTCAGAATCCTATCAGGGTTTTGACAGCTACACTTACCTGCTCTGAGAATCTGCTGTTAAAGTAAATGATGTATTTTCTACGGTTTCCTGTATGCATAAGCTGTAGTGGCTGCTGTTGCCCTCCTAACTTCCAATTACAGTTTTCCAGAAGACTTTCTGGATGCTGTGGCATGTGAGCTCTCAGAGGTGCTCTACATTTATTTATCTATATATATATATATATATGTGTGTGTGTGTGTGTGTATGTGTGTATATATATATATATATATATATATGTGTACTTCTTTCATCTTTTTTTTTTCCCTTGAGCAATTAAGGAAGATTGTGTTTTGAATAAAAAGACAACTTCTGGTGAATGTGAACTGCCAAACTAACTGGCAAACCAACACAGAAATAATTCAGCATATAGAACATAGAATAATTGTTAAAGCAGGAAAAGCTTGTCTTTAAATTCTAAACCTTTTAAGACATCTCTGACATTTTTTTTTTTTCTTCAATCTGTCTTGCTTATTGGTGTCTTTTCAGTATGTCACTGTGGGTGCAACCTGGAAATAAATACTTGCAGCAACAAAATGTACCAATTATAACTTGTGTTCCCATTTAATACTAGTTGAATAACCTTTGTGTTGCTTTCTGTGTTCTGCCAGCTTCTGCCCAGTCTCCCTGTGACTGTTCTGGATGTATATTCTGTGGACTGCCTCCTTTGGAAATACTTCACAAACTGAGGGTGAATTTAAGAGTGATTATTCCACATCAGCATTAGTTTGCAGAAAATACATTTTTATTTCACAATTCAAATTCATTTCTATGATATTTTGAGCTTTTTATAGCACTATGTGCTCTAACTGCTTACGAAGGAAGCTGGTGTTGAAACAAAAGCTTAGTTATCTATCTCTAACATTGGATAGTCTGTAGATGGAGACAACTACAATAAATTCCTGGCCAGCTTATTCAGAGAAGGTCTGCAGGGGTTCTCCTCTGCATGTCCCTGTGACTGCTGTGACAGGCGGCGTGAAGTGAAGTTCTTGCAGTCCCCCATGGACAGGGAAGTGGTTGCTGGTGGGTGATGCTGGCTTTTCAGTTAAAATGCAAGAATGGTATCTGTTACAGGGGACTGAGATAACTATGTATCTTGCAAATCCTCCAGCATCTGTGATTTAGTTGGCGTTACTGAAAGCGGTGTTGTGCATAAATGCAACTTCCCTAATGCGTTAATGAATATGAATGGAAACTCTAGAACTGTTTTTGTCTTTCAAAATCACATGTCCGACTGAGAAAGGTATTGCTGCCTTGGGCTGACCTGGCCTGACACAGCTGTGACATTGAGCTGTGCCAGCTTTTCAGGGCAGATTTGGGAAAGTTACAGAATATTGGAGACAACAGTAAAGCAGTTGAAAGCTCAACTTAGTCATGTGGAGAAGTAGGAAATATGGTTCTTGTTGTCCACAAGGTATTTAGGTTATAGAAAAAGAAGTTATTCCTTTGGCAGATAGTTTAAACCCAGTTCCCTAGTCTTTAGGCTGCAACAGTGGAGTAGCTGGTTTAAGTACTGTCTATGAAAACTGATATGTATGAAAGGGTCTGTTTTAATAAACCTCTTCATTCTAAATTATTCAAAGCATTCCAAAAGTTTTGTGATGGGCTTTACATTGGGGGGGGAGAAAACAGTCATCTTGTTCCTTAACGTCGTGCCCTTAATGTGCAGTAAGTGATATGGTGTGTCAGACTGTCTGGCCAAGCTGTGGATTACTGCCAAATGTCCCTTTCAGACATTCTCTGCAGCAAGGAATGTTTGAGAGACTTAGCTGGGCTGTACCTGCTAGTTGGGCAATAAGCACTTGCACAACTACATCTGCACTAATCAAGTATTTAAAAAAGCACTGCTGGAATAAAGTCCTAGCACACACCACATATTTCTTCATGTCAGTTTTGTTCTGAGTGTTTTATTTCTTTCTTTTTTTTTCCTGTTAAAAGCTTTCTTACTATTACAGACTTTCATACCTTGCTATTTTGCATTGCACTTCTGTATGCGAAATCCCAGTGGCCAACCCTTGCCTTTCCTACTAACACATGTACTGCTGTTAACACATAGAAACTCGGGTTTTATGATTACGTGCTGTTGGTCCCTAGTTAAGGTTTTGAGGCAAATGTCCTGGTTGAACTGTTGTATGTATTCTTTGTAGGTAGCAGGCTGTACTGGCAGGTGTCATTTGTAGTTGAATGTGGTCTATGACTGATGTAGGTCAATTTTTCTTAGGTTCTAGGTGTTCTGTACCCCTCTGATAAGAGCTGCTTAGGTTGCTCCAAAAATAATGCCTCTTATTTATTTCCATGGGAATGACAACAGGCACAAAGAGCAAACTAACACTGTTTGACAGAGCAAGTTCTTAGCTACAGAATGCTATCTTACAACATAGTCACCACCATTAGTTGTGCTTTTTTTTTTTTTTTTTTTTGCCAGCAGTGGGGGGAGAAGAAGAGACTGTATGCAGTGATTGTATTTAAGAACAAATAAAATAAACAAAGTGCACCCGTGGAGGTTGCTGCTGCTGAAACATATCACCCAATGCCTTACAGTGCTCACATCCACTGGTTGGTCTCCACCAGTGTTCTGTGAGCCTTGATGAATGCCAACGAGTGTCATTTTCTCCTCATGAAGGAATTCAGTTTCACACTTCTGCTTCATATGCACTTCCATGTCTGATATCATTTTGTCAGACTGTCCCTCTGCTGGCATCTGTCACACAGTAACAACATGGGATGGAATATTGGTGGGAAGGCCCAACCTCTACTGGCATAGCACCAGCATCTGCCTCTCATGTCATGAGCCAATATAATACAATTGGAGGTGTTACTTTTGGAGCAACCCTTGTAAAATAGTGATTTTAATCTTATTTGCTATATAGTAATGAGATCTTGGGAGCTAGTTCTTACAGAGAAGGTAAATACATATTTTCTAGTAGGCTTGTACTTTCTTGAGCTCCACTGTGCAGGGAATAACTAAAATCCCAGCCTACTTATTGTCACTTCCAATGTCAGTATTCAGATGCGATACTTAAAATTTTCTTGTAGTCCAATTACTCAAGTCTTTATGCCTGTAAAATAGATGCGTTAATGTTTTGTCTTTGGTGCCTCTACAATACAACCACTTTGTGTGGTTACTGTTTACTGGATTTTTACGGAAGAGTGAGAAACATTACTGGTGTCTCTGTGGGTTTAGAACAGGAATGTTGTAAATACAGAGGAAAAGCTGTCACTAATATTGGGTGGAGTGCAGTGACACTTCTTGGATGGATCATCTGCTTCTGAACACTGGTCCACAGGTCCCAGATTTGAATAAGATATGAGATACTCTTCTGCCTTTTCATTCAATGTTCTTCCCAGCCATTTTTGGCTCTCAAACATCTATTCCAAGTTGAATTTTTGGAGAATCAGACCCCTTTTGGCTTCAGTGAAGCTAGATGTTGGAACGTGAGCATGCAGCCTTTCTCAGCACTGTGAGGCTTGTGCGACACCCAAGGACATAGCTTGTGGCCTTACTGAAACCTGAAATGCCCACTTTTAGACTCACAGATTGAGAATGGATCTGTATCTCTTTTATTCCTGAAAGGTTGTCTGCTTTGGTTGAGATACTGATTTGTTGGTGGTGGTTTTTTGGTTGTTTTTGTCATCTGACTGATATTCCTTGTTTCTACTTCTGTATGTTGTAGGGCCTGTGTGAGTCCCAGTGACTCCAATTTGGTGGGATCTCTTTTCTGTGTGTAGAAAGAAGATCTTCTTGAATGTGATCCAGAAAACATGAGGCTTTCACATTTTTATCCTATAGCAGTGGTTCTTATGAGAAGCTAAAGAGTCCTAGGTGTGGTTGTGAACTCTCATGCTGTTTTATCCAGGTGACCAAGAACTCGAAGAAATTAATTATCTAGTGCTCTCTATCCATCAGCCACAAGTTCTGGTAACTTAAGTCATATTCTATGCTGTTTTGCCAGGAAGATGCTTCCTGTTAATGAGGCCATCCCGGGGTTTGCCAGGAGACAGTCTGCTCTTAAGCCGAGGTGGCTGCTGCCAGATAGAGTCAGAAATGTGAGCCTCCAGGCTTGGGTCACTTTCTGAGCATTTGTTTGTGTCATTTTTAGGCAGTAGAGGAAATCCAAATCCACATCACCTACAGTTGCTGCCCTAAAAGCGTGTAGTTTGTGTTCTTGCATCTGTGTCATGGAGGTCTGTCAGAGATCTAAAGGCATCTCTACTGGTTGTTCTAGCAGCTTATTATGGATTTCCTTAATGTCTGTGAGAACAAAATACTTATCAGTTGCAGCTATGCAAAAAAGTCCATGAATTATGGAAATGTGAAGGGAATTTGACTGTGTATAGACTAACTTATCCTTAAAATCTTTTCATGCTGGACTGGAAGAAAGCTTTAAGATGCATGGAGCTACAGTACATTTTGATCCCCTTTCTTTGCTTCTCTCCCAAGGCTATTTCAGGAAAGAAAAGGGGGAGGGGAGGGGGCAAAACACAACAGAAAACAAGGGAACAAAGCTTTTGAGCTTATATAAGGCTTATGATCTCCCTTCTGTAATAATAGGTGGTTTGGATTTCTCAAAACAATTCATGTAGTCTACAAGACTTACCTGAATTCTGCAATGTACTTGAGTACTTGGTACGTGGTAGCCAGGAGCCCTTTATTTAACTTGCTAGGACTGAAATGTAATCTACAGCAGACGAGTCTGTACTGCAGCAAAACAAGGAGTGTCAGACTGTTTCAGGAGACACTTGTCATCTCCAAAAATTTTTTAGATTCATTCATTGCTTACCCTTAGACTTCTACTTGTAAGGGTGTTCTGGAAAACCACACAGACAAAGCATCTTGATATTCCTGCCTCGGATGCTGTTTGTGATGTCTAATCAATACTTGTGATGCTATTTTGCATTAAATCTTACTCCTCTGTACCTCCCTGATTCGTAAACCATCTTGCAGCCATCATACTCTCTTACAGGACTCAGAATGTTTTAAAACTAGTCAGCCACTACACCAACATGATGAATCTGTTCACTTGCACAGCATGATAGAATAGGAGGGATTTTCATAATGTCCTGAACTTGATCTGGCAGTCATTAGAAAAGCCATGTGCTTTGTTCTCACCGGGGGACGGAAGGGATTTGGAGAGATATGAGGCCTGTCTTGCCTTATGATGTCTGTGTTGTCATCCTAGTAGCATCACGTAAGGAAGGACCAGGCTTTGTTAGTCTCCTGTTTCAGGCTTTTTAGAAGTGTGTCCTTACTTTTAATGTTTTTCTCCATTTCTGCAGCAGGTGTGACACTCATGGAAAGCTTGTTACATGCAGGTTTCCATTTAGGCACCAGGGCCCTGGAACAAAATAATCCATTTTAAGATTACATAAGTTTTCTATTTAAATTGGTTTCCTGTTCATGGGGAAAGGGTGTAGATCAAGTCCTATTGGATGTCTGGGTGTTCATGAGGATCTGTTTCCTTAGTAAAAAGAAAAAGCAAGCTTTGTGCTTCCTTGAGTTTGTTTCTTCTCATTTGACAAAAAGAGGAAGGTTATGTCTTCTGCCCAAAGGTTATTGAAATTGATGCTTGAGTGTATGAGCTAAAGGAGTGTAATGCAACATTCATCTCAGCTAATGGAGCACATCCTGCTAAACACGTGCTGTCCTTGAGAAGCAGCTGGCTGTGGGTTCTGTGTGAGGTGCTACCAAATCTTATGCCTTTGGAAACCCCAATATTCAGAGCCTTCCTTTTGGCCGATGCACTTAATGCCTCAGCATGGGGCTAAGGGTAGTGGTAGGAGACATTGCCCTTCAACATCTGGCATCATTCAAATCTAGGGAAATTTGGGTTTCTAACAAAGTCAGAAACCTGTCTGTTTGCTAGCTATGGAAACCACCTTCTGTAATAGGGAGGTTTGAGATTATCTCAGGTGAGGAAGTCTCATGATGCTGTGTGTTGCCGTGGGCAGACTGTTATATGTAATGCGTAAAGGCATATATTTTGTTTAAAGAAAGCACTGCCTCAGAAACTGCTTCTTAGGTAGCAGAACTCTTCATCTGTAGTACAAATCATCTGTTTGCTCTGCTGTGACTTATTTTGGAGCTTTCTCAATCAGCAGCTCAGAGCCTAGAGCATGCTTCACAAAAGCTTGGAAAGAATATATTTGTTTCCCTGCACTGTTGTTTCTCAGCAGGTTTTCAGTGGCTACTGCCCCATTCCTGCTGGCCCTCAGGCTGACCGGATTGCCACTGCTGAAAATTACTTTCTAACTTCTATCTGTAAACGTTCCTAACAAATGCTCAAAGACTCTGATATTTGATAAACTGGGAAAATCGATGAAAAGTTATTAAATAGAACTTCTTGTGCTCTCTGGTTAAGTAATTTAAATGTGACTTTTTAAAATGCTTGAATCAACTGATCAACTTCTGGTTAGCCTGAAAAACCAACAGCACAATGGCAAAAAAACCACAGCTTTTTGTAAAGGAGGAGACCGTGTAAGTGCTTTGTTCAGACCCTCTTTCTAATAATAATAATTCAATATTCTGCAGATAATTACCTGATTTGACAACAGGAGTCTGGCTAAAATGCAAACTGCTCGTCTCTTCTGGAGAATATCGTGAGACGAATTAGTGCCTGTTGTGAGGCTTAAATGTTTGTTAAGAAATCATACTGTCTGTAAACTAAGCTTTGCTAAACATGCTATGAAATACTCTTGGCTGGCACAAACTATATGTCAGTGTCTGTTGCAGCGGGGGTTTAAACTAGTTCATTTTAAACCTTAGCGAGCAGCAGCTGAAATACTGCTAAATGACCTTTGACACAGGGACCCATGAAGGCCCCAAGTATGATTTCACTTTCCCCACGTTCTTTGTGAATCTGAATGCTTGTCAAATCAGATGTGTGTTTAGACCTTTTCACTGAATGTGCTTGGAGGGGAAGAACAAAGCCTGGGGTCAACTTGGCGTAATCCCTGCGTTTATCTTTATTCTATTATAGTGGCTTGTGGGGGATGGAGTAACTATTTTCTCTGAGGTGAAAGTGCAAGTAGAGTGTAGGTAGGCTATCCATCTTTTCTTCCAGACTTTCCCAACAGCCTGGCTGGTCTCCTATGATTTACTCGCGTTAATGTATGGCTGATTGGGCAGGCTGCTGGTTGATCCATGTGATCCACTGTTCTGAGCACAGCTATTCTGTGGCTGCTGCACCTATTGGCTGATGTAAACAAACACGTACAGCTCCTCTTGGATAACACGTGCAGACACGGATCTATATTGCATAGCGCTTTGTTCTCCTCAGTGGAGATGGGGAGGGGAGATAACATGGATTTTTATACTGCAACTACTTCTGCTTCAACGCAAATGATCTTTGTATTTTAAGAGATGATCAGTTTAATATAGCTTACTGAGGTACGGTACATACATATTTTTGCCTCTTGCAAGTTGTTAGTCATACTCAAGAGAGAAGTGACTAAGTCTTGTATCACACTTTCAGAGTGGGAAAGCCTTTGTCTCGAAGGGAAGAATTGTAGAGTTCTACAAAACTGTTGTTACGGACTTTTTTGCAGTATTTTTAGATTTTTACTCCTGTGGTAGATTCTCTTCACAAAAAAAGGCTTGTTTCTGCATGGAGCTGCTGTAATCGGAATCAGTAAACGGGCTATTGTGCCGTGAAGTACGAGTGGGTGGGGGAGCCAGATGACAAAAGGCCCAGTTACCTTTACAGTTTGTCTGCTGTACCTCATGCACTTTGTTTCAGAAGAAAAGCACCATTGAGAGACTCATATAAGGAGGCAGTCTTTCACACAGGGCTTGTGGGAAATTTCTCTCCAACTTGTGGGTTTTCAGCTTGTCTAGATTTACCTTGCACATTCAGAGACAGCCCGGAACGGCATAGCATTTCTGCACGGGGGAAGAAAAAGCACAAACCACACCTGTGGGGGTGAGCTTTATCTAATCTGACACTTAACCAGTATTTTCCAATTTACACGTGTGCTTCCTCGGGGCTTTTCTATTTACTTTTAAAAAAATTGATTTCTAATTGAAGCTGTTCATTGTTTCTTAAAAAATTCCAAGCTAGGAGGTATCTTGGCCTTTTTTAATTTTAGAGCTTAAAAACAACGTTAAGCAACAAGATTTGGTTTTTTTTCTTAATTCAGTTTAGTAAGACTGATTTTGGAAACATTAGTGTGCTTCTTATTTTTAAACTAGACCTGGAAACTTTCTTCTGTGCTAAATCTTCAGTCACCTTCAGCTTCTTCCATGCATCTCACCGTTTACTTTTCTTTGTCTCAGTGGATAAGCGCTTAAAAAGTCCTTTGCTATGCTTGAAAACAAATCTGCTTTGCTTTGCTCAGCACCCTGTTTTTGGATTTGAAGCCCCTTTTCTGCAGGCTGGCAGATGAGCTGCTTTGTTTTGGGTGGAGCGGAGGGCTGAGGCCACCTCTGGGTGAGCAGGCCTGGGCCTGGCTGTGGTGTCAGCGCCTAGCATGGCAGCGACTGAACAGAGCCCTCGGCCCTGCAGCTGGCAGCCCGGCTATGAGCTGTGATTAACAGGCTCCAGCTCAGCTCAGTGCTTCTAAAATGAAACAGCTGAGGACTGGGGCCATGGCCACCTAAGCTGTGTGCGCTGCGAAGGAGGAAGCTGCTGGCAGGAGGGCAGAACAGGTCTTTGGGTTGGGAGGTAGCCTGACAGGGTTTCAGTAGTAGCTTTCTTTGCCTGTTAGCTTTGTCCTTTGAAACTGTGCGTGTGTGTTGGAGAAATTTCCAGCCTCCAGCCTGCTTGGGGCTGCTAATAACTACTTCAGGAAAGCAATTCCACGGAACTTGCTGTAATGAACAAGTTTGGCTGCTCTAAGGAATAAGCTTAGTCTCTTTGTTAAACACTGTCAAGATGATTTTGCTCAGTATCTCAGGCTGAGCAGTGTGGTTTGTTGTAGTGTTTTCTCCTGCTTGTTCACCCTCCCACTTCACGTCCCAACCTGCCATTCTCTGCTCCTTTGGATCTTGCATTTTCGTTTGTGACTGTCACAAACCTGTTTGCGGATGTATACTCAGTGTAGTGTTTTCCTTGCAGGCTTAGTTTAGCTGTATCATGTTGATGACTGAAACAACTTAAAATTCCCTTGCTCTTGTGAGCTGTATTTAGACTGCATACAAATATTATATGCCTCTTTTTTTCACTGCTTCACATCATAGCAAAACTCTGGAAAAATTCCATCATATGTGAGTGAAACTGGTACATAATTTGAGCTCTCTTGATATTTGTTTCTAAATACCAGACAGACCTATGGTTGTATTGGTCAAAACTAAAAAATAGCAGTCAAGTGTCCTTTATTGCAATATCAAGTTTTCCAATTGGTAATTAAGCTTTTTTTTAAAAAAAAAAAAAAAAAAAAAATACCACTTTCACTCTTACCACTAGCTTTTTTCCTTTTCTTTCTGTCTTCCTCCTCTTCTGTCAGGCTATGAAAGTACATCTTGTGTAAGAGTTGTTGTGGTTGGTTTTTTCCTCTTTTTTTTTTCCTTCTGTTAGCTTTCTCAAGGCTACTTCAGTCTTGATGTTAAAGAAGGTTTCTCAGTAACTCATGTCCCGTTGGCTTGTCCTGTTTGCTGCCAAATGTGGTGTATTCTCTTATTTTCTAACTTTAGGGCTGTGAAGGCAGAATTTGAGGAAGCAGCTCTGCCAGCTGTAAGATGAAGCTGTTGAACTGGATGGGTAATGTTGAAGGAAACAAAGCTGCAGTTGCATATCTAGTGCTAAGCAGTGTGTTATTAGTTGCTCTTTGGGCCTTCTGAAGACTGTTAAAGTAACTGTTCTTCTGCCAGCTTCAAGGTGGGGTGTGCAGTGGAGAGATGAAGCTGTGGAAGAAACTTGTTGCAGAGCAGGGAACAATCAATTATCCTTACTAAGCAGTGTTTCCTTTAAGTGATATGAATGTGAAGGGAGTAACAGGTCTCATTTTCATACAATGCTAAAACCCAATCATAGAAACAGCCAGACAGTCTAGCTGTGTGCTGTTGATGTAATTTAACAGTCAATCACAAATACAGTTTAAATAGGCAGCTAAATACTTTAACACTACTAACAGTTGACCATTCATGAATGTATACTTAACATATCTGATCTTATATTCCATTTACTGTCTTTAAAAAAAAAAAAAAAAGCCTGGGTGAATAAATGAACTCTAATGTACCTTAAAGGCTGTCTGATTCAGAGTAATTTAAACCATAAAGTCATGAGCAGAAATGTGTTCAAAACAGAAGTTCCTTGCAGAATAGGCGACCAGTAGCCTGACATGGAGTCCACCCCTGCATCTTGCCTCATCTGAGTCTTTGTTCTGCTTTTGAAAGCCTGTCTTCCTGGACCTGAAGTCTACAGGTTTGAAGCTTTCATAAGTCTGTATTTGTAGTGCTCTGCACTACTAATTGTGGGGCAGTTTTGAAGGCTTGTCTTTTTTCTTTTTTTTCTTTTTTTTGGGGGGAGGAGGGTGGTGTAATATAATGCAAGTAGTTAAAAGGGGATGAAAGACAATCTAAATAATCATGAATTTATGTGCTTAGGTAAACTAACAAAGGTTGCTACTGGGAATGACTTGACAAAGTGTTAAATGAAGGAAATGTAATTCTATTAAGCAAAGGCTTAAGGAAAGTAATATGCCTGGTGGCCTTGATGAAATCATAGTAGAACTGTGGAAACAACTTCTGTGAGACTTGAGCAAGACAGAATAATGCAGAATCAGTGTCATGTGCTTTAACATGTCTTACAGCAGTACTTCATTCAAACCCATTGTGTAACGGCTTCTTGAATTTGTACTTTCACATCTTCATTTTAATTATTGTTTAAAAATAATCCTTAGTCAGGTTGGCAGGCAACCCAATGTAGAAAGAACTGATCAACTGTTAGGAGAGGTGTGCTGGTTACACTGGAAGATCCTGAGCACTAAGAAAGCTGAGTGCAGATGGGCACTGGATAGACCAACTATTGACCTATCAAGCATCAGTAATGTAGGCTGTGGTTTTTGGTCTGGCCTTTCCTGAGGTTGAGTGATATTGTATGACTGATGTAGAAACATATTAGGCTGCATAATGATTGAACATATGGGCCCAGCATTATTTTGTAGACAAACAATTTATGCAGCCCTTGGTTCTGTAAATGAGTAGGTCTGCAGAAGGTACAGGATGTGGAGATTATCCCCTGTGCTTATTTCATCTGACGGTTGGGACAGATTAAGGTCTGTGTACAACAGTTCAGGGATGTGGTGCCTTGTTTGGAGGCTGTCACGTTGTGTCTGAGCATGTCCTAACACAAGTTTGCCTGGGTTCAGTTGTATAGGATATTTTTTTGTTCAAAAAATTTTTCATCCAACCTTTCCTTAGCTTTAGTTTATAAGTCCAGGCTCGTGTACGTACATACAGCAGCAGTGAACAATGGAGCACCATTCTAATGCAATTCCTTATCAGCCCTTCCCTGCTCACAGAGCTCATGAATGAGGGATGTTCTTCCTGACCAGTTGTGTGCTGGAAATCGTTCAGATGTGTTGCTATTTTTAAAGACAGCCTTTGTAGGGCAGAGTCCCTCCCTCCTTAAGTATATCTAGAAACCATTTGCTTTTCATGCAAACTGAAACTTGTACGGAACGTAGCTGAGGAATTCAACCAGTGTGCTGTGAGTGGGCTTTCTTACGCTGCCTTATTTCGTCCTGAGAGTCCATGTTTGGAAAAGGGATTTTGAAGGGCTGTTCTCCCAGCAGTTGCTTACAGCATGTGTGTGTGCAGCCTATCAGCGTGTCTTGTACCTTGGCTGTATAAACTGTAGGGCTGGCTCACAGACTAAAGCATCTAAATTTAGATGCCAGGGTGTGAGCTCATTGCCCGCACTCCCATTATAGTCTGCGGAGACCTCATCAGTGGACCTGAAGAGCTGCTCAGCTGACTGAATGTAGGTATCTACTTTAGTGTGAGCACAGTCGTTCTTTAGTTACCCTTGGTTATAGGAGGAACTTAGGCAGCTGGGTGATTCATAACTTCCTAAATCAAGGTTTTGTTAAGTGTGAACTGCATGACAGCCTGTGCTGCCAGTTGGTCACAACTAGCTTTTAACTTGATGTGTTAATTTCTACTGAAGTTAACGTTTGTTTGCTTCCACAAATAGCATTTTCTTGCTGAACTGATTAGTGCAACTGAAACTGGTGTGTGGTGCTGCAGCAAGGGGGGAAGTTTGGTAACAGGAAAAGCTGCTTGGAAGCATGAAATGTAACTGTGAAGATCTGGGATAACTTCTTAAACAGCAGAGAGTTCTTCAGTGCAGCGGCCTCAAGTTCAGTGTGGTGGGAGTAATTGCTGGTTATGTCAGATCAAGGAAGGGTCAGCTGCATCACTGAGAGACTTAGACTAAATGTCTTTTCTTACTCCCTTCGTAATTATATGGTTGCTTTTTTAATGGTTTCTTTAGAGCCAAAAAGCATATTCCTTGATGATGGATATGCAGATGTCTTGAATTTTGCTACATTCTCAATATTGAGGGTGCTTGCTAACCATGGGATACGTTCTATACTTAATTAGTGAAGTAACTGAAGAGAGGACAAAAACCTGAAGGGTGATGCTAAAACAAATTGATGTCTTCAGTTAAGCCTTGCACACTGTGCAGAGCTCCCATAGAAATTCCTCCATCTTAACGCTTTACAGTGTGAACGTTTTTACAGCCTTTGTAACTTTATTTATGGAGATGAAGAGACTTAGGTTAGGACAGGACTAGTTTGTACCACTGCAATAAATTAGTGGATCAGTGAAATACCCAATAGGTGTCCTGTAGGAATCCAGTCTGTAACTATCGGTTGTAAAATTTCAGATTCTGAGGTCAAGTGATTGGATTGTTTGAAGCATCCCTACAGGTGCAGAGTTCGTGGGAGTACAAAAAGGTGGCTGTAACTCTCTTACGTCTCCAACTTCACGTGTTGTTTTTCTTCCGTGTTATGTTCAGCAGGTGCTTGCCATGCGGAGTGACACGTGTTTTTGTGCTTCTCCTGACTGCCTCAGAGAAGTTGCTCTCTATTTTCAAACAGCAGTTTGTATGTTTGTTTTGTGGCTTCTGTTTGAGAATTCCCAAATGGTCTAAGAGTCAAAGGAGCTAAATCTTTCTGTATTAGAAGACTGGCATTCACTTTGAATTACAGCTGAAAAGAGATGTGGCTTAATTTCATGGACTGAACATTATATTCATCTACTTCTGTAGAAATCAAATTTATTGTATGAGAAGATCTGTTAGTCACCACGCTTCAGTATTCTGAAAATGTGATATTGGAGTGGAAAAGTCATATGTGGTGTTCTCTTCAGATCTTGCTTATGTCAGAGTAAATTTTAAGCTTTAAGGAAATGCTTTTACATTTTCTTTGCTGTTTGCTGTCCTAATATACTTAAGTTCGTTTGAAGTATAAATGCAGATATGTAATAGCTGGAGTCACAAAATGTGATTCAGAAGAAGCTAGTGGCCTGAAAATAATTTGTCCAGCATGTAGCACTGAATAAGTGAGAGCTCTGTATTTACTTGGGCTTATCTTATTCACGTTTTTGGGACTTTGGTCTTGAACTTTCAGCTAGAGTGTAACTGCAGGGAACAGCTAGAGTGTAACTACTCTGAAATTTCTTCAGAGTATAGATGCTCACTCATTGCTTAGAGAAAAGAGTGGTCCTGAAAGGCCCTAGAATTACAGAATGGCTTGGGTTGGAAGGGATCTGTAAGGGCTGTCTAGTCCCAGCTCCTCCCTTGTGGACAGGGATACCTCCAGCTAGACCGGCTTGCCCAGACCCCAGTCCAGCCTGGCCTTGAATGCCTACAGAGATGGGACATCTTCTCTGAGCAGCACGTGCCAGTGCTTGCCACCCTCATGCTGAAGAATTTCTTCTTATATCTGATCTAAATAAACCCTTTCATAGTTTGAAGCCATTACCTCTTGTCCTGTCCCTATGCTTCCTATCAAAGAGTCCCTCCTCATCTTTAGGAACTAGAAGTGCCCTCTAGGTACTAGAAGGCCACAGTGAGGTCTCCCTAAAGCCTTCTCTTTTCCAGGGTAAACAACTCCAGCTCTCAGCCTCTCTTCATCAGAGAGACATTAAGGTTCATGGTGGCTGACTGACTGTGATCTTTCAGGGGTCTTAGAAATGGCTGTGTGTTTGTGAGCAGGAAAATGCTAAGGAAGTGGTGCTATGTTGTGTGTGTCACTAGTGAAGCTCATAGCTGGAATATCATCTCAGCTTCTTGTTGTAGCTCTTCAGGATGGCAGCCAGAATGCTGTGATATTCAGAAAAGATTGTGTCTGTATTTATTATTGAAAAAGAAGCAAAACTTTATATAAAGTTGTAATGAAGTTGTTAGTGCTGAGAATAAATAAGTGTGGTTTGAGTTTCACCAAAACAAGGTGAGAAGTGGTGTGAGAGTCTGATAGTTCTGGGGAAGGAAGGTCTGAAAGCCAAAGTTGGGTGGTTCTGGCAGGCAAAGGTGTGCATACATATGTAGCTTCTCAGTAGTTATTTTTAACACAGCTTCTACTTCTGTCTACTAAATCTCAAAAGCCACTTAAAATCAGTCATTTTTCTGAAAAGCATCTTGTAATGTCCATGAGTGATTTTCTTCCATCATCTCAAAATACCTTTCTAAATAGTAGCTTCCAGATTAACCAGAAACTGTGGACTTCCCGAGGTGATGGATGAGGCTTCTGTGATCTGTGCTACTACAGCTCAGGCTGCAGCACCGTGATGGTGCCTGGTTTCTCTTCGAGCATAGAGGGGAAACACAATTCTTTTTGTATCTGAATAAATCAGTCTAGATAGAAATTTTTCAGTATCTATGTTCAGGGAAGCCTGTGGGGATACTGGGTGCTTTAGGGAAGTTGTGGAAAAACAGATGTAGTTAGTGAAGGCAATGCACATACTATACTTCTCAAAGCTTGGAGAATACATGCAGCCTTCCCTTAAATATAGCTTAAATGTATATCTTCTGCACTATGTCTTGCCTAAAAATAAGTACGCTTGTATTCCTGCCCCAGGACAAGTGCCTTACTGCGAAGGAGTTGGTGAGTGGTGTTGGTATCAACAGTGGCCCTTCCACGGGCAGTATGGGGAGAACGTGGGAGCTGCCAGTGCCTTTGTTTTCAGAGAACTGTCTTTCATGAGGAAAAAGTCACCATAATTCCAGTTGTTTTCTCCTCTTCTTTCCTCCCCCCTCTCCTGCCTCGCACCTCGGTTTTTCCCACCAGGCAAAGTGGGAAATGAATGAATAGCTGATTTTTGTACTATTGCATTGTGTGTGGTGCCTGAAGTGTTGTAGGAGGCGGTTTGGATTCTTTAGGTTACATCAGAACAGCAAATAAAGCTGCTGCTCAGGCAGAAGTGTAGAGTATTTGCCTTACTTATCTGTTCAGATCTTGGATCTCTGAGTCCTGAGTAATGCACCTGGCCGTACTTTCTCTGGGGATTAGATGCTGCCGGATTCACTTTCCTGGTCACTTGTACAGCAGTAAGCCAATGCTCGTGGGCTACACCTGGTATCTCAGATTTCTTTCAACCAGATTGTTGTATTGGAGAGAAAAAATAGTCTCATTGTACAGTTCTTAGGGCAATTGCATTTGTCACTGTTAGCTGCTTGAAAATTCAGCAAGGAATGAGTATGTTAATGTCCCTCTGCTGAAAGATTCTTTAACACTTTTAATTTATGTTCCCCGAGATGTTTGACTATTTGTTTTAAACCAATTTTAAACATGACGTGCTGTTGACTGGAAGGGAAGAGGAAAGCACACGTTGCTAATACTGCCAGTCATCTTTTCTGCTCTTTATTCAGAGTATAAATGATGCAGGTGATTGATTCCCTCTCCTGTGCCAATGCACTTTAAACAACTGCCATTACTGAGGTATGCCGCAGTTTCACTTTTCATAGCACACTATGCAGATCTAGTACTCTTTTTTTCCAAAACAAAAAGCTCTGCATTGACAACAGATCACACCTTCCAGACGGGGGAATTGCAGCTGCTGTGCTTCAGATGCATCAGTGGGGAGAATGGGAGTATACCTGCAGTCTCTTGGTGTAGCTTTGCAGCATTGGGAAGTTGATCCAGTGCTAGAACAACTCAATTCAAATTAATCCCAATGTGGACTAGGTTGCATATTCTTCATCCCAAACTTCTTCAAGAGTTTATTAAGCAGTTCCCTTTTAACTCCCTTCCCCCCCTTCCTGCATCGTTGCAAAGCACTTTTGCTGTTTTTCTCTTTAGGTTATGTTTAGGTTTAGCAGTGATATAAACGTGATTTTTGGTGACATGGGGAAAAGCTTCTGCTAACTGTGTGAATGTGGGAGGTCTGTGTCAAGTGCTAAAGGTGGTGAATGTACTGACATAGGCAGATATCAAGTTCAGCCTTGTGTTTTGTTTTAAAACAGTGCTTAGGAGTTCAACTTGTAATTCTGGTTAAGGTCAGTGGTGATGCAGAACAGTCCTGTAATAAACATGTAGAATTAGACTGTTTGTGAAGGGCTGAGGACAAGGACCTTCATGCTAAATAGCTGTTCCTGTAAGGAGAGTTCCTTTGAACTAGGTAAGTCCTTCTCATTACTTTGGAGAGGTTAGAGAAGCGTGCTTAATCAAGCTGTTTAACCAAGTGAAGCAGCTTCAAATGGGCCAACCAGATTTTGGATAGGTTTGAAATGCTTCTGGATAACTTCCGAAGAACATCCATAAAAGTCTCTTTTTTTTGAATGCTTAGTGATGCTATTTGAATGCAGGCAGCTACCAGGTGTTTGAAAGGCTAATGGACTTCGAGGGGGAGAAAAAAGATAAATCTGAATAAAACTTTCCATCCTTAAGCCTATTAGTACTATCATAGGTTCGGCTCAACTTGGAACAAGAATAAGGAACGTGGAACAAACAGAGATTTTGCCCCGAACTTAAAATATGGTGGAGTTTGGGGGGGAAAAAAATCCTATAAAGAGCATTTCTATTATTTAAAAAATTGGGAAGTAGTTTTCAGAGCTAAAATGGTTGGGACAGATGAAGCAAACCACCAAGCAAACTGATGCAGAGCTGTCTGGCATTCTGTTTTGCAGCTCATTTTCAGGCACAATGTGTGGTATTTAGCTGATGGTAAGAAGCTGTTCAGACTCCAATTTAGGGTTTCAAGATCGAGGTGTTTACACTTAGAAATAAATGTCACTGATATTAGTTTTGCTATTTCTGATTCCAGGTTGCCACGTGCTATTGTTATATTAACAAATAGCACAGCCAACAAAGTATATTAAGTATGGCAGGAGGTGCTATTAACTGCTTCTGTTGTTATCCATGGAGGTGAGTCATAAAAGAAGAGCTCAGCTTGGGTTTTGAAATGGAGAACACAACTTTGCTGAAAGTAGATTAGCAATCCAAACCTGAAAGCTGTTAGACTCTTGAGTTTGCAGCTTTTGAGGGGACTTCAATGCAGATTGCTAACAAATTCTGTTTAAAATGACCAAACGTTGTAGTAAAGTAATGCTTTACTATGCTGTTGCACTGTACAAATGTTTTCTGGAGCCTCCTGCCTGTCCTCCCAAGTCTCCCTATGAGGTGAGATGGGTAAAGTCAGTAATCGTCTTCCACAGTACTCTGCCTTTGAATAGCCTCACCAGAGAGGACTCCTGTAGTGCTGGTTACAGTACTGAGAAGTTGGGATGGTTCTATTTTGACATTTCTGTAGAATTTGTATGGATACCTGTTCTACATAAACAGAAGGTACTGAAGGGCTGTATTTTCAGGAGGATGCTCATGTGGATGTGGGTGCCCTCAGATGTTGTCTGCTTTTCCCACATCTTATTCTGTTGTTACAGATGTTTGTGAGAGGAGAGTGGACTGCACGAAGCAAAGTCTGGTGCACTTTAACTGCTGAACTTTCAACTTCTTGAGGTGGAGAGGTGGCACTTAGCCTTATCTCGAGTGGACACTTCTGTGGTTCTTCTGTTGTGCTCTAACTGCTTTTAATGGAGTGCTTAGTGATTTGGGCCAAACTTTCTGTATGAGAATGTCTTCAGAAGCCAAGTCCTGTAATTTGCTTCTGCTTTTAAGCTCAGACCTTCCCATTAGCAATTGAGTTAGCTATTCCAAGAGTAGTTGTGTCTCAAGCTGAGAGTCATTTTCTGGAGATAACTGCTTGGTCTCTTCAAGTGGGGAATCTCGGGGGGTGAGACCAGGAAAGCAGACACTGGTGGTTCTTGTTGTCTAAGTCACGTTGTGCAGCCTTTTGGATTAAGAAATAAAAAGGAGTTGTTGGAATAGGCTGTAAATACTGAGTTCCGGCAGCACGGTGAGCAGCAGCACGGTCGGAGCCTTCCTCTCTCTCCCATTTGAGTTTTGCTGCATATTGCTGTCTCATTTCCTGTCTGTTGCCATAAGCTTTATGGTTTCAGATAGGTGTTCTGAGGGCATTTACAGAGTGCAGCGAGCTCAGTCTTTCAGGCATCAGGCCACCACTGTATTTAGACAAAAAGCTTTGAAACACCGTCACCTGCTCCCAAGTTGCTTTATAGAACCAGTATTTCATATTTACACGCAGATCTAAACAGATTTATACAGCCTGTTCTTGCAGTGTGTGGTACTTAATACAATTAACTTGGAATTCAGTCAGGATTTCTGTAGTTCATCTAGGAACTGCCAGATTCAGAGACAATAAGTAAACAAGTTGAGTATCCTCATTCCTGTAGTGTTTCAATATCTGTAAATTTCACATTCTGAATCGTATTGGCCTTTTTCCCAGTACAGAAGTGTCTGTGGACTTTCCTTAACTGTAATTACATACACTAAGAAGGAATTTAGTGGTCTCCCAAGGCCTCTGGCCTAGAGGCAGAGAAAGTCCTTATGCTGACACTGAAGCGGTCACTGTAAAGCACCTGTCAGTTGCCCAAGGTAGAACAAAATGGCTGTTTTGGTAAAACTTTCCGTGTTATCTCTTGTGTTTTTTTTCATCTCTGATCTGCTAATAAAGCACATGCACAACAAGTCTTTATATTGTGCATGTTGGCTGCTCTTGTGTAAGAAAAGACTTCTGCTGTTCTATGAAACCAACTCAAAGAAAGGAAGAAGCTTGGCACAGTGTATGTGAAGTGAATGTTTATTGTGGAGCATAGAGAGCTTGTTTGTGGAGCTGTGGGCGGTGGAAGCAAGGTTGGTGCTCCCACCATCCATCAGTGCTGCAGTGCTTCAGGACGAGACACCAGAGAGAAAGTCGGACACCAAAGCCGAGATACTGAAGTCTTGTTGAGGTTCCAGTGGTTCCAGCTGTGCAGGTAGGAGTTATGGCAGTGTGACTTTTGACTCTTACTTCTATGGCGGTAAGAGTTCGCTTAGTGATCTATGAGCTTGTATTGACAAAACTCTAATTTTAGTGTAAGAAATTCAGAGATGCGCAGTCACACCAGTAAATATTATTAGAACCACCCTTTCCTTACGCGGACTGTGTTCATCGCTTGGCTGCCTGTGTGATACTGCCGGTGCCTTTGGGTTATAAATCTTACACTGCCCAGAGTAGGATAGGAATGCTGAGGGCTCTTTGTCCAGCATTCTGAAAGGCAGCACAGTATAACCTCACTTCTTGTGCTGATGCAGCGGTGCACACATTGTGTGTCTGCTTGGATTGTGAGAAGCGAGGGCTGTATGCTGATAAAAAGCTATTTCAGAGAACCAGGCTTTTCTCCTCCAGTCTGTTGAACTGTTAACTTCTCATCAGTTCAGCTTCTGCTTTGTCATGCCCTTTATTCTAATAGCTGTGATTCACTATCTGTGCAGCAGCCTATTTCGCCAGGTTAAAACAATCGTCTTCACTCTGTTGTGGTTGTGTCACTGTAGCTAACTCCAGTTGGCTGTTAGCAGTGTTGGGTTACTTGTGAGAGGAAGGGTGTGGAGGAAATGTGATATGGCTTGACAAATGGACTGTAAGCCTTTTAGACTGAACCTGCCAGGACATACATGCGTAGTCAAGGCCATATGCTGCTTAAAGATTATTTTATGTATGAAAAGAGAAGGGCATCTGGCGTGTATATCTAGCATAAGGTGGCTTGGGACGTTGAAGTGTTCCAGGCCTGAGGCTTCGGCCTTTTGGAGTCTTGCCTGGTTTTGGGAGAGCTAGCGTGACTTGAGGCCGTTCTTTAAATGAAGGGAGAAAATGAGTACTACATTTGTAAAATTAGCTTAAGGAAAATAATCAGAAAATTGTACTCTGAGTACAGGTGGTTGGTATGGTGTTTTTTCTGAGGGATTAGTAGCTGATAAAAGCAGAATGAAAACATTCTCAGACAAATGGAGGAACTCACAACGTGTTTGAGCACGTACCTTAAAGCCTGAATGTGGAAAAACAATCCTGCATGCTTGAATACTGACATTAAGTTTCAGCTGATAGCAAAACAAATTCAGGCCAAGCAGATTCATGTTCAAGCTCCATTTGAAGAAATGACCCCAGGTATTATGGCAACAGGAAAACCTGAAGGTGATTGGTGTGTGTGTGTCATTAAATGCTGTCTTGAGATACTGAAGGCTTTAATAAAGTCTGGTTTTCTCTGACAGTGTTGTTTGCCATCATGCTGATCAAAGTGCAGTGAAGTGGCTGATCTCAGCATGGTGTGACCACAGAAGCACTGGAAAAAGGAGCCATGTTTTCCGATCTACTTTTTATGTCCATTCTTACAGTCGTTTCCATTAAACTTCTGCGGACTGAAAACTGTTTGTTAACTCAGTTGAAGTTCATCCTCTTCCATCCAAAATTGACCTTTTTTTTTCTTTTTTCTTCAACTACTCATCTTTAGTATCTTCAGTGTTTGGAGTAGGTTCAACTAGGAGGCGTGTCAGGTGTTGTCCTGTGAGGTAAGGGATGAGGTGCTTTGGTTTTCTTTTAATTCAATGTAAAGTGTGGGAGAAGGTTGTGGAGGGGAATTATAAGTGATGTATTACATAAAGATGTAGGATTCTGGGATTTAGCTTTGTGAAAATGAATTACTGTATAACAGAATAAAATATGTGAGATTTCAGCAAGCATTCACAAATTCAATACTTAAGGCAACTAGTAGTTATTACAGTCAGCTTTATTATCATACCTGGCTTTGTATGATTCATATCTAAGAACTGGATCACACAATCAAAAGAATCACTTCCTGTATACCTTCTGTACTTGTACCTTTCCATTTTCAATCTGCTTCATTCCCTTCTTTTGTTTTGTTTTGTGAAGGGGGAGGAGGGATGGAGCAGTGGTGGAAGGGAAGTAATACATGTCTCTTATGTATCTAATATAGGTAGATTTTTCAGTAATGTCTCGTAAATGTTAATTCTTAATGATGGCTTCCTCCTCCTCCTGAAAACACACCTTTTGGTTGTACAGTCTGTTGGAAATTTCACTTAAGTTTTGTGAAAGTGATTTGTAATGCTCCATTTAACTGGGAAGAGGGGGCAGCCAAAGGGGGAAACCAGTCTGGCTGCAAGTTCCATGTTGGATCTGTTTTGATAACAGAGGTCAACGTGTACGTTTTCACTTCAAGAGTGTTTGGAACTTGTCTTTGCTAGACCTCTGGAAGAAGCAGTTTGTTAAGCTTCGTTGCCTATTGAATGAGATTCTAGTGAGTGGTTAAATGCTTTATATGTGAACTATGACTCTGTTATGACCTGTTTAAAGCTAATTAACATGACATGCTTACTGGAAACAACTTGTGAGTTTTGACTTTGAACACACACAAAAAAAACTTGGGCTAAGACTGCACTGCTTCAGTTAGACTTTAGTCTACTTCAGAAAGTGAGAGAGCAACTGAAAACAATGAGAAACCTCTGTGTCAGAAGCGTAACACCAATACTCTCTACTTTCCTTTGTTGTTTCATTCATTCTTTTTCCTCAGTTGCAGTCAGTCACAGTGGAAGGTTCTGCTGTGGGAGGAATGGCAATAGCTCACCTGAAGTTTCTGGGCAGAAGCACATACAGCGCTGCTTCCTAATTCATATCCAAGTGCAATTCTCATGCATAACCTACAGTCAGAAGGCTGACACTGGAAACAACTCAGTATTACATGGATGTTTTGTACTGCTGCATTCATGATGTGATTTCTCTGAGGAGGGTTTAGTTAGTCATGCTCGTTCTGAAGCTGTGAGTCTGAGAGTTGTGCTTGACTGACTGAAACATATGATTAGAAGTATCCCCATTAAGTACTGAATAACCTATGGAAGTTCAGGAGACTTTTTACTTTTTCAGAATATTTGGTGGTTGGATCACAAATAAGACTTTCCTCTGTCCCCCAACCTTGTCATTATCAAAGAAGGTAGGAAAGGGGAGAAATACATATAAAATGTCGTATTATGCCAATAGTTGGAGTATACTGTCCTTCAGCTAACCAAAGATTTTTCATCACGCCTAGTGGTTAGAAGACGCTTGATTTCTAGCAAGAAGTAAATGCAATGTTATTACTAGACTTGAAATGACAGGTAGCACAGTTTGATTTATTTATTTTTAATTACATATTGGCTTATTTCTTATACTGATCGGTTTTACAAGCTGTGCATGAGTGGTATAGAAATTGATACCTACAGTTTTTTAATATTGCCATTTTTATATTTCCTTTTGTGAAATAATTACTTGTAGCATCAAAATCCAGTGTCTGGAGTTGTCTTTTCCCAATGGAGTTGTTACAAAGTCTATTTAGGACATGTAATTTATAATAGTTTCCAGTGAAGGTCCTATGGTTTTCCTAACTCATCTGTCCGAAAGAAGTATTAGTCAGTTCTAATCATTAGGGCAGCCTCTGCTTGTCAACTGTTCTGTGTTCTGGAGCATGCAACACGTACTGCCAAAAAGAAATCTGATTTCCTGTAGCTGGCTGGCAAAGCCTGAAGCCCCTGAAGCTGGAAATTTGGGAAACTGAGGGGCCGAACATAGCAGATTGAGTTATATCTCAGTATACCATTTGAAATGTTCTACCAAGAAGTGAATGTAAGTTTGGAAAAATAAAGGTATTTTCTTGGTGGTGGGATGGAACACACTTGTAGGAGTTTCCTTCTGTTTGTCTATTTAGGCTTTTTGTTTGCTTATTGCCCTCTTCCTTTGCCTTGGGAAAGGTTGGCAGTAAGATTTCTGCGGTGGGCATCTCCTTCTAGCTACCTACATTTGTAGTTGTAGGAGCATTTACCAAAAGCCCATGAGGTTACTGCCTTCTTAGAAAATAGCTTGTATGTGTTGTTTGCTTACTGCTGTAGTAGAGCTAAGCTGTATCTTAATGTTAGAGTGCTGCTTTTACCAGCCCGGCACTGAGCTGCAGCTGTGGCTGTTACTGACCGCTATGCTGTGGTGTGACACTCCTCCTGGGCAACAAAAATACAGTTACCGGAGGTTCTTGCAGGCTTCTTGTTGAGTTTTCTATCTTCCAGTCTCTTCTGGAGGATAATACTGCATTCTGTTTGCTGCACCTTTGTGTGTAGGTAGGGGTATGGTGACTCTTGTGTGTCTTTTGGGAACTTCTCTGTGTTAGAGACCAACAGCAGAGACAGCTGGCTGATTGCTCATGTGTTCCTCAGCAGGCAGATGGAGCAAAAAGCATGACAGTCTTTTTGGCACTGTTTCAGCTACACTTGCCCTCTGCACAAAGGACTTTTGTATTTTCCATTGCACTGAGGATCCTTGTATAGCAAAATAAATCATGCCAGGAAAATTAAGTATATGGGGTACTTGTACCCGTTGTGACTTCCCACTGTCATGGTCCTTCTATGTTTGTGATTGACTTCATGCTGAATCATTTGCTCTCTCCCAGGGAATATTGCCATGGCTCATCTTGCATCTTACAGCAAAACATGCAAGCTTTGGGGAGCTCAGAGCTCCAGAATCCAGAACAGCACACTGCTTCCTTGCATGCGCTGGGGAGTGAAGTCCCTCTAACTATGAACAGAGCCATCCAAGGATTTGGGGAGAAGGGGTGGAGGAGGAAATTTATTTATGAGACTGAATATCAACACAGGGAGATAATCTTTGTTAGATACCAACCTGTTAGCTAGGTTAGCAGAACACAATAGCATGTAGATTCTGAAGGAGTGTTGTCGGTCTTTTCCTTGTTGTTGTGTTTTCCTCTCCTGGTCCCACTGTGCTTTAAACTCTGAACATTTATCTTGTTTGCCTGACTATTTTAACCTGAGATAGCTCCACACCTTGAGGAAGTTGCAACTTACTCCTTTAATTTATGGTAGTTTGTGTGTGTGTTGATATTTTTAATCACTTATATCTTGCAACTATGCCACAGATTTACAAGAAGAGTGCTATGGCCAGCGGGGTTGGGGAGTGGGAAACAGCAGAGGGGTAGGTAGAAAAGTCCCAGAATACTTCTGACATTATGCCTAAATTAGGTACATGAGGCAATTTGTTAGCTGTTATAAGCGTTTTGGTGGGCTCTGCTGCATCCATTTTCTATTGGAAGCTTTAGAGGGACCACTGGCTGCCCACCTTGCTGAAAGCGTGCTGCTTCAGTGCAGGGATGCGTGGGAAAGGGGTGGGCTGTATCCAGACCCACTTCTGCTCTTGCTGAGTTACACTGTTTCCTGAAGAAACAGACTTGTTTAAAGTTTCACAGGAGGCCATGAATGAGGAATCAGGAAACAATTAAACTTTTGTCTTTTTGTATGGTAACTACATCTTTGTCTCCTGGAATTCATCTAAATGAACTCTCTGGGGGAAGAAATTTAACTTAGGAACTCCTGTCTGGCAGGCGCAGAGCAGCACCTCCAGAGGACTCATGTGTTGCTTTCTGCTACAACACTCATGTTGATTTGTTTTGTTTATTTGTTTCTATACAATTTTGCATTTCTCAGCAGAGGAAAACTGAACTCAGGCTGCACTTGGTCAGGACTTTATGTGTTACGTATGGACGTGCATGTGATAGGGCTGTGTGAATCTGTCTAGAAAGGACCAGTTTTGCTTTCATCTGCTTGTGCACTCCTCTGGGCTGCTTGTAGTCATTTAGACTGACTGGGTTGTGGCTGCTTGTCATAAGCTCCTGAGGTAATGTTCCTATTGTTTGTTAGCCTCTGCTTTGGACAGAAGCCATCTACACCTGAGTTGAGGTTTACAGTGGTTTATGACACTATTTCAAATGCACTAAGCAGGGCGGCCCTTGCCTCTTGAGTAAGATACATGGATATGATATGATATGTGATGGTAGTGGCTGTTGTGGCAAACTTTAAGTTACGTTTGTTCTCAGGCTGAAATAAATAAGTTACCCTTTTGATGGTAGAAAGGGTGATTCATACATTAGCTGTCACTGAAAAGTGAAAAATGCTGTAGTTCAAAGAAGAAGCATTCCATGGCCACAGTTTGGTAAAGGCAACAAATACAATGCATGACCAAATCACATGGAGAACGTAAAGTAGGCTTTCTTCCTGTTTTATAATCCTGACTCGGGAGCTCAAGGATGAGCATTCTTTTAACACAGTCAGAACCAACAACCAATCTCTGAATAACTTTGATCTACGTGGTCAGAGAAATGAATGCCTATCTTGTATTTATTCCCTCCAAGGAATTTCACAAGGTGCAGAAGTTGATCTCGATTAGCTGTGAGGCAGTTAGGCTTTTTCTCGCTAGCCACTTCAATATTCCCACACTGAATCTCACTACTGTTTCTTATAGTCATTTTTCCCTCTTTTTTTCCCCTCTCTCTTAGTGTGTGAGTGTGGGTAAAGGACTTGCTGACAAAGTGAAACCAGTGACTGCTGTTAACCTTGCTGGCACTGTCTAATTTGAAGGAGTTAAGGGTTTGGTGTGTGTTCTTTTCATAATAAACAGTCATGGTTTCCTCCCAAATTACATACTTGCTCTTCTTTGCTGCCCTGACAGAACAGTAGGAAGGAAAAAAAAATGATCCGACCTATGAAGCAAAAATATATGAAGCAGAGGATGAGATTTTTCTTTGTGCTTTTGACTCCTGTGGTGTCCCCAGGTTCAGAGTAGTTTGGGTGAGTTTTCTGTGCTAGCTTTGATAATCAATGATTGGAGTCTTTCCCTTCAGAATAATTTTTCAGCAAAATGGTAGATGCTGGCTTCTAGGGTTGCTTGATAGTGACCAAGGAGAGTGTTTTTATTTTGCCTTCACCTTATGTAGAGTAATTCCCAACTAGTGTGCCTTCAGGTACGACTCTAATGTAGTTATTTATATGGTTCACAGCTCTGAGTATTGCCAGCAACACCCAAACCCCGTACAGTAGGCAGCTGTTGGGCATTAGGTTGCTGCAACTCTGTGCCTTCATGACAGTATGCTTTCTGCATTCACCAAGAACATACCTATCTAATTTTTAGGATATACTGCTTTTGACTGCCATATCTGTGATCTTTAAAGGTACCAACCAGGTTAATGTGGACTCGCTTCTTGTTTTGTTGGTACCCAGAGGTGGGCGCTGGCTTCTTGCATCGCAGTAGGTGACTAAGGAAGTTCCATGTGGTCTGTTTAAGGCCAGATTTAAAGACTTCCCCAGAACTGTGTGGAGTTCTTCTGAGGCTTGATCCAAAGGTTTAATTTAGTGCTAGTGTGTCTTTCTGCTAACGTGCATTTAGTATCATCACTGATAGCTCACTGCTCTTGGCTGTGGCAGTTGCTCTGTGGGTTACAACAGTAGTACTGTGCTGTTTTAAGAAACACGATGGAGCAAGTGGCTTCCTATGAAGTCCCTGAAACTTGTGAGCAGTGCTCATCACCTGATAACTTCTATAGTTTCTGGCATCAAACACCCTTTAGGTAAATACAGGATTGGGAATTTAATAATAGCTTTTGGTGTACTGTGTTTTCCAGGGTACCGTGATTCCTTCTCAGGGTATGGATATCCCAGCCAATGATTCAAAGCGCGGTTGGATGTGTTACAACTTGAATCTGCTTAAGGAAGCACATGTAAAAGGCAGTAGACTCTTCTGTGGTTGTAGAGAAAATGCTAGCTGCATACAGTAAATGTATGGTTAGCTTCAACGGGAGCTGCCATAAACTGATGGGGAAATTAAAGCTTGCAGTTGCTGGTTTGAGGATGGTGATGGACTGGATCCACTGCAAGCATTCCCTCCAGCAGAGCCATTTTAAAATTTACTTATAATTATTTTTAGCTCTTTGCCAAGGCTGCTCTTAATTCATTTTGTTGTCCTAAATAAAACAAAGGCTAAAGCAGTTGAGGGAAGTTTTTACCAAATGAAATGCAAGAAACATGAAGTAGGAATTTGAACAGTAGTTTCTACCAGTGTCAAATCCAGCTGTGACACGGGGATGTGTGCTGCTACAAGCGTGTGTGCTACCAGGGCACGCGTCAGCTGCCTGCAGGTTCAGAAGAGAAGCTGAAAAATTCACCTTCATGTTGGAATAAACACTGAGCTGGAGTGCATTTCTGAATTCTTTGTTGAGGTCTTGGAGAAGTACTGTGGAACCCTGGAGTAATGTTCTTGATGGAGAAGAACAGTGTGTTGCAGACCTAACTAGAGGTGGTTCCACTATTAACTGTAGAGCCATGGTTATAATTCACATTCAGTTTTTAGTAGCAAAAGGATATTTTATGGTAGTACAAGTTGTGGAAGTTCCTGAATGAAGTAAATTTGACTTGGAATGGCAGTTTTTATCAGTATAATCAAGGTTTTTATAGTACTAATATCTAAATCACACCTGTCAATCTTTTAAACTAGCCCTTCTTAGCAAGACCACATCCAGAAATGCTCTGGTTTGAGCAATCTGCTCAAACTTGGGCATCTGCAGAAACTTGTGAACATTCATGTATCTGTTTGCACTGTAACCTCCTCTCTCACTGTGCAGGACAACAAATAATTAACGGCATGCTCAAACTACTGAAATAATACTGAACGAGTTCAGGTACTTGCGCTATCAAGTCCAGCAGCTACAGAGCTGTAAGTATGTGTGAAGGTCATTAAAAGCTGAGCAGCGTAGTTGTTCTGAAAGTTGAAGGAATAATTGGCTTATATGAGTCCTTCAAGCCTCATAGTTGTTTGTCAAGCTTTCAAGTACCATACTAACGCACTTCAGTATGTGAAAGAAAAACTCCACAGTGGATTGTGCAGTCTGATGGCAGAACCATACTCATGTGCTATGCTGCTTGCACTGGTACCAGTAGAGATACCCTGCACCGCCACGTCTTCCAGTTCCCGTGTGTCCTTCAGACTCCTGCTCATGGGACATGTGGATGGCAGTGGTCGTCCAGGAAGCTTCATGGTTAACTCATGGCTTTGTATGATTTTCGTTAGCTGAAGTTGCTGTAGTGCTTGGGAGTCTGCTTTTGAAATTCCAGGTGAGAGGCAACCCAAGGAGCAGCAGGCTGTTAAGAGAAGGGGCACAAAGCATGCAGTTTGTTGCCTGTGTAGGATGGAGTGGAGTTCTGTGGCTGGCCATGTGTGCCCCTTGTTCTGGGAGGGTACGGGGGCTTCAGCACCAGTTACACCAGTCTGTCCTAACATATAAGAGGATCCCTGTAAATCTACTGGGAAGACTGGCCTGCTACTAAAACAGCATTCTGTATTTCTTACAGTGTTCCTCAAGGAAAACTCGAAGCAGGAGGGGCCTGACTTGAAGCCATATTGATGAGATTGCCATTCTGTTGCAGGGGTTCTGTTAAAAGAAACACCTCCCAGCAATACTAATGCAGCTTTTGCTGTCCTTGCTTCCTTTCAGTGGTCCAAGCCCACGAAGATCAGCCCCCGTAGCTGAAAATACTGTAATGCCATTAGACCTTTGTTGGCCAAGGTGTGTGTATTTTACTCCAAACTGGAAGTGAGTGAAATTTCCGACTCGGTTTGTGGGAGTGTAACCACAGCAGCAGCCCAACAGCATCACATGTGGAATTGACCTCCGTCTGTAATGGGCTGTGCAGGCACTCAGTGGAGGGGCCTGGTAACCGATAGGGCCGTGTATGGGTGCCAGCAGGTGTGCTCTGCTGGTGTTTTGTTAGCAGAGAAGAGCATGTGTTTCACAGTCTGACACAATGAACTGGTATAGGACCTCACAGCTCCATTTTAAATAGTGGTGATCCATCTCTCCTGATTTAGACGAGATTGGTGCGAGAGGGTAGAATGAAGGATGATAAATAAAATTAGATGCTGGGCTTCAGATTGCTTTTGACCTTTTTTTTTAACTGCAACCCAATTATAACATCAGTGTTTTGTTTTGGAAGTGGTGAGTGTTTCCATAAAACTGATTCTGGATGCTATGTAAAAATCCCTTCACATGAGTTGATATTTGTCCAAACACTTTCTATGATATTTCTCTTGGTTTGAGTGTCCTTAAGTATTTAACCTGGTATGCCCATTTGTGTATTTAATTAATACCTTGATTGCTATTTCTAAGTTGCAGGGTTCACGGGAACGCTTGGAATTAACGTAACAGGAGATGATCCTTCCAAAATTAATCTTCTCAGAATAGAATTTTGCTCTTGAAGTGGTAATGTTCATTGCTATCTAACTTTGAATAAAGCTAAATATACACTGTGTCTGGGGAGGCTGCTCATGTTTGAGGGGAGTATTTCTCATAGGGTTATTCATGTCATGCTTGCTGCCTTTCGGTGTTTATCTGAGCATCTTCTGACTCAAAGTACCCTACGCATGTATCTGTAACCATGTAGCTTTTTTCTGTGTTGCCTTGAAAAGCGCTGCACTTCAGTGTCATTTTGCAGTGATGAGCACAGTTAGGAGAACTGTCTCTTTCCTGCCTACTTCAGGAATTCTCTTAAAAAGACAGCTGTCCTTGCAGAAGGAACTGCACAACTATATATACTCATCGCAAATAGTGGGTGCAAATCAGGTCCCTGAAGAATGTATCACCAGCTGCAAAAGGTGTTTGTATTTTAGAGCAGAAGACAGCAGCAGAGAGCAGCACGTGCTTCAGTACCGCGGTATCCTTCCCGAGCCCTCACACCTGCTGTACACAGGCAACAGGCAAGAGTTCTTGCACTTCTCTGACCTGCATGGTGAACAAGCTAAAATTACTTGAAACCATACTTAAGTGTGTATATATATATATATATATATATATATATACACTTGGCTTTTATGACTGTAACGGACTGTATCTTAAATTTTCTGTGGATTGCTTTATTTTCAGTGGGGCTTATTGTTCAGGTGATAAAGCACAACCTGAAGCAAGTATTTCAGTTGCACAAGCGTTGCATATAATGGTTTGCCACGTGTCTTCTGAAATTACTCCTGTGGTAAGACTTCTGGATTTGGGTTTTGGTGAGTGGTTTTTTTTTCCTCGCTGATTTAAGTCACTCTCCCTCCTTAAGCTTCAGCTGTCTCTGTTGTAATCCTTCCTCAAATGTATGCTCATGCTTCTTTCAAATTGCTGTTCACCTGCAACATTTCCAGTTGGTGTAGCTCTGATGAGCAGCTGCCCCAAACGGATTTTTAGAGCACTGAAGAGGTAAGCTTAAAGAAGCAAAAGTGCTTACAATTAAATAGTTTAGCTTAGAATGAAGAAGGAAACTGAAAGAAAGCAAAGACGGATGGCATGTGTTCTGATTTCTCTAGCTTCCCATTCTTCCTGTTAAGGGGCACAAGCAGTTTATTTAGTGTAAGAGTTAATACAGGGTTAAATGCTGGATGTTTTTTCCCCCCCCCCGCCTATTACCAGTACAAACCCATAGTGTGTGAAGCTGCTGGGCCAAGTGAAAGCACTGCCTTTCATTTCCATGAACATCTTCCTCTATGGCACACAGTTGCATACAACAGCTATTGCTCTGAGCTCATGGTACAGGTGTGAATGAGTGATTTTGGTTTTTTTTATAGTCTGTACTGTCCATGTTTGCTGTCAGTTTGGTAGCATGAGGAGACATAAATAAAATCCTTTCGGACTGAGCTGTACGTGTGAGTGTAAGCTCACAGCCCTTGCACTACCCTCCAGTTCCTTTTCTGCTTCTCCCTCTCAGTGGGTAGAGCAGCAGCAGGGAGGAGGAAAGGAAGCTGGACGTGCCTCTGCTTAACCAGTTACAGAATGTCCTCACTAACTATTTAAAGAGGCTGTGCTCTTGTTAGACTCGTGCAGGTGTTGGTGCTGATGGAAACTGCTGCATCACGCTTCCCACACCGCATTGCCTGCAGCAGCAGTCCAAGGCTTTTGCTGTGTAATGGCTGCTGCTGCTGCAGGACTTCCCCAGGACCAGATTGCTGCAGAACTGGTGGCTGCTGGCTGGGAATGGACCAAGAGGGCAGTTTGAATACCTGCTATTCTGGATTATCTGAAATTCACATTGCCACCAATATGTAATGAATCTCAAAAAGCCTGCTTATTTTTTGTTAAACTTGTTAACGTTTCTAGCAGTTCCCTCATCCTATGGAACAGGTGGGGAGGCTTCTATTGCACTCGTTTGGTATGTAGAATTATTTAAATGCATAAACTTGCAGAAAGGAAGCTATGTTCTGAAGTCACTGTTAATTAGGAAACAATTTTATATTGCTCTTCTGTGGCTTATAGTTGAAAATACCTGATGGTAATAAACAAGAATATTTGGCTGCAGTTTTGTACGCTAAGTAAAGCGTCTCTATAATGCTATTGTCATACTGAGGCTAGAAAGCATGCAGAAATAAAGCTGTTCCAAGTCCAGCGCAGTGATGGCATTAATTCCTATTACTCTACTCAGCAGAACAACAATAAACCCTGCCAATCCCTCTGCTTGGGAGGGACAGGAGGGTGGGGAGGAATGTCAGTCTGTGAGCGTATCTTTCCAGCCCTGTTTGTGATATTTATTGAGCCTGCTAAGAAATGCAAAGTGAGTCCTTATGAAAGAGAAATAGGTGCTTTTGTTGCTTTGTGCTGCTATGTAATAATGTTAAGTTACACAGAAGCAGGTCAGCAAGCTAACTTTCATGTTTTACAGTCCTGAAGACTCTTTGTATTGGATATTGAATGCTTAAACCAAACAGCTGCGTCTAAAGCCCTAATTCCACCTCAGCATTGCTCTCTTTCCTGCCCAAATAGCAGCCTTAGTTGGTAACCTGACAACTTTACAGAAAGATTAGAAGCAGTGTTGGTGCAGGTTAAAGCTCTCAGTGATTTGGCTAAGGGAGAACTATCTGAAAAAGAACAGAGTGGTTGTTATGATATGCCCTCAACTTTCTTCTTCCTTTTGACTCCTTCTGTCTTCATCTTCCAACCACAGATGGATTTCTCTGTGCTGGGGTCAGCATGGCAGCAGCAGTGCACTGGTTAGTGAGGACGGACCTGCCTCATCTGCTGCTGCCATACAAACAGCAGGCAGTGCATCTTGCTGGGAGCAGTAAGTGCTCAGTGAACTCAGAGCGTTCAGCCAGGAATGTTTGGTCCAGAAGCAAGAGAGGAGGAGCAGTGCCCCGCCTCACCACAGGTCCTGCCTTGCAGGGTGTGTAACTCAAGCATAACCAGCGTGCCCTCATCTCCTGCTTCTCCACTGCTGTGCTGCAGGTCTGCAGTTTGGGATCGTAGTGCAAGGTGTCATTCTTGCCTTCCTTACAAAGTGATCTGTGACCTAAACAAGGGCTGCATGCTTTTTCCAGTCACATAATTCATAAAATGCAGACAGGTATATGTGTGTGTATATGCACTCATTCACACTCTCTTAAGAAGTGTACAGTATTTCAAAGAAACCTTCAAGTGAAGCTGTTGTGAACTGAGAGTTCAGGAGATTGTTTTCTGTCCCAGAGAGGACAAAACCTTAATAGGGAATGTGTAGATAGAGCCGTGTTACTGAACATGAGATATTTCTAAAGCTCATACTCACACATAATAAGCAGCATTACCAGCAGACTGCATGCGCCACTGGAACTGAGTGGTGTGGGAGGGTGTGTGCTCCTGTGTGCAGCGTGTTGCTTTGCTGAGAAGGGCTCTGCTGCTTCCTGGATTGGCTTCTGAGAGGCCTTAAACCTGTCAGACAGTGAAGGGCTTTCTACTACAAACTGCCAGTGTCATTTTTCTTGTTTCTTCCATTTGTTCACTTCATCTGTGATATTTCATAAGGGAATATCTGTTTTCCCTGAAAATTATTTCATAACACAGCTGTCCAAAAATGAGCAGCAAAGCAGTTGCTTTCTGCCCTCTCTTTGTGGATGAGGTCCCTGTGAATGAGGTTTGTGTGTACCCTGGGGGCCTTTCAGTGCACAGCTTCCCAGCCCCAGGTCTGTGTGCATCTCATTGGCACGAGTTGAAAACACGTTGCACTGCTTGCAGGCCTTCCTGCAGCTGTTGGTAGCTCTGTGCTCTGAGAACCAGAGTACACCAGGACTCCTTCAGAAGTGGGAGCTAAAAGCAACAAAGTGCAGGTCTTGAATCTTTATGCTCAGCGGTGTTTTTGGTATTTTGAACTGAGAACGGCTTTAGACTGAGAAGTCTGCTAACAGTGCCAAAATTATCAGTCGGGCCATGTTTAGCCTCAGCGTTAATACTCTTACAACTGTCTAGACTTAAGCATCATAAATCAATAGAATCTCACCTGTTCTTTCAGGAAGAAACATGCCAGGAGGCTTCCAGCTGTGCTGGGTGAGCAGGTACAGGCGGAGTCACGCTATGGGAAGTGCTGCTGCCATCGGCTGCCTGCGGGGAGCAGGGCTGGCAGCAGGGTTCTGGCAGGGTGTGCTGGGAGATAGCAGACCCATGGTTTGCTGCTTGTTCTGAGAGAGACACTGCATGGATTTGTAGTTCTTACTTGAAGCGCTTCTGCATATACATATTCCACACGGAGTTTCTTCTGGCATTGCGTAGAGAAAGCAATGCTCAGTGTTCTCTGTTCTTTTTGCAATAGGAAAATTATCGAGGGATAGGCTTATGTGAAGGAGTAACATTGTGGGGTGTCATTTAAAAGGTGGTGTGGTGCTTTACTAGTCCTTTCACTTTGTAATGAGCATCTTTGTGTTCCAAGTTGTGCTACCCTCATTTCTACTTTAATCTCCGGATAAATATTTACAGCTTCATAATGCATTTTCTTACAAGTGTGAATTAATGGCAGCAAACTTGATGGAGGCAGTAATACCTAACACAGGGTTGGGAAGAAGAATTGAAACTGGGATAAGATAGTAGGCAGTGATGCTTGCAGTGTAAGAACAGCTGAAGCATGACGCTGCTTCTTTGCTTGTTCCATTAGAAGGGAAGATGTTCTCCCTCCTGCTGATCAGACCCTCTTGTCTGATGCAGGTGTGACATAAGGGCACCTGGGCAGAGCCATGTCTGCATGGATGGGAGCTTCAGCTGCAGAAGTGTCGCAGGGACTTCCCCTGCTGAATCACGGCTGACTCTTTGGGTGTGTTTTCAGGTATCCCAGCAGGAGGTGTGGAAGTCCCATACAGCAAAGAACTGGGCCACATTAAATTACTGTGAAATGCTCAGGCTGTCCCGACAGCAAACTCCTACTTATTTTCTGCTCCTTCAGAATACAGTTTTGAAGACTTTTCTAAATATACTGCTTTTCAAGATGTGCAAACTTCTCTGTGGTAGATTTTTTTTATACATCTTCTTGAATATGTTGATATGTACTTTCTTGTACTTGCCAAGTTCAAAGCCATTTCGTAGCTATAGGGAGAACTTGGCAATGCATTTGAAAGAGTTTTATACTCATCCTTTGTGAGCTATTGTAGGCATGCTAAAGATTAAAACCAAAGTATCTCCCACATCAGCTCTTAGGTAGTGGGGATTTCTGTAAACAGTTTTTTAACCTTTAAACTCTATGGTCTTACCTCTGCCAACGATTGATTGTGGAGATGAGTGTGGGCCACAGGGAGAGAGCGTACCTCCATGGGCAGGGTCAGGGCTGTGGCACTGTTACCATCCCACTTACACACAGAGGAAGGACTTGGGTTTGTTGTTAGCCAACAGTTTGCCTGGACGTTATTACCCTAAACGCAGTCTGGCATGTGTTCAGATTTTATTCTACTTTGGTTTAGCACAAGTTGTGTTTATTGTTCTAATGTACTTTAAAATGAAGAAAAAAATCTTTTTTAGGAAGTTCCAAGCTGTTTCCAAGAGTAACTGTACGGAGCTGTTTTGTCTTGACCTACTTATGGGATTGTATGGAAATACATATGCAAGTATTTCCTCAGCCTATGCAAGCTTTGCCACTGTACGTGCTTGTATCTGTCCTAGAGGTGCTTTCTGTGAATGCCACTCTGCGACTTCTGTCCTTCTGCTGTTGGTCCATCTCACTGCATGTTGAGTGAACTCTTTTTGATGCTTGCTTCTCTGAAAGTAACGCCTCCTATTTCCTTATGTTGGTGCATGGTATCAGAGGCAGATGTTGGTGGTATGACAGTAGAGGTGGAACCTTCCCAGCAACATTCCATTACGTTTTGTTCCCCCTCTGGTGCCATCTACCACACAGCGATCTGACAGTGTGGCATCTGATATGAAAGTGTGTATGAAGCAAAGATATGTCATTGAATTCCTCTACGTGAAAAAAATGGATGGAGACCAAGCAGTGGGGGTGGGCACAGTGAGGCAGTGGGTGCTGCATTTCAGCTGTGGTGACAGTGGGTCACTCCTGCTGGTGCAGGTTTTGACAAGCATGGCGTGTAGACTCTTGTTCATTGCTGGTGGAATTGCATAGTTCATGGTGGTGACTGTTGAAAACTAATGTTTTGTAACTGAGAATTTGCTCTATTAAATAGTGTAATTGTGCTCTTTGTATCTGCTGTAGTTTCCATGCAAATAAATAAGAAGCATTATTTTTGGAGCAACCTATGTATAATTTGAATACTAAAAAAACAAAACAAAACAAAAAAAAAACCTTCTAAGTCTGTCAGCTTCTTGGGAACACATGTGCTATTGTTTGTATAATGCAGCTTTGGGAGCAAGGCTCTTGAGGCCATTGCCCAACACCTTACAGAGTGACAGTTAAGGCTTCCACTGTCACAAGCAGTAAGTGCAGTGTGACACGTGTCACAGGTGATGTCTCTACACTTTCTTTGAAATTCTATAAAACTTACAAAGATTGCAGTTGGGGGTTCTGCACCTAAGACCCTGTAGACACAGTTGGCTTTAAAATACGTTGCATATTCTCTTTTTCCTATGGATTAATGCTTGCTATGTGTCATAGACACCAAACATAGAATTATTGTAGGAGGAAAAAATATCGTGTGTACATTGTACTCAGCTTTTAATAGTCACATACCTATGTGGAGTTAGAGTAGATTTTATTCTAATTAGGTGTTGTCCTACATCTTTATTATTAAAGACAAGTAACATATTTGAGTGTGTGTTACGCTCCAGTCTGTTTCAGTGACCTACATCCTTCCTCCATGCACACTTCTGCAGAAACTGCAGGAACTTCAATAAGGCAGTTCAAAGAAAATTAGAAAGGTCAAACAGAAAAAGGAGCATTCCAGACGTTGTAGGTAAAGAATGCTGGCCCCCTGAAAATCCCATTATGCATTTGTGAAGGTGCAGATATCGCTGTAGCACATAAATGTTTTTTAGTCCTCTTAGCCAAATGCATTTCTTCTTAATGCATTACTTACTTTTCCTATCCTTTCTCTTCCTTCTGTGCCCTTTCTAAAGCTGTTCCAAATGTCTGAGTGCAAAATAGTTTTCTATTATTAACTTATTTTTTAAACCTTAATAAGAAAAATTAATAAACAGTCCAGTTACTACTTAAAATTCTAGCAAAAGATCTTCTTGTTCCTTCTGTGCAAGCTGAAAGGAATAGCCCCACTAAACAGAATCTATACAATCATTCTTTCTTGTTTTCCTCCTCTTCCTTCAAATTCACCCAAAACAAATCCTGAGAACTATCAACTTCCATTTTAACCGCAGTGTTATCATTTCCTTCTTGCTTTCAGATTAAAGGTGCTTTCAGATTAAAGGTGAAAAGTAACTTTGCACTGCTATGGTGTAGTGATGACTTCTATGTATTTAGATAGGAATCAAATCATTTGGGAAACTGTTGGCGAAGGATCTGGGTGTTCATGGCAGCGAGTGAAGTATTACTGGATAGTACCTATTTATGGACATAAAGAGGTATCAAGATGTACTATAGAAGTAAACCTATTGTAAAGTTGGGGCATATATTGCAAGCATGTTCTGATATGACAATGCAATTATATGGTTAGTAAATGAAAATCTAATGTACATGTGGAGGAAGAATAGATAACAAATTTATGTTTAAGAAAGATTTACCGCATCCGTAGTTGGTGAATTTTTGGATGTTGTGTTTGAAGACCGCACTGTAAACTTGGATGAAGATGAGTCTACCTGTAAAATGAAGAAGAAAATAAATAAGCAGAAAGAAATAACTCTTTATATAGGTATGAAGAGAAAAAGGCATTGGTTGCCAGATCCTTCAAAAGCAATTGTACGCTTAAAACAAACTTGATAAACTTCAGGCAGCCTCAGAACACTTCTTATCCTCTCTAAAGCTGCGCTCTGATTTCTGGGGCTGCAGAGCATCCGTAATTTCTGCTAAAGCTGATGTAGTTACCAGTGTTTATCATCAAGCACGGCCGGCTTCCTTATTAAATAACTTAGCTGCAAGTCTACAGGAGTCTTCTTTTAACCAGTATGAAATTTAGAGATGCCCTAATTGAAAACACACACTTCAGAGAAGGGGGGGAGGAGGGAAGTAGTGTGATTTGGCAGAATTAAGGCCACTTGAAAGATCTAATCTAATAATGTCCTGCTAACCTTTTCACTAGATAATGAAGAAAATAATTTTCTTCACTTGGAAATTGTATTACTGTTTTTGGTATGATAAACATTTCCGGCTCCTAATATGGGACTGCTGAGCACTGCTGGTTCTGATGAGGTAGGCGGAGGTTAATGAATACAAAATTTTCCTCCTTATTTATATGTTTATACGGCTGTAGAAAATTACTTCTCTTTCAGAGTTCAGCATAGTATTCAGTCCTTTGTGATCTGCATCACATACTTAAAAAGGTGATATTCAGAGTTTCCTTGATTTAATGATATCTTTTTAAAATGAGCACAAAGTACTTTATTATACTACTTTAGCGTATAAGCCTCTGAAATTTAAATGTTAATAGCCTTAATTTTAGCATGTATTTGACTTAAAATTGCTTTGATTTGGGTGAGTTGTTTCTTGTTGTGGTATTTTTTAAAAAATGTAAATAATCCCTTCAAATTTTACCTCAGAGCTTGAAGAAACCAAAGAAAATAAATGCTGGAGTATCAAAACCTGAAGACAGAGTTATTTGGAAATTATGGTTATTAATTTCTTTAATAAAAATTGGCAGGCTTACTTCAGTTTTAATCTCTGTGAGTGCTGTTGAGACACCTACAAGTAATTCTTGTTGTTTGACTGTGACTGTCACCAAGACTTTTTGTTTAATACAGCTGTCAGCTGTCCCTGAAGAGTATTTTTTATGTGTCCATGGAAGGCTCATGTGTGTAATTTCTGACATGAAGGCTACCCGTAGTTGCCTATCTTGGTAGGAGACATGATTTTAAAGGCAATCAAATAGTTCTATCAAAATACTGGAGCTGCTCCATTCTTACATTTTCAGTGCTTTTGTTAAATGAGAGTAAATTCCTAATGCCCAAACATAACTAAAAGCTCTTTTCAGAAGGAATGTTTAATTTGGCTATAAACGTCATTGTGATCTCAAAGAGGAAGATCTTTCAGCAGTCTAAATCTAGCATAGTGTGGGGGGAATTACTACTTATTTAATTAGGTACTTGCAGCAGAGAAAGCATACTCGTAAGGTGTGGAAGTGTGTAAGTAAAGCAGTGATTGCTGAAGGGGGTGATGGAGCTTTCTGTGCAGGCCGCTGTCGTGCTCTGACATGAAACTGTAACTGTATGCACAGTATCATTGGCACCACTTCAACTTTGGTGACCCTTCAAGGTCACAATGAAATCATCTGCCAATAGAGTTTTTATATCCATATTATACATAAATAGTAGAATTTAAGTGTTCTGAGGCTGCCTTACTTAAATTACATTATAATCTTTCTGGAATCTAATGATCTTGCAGACATCCAGTCCTTTTTCTGGAGAAGGCAGTGGTAAGCTGGTACAAGATGTTGTCGATATCCCTGTACCCAGTTTGACACTTTCAGCATTTGACTGCAGTAAGCACCATAGGACAGTTTGCTGGGGAGGCTGCAGGGAGAACAGGCTGGTCTGAACTGTGTGCTGAACTGGAGTTGGTATTTTAAGTGCCGCTATTGAAGAACTTCTCCAACAGTGACCACACACTGTGCTCCAGTCCTGCAGAGGTGCTGAACTTCTACAGAACAAGTCCTTTCTATTGTGTTAAAGTCTCCCCCAAATGAGAAATCCATAAGGATATTCCTTAAGTACCATACAGAATTAAAGGAGCAGTAAGTGGGGTGCATTTTCTGAGCCTCAAAATCTTCGTGTGACCTGCGAGTGGTTGACTTCTGTGAGAGACTAAAACACAAGTGTACGTGATTAGATGGTGCAATAAATGGAAGTACAGGAACAGGAACATCCCCTTCTTTGATAAAGTTGAAATGGTGCCCAGGGTGGGGAGTAGAAAGTATCTTAGGTTTCTGGCAAGTATGCCTTAAAAGCTCAGGAGATGAAGCAATAAATAAATAAATAAATAAAACTGGGGAACAATTTGCAAGATATGTGAAAATTAAGTAAAAAATGGAAACAAACAATACAATGGTTCCTAATACATGGATTGAAAGACCAGGTACCTGTCTCATCTTTCAGGTACTAAAATCTAGCAAGAAGAAAACCCACTTCTCTATGGCCCTGCTAAGAAATGAAGGAATAGAGAAGCAACTGCTCTAGCAGCTACATCATGAAAATAAATATAGTTGCTCTGTTGCAACTGGTTTTATCTTCTTACAAGTTCGGTACTGTTTTAAGCAAGATGTGCAGGAAAAGCAGAACTGTGGTTTAAAAAAGGTGGAGTGTGAATCTGAAAAGTCAAAATGCCAAATAGAGATACAGAAAGGCAGAATGAAGAGCAGGGGCAGTTAAACCCAAGGGAAATTGTGCTCTCGGCAATTTTCCTCTTGCTTTAATTTTTGAAACCAGATATAAGTGCTTTCTACCAGTTGAATGTGAGATCAGGTATGTAAAATGCATTTTTCTGGAGTATGGAATTGGCTGATGTGAACTGTGTAACTGCTGCCAGCAGTAAGAAACATTCCGTGAGTGCAGAAAGTGAGAACTGCAGAAAAAAGGGACTTGGAGTGAAACGTGGTAGGAATTCTATTAGGAAAACTTCTGGCTTCCTATAGAGTCTTAATTTATGTTTTTAGCATGTATTTAGACAAATGATTGTGATTAGTCTCCATCTCCACAACATGGATACAGTAATGTGTTGTGTGAGTAAACCAAACTTGCAGTAAGGGCACCTGGAGAAGGTTTTTGTACTTCATGATGTATTGAATGATCGTTATTTTCCAAGTCACATAAAGGGGAAATACCAACAACTTCTTGTTAAGTTGGTATTCAGCATAATCTACTTTTAGAAGAGCATGATATTAGAAAAAAATGTGATATTAAAAAGAAAAAGAAAAAAAGCAGAATGGGAAAGAGCAATAAAAGGAAAAAATGACCATCTAAGAAAAAGCAAGCCTGGGGTATAGGTGTATTACACAGTTGCTGCTTCACAGAGTTACTTCTCTTATAAGAAGAGCCAAAAGAACAGATTAATTCACTGTCAAATCAAATTTTCCTCTTGAGACTACACATACCATCTGAAATGGGAACAGTGGGTTTGTAGCAACTCTTCATATGAACCAAAGAGTACTGTGGACTCCAGGGAGTCCATCTAGTTCCCATAAAGTCTATTTTCTTCTAGTCTGGTAAGAGGCATACTTTTCCTCAGTGTTCACTTCTCTGATGACTTTATATGAGATGACTATTATTAAATATATTCTCTGTTTGGCTTTCAAATGGGAAAGGAAATTCTTGTTTGAAGTGAAGCACACCCACTGAAACTGCACGCTGGAAGTTGGATTCCAATCTGCCTTTGGATTTCTTTTTTATGCTGGTTCAAACCTTTAAGATCAGGTTTGCCAGTACCGTTCAAAAGAATGCATGAACTTGTCAACAATTCTCTCAATTTGGATTTATTCTCCAGGAGTGATTGACAGGTATTGAAGTTTATTTTGGACAAAGGATTGCTGTATTTTACAGGGAGATGCAGCCTTGGTCATGCCTTCAGTATGCATATAAAGCGAGTCACTACCGCCCGTTATTTATTCACAGCAGAGAGGTAGAGCAGATGACCTATTCCCTGCATAGCATTAGTTCTCAGTCTTTGGCAGATCTATGTAACTTCCTAACCAAAGAACGGCAGCTCGCACCTGAGAAAAGGATTGCTCTCAAAATCTGTGGCATTTTCCTGTTAAATCTACTTATTAAACTTTAGCAGTAGAAGAAGCTTTTAATGTTTTAAGTGGGCTGTGAACATAATTTGCCACTTCTGATTTAATTAATTGTTGATATCCAAATCTTGTCAAATGTAATTTCCTTTGAAAGAAACACTGCAGCAAATGGAATACCTGGAGATTGTATTCTAGGGCTTAAAAGGCATACTCTATTAAAAAAAGAAAAGAACAGTTTAAACAAGCCCTCTCTAAACTCCTGTCTTTTGTGTGTGCTTTCTGGGTGATATGGAGAGAGCATTCAGACATTCTGAACAGCAGGCTACACGTTTCAGTTGCATCTCACCACTTTTAGCCTCTATTCTTTTCCCCTCCATGCACAGATGCTCATATCATTCTGTAAATGCGTATGTATAATTCTGATTAATTTCCTGATCGTGTTCACTTCTTCCATAGGGCTCCAGCCTCAGTGCAAGATGTGTGGTATGTTTAATAGGAAGCTTGTCATAACTGTTTTCCACAGTGTTGTTCAGTGGGTTGCCTTGTGTCTTCAAGTGTAATGCATAAAGTATAATATAGCTCAGTGCTATTCCAAAATAATTGTTTTGAAGTAGTTTTTCATGGGACGTCAAAATTCTTGTCTCTTATCTCAGTGTTTCTTTGAGATGGCATTTTAGAAGGAAGCTTTTCTATCAATTTTGGGTGACTTTTAACATTCTTAGATGCTTAACTTGTGACTTAAGCACAGAAACAGTATGTAATGCCAGGACCAACTCCCACTGACTGCCACTGTTTGCTTTAGAAACTCTAAAAATATATATATGTATATTAATATGGGTATCTAAAAAATGGAAAAAGGATAAATAATATGGTTCAAGAATCACAGTCTGAATGGCCAGCTTGGCATTATCAGACTCTGTGCCATACGGTTATATTGGCTGAGAGACTTTCAGCACTTTGTGTCATTCGTAACTTCACCTTCCAACTTCTGCAGCAAACAAGCCAAAGATGCTGGGATTCTGGTGTCACACGCAGATTCTTGCTCCTGGAAAAGAGCTGTGTTAGTCTGTCTTCCAGCACCAGTGGTACAACCTCCTTGTTCCTTCCTTGTGTTCCCAGAGTGTCCCATCTCTGGCAGTAGTCCCTTTTTGTGCCTTTCCTTCTGCCCCTAGTTTCCCACCTTCTCCGTGCCTATTCTCACTCTCCATCCAACTGCTTGCCGGTCTATTATCTGCTGCTTTTCTTACTGACTTTTAGTCATTCGTCAATTCTGTCTTCCACCCTCTTTGCCCAAATAATGCAGCTTTCCACTGACCTTCCCTCCAGTTCCCACTCTGCTTGCCAAGTAGGCTCAAATTCCTCCCTTGCCAACTTCCTGTAGCTTCCCACTCACTAGATCTGACACAATCTACTTTTTTTCGTTTTCCTTGTTTCAGTTATGCCCTTTACATTCCAGTCACATTTTCCTTTCTATGTTGCCTAGGTGTCAGCACAGAATAGTTGAAAGCATAAAAGAAACTTTCCGGCCTCTGGGTTGTATTTTCAGTGCTTACCTCACCAGCTGGCTAAAACCATGAGGGAAATTCATTTTTTAAAAAGGCCAACTTTACCCTTAGAAGTAATTTTATTAAACATAGGATTGTAGAACTTGTTCCAAGTGAAGTTTAAATCTTTCTGTAGTGCCGCGATGGCAGTGCTCTTCCAGATAATGCCAGTGCACAAAAGGTACTTGTTTGCTGGGACAGTGCCTGTATGCCATACTGAAACCATTTGGATGCTGTAACTTCACGAACTTCTACTCTGGGAAAAAAAATGGAGCAGAGCAATCCCTAACATGAGTGGAGGCTATCTGCAGTTTTTGGAAATCTTAGCTGTTCGGTCCAAAAAACACTGAGCCTTGCTGTGGGATATTGTATTCCCACGTTCCCCTGAAGATGTATTTTAGGTCAATTGTGAGGGGCAAAGAAAGTGAAGGCAAATTCTGACCATATAACTTGCACACTGTTAAACATATCAGGTTCCCTCTGAAAGTGGAAGTGCCGCCAATACAGATTGCTCTGAAAGTAATGCCTCCTATTTATTTCCTTGGAAACTACAGGAGATGCACTGAGCACAGTAACTCTGCTTGATAGAGCAAATTCTCAGCTACAAAATGTTATTTTTCAACATAGTTACCACCATTAGCTCTGCATTTTCACCAGCAATAAACAAGAGCCTGCACACTGTGCTTGTCAAAATTTGCACCAGTAGTGGTGACCCACTGTCACCACTGATGAAATGCACCACCCACTGCCTCACTGTGCCCACGTCTACTGGTTGATCTCCATCAGTGTTCAGTAAGTGTTAGTGAATGTCAGTGGGTGCCATTTTTTCCTCATGGAGGAATTCAGTGACACACCTTTGCTTCATACACGCTTCTCTGTCAGACGCTATTTTGTCCGACTGCCCCTCTGCTGCCATCTGTCACACAGCAACAACATGGAATGTGGCTGGGAAGTTTCAGCCTCCACTGCCTTACCACCAATGCCTACTTATGACGTCATGTGCCAACATAAGGAAATAGGAAGTGTTACTTTCAGAGCAGCCCTTGGCTGAGGGCTGTTTATGCATGTGTTCTGCTTAGGTTTTAATTTTTTTCATCTACATTCTTGAACTGGTTGGAGCCCTTTTATGATGGATAACCTCCTTGTTGAGCATTTCCCTCAGATTACGTACCAAAACAGAGTTAACTGATGTTACTGTCATAAGCAACTGAAAATACAGTATTTCAGTAGCAACCTGAGTATTGAGCAATCCTTAAATTTCATTCTATCTTGCATAATTATAAACAGTTCTTTTGGAATGTCAACAAATGCCTTGGTTCCACACTGGTCAGTTAGAAGAGGGAGATATCCTTCAACTATGGTGACAGGATAATTGAATCCTCTCTTCTGCCTCTTGACCTCAGCTGTCCCTTTGTTCTTGCACTCTCAGTGGTGTGCATGCAGTTCAACCTGAGTTGAAAGAGTAGTCTGCTCTGGAACTCAGATTTTTAGTATCTCCTTAGATAAAAATTAAATTAAAATTATTCATCAAAGTTATTCCCTCTTTTTATTCAACTTAATCATCAAATCTTCTCGTCAGGGCTGTACTGAGTCAGAGTGAGGGTCTAATGGGAACCTGCACTGGTTCTTTGCATGATTTTAGAGCCTCTTCCTGAAAGTGGGAACAGGGCCTGGTCTGCACCTGCATTTGCACCTGCATTTTCCTTCTACTTCCAGGCTCACCAGGGATTCCTGTATGGCACATGCTTTTCTGCTGGAGCATTGTACCATCGACTTTAGGCTGTCATCTCTGGGGACTCCAGTGTGACCAACAGCTCCAGATGTCATTGTATCAAAAGTTCTTTTCCAACAGCATTCTAAGCTGACAGCCTTGTACCAAAACCTAGTCAGAACCTGAAAACTCTCCAAGATGGTTTCTGAGGCCAAGTGGATAAAAGTGTGCTCGCAGTGTACCTCTTAGGGTCCTCTGACTTATGTTCCCTTTCTGGTGAGAAAACCCAAAGGCATGTGCGTATTTCACATGCATCAGGTGGTGGTTTGTCTTCTTCTGTTGTCTCTCACTGGACTTGTAACTGCACTTTTCCACTTAGCTTGTTGTTTATATTCTTTCCACCTTAAGTCTCTTAAGCTCACAAGGTCTCCTCCTGGCCCTGGCCAAGCCAGCCGCTCGTTTCCTCTGGGAGAAGCAGCCTTACACGGGAATCTTGGCAACATTTGGGCCTCTTGCCATTCTGTCACATTTCTGGGCAGGTCGCCACTGGGCATCATCCGCCATTGCCCTGGACGTCTTTAAGGACCAGTGGGTATTCTCAGGGCTGCTCTGCTGATGTCTCCATCCAGTTCCCTTCCAGTTCATCTTCCAGCGTGCAGACCCCTGTTGACTGTTTCAGTCACTGTTCCTCTGCGTTATTTGGGCTGTTGGATTTTGCTAGGGTTGGACTAATGCCCCTCTGCAAGTAGAGAAGAACGTGAAAGCTTGATACTAGTACAAGTGCTAAGGGAACAGCATTTAAAAGGAAAACAGCAAACTGACCAAATTCAGCTGTGTGGCTCCACTAACTTCCTGAGTTAAAATGTCTATGTTCATTACAAGTCAGAACAGAAAGATTTATATATGTCTGCCCCATGAAATGCCTTCTGTGTGATCTAGCATGCTGTGCTGTGTCACTCCACCAAGCTCTCTCACCGCCCCTGTATAAAATTGTTGGCTTTTTATTTTGGTGTTCTGATTTTCTCTCTACATTTTACTCTGCTTTTTCTAAAGTGTTGGGGTTTTGCTTGTAGAGAGAGACTTTGTAGTGGCAAAACGACAGTAATAACAGCTATTTTGTATAGTAGTAAATTAACTGAAATGCCACTTACTTTGTTTTTAATGGATACCAGCAGTTATTTCTACCTGAACCGTCACACACAAAACAAATTGTTTTTAGTGTGTAAAAATAAGCAGTGATTTTCCCATCTGTTTTCACTTACAGCTCTGTAACGTGTAACAGCTATTATGAAATCAACTTTAAAAAATCTCAAAGCATTGAATGTGTGGATGCTTGGAAAGATTTTCATTCTCTGAATTAATGTGAGCGTATGAAAGTCGATTTCCACATCTAACCTTTTGTTTTAGAAACTTGGTTAACACAGTTTTGCTTTTTACCAACAGAGTAAATCAATACTGAAAAGGCATTTGATGTGGTTGTTTCTGTGATGTGCCTTTACTGGAATTGCAGTTGCTTTTACCCCAGTTTCACTATGTGTAAAACTAATTTAGCATTTCAGTGTGCGGAGTTTTAATTTTATCCTCTGAAATGCACAAATGCATGCATGTTTGCATTTGTGTGTATACATATATTTTGTAATTATGGCCCTTTAAATATCTAATTTCAACAAGTAAAACAATTACCTTGTGGCAGAGAGGTAAATCATACCATAACCTAGAAAATACTTTAGGAAGACTTTATATCTTCTGCCTTTGGTACATAAAAATAGTTTGTTCTCTGCCTCCTCCTTAGAACTCTATGATGAAAAACGTAACTATTAGCTCTATGATTTCAGCAAGTCTGGAGAACAATTAGATTTGCCTTGATGGTAGTAATTTAGGATTTCCTAACATGACACACCAGCTGTAATTGGAAACGACAATCGGTGTAACAAACAGCCTTGATGAAATTGACTGTTTGAATTTGCCTATTTATTAGTTTCATGCTGCTTTAAATTAACTACACCTGTACACCTGCACTTCAGCTCACTTCTAGCTGGTGACTAGTCAGCTTCATCTGCTCTACGTGGAATTTTTGTCAGGTTATATTTTCCTTAACTCTGCTTGTTTATTCCTTTTTGACTGCTCCTCATTTATCTGCACGAAGTGATATTCCCTTCCCCTGGTTTTGGTTTTATGATACAGCACCCATGACCTTTTAACGACCCTTTGAGATCCTTCCTGACTAACACATTACCGACATGACATAGGTCACTTAGGCAAAAGGAGCCAGAAGGATCCTATCTGTGTGATTTGGTTTGGTTTGGTTTTGTTTGTGTTTCTTTTTCTTGGAAAAACTTCAGCTTGGGAAAGTTGTTGTAGCTGCAGCGTCACCCTGCAAGTGGCACTTGGATTTAAACACTGTAAGTCTGGAAAACAGCAGGAAGCAGCAGCTAAAAATAGCTGTAAATGTTTCCTTATCTTCTCATGCATTAATTGACAAAAATCTATACTGCCCTCATCTGTTCTTTCCTTTCAATTCTTAAATGTCTGCTTTACTGGCTTTTCTTCCTAACAGCGTGGTTCTGGCTGCCACATTTTGAGCCACACTCTAACCCTGGAACCAACACCTGGGTAATAGTTTAAAATACGTGCTAAATAGATGCAGCACCTGGGTAACACTTGACCTTGTGAAAGCAATATATATATTTCTTTCTTTTTTGGTTGCTTATTACTTTTTTGCAAAAAGTTCTCTATTCTGACAGGGGTTTGTGCCCATTTTCCACCCCGGTGTGAATGTCTCGGTATTAAAAGCTCCTCCTTCCTGCAGAACAGCTTTGCAAAGTTCGTTGAAGTGAAATTTGAGCAAATCTTTTTCCTTAAGCTGTGAACACAATGTTCTGTGCCATTTGATTAAGAATATTCATTTGCTTTTAACTAAAAAAAGGTGTAAATACATTCTTAAAAGAGGGCAGATGCAAGATCAGGAAATATGGTACTAATATGATAGGGAAGATGTACCTTTAATGCATTGGTCTTTGAAACTCAGTGTTCTCAACTGCAATTTAAATATACATCCTGTTAAGATTCAGTTACCATCAGAGAGCTGTTAACTGCAGTATGGTTCACATTAAATAGTTAAATGATAGAAAGTTTTGCTCTGTTCAGACTAGTTCTCGTAGTTATGAGTTCCCCTAAAAAGATCCTGTTTAGGTGGCCTTCGTATCTCTCAAGTCCCATCAACAGCTGACAAAACAGTCCACTCAGCAAGATCTTGCTGATGACCCTTAGAGATGGGTGTGGTTCCACTGAACATGATTTCCCTAGCAAGTACTTGAGAAAAGGCTTTGCAAAATATTCTTTAATACTACGTTCTGTATGCCACTCATGTTACTTCTGTAATGTTGGTATTACATTAACTTGTGTGAATTCCATGGTTTAACTGAAAAGCAGTTGTGAAGGGGAAACCTGCAGACCAATGGCTGGCAAAGCGCAGGCTCTAAAGAAGCAATCAAGGAGTGGGATGCTGCTGCTGTGCCAGCTGGGGTGGGCAGGAAGAGCATAAATGTTTGTAAAGTGTTTCTGAGGTGCCAGAAAATCCAGTGCAGGTAAAGCTTTGTCTTTGTTCACATATCTCTTGAAGTTTATAGTTAGTAGTGTCTTTTGAAAACGTCAGCACAAAATTATTTGAGGTGTCTGACTGGAAATGGTTGAGAGCCAAAATAAGATTGCTGACACTACCAGCAGTGTTGAGAGGAAAGGAGAGCCGCATTACTCCACTCATTCCTCAGAGCAGATGAGATCCAGTGAACCCATGTGGTCACAGCTGAAGAAGAACACGCATAAAACATGAGGTGTGGCCTCTCCATACTTGGGACGATGGTGGTTGTGGTGGTCTTTAATTACTGCTGTGTACTTTCCATCACATCTGTTCCCCATTCGGTGGTCAGCACACAGGGGTTGCTCTGGCCATGTAGCTGTAGGTCACTGAGTAGGAGCACTGTTCAGAGAAGTAACTGTCCTCTATTGAAATTCTGAACATTTACATGGCTGTCAGAATGACAGATAGTTTTAAAAACTTTGACCTAAGCACTTGAAATGTAACTTTTCAATTAGTGAGCTCTTGGTTTGGTTTGTTTTTTAAATTTAGTCTTCATTTCTCTGAAATACGGAGTGAGTTCTTCCTACTACCAGGGAGATGTGAAGAATATTGCATGAGTACGTGGATGCAAAGAGGGAATACAGGAGGTCCTGTAGTAGCTGAAGTGGATGATTGATCCCTCAGTGATACCTGTGAAAATGAAAAGTGACCAACTGCCTAATGAGAGCACGGCCCGGCCTGTGCTCTGCGTGAGACTGGGGTTGTACAGTATGGGCAGGTGGTCGTGGAAGGGAAACCTCTGTAGTGATGCCCACTGGCGACTCCAGCTGGCGCCGCAGAAGCAGCTGTGATTTTCTCATTGGCTAACGCACTTGTGCAGTCATCTTTATATAACTTCCAATTATGTTTTTGTATATAATCTATGCTAAGTTATCGTCATTCACTGAGTCCACTCTTCTCTCTTCCACAAGTCTCAGTGCTTTTGGTATCACTGTGTACAATTGTGTTTCAGTCAGGATGTTAACATTCCCTATGCCGTTCAGCATGCAGCTGTTGGTGCCTTTCAGTGTTCATTTCATAGACCGTAAAACTTTCCTGGGGATGATGCAGATGGCAGTATTATCAATTCAAGTTCATTAATATATTTTCTTAGATACTGGTAGCAGAATTAAAGATGCTACTGATCCTAAACAAAAACTGATGATTTTTGCTCCTTGTGGTTGTTTCCATCCCACACAGTCAGGAAATTCTGAACTCTTAGCAACAGTTTTCTTTCACTGAAAATTCCAGTCTAATCTGTTCTGCAAGAAACCTCAGAAAATCAACATCTAGAAAGATCTTAATTAAAGCAAACAAATGATGCACTGACCTCAAGAAAAATGATTTTAAGTCTTTTTTATTTAAAAGCACAACCTGAGGCCTACTTTAACTTTCTGTTCACATGCACGATTTTCTGATTTTCATCTCCATAATTAGCAGTTACATCAAGCCGCGGAAACTTTGGAATGTAGTGCAGTATCAGTATTAAAATGAAGTGTTTCCAGATATGACACTTTTTTTTGCACACTTAACATTGTTTATTAATATTCAGGTTTTGTTGTAAGCTGCCACATGTTTTTAGTTCCTGAAATCTCACATCCCTTCATGTGATTCTGAAGTACAGCTTGCTCACCTAACAGCTACTGGACAGCACAGTGGTTTCGTGATTTTGCTTTCACATCTAGAACTTCAGTGCGTTGCGTAGGAAGTATTAAAATAGCCTTGTATGTGAAAAGGAACAAAATAAGAATTATGTATCGCTGTTTTGAAATAATAATGTTTAAAACTCCAGGAACATTTTTGTCAAGTACTCTTTGGAGCAGAGCTGTGTTTTCTCTTTGTTCTGACATAGATTTATTCCAAAGATGAAGAGTGGTATTTATAGAAATGTTGTTGGCTGCGCAAAGCAAAGGCTGTTATACACATTTCTTTTTATTTTTTTGTTTGTTTATTTTTTTGGATGTAATAAATTCTGAAAATAGTCTTTAATAAGGGGGAAAAAAAACAGAAAATATCCAGAATATTAATGGACAGGACAACATAAACTTCATTGAATTAATACAAAAACACTAGAGAAGCTGTTTGCATTTGAAGTTGTTATCCAAGTTAAGTGCAGTTTAATGTCTTGGAGAAGACATTCAGCCAGAGGTCCAGAAGCTGAAGAAAGCCAAGGTAAAGAGTGTTGTACTTTCTTCATCCTTTCATAGTGCCTGCTTTGTAGTTGTTAATTTGTCCACGTCTTCACCCACAATTTCTGTTTCCTTCTGCTTTGAAGGAGGATAATTCATTCAAGGGGCAACAAATTCCCCTTCTAATAGTAAAATCTAAGAACTAACAAGATCTTAGAACAAGCCTCTAATGATCATAGAAAGAAGTTGGAGACAAAACGCAGTCATGGAGGAAAAGGGTTGAAAGTGGAGGAGGTGTGTAGACACCATTACTGTTTTTCAAGAGAGGAATATGAGATTGGCTGGTGGCATTGAGAGGAGGAAAGTCCTCTGCTGTTGGCAATGGGAAGCTGACACGTCGGTGGAAGCTGTGCTACAAGAAATCCCTCGGCCTTGTCATCAATTCAGTACTGTCACTTCTCTGAACTTCGGCATTTGGTACTTGGGTGATCAAACAGTTTCTTATTCAAGTATCTAATGCAACATTATTTTCAGATTATGTTTGCGATGCTTAATAATTTGACTCTAAGATAGTAAGCAAACAGTAGGAGAAGCTATTGCTTAAAGAAGATTTCTCAAGTGTGTTATGGTTTGCTGTCGTAATGACAGTGTGCGTATAGAGTGGTAGGATGCAGAATTATCCAACTTTTTTTTTACTATTTATATTTAACTTCATTAGAACTAATTTACTTCTCTTAGCAGTTGAAATCCTTAACTGGTGATAATTAGAATCTTCTAGCTTTTGTATCTGTCACTTGGATCTGCCATTTAAACCTTAATCTTTCCCTAATCTGCTAATAGTGAGGCTGTAGTGTCACACAAAAAGCCACACAGTATTTCAGTATGCTTGTACCAAACTTTTCAGTGGAGGACAGCCAACAGGCTATCTCATAGGATCACAGAGTAGAATCATAGGAGTAGAATAGCCTGAGACAGAAGGGAGCTATGACATTTCAAGTGCGTTTCATTGTACTCACACTGTGGTGGAGCGAATAGAAAGCCCTCACAAAAAAAAGCGCTGTCTCTCAGACATTGCTATGCCATCCTATAGCTTATCACTAATAAACCTGATCGTTAAGCCTGATCTTATCCCTTTTCCCTTTCAAACCTAACTTTAAGCTCGTGCAGACAGCCCCACTAATGCACGAGTGAAATCACTTTTCCTCCTTTGAAAAGGGCAAATCCAGCTAGGTCGTGTGGGCCTGGCATCACACAGGTAACCCCATGATCAAAAAAAATCCCAAATTCTGCCGGTGCCACCAGCCTCAGAGCCAGGTATCAGTCAGCTGGGTCCATCTGTTTCTTTCAATGTCACTTCTTACAAATGGAGAGATAGAATAGGGCTCCTCATCTCTTTACCGATCTATCCAAGGCCCTGAAATCTCTTGGTTACTCCTGGGCTTTGTCACTACCCAAAATCAAGAAAAAATCAAGAGCCGATAATAACCTGAGGGCTGTACCAGCCTAGGACATTTCCTGGTAATATTTTCAATCTGTGCCTTAAGGATGCACCAACCTCGTGGGCCTGGTCATCAGGTCTGGCCCTCTGTTCCCCTCAGAAGGGAATCACCTCAGACTGTAAGCAACACACCATTTTTGTTTTGTGGAAGTGATCATCATGCAGGGTAAAGTCTGACCCGACTGCTCTAGAATAGATAGATTGTCTTCTGCCTTATCATGTTCTTCCAATTCCAAAGCCTCCTCCCTGTTGTGTAAGGGCACCTGTGGTAACCTAATCTCCCTCCACCGCAGTGTCAGACGATGTTACGCAGTTGTCTCGAGGGTATTGCATTGAAACATATTGGACCACTGAGGTTAGTGTATACATTAACAAAATGTCTCTCACAATTTAACATTATGACAAAAAGTGTAAGATTTCTGTAATGTTAATTTCTTTCAAGCCCAGGAATTTGTTATCCAACACAACTTAAAGTGGTGAGCAGGGATGCTCCCAATGGTGGCATTAATGCTGATTTGTGACTGCAATGCGTTACCAAGTTGCTACCTACTGAGCTACTGTTCAAAGTTAGATGAAATTAGAAAGATCAAGTGATTGGGGTGTAGAGGCTATTACTTCCCTGGAAATAATCTAATTAGCACAGCTCACAGATGGCACATGTCTGGCTGCTGATCTGTTAGCTGCTCGTTACTTGATTCTAGAGGAGGAGTTCATTTGTTGGCATTTGCTTCCGTTAATCTGTCTTTAGAGATTTTCTGTAGTTAGCAAATACTTGTTAAGAGCTAAAGTTAATTTGTAAGCATTTCTTAAACCTTTAATTTCACATCGTGCAATGCAAAAACAACTTTCCCTTTTCACTTCTTCTTTGCTAATCTCTAAGATCACTTTTTAGTTCTAAGTTTAAAGTTGACTTTGTATTATGAGGATTTTTTCTCACCTTCACACATAGTTGTCATTTGTTTTAGTGGCACTGTTCCAGAGGTGCTTTCACAGAACATTTTGAAGGAGATTTTTCTCTGTGTGGATTCGAATTAACTGAGTCAGGGGGAGGAGGAGCTGCCGTGCAACTTCCTGAAAAAATTCCTCCAGAGGAAGTAGAAGTCTTGAGAGCAATTTTTAGTCTCAAATACGGAAGGCTACCAAATGCATACAGAACAAACTCTGAGCTGATAATTATAGAGTAAATATAAGCACACATTCAGAGAGTTGAAGCTCTTGCACAGGTATAAAAGCGATCCATTAACTACAGGAACTACCTCCAATATTTAGTATACAATAAAGTGTTTTCGTATTTTTAACAGTAGAATGTTTTTTACTGCTCACGTAATCACACTGTATGTATCCTAAAACATTTGCTGACACTGTTCACTTTTTCTCCAGGAGGCTTTATGCTAAATTTGAGTATTGCATTACTTCGCTAACATTTTCTGCAAATAGTAAGCTTTTCGTAGTCTGTCTTCAGAGTTTGAGCTAATCAGTAAGATGAGTACAGGAATCACCCTTTGATGTATTTTCGTCTTGTGAATGGAGGATGATTGAAATATGGATCTGGGCATACATAAATTCTAAGACAGAGAGTAGGAAAAAATTGTCTTGTCATATTCCTTTTCTGCAGACATACCAGCTGCACCAGCGTGTGGCTAATTCAGAACGACTTCAGGAAGCAAAATGGACCTTTCCATGAATACTTTCTGACAAGTGGCTCATCTTGTCAGATTATTGGCAAGAACCACATTAAGCCATGCTGTCACTGATCCTTTCTTCATCGGCCTAATTCCTTTGCTCAGCAGGAAAACCTCCAAAAAAACCTCCAAAACCTCCTGGAAATACCCTGCTGGTAAGCTGAGCGAGCTCTCCTGGGTTGCTGAGCACAGGCTCATGTGCACAGCACAGCCTGATTTATGGGATGGATTCCAATCTCCCCATCAGCCTGTCTGTCCTGTGTAAGAGCAAAGCTCCAAACCAAACAGTAGATGCCACCTGTTTGTTTGTTTTATCTAGTGGTAACTTCTCATAAAATAAGAATAAGCCTTGAAATTATCATTATCCTGATCTGTTTCTCCAGGGATTTGATAAAGCATCCCTTGTACCTACCTGTCTTCGTGGCGGCACACCTGACCCAATAAGCAGGTTAACCAGCAGGGTTAGGTTTGTTCACGTTGGGCACAAGGCTGCATCACTAGTAAAGCTTATGGCTTGCCATCAGCTGGGATGCAGGCAGGTGGAGCTTGCATCTGCTTGCAGAGTGGTTTGTGCACTAATGCAGGCCTTTCTCTGCAGTGTGCCTAGCTTGAAAACTTAGGTGAGGCCAGCATTGCATGCCAGCGATGTTGTCCTCCTTTGTACTCTATGCAGACATGACTCGTTCTCTGCAGAAATAGGGGAGCTCAGGCATCTCTTCCCAAATCTATTTAAAGTAAAATGTTGGGATTCGCCTGGAAATTACATACGTGTAGAAGTGCCTTTTAGCAAGGTAGGTGTCTGTGTTTAGTATGTACCCAGTGGAAGTGCCATAATTGTGGTAACTGCCAGCAAGTCAGAAAGGCAAAAAGCTGAGAACCATATGGATTTTCTGCAAGACAAGTTACCACCCTTTGCTAATACACATTTACCTGTGAGTGTCTGGGCAGAGGCTCAAGTAAACCTTAACTCTTAAAGTGTCCATTTCCCTTCAAGTCATGCCCAGGTATCCTGTCCTGGGTGTACTCTTCATTGGGTGTCTCTCCACTGGTCTTTCATTCTCAATTGCCATTCACATATTCATAGCTGGTGAGCTGCTTTTATCTGTGCACGTGCACTGCCTTCTTTGCCACGCTTTGTGTCGTGTTCCCAACCTACTGAGTTATACTCTGTCATATGAGGGCTGTGTTTTAGCAGGGTCAGTTTATTTTAAGTCTTGCTTCTTTGCTGAGCTGAACCCTTTTTGTTACGTTGTTCCTTCTTCCGCTCCTGCCCTCTGCTCAGATAGTTGGAATAGAACCATCACAAGGAGGGGTGCTCTTCCTTGCAGGATGTACTGTAAGTTGTCCTCTGGTGGTTACCTGAATGTCAGATGGGTTGTAGCAGTTTTCAAGGTTGTTGAATTTTGCAAACAATTTATACGTACATACGTGTATGTCTGTTCTTTATACATAGCTTTTAAAACTCAAACTATATATTTCTTTTTTATTTTTTGTAGAGGTCATCTCTGATACTAACGAATACAAACAACAGGTATAGTTTTATTGTGTTTTATGTCTTACCTTTTACTTGTTTCATTGGTTTGGGGGCTCATTCTGCTCTAGGCCTCTTTGTAGTTTTGGGTGCGCTCACTTTGGGAACTGTTGGGAACATGGAGCATCACTCTTGGTACCTGGAGGTCATGTGGTTTGGTCCATTTTCTTTGCATGATCCTTTCACCCTCTCTGGTGGAGTCCCATGCAGGGCTGCAGCTTCCTTGGTCTCTGGTGGCAGTGCTCAGTAGCTGTGTGCTCAAAGATCTTCAGTTCAAACCTGTCAGCTCTCCAGCTCACTGAGCTTTGTGGATCTCAACTGTATTCTTATCACAGTGTCAGGAAAAGTGTCACAGTTTTTTCTTTTATCTATTGGAACTTACTGTTCCTCCATGGCTTCTCCAAGGTTCTGAAAGCAGACTACTGTGAGACTCACAGTAACCACTGAAACCACCGTGTGCCAGACTTCTCTCAATTGCCAGGCTACAAATCTAGTTCTGTGTTCAACGAGAAGGAAGATTTCTGTTTCATTGCACATAGTTCAAAGAAGATGCATTCTCAGTATTACGAAGTGTCTGAACCCCTCCTCCCAAAATGCTCCTACAGGTAAGAAATGCTGTATAGGCTCTGTGCTTCTTCCAGAAACATCTTGTAAGCAGCACGTGAGAGGCTTTGTGATTGTGAAAAGCTTTTGGGATGGCAGCACGAAGGATCTCTTCTACAAAACAAATGGAGAATCATGGAAGGAGGCCAACAGAAGACGATATTCTCAGTGCATGAAGTATAGCGCAGTTTTTTTGGAGAGAAAAAGTTTCAGACAGTCATCAGTTTTCCTGATACAGGTTAAAAAAAATCCATTAATGAAGCTTAAAAGTATCACAAGTATTGTTCTATTAGAAAAATAATTAGGGCACCAACTTGCAGTATTTTTAGGGATACTGTCTTATTGTGGGAATAACTGAAGACGTGTATCAGTGGATCCTCTATGCTGATTTTTAGGGCGTTTTGGGATGTTGGTAAATGCTTTGATAGCTATGTAGTTCTTAACTGGTCTGAATGGCCTTTATCTGGGAGGTCTCTTGGTTCCATAGTGAGAACACAAAAAGGCAAGAAGGCCCAGCTCAGATCTGCCCTCCTCCGCCCTACTACATACAGACTTCAACATGACACAGTCACATCAAGTACTGAGAACTCTTCCTGGACAGGAAGATGTGGGAGCACTGCCTCTCATGTGAAATACTAGTTTTTTAAGAATCAAGGCCACGAAGAATCAAGGGTTCTCCTTGCCCATCAAGGGAACACATGTTCCAAAGTGAACTGCCCATAGTAGAGCGCTGAGGAGTGATGAGTTTGTGCAGAAGTAGGACTTTGCTTAGCGACTTTGAAAAACTGTCTTTCTACAAAAGTGGGTATCAAATTAGAAAAGCAAAAACTGTAATGGGAAGGTGCTCTCTGGTCCCTATCCCTGTAACAAGCCTGCAGGGTGTCAGTAAAATGGAACCTATTTCTTTACTTTTTACTTCTAATTCTTCCTCTCTCTCATATTGCTTCATTAATTTTCAGTTGCCGTCAATTTCATGTCTGTGTTTATGACAACATTTCTGAGAAAGTGCCACATAGTTATAAATGCTTCTGATTTTTGTCTTTTTTTCCTAAGCTAATTTGTAAAGATTGGAAATTACCATTATTTTGTCATATTCTTATCAAGTGTTCTTGAACTCGAGAGAGAAGAACTCACCGCTGTTTATGTAATTCCATCCTGTTTTTTCTTTATGTGTTCATTTTGAATGCTTTAAAATATCAAGAAAAGTAGAAAGCAGGGTTTGCCGTGAGTCAGGGTTCTACTTAAGTCTTTTATTTGTGTTCTGCTTCTGGGAAAGCGCAGAGGAGCTGTTTCATATTCATATAAAATCTTTGTATGGCAGGTTGACTCTTGTAATGCATGTGTTGTATTAACTTCATTTGTATTACTGTATGTTTTTAAATAATGCTGTTGGAGCTGGATTTTATGAGCAAGTTTTAATAGCTTCATTTCTTTCAAATCTGTTTACAAACTATCACATAATTGAGCTGGTTTATTGATCTCACAGAGATTACGCATCTGACACTATTTGCACCAGTTAATAAAAGGTTTTGTTGGCTTTCTTTAAACGGAGTATTTGAGAATGCACGGTTCTGTTATGCTGTAGAATTTAAATTGCTTATGTACTGGAATATTTACTACCTTCTTTGTTGTTTCATTTCAGAATGACCTTATTTAAAAATGTATGAGGCTATTTATAATCGACTCTGTGGCAGTGATTAAAGAGGTGTGAATAATAGCTTATTGGAAGTTGACAGCTCCTTGTTTGCTAAACCACTGCTAGAACGTTTCTGCTGCTCAGTTGTACCTCATTTTTCTAAGGGGAGGCTGCATTTTGACAAGTGCTTAGAACAGGTATATGTGGCTGACATTTTTATTATTAAAAAAAATTCTGACTTCATGTCTTTAACTACATATGGTTAATTAATTGCTTACCTGCATCTAATGATCTCTCCGTGGTATATCGTTAAAGTAAGACTGAAAACGAAACCCAGCATTTTTACTTGGAAAAATTAGGTGGTGTTCTTTCTGAATAAAAGTAGATGCTCCAAAGGAATTTGACCAAGCAGTCAGACATCCGTCTTTCTGACGAGAGCAGTGCTTCTTAGTCTGGTCTCTGATGCTTTTGATTTTAGATCAGCATCCTAAATATCTCCAGAAAGGACGTCAGATGCTTTCTCAATGCTATTCAAAAATAAGATTCAAAGAAAATAGGGCTGTGATTTATTTGGTTGCAAATCGTGCTTAAGTAATGTGGGCTTTTGTTAACAACATGAATAGAAATCAATAAGCTTGTAGGTAAGGCTGATCATCAGATAATACTGAGTGTTTATCCATGCAGCTGATAAGCACAAATAACTGTATGGCTTGTACTGCTATTGCTGGTGTCTCATTTGACCTAGTGAACTCATTCTGAAGGTAAACGGTAATTAAAGCCCCTGTTCACTCTGTCTTGACTTAGAAGAATGCGTAGTTCCCTGTAGGTCTGTAGACAGCCTAGAGACAGCATAAACCTAAGAAATGGAAAATGATTTTGGAGAGGTTATGTCAGAACTTTGCAAGGGCTTTCATGCGCACCTTGAGTTTCTCCAACCAAAAAATTGCTACTCATTTTTATTCACTGCAGTACTTTCTTTATCAGTGACCTGAATGTACTCAGACCTTACCAGATACATCAGGACTGTTTATTCAAAGTGGTGCAGAAATTCACCTCATCCTATATTTTTACATTTGCTTATTACTAAGGAAGTTACCAATATTTCTGAGCCGTCATTCTTAGTGATCAAATCCCAGTAGAATTATAGAAGGCATTTGTAACTTCTGCTAAACCTTTAAAAATCCTTAATAGAGCAAGTGGCTACAAATAAAATGCTGTCAGACAGGTATCTCCCCTGCAAGAGCCGACACGTCATTTTACCCCATGAGTCTCTAAATTGAGAGTGCAGAACTTGTGCACTGAGTTAATGGACTGCTATAGGATCCGGGTATTTTTTAACTAAATACATTCTAAAAATAATCTTCATTATCTCTCTTAAGAACTGGTTTGTGCTGTTTACAGAGTAGGGGTGCAGTTTTCTGGCTGTGCTGGGATTATGATGGTACATCCTTCCCCTGCTCTGGTTGGTGATAGCGCTGCACTCAGTTTTCTTGAAACATTGCACCTGCAAGGATCGTTGCATTCCAGAGCTGGTCTCCTTGCCCACTGCAGGCAGCCCAACAGCTGGAAGTTAATTCTCTGGGAAAAAGGAATCTGTCTGCAGTGTGGCATGAAGGAATGAGTATGTGGCTTTGCAAAATGTACAGGATTTAATCTAAAAATATATATTTGTAATAACAAAATTCTGGAACTTTGGAATTTATTCCTAAGCACTAGTATGCTTTATATTTCATGTGTATTACTTCTCTATGGTTTATTGCCATAAAAATACTGTAAGATCTCAGTCATCACCTGTTGTTCAAACTCTCAATCACAGATAGTACAAAATGACATTTGTGTTGAGAAAGTTTGGTTCCTTTTGCAGCTGCTAATGGGTTTAAGCTGATGGGAGTGGTGGCACGAGGCAGCAATAAGGCAAAGGAGAAGCCTGGAGTGGAGCCAGAGCGGGGAACACTCACATGTGTTTCTCTGCACGGCGCAGTAACGCTGAGGTTGGAAAAGTTTAATTACCCACCCCATTCCCTCTTACATTTTTTTTCTTTCCTTGCTGAATACATGTGTGGCCTTGAGTTTGTTGATCAGCAGACCTCATAAGCAAGCCAGATGATGTATTGTTACAGTACCTTTTACAGCTGCTGCTTTCCGGAGTACAGTGATTACCTGCCGTGCCCAAACCAGTTGCTTCCTATTAGAGTGCAGTGCTTACTAATTGGTCTGAATTTGGCTGCTACAACAAAGTTAATTTTCGCTTTTACACTGAAGAGTATTTTAGGCCGTGTTGTGCTTACACTGTTATATGAAGCCTTGTGGGTCTGTTCTTAATTTTTTACCCTTTATCTCATGGCGTTCCTCGTCCTCCAAAAAGAACTAATATGTCATTCAGTAAAAAGATCGATGTTCTGAATGCAGGAGTGAGTGTACTAACTCTGTTTTTATGAGGGAGTATTTATTTCGCCTCACATGCCTCACGTTAGGCTTTAAAAACCCAAGAGTTTTCCCAGCCCACAACAGATGTTTCAGACTTCTACACAGCGTCTTTCACCACCAACGTCGATCCTGGAGTTTCTCCTTCTCAGCAACCCAGGAGCTGAGTAAGGTTGTTGATCTGGCCTCAGATCTGAGGAGCAGTGTGGATATATTTGGTTATTTCCGGTGTTTACCACAGTATTGTCAGCGGGTTCATCAGACACATAGGAGGCAATGATTTTTGCTGGCTTCAATGCGTGCCCAACCCTCAGCTGTGAAGGGAGGTTGGGGTGGCTGGGAGCCATGGTCTCTTTCTGTGCCATCCCCCTCATGGTGGAAAGTGATCTTTTTCCCTTCTACCTTTTCCAGAAGTGTTACTTCTGTCAGGCTACCTTGCATAGTTGTGGATTTTCCCATCCTTCCACCTTTAATTTGGCTGTTTGTCTTTCATGGGTATACTGATTTTCTATTCGGTGACTTCTCCAAAGCCTTTTGTTGAGTGACTGCCCTCAGTACAATTCCCAGCACCTCCTTTCCACCGGTAGCATTGTGGCTTTCAAAAATCAGGATTCCCCTTGAGAGGAAGTCAGAGGATGACTTAATCCCTTCCCAGTCCTGATCATCTTAGCTCATGGTCATCCTAGTCACACTTGTAACCATGAAGATGTCTCAAGTATTTTTAGGAAAAACGGAATAATAGATAAATCTTCAGAATGGGTTTGTGTATCTTCTTGGAAAATAAAAAAAATCAGAGCTTGGAAAAAGTATTTCTCATGTTTCAGAAGTTCCAAGAGTCAGATCTGATCACACTGTAATGCTTCATACTTTTTAAATATCATGTTTCCTTGCATTTTTTCCCTTAGAAAATAAAAGGTCTAGAGGCCTAAAGATGTTTAATATCTGAGATACCAACAGACAGCTATCCAGTATTAATGGACACTCATGAATGGAATAATTAGGTTGCAATGCTTTGTTATTAGCTTTATTCTCACTTTTATTTCTTTTTGTGGCATGTGAGTGAATTGCAGTTGGACTGATCTGACAGAGCACAAAAGATTCTTAAAAATTAAGTTCTTCCATAGAAATACTGTATATAAAATCGAAGTTTTGCATAGGCTAGAATAGCTACAGGAAACACCATGCCTTTGCTATCTTTGGTATCTCTCTGACTTGCAATTTCAATCAAATAGCTCTTGGGAAATTTTTAGAAGACTGCCTATGAAGCAATAAAGACAATTAATTACATGTTTGAAAGTTTTTCTCCCTTTTTAGAAGTTCTGTCTCTTCATAACTCAATCCAAGCCTGTGCAGTTTGTTTGGGTTATTTCTTGTCTTTGCACTGAGTTCTGTTTTCGTGGTCTGAGAGCCAATGGAAGAATGTAAGATGAGGGAATCAACCCAAGAGAACATCATATAATTTATAGAATCATAGAATCATAGAATTACTCAGGTTGGAAAGGACCTCAAAGATCATCAAGTCCAACCACAGCCTAACCTTAGTACCCTAGCTCTAACAACCCTCTGCTAAATCATATCTCTGAGCACCACATCCAAACAGCTCTTAAACACATCCAGGGATGGTGTCTCAACCACCTCCCAGGGGAGCCTATTCCAGTGCTTAAACACCCTTTCTGTTTTTTATTTGCATCCTTCTAAGGCGAAGGGGGGTTCAGCTTCTTTTTGAGGCAGATTACTTGGTGTCATTGTCTCATGCAGCCTCATGGAGCATTTCAATAAAATAGCACCACGTATGGAATGATCATTTGCCTCTGAAACAAAACATTTTTATTTCTATGGCAAATACTTCTACTGGGGCTTATTAGTGCTCAGCTGTTTCTGCAGTAGCCTTCCCAAAGGGAAAGTCTCTGTCTTTTGGTGTCTGACAGGTGCTTCTTTCTGTCTTCGGTATTCATCTGAAGTCAGGCTCATCTTGTAACTCCCTTCCTGTCTTTCCCATCCACTTACAAAAGGCTGGCAGGATTACATTTAAGAATGCCTATAACGCGTGTCTAATCATTTATGTGAATAAATACAGGTTTGGATTTTTTTTTGCTTTTCTGGGAAACCGGTCTCTTTATTTAAGCTACCCTTAGGTGATCCCTTGTTAGATTCTTCTTTATTACAGTTCATTTACCTTACATATGAATTTCAATGTCAAACGAAGCTGATAAGCTCTTTTAAATTAAAGTCTCAAAATATCTAGCTTCTTCCCTGTGTAGACAGTGAGAATTCGGAAGTGTTGGACTAAATTGCATACAATTATTCATCACCATTAGAAAGTCATGGGACATACCTGCTGCTGTATGATAAATTCCAGTATCATAGTTAAAATCTCGCTGTTATCCCTCGTGCACTGGTATTTTAAATCTTCATTTACTGGTCTCTTTTTTAACTTATTTATTTGTTAGAAACTTTTCACAAGTGTTTCTGTGCTATTTGTTGATCCTCATCAAATCTAAGTGCCTACTTTCTTGGAAATTCAGCATATCATGTAGCTGCTTACTATAAGGCTTTATTAAGAAGGGTTTTATCTTAGCTGCCGTTCATTCAGTTGACATTGTAGTAATGGTACACTAACTGAAGAACTAGTCTGCTAGTTCATCTAACTAGTTTTAATCTACTGAGAATTGAATGATACAGGTTTGTTGTTTTTTTTTATTTAGGCTACAGCATAAATTCAGTTTTTTGTTTTGTCAGGGTGCATTTGTGCATCTGAATTCCAACCAGAGGATCTGGTGTGTTCTCCCACTCATCCCTGCAATACTTCATCAAGGCTCTGATGGGGAGCAGATGCACTCTTGCTGTCAGCATGGTGTGCAGCTTTGGGAGTTTGCCCCATTCTCTCATCAAACTTTTGTGAGCCTGACTTACATTGAGATGTGGTGTTCACTGTGTTCATGAGCTATTTTAACTGGATTTAACCAGATGAGGGCTATACTTCAGGATGGGAGCCGGAGAGCTATTTTTTCAAGTTCATCTCAATGTCCAAAGGTCTGGATATAATTGCCTTTGCTGGTAGACTCAGTAGGTATATGTGAACAATCCGTGTACGGGAATGTAACAGCAAATTCGGATTACAGCTTTTGCAAGTTAAAAATGCTGCCTTTGGAAACAGGATTAGAAGTTACTTGATCTTCAAAGAATATGAAGATCTCGCTAAAGTGTGCTGTGGGCTACAGTCACAGCCCTTTGAAGTTCAGAGCTTAGCAGGGCAAGACATTTTTATTTCCTTACTGTAATGTCAGAAATATCCATTCAGTTTCATTCTGATGTGTTTAAATATAAATAGTTTTATTTAAATGTATGAAAATTCCCTAACGTAATTTCCCATTGTTGTTTTAGGAAGGTATATTTTCCTCATGACACATCTTTGGAGTATTAAACCTTTCCTTAAGCTTTGTGCTATTGCATCTTAACAGGATAAATGAGACCTTTCATCGTGTCATGTATCCACCTGTTTAAATAGAACACCAGGGAATGTCTGTCCTTGAAATCTAGTAAAATACCGTAAATCCTTCACATGTTTTTTGACTGTCTCTTTATTCATGTTCTTACATTGCAGTAGGTTTCTGGGGATGATAGTTGCTCATTATCTTGCAAAATGAACAAGCCACAGTTGTAGTGTTTTATTTTCCACTTCACGCAAATAAATGACATAAATCGTATGTGATTTAATATTTCAGAAAAAATTGAAAATCAGTAATGTGAAAAATCTGTAAGGTAAAAATAAGTGTTGTAAAATGAGGATATAGTTAAACATTGGAGAAACTTGGAATTTGTCACAGCGCTTCCAGACAGTAATTTTCTATTACTGATGTTTTGGTTGATTAGCTGTGAGTATGAATGCAAGAAGTTATGTATGTGTCATTTGTTAGTATGCATATTAAACTCAGATTATTCAAGATGCAACGCTATGTGAAGCAGACCAGATCACCCAAATTGTACGTACTAAAACTGTGTTCTTCAATGTTTTTGTTATCCTACATCTTGTTGTGTTCTTTATTTTCAGAAAAAGTAAATTAGAAATGTGTTGTATAACATACAGTATCTACAATTTAGTCTTTCTGAATCCAAAAGTCAGGACCCATATTCTGGAAACTGAAATCCAGTACACCATTAGAAATGCTCATCTGTTTTTATGTGAAATCAAAGCAAAGCCAAAGTGTGGCCTGTCGACTTAAAAGAAAATTTGAGAAAAAGAAAGGAGATTCCCATCTGTTTTGCCATAAGCAGCAAGTTCTAGTGAGGGGAAATACCTGAATATTGGGGTATTTCAGCTGATTGTTGCATCAGTGTTAACAGCTGAGCATTCTGTGTGTGACAAATTAATTTGAGCTTGAGGTTAAGGAAGACTGTCATGAAATGACATAAAATGATTGTTTCTATACATTTTTTTAAGATAATCTTAAATTCAGATCATGTTTATGCAACTTCAGTTCAAAGTTGCATCGTTTGTTGCTGACTGAGGAATTTGTGAGAGGGTAAAGAAGAATGTCAGAGCTTTCTAAGATGTGTGATTCATTATGGTGATATCTCCACCATGTATTTGGTTGTGTCAATGTTGAAGTCTTTACTAACAGCACATTATGACAGTCATAAAACTGTGGGTGTTAGAGAGAATTGCTGTAATGGACTGTTGTATATAAAACGTGTCACTGGCAGTTCCATTTTTCTGTGTCATATCTAAGAGGATCTCAAAGCTTTATAAACCTCTATTCCAGTATTTTTAGTATCTGTAAAATAAGTATTTACTGCATATAGACCTAGGTAATGGTGTTATTTAAAATCACCAGTATTATCAAAATATACTTTTCTCTAGATGTGTCTTGTGAAGATAACCAATGATACCCAAACTAACGCCACTAGATCCAGACCAACTCAGGCATGGATGGATAGTCTGTAAGTGATACTTGCTCAGGGGTTCCACAGGAGTGGAGTTATTTCATACAGCAATTGAGTTGGCGTCAGGGAATGAGTTTACAACTGATAATTTATACTCACCTGAGTTTTCGTGAATAATGCTAAATGGGCCAGCTGCTCTACATTAAAAGAAATGCAGCTTTTGAGTGTGGATGATGGTAATTATCAAACTGTGATTCAGACTTGGTCTTAATGAGGATAAATCTAAAGCAGATGTATTGCAGTTTCATTCCATTTTTGCTACAGCTGTGAACAGAAATAAGATACTACACTTTTTTAGTGCCGTGGTCAATAGGAAGGAGCTTGTAGGTAATTCGTATACATGCTATGGTATGTGCCTGGTTTATGCCTATACATCTCTAGTACAGAGTTTCTCCACTTTGCTGGTATCATACCAATTCTTGTCATTGACCACGTTCTCCCAGATGAGTACTGAGTACCTACTAATGATGAGACCCATTTTTGTGCTCATCTTCAACTTTGTGACATTTATCTGTGTTCAAGGGTTACTTTTTTACTATGGTAATAAATCTTCTATTTTTAAATGTCTGTCTTTGGGAAAGTAATTCATAATCTTACCTATCAAGTGCTTCTTTTAGTTAATGTTTATTTCATATGTGAGGAGTTTAATAAAGGAAAAAATTTCGAGCATCACAAGTGTGAACCTTGTAGAAACAATATGGTCATCATATAAATACATACAGCAAAATGCAGTCATCGTCAGTTGGAGAGGGTCTTTTGAAGAGTAAAAGCAGAGTAACTCTGAAATATTTCTTTCTCTCAGCCTTTCTTCCTTTTAGTTCACCGTTACACAGTCACTGTAGGCACTGAAAGAGAAAGGCTTCCCAGATATCTGTACATCCGTATGTGCAGAGCTTCAGTGCTCACCATGCTCGGTTGCCTCTGGGGCCATAAAGCATTGAGGCCGTGTGCTGTACCCGGCTGGGAGAGACAGCAGGCAGATGGGGGGATTCTTCTTTCCAGTCTCCAGAGTAAAGCGGTGGGCTATGAAACCAGCACTGGAAATGCAAAGGTGAACTTACCTGGGGTGAATGGGGGAAGTGAGAGTGAAAGAAAGGAACCAAGGTAGTCTTGCTGAATGTCTGAAGCTGGAATTACTGGGTGCTGCTTTTATCTCCCATAGATTGAAAAAATATATGCTGGGAGGGAGGAGGAAGAATAATCTGATTATTGCTGTTCTCTACTGTAAGTTTTTGTGAATGCTTAAAGTATTTGAATCATAGGATAATAGAGTCATTGATATTTTATTCTATCGATAGAATGATCCTATGATTTATAGTATTAAACTTACCTCAAGCTTCTGTGAAACGTCCTGACAGCAGGAGTTGACACGGAATTACATGGATTTCAGTTCCCATTTGTGGAAACCTTTCCAACCTTGGGTTATACAATGGAGGTAACAGGCAAAGGATGCTGTTAATTTTCTCGTGTACCTTTTTCTTGTTTCTGACTGTTAATTTTTTTCTTTTGCGACTTTTCCTACTATTCCCAAACCCATAAGCACCTTGTAGTAATACCATTTTTCAAATTAGGCTGCTACTGAGAATTTTCTTATTTGCATGTAGAATTTACATGAATCCAGAGACAATGGGGAGAGTCCGTTTGTTCAATAGTTACCCTTTTCATTAGAGAAAGGACCATCGTTTGAAGATACAATAAAGAAATTACCACTGCGTGTCCCTCTGTCTCACCAAAAGTCTTCATTTTGCAAAGCTGTAAAGCTTCCATTTTTAGCAGGAAGAACTGCAGAGAAATGCAAAGACTCAAAGCAGTGGGCTGAACATTACAATTCTTCAGTCACTTTTCCAAAGTAGCCCTACTAAGTCAAACATTTCAAAATCAAATATTTTTATATGATAGTCTAGGTAGAGGTATACATTTCCAAATCTAATTTTAGGTTATCATACCTGAGTATGCATACATGCATAAACATATATTCTCCTATATTTTAAAATTATCATTGGACCAAAACAGAATGCTTGCAGTGTTTGTCTATTTGCTCAGGTGATGGGTGGATAGCTAAAACTGTGTGGGTACCCCAGCAGCTCTGCCACTGGATGACCCAACATGTCCCAAGAGGTCTCTCCCCTCTAACAGATGGTACAGAATTTGGTACCAGTCTCATTTAATTGATGTTATAAAGGATGAATAATAGAAATTTTTATCCTGGAGCCTCTGCAGACAGAACCGTGTGTCCCTTCTAGAGATGTGTGGCTGCAGGTGCACACCCTTCAGGGTCTTTGTTCAGATCAGGTCGGCGCTTATTTCTTCCACTGTGCATTGATTTGGGAGCACTCTTAGGTGTGTTGCAGCCACTAACAGTCAGCCCAAGACCAGAGGAGAGCTAGTTCTGTTGAAAGACCACGTGGAAACAAGTTCATCATCTATTTGTGTCTGCGTCCCCGCTCCCTGCCCGCTCACATGGATGCAGTCTTGCTGCCCTGGACAGCGGAACCAGCAGAGATTCCTACAAAGCCTTTACAGTCAGTGGGACTCCTTTTCAGATCCCTTTCCTGATTCAGTGTTGGGCTCAGCATCCCAGAAATGATAAAAAAGTAAAATCGAATGCCTTAAGTACGTAGCTGAATAGCTGGGGATATAGGGAATATTTGTGCCCGGGGCTCATGTTAGCTGTGGGCAAAGCAGGGCGTTGGCTGAAGCCTCATGCCAGGGGTGGCAGATGAGGCAGCAGCACTGCCTGGTCACTGCTCCTGGCATTCATCCACCTCGCTAGGATGAACTTCAGCTGCTGCTGTGCTTCTGAGCAGTGTGCTACCAAACCGCCCTGCTCTGATGTAATTGTGCCTATGGGACTGAGGAAACTCTACATCTGACCAATGATCAGATTAACAAAGGCAAGCAGCAAAAATGTCATCACCAAGGCTGGAATATATTGCCAGATTTGCTCCAAGTGCAGCTTATGTCATCACAGAGCCTGGTGCCAGAGCTGCGGCCATTAGCGTGATGCTGCAGAACTGTCCGTCAGCAGGCTTTGCTCCAGGTTTTGCCAGGTCGATAAAGGAATTGAACGCAGAGCTTTGGATTTGTGACTTCAAATATTGCCTGATTTGAAATCCGTGATTTAAAATTGGCGAGCAGAAAATTTGTATTTACACCACTGACTTTAGCATGTGTTGTGTAGGCACAACCCTGCCACCCAGCCTCCCTTCCAGAGCACGTAGTAGTGCTCCAGTAGTGCACAGTAGAGCGTGTAGCAGTATGCAGGCCCTTTGCAAAGTGTCTATGTTCAACTTGCTTTGAATTGACCAAAGACCAAATAATTCAGTACCTGTCTTGGGGCGATTTATGTACCCCAATGCACTGGATTTTATGGGCTTTATTTCGTCAGAATATTCACTTAAGATGTGTGTCAGGCTGCATTTGAGTGGGAATTGGCGTTCACTTATGTGGTGTAAAAATGTCTTGAAACAGATTTGTATTAGTTAAACAAAATTATCAGAATCACGCTTAGTAGGTGTAAATATTTAGACCTGCGTTTGTATAAATATTCATATATTTATGTAAACACATGTGGGAGATGTAAGTTTGATCCCTGCAGGCAGAGGAAGGAACTGAAGCCAGTTCCCTTTTTCCTGTGCGGGCAGCTCACATGTGTGTATGTATATAAATAAGCACTGAGTCACCCTTTATATATAACATACTGTTCTGTTCTCCACAGCTATAGTGCATATACTGCTTTTAAAAGGAGAACGACTGTTCTGAAAATTGCAAATAGGTTTTCAAATTAAATTTAAAATCGATTATCTGAGAACCTAATCTGGCTTTTTTTTTTTTTTTTTTTGGTAGTTTTCTTTTCCTTGAGTGATTTAATTAAAAGCGTAATACGTTTTCCTCACACTTTCCACATAATGAGATCTCATTTTAAAGTCTTTTTGCTGCTGCGTGTGCTGCCCAGGTGATGTTTTGTGCAGCTCCCGCTGCTCTCTGCCACACCAGTGCCTGTCCCAGTGCTGCAGGAAGTCTTCCTGCTGCCCAAGGGAGGCTGGGGCAGGGCTGGGAAGCAGTGAATAATTCCACCAAGGGGATCCTGCACTGGTTTGGAAGGCAATGGCAATGTTTCTAAATAACCAACTGGTTGTATGGCAGAAAAAAATGTAGGTAGATAAAACAAATAAGTAGAGGGTACTGTGGGGTGCACTGTCCTAGCATTTTACTTGCATCATTGGACAAGGGATGGAGAAGAAAGCAGCATATGTTTCTCCCGCTGTCCCTATTTGCATCTGCATCCTGAATACTGCATGCAGTCATCTGTCCACATGTGAGCAAGGATGCAGCAGAACGGGAGAAGGTCCAGATAGGTGCACAGCAATGATGAACAGCTTCTCTGTGAGTAAGGATTGGACAAGAACTCACAGAAAGAAGGGCTGTGCAAGGAAGCACACATAGCTGTGGAGCTGCTTGCCTCAGAATACTGTGCATTTTTGCGAATTTAAAAAGTAATTAGGTAAATAGATAGCAAATGAGGCTGATAGGCATGAAGTCAATGTCTCATTTAGGAATTCCAAAGACAGTGACTGTTGCAAATGGGTGGAGAATTAATCGAAAGGCATCGACATACACTTTCCCTTTCCTTAAGCTTTTCCATGTTTCTACATCTGATGCTAACAAGGTTCTGTGTGTATTATTGCATAGAAGGTACTTATTAATTTTGAATCTGTGTGTTAAACTGACTGGAAAATGTGACAACAACAGGAAGATCTAACTGTGCTAAAGACGCTGGGCAGCTTATCGGCAAAGTGATAAAAGTACAGCATTTCATTTAGCAGTAGTAATAAACTTAATAGCATACCCCAAAATACTGCATGCTAAATTACCTGGTTTCTGCCTTTGCAGTATATTTTGCCTAAAATATTTTTAAGGCTAAAGCAAAAGAATGTATAGGTGCAGATTTTCAGTTGAAGTGGTAGACAGTAAATGGTCTCTGAGAGATTATTGTGTCCCATCAGAGCAGTAATCCATGAACCAAGAATGCCCTTCAAACAGCACAGGAACTGTTCCAGTTTGTAGAATCAAAGGTTTCTTCTCTAACAGTGCTCTTGAGTGAGTTTTCAAAATTTATTATTAGACTTGAAAGAGCTTTTAGAAGTAGGGATTTGTGAAAGATCAGAATCACTCACAGACTGTTATGGATCTCCAGCCTTTTCAGTGCTGAGATACTGAGTCCGTGCAGCTTAAGTGTGTTGATTACGCGTCCAACTGTAGGTTGGTTGTGTTAATTCTCAAATCCCGAAAAGCTTGTTGGTTTGCTTTTTATTTGTTTTTTGTTTGTTTGTTTGTTTGCTATGGAAACAGGTAGGATTTCAGATTAAGCAAGAAGATGTATACAAAAGGCAGGTAGTAAGAATTTTGGCCCAGACACTATATAAATATAGTGACTGCTGGTTAGTACGAAGAAAGAATTGTAGTGGTAAGGCCGTTCTCTCTGTTGGCTTCCATGTCCAGGTAGTACAGATTAGAGATTACAGATTCATTTCTGTTTATGAGTGCAGTTCTGTGCCATTGCCACCTGATTTCAAATTATTCCTGTATGTGTTCCACCACGTGTTTTTTTTTTTTCCTGTTGGGACATAAAAGTTTCTATCAGAATTTGAGTGTTACTGACTTAACTGGGGCATTCTTCTTGTTGGGAATGGTAAAGTAAACTAACTATTAATATTCACCTTGTCTAGTCATTCTGATCTGGTGAGTGGTGGCCAGGTTCCTACTGTCACCTATACTTGCCGTTTGGGGGAATCTTCCAATATAGTACTTGCTATGGAAAAAGTGAGTCCTGTAGGCTTTCATCACTGCAAGTCCTATAGTCTTCAGTGACTGCAGTGCTGGTCTTCTCCTTAAATTTCCTGGGAACATGGGTTTGAAATCAGAGGACTAAAGATTATTTTCCATTCATGTACCATGTATGAATTTGACTACAGATGTGTATTGTGATTTGATAGCTACATTCAACCAGTCAAGTAATATGTTTCTCTGCTTAACCTTAACCTGTATTCCATTTGAACACATTTCTTTTTCAGTGAGAATGATACAACATCACATGTGTTTCCAGCGTTCAGGACTCTAAAAGTACAGAAAGCAAAGCTCATTTTCTGCAATTCACTTTGCAGTTGTTTGCAATAAAAATAAAAAAGAAGCAGTGAAAGTTTCAACCACAGACACTTATTTATGGTTTAAGAATCAGGACAGTGTAGCAAGAAATCAATCAACAACAATAAAAAAATATGCTTCATAAGATGTATTTCTCATGTGTCTTTAATGATTGTTTCATCTTTATTACAGAAGTAGTAATGATATAATAATTGGTATTTATTTAAGGGCCCTCAGCCATTCTTCATGCCTTACCCTCCAGATCTTTCCCAATCTTTGCAGCCCTCCTTTGGATGCTCTCTAGTTATTTTATGTGCTTTTGATATGGTGCTGCCTGAACTGCACCCAGTGCTTCAGATGAAGCAACAGAATGGGACAACCCCTCCCTCTCCTGCTGGCAGTGCTGGGCCTGGTGCAACCCAGGGCACGGGTGGCCCTTTGACTGCTAGGGGACACTGCTGGCACACATTCACCTTGCCATCAACCAGAGCCTCCACATCCCTTTCCATGGGATCCTCCAGTCTGCATACGTCCAGGGCTGCCCCATCCCAGATGCAGAATCCAACACTTGTTCTAGTTTAATACCATGTGGTAGTGGACTGCCCAGCCTTCCAATTTGTCCAGATCTCTCTGCAAAGCCTCTCTACCCTGCAGTGAGGGAATGCCACGCATGCACCAGTGTGCTACAACGTAATGGGATTTTAATTTCAATTAGTTAAAAATACAGAACATTACGGAGTTTGATTGTTTTTAAGACATCGTTTCTATTAATGTATTCTTTGAAATCAAACACTTGACTTTGAAAGTCAAGCATTCGCAAAAAGTTGGAAAATGTCAGAATGGAGATTGTTCAAAGGGTTTTAATTTGTCCCTTGCATGTATGCATAATGATAAGATCTTTAATTATGCGATCACATAAATTTTTCACAAGAGGAATGGTGCTCGGAGAATGAATCAAGGATGTTTATTAAAGGAAGCCCTTGTCTCCAGAACCCTTGCCTTAATTGCTGCAAAGCACGGTAATTGAAGTAGAGGGCTGCAGCAGTCAAAAGCAGGCCCTCTGAGGGTCTGAAGGCACCACTGGGAAGCTGGATTTCATTCTCTCTCTGTCACGGAGCAGTTAGGTGGTTTGGGAAGGTCCCGTATTCTGGAGGTGATCTGTTCCCAGGTGCCACCCCAGCTACCTGGGCTTTGAGCACACTGCATCTGGCCTGAGCACCTCTGTGCTTTGGACGTGTGAATCACTATAGGAACGTGAAGTCTTCTGTAAAGTGAGACCCCAGAGGCCTTAGACGGATGTGGTAATGCCAGAATTGCTGACAGAATCCTCTCAGTTTTAAGTAGTCAGTTTCTTGTCTGTAAAATGGAAACACCATCGCCCAGCTATGGCAAGATTAATTAAATGCTTTCAAGCATTTGTGCTGAATGGCTCGGAGGGAAATACCAAACACATAACGAGGGCTCTGGTTCTGGCATGCTTCCTGTAAAGGAGGCTTTGGGAACACCACTGGCTGATGGGACTGAAAGGAACATGTGGGGTCGGTGTGATTTGAGATGAGGAGGCCGGATCCTCGCAGCGCTGGGCCTCAGAGTCAAAGCGTGCTCTCTTTCTGATTAGTTTTTCATCTTCCCTGCAAAACACTTTAAACTTAATATAAGGAGCTCTACTTAATTTCCCAAACCAAACAGGGAAATTAAAAAAAAAAAAAATTCAAGAATTAGTTATCTTTGTAACTGAAATCTGAACATTTACCTGTATATATAACATATATCTGCATATATATTGCATGTGAATTTTGATCTCTACTGTTATTCATCTCCTTTGCCTGTGGTAAAAGTCTGTGTGTCAGGGTTTTCTAGTCACAGTCCTCCATGTGTAAGCATCACTGCCAACAGGACAAAAGGATTTTTCCATGTCCTCCTTGTATTTCTTGTCTGTTCTTGACCTTTTTAAAACTTGCATTTACACTTTTCATGCATGGAAATTCATAAATCTCTTCTGCTGTGGTGAGGGTGTCTATGCATGTCTTACCTTTCACACTACGTTACCTCAGTACCTTTTTACTTTGCAGAATCCGTTACAGAATATTAAGTGAGAATCAATTTCTTGATAGAAATGGGTCAAATACGAGTATTTAGGCAATTTTATCTAGATTTGTTACCTTGGAATAGCTTGATACCATGAATTAGGGTGCATAGTACATTTTTCAAATAATGCTACATGTATAAAATATGGAAACATGATTATTTTAGATTCAAAAGGCTCTTTTGTCATGCTTATGCATATTTGAGATGGGACATTTGTCTCCCAAATGGGGAGGAAATGAGATAGCGGCTTGTCCATTCATAATGCTACTCACTTTCCCTGCTTAAATGCGTTTTTAAATGACTAGACTATCTTTGAAAAAAGAAGGAAGAAAGAACAACTAACTTCAGAAGAGCTGGAGTTGAATCTCCTATTTATCTGCATTAATAAGCCGGGTTCACGTGAGACAACCAGTCTGTCTTGTGGTGTGCTGGCAGTGCCAGTAGGCAGGGGTTGCAGAGTCCTGCGGCTGTGTGCATCTCAGCTGTGGTTCTGCAACCACCAAAGGGCTCCCGCAGCCAGGGAGCTCTTTTGATTTGGTCGTTGGTAACTATAATGACCTGGTGCAGCCTCATGCTGGGCCGCATGTGCTGCAGTCTCCTGGTTCCTGGCCGTGGCAGAAGCCCAGCGGCCTGCAGGTGCCTTCTCCTGTGCCGCCATTATGTCCAGGTTGCTCTCAAGCTGCTGCTGTCCACATAGGGAAAAAAAAATTAATGATGTGACTCCATAGAGATGCCCTAGATGTAGCTTCTGGCTACAGCACTGAAGGCTTTGGAGTTTTCTGCAGTAAATTAAGAGTGTATTGATCAGTATTTCGCTTTTTGTCTGTCCACAGTCACCAATTACAATAACGTGATAGAAGCAAACTCAGATTCAGATGACGAAGATAAATTGCATATAGTGGAAGAAGAAAGTATAACTGATGCAGCAGACTGCGATGCAAGTGTGCCAGAAGATGACTTGCCAACAGACCACACCGTGTTACCAGAAAACAGTGAGAGGGAAGGGAGCACAAACAGCTGCTGGGAAGATGAAGGTACGTTCGTTTTCACTGATGGTGCTCTGTAATGTTTCTGAGAAGACTGGATAGAATTTTTTGGTTACTTTGTTACTGAAATGATTAGAAGTGATAAACATGTAATTATTGTGCTATACTTTATTTTCTTAATAAATGAAAATCTTCTTCTCAAACGTGCCATTTTAATTAAGATTTGTTGACTAAAATGAAGCATTTGAATCAAACTCTACTGTAATTGTGTAGTGAGAATGAGATTCTCTCTGCCTTGGTCATTGGTTACTCAGCCAGGCTTCCATCAGACAGATGACTGTCTTAGAGGCTTACTGAAATTACTGTAAATTTCTTATGTAAAAATGACGAGTTCTGAAGCCCCTTTTGTAGCAGCCAGGAGGATTTTTTTTATCTGATAGTAAGGTTTTTTAAAATAGATTGTTTGAACCTCTGGCAAAGGCTGCGTGAGAAAAATGAAGGCTAAATTATGTTTCATGGAGCTTTGATTTGCCATGGTAAAACTCTATTTACTTTTTTATGGCTTTCATTGAAAGAAAGGTGCAAGCTGAAAATCACATCATCAGTCCTGGTTGTACATTAGAAATCCTAAGAGTAGAGTATTGAATACGTGATCTTCATCTCAAAGGGAGCAGTGCTGGGGTAGTGTCAGTGCTGTGCTGACACTGTCACTGAGAGTGGCAATTGTCTTTAGAGAACATGCAGTTTCAGTAAGTTGTTTTTTATCATTGGATTAGTACTGAAAGTCCCTACTTGTAGTTGGACTTGGCAGAATGGGTTTTCTACACATTTCTTCGGTTCGCAAAAGCACGAGAATAGGAACACACGTAACATCTCTTGATCAGATTAGTTTCCTTCCGTTTCCAGTCATTCTAACTGAACTTCTACAAGACCTTCAGAACAGGTGGTTTAAATATAAGGTGTGTATCTCCAGAGGTTTAACTGAAGCAGTCACGCCGGTTTGAAGAAGTGAACCACGTGTATCCGGCACCAGCTGCTGGCGGGGTGCCAGCATTCGTGTGTGCAGTGATGCTGTGATGTGAGCTCTTTTTGCTGTAGGTTAGACTAAACCCTCTGCTACAATTAAGAAAGGAAATGTCAAACCCCATTGACTCGTTATGTTAATAAACTTGAAAAAAATACTAGTTATGTATTTGAGTATTTAGGGAATCTGGAGATCTCAGGCCTGGAACTAAGCTAGGTTTGAAAAATTAACAGTTAAAAAAAAATGTGCCAGCAGTGAAATAAACTTTCAGAACCAATGAAATTATGTTTACGTGTAAGGTCCTTCTGGAATTCAAAATACCTTTAACATATAACATGTTAGGTTGAGCTTACGTACAGTAGGATTGTGTTCTCTCAGTGTGATGGATTGCTAGTGAAGGCTGCTGCACTATTTTGTATTAATTACATTTGAGGGGAGGTTAAATGTTCATGGCATCAACTTGACCAAGTTTTCTGCTTACAACCAAATTTTCAGTTTTTCTAGTGAGTTATCTTACCCATCTCCGGATCCTTACAGTCAGCTTGTGACATCGTGGTAGTGTCATGTATGGTGGAAATTAGCAGCATTTAGCTCTGAAAGTCCCCTGTATCCCTGAGCAGCAGTTCAGGAGAAATGATCGGATGCTGCACAGAACAGAGCCAAGTAGTGCTGCCATGCTGAGGTGTCTATGGCAGGGCCAAGCAAAGCTCAGTGGCCTTAAAGAAGCCATTTTTCACTTGGTTGTGGTTTCTGAGTGGCTGACTAGATCTAATTCGATGGCTCTACCGGGTGCTGTAGAGATGCATAAGAGTGTGGCTGTGTGTCCGTATTCCCACCCAGTGCAAGGAACTTGCTCAGTCCTCCTGCTGCTTGCCAGCAGTAGAATGGAACTTGCTAGAGACACTATAATTTAAGCCCCTATAGGTAATAACTTACAGATAGTAGCTCTGTTCCTCATAGTCTATTTCATAATGGGGAAAAATCACAAACTTTTTTAGGAAGAAAAATAGTGTAGTTGGTATCATAAATATTTTTAAGAAATGAAATTTTGGATTTGAATTTTCATTGCCTGCCATCGACTGCCATACGTATTCTGAACAAAGCCTGTGGTACAGGAGCCAAAAATACAATTACTTCACAGTCAGTTATTGACTAATGTTTTTTGTACTGTGGAGAGTTTTTTTTTCAGATGCTAATTCAAATCAATGAAAGATTTATGTCTTACAGTTTCCTTTTTGCCTTTTTTGTTTGTTTGTGACTATCTGCAGATAGAACTTCCCCTCCTTTCCCTCGTAAGTCTGGTGGGTTTTGTAAAGGTAGACCAAACTAAGAGTCTTTTCCTTTAAGGAAGCCATTTGTATCTGGGAAATCAAGCTTGACCTAGGATTTCTCATCTCACATATAAAGGAGGAATTGGCTTTTCCTATATTTAAATCTGGTTCGTTCTGCAGTTGTGACTGAGCATGCCAAAAATTTTTCCCTGCACTGAATGAGAGTGAAGTAATGTAAATAAAAATATAACAGTTGGCATCTTGGATCCTGCCAGTCATGCATTCTAGCATCTAAAATCACGTAAGAGTCTTTCTTTGCTCTATAGGCTCTGAAGCACGTACCATCTCCAAAATAAAGCTATGACTATTGGCTGCTACTGACTGCTATGCTGTTTGCATACAGCAACATAGTGTACTAACAGATAAAGGAGTGAAAAAAATGGTACCGTTTCACTGTATACTCCAAAGCCTTTCTATGTTTCTCTGAAGAAAGGGAAAGTAGCGTGCAGCTTTGCAGACATGACCTGCAAATCATCAACTGTTTCCAAAAACTGCTAAATGAAAATAATGAAGTAAATTTAATATTTTTATGATACTCTGTTTTTGGAAAATGATGTTCAGTGTATCAGTTAGCTTCATTTAAATAGCTCATTCCATATTTGCTGGAGGAACACACTGTCCTAGTCTTTACCTGTCTTCACCTGTCTTCAAATGCTGCCCTAATGTCTACTGTGTAGTGTGGCTTCCTTTGAAAATTTAATTTCTTTCACGGTAAAATATCTCTGTGGTTCAACCAATTATGCTGGAGAAATGTGGAATCCATATTTTTTAAAGTAGGTTGTCCTTTAATGCAATTAGAGAAGTGGAAAAAAAATGCTGTAGAAATAGCTCCTCAAATACATTACACTTGTGGGTATGTGGTTCTGTTGTGTTTTGTTGTTGTTGTTGTTATTGTTTGAGGGTGTTGGTTTGGAGCTTTATTTTTTTATTTTTTATTTTTTGGAGTATTTGTTGTTCTTTTTCTGAAATGTAATATTTCAGCAGGAAAAGAAACAAAGGAAATCCTGGGGCCTGAAGCTCAGTCAGATGAAGTTGGATGTACAGGTATTTGTTTGTTTATCTGTTTCCCTTATTCTTATAGCTTGTCTGCCACAGCTTCAGCAATGAGAACAAAAGGGGACATAACACTGGTCTTATTGGGAGAATACAACTACAGGCCAGTAGGTTGTGTTTTAAACTAGTAAGGAATACACCAAAACAAATGTAAGCTGGTACTTATCTTCTTTTCCACTCCTCTACTTGTACTGATTATACAGAAAGCCAAATGAAATGTGGAACTTCAGTATCAGAATCAAACCAGGACAGACTTTTCCAGATGTAGGAAGCAAGATGTTAAGCTGTCTTTCAAACTAAAAGGCCTAAATGATGATATGTGCTGCATTTAAGAATTTTAGGGGAGATAAACGTAAGGTGCAAAATGCATTGGGTTAAAGAATGCATTTTTGCAAATTCTGCAAAGAATGCAAACTGTGCTTTTAGTCATTTTTTTAATTGTCATTATGTCACTGTTTCTCTGTGTTAAAACTCTGTATGTTCCTATACCTTAAGGAGCTTAACCTATGCTAGTATTTGTAAGGAGCTGTGAAATCCTTGGACAGAGGTTGATTTGGAAATGTGAGTTATTGATCTCTTTTCCTTTTTTTTTTTTAAGTTTTCATTTGACATCTTGTATGTTGGTTTTTTGCTCTTAGTAAAAGAAGATGAATGTGATTCTGATGCAGAAAATGAACAGAACCATGACCCTAATGTTGAAGAATTCCTTCAACAAGAAGATACAGCTGTTATTTACCCTGAAGCACCTGAGGAGGACCAGAGACAAGGCACACCAGAAGCTAGTGGTCAGGATGAAAATGGTAAATATGCCACCAGTTAGTTCGTACAAAATAAATTATGTTAAGCACTTGATCCCAGAGTTCTGTTGTGCTTTGAAAGACAACAACACATGATACTTGATTTTGTGAAGCAAGACATGCACTGGGAGTCAGTTGTATGGGTACCTAAATGGTAGTTGGAAGTAAAATCAATCTCTGGTAAATACATTGGGGTTATTTTCCCAAAAAGACAATGACAGAGAAAATTGAAATATTACTTACACAAAAATATTCATATGATTCTTAATGGAAACCCACTGAGAAATACTGCCTTTCCAGTAGACTTTGAAAATATTGTTTCATACTGGAATAAGAAAGTTTTTATTTGATTATGACTTGTTTTTGTTCTTAGTTAATTCTCTGTGAAACACTGAGTTGAAAATAACACCCTACCTAAATGGTTTGGAGATGTTCTGATCCAGTTGTTTATTAAAAAAGTCCATATTTGAACAAAAGGTGTCATTGTGGCTGTATTAGTTTACTGGAGTCTAAGGGAGAGCACTGAAAGGGGTGCTGCTGACATATTTGTCCCGCTCTCTCAGAGGTCTTCTGTTATTAGACATTTTAGTAATAAAAAAGAATATATTTAAGAAATGTGAACTGAGTACCTGCCTATATATTTCATAAATAGGACATGAGTTTCCAAGATTTTGTGATTTACCTCACGTTTAGTAAAATTCAATTAAGATATATTCTTAACAGTAGCATTTTGAAGTTTTTTAAAATTTTAATCTGTAGTTGCAGTGGCACAGCTTGTCACGTTAGTTTTACAGACTTGCAATGATTTCCATGTAATCATTAAAAATACACTTTAGCATTAATAATTGAAATTGTACCTGACTCTGTAGGTTCAGATGGAAGTGCTCTGAAAGTCACAATGCTGAACAATGATGCTCAGTGTTTGAATTATTTGGAAGAGAAAATGCCAGAAATGTAGTGATATTTGGTAAAGATGGATTCCTCCAAAGCAGGGGAGGGACAAGTGAGGTGACAGAGCATCGGAGTATTTAGCACTGGGCTTTGTGAAACCTCTGCCATTTCAGCATTTGCTCCAATGGAAACAGAATTTAGGTTGTGCTTGTGACATTTCCACTGACTTGTGTTTGTGCTGAAATCTGTGTCCTTGTGCTGAAATTTGTGTCGTATGAATTGAATTGTAGATGTAAAAAATGAACGGAATGGGAGCATGCTGTATCCACACATGAGCATGTGTTCATTTTACTTAGTCATGGAGAAACAGAAACTGAAATGGTTAGAACAGCCCAAAAACAGTGAAGTATGAGTGTTATCAGCTTGTTCCCATAAGAAGGGGAAAAGATCCCATGTGACAGAAAAGTTCTTATTTCTATGTGATAAAGAAAACTGGTCTGACTCTTCACTGTTGCGAAAGCAATGGCATGTTCAGTGAAAATGGCAGGAAATCCCACACAAATAGGGATTGCTACTGTATGGAGCACATACGCAATCTGTGGCAATAACTGCTGGAAGATGTCATGAAGATAGATAAGTCAGAAGTACTTCAGGAACTACCGGTTAATTTTATCAGTATTAATAATTGCTGATAGTTCAGCGACATCAAATGACAATCTGTACCCCAGTTTGCACCTCACGATTCAAATCATAAAGTAATAATCTGTGCAGATGTTCCACTTTCCTCTCGTACTGTCACTCAGTCCAATGGATAGATGCTTTGATGCAAAATCTGCTTTCCATTTCCCTTGAATCGTGGTCATTGAACGTTACCAGACCTTGTAAACAGGTAGTGTGATCCAGTACTGCGAACCCTGCATTTCTGGAAGCACTTTTTCCATTAATCTGTAAAGTAAGATGTTTTTTCAATCTCAGAAAAAAATCTTTTCTAGCATAGAATAAGTTACTATATGTGGGGGATAACAAAATGCTGATAAGAAAAAATGGAGTTAAAGCTTCATAAATGATGACTTCTCAGAAATATTCCTGTCAAATTAATATCCAGCTTCAATCTGATTTCACTTTTTGCTGGTACAGAAATAACTTCACAGAAGCCAATAGAATAAATCCCATAGATTGTATTAGAATCGTATTTATGGCATCACATTGGGTATCTCTTCTTTCTGTCTCTCAGAAAGATATCTTTCTCTCTGTCTCTGCTTCTCCTGCATATAGTATGTCCTACATAGTTAAGCATAACTATAAAGAATATCAGCTGTGTTTCTGTTCTCCTTTCTCTTACAATTTTGTGTTAAGAGACAAGAAAATCATTCTCTGCAACCTAAAAATATTGCTCATTCCTCAGGATCTGGAAATAGGGTGACCATTAAGTGTCGCAGTGCTAGACTTGTTTTGTGAACGTGATTTCAGGGTTGCTAGTGCTAGGGCTAACCAGGCCTACAGAGATTGCTAGGTCTAAAACCATGTGTTACAGTGGTCAGAGTACTTTCTCATCAGAGACACGTGCAGAGGCTCTGGTGCTGTGTGGGGACAGAGGTGTGGTTCTGGGGAATGTCACTGCTGACATCCTGCAGCACACGCTGGGACAGCTGCACCCTACCGCAGTCAGTAACATAATACCCGAAGAAAGAGTACGAACAGTCATTGTTCCTTTTCTAAACCAGATGGAGCTTTCCAGCAGCTGCACGTTTTCTTACAGCCATATGTATGAATGTAGACCGTGTCTGTCAGTGTTGGTTGAGTTCAGAGTTTACATCTCATTTCAATACACCATGTTGTGTCTCCTGTGCAGGAACGCCCGATGCATTTTCCCAGCTGCTCACTTGCCCGTACTGTGACAGAGGGTACAAACGCTTCACCTCTCTGAAGGAACACATTAAATACCGCCATGAAAAGAACGAGGATAACTTCAGTTGCTCCCTCTGCAGTTACACGTTTGCGTATAGAACACAGCTGGACCGCCACATGACGTCGCACAAGTCGGGACGAGATCAGGTCAGTGGCAGTTGGCTGCAGGCCCTGCTGTCCTCTACAGCAGCATCTGGTGTGTGAGCAGAGACCTACAGAGCATGCTGGACGTTTGTCTCAGAGCTTTGTCGGCTGAAGTGCCAATCCTGGAGCACTTCAACCTGCTGCTGACGTCAGAGTTCTTCCGTAGCTAACAAAGGGTGTGATCTGAGTTGCTGTACTTCCTTCATCTAGGCAGTACGGTTGGGTCTGAATTTTAGTTTCAGAAGTGCAAAAGATATTCTGAGCTTGTTTTCTGTGGTTCTTTTGTTGACCTGAGGGCATGGTTCCTTAAAATGCCCATGAGGAGTTAACCACCCCATTATTGCTGAGGTGCCTGAGGTTCCCCTCTCCCTGCTTTTCTATTTTTCTTTTATCCCTAGGATTTCCCATCACCCAACCCCAATTACATGCTTTCATAGCTTACCAGAGGTGCTGAAGCTCAGTAAGCCCGGTGAAGCTCACCGAAACAGTCAGGAATTAGCCAAGAAAACAGATACAGATTTTTGACCACCAGGTTAGAGAGAGGCTTGGAAACTCTCCCTTCTGAGGGCAGACTACAAAGATTGATACTCATTGGAGCTGAAAGAGGAGGGAAACATTGCAGAAATACACAAAGCCAGAATAGTGAAGAGAATATATTTCTTACAGCTCCAAAACAACAGTATTTCGTTAAACTGAAAAGCTCTGACGTAAAATTAACCAAAAAAGGAGATGATCTTTTACATACTGCATATTAATTATTGTTCTTCAAATTATCACTAATTCAAAGGATTTATCAGGGTTAAAAGTGCACTGTCCTTCATCCCCAAGTGAATACTTTCAGGGAACATTACAAGAAGTATAGGCAGTCCTGTCCAAGGGTTCTGTTGTTCTGCAGGGCTTAGAATAACCTCACCAGCATGTTCTGGCACAGTGGCTCTGATTTATTCCCAACGAACAATTCATTTCTGCCTTGTGCTCTTACTGCCTTGGCTTCCACTTTAAAGGTGCTATCATCCCATATACAGCTGATATCAATGCCTATAAAATCTGTGCATGCTTTTTGTAAAATCTAGTTGTGTGAAAATTTCCACTTTTTCCAACTAGAAACCTAAAAGCAGAAGAAAAGAGTAGGTGGAAGGACTTCCCATTTTTGCTGCTAGTTGTAATGAAAAGAGAAAAAATGATCAGGTGAACAGCCAGCCTTAGAAGAATGGGTAGAAAGGGAAACTTAGATTGTATCGCTGAAGGAAAAGTTTCAGATATATTTTAATAAGCTTATACTTTTGAAGGCACATGGCTGCATGCGCCAAGCAGGAATGTTGTTTCTTTGAAGTATCTGGAACTCACTATTACACCAGCTTACCTGTAATTCTCTAGAGCCATACCCAGAGTCAAAACAATAACTGTTCAGATGCTTGGTAAAGTTGAAATGCTGATTTGTTTATGTTACTGTCATGAAGGTGTCATGTCTTCAGGTTGCCTACCTTTTTATATACATGATTTCATCATTTCTGCAATGGAAAATTGAGTTTTATCTATGGTAAAGTGTAGACCTCTTGGCTGTGAGTCTTAAACAGCAACATCTTCAAAACTGTTTACTGTCTTTTCCTTGTTCATAAAGGACTTAACCTGAAAATAGATGGTTTGGATAACTTTAGGTTGGCTTATGCATGTGACAGTTCTGTATTTGTTCTGCAAAAGGAAGCAGTGAGCAAAGATAATTTGCAGTGTAGCAGAGGCCATGTGAGAGGTACACATAGGCTGTGCCTTCCTCTGAGAAGGTGCCAACCTGCCAGGCTTTGCTGCTGCTCTGCTTCTGGAGATATACTTACACAAATACATTTGCTGTATTGCCAATACAAGAAGGATGGAGGTGCTACCTAACCAAAAGCTCAAGGCAGCCTACAGCTGTAAGCAGGAAAACAGAAAAACTCATTAAAAATTTGGTAAGAGAAACGTGAGTTTCCATGCCTTGGAAGTAGAATGTTGAATTACTAAGACTGGGGCAGAAACTTATTTGACAGATTGCATCCATGCAGTAATTGTGAAGCATTAGGATGCAGCGCGGCATCCGCAGTGGCTGTTTGTGTGCTGAGAGCCTTTAACTTGCCGAATGTCGAGTCAAACAGCGGTAACTGATTCTCTACAGGCTTAAGAGAATCCTGACACAGCTCTGTGTACTCAGCGGAGTTGGATCAGAGAAGTGCAGCAAGTCAGTTGCAGTCTCCCAAAGCATCTCCTTCCCAGTGCTTAAACAGAGCCCCAAAGATGTGTGGACGCCATTGGATCCCAGCACAGGCCTGGCACTGCTGGGCGGCTCCTGGACATCCTCCTTACCACAGCTCACCCAGATGGCTGAGTGCAGCCTGAAAGCAGCTGCTGCTTTTTAAATAAGCAACTGCTTTGAATAGATAAAAACTCCAATTCCTCTATCTCATGTCATAAATAAACATATTTCCTGTTTACAAGAGTGGATAGCGATAGGACGAGGGGGAATGGTCTTAAATTGGGACGGGGGAGATTTAGGTTGGATATCAGGTGGAAGTTTTTCACACAGAGGGTGGTGACGCACTGGAACAGCCCAAGGAGGTTGTGGATGCTCCATCACTGGAGGCATTCAAGGCCAGGCTGGATGTGGCTCTGGGCAGCCTGGTCTGGTGGTTGGCGACGCTGTACATAGCAGGGGGGTTGAAACTAGATCATCATTGTGGTCCTTCTCAACCCAGGCCATTCTATGTCAGTAAATAAGTAGCTCCAAGTTTTAATGTGTGAGCTATTTTTGTCATTAAAAGTGCACATTAATAGATTATAAAGTTTGTAATAAAATTATATCTTGCATGTATGTGTGTCACACATACCATGCACATTTACACATCTTTCTTCACTTCTGCTTCTTTGAAGCTAGTACGGTGATAATGCTAAATTAAATGTCATTGGATTAAAAGTTTAAAGTACTTGATAATAAATGCTCTCAAAAGGTGAAATATGACAGAAATAATTACAGAGCTTCAGTGCAAACAGTGAAGAACTGTGATGTTGCATACTGAGGAACTCCCTCCATACTGTTATTTACTGTAATTGAGGTTTTTATTTATTTTGAGAATTAATTTTGACTGAGCACCTTTGCTGCCACTGAGCTGTCTTCTCTTGTGCAGTCTTGTGGCACTGTTATGTAAAGGAATCCCAGGCCAAGTACTGCAGGCACGTAAATGGAAAAGTCAAGTCAACTGATTAAACTTTAAACAGGCTTTTATACGCTTTAATGTTTCTGTCTTCCATGACATATTCTGTGATTGGTGGGCTTGGGCTTTTTTTGGTTTTTGCTTTCACACATTGAATCTGTGTATATGTTGGAACTTACTCACACAGTGGGTCAGAGCAAGCTTCACCTGAAGTCAGGAGAAGGAGTGAATACTTTTGATTCCCTTTCATTGTACCAGATTTATTCAGAAGATGCACATGTTTCGGTTTTAACCTGACTTCTAATTTGTTTCTTTTCCATGCATAACACATGCCAATTTCAGTCTCTTAAAATTGTGATTATTTTCAGTTTTGTATTACATTTTCTCTGTTACCGTGTGAAAATACAGGCTTTTTTCCCAGCATGCTGTTTGTTGCAATAATTGCAAATTCTGTCTTGCAGAGACATGTGACGCAGTCCAGTGGTAATCGAAAATTCAAGTGCACTGAATGTGGAAAAGCTTTCAAATATAAACATCATCTAAAGGAACACCTACGAATTCACAGTGGTAAATAAAACAAGCGCTGAATTATGTACTAATGCTACCATTTCTACTCTGTATAACTTTGATGCAATGTCAGTCTTGTAAGTGTAAGCTTAAAATACTAGGGCTTTCCTTTCACTTTCTCTAAGACTCAGCACCTACTGACTGCAGCCTTCAACTGTGCACAGAAAATATGTAGGATAACTCAAGAGGATTTACATTTGCAACTTGAGCTCTGATATTTAAGGAAGCTTCACACGTGGCAGAAGAAATGGGGCATCTTTCTGGTCTTTCTCGCTTGTCCATTTTTTCTCAGTGTTTGCAGACCACTTAGCTAGTTGTGAGCCTTGCTAGAAAACTTTAATTGATAGCAATCAGGGTATAGCAACTATACTTCCCTACTGTGGCTATTTTCCCCAGTACATGATGATAAAAATAGCCTCAGGGCACAAATGTGAGATTGTCATACCCTGTCACAGTGGCTTCAATTTATAAATAATTAACTTATAATGTTATATATTTATAAATACTATATAATAATAAGTAAGCCTCAATTTCTCTATTTGACCCAATTTTACTCACTAGCAGTAAGTCTGAAAACAAGGTGTTGGGCCATCTTTTCCTTTCTTATTGGTTGCTCAGCCATGGTAATAGCAATTAAGTGCACTTAGAAGCCCTTCCTCAGGAAACCTCATCTTCATTTCATTTACACAGAGCAGTGGCATCTGCTCCTGTGCATGGGAAGGCATTAGCCAACAGGCTTTTCAGTCCAACACAGGCCAGCTGTTCTTTTTCCTTCTTTTCTTTCTTCTTCCTCTGTAACCCAGGGCCCCTGAAAAGTCACCTCTGTCTGTGGCTGTCATGATTGCATCGTTGTATGCATCTTCCCAACCATTTAGCCCGGGGTACACCTCTGAAGGCAAATGTTCAGCTGTCTTATGCATGTGTCTAGTTTCCCTCAACTCTTCATTTAATTATGATTTGCATTTATGCCATTTATAGTTCTTCTTTGGTTAAGCATATCTATGTGTTGTATTTTTTCTGAAGTGGCTTATGCTGCTTCTGACATTAGTAGTGCTGTTACTGGAATGGAGCTTAATGAAATCTTCAAGTACCACATAGACTCATTTATGTGATATGTAGCCAGTTACTAGAAAGTACTGGAATGTGTCGTGATCACATAGGTGCCATTCTGTGTGTACTGTTGGGTCACAGTGAGACTTAGCACAGGACCCTGGGATCGGAGCTATAGATGATATAATTGCTCTTAGTCTTCAGTTCACTGTAAAGGACTCTTTTCCCTAGGACTCTGAGGGGTAATTTTAATATATTCTTTTCTAATTACTATTGTTTGATGAAGCTACATTGTAACCTAGCAAACTATTGCATATGTCTTTTTTCTTTCTTTTTTTCTTCTTTTTTTTTTTTCTTTTTTTAATCTTTAGGAGAGAAGCCATATGAGTGCCCAAACTGCAAGAAACGTTTTTCCCATTCTGGTTCATACAGCTCACACATAAGCAGTAAGAAGTGTATTGGTTTGATGCCCGTGAATGGTCGAGCTCGGTCAGGGCTCAAGACGTCTCAGTGCTCCTCCCCTTCCCTTTCTGCATCGCCCGGTAGCCCAGCAAGACCACAGATACGACAAAAGATAGAAAATAAACCCTTGCAAGAGCAACTTCCTGTTAACCAAATTAAAACTGAACCTGTGGATTATGAATTCAAGCCCATAGTGGTTGCTTCAGGAATTAATTGTTCGACCCCTTTGCAGAATGGGGTTTTTAGTGGTGGTAGCCCGTTGCAGGCAACCAGTTCTCCTCAGGGTGTGGTGCAAGCTGTTGTTCTGCCAACAGTGGGTCTGGTGTCTCCCATAAGCATCAACTTAAGTGACATTCAAAATGTACTTAAAGTGGCAGTGGATGGTAATGTAATAAGGCAAGTATTGGAAAACAATCACGCTAATCTTGCATCCAAAGAACAAGAAACAATCAGCAATGCATCTATACAACAAGCTGGCCATTCCCTCATTTCAGCTATCAGTCTTCCTTTGGTTGACCAAGATGGGACAACCAAAATTATCATCAACTACAGCTTGGAGCAGCCAAGTCAACTTCAGGTTGTTCCCCAAAATCTAAAAAAAGAACATTCTGTTCCTACAAACAGTTGCAAAAATGAAAAGTTACCAGAAGATCTTACGGTGAAGTCTGAGAAAGATAAAAACTTTGAAGGAGAGACCAACGATAGCACTTGTCTTCTTTGTGATGACTGTCCAGGAGATCTTAATGCACTTCAAGAATTAAAGCACTATGAAACAAAAAATCCTCCTCAGCTTCCCCAGTCCAGTGGAACAGAAGCTGAGAAGCCCAGCTCCCCTGCCCCATCAGAAACTGGGGAGAACAACTTATCTCCTGGTCAGCCACCCTTAAAGAACCTTTTATCGCTCCTAAAAGCATATTATGCATTAAATGCACAACCAAGCGCAGAAGAGCTTTCAAAAATTGCCGATTCCGTGAACCTACCACTGGATGTGGTAAAAAAGTGGTTTGAAAAAATGCAAGCTGGACAAATTTCTGTGCAGTCTTCTGGACCATCTTCTCCTGAACAAGTTAAAATAAGCAGTCCCACAGATAACGATGATCAAGCAGCAACTACAAATGAGAGTGAACCCCAGAACAGCACAAACAACTCACAAAATCCGGCCAATACAAGTAAATCTCAGACTTCATCAGGGGGATCAACTCAGAATGGTTCGCGCAGTAGCACGCCATCCCCATCACCACTAAACCTTTCTTCATCAAGAAATTCACAGGGTTATACGTACACAGCAGAGGGTGTACAAGAAGAGCCACAAATGGAACCTCTTGACCTTTCACTACCAAAGCAACATGGAGAACTGTTGGAAAGATCTACCATAACTAGTGTTTACCAGAACAGTGTTTATTCTGTCCAGGAAGAACCTTTGAACTTAACTTGTGCAAAAAAAGAACCACAAAAGGACAACAGTATTACAGACTCTGATCCTATTGTAAATGTAATCCCACCAAGTGCCAATCCCATAAATATTGCTATACCTACAGTCACTGCCCAGTTACCTACAATTGTTGCCATTGCTGACCAGAACAGTGTTCCATGCTTGAGAGCTCTTGCTGCCAATAAGCAAACCATTTTGATTCCCCAGGTGGCTTATACGTACTCTACTACAGTTAGTCCTGCAGTTCAGGAAACACCACCAAAACAGACCCAAGCCAACGGAAGTCAGGTACCGAAGCCTTTGTGTTCCTGTGCTTTGTATATTATGTGTTCATGGTGTATCCTTATTAAAGTTACATAAAATTGTCAAAATAAATTAAATAATATTTAGGGTGTTGAAATGCTGGAACAGGCTGTCCAGAGATGCTATGCATGCCCCATCTCTGAAGGTGTTGAAGGCCAGGGTGGATGGAGACCTGGGCAGCCTGAGCTGCTGCGTAGGAATCCTGCCTATGGCAGGGGGGCTGGAACTGGGTAATCTTTAAGATCCCTTCTAACCAAGCCATTCTATGATTCTGCGATTCTATGACTCTGAGAAAATGTAAGCACAAACTATCCTGGACATTATTCTTGTTTGTTAAGGGGTAATAAATGTCACCATTAACACCTCTGCAAAGCTGGTCAGCTCAAACAATGTAGGTCTAGACTGACAGCAGCAATCTAGTTCTGTGCATGGACAAGTTAGTTTTTCACTAAATTCTACCATTCAAAAGGGTTTTCTAGAACATCAGTACTCAATATTTTGAGGACAGCTTAGTTCTCCGGATGAAAAACCAGTGTGAAGTCCTAGTGTATATTTGTTAGTGGCTCCTTATCTCCTCTTTCTCAACATCCAGAAAATGAACTGCTTGTAAATTCTTGATACTCTCTTCACTCTGCTGTGCTTTCTTAGCTTGCAGAGTAGCATAATTTGTCCTACACCGTAATGGCACTTTAAACAAAATTCAGAAGTATTTTCAATTGGAACTAGGGTGGGTATTCACCATACTTTGTTCCTGTACCCTGTTCTGTTCCTTTCTGAGTCCTTCCAGACATGACCTAACCACACTCAGTCCTGCTGAGCATTACCTGTGCACATGGAGGCAGGGACACTGCAGAACAGAAGTGGATCACATAAAGACTTAGCGTTTCTAATTAAATCTTAAAAATTGTTCAGCATTTTATGCAGGCTTCTCTATAGCCAGAAACTGAAGAACCTTGAAGATTTATGAGATTGCTTGTATGTTAAAGTTTATGAGACAGACAAAATTTCAGGTAGCTAATACATACGTTTTTATGTTCAGGCTTGATAATGTATGACAAAATTAATTCTGATACCTCTAATGTCAGTGGAAATTACTATGCTACTTAGCATTAAGCTTCGTCACTTGAAATGCTCAGAAATAGACTACAGTTACAAAACATGGAAAAGTTTTTATTAATGAAATGTTTGGAATCCCCATATTTTGGTTTAACTAGGATTTTGGTACATTTGTGAGGAGGAGGATGGTCAATTATGCAAATGTGAACCATGAGTAGCTTTTGTGATGACTTGGTCTAAAAAATCTTCCATTAGATTGTGAAGTAGCGAAACGTGGGTGACAAGCATTCATTCAGAAACGCATTTAGTTATCTAATAGACTCTTTTTTTACTTCTAACACTGGTTAAGATACTTTACAACTGCACAACCTTATTTTCCTTCCTAACATTACACTTATTTTAAGGGTCTTAAAACACGGTATGCCAATGTAGCTTAGCTCTGACCAGCAGTCATATTTTTAGATGTGGTACTAAGGGACGTGGTTTAGTGGGGAAAGACTGGTGGTAGGTGGATGGTTGGACCGGATGATCTTGGAGGCTTTTTCCAACCTTGGTGATTCTGTGAATATGATTACAGTCGGTCCCACTGGGGATTGGGCATCTATGTGATGGTGGGGTCCACAGAGCAGATAGGTGCAGTGAAAGATTTTGTTGACTGTGTAAGTTTAAACAATTTTGTTTGTCCATTTACTGAATGGAATGGAAATAACTGTGCAGCTTCAGCTTATGTTTTATAAATTGTGTGCTGCATCAGTGCATTTTTTTCTTGAACCCAACCTTTTTTGTGCTTTTTTCTTAAGGACGAAAGGCAGGACACTAGCTCAGAAGGAGTATCGAATGTAGAAGATCAAAATGATTCTGATTCAACACCCCCAAAGAAAAAGATGAGAAAGACAGAAAATGGGATGTATGCATGTGATTTGTGTGACAAAATATTCCAGAAGAGCAGCTCATTATTGAGACATAAGTATGAACACACAGGTATGTACTAGGAAACGCAGTTTCAGATCTTTGTTTTGTTGATACTGAGTAACTGATAAGCTCAACTGAAATTCAGTGCTCAGAACACATTGTAAGAACAGGGGGAAGTATAGTAGTCCTTATTATAATCCGTGCCCAGCCTTGCTTAGAACCCGTGCTTTATATACTTGTTTGACAGAACTGCAATTCCGTGTTTAAGTTTGAATAGAAATACTGGGATTTTCTTCCATCTGGCTCATGGACAGTCATCTGTGTGCTACAGTATGCAATTAAGGATGTATTATTTCTGATTTATCTTGCCTGGTTTTAAATAAGAAAAGTTATAAATTATAAAAAAGGACTATGTGTATGTATGATACTTTACCATGAAAGCCAGTGTACCTGCATGAAGGATTCTCCAGTTGAGCCAAACTTGTAGTTATCTGAACTTACTAAACATTCGTTGGGCACGGAATCTAATCTCAAAGGAATATCATTTTGGCTTTGGTTTTTATTTCTAATTTTTCATAATTGTTCTTTTTAGTTCCAGTTCTGGTATCTTCAGCCTTCTTTTGAATGAGTGTTGCTCTCTTATTTCTTCAGCGATCTCTTCAAAAATGTCCTTTCTTGTTGCTTAATTGCCTACATTATGTTTCTGCATATCAATGTTTTTATTTCATTTTACTTAAATATACAGTCGAAAACATAAAAGGCTCCCCTTTGTCTTCACCATTTGTTTAAACCTCTTGACTTGTGTTCATTAAGAATATCTTCTATTTTCATACCTTCCCACTCTGAGACTCTCTAATCCTCCTTTTCATAACACAGTTGTGCTTTCCATTCTGCTCTTAAATGAAGTGCAGTGTTCAGAAATGCTGCTTGTTTGCCATGGTGTGACGTGGAGCACAACCAGTGAGCCGCTGTCCCATTGTCTGGGTCTTTTATGTCTGGGCGGAAACTCTATGTTTGTTTTGCCTAACAACTTGGAGTGTTGGAATCAAGATAACGTAGCTGGGTCCATGCTATCTTTATAAGAGTCTCTAAACACAGCAGTGGGAAGGCAAGTAGTAAAGAGGCGAGTAGAAAGCTGGAAAAAAGAGCAGGAAGAAAAGTAGATGAAACAAAGTGGATTTTTCCAGTTGATATACGTGTAGTCAGCAAGTTTGGTACATAAGGCACCTGTCCCAGGCAAGATTTTGGAATGATTTGCCTTTTACCTTTGACATGATACAAGGGCTTGTGCATGAAAGCGAACGTGAAAGCTCATTGATCTTAAATTTCCATCAGGATAGAAGAGCTGAAATGGTTTTGAGTTTCAGTAACTTTTATTGCAAGAAAAATGCCTCCTTTTCTAATCTATTTATATTCACACTTGTTTTGTGCTCTGAGTTGCATCTGAGAATCTGTTTATCTCTTGATGTTCATTTTTCCTAAGAAGGTTACAAATACCTTTGTAGTTTAGCATCGTGCCCTTGTATTCCTATGCAAGAAACCCAGGCTGACAATGCTGAGAGCAAACTGTTAAATACAATTACTTGTTGTTGGCAATACATTCACCAACAGCATATTATTATGAAAGCAGCAGCACAGAGTTTAAAATATTACATTTAAGGAATCCTTTTTTTTTGTTTGTTTGTTTGTTTTTGTGCTTTATTTTCTAGGTAAAAGACCTCATGAGTGTGGAATCTGTAAAAAAGCCTTCAAACACAAACACCATTTGATCGAACACATGCGACTGCATTCTGGGGAGAAACCCTACCAATGTGACAAATGCGGGAAGCGCTTCTCACACTCGGGGTCGTACTCTCAGCACATGAATCATCGCTACTCCTATTGCAAAAGAGAGGCAGAGGAGCGTGACAGCACAGAGCAGGAGGAGGTGGGACAGGAGGTGCTCAGCAGCGAGCATGCTGGTGCCAGGGCATCGCCATCGCAGATCGACTCCGATGAGAGAGAGAGTCTAACCAGGGAAGAAGAGGAAGATAGTGAAAAAGAGGAAGAGGAGGAGGAAGAAAAGGACGTAGAAGGACTTCAGGAAGAAAAAGAATGTAGAAAACTACAAGATGTAGAGGAGGAAGAAGAAGTAGAAGAAGAAGAAGAAGAAGAGGAAGGGAAAACTGAAGGTAACAAGAACGATGATGTTGTAAATCGAGCAAGCAATGCAGAACCAGAAGTTATACAGAGCAATGGGCAGGTGTCAGAAGAAAAAACAAATAAAGCTTAAATGATAGTTTTTTCTATATGGAAAAAAATAAATCAGTAATGAAGATCGTTCTATATTATACATGCTTTTCATGGAAACACGGTAGCCTGCATACTGTGATTTCTGTTCACTACTGTGTAAAAAAATATATATATAAAAAAAAAGAAAAAAGAAAAAAAAAAGAAATCCAGGTGTGCCTGAACCTCAAACTTAGTAATTTTTCACACAGTTTTCAAAGTTAGGAACAAGTTTGTAACATGAAGCAGATTAGAAAAATACAGTGACTCTGGAAGCAAAGGTTTAACAGGTTGTAGGAAACCTGATTTATTAGACAAGCATCTGGCATTGTTTGTTTTATCAGTATTAATTCTCATTCTTACGTTCATTAATTTTTAAGCTGTACAATTGGGAGAGATTTATATGATTTTTTTTTTTTTTTTATGGCAAAACATTTCCTAAATCCGCTTCAGTATTTTATTATGTTTTTAAAATGTGAGAACTTCTGCACTACAGAATTCCCTTCTGCAGAAACCTCTAACAGTGCTTGGCTACCTTTGTAAATTCAACCTAGAAGGTAGCGGTTATAACATTAGATGTTGTAGTAGAGCATATTATCATTTAAAGTGTATTGTTAGCCTTAAGAAAGCAGATGATAGAAGAACTGAAGTTTCTTACTCATGTGGTTAAAAATGTAGTTGAAAAGATTGTTGTTGAGTTCTGATTGCAGGGACTAACAGTGTTAATACCGGTAAGGACAGCAAAGTCGTCAAAATCAGTGTTTGTAATTGTGTTTTGAGTATGTAGTAACAATATGAAGGATATGATATGAAGCTTTGTATCTCCTTTGGCCTTATGCAAGACCTGTGTGCTGTAAGTGCCATTTATCAGTATTACAAAGGCTCTCACCGGCCTTTCTCCAATGCGTGGCCTACAATAACTAGCATTTGTTGATTTGTATCAAACTTCTAATCTAATCATGGGGGAAAAAACACTCAGCCATCAGAGAAGTAAGAACACTGGTATCTTTCATTATTTAATTATTTGGTGGTATTTTTGGTTAATACCTGACTTGCAGAATTTCTCTACGATAATTACAAGGGAAATTTTCTAATCTGCTTTATTGCTTTATCAGTTTACTTTAATTTCAGACACATACATGACATGTTATCTGGCTCATAAGTATTTTCAAATGTTAGTTATTATGGACCCCATTTATTAACAATGTTAGCTGATTTTTACCTATCAGTATTATTTTATTTCTTTTAGTTTATAGATCTGTGCAACATTTTGTACTGTATGTCTCCAAACCTGGCAGTATTAATACCCTTCTTACTGACATATGTACCTTTTTAGTTTTAGAAAACTTTTATATTTATGTGTCTTATTTTTATATTTCTTTATTTATTACACAGTGTAGTGTATAATACTGTAGTTTGTATTAATACAATAATATATTTTAGTATGAAAATTTGGAAAGTTGATAAGATTTAAAGTAGAGATGCAATCGGTTCTCTTGCATTGAGATTTGATTTAACAGTGTTATGTTAACATTTATACTTGCCTTGGACTGTAGAACAGATGAATTAAAATGGGAATGTATTAATTTTACAATTGCAATCAATTCATTTTACCTTTACCCAGTTTTTAATATAAAGCTCTTAAATTTTGAAATTCACTGTGTGACTAATAGCATGATGCTCTGCAGTTTTATTAAGAGATTAGCCTAACCATAAAACTCTCATTTCCTTAGTAAGCCAAATTAGAGTAATCTTATAAACAGTGTTGGGAACAACGTTTAACTTTTTTGTGCCAATTTGTTCCTGTATTCATGTATGTATGTTACAAATCTGAAACTTCATTTTTAAGTTCCTTGTTACATCATGGTCATTTTCTAGTTTTTTACCAGACTCCCCATCTCACAATAAAATACGTCAACAAGTCTGACTTATGTCATTATTCCAGTAACTTCATGTGACTGCTGTCAGTTATCCCTACCCCGTCAGTGGGACGTGGGCTGTTTCCACACGGCTGCTCAGTTTCGGTTGTCTGCAAGGAGCGTGGAAGGAAGGGAATGTTGGACGCTGTGCAAGGCAAGGGATTGCTGCATTACGTTGTCCACTCCTCAAACTGAAGTAGAAAAAAACAAGTTTATGACACGAGCCATACGCTTCTGTGATTTTTTCCCTCCTTAGTCTGTATAATACACATTTTATTGCTTTATTTAAACAAGGCTGCTTTGAAATGAGGTAGGCCTGTGGCTGTTTTCTCGACGTAGCAATAAGGCAGTGAAAAGGTTACTTCTGTGTATCGCTGCTGAGTTCTCTGAAGGTACGGCACCAGCATTACAGAAGTGGCTTCTGTCACCTGAGTGTGAAGGTTTGAACGTTGCACTAAATCTTCATTTGTACAGCATTTTCCAGTCGTAGCAATGTTGAGAGAGTGCTATTTAAGCGAATTCCTGCTCTTAAATGATTCCTAAAAGGGGATTTCAGACGTTGATTTTTTTACACGAATGTTATAAAAGTTATTTAATATTCACATCTCTAACTTCTGAATAGCCTTCAGTCGTACTATCTCAGCACGGATACATATGAAAGAGTGATAATTTAAAGTTGCAGTGTATTTTTCTGTACAGTGTACAAAATGGCTCTTTCCAGTGGGGTGAGCTCCTGGCTCAGCGGGATCTCATTCAGATGAACGTAAGAAAGATGTTCTGAAACCGATTTCCATTTGTATTGCACCAATAACGTTGCCTTGTAATTATTATTATTAACAGAAATGAATTGGACAGCCCAGGATTTCTTACAGGTCCAACGGGCTCAGCTACCAGTAATGGAAGGCACCTTTGTAAACATATGTTAAGATGGAGGTTTTCAGCTAATTCGTAATTCAAGAGCATGTTACTTGTCTGTTGCAATAAATCCAGTGAGACTTTTGTTAAAAATGGAGTGGGAAGAACATTTGTGCTGTCTTTAGTAATAGAGCAATGAGTTTGAGTAAATTTGAGGCTGCTCGTGCAGGCTGCACGCGAAGGGCCCCCCGTGGCTCTCAGTTCCAGAGCCTTTAATGATGCGAGAGAAAACTGCTTGGGGAGAGAATGAAAGCCGAGCAGTTTGATTCAGGGAACGCCACTGGTTGGAGCTTTTTGGAAAACAGCATTGAGTTACAAGTAATCAGATGAGTTGAAGCATAGCAAAAAAGAAATGGAGAAGTTGTGTTAGTCCGTCTAGTCTCAGAGCGCCCGTGTGCTTCGGTCGGTACTTTAAAGTACAGAAGGATGGACCATAGAATATCAGCCCACGGGGCAATGTGGTTATCCCAATGATCAGTGTTCTTCAGGCGTGCTGAGTAAAAAGGGCTTAAATGGGCAGTAGAGTGTGGTGTTGACACTCTAACACAACTCTGGGAGGAAACCCACGGTCCCTGTGTCGGACAGATGGGACTCAGAGGTGGTATTGTGCTGGCAAAGCATGCTGAGGGTGGTGGCCACAACACGGAGTGGCTGCATGAAGGCAAAGTGGTTCAGAAGAGGGAAAATGGGGCTACCGAGAGCAGAATCCTACGTTAGGGACTTTTCTTATCCGAGCACCGAGATCAGGTGTTCACAGTCAGAACCAGCACAGAATTCTGTAGTGCAGAGATGGCCGTAGTGGAAATACCTTCAAGAGTCCAGGAGACCATGAGAGGTTCCGGTAATGGTGTGTAGATGAGAGAAGTACTTTTTGTTCGTGGAGGGAGGAGGGAGGATGGCAGATGGCCTTCAAGTGGTGAAGGAGGAGAAAGGGAAGAGCTGACTGTGCTGACCTGAGCTTGTCTTTTTAATTTGGTTACTAACAATTAGTAGGTCTGCACAGGATTCTTCATTTGCAGGGACATTTTGTTGTGTGTTTTGCGTTTGCTGTCCACACACTGATACATACATTCACTTTTTTCCTCGACAGAATGGCTTGTTTGATTTTCACTACAAAAGTCTGCAATGCAAAAAGAAGTTTCAGTATTAGAGTAGCTATCCTTTGGGGCTGTGTCTTATCATTTATTCTTCACATTTCTCATGGGTGATTGATCTCATATTCACTTGGTTTGAAAATGAATACAACAGGGTGATGATGATGGAAATAACTCTTGAATGTGAGCAAATATTTACTGTTTCCACTTTACCCCCCTGCTCCTTCATGATGTCTGACACACCGTCTTCTTTATTGTGCTTATTAGATCTCTCATACACATTGTGTAGATGCTGTCTCTGGGGGAAACAATGCATTATGATATATTTCATTGTTTCACCAAAAAATAACCTTTAAAACTGTGATTAGAAACTGTACTCACACCTGGGATTCTACAAGAAAGGTGCTGACACGAGGAGCCTTGGCAGCAAGGTTTGGTCTCATGGCGTGCTGTAGCATGTGGGCATTGGGTGCTGCTCACCCACACCTGGGTAACGTTCTCCAAGGTTTGAGATCCCCCAGGAGCTCTTTAAAGATGACGAGGACAACAGGATTTAATATATATACAAAATAAAGTGAGTACCCCAACAACGCCATTCTGGACTTTTCTTTTTCTGGTGAATCTTCACTTCCGATGCGGCTTTTTGATTTCAACCTTTCTGTAATGCCCTTGTCTTCTTCTCATCTTTGTGTCAGCTGGGATTTGTGTTATAATTACAAGCTTTTCATCACATGTTAATTCAGGAATTAAAGGGATAAATGAGTTAAATCCTTTGAAAATGAAATAATCCCACAGTGATTTTGTGTCATTCCTCAGGAGTTGCTGTGCCTCTTTCACCCGGAATGCTGCTTGCTTGTCCCTTGCCCTGGCCCATGGGCAGGCCCCGTGGGATGGGTGGTGGTACCCCTGACACCCCTCAATTCAGTCACACTGTGTCCTGTATCTGTGTGTGGCTGGCGAAGCACTTACTTGAGTTTTAATTACGTGTAAGTTACTGTGGAGGTATAGAGGGAACAATTTGCTCCTTTGACACACAAGAATGGAGTCTGTTGGATGAAATTGTTCAAGAAATAAATTCACTGGAAATTCCTGCAAAATTCTGAAAGTTAAGGTGGCTTCAAATAGCTTTGAGAATCACTTCTGCACACAGAAAGGAAACTTAGGTTATTTTTTTTTCACCCTATCAATCGGATTAGCCCAATTATGGCAAAATGTTGATGAGGACAGCAGTTCTTAATTTCTTTTGCTGAGGATGAGCCTTGTGCCGCATTGGTCTCATCCAAAGCAGAAGCTGAGCTGCTGCCTCGCTATACAAGCTTCATTGAGAGTCCCTGTGAGCAACAAGTGGTGGTGAGGGGGAGGAAGGAGGCACCTGGGTGGCTTGGGCTGTGCTGCACCTCTGCTCACTGCTGGCCAGGCTTACAGCCTGAGCAGGTCGAATAATCTCAGCTGTGGTTGCAGAGATAACAAGGGCTTTCAATTAAGACGAGCTGACCTCAAGGTGGCTCTTTTTCAGGCAGCTCCAAGGAGTTCCTTCAGTAGGAGCTCACCGCCATGCTGTGGGGGAGCTGCCATCTCCTGTTCCGTGGGCCAGCAGAGCAGCCACCCCTTGGTCTGTGCATTACAAATTCCTGAAACAAGTGGCTCGTGTGCTTCAAAACATAGCACTGCCTTTTTATTTTATCTGTTTATTTCCCTTTGTACCAGGAATTTTGATCTCCAGGGCAGTCGAATGTGTCAAGTGCTCTTAAAATGTCCTGCAGCTTAGTGAGGGGCACTCCATAAACTAAGGAGCAACCAATTCTAGCATCTGCACTCGTGATGAGTGTTAGTTATTTTATCCCAGCATCTATTATGAGGCCAACTTTCCCAGCTTAGGGAAACACAGAGCACTGATGATGAATGATGCTAAGAGCTTGCACAAGGCTTTTTGGGCATGTTTAGGAGTAGCACTGGGTCTCGAACCTGACCAAGCCATCTGCCTTCAGCCTTAGCATGCAGTAGGATTATGGTAAGTGCATCATTTCTGTGACTTTTTGTGGCACAATGAAGCTCATCCTCTGGCAGCTATGCTGAAGCTTATTCTGTTACAATACCATGATGAGGCAGTTCAAGCAGCAGAGGCTCTGGCTTTGTATACCATAAGAGAGTACGACACAGGGCCATCAGATGCCAAAAACGTACTGGTGGGACACTTGGCTAGATGGTTGGCTGCCACCAGCAATTCCCTTCTAGAAGTGCTTACAGAAAGCAGCAATCCTCATGCTCTGCTGCTCCCTGCGTGGGCCAACGGGGGATGGCTGTGAGAAGCAAAGTGGTGAGCGTGCTGTCAGGCTGTGGGTAGCTCCAGCTCTACCACTGACACTTACAGAGGGGAAAGAACAAAAGTGCTGCTGATTGTCTGCGTGCTCCTGCTGGCCCAGCACATCCTCTTGTCTCTCACAGTTTTTTCCTGAAGGTTAAGTGTCAGGGATGCACTGTCTGGGTCCTGGTGGCTCCCAGCCAGCTGCAGCCTCCGGGTGAGGGGAGTGGAGGGAAATTCCTGTTTTAATGTACCTTAGTAGAGCAGTTCATCTGGTTCCTAGCTGTATCCCGGCTGTTTCTGCCTGAGAGCAGCACTGCTTTGCTTGCCCATGTGTGCTTCAGTGAAATCTGAACCTGTTCCGCTCGCTGTGTCTAAAACTAATTGAAAATAGCTGGAGAATCTGATGCCAAAAAATGCAGATATTTCATGACCAGAACCATGTATAGGTCAAGGACCATTTGCGTTTCTGATTTCTTAAGCTGTATATTGAAAAGCGCTGCTCACGTCCACCCTCTGCTTCTGCTTCAACATTTCTATGCAGCTTTTGTCCTGCAGGCCCCGCGCACCCCGCTGCTTCTGTACCCTTTGGCACTGCCAGAGATAAATCAGGTGACACACGTGGAGCAGCAGTGCTCCAATGCAGAGCTCTGCTACTGGAAAGGACCTCCTTGGCAGCTCCCAGATGGGAGGCAGCCCAACTTTGTTGTCGCAGCAGAAGTGGCTTTTGCAGTCATCTAATTGAACATAGCGTAATCCCACACCTCCTTCTAAGCACAAATTTTAATCTCCTGTGGGATTTTTGATGTTTAATACCTTCATCTTTCACAAATAAATCTTTCTTGTAACTCAACTAAATGAGCACCTTCCATAGCTTCCAGTATTCATTCTGCTCACCTTGCTGCCCAGCCCCGTTCAGAGGTGTGATGTTATCCGTGTTGGAGTTTCTGAGTGCATGCAGGTGCCCAGCTCTTCTTGCAGAGAGCAGAGTGTGTGCTCCCCTACGAGGGCACTTTGGGGGCAGTATCTGCAGCTGATGGAGATGCTCTTCTGAACCACCAACTGGCAAGGGCTGAAAAAATACTGCATAACCTCTCGGGTGCTCTGAATTTGTAATAATGATGTATTCATTAGTTAAAAAAAAAAAAAGGGCAGTAATAAATCAAGTGTCTGTGAAAAATACTGCTCCCTTGCTATCTGTATCTTGTAACCATGTACCTTGGTGCTGGCCTTGGTCTCCAAGAAAATAGGATTTGTGAGCCTGTGTTCCCTTCTCTCATCACACAGTTTGTGGCCACGACTACTCCAGGCCAAAACTGACAGAAAAGGTTCCATGTTGAAGATGGGAAGTCCTTGGGTGACTTGTGAAAATTGGCCACCTTAGGAAGAGGACCAAATGAGCACCATCTCTGGGCAGGGGCAGGTATTGTCCATTACTTGCTATCCTCAGTGCAGTCCTGACCTACCTGCAGCATGCTGCTGGAGTAATGTGTCACGGATGTGGCTCTGGGCAGCCTGGTCTGGTGGTTGGCAACCCTGCACACGGTGGGGGGGGGTTGAAACTCGATGGTCATTGTGGTCCTTTCCAACCCAGGCCATTCTATGATTCAATGATTCTATGAAATACGGTCCCAACTGCAGTGTCGGGCCACCATTCACCAGGGTCATTGCCAGCAGGACTGACACCTCACCTCTGTCACAGGCTAAGGATTGCATTTATTTGTTCCCTAACCAGCCGAACAAATACGTATGAAATTTTGACATGCAAAATAGAAATAACCCAACAACAGCATTTGTCATCCAGGAGGGCCAAAACAGAGCACTCTGATTTTGAACCTTCTTGTATAGATGGAAAAGTTGAGTGCAAGTTTCACATACCCCTGCTGAGTGTTGTAACACGGGCCTATTTTATCCTGTTATCCCCTCACCAGTGTGCAGCTCAGCCCAAGCAGTCTCCGTGGGGGTGAGCCTGCTTCACTGTGCTCCCAGATGGTGCAGGGGAAGGGAGACCTGGCGGTGGGCTCTGTGGATTAACCATCGTGTTGGTGCTGGTGGGCTCCTAGGAATGCCCAGCAGCAGATGTTTAACTCTCCTGAGGACTGTATTTCCAAGCACTGGATCTGCAATTAACAACCACTTGCAGTCAGCGTTAGCGAATGCTGCAGCAGGGGAGAACCCAGCTTTGGCCACGTGAGGGAAAGCAGCTCAGGCAGTGACACTGAGTGTGTGCTGGGCTGCAGCCTGAGCTGCTCGGGGCATCGCTGCCCTGGGGGAAGGCTGTGGTCCTGTTTGTGGATCTAGCCAAAGTGTTCTGTAAAGCTGTTCTATACTTACTGGGAAGAGTCATCAACTTCTGCTTGCCTTTTATTCTGTTCTCCCGAAATATTCTCTGCTTCAGTTTAAAAGTGGTTTGACAAACCACTCTGTGGCATTAACAGCTCACAGGTAAATCCCAAACCTCATTCTCTGCTCTTAGCTCTGCACCACCACCTGTTGCTCTGATGCGCAGTGTAACCATTGTCTTTGTTCCCTCTATGTGTGGCTGAGTGGGTTTTCATCCATTGCAAAAAGCTTCTTCATCCTTTCTTTTGTAACCCAAGCAGGTCATTTTGGTCTGGAGCTGAGAGTCACTCCTCTGCTGGTTCAATGAAAGCAGTGCTTCTCCACTCTCCTACTTTTATGCCGGTGCTCTGCATGCTGCATGCTGCTGTTTTGGCGACAGTGATGAGCAAAAGGAGGTGAATTGCAGGCATTGCCCTCCTCTGGTTTTACTTCACAGGGTTTCTGTGTGTGCTGGTGAGGTACAAGAGTGAATCCAAGGGCACGTATTTAATATTAGACCAACAGGCAAAAATTGAAGTATATGACAAACATGAGCAAGAACAGGGCAGCCTGCTGGCAGCACAGCGCTCCGTATCAGGGCTGTCTGCAAATCCATCTGGCTGCTTTAGTCCAGGCTGAGTGACTGTCAGAGCTAGAAAAGGCCCTTTGCCCCATTGCATCCCCTCTGCCTTACTTTCAAGCTGTTACAAGAGCAGAGGCCGCAATTAGCTCTGTTAATCACTTAGCATACTAAAATGAGAATAAGTTGGTTTTCCCTTGCTTACAGATGAGCCACCGGCAGCAGGACAGCACCGTGTGAGGTGATGGATTCAGTATAACGAAGGACTCAGGGACTTGACCCTGGAATAAAATCCAAAGATCTTTGCTGAGGGGCTCCGCAGTGCAGAGGCACAGTTGGGTGCAGCAGAAGTGATGCCAGCTCTGCCTTGGCTCAAGGGTGTGCCTGCAGCCCTCAGGCCATGCGTGCCCCAAAGCACGACTTTCTCCCTGGGAATCTGTGGTTTTTTTTCCAGACCTGCTGACCCCTCTGCTGCCCGCATCCAAAAGGCAAAGATATTTGTGTCAGGAGGAGGAAACCCACACTGCATCAAAGCTGTCCATCCCATCATATGGTGAAAACTGAAAACCCAGTACAAACAGTCTGCTTTAGGGCAGGCCTGGTGTGCTCCCTTTCCACTCCTTGGGAAAGATTTGTCTCTCTAGGCACCAATGCAGGGCTTGGGTGAGAGGAGAGGATGAGGAATGCATATGCAAGCAGTGCACCACAGGGGACCTTCCTCTGATCCTGTGGGCAGAGCAGTCCCTTGGTGGAGGCGTCCCTGTGCACTCTGCCCCAAGGACCCGGCCATGGACATTCATAGACCACAATGCAGCAGGAGATGACAAGAACCAGAGCTGTGTTACAAAGCAGAATTGTAAAGCAGGCCCCGCAACCACACTGTCCTCAAGTAGCACATGTTGCTGTCGTCTGCTGTTTTACCTGGGCAAACAAAATAAAATCCAGTGCATTGCACGAAGGAAACCACCACATCTCTGTGTCAGCCGACTGCGGACAAACACCCAAGCAGGCAGGCAGGATGCTGTAGGATGAACGGAGGCTTTTGCATGGGCAGCCCTGGAAAAGTTAACTCCCTATAACCATGGCTTTCTCACAGCTTAACCCAAGCATTCATGCCTTACTTTGTCCTTTGTTCTCAAAGCAGGAGACAGCGAGGTGGCTGTCTTCTACTCAAGTGCAGGAATAACGGGGGGAGGCAGAAATCCTGGATCAGAAACACCACATTCAAGGGTGAAAAAATAGAAACGTCTCTGCAGCAGGAAAGGTCTGTCTTTGTTCCAGCTTCCCTGTCAACAGGGGAAGGATAAATATAAATCACCATCCACAGGCACGCTGCGGGCCTGGATTTCAGTACTGCATGGCCAGTGAAGCATAGGGGCTGTAGGAGAGCAGAGCTCTCACAGTGTGCATGGGGCTGGAGCATCGCCTGCGGTACGGCGGTCACCTGGCACTCGGCTGACAGATGCCCTATGCAACGCTGGCTCTCCTGTAGTGACTGCCCTTTGAGGAGATGTGCGAGGAAGGCATTAGTGGAGTGTCCTCAGTACTACGCGACTAGAGAAAATTCATCCCTTTTCTTCCAAAGGCAGCAGCTACCATGGCTCCTTCCTTTTCTACCAAAGCAGGCAGCACGTTGGCTCTATCTGGTCTCTTGGGTCAGCACTAAGGTAGAGACCATGAGGGTGGAAGAAGGCCACTGTAAACGCTGTTACCCCTGTGCAAGGAGGGCTGGGAGGCCAACCAGGGAGAGGTACAGCACAGGGACATTTGCAGGCCCACCGCCAGGCCGTGGTGGCCACCCATGCTGGTTTCCTGAGGACTTGCCCATGCTGTCTGCATGTGAGATAGGAGGAAAACATTCTGCCATTTACTCTCCAAAATATAGTCTCTATTCCTGTTTATTAGTGCAGTTAGCTCAATATTTGTTTGCAGAAGTAAAAAGCTCACTTCAATTTCAAGTGTTATGAGATAAAACATCATAAAGAATTACTTTAATATGTACTACATATGCCTGCATGCACACGGACTGCAGCCCTGGAAGGCTTTTGTGCTTCGTAACTAACCTTTTTGAGAAGCAATGAGCTAAAGAGAAAAATTACAGCAGATAAAACTGGAGGCAGTCATACTTCAGCATTATTTAAGCTTGTTGTGCAATACATCAGGGTAATGCCGCTGGTCACAGAGCAGCAGTTATTTACCTTACTTTCACAGACAAAAATCTCCCCTGGAATCAACCTGATATTTCTCTTTTTTCTTCCAGTGTTTCCCAGTGAGTCACTGCTGGACAACTTGTTCTAGAGGCAGGAAACTGCATCTGAGAGTGATGGAGCACCCTTGTGATCGCCTCGGCAAACGAGCGTCATGCTCTTTGCGCAGCTGTTTCCTTAACTGATTCATGAAGAAAAACTCTCCCTCCTTACAGCCTTTTGCTCCTCAGTGCAGGCAGTTGCAATTTTGCTCTGTGAAGAACTTTGCCACTGGAGTAACGTGCTTGCTAGAGGAACTGCCACCACGAGGTCCGCCTGCTGGCACAGGATGGCCTCAGGGCGGTAACGCTGGGGCTGGACACCATCCCTTGCCTCCAGCGCTGGGTGTTGTCCCACTCATCAAGCTGTGTTTCCTTACTCTGTTTCCAGGAGGGAGACAAAATACAGCAGTCCACACACATTTGTTGTGTGATGACTACAGACACCCAAATGAGAATAAACTTTCCTGAAATCTTGCACAAGAAACTGAGACAAAGGTTAGCTGAGATTCTGGAAGTTGCCCACGTTGCCTTGTAGATCACCGCCAGTGTCTACATCTGTGCACCATATGAGTAAGTGAGAAAGTGTCTTTGAGAAGGGTGTAATGTTGGTCCTGTGTCAATAATGGACCTAGTCCAAGGTTCTGAAGCATCTGCTATATATTTCAGCATTTTATTTCTTACACTTGTAAGGATATTCAAGTAGGTGAGCACCTACATCTAAAAGACTGCGTTCGAAAGAGAAGCTCAGATGTGGTCAGCACCAGCCAAAATACTGGCTATTCCAGGAGGCACTTTGGACTGTCCTTCAGGTAACATGTCAGCATTGAAATCAAATGATCACCACATGTGGGTCTATAAAGCTGCTAAATTAGCTGTGCAGAGAGCAGCTCTGCAACAGTTATTGCTGGATGGTTAAGTGCCAGTGCAGGTGAATTAAATTATTATTGGCTCCAAGCGCGACTCCATATGCTGTTAATTCATTACCTGCAGATGAATTGCCAGCAGTGGTGCAAATAGCTTTATCATCTCAGGGAATATCACCAAAAAAGAGATGATTCATCACTGGACCATCAGCAGAGAGGCCCATAGGCCATCTTGGATGTGGGATCACATGAGAAGTCAGGTTTGGAAAGCAAAAGCTTCATCCCTATCCTGCGCGTTCAGTTCAAATGAGAGCAGAAAGTACAGACTGTTACTCTATGTGACACGAAAGGAAATTAATCTAAGCCACAGTCATTCTTTCCTCTTCTCCTCTACACCTCCTATTGACCTGAAGAGGGGAGTTTTCTTTTCTTACTTATGCAACATAATTTGCTGTGCCCTGGGGAAGGGCAAGATGCTTCTTTGTGCTGGGGTCTCCCCAGAGCAGCACCAGTGGAAGGCAATCATGATGCTGGCAATGCTCTTTCCATCCCTGAAGAGTTAACTAATTCTGTTCCCCTATTGTTGCTCAGCTGGGCTTTCCCCGGGACTCACGGCATGGCAGGGCTTGTCATGCTCTGAAAAGGAGTTTGCTTCCTGGTAACAGAGCCATCCATTAGCTCTCATAGCTGTTGTGCTTGAACTGAAAGCTCTGTGCTCTAAAGCCCAGCAGGAGGAGATAATTAGCACTAGATTGTGTATTCTGGGCAATATCCATCCACTTCTGCCAAGACTACGCAAGGCCCTCGAGTACAGTGGAAATATATGTGGGGTGGATACTTTTTGCATAAATGTGGAAGGAAGTGTGCATGATTGCACTCTTGGTCAGCATGACCCAGAAACAGGATCTGAGCTCAAAGCAATTCCGTGCCAGCTCCATGCTCTGGGTAGGCAGAGGACTTGGGAGCAATGGATGTAGCAAGGGAAAGACATGCAGAGCCTGCAGGATAAGTGCATGCAGCAGTGTGCTGGGGTAATAGCCCCTATCACAGCCCTTGTCCTGCTACCTTCCCCGGATTTCCCACTGCCAGCCTGCTGTGCACTACATTGCACCTGGGCTGTGCACAAGCTGTGTTTGTGAGTGCTCCAGGCTTTGTACTGGGAGACTGTGTACCCCTGGTATAAGTGATTTAACAAACTCACTGCTGTTGCAAAGTTTCTTATCCTGCTTAGGCAGTGGGCACAATTCAGCTGCTTGAGTGCAAACTACTTACCATTTCTCCTAGGAAGTGCCATCATGTCAGTCCAGAAACCTGTGTGCCTTCTGTATGCCCTATGCCCTGCCTGCCAGCCCCAGCTGATGCACCACTGGAGATGCCCACATTGGAAATAACTCGAGCCCTGTGTGTCTAGTTTGGGTTTCCTGAAACAAGAAGCCATTAGCTGTCCTGGTGCAGTAAGAAGCATAGTGCCCCAGAGCTTCTCTCAGCTTAATGGCAGCAAACTGTGCAGTCTCCTAGGCAATCAAAGTGTTTAAAAGCAGTTGATAGTGATGAATGTCTGCTGCAAAACCTGATCCTGGGGGGAATCTTGAGGCATTTTGATCTGAGGAAGATCTGGTTCCTCTAAGGACATATTAAAGGTGAAAATGCTCTGACAGGTGGTGTAAGTTTGCACCACATAAGCTGTCCTGGTGTGTCCAGCCCATCAAATGAGTGCAGAGAGTGGAACACATCACGCTTCACATTTCCAGTTCATAATGGGCAGAAAGAAGTCAGTAGATGTTGCTAGGTTTCCCCATCTTCCCATTACCACGCTGAAGACACCCACTCCATCAGCATTTTGTCTCAGGCTGCGTCTTCAAAACCTTTTGCCTTTCAGATGATCTCCTTTGGATCTCATCCAACCTCCATCTTCCTTAAAGCGTGGTGCCTCAAACAGGACAGCGGCCTCCAGCTGAGACCACACTGGCGCCAAGTAGAGCACAGTCATTTCTTCTGTGTCGCACATAAACCACTCCTGCAGGTGTGTCCCAGGATAATGTTTTCCTTTTCCTGCGTTATGGACACAGCATACCAGGGACTCCCACAGTTTCTGGATGTCTGCAGGCTGTTGGTCCTCCTAGGTCCACTGCTGCCTGGCAGGTTGATGAGGGCCACAGGTTGGGCTTGTTTGCTGGGGCCATTTTGCACTTGACGTTTCCCTCTGAAGTGCTTTCCACTTTGTCATCCATCTGATGTCTGTCTGTTCCTTGGGCTTCTCAGGGTCAGTTTGAATTCACTCCTTGTCTTCCTAAGGGAAACAGTATGGATGACTCATGGACAAGATGATCATTTATCTTAGTTTGGGTACTAAAAGAGTTGCCAAACGGCATGAGCTTGTGCTTGAGAGGCAGGGAGAATTAGTTTAACCAAAAGACCATAATACCTCAGCTCGATTACTCTTGGCTTCCCTTACCTATTAGAAGTCGTAATGATTTGGAAGTACCACTGTTATATCAGAGTTGTGCTGTGAGGTTACTTGTTTTCTTAGCTGATGTTCAATGATGTTCAATGCCAGCTTTGGCTTTATAACAGCATTTGGCCACTGCCTCTGCCTACTTTGCGCCAGATTTGTAACAAACCTTGCTGGGACATTACTTAATCCTCTCGATATGACACTGAAGCAACGATTTAGGAAAAACCCAGTCTGCTTTCCAACTACTTTTGTGCCTTTTTTGAAATTAAATTTAGACCTTTCCCTCCTGCTTTCTGTGTGTGATTGTTTTCCAGCCTGAACTGAGGGAAAGGAATTAAAGCAAGAGGATGTGCAAACATGAACCTCCAGCAACTGGTTGCTGCTTCAGTCCCACAAGGACTGTTTGTATAACATTCCAACACAGTTAGACATTGAGTTTATTATGGAACATATATATTTTTTTAATATTAAAAACAATTATTAAAAAAGAAGAAGAAGAAGCAGTTCCTACTGCTTTGGAGAAGCAGTAAGAAACAAGCAAAGAGATCTCAGGGGCTGTGAGGGTGGGAGGCAGTGTTTGCTCAAAAAATCTGAGTGTATCACACAGATGGGCTTTCAGCAACTTAAGAGCTAACACAGCTCTTCAGAGCTATTACTGTGTCAATGTTGTCACTGACTTCAGAGGTACTGACTGGGCTTGCACAGAGTTATCAGGGCCACCCTCAGGTGGGCTTTGAGCATGTCCTGCAACAAAAGACAGCCTCACTCCCTGGGACACTTTGCTGAACCAGCTGAGCTCTCCCTACCAGGGAGCCCATATGCAAATGACGTGCTATGACATTGCTGTTGGCCGCTGTAGCTTTTTGTGCAGTCTACATGTAAAGGAACATTCCCTGAAAATACAGAGAGGTCTACAGAACTCCACCATCTCCTACACCTTGTAGTGCTAAGAGAAGGAGAATCAGCAGTTCGGGCACAGCCTCACCAGGGGGCTGTGCCCCAGCCCTCCCTGTGCCGCCTCAGACCACACTGTCTACCCTATGTGGTGAGAGTTTCCTGCAGTGCTGCAGCATCGTGTCCACAGCCCTGCCAGAGCCCAGGCAGTTAGAGACCAGAGCACCACAGCTTGGTTTGTGCTTTTCATGGAACATCACCAGATTTTCCTTCTAGCTGCTCTGAGGCTATCAGCGCCATAGAGAGCTGCCCTTCTCTTGCTGGATCTGAGCTCCCAGGCACAGCTCTAAGTGCCGGGCTCCAGCTCAGGACCCCTCTCATCAGCTTCTTCCAGCCCTGCTGGGGTGTGGATCTCTTCGAAGGAGATGCTTTGTTTAACCCTCATTGCCCTTTCTGCCTGGAAATTAAAAATGAAGAAAAAAAAGTTAATGCTTTGAGTAAACACGTGACACAGTACTGAACCCCCTCGAAGCTAAGCCATGGCTCACAATTAATTATATTTCTCTACAAAGAAATGTGAGGGGTCGAAGGGCAGAGTGAAGTAATACATTACAGGGAAGCTGACAGGAGAACAGTAAGTTTGGGCTTCAGTGAAAAAATTTTTGCTTTGCTGGCTCTTGGTACGGAGCCAACAACAACAGAGTGGGAGCTGGCTTGAAATGTCCGCACGAACAGGTGTGCTGCAGACATCGCTGCGACTACTGAAATAATGCTGTGAGTTAGAGCACGTCTGCTCAGTGTCTTTAGATAAAAATAATGTTAGGACAGCCTCGTGATGAAGATTTGCCCTTTGTGGGATTCATGAGCACTGAAATGTTCTCCTGTTAGAGACTGCTCTGCATCCCTGGGAGGAATCGTGCTGGGCAGCACATGGAAACAAAGAGTTCTCGTTTGTTGAAGCTCTGTTCTGTATGCTAAAGTTTGTTGGAGAGCCAGAAGCCCTGAGCCACCCGAGCTAAGAGTCCTGCCATCCTCCATGGAGCCAGGCAGGAGCCGCTCCTCTCAGTGCATGGGTGGCAATGGGAGCCCGGGTAGCACCTCTGTGGCTGGGACAGCGGCTGCTGCTGCTGTGAACCCCAATCCCTGCTGGGGATCCACTTTGCGGGCTGCAAAATCTCGTATTCTTCACCCAGAAGACCTATTTGTCAAGTAAAAGCCTTGTGGGCAGATCCTGAGGGGCGAGGAGCACCTGAAGCCCTCCTTGAAGTCAACTGGAATCACTTGTGAGAGCTTAGGACCTCTCAGGATTTGTCTGTGTGGGCTTAACAGCCGACCCACCAATATGCTTTTATTTCCCCCTAGTGTCTACTATTCCAGACCCCATACTCGCCGCAGCACATGTTTCTCCTCTGGAGTCACGGCACACAAAACCACTTTGATTCCTGATGCAGCCCCAGCTGGTCCCTCAGCACCGCACTGCTGACAGATGCCTTCAGAACGCCCGCTCTGTGCTCCTGCTTCAGCTCCTGCTGTGCTGTGCCAGGACAACGCTGCAGGAGCCGCGGGGAGAGCTGAGTGCTGGGAGAAGGCCTCAGCGGCCTGTGCAGCCGTCAGAGCGGGATGGAGGAGTGCTGTGTCTGTAGTTAGGCTGGGGAATGGAAAACGACACCAGCAGCAATCCTTCTCCTTAAGCACACAGCTTCACTGCCAGGTAGAGAAAGGAAAAAATTGCCCTATTTCATGCAAGCAAAGCTTGAAAGTACTTCTGACACGTCCAACTGCACGTGCAGCAGGGAAAAGCTCCCAGATGGGGCACTCTGTATGAATACAATGCAGCACACACGTGGGCTGGCTGCCCACCTCCCAGGCTGCACAGCTGCAAGGGCTGAACGGCGAGGAGGTGAGCTGCTGTCCTGTCAGTCAGGGCCGGGCAGCTCTGATGGCTCTGCTTGATGTCATGGCAATCACCATCAAATAAGGTTACTAAATGAGCACAGTGCCAATTGCATGATGGTGCTGTATTTGTCACCACGGCTTTTCATATCTATTTTGAAGCGCTCTACGGGAGGAAACTACAAATATGCAAAAGGAAACAAGATAAGTAATTCAGTTTCATTTCGGCTCTGCTCTCTTTTGGCTGGGAAGAGAAGAACAGTGCCAGAGGCTTAAGAAGAAACATCGTTTTTGCTAAGAAAAGAGTGATCTGCTGACGTGGGGACAAGGGAGAGGGCATGGGGGAGAGACATGGTCAGTATCAGGAATAAAAGGGTGAGCGTGGATCGCGCCTGGGATAAATAGTAACCCCAGGGAGACGCAGTGAGGGAATAATTACATCAAGCCTGGCCGCCTCTGAGTGCGTGTCACAGCTGAGGCAGGGCCAGAAGGCAGGTGGGGAGCCGCGGTTTCCCGGGCGATAGATAAATCTGTTACAACATCACTAAGACTCATCTAAATATGGCTTTGAGCACAGGATGCGAGGAGGAGGAATAAAGAGAGGGAGGAGTCCCCGGAGAGGCAGGCCCAGAGGCAGGCAGAAGAGCGAGGGCTGGAACGAGCGGAGGAGGTTTCTAACAGGGACAGAAGTTCCTGAGAAAACAAAACGTGCCTGGATCAAGAAGAGGACTGAACTGCAACCTCTCAGATGGGACTGAAAAATCAAAGAGGGGCATGCTGACACACAAAATCTGGGACAGAGGGAGGGGAGGCAGGGAAGAGGGAGTGGAAAGCCCGGCAGGCAGAAGGTCGGCTGGGACCGGGGACAAGTCCATGCCCATTTTCCTGGCAGTGTCCTGCCACCTTAATGGGGAATCTTGCATTGACCAACCAAGCAAGCGAGGTGCTGAGGTCAGAGCCTCCTCCTTCAAATCCCTTACCACTCCCATTTCTTACAGCACTTGGTGGCACCTCTGGAAATGGAGCCTACAAGACCCGATTTCCCTCCTCAGCCTCAGCCAGAAGCCTGCTTAGCCATATCTGAGCACACTCTGGGTTTTCGTCCTTGCCCCATCTCCCACCTACGTGCAGTCCCACTGCCCTGCCCAAATCCTCCTCACCCCGGGCAGTTCTGAACACACCAGGATGCCAGTTGGGAGAGCGGTGCTGCTGTCCCCCGTCTGCCCCGTGGAGAAGCACAGATGGTCCCGAGACAGGGAAAGGGGGGAGGAAGCTGGGCACTTCTGCCCAGAAATGCTGGCAATCACGGGAGTGAGAGATCTGGGCATCCTTCGGCCTTGTTTTTGAGGTGCATTGCGGCTGGTGTGAGTCAAAGAGTGGCAGCAGGAGACAGATGGGTGCATCAGGTACAGGTGATGCTGGCAGGTGCGGAGGACACTCACATTACAGCACATGAGTGAGAGGTGGAGGCGCTGCTGCTGCCTTTATCATCAGAGCACGGGGACAAACCCGGGGACTGCCAGCGGGACGGGTGGGGCCTGGAGGGACGGTGGGGGAGAACTTGAAAAACCACAAGCAAAGAGAGGAGCTGTAGAGTGGGAGGAGGAAGTAGCCAGGAGGCAAAGCCGTTTCTGCTAGGGGAGCGGCCAGAGTCCTGAAGGCTGGGAGCTCCTCTCGGGCCAAGCTAAGAAGCTCTTTCCCATCTGCTGGCAGGAAAGTGATGCTCTGCCTGTGTGGTGGGCTCACGCGTGGGGCAGGGAGGGGCCACCTGCAGCCACCGCCAGTGGCCACTCAGTGAAAGGGGCTTTAATCCCGCTCCATTTTTCACCATCAGCTGTAGCACTGGCAGAGGCAAAGCAGACGTCAACAGGCCTTTAGAACAGAGGAACCTCTTTCTCCCAGCACTTTGTGCAGAGTGGGCTGGGGTGCAGCGGTTTCATTTCTGCTTTCTGCCTCTCATAGCTGTGTGTACATCAGCCCCCAGCCCCTGGCAGGGGAAGCTCAGCCCTCGCAGACGGTTCGTGGGCAGCACTCTTACCGGAATGAAATTATGCTCCTTTCTTCTGATGCTGCCCCATCATTTAAAAGTCACTTTAAGCTGAGCTGCTCCTCCTCAGGTGCCATCTACTCCCTGACAGCCTGAGCTGGCAGTACAGCATCTGCAACCCTGTGCTCCAGGGCTGCACCTTCCAGCAGGACTAAAAACATAAGCCAGAAAAAAGCAAATGCGAGCTAAAATGGCAGCTTCTCGAGGCAAGGAAGGAAGGAGAAGAAAAGAAAATACAGCAAATGGGATGGCTGTAAGGGTCTACATCATCTCACATAAAAGTTCTTTCTCAGCTGTTCCAGTTTAAAAGTGTGGCTGAAGATTTAGTCAGGCTTTAAAACTGGCATTTAATGTTGTCACACTGCTAAAATGAGTCTCAGTGATCATTGGAAGGAGACAGTGATAGTGATTGGGGCCCAGATAACAGTAACAGAAATGGTGAAAGATTAAAAAACTGCAGCCAGCAGCCAACAGCCATTATCACTGTATCAATCAGTAAAGAAGGTTTGCATGGCAAAACATTTTACTGAAGGTCACTATGCTAAGGAAAACGAGCAGTACCACATCCAGAGTGCTTTTGCATACTTTGGGGGTGACTGCTGCTCTGTGCCCATCCCCACACACCGGGGACTGCTGCCGTCCATCTCCCACAAGCTGTGTCCACGCAGCAGATGGACCCCATGTGGGACCATCAGTGACCAAAGCACATCAGTGGGTTCGTGCAGCCATCAGTCGGATCATGGTGCCAGCCATGGTGGGACAGCAGAGGCACTGCTTGCTTCCAGTGGGCCTCAGCCTCGCCCCAGCTCCCCTGGCCATGGCACAGGCAGTGCAGTATTCCCTGCAGTGCTTGTCACAGGGACGGGGCAGCTCTCCTGTACTGGCTCATGATGGAGACAGCAGGAAATGCAGCCTGCAGGAGGCTGCTCTCCTGGGCTTGAAACACCCAAAAACCCACAAGGGAAGTGAAACCACCCTTTCTAGAACATGGAAATGCTGAGGGGGTGTTTCATGCTCCGGCAGCCGGCAAGGCTCAAAGGGCAGCAGAAATCCCCCATGCTGCGCTAACCAGAGCTGTAGGTGTGGGAGTAGGGGCAGCATCTCAGACGTCAGAAAGGAGCACCTGGTTCCTAGGGGTGAGGGGCTGGGAAGTGTGAGGGGCCATTCAGTCCCTTCTGGCACTACAGTGGATGACAAAGGACAGGAGGGTGCCCCCAAGCCCTGGGAGGAGAAGTACGGTGGTGGAGCATGAGCAGAAATTGACCTCCTGCTGGGTCCCCTGCAGCAGCTTTCCCCTATTTCTCCTGGCAGTCTCTTTGCAAAAGTGATTCCAAACAATACTGCAGGATATGTCCATGAGGAAAGGTTTTCAACGTTGGTCCTTTAATCTACGGATCCTAAATGCCCCAAATTTGTATGTTGTAACATAGCTTAACATTTAGAAGTGAAGAAGTGTCTAAAACATAGCAAAGGTGTAATGATCAAATTACAGTGGCTGCAAGGGTGTGGGCCTGAGATCATAAAGCAAAACAACATGCAATAAATAGTAAATATATGTATATTTAAATAAATAAGAGGAAAGAAAGGAAAAGAGAGGGGTCTCTGGGAGGAATACTTTTTGCATTTAGAGATTATAAGTAATAACAGCCAGCTGTAGAATGAAAGATCTCAGATTTATGTAGAGGTTGTCAAGCTACCCAGATACAGCATGCCAAGAAGATAAACCTCTCTCTTCCAGGTCAAGTTATTGCCAGGTAAATTATGTTTAAGCCATATTTTCAAGAAGCAATAGTGACCTCACATGGCTTACTAAGTTATTCCAGCAGATTGTGATCCTAGACCTCGTTATTACCTTGGTAGACTAAACTGAATTCTAATCAGATTCTGATCTGAATGCCAGAGCAGCTCTGCTCCCCTAGAAATGAACTTCCATTACATTATGGGATTGTTGGTGACATGGGGCTGCAGATCAGAACTACTCTCCAGCCCCTGAAGTACCCTGACAGGCCATGGGTGGGGACTGATCCAAGGATCCAATACTCATTTTGCATGGAAGATTTAATGAGCAGTAATCTCGTGGCTCGGCTGGGACAGGGAGGAGCAGTGTCCAGGCTTTGAGGGGTCTCTACGGAAAAAAAACCCTTGGGCAGCATTTGAGGAATGTCTATTCAGAGGCAGGTAATTCTTGTCACAGCTCTTCTGATGTAGTACTATTTCCAAGCCATTGCTCACCATGGAGCCCAAGGCACCAAATACAGGAACTCGGAAAAACTCCCATTCTGCTCCACGTGGCCTTCTGTGGGTCAAAGCTCTGATAGAGACCAGACTGGAAATGTTCCAAACGGAGAGCAGTGCTCTCCAGCACCTTGACTCACTGCAGTCAGTAGCTTTTTTAGGGAAAATGTGAGTTGCAATTTCCTACTAATGCCATATAGCACCACTACAGCCTTGGTGGTGAGGCTTTCTGGCCATCCAAGACCAAGATGTGAGCAATGAGGCTTTTTGCACCTGAGTCCCCACTTTGAGAGAGAAGGACTGTGATGGATGGAGAGCAGACAGCTCTTCAGTGTACTCAGAGCTCACCGTCAGAGTTACTCAAAATGATGGAGGTGGTGGTGATGATGCGGTCAGTGCTTTGTCCTCTGGCCAGGAGACTTTGAGGTGTGACTGCAGCCATTCTGTGCTTAGCACTAAGCCCTGCTTCAGCCTTCACTTGGGTTTGTACAGGGGATGCTGCCCAGTGGATCTGTATATCACATCCCACACGAGCAATTGACAGCAAAGAGAGGGATCAGAAGCCAGGCAGGATTTGCAGATGCTCAGATCTGTTCAAAGCCCTCTGGCAGATCCGCACATTGGAGCCACAACTCCGCCCTGAGCTGGCCTCCTGCCTGAGGCACCGCCTGCTGAGAGCTGCTCACGTTGCAGCGAGCGTGCACAGGGTTCAGACCAGGAGATCTGTGCGTGACAGTCTGTGGAGGAAGAGGAGAGGGGCCAAGGTCATCCCTTGTGCTGAAAGGAAGATGCTGGAGAAAGCCTGTGCCGCATGTGCAGCTCCCCACCACCTCTGCTCATACATTCCTGAAAGCTGACACCGCCAGTCATTTTTTGTTTGGTTCCAAGGTGCTCATACTTCAGATGGCGGCATCTTGACATCCCCATCCATTATGTGAAGGGATTGCGGAAATAACTCGGCTCTCCCTCTCGCTGTGACATCCATCCTGTAGCACAGAGCCTGCCTTCCTCCACCTCAGGAGCCAGGCGCCCCGAGCTCCCTGCTGTGCTTGGCCCTGTGGAAGGCAGAGGAGTGTTTTCAAGGCCTGGCTTGTCCTGCCACAAAATCAGAGTCCAGTTGGCACATCAGAGCTTTTCTTCTTGCATAGGTGCCACAGGTGTTTGGGGTGAAGTATAAGGCCTTTAACAAGAGCATAGAGATAATATAACATCGCATTATGGGAGCCAAGCATGCTTCATTAGGCAATAGCTGAAAACTGTACAATTGAGAAAGGAGCCAGAAAATTAAGATCCAGAGCTCTTGTGCATATAGCAAAATATCGTTAGCTTTGAGGTGGGGAGCCGTGTTACCTTCTACACCCTGTTGATTTTCAGCGCTCGTGCTCTTAACACGCACACAGCAAGCTGGGTCAGGAAACACAAACTATAGTAATTGCTCCAAATCTTGTCTCATCATTCCTGGGAACAGATGTCACCGGGGAAGGGACCTGCAGAAGGAGGAGGGGAGGAGCAACGGGATGGCCTGGAGAGAGGAGAAGAAAATCAGAGTACTTTCGCATTAGTGAAATGGGATACCCATCTGGACACACAGAGAGGGCTGGCAGCGCACTGTTACTGCACAGGATCTGGCCGTGATGTCTTGTAGTTGCTTTTACCAGTGGGCATTTGTGTGGTCAATAGCAATTAGGAGAAAATACGTCAGATGGGAGACACACCAAAGGGTGAAAAACAAATCCTTCCTTTGCTTAAGAATTTCTGGAGTTTAAACCTTTGCCAAGCCTTAAAAAGCAGAGGGGATTCATTTTCTTCCTGTCTTTCTTTCTTGGAGGGGGGAGGGGGGGGGGGGGGGACTGGAGAGGAGGGAAGGAAGACCTGAAGTGGAAAAACAAAACGAAAAAAAAAAGCAGCTGTGGAGCTGCATGTGCAAATGTTGCAGAGGAAAGCAAAGACGCGCTGACAAAACAAGCCAGGAATGCTGGGGCCCGAGCTCTGAAACGCATACGGTTTATGTTGTTCTTACCACAAACCAAAAATATGTTCCCATTTGAAATGGTTGAATCCACAGCTGTTTTAAAATCCCTTGGTACTTCTGAGACAAATGATCCAAGTCAGACTGTGCTAACAGGGTCAGTTTGAGAGCCAAGCGAGAGCTGTGACTGATGCAGAATCACTGCAGCTCCATCCCTTTTCACATCAATCATCGCCCAATGAAAATCCTGTGGGGCTGTCGGACTCTCTTACAATATTGTTTACATTAGGAGATGATGTAAAGCTCCTCCAGCGAAACTGTGCTGCTGGATGATGATCCTCACTAACGGCAAACGGGCTTGAGCTGCAGCTGCAGGACAGCACGGAGAGATGCAGGAACATACCCCGGAATTTACATCTACAAAAGCAGTCATTAATGTTTCATAAAAGACACTCATTGATTCATCTCTGCAGGCAAATTCTCTCCCTTCAAACAGATGATTATAAAGCACCTTGGGGCAAGTCCACATCCTAGGCGCTCCGTAAAGTAGCCGTGCTGATATTGTCATAAAAGCTGAAATGGCTTTAATACATTTCCTCACAATAGCAGTTTTAATTCGCTCGGAGAGAGCTGGCTGTCAGGAAAATAATATTTTTCTCAGATTCACACCTGAGGTCAAAACCTTGCCCTCCATGCCAGAGCTAATAAATCACGCTTCTTTTCTCCTGCTCCCTGTGAATTGCCTGGACGGTGTCTTGCGGGAAGACAAAAACGGGCCTTTGAGGGAGCGCGCGGCACGGAGGGGGAGGGCATGGAAAGGCCCCCGCGTGTACTGTAATCACGTATGAGAAGGGGAGGCTCACAGCTGTTCCCAGCCTTGAAAAGAAAGCCTCGGCACCTGTTTAATCTTGACTGAAAGGTCTTAAGTTATGGCCGTTATGCTCTAATACACCCCATTAAATAATTGCATATTAAACGTGCAGAAAAGAAATGCCACTCGGAGCGGCAGGGATAGAGCAGCATGGCAGCCTCCCTCTCTTGCCCCACGTGCCCCCACTCAGGCCCTCCTTTCCTCTTTTTCTGCTGCCAGTCAAGATGCCAAAATGCCCACAGCACCTGGTGCCCTGAGGCTGTCGACATGGAGGGAAGGCACTGCCGAACCGCTCCAATTCTTCCCTCATTTTGGACCATCCCTCCCCACCTCACAAACCAGCCAGGTGCCCTGCACAGGCCAGGACACCCCCGAGGAGCAGCTGCCTGCCTGGGCAGGCCTCACAGCGATGGGAGCGTTTGGAGGTGCCCGAGGCTCCTCTGTCCTCAACAGATGAATGCTCTGCTTCGTGGCAGCACAGCACTCCGGTCCCAGGGACAACAGGAAATGCGGTCACATGAGACATTTGGCCATGAACTTCTGGCAGATTCAGCTTAAAATCAGGCTTCACATGTGGTTTTAGAGGTAACCAATGTCTGGTTTGATATTCTGTTGACACGGTCTGTTTTCAGATGTGGTTTCGAGCACAGGCCTCACAAGTGCTCCTGTCCTGACAGCGCGCTGTTTGTCTGGGGAGGAGCAGCAGGAGGAGCTCTGTCAGCTCACGGCGTGGGCTGGTGTCAGAACAGTTGAGTGAACTTGCAACCTTGGCCCTGGAGGGCTCAAGAGAAGGAGTTAGAGGCTCCTGGTGTCCCAGCCACAGCTGGCGTCCTTGTCAGAAGGCCCCAGGACAGCTCTGGATGTGCAGCCTCAGTTCCCAGCCTTCCCTGGCCCTTCTTTCAGAGATGAAAACACATCACAGGGTGTCACCACAGCTTTCATCACGTGTCACCAACTGTGGGGAAGAGCAGGTGGCACAGTTTGGAGGCCTCTTCACCAGCAGTGTCCCAGCAAGAGAAGATGGAGGCTCCCTTACCGTGCCTTGGCAGAAAAAGTGGGTGCATGAGAAGGCCTCTTTTGGCAGCTTGTTTCTCCAGCCTCAGTGCAGCTGTGTGTTCAGCGTAGAGGAAGTGATGTCAGAGAAAAACTCCTCACAGTGGGAAAGGGAGATGGTGAAAGCCTAATGCTGCCCGATGTCCAGGGCTGTTCCCTCCACCATGGCACACTGGCCCCTGAAAACGCTCTGCTGCCTGCACAAAGGAGCTTTATGCTGATGAGAGAGACTTGTATTGTGCCGAAGGAGCTTGACAATACAACAGCCCTCTTTGTGTGGCCGCTTCACCCATCAGCCATATGCAGTCTCAAGGCAAGGCTTGCATACTGTAGAGGGCATTACATGATCCCTCTGCACAGAGATACATTCAGCTCAAACAGTCTAATTTTTGTCTTGTTTTTTAATGGCTGCTGAGGAGGGGGCAGATGAAGACAATGGCAGGGAAAGTGAGCATGAGCTCTGCAGATATTTTATGTATTTCACTTACAAACATGGATAGAAAAAAAAAATATCAGTGAGGTCCTGATGCGCCTAATTGCCCAGCAGTGGCAGAAAGTGAATTGGCAGAGTTTGCTTCAACCTGCACAGACTGGAGCTTCACCTCACCATATGTCTGCTCAGCCGCGCACTACTCACCCAAACAAGCCACATGGCAGCTTGGGCACTCCATCAGGGCTGTGCATGCTGCTCTGGAGGAGTAATAGGAAATAATTCCAAGTGTTCAGGGTTTCTGTCCTTGCTGGAGGCCAGAATTGGACTGTTACGGTGCTTTTCTATCCCCTTCTTCACTGTAAGCACTGCAGATGTTGGGAATGTCACCCTGCCCTCTTACCAGTCACAACTTTAAACAAGCAGTTTGCTTACAGTGACCAACTAGATTGGCATTTCCTAATGCTCTTTACTGACTGGATTATCTTTCAGCCTCAGAGCATCTGCAGCCACGCGTTAGCTGGTCAGGAACGCCCTCTGTGTCAGGCCTTATTGCTAAATTACCCCGAGCTGGAATGGTCATGAGCTGTCAGAGGGCTGCAAGGTTCATCTACTGCTGACACTCAGCTGCAGGGGGATTTTCTGGAACAACACAGCCTGCAGATCCTTGCTGGCAGCTGGCTCCTGCCCCTGTTCCACCAGCAGCAGACTGCACTGCTGGGTGCTACAACAGTTCCTCCACCAAACTGACTCATTTCAGCATTACACTCAGCGGTACTCTGAGCTCATAGCACAGAAGGACATCTTTACCAGGATTTATGTATTTTCACAATCCACTCGGAAGACTCGGCTTTGTGACTCTTGCTGCTGGGGGAAGGAGAATTCCTGCAAAATCTTCTGTCGTTAGCTTATTGTTATCAGCGTATCACCATTAGAGATTCCAGAATGGTGAAGGATATTTCTGCCTGATGCAGTACTAGCAGTGGCAAGAGTTAGTAAATGCCTTGGAGTGAGTATTGCATACAGCTACCTCTTTTGGCATTCACCTTCCTAGCAGCAAAAATTGACAAGTGCTTTCTTCTAAATCTGCTGCCCTGTTAGGGGCTCAGCCATGCAAAATCTCAATTCCTTTTCTTACGACAATGAAATAAAACAACTCTACAGGAAAATAAGGCCCTCAGGTACAGTCTTGGACATTTCTGCTATTCACTGCAAGCTCAGCATTTTTTCTCTTCCTCCTATTTAATATCCCACCATTGTCACCCATCCTTGCCGGCAGGTGGAGGCTGGCTGCCCCCAGACAGCCCAAGTCCTGGCTACAGATGAGGAACTGAGTGCTGTGGCTGTCTGCAGAGCTTTGGGTCCATTTCTAGCACTTTAGTTTGCCGTGTCAGCCTGCCTTCTCTCCTAATCCTCTCACAGCTATCTGTAGTGCAAGAGCAGTCCTGACTGAGCTGCATTTCTTTAATCTTTTCAGGCTGCTAAAATCCAAGCTGTCAAATACAAGTCAGCAAACTGAAAACACAGATGTCCATTCTTGACTGGGTTTTCCACATGGGCTGGACATGCTCAGAACAGCTTTTAAGGTCAAAGCACCAGTCCCTTTCATCATGCCCATCCTCTGCAACCAGTCACTTGCTGCCTATAGTATTCACTGCACTCCTCTGCAAGCATTGCTTTTCACACCCACCAGTTTTATGCAGCTCTGGCACACAACATGCATGGTTGCAATTGATTACACACAAAAGCAAGGGCTTTGTGACACATCTCTCATGTCACATTGCATGGGGACCAAAGATTTCCCAGCTGAAGTGCTTGAGACTGGCCTGAAGCAGGGGCATTCAGAATACAAAGAAAGTGTGCCTAACACCGTTGTTCCTCACCTAGAAACAGATCCTGCTTGCTCACAGACCTGAGGAGACTTGACCTGCACATGTGCAGCCAGAGGTGCAGCATACTTGTGCTCACCATGTGTTGCCCATGAAGAAGAAACAACTGGACGTCCCTAAGGCTCCATAAGAGGCTTTATTTGCCACCCAAGCCTGTCTGCATCAAGCCTTCTTCATCAGAACACCCTAGACCTGCTCCAGGGGGCAATACATCTCATGTACAATGAGCAGGGTACATCTGCCACTGTTCCAGTGTGGGAGAAATCCATTAATTTAATCCCAGTGAATATAATAATACACCTCCCGCCTTCCCTCCTAGCTTATGAGTTTTCTTCACTTGCCACAGTTTCTATTCTGGCCTGTAAAGTGCTTGAGGGCAAGGACTGTCATATCTGAGCCAGGCTTGCACATGGACCAGCACAGCGAGTCCTGAGGTGTAGCACAGAGAAGCCTTAATACTGGATAAGCAAAGGTAATAAAGGCAGAGTCTAGTTGCTGGAATCAGACTAAGCCTACCAATCCATTTCTCCCAAGGCCATCCGAGGTACTGACTTCAGGGTACCGCCCAGCTCGCTTGGATTTAGGCTGCTGAGATACAAGAGGAGGGCTGGTTTAGCACGTCAACCTGCCAGAGCCAAATCTGATTGATTCCTCAGTCACCCACTGGAATTACCCCTGAGAAGCAGCTGCTCATTTTCAAAGCTTTCATGGAAACTCAGGAGCTGAATAAATATTAAAGCAAAGTCTCTCCTAATTAGGTGATCAATAAAGTGAAGTTGAACTTATGTGAATACAATCATTCCTAGCAACGCTGTATGCAGTTATTTTGTCCTCAGCATCTCTATCACCAGCTACACTGAGATGAGGTAATAAGCCTGAGTTAAGTATCTGTATTTCCAGACAGGTGCACCATTCTGTTGGGTTTTTTGTTGTTGTTTATTTGTGTTGGAGGGGGTTTGGGCCTTTCTTACTGCCTTTGTCTGAAGCGTAAAGAATGGGCCACTGCCAGAGGGAGGGTACCAGGCTTGACAGACCAGTGGTCTGATCAGGTCTGGCATATCCTTTGTTCCTCTGTTCCAATTTAATGCCTGCTGAGAGTGAATTCCAGTCATGTGGGGATGCTTTCACCAATGAATATTTACCGACATCCTGATTACCCTGGGAATACGGTTAAAAAAACAACTCCAGGTGAAGTGAACACATACTACAATTAGCACTCACAAGTAAGTCATGGCATTTTTCTTTAACAGTGCAATAAACAACAAAAACATACTGCTTTGGTTCATGCAGACATTTAGGACCAAAGCAACCCAAGGCAGCATTCTCCATGTGTTAGTGGTACAAGATTTCTAAGCATTGATAAAACTATGTATCGTGTTGTAATAATACACTATTTTAATGACACACTGCAGTAGTCAAATAAGAGAGTGGTAATCCGATTTCTTTAACTGCAGAGAAACTGATGCAGTAATAGTGCCAGGAACACCTCTGTCATGCTGAGTCCATGTCTATGTCATTACACCACCTTTACCAGCGGCTTTCCCAGTTACAGTCTGAAGATCACTTGGTGCTTACCTGTGGGAACTGGCTGACAACGCAGCGCTTGTCCTCCCTCCTTCCTAGCTGCTAAACTCACTAAAACAAGCAAGGAATCGATGATCCTCTTCCCAGGTGTCACACAGATGAGTAAGTAATTGCAGCAGCTATGGGGATGGCATGCCAGTAGCTGAAGGAGAGGAGACGGGTTCCGCGACTGTGTTTGGAGGTGGAGGACATGGCCACTGGGTGATCTCTGCTCTGACCCGTTAATGAGTCTCAGCCCCCACACTGGGCTGTTTCAGCTTTTGAAACAGCGGCAGGAGGAGATAAACAGGAGCTGTTCCTGGCCTCAAACACATCGAGCGAGACCTCTGAGGACAGAGAGCATGCAAGGTCCTCAGCTTCCTCTTCTTTAAATGAGGTCTATGAGAAAGAAGCACACCTGGAGAGGAGCTTTGCAGCACAGCACTGTTAATGCAGCGGTGGATGGGACAGACTCAGCCTCGTGGAGCAGCAGAGGCCTTGAGTTATTCACAGTAAGGAGTTGTTCTGCTTTGCAGGCTGGGTCAGTTCCAACTGTACAGCCAGAAGTACAGAACTGCTCTGGCCTACACAGTGCTCAACAAGGCGAGACTGGCAGCCACAACATTCAAAGGCCTATTTGCCTAAAAATCACAGGATTTTACAATGGCACACGACAACAATGTGAGATCTCAGTTATAAGGCTTTTACGTTGTATTTCATTGTCTTTCCTGACATTTTCCTTTAAGAAGAACAGTTAAAGATTTGATAGGGAGATTTTGTGTGTATTTTTGTCTGAAAACATCCTATAAACCCTTAATTCCAAAGTCTATGACTCGGGGGGAAAAAAGAAATCAAAGACACACAGTGAAAGCTCAGGTGCTGGCAATGCAAATGCTCTGTTCGACCCTGTGATGCTGACTTGCTGTCCTGCATGCAAACCCAAAGCCTCTAGAGGGGAGAGAGCTTCACCTTCCACTTCCAAGTGCAAAATGATGACAGGGTCAGGACTTTCTCGGCTGACTGCAGTTTTGGGCAGGCAGGGAATTGGGCAGGAATCTAGAGTTGCCAGTTTCACTTTGCCTTAAATACAGCTCTGGAACTTTAACAGTAGCCAGGCTCTCAGATGAGCGTGCCTCTAGCTATCCATGCCCTCACTGGTGCTGCCCTCCTCATGCAGAGGCTTCACCACAGGGCAGCAAAGAGGAACAGCTCTGTGGGGTTCCTGCTTCTTCCTCCACCTCATTTGGATCCAGTGTGCATGACTGGTGAGCACCTGCATCCCATCAGCAAGGGCAAGTGAGCGGCACAAGTGAGCTGCTAGTGGGCAACGCCACGCGGGGATGAACATTTACACCTCCTCCAGTTCCCAGCTGACTTGGGGGGTTGTGAATGTGACTGCCGTGAATGGAATGGGGCAGAGCTCAAACGTTTATACAGGTCACCATATAATTGCAGGAAATGTAGGACAGACGTTTTTGCATTAATCTGTAATGTTAAGCACTTAATCAACAATTTAAATATTCTTCAAATTCCCAGCCTGAGTGACAGCATCTGAATAGTTCTCTATAAATTAAGTGGGCTTAAACTTAAGCACATTAAGGTTCCCTAATTAGTACTGACAGTCATAACCAGGTTTTCAGCAATGTGTATTTATGTTGCAACACGGATAAGGTGTTCAATCTAGATTTGGAGGATTTGAGAGTTTAAAGAACTCCAAAAATATATGTAATGGACCAAAGCATCAGAGATATGACATCTGCTCCAGAGCATGAAAGAGACTGTGCTCTGATCCTTTGAGAGCAGTATAATTGCTAGAAAATATTAACTCCAAATATAAGTGTCAACTGTTATTTGCAAGCACTGAGCAGTGTTCCTCACTCAGGGCTTTCTGGGGCAGCCTGTCTCCTTGGTATCTGTTTAGGATGCCTCTCTCTTTTTAGTGCCAGATAGTCTCACAGTCCTTACTGTATGTATCTTCACTAACCTTGCAGGGTAGCAGAGTGCTGTCACTGGTCTTTAAAGATGGGGATCATGAGATTTTGGCTTGCTCAAAGTCTCTGAAGTAAAGCAGGGATTAGAAAGGCCATCTTCAGAATCCAAGCTTCCCTTTTGCTCTTCCTGCTGGATGGCTCTGCTGTTCGGCAGCAGCTCTGTAACATGTAGGTCTGCTGGTGACAAGTGCATGAGAGACAAGTGCATGGCTGGTTCTGCAGCCACAGCCATCTGGCTGCACGCTCCCGGTTGAAAAACAAGGGCCAAAAGGTTGTCGGAACTGGCAGCGTCTGTGTTTTTATACAGTGTTCAGCGAATAATAGACAACTTGCAACTCATTAATGTTTTAAACCCATTATCCATAACTCTGCTTGTCACTTACTTGGGTGCCCTAAGTGTTATTGCTATTTTTTCATTCCCGAAGTGATCAAATCTGAAGTCCTATTTACAGGGATACAGCTTTTGGCACAGCTTCCGCACTGTTAGCAACCAGGCTCATAACCAGCAGCAGAAAGGAACCTCACAGAGGGCTTCGCAGAGCTTGGGAAGGCTGTTGTTAATGCCTCTCACCCCTCTTCGGTTTGCCAGAAGATACAGTCCCAGTTAAACACATTAAACGCTGCCTCCACAGTGCCTTTCAAAGACTTTTTTTCCCCATAGTTTACACCAGCATCTGAATGAGAAATATTTTCAAGGTCTTTCTCTCCTCCTCCTATCCTGAAGTTTTATCAAATATTTGATCTCTGTTACTCCTCCAAGCCTAAACTCTGCCATACAGGACGTGTATGCTGGTAGACCCTGAATAGAGTTGTATGAATTATGGATTTTTTTTAGTCTGGCAGCCAAAACTGTTGCAAAAGTGTAAACCCTCAAATAATTTCCACAGATGAGTGTTAAAGTTGGGTTGTTTTCTGAATCATCTGCTCTTCCTGTTCCAATAAGAGAACATTCAAATAAAAATGAAAAGTTCTTTTTTGTTGTTTTGGTTTTGTTTTGTTTTGTTTTGTTTTTCCCCAAGTATAGAAATGAATTATCCAGAAGTTTCAAGGCTTTCTTCCTGCTCAGGAGAGATGGTTTGGCCTGGCTTTGGCCCAGGCTGCTCACGGATCTGATTGCCCCACACGTTTCTGGACCCCAGCACTGTGGGGCTGGGCTGTACAGAGCTGGCCCAGGACAAGCTCAGGACAGGACCAGGACAGGCTCAGAGTAGAGGGATGACACTCGGATGGCAGACCTTGTGCCCATGATGGGCAGGCACAGAGTGCATCCCTGCCCACAGCCGGACTGCTTCCCTGCCAGGCACCCAGCAGGACCCGGCTTTGCTGTCGTTCCCTGACGTCGCTGCTAGCTGCCACTAGCAGGGAGCCAGGTGTAGGCCTGTGAATGTTCTAAATCTAATTGAATTTAGCACTTGGATGAAGTGCATGCTCGTTAGAATTCAGCAACACCGACTATTGCCAGGGTCCAGCAGCAGGCGGAAGGCTGCAGGGTGAAGCTTGGAGCCCTGCGTGGCCAGCACTGCCAGAAACCAGTGTGCAAAGAGGAGGTTTACATTGTCTAACTAACAGAACGTTTATTAACAGGCAGTGAGAGTGTGTCTGCTTGGCTCTGTAATCACATCCCTGGGAAATGTCGTAACCTTTCATGATGCATGAGTAAGGAGCAGTGGTTTGCTCTTGCTCAGTGGTTCCCCCTCATGCAGAGGAGGCTCTGGTGCCTTCCTCACAACACAAAGAGCCCTTCCCATTGCCCATGCAGGAGGACGTGGCATGATCCACAACATGCTCTGTAGGCTTCCCTGTGTCATTGGCTTCCCTGTCTAGACGCAGAGACGCTTATTAGATCAAATTCAGATGAGAGACATGGCTCTGGTCAAGATACCTGAGCAGTCACTGTCAGACTGAGCCTGGGGATTTGCACTCACTCAGACAGATCTTGTCAGAGCAAGGCTGGTCTTGCAAAAGATGTTTAACATCAGTTTTAAATATAAGATAGAGAAATGCCAAACTCAGGAGGTACGACCAGCTCAGTTAGAGTCTCAGCTACACTCACACATTTGGTTGGTAAAAATATGTCAGTGCACGCTGATGGCAAAAGGACTGATAACAAACACAATGACTTTCTGTCTCCTGCTTACTGTCCTGCTATTGGCATCATTGCTACAGTAAATTCTCTGGGTAGAGCAGAGCATACCCTAGACATTCGGTCGCAGCAGTCCTATACTTCTGGCTATCTAAAACAAGGCAGGCAGTGAGAAAGACTTATCAGTGGTGCACAGCAACAGGGCAAAGGTCTAAAAGCATGAGGTGGAACATGGGAAATTCCAACCAGACAGTGGGAAAACATTTTTCACTGGGGTGTGAAGGTGGAGGTCCTGACACTGCAGCTGGTTCCCTAAGGAGGTTGCTGAATCTCCATCCTGGCAGATGTTCAAAATCCAACTCATGGAGTCAGTGAGCAACTTGCTGTGGGTGACCTTCACAGGGGAAGGCTGAGCAGGATCACCTCCAGAGGTCCTCCCTGATCCAGATTTTCCTGTGGCTGTAAGGCACTGTCCTGCCTAGCCAGGCCAGCTGGTCTCCTCCAGTCTCTTTGCTGCCATGGCAGAGAAGAAAGTGCTCTAGAGCACAGTAAGGTCCTTTGGCATAACTGCTCAAGAAGCCACCCACTCTTTTCCAAGACCTTCAGGAGGTCAGGCAGGCAAAGTGGGATTTTTTTATCAATCACCTGTTATCACCTTCCTAGTCAAGTATTTGGTGCATGGAGAATGACAAGATGAGATGTGGAAATTGTGCTGGTTTCAAAACTGCAGAAGAGGACGGTAAATGCTGGAGTTAAAAATTATTTGGGATATCCCAGCTTTCTTTTTTCCTACCTCAATTTCATTTACAAGGAATTTTTAATTACTTGTAATGTAACTACTACTGCATTAACTATCTACTGGCCAGTCCACACTGCTAGTTAGCTGAAGGCCGGACCAGGAGCTTCTCTTGTGCTCATCTGTAGTTCAGCCTGGACTTACAGTGTCTCCACCTACTGGGATGAGGAGCTTTCTTGAGCTCTGGGTTCGCTGGCCAGTGAGCTTAGTAAGAAAACCAAACTTTTCCCCTAGGCATCATTTAAAAGAGGGTATTCTTCCTTCCTGCAGAAGAGAACAGTCAGAGTCTGGAGCTTTCAAATACCTGAAGTTCTCACGAGTTTACAAAGGCTCTGGCAAATTCCTGTAACTGTTTATGCTCGGAGTTAACAACACTGTGTTGTACAACCAATACGTTTTAAGGCTTCACCCTATCACTGCCCTGCGTGAGAGCAGTCCCAAGAGCCGTGCTTCGCAGGGCATGTCTGCAGGCTCGTGGCACAAAGCTACAGAAACCACTCTTCTGCACATGCTCAGCTTCACCTGAAATTGATAGCAGCTGGCAGGTTTTGCCCCAAACCAGGATCCAGTCTCCTTCTGGAACACAATGCAGGTGCTGGAATTCACAGCTGCAGTCGGGTGGTTAAATGGGAGAAGAGGAAGTGTCTTCAGAAGCAACCTAAATATCAGTTCATTTCCTGGCTCTGATTGCCTTGAAAAACAGAAAATAGCCTCCTTGTCCATTAGCTTTCAAAGAGCAATAGCTGCAGTTAAGTAGTGAGGTACCCCATGTGCTAAGGATGTTCTGAGCAGTGCTTTCATTCTTCCAAAGATCAGAGTTTGCCTGAAATTAGAAGATTACAAACCATAAAGGCCTGTTAAGTCTTCCTACATTTTCCCACTGATAAAAGGTATGGGATGGAGTGCAAGAGCAGCACTACTTCATTGCTTTATCCTAGACACGATTGCTTGCAGCACAGGAAGTCTCCTCTCTGGGTACCCTGCATGCATACCCTGGATGCACACGAGGTGGAAGACTTCTCAGCTCTTCAGAGACACTTTCTGTGCGGTGCCGAGCTCTTTACCAATGCATTTGATGCACGCAGGGAGGAAGGTGTTAATCTGCTCGCATCCAAGGCGCAGGCTGCAGGCTGGCTGCTGGTAATTGCTGCCCCATAAATGTGCCTGTCATGCCTCCTTAGTCTTTAAATATCCAAACTCAAAATAGATGTCTGTGCAACATGTTGAGCCCGGCACTATTGTTTGGCGAGGCAGTGTTATTCATTTAGCTGCAGCCAGCTGCTCTCTATATTCAGCCCGGAGGAGCAGACTGGAATTCGTAACCAGACGGGCAGGCTGGGAAGCCATAAGTTATTCCCCGTGCTGATAAACCCGTGCATCCAAAGCACGGCCAACGAGCACCCGCCGAGAGCCCGCGCCGATGCCGCGTCCCCTGCCACAAATAGCAACGACTGCGAGGGAAGCCGCCTCGTAAACAAACGCCCCAGCCCTTCATTCTCTATCAGCTGCGTGACACAGCGTTGCTGCTGCGTTGAACGCGGCGCAGAACGGCAGGATACGCCGACAGGTCGCACACCGCAACGTACACGGCGAGGTTGAGGCCCTCGGCTTCTGCTGGGCGGGGGCCCGGAGCGGTCAGTTAGCTGTAACCACATTGCCCTCTGCCGACAGACGCGCACGGAGCCCCGCCGAGCCCCGCTCCGCCGCCCGGCCCGGTGCGTGCACCCAGCGCTGCGCCGCGGGCCCGCAGACACGTGCTTGGCCTCGAGCTGACGCTCTCTGCTGAGAGCCCTTTCTTTTCCTTCCTTAACGCAAACAAACAATTGTCCGAGATGTTTTCTCTGCGTTCTTCGTCCTTTTGTGGGGGTGGTGCGCGGCCCCGCGCGCAGCCCGGCTGCAGGCGTGCGGCTGCAGCGTGTGGGAGTGCGTGCGGCTGTGGGAGGCCCAGCGCTGCACAGCTCTGCGCCCGCGGCACTGCTGCTGGGGAACCGGGCCCCTCAGGTGACCACGAGAAACTCGGTCCGCTTCCCCGTGCCCTGGTTGCACCCAATGACTTCTCCCGGGCCAACAGCAGTGGCCGTGAGTGCAGTGGGGACTCCTAAGTGGGCTGAGGAAGCACAGTCTCGGCTTTGGAAATCACGCTCACCATCCTTTGGCTGGTTTCCTGCCTTCTGAAGCGCTGCCGTCCTCTCCTTGTGATGGGCTCTCACTCCCCATATGTCTCTGAAGCACCTCCAGCGCCATGTGGGTTGCAGGGAGATGGCAGTCTGCGGGGCTGTCGTTCAAAAGGCTGAGCGTTGGCATATGAAAATTAACAGGCTGTGAGCCCCTGCTCTGGGACAGGGGTGTGCTTTACCAGGGTAGTTCAGTTCCCCTCCTCTGGGTTCCATTTAACTGAAGCGAAAGGAGAGCTCTAGAGAAGGCAAGTGCAATTCCATAGCGGGGAAGTCAGGACAGCAGGGAGAGCTGTGCTCAGTACTCACAGTTTGCACTTCATACAGTCAAGACACGTTTTTAGTACGGTTTTTTTGTTACATTAATGTAGGGGAAACTCAGGTGCTATGCATTTTCCCTGGGGGGGGAAATGTGGAGGAAAATGTTCATCTGTAGCTTTGCTGTAACAATGCAAAGAGCACAGACATTGGTGGTGACGCCTTCTGTCTCAAAAGATATTGCTCTATACCATGAATATTCATTAGGAAAAATGTATTACTTGCATGACGTACACGCAGTTGTGTGAAAAGTGTGTTTGTGTTCCCTCTTTCAGAGGATGTCCCCGAACTGGGCAGAAAGTGACATCTTGGTCCTTTGACAGAGCCTGGTGCTTATAGAGGTGGTAGGCAGAGGAAGTGATGCTGCTGGTTATGTATGTGTTATAGCAGTTACGTACGTCCCCGCATGCCTTCAGGGAGCACACTGGGTGCACAGTAAGGGGTTTCCCTTCGAGGGCAAACCATGGTTAAAACCCGCACAGTTCCTTGGGGCCTGAATTGTTTTCATCCAACTGCTGATGGTTTCAAAGTGTTTTTAAATCTCCTATGAAAACAAAACAAGTGGGAACATCTGTGAAGCTGGAGCAGTGCGGTGCATGCGGGATGGGCTGAGATGGGGGAAGGAAACCAACCGTGGGTCAGCACACTGTCAGGTGCCATCTCCATCACTGGAAGTGCTGGCAAGGAGGGAAGCTGGGACGGGAAGGAACTGAAGAATCAAGCCATGCATGAAGGCCATCAGTAAAAAGAATAAAAATAATGAAGCTTAGGTACTGGGAGAACTCCTGCCACGTAGGAAGAGGAGCAGGCTGTGACTCATCCATCCCAGCCCAGTCACCCCAGGGCAAGCATGCGAATCACATGAGCGTGCGCTGAGGTGCTATTTATAGCCAGTAGGTGAAGCACCAGTTATTTATTGTTGTGTTTGTGCAGGAGGAAACTCCCCAGCACAGGAAAGATGCTACTCCAAGTCTCTGCTGTTTCCTGCTGTTTTTATGTATCTGCTTTCCCTAGCCTTATTTATGCTCATGTTCTTTATTTAAAAACATATGTACTAATGATGACAGGGTTGATAAAGGATTGCCAGCACTGGTGTGATCCCCTCCAGGTGCTCTACGAACACAGCAGTGTGGGAGTCCCCATTCTGCCTGCATGCACCAGGTCCCAGCAGCACCCCAAGGGCTCAGGGCTGGCTGGAAGGCAGGACCCCATTCAGAGTGGCCATCCCCATTCCTGCACTGGGGAGCTCTGCTGAATGCTGTCTTGAAACAGAGACATCAGCTCTGTCCTTCCTGAAGGCATCCCACGGGTCTTAGCTATCGGCTGAAGGTGTCCGCAGCCCCATAACCGTTAAAGAGAGAAGACCATGTGATTTCTGAACAAACAAACGTTTAATACAGTTAAAAACTGTCTCTCAGTCCTATTTGGAGTATCAGTGCTTTGCTTTTCAACAAAACCCTTTCAAGCAGCAAATTGTCTGGCATTTTCTCATACATAAATTCCCCTTGTTGCCGCTGAAAGACCTGTCTAACAAGGTTACAGTGCAACACTTTGCACTTCTGTGCTCCAGCACACACATATAAACGTAATCCTTCCCCACCAGTGTCTTTAAGAGATTTTTTTCTGTCTTTGTAGCACAGCCACGACTTGTAGTACAGCACCTGAGTTCCTTAAAGTTGGCATGGGGGAAAAGACACACCTTATTTGTTTGCCCTCCCAGCAAGCAGCCTGGGATGCTCACAGCCGGCCCTATTTTGCTGTCACTGCTTGACAAGCCTCCCCCGCTGCAGTGAGACCTGTGTCTGAGTTGTGCACCTGTACTCGTTTCACTCTGTTTGGCCAGTTAGTGCACACAGGTGAGTTTGATTTCCACAAGTATAACTTCCCTGGAAGCTGAGGCCTGGCTGGCCCAGCTGTGCTGTGCGCTCAGCACAGACCGTCTGTGTTCACCTGTTCAGTGCATGCTCTACGTGGACTTCACATTGCTGCGGTGAAGATGCCTGCCCAGATGAATTGCCCTGGATTGAGCCAAATACTTAAATAGAAGTAGATCTTCTCTTTCACGTAATTTCTCTCCCTTTGTCTTTCCCATCAAAACCTGACACGTGAAGAAGGTGGGCTGCTCCTCAGTGGGAGAGCAATCCCTTTCAGAATCACAATAGGTGGTTTAGAAGGCACACTGGGAGATGTCACACAAGTCCCACTCCCAGCAGATGGCTTCCAGCGTACCAGCTAACAGGCTCCCCACGTCCCAGCCTGTGTGCTCCTCGGGGGTCCCTCTTCATTGATCAAAACCTGCCTGGGAGCCTCCATTTCCAGGAGAGGATGCAGTATGAGGGCAGAGTAAAACAGCCACTTCTGACTTCCTTCTCTACACTGAATCATAGAATCACAAGGTTGGAAAGGACCTACAAGATCATCCAGTCCAACCGTCCTCCCATTACCATTGCTACCACCAGCCACTAAACCATATCTCGTTGCTCCTCATCCAGACACCTCCTGAACACTGCCAGGGACAGCGACTCCACCACCTCCCTGGGCAGCCGTTCCACTGCCTGACCACTCTCTGAGAGAAAAAGCTTTTCCTTATGTCTAACCTAAACCTCCTCTGGTACAACATGTGGCCATTTCCTCAGGTCCCGTTTGTTGCCTGGGAGAGGAGGCCAAACTCCTCCTCATCGCAACCTCCCTTCAGGACGTTGTAGAGTGCAACGAGGTCTGACTTGCCCACAGAAGCCAAAGCCAGACCCTTGCTTGATTTCCAGCGAAGAGGCATTTAGCCCTGGTGCTCTATTCTGTGCCCACGATTTTAAACTGCTTGCATTAATAACTTCATGTTAATAAGGTGTAGTTTGTGCAAAGAAGAAATTCAATCTGCTTCGCTCTCCCCTGAAGTGAAAACATTTCTCTCTCTGCTGGGTGCAGCTCCCAGCACTTGACAAACATATGGTCTTTTGCTGTAAGTGACGCTCACCTGCGTTGTTGTCTTTAGCAGAAAGGAACGAGATGTGTAACAGATGCTCAAGTACCTGGAAATTAATGTACTGTGGGGAAGGAACTGTCACCACACACCTTGCAGACACTTTTTTTCACCTGTTGTATGGCTGTTTACCTGCAGCTTGTTTTGATAATGTGTTACATGGGCTTTTTTAATCAGTTGGAGTGCCATCAGGCTCAGCTCTGGGCCGGTAGCTCATTTCCTCATACCTGGCATTCTCAGTTCCACACTATTCATCCATTACTCACAAATCAGATAAATGCATTCCACCCACCTCTCTTAAAAAGCTAATAAATAAATGTGTAAGCGTATGCTTGGTAGCAATCTGGCTCTTCGCCTCACCTGTTTCATGGCTGCTCTGTGTTCTACCTGTGATACATGGCAAGTGTACTTCAGGGCCTACCCATCCTGTTTCTCTTGTGGAAATGAGGAGATTCAGTTCCTCTCTGGATGTATAAAGCTATGGTGGAAATGGTGGGCAGAACTCTGCAACCTTTGGCACACTGGTAAAGCGTATAATAATCTGCATGAATACCATCTCCAAAGAGTGTTTCTAAATTTGAGTAACCACGACCTAAGTTAAGCTGACCCTTCATCTCCTGCATTTTGCCAAACATAGATTTCTCTGGCTATAGCTTAACAATGAATCAGTGCCAGCACTGATTAACATAGGCCCGGATACCAGCAAAAGTACTCCTAATTGTAGCTCTCTGATAACCCTGAGGAGCTGCAGCTTAGAAGCACTTTGCCCTGTGGGCCTGCTGTCACTTACTGGCCAGAGAACAATTAAATCTGCTCATACAGCACCAGTGCAGATGGGAGAAGAGCTGGGCCAGGGCACAGGCAGCACCCACAAGTGGAAACCTGCCCTGCTCTTCTGATCCCCCCCACAGCAGCACAACAACCATTTTCTTTGCAAATCCGGAGTATGACTTTTCAACCAGAGCCTGTCTAATTTCCAAAATCCATTATGGTGTACCTGCAGATGTCAGTATAGCCTAAAAAATATATCCTTAAAAAGAGGGTTCCCAGTTAGTGAAGGTTAAGACTGTGCTTTGAAGCCTCCACACAAAGCTTGTGGCTCCGCTCAAGGTTTGGGTGTTTTATAGGGGAATATTCTCCTGTGGTAAGTGGCTCTGGGTTTCAGTATCTGCTGCCAGGTTTGCAATGGAGCCCACAGCATGAAGGCAACTGAAAGGGGAGACCTGAGGGGTAGGCTGTGCTCAGTGCAGGCAGGAAGGGATCTTGCCTTGAGGTTTGGACAGCAGAAGGTGGCTCCGGAGAGCACAGGCTTGGCTTCTCCCTGTGCTTCCCCCTTGGCTTCCCCCGGCAGTGCAGCTGTTGTCCACCGGTGCGCCTGGTACTTCTCTTTTGGCCATACTTGCAGTAGGAGCACATGCTGAAATAGTGTCTCAGGACATGTTACTTGCTTCAGAGCCTGTGCCCTGCTGGGTCAGCATGTGCTGTCTCAGCCCGATGCAGATTAGGAGAAGGGCTTTTGGCATTGTCTTCACGTGTTTGTAAGAAGTTAAAGATGTGTCTTCAGGTGAGAATCAGCCTCCTTTTATTTTGCACGATTTGTTCCTTGAAGGAGAAAGCAAGGACTGAGGGCAGGGCAAGGAGGATGCACGGAGCAGCCCTGTGATGGAGCAGGGTGAGGAAAAGCAAAGGTGATGGCTGCATCACAGCACCCTTGGGATGCAGTGCCCTTGCAGGGAGGTGTCTGCAGAGCACGAGGCACAAGGGGCAGTGGTCATCCGAAACGCAGCCCTGCTTCTGCCTGCAGGCACATTGGGTGCTGAGCTGCGGGTCCTGAGGCAGAGCTGAGGCCGTTCTGTAATGTAAAACTGCACTTAATTACATCCTAACCCTGCAGTCCATCCAGTGCAGCCTTCCAGGAAGAAGGCAAACCACTTTCCTAAGAGGGACTGCACGCTAAGCCTTTTAGGAGCGTGGCTTACAGCAAATGCCACCGGGATGTGAGGCGGCAGCAAACAGCGAGGGGCTGCAACAGCTCAGCTGTGGTTCCCAGAGATGGTTCAGAGGAGAAGAAAAAAGCTCATGTCTGTCTGAGCCCACACCTGGACAGGAAAGAGCATGCATACATGAGTGTGTGTGTGCATGTGTGCACACGTTGCTCTCCTTTCCACTCTTTGTGCCCCTCCTGCAGACCAGAGCTGAGGCAGGTGGCCTCTGGGCACGGGGCTATGCAGGGCCCTGGGCGCAGGCAGCCCCAGCAGCACACACTGCAGTCAGGGCTCGAGTTGGGCTCCTGGCAGGCAGGCAGCTGGAGCATCATCTGTAATGCATAAAGGCTTTTATAACGCAATCACTACTTAGAGTAACCTGTTGCCAATAGTGCAAGAGGGAGCACCACAGCCACGCCATCCACAAACCAAATCAGTCAGTAACCATTGAGCAAAATACAAGATTTTTTGTTATCTTTTCTTCTGGTTAAGGGTTAGGAGGTATAAAAATGAGCGTCACCCAGCACCCCAATCCTGCCAGTAACCCACACTCTAGCAAACAGTTGTTGTGCTGGTGTGATGTGCACAGGGCTGCCTCAGACGTGAGATCTGCCCTGTGCCACTTATCTGCTGGCTGAATAGGGCCCTAGGAAGAAGTATGAACAAAAGCTTGTTTGTCCTATTTATAGCTGCTTTGTGTCCCAGGCCCTGGGCTGGGTTCTTCTGAAGTTTTGACCAGGACAGACAATGTCTGCAGGTCAGCAGATGTGCTGGGATGGGCACACTGACCTACAGGACCATGCAGGAGGTGGCTCTGGGCGAAGGGGATGTGGCTCTCTCTTGGCGACCCATGGGTACCCCGAGGTGGCTGAGGCACAGCCGCCTGCCCCAGCCCGCTGGCAGCAAGCACCATGCAGCCATCTGCTGCAGCCCCACGCAGCCCATGACCAGCGTGCCAATTAGCCTAGTCCCTAATCAGTGTGCCTTAATCCAATAAGCCAGAACATGAGGAGCCAGAGGCGGTGGTGGAGCGGAACAAAAGCTGTTTATCTGCCCCAAACAGTCCCACCAAGCAGGTTAAAGCTGACGGTGTCACAGTAAACAGGCAGCATCTTGGCTCTGAGAACACATCCTCAGCCAAGGAAAACCCCCCAGGTCAGGGTTTGCTTTCTGCCTCAGCTGTTTGTGGGACAGAGAGGAGAACCCTCGGGTTTCCTCCCTCCCTTCTGCTGCGTGGGAGCAAACTGCCTGCTGCTCCTGCTCAAGTTGAAGGGTAAAGAAATGACCGCAGATGCAGGAATCTGAGTGACTCCTGGCTTCCTGGCTTTGACTATGAGTAACATCAAGGTGTGCATTAAGTCCAGCTTGTTCCCTGAGCCCAAAGTCTAGATAGATCTGCCTGTGCTGTAAGCCTGACTCTCATCCCTGCCCACTCTTCCCTGCATTCTCTCCCTGATGTGTCCCCATAACACTCCAGCTAAAGTGGAGTCCCTACCAGCCCTGAAAACACCTTTAGTCCCAGTCCCCACCGCTCAGTGTGTGTAGCAGATCTGTCCCCCGCCGCCCGCTGGGCCCAGCTGAGCTCCGTGCTGCTCCTGCGGTGCTCCTGCAGAGCCTCAGCCACCCGAGCTGAGCAGAGGGGGAGAGACCCGGGGCAGCACTTCTCTGCATGGAAAAAAATGCACAAAGAAGACACTTCTGACTGCTTTCCTCTTATAAAGTTTATGGATACCAGGTGTTTCCCTCTGACATTTCACAAAACCTCCTCTGTGAGGCTTTTGTTGCTTCCAAGCCAGTTTCCAGTTAAAAGAAACTTATAAAATTGCCTACCGTTTAACACCTGTTTAGTATCAAGGAGAGGGGAAGATCCTGAAGGCCGCGCTGGTGCTGAACAACTGCTCCCTCAGCACATTGATCCTACGGAGCTGGGAGCCGGGGTGTGGAACCACGCTGGTCTGGGGACAGGGGTGAGCACACGCAGCAGGCAGAGCTCGGGCATGGGCTGTGCCCAGCAGGCAGCCAGGAATGCAGGAGGAATTTTGCAGCAGGCAATGGCCGAACAACCTCACCGAGCCTTGTCACTCAAAACCTGCCCGGGACTTCCAATGTATAGGCTTAAATACCGTGAATGAAGTGGCCTCTTGTTGCTTTAATGACATAAATACACAGCGTGTTGACTTGGAGGCTGTGGGCACAGTAAGCCTGCGACTTTGTGGGCTGTGCTGCAGAGAGCAGAAAAGCACTGTGTTCTCCACCTCCAGTGCTGCAGTAAGAGCAAAATGACAAAGGAGTTGCTATTGTCTGCTGCGACTGCTTTCAGTTCCACTCGTACTCATTGACCCTTTCCAGCTCCATTTGGCTTTTGCCTTTCCCTTCTTTGTGACCAGTTCTTGCCCACTTTGATCTCCTTCCATTGCTGCGTTTTAGGTACTAACCTTTAAGGAAGAAGTATGTCAAAGCCTTTCTTTAAAACCCTTTCTCTCAAGTGCCAGTATAATTCCGAAGAGCACCAGCACATGGGAAGAGTCTGAGCTCCTCTTAGGCAGGCAGAGACTGAACAGCTCTGTGTTAGCAGCCCTGCTCCTCCTGCAGCATCATTTCCTACCAAAACTGTTGAATCCACAGCCCTATAACACATCCTTTCCCTTTTCCTTGCAATCTACTTTACTGAGATTGGTTTCTGTGTGTTGAGGGGTTTGTGGTGTTAAACCACAGTAAAGGCAAACTTGCACAGGTTTCGTACTGTCCTTAAGCTGACACAAAGCTGTCCTCCTTGTGTAAATGAGGCGATGCTCAGTGAGGCCTCCCCAGCAGATCACAGAGCTGCTCACTGCATCACCTGAGCTCCCTTTCTTCAGGGTGACGAGGGCGTTATTCAGTGCTTTTGCAGCAGCGTGGGATTGCAGTGGCACAAAACGTGCCATAACTCCATCTACAAGTGAGGAGAGTGCTTAGAAGTAATGCTCTCTTGTCCAAGCAAGATGGGACTCTGGATGTGGTCTGCTCCAGGGCAAACTGCTGCAGTAAAAACACTCCCTCTGGAGGTGAAGTGGATTTTCAACCCAAAACGTGTTGGATATGGATAAAGAACTACACATCCGTTCTGTACATGAAGGTGTACCTGAAATAGGGTTTGAGCCTCTGGTGGCCCTGTGTGGAGCCAGGAGCTGGATTCAGTGATCCCTTTGGTCCCTCCCAGCACGGGATATTCCGTGGTTCTACGCTGAAATCCACGCAGATGATTTTCCAGTGGCAGGAGCCGAGCGCAGGCCCAGCGCCGCGAGCAGCGGGGTAGCAGGGCATAATTAATGTTTACTTACAATCAGCATCTTTCTGCAGCAGCAATCACGGCAGGCTGAAACCAAGCAGGGGAAGCAGGAGCCCCGCTGCTTTCAGCTGTCTGGAGCAATAATTGTGCAGTGCCACGGCACCTCTGGGAGTCTGGCACCATCCGGCCCCGCTGGTGACCGCCACGCAGCCCGGCCCCAGCACGTCTCTGTACAAAAGGTGGAGGAATATAATGGTCTGCTATTGCTCTGCCTTCGGAAAGTGGGGCTGATGGCTTAATTGAGGTTAAAACAAGCTCCAATCAGAGGGGTAAAAACCTAACGGTGCTACTTAATCTCATATAAATACAAGAGAGACACAAGTGCATGACGAGAGAATAATGACCAACTCCGGTAGGGTTTCTATGGAGAGCAGCCATTAGCCAGGCAGCCAACAGACCGGGCTGGGGCGGGCTGCTTAGCATTCATGCCTGGCAGTGCAGGCCGTGAGCTGGAAGCCTGACTGGAATTTTAGGGCTGGATTTAAAAGAAAATCCTGGTCTGGAGCAAAGCATCGCCACACTCATCTCTTTTGCCTGGGTCTGTGGGCAGACGTTTGCCTGGGGCACGGGGCTGGAACAGAAAGGTCGTTAAGGTCCCTTGCAGCCCAAACCATCCTAGCACACTGTTTCCATAACTCTGTGAGCTGTAGCAACTGCCAGCAGGAACTCACAGGGAAGGGATGAGGCTGGCACAGGGAGCATCACAGGGCCAAGGGGAAGCAGGGAGCATGCTGCAGGTTGTTTCATAGGCACAGCCTTAAGGGGAGTGCAACTGCCATTGCCCAGCTCATGCTCTGGTCAGCACACTGCGGGACAGCCAGGGGAAGATTTAAAGGACTGGGCTTGCTTAGTCTGAAGAAGAGAAAACAGAAGCACAGAAACCTTTAATAGCTTCATAGGCTGCTATTGAGTGTGCAGAGATGAAGGGGGAAATGGCTGCATGTGTGCATTATGTGGAATGGACAGAACAGGGAGAAGATGAAAGCAAATTGCAGCCACAACTGCTCAGATGTGCAAGAAGGAAAGCTTTCTAAATGAGAAGAGAGTTATGTGCTAGAAAGGAGCTTCTGTCAGTTTGTACTCCCTCCACCAGCAGGGTCTGCAGAAGGAGAACAAACCGCTGCTGGGACGCAGCAGTGCTGGGATGCCCATTAACGGGCAATGCTAACTTGTGGAGCAGGGCAGGGGCCGCAAAGAGGGAGGCACACTGAGCACCGGGGCCATGCGACACAGCACACAGTGGAGATGTGGGTAGGAGAGGGAGAGCTGAGCAGCATTAGCAGCCGGTTAAGGACAAGGCAGAGCTGAGGCAGACTGCGGGAGGGATGAGACAGCTCTTGCTGCTGAGGCCAAGCACAGGGCAGCAGCACAGCAACTAGCCGGGCAGGAGAGGAGGTGCTCAGCTTCCAGTGCCTGGTGCAGAAAGTGAAAGCCTTTCCTTACAGAATTTATGACTATAGAGGACAGCTGTTTCTTTTGCACTATCAATTAACAGGAAGAAAAAAACGGAAAAAAAAACAAAGCCAGCCCTGCTCCCATCAGCCTGGCTCCCTCCCAGCTCTGCCTGTGCCCCGGCCCATTTTCTAAGCAGCAGTCCCTCTGCTGTCCCGGCTGTCCGTCACACCTGCTTTGTCCCGTTGCCTGCCCTGCTTTGCATTTGCCCATTCCCACACTCAGGACCTGCTCTCCCCTTCCTGTGAGTGACAACTGAGTGCAGTAAGCCGCGAGATTCAATAACCCCGGTGCTACCCTATAACTGTTCCCATTTGCTGCTGTGTGTGCTGAACGCAACGTAAATGTCTTCTTTTGAAAGGGAGCAGCGGCTAAGTACCTTAACAAACAGAGCATCTGGGGAAGGCCCAGGAAACTCGAATATTAGAGCTGCCATTGAAGTCTCGAGGAAATAAAAAGGCCCAGGAGGCCAAGCTCCCTCTGCACGTCTTTCATGTTGGTTTGCTACACAGCGTGATCTTGTTTTACAAGTGCTCTGTTTACAAGAATGCTACGGGGAAAAAAAAAAACCCCGTTCATTTAAGTGGCACAATCGCATAGGGCTACTTTTGAGAAAGGGCCGACCCAGCCCTACCAGCTGCCGGCCCGCAGAACTTGGCAATTGTGGAGGCTAATTAAGATTCCTCAGAGTTGCTCTCCGCTCCTCATCAGACATGCTGAGCCTCCCCCCGTGCCCCAGCAGAATGCCCACTGCGCAGCCCGCTCATGAATTAACCGATTGATTCTGAAGATATCATTACTTCGGGGCTAAATAAAGCCGTTCCCTTTAAGGGGAAAATGTCAGCGCTCCGCATAAGAATGAAGGGATAGCGGGGCACCCACAGCCCGCACCCACAGCCCGCCTGCCCTCTCACGCTGCCAGAACCAAGGATTGCAGAGGGTTTGGTGCACAGGGAAGCCGTGCTGGCTGTCCGTGAGGGCGGGCGTCAGCAGTGAGCACTGAGGGGACCAACTTACACACATCTCTGATTGAAAAACAGCCCCCGTTCAACGTGAAATGACCACGTATTTGCCTTGTCTGTGTGCTCACCTCTAGCTATAAAGAGAAGAAACTCCTACTTGGTAAGGACCAAGGCGAGAGTAGCTGGGTAATAACGCCATGTAGCTGAACTACAGAGGCATGCAGCTGTTACTGCAACATGACTTGAACTGGCAGCAAAGCATGAAACCTCCAGTCCCTTTCAGCAGCTGTGACTGTAAAGGTTTATATTACCCTAAAACAGGTTTTATGCTAGAATCCAGTCCGCTTCATATATTTCTCGGTTCAGGCTCTGGTTCATCTAACACAAACAGCTTTCCCTCCCCGTGTCTGTGCACAACTCTGGGGTTGGTTTTTACAGGAAAGCTAACCTGGGAAGGAGAAGACAAGGCAGTTCAGGCAGTGAGGAATCCCAGCGTGCTGCCATGCAGGATCTCACGCACACCCTCAGCTCGGGCAGCTGCCTCTTGCTGGACGGGCAGTGTTCAGCTGCACCACTCTCAGTTAAGGAGTACTTTCCCACATGAGACATTTCAAACTCAGGACAATTTCATAGTATATATTGTAATAACAAAATGCTTTATTTTCTGGGAATACAAGGAAAAATGTGATGTTCATCCTTGTTATCAAATGGTTGTGAGGAGGAATTCTTTCTCTGAATACAGAAACACTCATACAGCTTATCTATCTCCTTTAGCCAGGGGAATTCTTTATTTTACAGCTGAAGTTGGGATGTCAATCATCTACAACAACAGATATCAACTTTGCTTATATTCCCTAGTAGATGGGGCACGTCTGCCACTCAGCACTGCTCTTGTTTGAAAGCCTACCGGGAGGCTGAAAAGACAACACAGACGCAGCTATCACAGTTCTCACCCAGGCTGCTTTGCACCAAACCACAAGGCTTCACCATTACCACAACAAAACAGTGAGAAAGCCACAAGGTAAGCTGCTTTCTCCTTTATCTATGAAGACTTCTCATTCAAGCTTTATGCTTGTGAAATTCTCATACCATTCATCTGACTACATCTCAGTACGTCACCACGCATCCCCTTCGCTGGAATCTGAAACTCTCGTGAGGATCCTACAGATTAAAAGTGAAAGTGACTTCTTTCCCAACGTGCCTGCTATCTGTGCGATAGGTTGAGAGCTGAGATGCTTAAAAGACTGCAAACATATCCATAAATTACTTCTGTCTTCTACGAATCTTAAAGTAAGAGTTTAGCTTGTTAAAGAAAGGGGCTGGGAGGCTCCTAAAGTTGTCAGGTTATAAAGTAAGCTTTCATCTTTGAATGCAGCACGACAGCTCCTTGCCGCACGCAGCATCCATGCTAAGCAACAAGAGGCGCCAGTCTCACTGTGCAAAGGCGGTCCGCGTTGTCTGAAGCGGGAATGGCAAACTCCAAAATAACGGATGGTTCTCTTTATTCAGGTTAGACATAACAAATATGTCAGATACAGCAGTTAGTCTAGAAAAATACATTTAAAAAAATCTGCAGCAGACCGAGCTCCCTGTAACAAAATCTTTCAAAAGCGATTTTACAAATTATTCTACATTAATGTAAAAAGGAACTCTTAAATTTAGCATCATGGATTCCACCCAACTCCCTTCTATCACAACATGAGTTTCGCCGGTTGTAGATGTTAGAATTTGTAATACATTTTTCTAACGTATCCTGTACATATTAAATAACCTGAAAGGCTCCTCTTGTAGTGCATTAATTCAGCAAGCACACTCACTATTTTTCCAGTACCATTCGTATTACAGTTATTTGCCTGCAAATGTAATTAATGTCTAAAAGTGCACACAGTTAGGCCCCCCTCCCTCTCCATAACCTGTTTCAATGCTGAAACCCAGACATCGACTGGAAACGCTATGCTACTGCAGCTACTCTACCCATCGTTAGAAATGTGTGACTAGAACGTTCTTAAACTATACAAGAACTGAATTATATACAAGAACCAAAGGGACTGTATTTACATAAGAAACTTCCACTACCACAGCATTATACCAAGAACTCAATACAGTGTTACAGTCGGTATGTACTTTTAGGTTTTAGCTGGAAATCAGTATAACACAAATCCTAGCTCAGGAAACACCGTGAAGAAACGAACGTATGTATTAAATATGACTTCTGTTATGCCACAAGACAAATATCCATTGCTGGATACTCCTACAAGTTCAGTGTTTGCAAGAGTATGCTGCTCTATAAAGCAACTAAGAAGTTCCAGAAATGTCGCTGGGGGGAAAAAAAAAGAAAAAAACAAGAAAAAAAAAGGAAAAAGGACAGCAGATGTCATGTGAGGAATAAGACCTGAATAACTAAACCAAACTGTTAGCATAAGACAGTCACTGCATGCAGAAACCCCATGGAAAAGCATCATACGGACCTGCAGAGCTTGCTTGTAATACACGTGCCTAAGATGGAACTTTGCTGATTATTTTTTTTCATAGAACTTTCCCATACCAAGTGGGAATATTTTAAGGTTAAATTCCAGATTATCCAGTTTGAGATTAACAGCTTTACTCTCCAAGAAATCCAGTGTATGAACCTATACTGTAATTTTCAAATGCTACTTAAAAAAAAAAAAAGGCAAACTATAAACTTTAATTCACTTTTTTACAATGAATTTTTCAAAGAAATCCAAACAATGAAAGTGTTGTCTCTAATCTGCATTCAAGTGGTAAAACACTTCTCCTGTTTCTCCCCTCCCCCAAAAGTGCAAAAATCAAGTTGCTTCTTGGTCCACAAACGTCATACATCATATACAGCGAGAGATTTTCCTCCTGATGGAATACTGCTGCCAACCCATCACTTCCAGTTTCCACTCCATGAAAATGTCAGCGTCCAAAGATGGCGTTCAATTCCAGTAGAATTAATTCTACAATCTGGTTCTGGTACACTGTATGGACTGCTATGTTACCAGTCTCTTTCTCTGGTTTTAATAAGGTTGGACCAAAAACTATTGCTACGCTCTGATAGGTCATTCGGTTCTTTTCTCCGTTTTCGACAACTCTGAAAGAGAAAAAGATACACACAAAGAAGATCTATCAGTGCTAGAGTAATGGGGTGACAGGAAAGAAGTCCAAAGCAAATGACTATTCATAACGTTTACTTAATGACTACTAGTCTTGTTTATTAGCACAAAGCTGCTGCAATTCCCTTCTCTACACAAAAAGTTTTGTTCTGTGATACAATTGAAATCCTCACAATTTCTTCAACATAAGACAGTAAGCATCATAATTATGCCACATACCATCCATTTGATGCTCTGCAAGCTTGTATAAATACACACTGACGTATTGCTTTTATCAAGCCCAATATATGCAAGAAAAGCACCATGGGCACTGCCACCTCCTCTTTTTAACTTGATTATTTAGCTTTAAGGGAGTATCGGCAATACAAAGCCTTTCCTTCTGATTCTTACCTCTTCAGGTGTCTAAAGAGTACTTGCATAGTGTCCTGATTTGGTTTTGGCAACTGTTTGATTAGATCTTTAACAGCATGGACACGCTGTCTCGGTTCTTGCTCTGTGGAAGGAAGAAGCGTAGAAACAAAACCTCAGTCATGCTGTACAAAACTTTATGATAGAAATTAACAGACTGGGACTAAAAGCTTTGATGCCGCAGGGCTGATATCAGAGAGCATGCTGCCACCTCCTGGGCAGCCTGCATATTACTGACGGGCAACTTAGGTAAGCCTTGCAGACATCCATAACCAAAACATTCCACAATAACCAAATTTCTCCTATTGAGCAGAACTCGTATCAAAAGCACAGAACTGCTTTCCATACTTACTAATTGCATTGACAAAGTCATTGAAGTGGTTATAAGTGAAAAGAGGCTCTGGCAGCTCTCTGAAAAACATCTTTAGAGCTCCTGTGATGACATGTATATCTTCCCATTTACTGTCATTCAAGTCAAGTTTCTCATCTGAGAGAGAAAAATGAATAATAAACGTTAATAATTTAACTAAAAAAGCCTAGTTAAAAAGTGTTAATTCCTTTTCTTTCCTGTTTTTATTGCTTTTAAAGTATGGCAGACCGGTATCCTCCTTCAGCCGCTTTGCTGCTGGGTACAGAGCTGCTACAGTGGGAAACCTTTTGTATTTATAGGTGGCTGGGAGAGTATTTTTCAGAACAAATACTGTGTGAGATGCTCATAAGGCTGCATTACAACAACCCTGCATGCTCTCTTAGAAGGGCTAAAACACTGTCAGCAATCCAGTCCTTGGGAGTGCAACGCAAAGTGTCCCAAACTACTTCGAAAGGAACCAATGAGAGAAAATTCAACAGTAATTCCACCTCGAGCTGGAGCAGCGTCTCTTCTGAACCTGTATAGTCAGAGGCAGTCAAACTCTGTTTACTGCACTACACGCAGCTGTCCTACCAAGGAGGCTTTCCATAGAAGAAACCCAACTCTGGAGGTAACACAGAATTTACTTTTAGACCTGATTAATCAGGAAATGACTGATCAAATCACAGTGCTCAGATGAGCTACTGTTCCTCCTCCCAGCTGCAGGTTACCTATTGATTCCCACTGAACCAATCACTATGATACAGAGCATGAAGAGGTTTTATACATGAGAGTACTGTAAAGACAAGCTAGCAATCCCCATACTAACCTTGCTAAAAACATTAACTTACAAGTTTAACACTAGCAGAAGCTCAGTATTCTTACTGTTTTCCCATTAGGCATGCAGTTTGGGGTTCTTTAGTCATTTTTTCCCTCTTGAATTGTATTACCACCTTTCTTCAGGAAAATGCTCTAGCAATACCTCCATGTAACACCAAACTTCCAGGCTGTTAGGGTGGTGGTTTTTTGTTTACTTTGTTAGGATTTGGTGGTTTCAATGGGTTTGTGTGTGTGTGTGTGTGTGTGTGTGTGTGTGTGTTTTTACACTCTAAATTCTGCAATTTTCAAGTAGCTTTAAGGATGGCAATCATTTCTCAAGAAAAGCTGCAGTTACACATTAAGAAATCTTTTCTCTTCAAGCAATCTGAAAAGCTATGCAACTGTAATGTAGTTGATGAAAACTTACCGTGATTGACTGCAAATCTTAGCTTCTGTATCACTGCAAGATTACCACTAACTCGGTATAAGCCATCAACATCTAATCCTAAAATAAAGGGATAAACCAATTTTAATCTTTCATGCATACAGGTTCTGAAATCATTAGGCTCCTTGCTCGCTCTGCAAAATCAAAACCTAAAGCAGCCCACCCAATCTTGTGCTAACGATCACTTGGTTCGGCAACAAACATTTCATTACATCTTTTGATGGGCAGGGCACATCAGAGAAGGTTTCGTTTGCTGAAAAAGGTTTTGTAGTATCAAACTCAAAATAATCTTTAAGGCTTCCTATGCAGAAGAATAGTAGTAAATGAGGTAACAGCTTCAAGTTTTCCCAGTGAGACTGGGGATGCCATTTAAAATGCTTTTAGTAGGTGGAGGGAGGGATATATGCAGAGTCCAACATGCAAGAATCAAATATTCTGTGGATATTCCATCTTTTAATTTATGGTTAAGAAATAACAAGTCAGACATAAGAGAGCATCTCAAAGTTGTCAAGTGACCAGGTTTGCAAGAAGGAACAATGTGCCTGCACACTGACTATCCAACAGCCTTTATTAGTAAGTGGGTAGCCCTTGCCTTTACAGTACTGTAACACTCAGCCAGGCAAAGAAGAAAACTGTCTCTGTGGATGCTACTGCAATTGGAATCAATTAGCAGGTAAAGAATTAAAGTGAAATGCCACTTGAATACAGCACATGAGTCAGTGCCCCTAAGAGGGTGAATGTTGTCATAATACCTTTGGTCCCTATAGCTCGTGGAGTAGTCTGATGCAATAGAGCACAGTTACCAGCACCATCTGACATATCCCTTTTCCCCATAATCCACTAGTCATTCCTTTACAAAAAGAATAGATTTGATGTGCGTTGGAAGTAAGAAGAGTTGAGGAAGTAGGGAAAAAAGCTGCTCATTTCTGTCAGCCTCCCCTCAGGTATTCAAAAAGGAAAAACTTCACCACTATCTTCACTGCAGTCCTGTCCTTAAAATATAAAAAACCTTAAAAAGAAAAAATAGCCCCTCTCTATCAAATTGCGGACCTCAAGTGGGAATAAAGCCTGCTGTTACAAACAAGACGGCAGTTTGTTGACCTACAGTCTCCTTGTTGACCTACAGTGACCTACAGCAATGGAAGCGGTTATTTTTCCCCTCCCAGGACACAAGACAACAGCACTGAGAAAGAAGACAACATGCTGAAAAAATCCTAAGAAGCTCCCATGGAAAATGCCTTAAAATTCATTTATGGTATTCCCTTGTAAACACCCTGATCTCAACGTTACGTTCGCAAACGAACAGACCATCTGAGCAATGGTTATGGAGATTCCATAACCACTCTCGGTTGATATGGCAATGGCAAGAGACAAGCAAGAAGCCCAACCCAGAGTACAGACAAGTTGGGAATTACAACCAAGAAATTTCCAACAAAAAAAAATGTAGTAAGTCCTTGGGATCAGACAGCCCACAGTGTCACATGTAACTTCTGGAAGTCTCTCTTCACCTGCAGTAAGACTTCGATGAGATAAGCTCTTCCGTGACTTCCTGTAATTTCTCCTCCATTAGACCCCTACTGCCAAAAAGCTGTTTAGCGTTCTCCTCATCTTGAAAGATACTGAAGTAGATCAATTCCTCTGATGTAAGACTTCCTTCCCTCGCCCGACACTGGATTCCACCTACCTTCCCACTCTCAAAAACTCATTACCTACAGACACATGTCAGACTATTTTCTCTAACAAATCAACAGCACATTAAGGATTAAGACATTCAAAATTAGACAGCGTGATGAGCAAGAGGGGTTTAAAGACAAACAAAAAATTCACCATACCATGTTCCTCAACATGCTCAATGCACAGCTTCACGAACTTTGGCACCGTGCTGTTTTCTCTTTGACACAAGCTGGTGAGATTGGAACCAAACACTTGATCTGGAACCAAGTAAAGAGACTGATTTACAGTGGAACAGGACTCGAGTGACAGAACTAGTTCAGGTTAAAACAAACCTCTACAAAGAGCAAAAAGTACCGGATAGAATTGTTGCATTATTAGAGTGAAAGGGGGGAAAGCTCTGAAAAGAGTTCTCAACAGCTCCCAGAAAGAAGAAGTGTTAGCAGTTACCCAAACGTGAGTCTTTGAGGGAGGAACTTTTGGTACCGAAATCATTTTAATCCATCTGAAGAAAACTCAGAAGAATCATACAGTCATTACTGCATTGAGAAATTTAATGGATTCAAATGTTCTGGTGTAATTCATTCCTCTTTGGAGTTCAAAATACATTTACCTTAATTTTTTATTAAAAAAAAAAAATCTGAACAGAAAAATTTTAACCCAAATGAAAGCATTCGGGGGAAAAAAAACGTTATTCTCCATTACACCTACTGTTTATCACAGCATTACATATTCATTTACAGAGAAAGGCTTCAATACAGAGCTTAATTTCTAACACATTTAAGTTCTGAAATGACTACATAAATGATAGACCTTTACACAGAGCTCTGACTGCAGGTGTGACTACATGTAGGCAACACAGCCGCGAGGCTGGAATTCAAATACAAGAACTTATGGGCAATGTCCAGCTTTCCAGCTTTTTGCATCTTGCCCTCAAAATTACACAAAAGGCAGTGGGAGTGTTCTCTGCCATAAAAGAGAGCAAAAATGAAAATCAGCTTTGGCAGAGAACGTGTTCTTGTAAAGTCTTAGTGTGTGTCACCAACATGTTAATTCCTCTTGTTCAGATCAGATGTTAACGTTCCCCAGACTCACATGGTTTCATTGTATGCCCAAATAACAGATGACATCCCACGTTCAGATGCATGAGACTGAAACAGGGTCTTGAAATAGAGAAGCAAAGCTCACACTCAAAAGGAAGAAAGTTTTATTTTATCTTTTAAAGGCAGCATGTAAGTGACCATCTTTGCAGTATTTAATACATTTTACTTCAGAGCTGATGCAAGAGAGAAACTGCTCTTGCATTTGCACCATGCATAGCATCTAGCCCATTTTTCACGTTTAGTAACAACATTTGCATTTGATAACTGCTTTGGGAAATCCAAACAGCACACCAAACCAATTATACAGTAAGAGAATTGGTATATAATGGTATTATTAGCTGTATGCATAAAGGCCAGTGCCCCAAAACATCGCATTCCTGCTGCTCCTACTCACACAGCCAGCTGTATAAGCAGAATCAGTAGCAAAGGGTTGAAAAAGGCCACGCAGCAAAAAGGCAGACTAGCAAGCAGCTGTAGCAGGTAAAACAAAGCAGATTAGATAGGACAAGAAAATACTGGTACGTAACAAAATTATTTGCCGCAACTGCTTCTGACTGTAACAATTTCCACATACAGGAGAACTGGATTTGTTTCTCCCATTTTAAAGTAGCTTTTGCAATTCTGTTTTTCCATGTAACAAAGGTTTAGCACAGGCTGCTTCTCAGTTTGATGCATGCTGTTTCAAGGGTGTTTTATAAATTTTTTTTCAGTTTTTCAACTCATACTGCATTTGCCAAGTTTTCATTTACTAAGCTCAGTAGCAGCCGCAAAGTACACTGGGCTTCAGATAGACTTCTGTATTTTTCACTCATACAGTAAATGTAGAAGTGTACAGCACAGGTCCAACTTTTAAAGTTTACATCATGCTTTTAAATAAAAACAAACTCTTTGTTCCTTAGTGTCTTTATTAAAAAATCCAATCATCAGCATGCACGTGTACAAGTTAAACTTGGCTTAGCATTTACTGTTGGTCATGTTAGAAGTTACGCCATTGAGAATTCACATGAATTCTAAGCTGCAAAGCAGGGCAGAACATCAAAGTCTGGGAAAAATGCTTTCTTACTTCAAACAAAAAAATTCATAACTTACAGTTAAATTATATTTGCAGATACACAAATATATCAAATGCTACATGCAATAGAAGCACATCTGTTAAAGTATGAAGTTAGGCAAATCACAGTCAGATTTGGTCTGATATTTGCCTACCCATCTGCTATTTTGACCCTAGTAGAGCACTACCTACGAGTCCTGCTAAAGCATACAAACAAATAAATTAAGTTTTACAGTGAGTACCAGGAATCACCAAGAAGAAATTTACACAATCACATTAATTTTGACCTGTGCAAAAACTGTTCTCTTTCAGAGTTTCTACAAACGTGATAGATGGAAGTATATATTAAGCTATCAATCATTTCATAAGTGGGATTCAAGAATATCTGTAAAATTCATTCTTTGTGGAAAAAAAAAACTTAAAAAAAACCATATACATTCAAAAAAAAAGTTCGGGAAAAAGGATGTTGGAGTTGAGATTCCTTTGGCCTCATCCTTTTTCTGCCTAAACATTTCATTTCTGATGAGATGGCACATACTTCTCTGGTTCCATCCAGACTAAAAACAACTCCGTGAAACATGAGCATGTGTTCAGCTCTGTAACAAAAGGACAGCCTTCCTTTCCCTTATTTGCACAAACGATTATTTGGCTGTACAAAATTCCCAGCTCAGAGCAGCAGACCAAATGGACTTTCTAGCTCAGAAGCGCTGCGAGTCCGTAGAGGCTCCTGGGCTCTCATTTTCCACTTCAGTTTTGCCAATAATGGGATGAAAAGGACATCCTTGACAAAGTTTAGTAGCTAACAGCATTGCTCAGAAGACTCAGAAGAACGACAAACAATCACCAGTTTCACTATCCAAGACTTTTGTTAGGCAAGCTACATTCATGTCTTACTCTAAAACTAGACAACATGAACCCCATTTTACACATGAATCATCAAATTCAGTTTCTCAAATTATTTCCTTTGTTAAAAAGGTTCATTTACCCTTAATGTAGCCTTTTTCACGGACAGCTTGTAATGTAGGTCGTCGTGTGAGAAACTTCTTGAGCTTCGTTTTGGTCTTTTTCTGATCTGTGGCATCTATATTGCTAGGTATTTTCACCGCTGGAAATAAAAATACACTTAGCATGAATAGCCACAAAAACTACTATTTTTTTTTTTAACATTGGCTCCTTGGAAGAGAAATCTGACAACAAACACAGAGCACACAAAAAAAGGAAAAGAAGATAAACTATTTAAATTCACATTGCATTCACATTTTCCTTTTTTTTTTTTTTTTTTTTTAATTCCTTGCAGATAGCATCCATTTTTCAAACTGCCAGGAGACTAATCTGTCACCGAGTGCTGGCTGTGAAAATAACCAAATAGTAACTTAAAATAAGCATGGGATTTAAAATATGTAGCTACGTTTCAAAACCAGCCCTGGCTCTCACCAACCATCTTAAATGAAATAAATACTTCCTTGCAATTTACATACGGCCCAGAAGTCTGCCTGATTAATATATTTCTTTGCAAAGAAAAATTTCTGTGACTAAAAGAAATTTCTTTTAAATTCTGAGAGTGTGATTAAAAACTTTTCATTTCTGTAAATGAGCCAATATAGGGTTAGCAACTTAGTAAAACTGAAGTGTAAGTTAACAGTGAAATTATTTACAGACGCTGCACCGTGGACAAAAAAGTAAAACTATCCAAATCAGTTCTGAACAAGGACAAAGAGATTCTTATTCAGAATAATTTATGTCAGAAAAAACATCCAATTACTTCCACATATTTGACAAAACCTTGAGAATAGATTACTTCTCTACTGCCTGTTTTCTCCTACTTCTTAAGTATGATTAAGAAAACACAGATAAAAGTCAGTAACTGGTACCAAGATGGAAAATGTCCTCTCGAATTCTTTCCTGTTTATATGTCAGTAAAGACAAGGTAATTTTTTTTTTTTTTTTTTTTTTTTTTTTTTTTTTGCATTCCTAAAATCAATTATTGGAAAGTTTTCTACTCACAACGAAGTTTCTTAGAGTCTTTACTCTCTTTCTCTTTTTCTTTGTCTTGTTTTTCCACCCCGGGAGAATCTGGTACTTCATCTTCTAATGCTTCATCAGATTCTACTACCTATTACATTTAAGAAGAGAGAGGTAAGTTTACCAATTCATAGAATACAGCTCTAAGAAACGTATTTCACGTAGACTGCTCTACAATATACTTCTATTTTCCCTTTCACTTAACTCTTTCCTGTTTTCTAGATGCTAAAATTATCTTCAGAGATTTTTGCTGGCAGTAACTTCGAGAAGTATTTGGTCATAAGACCCAATACAGACAAAAACTTCATTACATCAACCTTTTTTCTTCCTCCCAAATTCAGCAAACATCAGCTATTTCATTCATGTGATCTGCAACAGAAGCACCTGACTGATAAAGTCAAAACCAACTTCTAGAACATTTATCCTGTTTCTAACCTCTGTAATTTAAGTTTTCTGTGATAGAAACAGACTGCCAGTTGGAGAACTTGACCTCTGTCAAAGTATATGCTGAATTCAGTCCAACAGAGTAACTATACCAGGGTCCAAAAGCCTTGCTCTGTGGGTTAATGTTCTTTCAGCATATTCTCAAAAAGAATAAGAAACCCATAGTTAAGCAGAAATGCAAATCAAGTTGTCGTGTGATGGCAGATGCTGAAGTCTTAAGAAATTGTCTGCTGCCTCACACCTATGCTGCATTCCATCAGGGAAAAAGAAGAAAGCTTCCTTTGGTCTCAGTGCATAACATCAGTTAATTTGCATTTTAACTTGCACGGCAGATGTGAGCTTTCAACAACCCTCATTCCTTATTGGTTTTCAAAAGCTTCAAATGGACTTTTTAGTATGTCAACAGTCAATATATTCAACCATTTAATTAATGTCCCTGCCAAGGATCCCACTTCCACTGACATCATTTGAACAGGATTCTCTTCCTCAAAGCTTCTCAGGATTGTTAAATTTCAAATCTCCTAGATTTGATATATCGCCTAGAATTTAGGTTTGTAAAATGGACCAAGTCCAATCCAACAACTTCAAAATCTGTGTGTGTACAAATAGAGCAGATATCTCTCACAGATATTCCTTCTATACAACATATTGACACAACAGCTTCCTGAGGGAGGAGAGAGACATGAATCTAAGCTGTAGCCTTCTTTTGGACTTCACATTTGAGCAAACCACAGCCATCATAGAGAAAACATTCACAGCTACTATTACAATAGAGGGTTTTTTTCAAACTTAAGTTTGTTTCAGATCTGCTAGATTTTTGTACCCAAAACTTTCAGTGCTTCAAATTATCAGGTGGTCTAAATAAGGTATATTTTTCCCTGTGCGGTCTTAGGTCTCTTATTATTTACACTTTATTTATTTATTTTGATTTATACTTGGCTTTTGATTCACACTTTAATTTAATCTGAAGGGAATAGCAATACCAGATGCTAAGGTAAGCATTCCTTTGTCGGTCATCCTCCCTTTTACTCCCTCCTGTCAAAGCCTTTCAGCTCGCTGAGACAGTACAAGTACTTGAGAGAAAAAAGCAGCTCATTTCTTAAATCAGTCCACACCTCCCAGTTCTTAATCCAGTGGATCATCCCTCTTCTCTTGGCACAGCTTCATTTCATTTCTCACCACTGGGAATCACCATATCCCCAGCCCGTTCCCAAGAAGATGATGAAACGAAGATGCATATGAACTACTTGGAGTAATTACATAAATTATTTTGCTAAAACATACTACCTTGAAATCAGAGCCTTCATGATTCAAATACCTACCTGATTGTTGATGGTGTAGTTAAGGACTTTATACCATTCATTAATGAAGCTGTCATTATCAGACTGAATTAAGAGCTCAGTTCCCTGGCGGGTTTTTAGCTTTAAAGAAACAAAAACAGATGTCATCAGAATTGAGAAACATACTAGAACTCCAAAATCAAATTACATCAAGTTAAACTCTCTGGCACAACTTTCAGATAATAAATAGCTACTCTAAAATCAGTAAAAGCACAAAATAAGTCTGAAAATTGAAAACCATGTCCTGTACAAACATATTAAGAATGGACATTTCTTGCAGGTACCAGAATAAACATAACTGTATGATTTAAAGAGAAGAAATGCAAAAAACTGAACTAAGTTCAGAGAGAATTTTTGAAGTTGCTTGAATGCTTAAAGTTTTGCATTTAAGTAAAATAATTTACCTCAATAACATTCTTTTTACTGGATTTGTCCTTTGAAGCCCAGTCAATCAATGCTCCTTTGAGATCCACTGTAAATTCTGGCTTGGACTGATTGACACCAAACTTCTGGAAAAAAAAGGAACAGTGATGATGAACTTTAAAAAAAAAATAAAAATAACAAAAGCTTCCAAGATATATAGACTTGCAGTCCCTAAATGTAACACACTATCACTTGGTTCACAGCCTACACAATTTCAAGCAAACACAGTATCCTGCCACAAATAAACTAACATAAGACCAGGAAAACTGAAACAAACAAAAAGCACCAAAAACTCCTTATTCATGCTTATTATGAACTGCTCAGCCTCAAGACTTTAAAATTCTAATAGTTTTAAATGCTGATCAGATTTCAGCAGACTTCCAGTATGTTTCCTTTAGCATACCCTAGTAAGTAAACAGAAACCAGTTTCAAGGTCTAGCTTCTAAAAAACAAGTAACCAAAGCAATAAGGAAGCATTTAAGCCATAATCAACCCTTCAAGCAAATTGGAGAAACACAGCATGAATAAGAGCTACCTTTACTTCCTACTCTTACTGTTATGCTGGGTATAACGAAGTACTTCTACCAGGGTCACAGTCTACATCCCACAGCTGTAAAATAAAATTTCTCAAGGAAGACAATTTGCAAACAAAAAGCTCTAATTGTTAGTAAGTTTTGTTTGTTTGTTTGTTTTTAATGTATAGAGAAAGCATTAAGTCAATTGGCTGCAGAACAAAAAAAAGTGATGTATATTTGGGGACAGTCTGCAACATCCAATCCATCACAAAGGTTCTTTTCTAGTTATTAAATAATAATAATTTAAATATATATATATATTGCTTATGTGACAACTCAGGCTGAACCGAGCCTCAGGACAGTCTCCTTGCTGCAAACATCACAAGGCTTCCAGTCTGTACCACAACAACCATACCTGAGGTGAGAAAACCCAGTTCAGAAAACAGAACTAATCTGCTGCTTCTGATTAAATTCACAGCAAGGATGTTAATTAACGCTAACTGTGTTTTAGAAAGGCAGTTTACAGCTAAAAAATCTTCCTGCCTGATTCCTAAGGGCAATTAAACGATGATCAGAATGAAATAACCCAACCTGTGAAATATCAGAATGAAAGAATACTTGCAATTTACACAATGCCAAGCTAATGTCTGAAAAACCTCCTGCTTTCTATCTTGATTTCTCATCTAAGGATGTTTCTGCATAGCTTTTGGTAGAGCCCCATTTCAGAAATGGAGTTCACAACAACCTTGGTGCATGTTGGAAAACATTTAGGGTTTGCCACTGGAGAGAGCATGAAACTAGAGCTGAAGTCCTCTGCAAGACGAGTGATTTGTTACCAATGCCTTCCCCATGATGTGGAGCAGCAAAGGAGATGACCTGCAGTGGGTGAAGTCGGTTAACAACAGCCACTGGTGTTTAGACCACAAGGAGTGGTTCCCTGCTGCCCTCTGGTATGCCCCAGTTTGCAGAACTCCAGGTGCAGCTCCCACTGCTACCTCAAACACCAGTGTACTTTATCCATTTATTTATCTTTTTAAGCCTGACTACCTTCAGCATGTGAGAAGCACAGGACAATCCTCCCAAAAAAGAAGAAAAAGAGCCAGATATTGTAAATGGTGGGGGGGAACAGCAAAGCAAACACTCTAAGCCTCTCTACAAAGCACCCCTGATACAACAACGTATCACAGACTCATCACAGACTCAAAATTTCCTTGAAGAAAGAAGTTTAACCTTCAGTTTCTCCTATGAGCTTCCCTGCCACAGTTCTTTTCTGCTCCTGCCTGTGCGGAGGTGAGAGGCCAGCCACCATTTTTCTCCTCAAAAGCTTCCAGGAGCAAATCCTGTGCAGGGCTGCCAAGATGCTCAGCTTACAAGGGTTAGCTAGAGGCAACTGAATTCTCCTGAAGCACACAGGTTTTCTTGAGTGTAATAATAAGAAAAGTGGTCCCTTTAGTATCTGCTTCCACCTAGACAAAGTTTACTTCCTGAAAACAGAGCACATTGCCCTGGTCAATGGTACGTTCAGTCCTCACTCCCAATTCTGACTGCAGTTCCCTTTTCCACTGTCAGGGAAGTTGCAGAGAGCAGAAATGAAAGAAAAAGAGGGAAGAGGTCTAGAACATGGTGCTGAGAAATGCTTTAACACAGTAAGTTGTCCTAGAGTCTCTTTTGACAGATTTTTCTAGGAAAAAGAAGTAGTCATGGGGTGTGCTTAGGCAATTTTTGAGTCATTACACAATTGTCCCTTTTTGGAAAGCATAAGGACTGTTGTTTTTTTTCACTCAGGCAGAGATGCTGAGTTGCATGAGGACTGCCTAGAAGACATCAGAATCACATTTTTCCCTGTTTTCAGGAGTTGTCTCCACACCATGGGAGCCCACATAGGACAAACCACGCAGTCTGTAGTGGGATCTATTTCAGCTCTTTCTGGAAACTGAACTGGCTGTTATGTATAGGAAGGTACTGGGAAACACAAATGACATCTGCCAGTCTAATAATTCTGTTCCTACTCAGTTTCATAGAACTTTCTAATTCCATTTCTTTCTCAGAAATAGTACCAAGGGACAGATGCTTCTTTGGGACTGGTAACAGAACTTCAGAACTTAAAGCTTGGACAAGAAAAAGAAAAACACGAAGACATTCTATTTTACCATAGCAGAATTACAGAGCTTTTCTGAAATCTACCTAGAAGTATTTACATTTCAAACATTTCTCATTATTATCAGCTGAGCCCTGTATACTCAGCTGTGCAATACTGATGAACTATGGCAGTGTACATACAGCACTCTTGTACAATGTAAAGAGTGGTATGACACAGTAAACAGAGCTTGCCTACATGAACTCACTTCTGGTTTACCACCAGCATACCCGACACTGAAGTAATGCAGTCATTACATAAGGTTGACTAAGAAATCCTTTAAGCAATTACTGTTTGCTGCGGTTGTTTTTCTTTCTGAAGCCCCATCACTAATATCCATCAGTAGCTGTTACATCTCATTCACAATAAAAGAGAAAAGCTTTCAACATACTGAAAGAACTGAAAGGGAGATGAGTGAAATCCACTGTTTCCCTTATAGAAAAAAGCATTTTAAAGAATATAATAATGCATAAAAATTACGTGGCTTCCACACACACAAGTTCATTGGACAGAAACAGAAAAAGCTGCATCATTTTTAGCACAGGCTTAATTAAACAAGTCTACAGTTACTGCCTCCTTAAAATAATAATAATACAGAGCCATGGTAATCAAAAAGTTCTCACACTTTCAAGAATCTAAACTGAATCTAGAATATTTAGCACTCTCTCTGCTCTGCAAGGAGCACAGGAGAGAGCAACGTAGTTATAGTGACCACCATATTATAGTCCTCAAAAAGCCAAGGAAGTGATACATTGCTTTTATGTTATATAATAATATTCACATATATATTATATATAATAATATTCATATATATATTGTATATCTTTTTTCTTTACTGTGAAAGCTTCAGTTAAATTCCAGTTAAATTAATAATCAGCACTAAGACATTAAAAACTGCTTATATAGCCAGTCAAGCCTATTTCTTTCTTCTAACACAAGAGTCTTAACTAATTTCTTCTCTTCCACCATGAAACTACCATACTAGCTACCAACATTTTATCAGTTTCCAATAAAGAGTATGTCCAAGCTTGGCAGCTACACTTCAAAATACGACTAATGCAGATGCTTAAATTATACATCAGGAGTTCTATAAATTAATATCAGCTTTCTGTATGTAGTATATAGCCAGAACACCACTGAGATCTTCTTCCTTTCTTTTTTTTTCTTTTTTTTTTTTTTTGAATGCATAACATTTACATTTTTATTTCAGTTATAGCTGAAATTAACCAACATCTTATACATCATTCTAACAAAGGCACCACAGGAGCCTTAAAAACAGTCTGAATTAGTTCTGTTAGAAAGAATTAGACACAGTACTTGTTAAAAAACAAAAAAAAACCACGACCATATCATGCTGTTTATTAGTTAAGACAACAGTGGTTCAAACATTAGGCAAATTTGGGATTATAATTCGGGTGCTGATGAACCAGATGATGTTTGTACTTTGTTCCATTAGAACAATTACAGCATTATTGCAATACACTTTTGTTAATTTGTATCTTAAAAAAAAAGAAAAAACTTCGAAAAATAGCAAACAGGATACATAAGGTGTTATTTGAAGTGATAAAACTTAACAAATCTTGGGAAAGCTTAAATTTACTTTCAAGATTAGTGGCAAATAGCCTTACAGTGACAAGAGGCATGCAACGAGAACACATACACTGATAGCTGAAACTTGGGCAGAGTTTACATAGGTGACAGCAGGTCGGCGACTGAGAGCATTTTTCCAAGAAGAAAGCAGCGAGAGGAGGAGCTCAGGGATTGAGCCCCCTTGGCAAAATGACTTGATGAGAAAAAGGAAGAAAAGTGATGAAGTCACAAAACAATGCACGAGAAATGATATGGTTACATCAATTACTAGACCACAGCTAAATATTCTTCTGTTAAGATGAAGAGGTGAAGAGGAAATGTAATTCTTCTCTCTTGTCACAGAGACTTGACTTTACTCAATTAAAACACTGATAAAGATCAAAGCTTCTGACAAGTGAAGTGGAATTTCTAATATCCCCCCCAAAAATCTTGCACGCAAAGATCAAAAAGAGCATGTGTTGAGTAAGCCAAATGCAAACATGCACACAGTTGATGCTCTCCCTTGACATTCTCAACTTAATTAAAAATACAAATTGTACCAACAGAATGAAGTTGTGTGTACTGTCAGGTATTTAACAGCTTCACACAGAAATATTCTTACTATATATTGTGACCACAGTACTTTTGCTGCACTCAAATTATCAAAAGAATTGGTAACATTTTTTTCCACTAAATGACTGTTAGAAAGGTGTAACACAGCTAACACTGGTCTCCCCAGCCAAGCAGTTACATGACTATATATATACGTATATATATATGTATGTATGTATATAAGTATATATCTATATCTATATATATGTATATATGTATGTATATATGTATGTATATATGTATGTATATATGTATGTATATATGTATGTATATATGTATGTATATATGTATGTATGTATATATATATATATATGACCACTCAGTCTGGCATACATTCATTTATAACCGTATCATACAATCAGGAACAGTGGTATAATAAACATAGTTAAAATTCATGTGCTGAGTTTTTGTTTTGCTTTTTTCCATCAATTGTTAAATTTGGATTAAGGGTATTAAAAAGTTTTTAGAATAAAAAAAAAAAATAGTATTCTTTGTGCACAGAGACCAAATACCAAACCTCATCCCAAAATGGTTGGGAATTTTCCAGTTCATGAAGTAGGATGATGAAAATGAACTTGACTGAACAATAGACAGTGACTGAAGGGCATGAAGGATGACAAGAGAGCAAGTTCTAAAGCTTTCCAAACCCTAGCACTTCCTGCTTCGGAACTCACCTTTTAAGATTCTCCAATATTTCTCCAACATATTTTGTCACTGAAGTTAATGTATGAAAAAGTTGTTCACAAGTTGTTTTATATTATTTCTCTCACTTGTGAATAATACTAACTATATTTACCTAGCCTCCCAACATTTACAGGTGGGAAGTCAGTAACTTTCAGGTGTACATGTTTCTATTCATTTTTCTGAGCTTGACCCTCTGATGCCCATCATACTCCCTTCCTCTCCCCACACTCAGTATGGGCAGATTTCCTTAGGTTACAAAGTCCACTTTCTACAACAAACTGCAATTGACCTTATCTCATGCTTCTAATCCTTATTCTTTTTTCCTTCCCTACTGTTTTCCATCTGTTTGACTACCTTGTCCAACTTCACCATTTCCATTCTCTGCTACCCCCAGCGTTTTTATTCAAGCAACTTTACCCACTTTCTTGCAACCACCACTTCTACAGCAACAAAACAGCAGAAAAAAACTCAGAGCTTTGGAAAAGAATAGTCAATATCAATTCGCTGCCCAAAAAGAACTGTAGCAGCACAAAGTGAGTCAAGTAGGAAGATCAGCAAAGCACAGCAGCATAGCTTACATCAGTAAGATGAAATTTTGTTGGGTAAGATGCAATTTTGTTATCAGTGTGACAACATCCTGGAATAACTAAACACTGTATCTGACCTCTCCTTAGCAATTATAGGACATCTACATTTATTTTTATTATCAGACTTCCAAAGTAAGTAAGTAAGCCATAGGTAATGAAGTATTTTTATACAGATTGATGTAGGAATGTAGCAGGATTATAGCCAATTTAACTATAATGTTATTTAACTAGAAATGATATCAAAATTGAAGAATCGTTGTCATCGTCTTCAGTATGAAATTTTTCTTTCAAGCTAAATGCATATACTTATCACACATTATGTGGATATAAAACAGAAGATCAAAGCCATCACTAAAGCAGTAAGATAAAAATACATTTTTTTTTTTTTAACTGTGCATACATATTGGTATTTAAGACCAATAAACAACAGGGCTTTAATTTGTTGTGTTTTATGATATTAACACTTAAAAGAAGGCGAGGCCTTGTTCCAGAGCTTACCCAGCCAGTTCCACTTCCTTGGGTTTTAGTGAACAGCAGTGATGAACCTTGTAGTACTGCCCAGGATGACATCCAATTCTTTCTGTAAATATGTGCAAACAAAACATAATAAACTGACTTTAAAAGCAGATATTAAAGCTGTGTATCACTGTTGCCCAGCTGACCTGCATGTTAATATACTTAACCATATATACTGTCATTAGTGCCATCAATAAGTCTTAATTGCTTGCATATTTGCAGAAGTGAACATATGTTAATTGTCCCAACCTGACCATCAAAATCTAAATCAAACAAACCTAATTAGTAGTGGGAGCAGTTCACCAGAAGGAATGCCATACAATTATAATTTCAAAAGGGCTAATCTGGAATGCTCAGCCTACTGTGTACTAAGGAGATTATGCCAAAGCACTGCATAATTCTGAAATTGACTGATCACATCTTACTGGGATGTAAGTGTCCCACTTTTATGCAATAAGCTCATTTACAACAGCAACAAAATATTTGTTACACATCCAAAAAATACAAAAAGGCACAAATCAGTTCTTCAGCTGTCTAACTTTTTTTTTTTTTTGCCTGAATATCTGCCCTGAGGTTAAAAATAAAATAAAATAGAAAGCTTTACAAGCTCTAACAATCCATTCCCACTGCCTAAACATTAATTATTATTGAACGGCTCTCAAAGCGACAGGAGGGTCACGCTGCATCCTTCTGGTAAAGCAGCCCAATAATCCAGATCAATGATTCCAAACAGATTTGACCTAAGTGATGAGAGTATAGTGCACCAGCAGCAGTTTGTATGAGCCACCATCCACCTCTTCCTACCAGGCTCTTAGGAGCAGCTCTGGGGAGCCAAGTTGGAGACCAGATCTGCTGCCCACCTGCCCTGGACTAGGTCAGAAGGTCTCTGGAAGATCAGCTGTGTGCTAACAATATTCAATCCTTAAAAAAATAATGCTTCATGTATCAGAAATTCAGGAATGTTGATATGGACATATACAATACTAGGCCTAAGAAAATCCCTTTCAAAAAATTAAAGGCAAAAAAGTAAACCTAAATTAAATCTGAGGAAAAACCACTTTTAGACACGATTTGGTACTGACTCTGCAAACACTAGAATTAGGTTAGACAGCATTAGCCAGTTTTACATTCAGATTTATAATGAAGGCGTCTGCCTGTGAAGCAAAGAAAGGAAACTAAAAATGAGGCCATTCATCACATGCAAGTAGATTAACATTGATGAACATGAAATATCTTGCCCACTTGTATGTATGTGTACTTCTACAAGTTCAAGACCTACCGAACTTTCTTTCCATTTTCTGTAATTTTTGTCACATTCAGTAATCCATACTTCTCTTGACCCTGCAAGATGGAATAAGACAATTAAAAAGAAAATTCAATTTTATTGCCATCACATCACTGAATTCAATCCCCTCAAATATCAGTATTTGGCAACAAGCCATCTTTGCCAGTGTTGTAACTTCAAGAAATTGCTGTAAGTATATTTAAATAACAGCATCGGTAAAATCAAAATTTTTCCTGGGAAAATATTACAGTATACCAATTACCATTAAGAAGGTATAAAACTTTCCTTCTTTAGGGCCTAGGTTAAAAAAAAAAAAAAACCTTAAAGCTTTTCTGGTACAATACAGTGGAAATTTTTTAACAAGGTTACATTGATTTGTATAATAGTAATTTTGTGTTTGTGTCTTTTACTAAAAAAGGAGATATCTGACAAACAAACTAAATTCTTCGACAGAATTCTTCCAACTCAAGGTAAGTAATTGTATATTTTAAATAAATCACACCTGAGCTGCATAAAAATATTAATAGATTAGTTTTCAAAACAGATGAGCAAAACATTTGATGTCCTACTTTTTCCTAACCCCAAGTGAAAGATTAGAATTTTAAGCTACTTAATTATGTACTGTTAATGAAAATCATTTATATTTGTATGTCATTGTACAAATTTGGAGATCAAGCAGTGAAAGGCAGAAAAAGAACAACAGTGAAAAAGAAGGTTTAAGTTACAAAGGGGTGAATATTTCTAGTTTCTGTGCAAGAGTAAGAAAATAAGGCATGTTTAAAATAAATAGTGCAGGATAAAAAGGAAATTGTCAATCTGTACTGTTCCCAAAATGAACAAACAAATTCTACCATCTCCAGTCACTCCAGCTTTGTCCCACCAGTTCTTGTGTTTTTCTTAATTCCTTTCAGTTACAGATCTTAACAATTCCCAATTTAAGAAGTAATCTATTAGTTGAAATAATCAACTAGGGAAAAGATCTAAATTAGCTTTATCATAACAAAAATGTCCTCAATTTTAGATACAACGAAAACAGAAGATATTTAGAGGAGAATGTTAGAGACAATATCTCACATTTAAGCGGACCACAAAATAATCACAGAATACAGTACAGAAGAGGAAAACTTGACTCTGACATCGTCTTTATCAGACATAGACCCATATTTAATGAATCTTACACGTTTTTATTTGCATGTTTTATGTGGTCCACATTGAACACAAGAGATGTGTTTTCAAAGAAAGCATTTATCTGATGATTCGTATGTTGTTTTGGTCCATTAGTAATTGCTTGTCTTAATCTAATACCTCTATTGAGTCAGAGTGCTTTCCCAAGCCAGTGAAAATATACATGATTTTCCCAAAATAGGATTTCACTGACTGAGTAATCCATGCTCACTTTCGCAAATATTCTGTGGTATTAAAAAATTGCACATGGAACTGGTAGGAATGTTCCAAAAAAGAACTATTTGGGAAGGATATCATCATGCCTTACTCAACAGCAACACTAGAGGGTACTAACGAGAAAATATCGGTAATATTTAAGTGGGGGGAAGAGAAGTCTAAGTAACAAAACACAAAAATACAACTTTTGTTGGTAATATTAAGTTCCAGAGACAGCTAAAGAGAACAGACTTTTTTTTCCCCTACTGTTTAAAACCAGTAGCAAGTTCTGCTACAAAATCTAATATTTCAACATCAAACAAATGTTCACATTTAAAACTTCAACTGAGGCAAAAAAAAAAAAAAAAAAAAATCTGTTTAGCATTCGTAACAAGACTTGAGCAAGTTGAAGTTTCCCTCCTGGTAGTTATTCTATGAAAGCAAAAAGACAAGGCTTATTTATATAAGGCTCTCGTGATTACTACATCTTTTCAAGGAGATGAAAACACAAGTGAAAAATAAAGACATCACATCATACAAGCTACTAGTGACTAATGACTATGAGAAACAACAGTGATACAGAAAGTTTATTTCTGCTTGTAACCTTCCAGGTTGCTAGGTGTGAAGGCATGACTTGGAGGAAAAAGACAGTCCTATGTAATTTGACACAACTAAGCTCAACATACACAGTGGAATAATCCACCCTCACAAAGCTGTTTTTAAATTAAAAAAAAAAAAAATTTTTTGAAAGCACAGTTGGATGCAATACATTCCTTTTATAGAGTCATTAGTTTTATCCCATTATTGTTCCTCAATAACAAGCAAGTTTACTGACAATTATCTAATCACAAATAGCACATTTCTACAACATCTATTTATTTATTTAAACGATTTCCATACTGACTGTGGCTTGATGCTTTGGTGAAGAAGGAGAGGACTCATTTTCAGGAAAACTGGCCTTAGAAGAACTCGATGATTCCTATGGAATTCAAATAATCGGTATAAGTTACTTTTTCTCACACTTTTTTTTTTCCTAATTAAAAAATAAAACCTTTTTCACCCCTAAAGGCACACTTTCCAACTCCCCCGCACTCTCACATAAATTGGTTTTTTTCAGCATTCATGATATTCTGAAATACTTCTATTATAAACCTGCTTAACTACACAGTGTTCTTACAATGCTTATGGCCCAATCAAACCAGATTATTAAGCATGTATCCATTTGAAAAAAAAAAGTTAATACATACTTTATCAGCTTAAAGCAAAGCTTTCATCCATATGAAGGAACAGATTTCTTTGTATGACTGCAATCACATTATGAAGCATGTTTGTAATACAAACATATTACAGGGCACCATATGAAAAACAAAATTTGAAGAACAGACTATGCTGCTGTGTGGGCAATAAATTTAGGACCAGCATAACAAATGGTTACACATACAGAAAAGCATGTACCAGCTCTATGAACTTCTGTGAGTCGTGACAGTTCATTTCCTTATAGTAAAGGACCAAAACTTTCTTGAGATTCGTATTCTTCTTCTAAACTAAACGTTAATGATGGAGCAAAAGAAAATCGCCATGTCTGAAAACCAGAAAAAATGCTGGAACCAAAAAGGGATGTGCGTTTCCTCTGAAGTATTGACTGCTTTGCACAAATATACCCCACGAAAATCTGGTAAAGAATTTCAAATAGACAAAAAACAGCATTTGGCCTCCTTTACGTCCCATGTGTTTCTCCCACTCCCCCTTTTAATTCCCTTGATAGTTATCCCAATTTCTGTGCTTCCATTTGAACAGAAGTGTTTGTTTTTTCCCTGCAAACCTGCACTTTAAAATCCACTTAATACATCTGCCTACAGAAGTGGCACTTTGACTCCACCACTACCTCTTTGACTGTTGTACTGACAAACAACAATAGCATTCCTAAGGAAAGACAAAGTGTTCGACATTTTCAGATGTTCACAGGACAAAAATGTTTGAATTCAGGAAAACTACAGGGAGAATATAGAAGAAGTAGCTTCCCTAGGAGTCAGCTAAGAAGCTGACGTAGGGATGATGAAACCACCCATCCAAAAACCAGCTGCTGTTTTTATATTTATTTCATTCCATAGTTCTCATACACTAAGCAGCTCTGGAAGAAGACAACTAGTACACACGGACATTAACCAACCCTTTATCACACGTTGCCTCTAAGCAGTACATGTAACAGTGCGCCTATCACTGGTAATAAAATGGGTGCATTGATGCACTAAACAAATGAGCGGTCTTGCTGTCCTTCCACAAAACACTCATGGTACATTCTTAATTTTCTTGAATCATTAACATTGTGCTTTATATGACGTTCCGTACAGATACCTCATCAGTAACAAATGCATGCTGCCTGCATACTTTAAAGCTGTTAGAACTGCAGTAACCTTAAGCTATTGCCTTAAGACTTTAAAGATGTGGTTTATACACAATTTCTCTTGGTTACTACACTACACATTTGTGCAGTTGCACATTTCCTTCACTGGGCTTAAGCTCTTGGTACTTGACTATGGGGTCTTGAAGGAAACAGCTCCACCCAATCAATCCTTTACATGAGCGTCATCGTTCATCACTGAGCTACACAAAAGCCAGTCCAAAGCAAATTTAAAATGGCCAAAATTTTAATTTATTGCCAACAGAAGTGTCTATACCTGTGAAATGTAAACTTTACATGAAGCTCCCTTCAGCTTTGATTTTGCAGGACTCCATCTGGCCATTCAAACACAGGTGACAATACATTTGATACATAAAGATGCATAAGAGGAACAGGGAGGATGAAGGAGAGCAAAGAGACCTTGGAAATGCTAAACTGATGCATCTAGGTGCAGAGTGGGAGGTTGTCAGCCAAGTATGATCCCTGGGTCCTCTGCACTACATATGACATATTCTACACTGACAGCCCCAACACTTAAAATCAAATTCAATAAATTCTATTCTGAAGAACTAAGTGGACTCATGGTAACTCACCTCCTTTTCCACAACACTCCATTCCAACACGAACTACTGAGATATTCCAGAAGCAACATGTCAGGCACGCAACATTCTGGGCAGTAGATCCATTTTCCTTACTACTACTGTGTTTCGTCCACTTGTCTTTGACATGTGCAATTACACACACCAACCTACTGGTCGTTCTCCATACTCCCAAAAATACACTAATGTCATTTAATTTCTCCATGTATCTTTACAAAAGAGAAGCTTACAAGCCAGTTTGCTGGCGTCTTGTTCTCAGTAGCCTATGCTAACACTTCAGTATTAAGACACATTTCTGTTTCCATGAATCTTGGGTCCGACTGCTGTGAAGTTACAGAAATCAGCAAGTCTCATTCATTACCCGTAAAACACCAATTTCAGTTCCTCTCTGCTTACATCAGCTCTCCTCATGCACTGGCAGAACGGCACAGTGCAAGTAGGAATGGCTGTGACAGAAATCAGACAGAAGAGAGACAGGCAGAGGAAGGACAACGGAGAGGCTCTGTCCCCATGTTTGATCAAACAGCATCTGTTAGCTGATAGTCCCGAACAGACTACCAAGAACACGCCACAGAGAATGCACAGAAAACAGCTTCTGTTATTACTGACTCAGCTCTGTTCTGACTAAACTCCCAGCTCAACTCTGGAGGCGAATTAAAACCAAGCATTTTAGCACTACCAGTACTGCGCTCTGCCCTTTAACAACATTACCACCCTGCTGTAATCAAGCACAACTTTTCCTCTTTGCATATTACAAAGGAGATTAGCAGAACTGTCATTAAAGGGATTAGCTCACTACATAACACCACTATTTGTATCTCTAATTCAGAATTTTTAGTTTAGCAAGCACAAGTTTTATTTTAACTCTCTGAATACTTCAGCTACTCATCTGCCATATTTAAAGTGGATTTATGCTTAGTGTCTCCTACGACCAAAGTATTCAGGCATGAGATATCAATATACCTTACATGGGAACCTTGCCCACATTCACAATTCTTGAATTTCAAACCTGACTGCTTTCCACAGCCTGAACTGAATTACAGGAAATTCCCAATTATAAGTAAAATGACTATAAGCATCAAACTCTGAATTAATGCTAGTTAAGATATTTCAAGGCTAACAAGAATAAAGCTACCAATGACAAACAAACAACAGTAAAATTATCAAACAGTCCTTGCATTCTCTGAATGTTATCAAACAGTGATACAACAGAACATAAAAATGAGATTTCAGAAATTCATACACGGCAGCTTCTTTTCAGTACTTCACAAATGGAAAACAGTTCACATTGTAGCATGCTGTTTAACTTGCTCCTACCTTATCGTTGGTGTCCAACACAATTGTGCTGTGCCTCCATTTTGTTAAAACTATTGGTTCCTGTAGCCTCCTGTCCAGACTCCTACTCTTTATTATATCTCTTTGCTGCTGTGGTGAAGCATTATACTAAAGAAAAGAAAAATCAAACTATAAGTAGAATCTAATTCACACACACACACAAAAAAAGGCCTGCATCTCTACAGTACAAGCTTTCAGATTCCCGATTTCATCCAGGTGTGTGAAAAAAGCCTTTTTTAAAATTTTTATTTTACCTTTCAGAACCATCCTGTCTACTGTAGTCCTCTCAACGGACAGATGTTTGATGTCCTGGACAAAAGCTTACTACAACTGACTGCCATATTAACAACTAGCATGACATTAGAATAAACACATGATTTAAACATTCAAGTCTTCATGTTGCACTGACAGTAAAAAACATGTCATGACATAAAATGAGGATAACCCACTATTCTACAGTAAGCCATGCAGATTAAGAGTGTTTAACTGAATATAATTCTATTTGGCCTCAAGATTTCCTACACTTAAGAGAGTAGACACTAAGAGATGAGGACTACATCAACTACTGTTAAGGGGATTTGTTACTGTGCAACATATCTAAGCACAGAAAACAAGTATTTAGCAGGAAATAATTTTAAGACTTGGCAGAGCATTAAGAGCAAGGGAGACAGAAGTTCTATGTTCTGATAAACCCAACTCAACGGCATTCAGAGATGAACAGGTTGAGAAAATATGAAGGCCATGAGAAAGATTCAGCCTTTAACTTCGGTTCAGCTTTGCAGCATACATATAGGTAGCAGAGCCATTTAAAATCATCACCAATTAAGCATTATAAAGAACTATAAAAACATTTCAAGCAAAGTTTAACACAAAGTACAAGCAAAAAAAAGACTACATAAGATTTGTTTGCTTTTTACAAAGCAACAATCTCATTCTTTCTATTCAGTGTTAGAAACCTGAAACCTATACACAGAAACAGAAGGAAATAGGTGTGGCTTGTAACAGATTAGAATTCACCAGATAAAATGTAGCACAGGAAAGTCAAATACTTGTTTTATTGTAAAAAGGCAAAAACTACTCTTGACACCACACCGAATTCTACAGTTTCACTACTGATTTACTACTTTAAACTCAGAGCCTCGGGTCTTCAAAGATGGTAACGCATGCTGACAAAGTATAGCAAAATTAAAGTTCAAAAACATAAATGCCAAAGTCAAGCTGAATAACACAACAAAGTTAAAGTTAGTGCCAAAATAACTAACATTCTTACCACCATGGCAGAGACTGATAGAAGCTTCGTATTTTAAAAGGAATAGAGTTCATGCTCCTATAAGTCAACAGATACTAAGAAGCATTTAAATTATTCCAACATGCACTGAAGTGTTTAAGTACTCCCAATTGAATAAATGTTGTAGAACAGAGAAGAAAATTAAGTACATCATGTATACACAGAGGTGTGCTGGTTGGATTTGTAGAGATTCACATTTGAGATTGCACTGACTTCACATTGGTTTCAGCACATTTACATTCATATGTCAACTGCTACCTTACAATGGTGAGGCTGAAGTAACTTTCAGTTTGTTTCCATGTTAAATCAAAGATGAACCACCATTCATGCTGCAAGAAATCTAATGCCAACTCACTTTCTTGTAACACGAGTATCCATTCAGACACTTCAACAAGTCAAATTTTGCCAGCAATATAACCAATATGCAGCAAAACTGCCCACATTACAACTAAAACCTAAGCAAGTTTAAATGATACTACGCCTAAATAGCAGAAGGCTGCCACAAACAGCATTCCTCACAACTGTTCTAAAGTACTGAAACGGATAGCTCAAATATATTTTTGTCATGAAGTGAATCATTTATTTTATATATATGCACACATACATACATATACTTCAGTGACACTAATGAATATCATTTATGGAAACCTCCTACACGCTTTCCAGTTGAGTATTTTGAAGAACTCAAGTTGTAACCACAGTCAAAGACAGACTTCAAAGTACCTTGAATTAAAACCTATCTTCGGAGCTAGAATATAGTCACAGCCTATTTACAGGTGATCTATATTTTTGAAGTGCCTTTGATACCATCACAAATCATTGGGAGTCTGTTTACCTAGCAGGTAACTCCATCCCAAAGGAAAAAGGGCCTGTAAGGCAAGGCTGACACTCCAGTTTTACAAAACATACTGCACAAGAAAGCAACAGTATATAGAGCTAACAAAGTACTGCTAACGTTTCAGGAACACTGTGCTGTGCGTCTTAGCAGCTTCAGTACTTTGTGCTGGTGATACAACCAGTGTTAATAAACTGACAAGTCTTTAAAAAGACCGTTTGACATCTTTCTCCCATTTTCTCACAACATAGGTGTTAAGTAAACTATTTTCACTCAAGTGTTCATGGTATGCCAGGTATATTTTTCTCTCTGTGAGCAGCAGAATAAACTACTAGAGGAAAAAAAGAGAAAGCTAAGTAATTCTGCTTCTGCTTCTAAAATAAAGGCAGTGATTTGTGATTTCCAAAAAGAATTACAGTGAGATACAGATACTTCTTTGGACTCTGGATTCTCCAGGTGAACTAACCATGAACTACAATGGATAGATGCCACTGGTTAGAGAGAAGCAGTCAGGGTGCCAGTGATGCAGTCAGATTCCTCCTTCACGTCTTCGATGTCATCTTGAAGACTAAGGTTAGGTAAGGGCCATACAGAAATAATCCTATGACACCACATGCCTTAGCATCACACCTTAAGAAGATGACATCATTTTCTTAATTCTGAAACTTTTAATAATGCAGCAGAGAATTCCGAATATGCAGACTACTGCTCCTTGAAAAATGTCCCCAGAACTCCAGCTTGTCCCTCTAAGCTACCCCCTCTATAACACTCCCAGTTTGCTCCTCATTTCACAGCCAGTTCCTCTTATCAGCAAGTGAGGAAATCAGCAAACTGTTCATTCTCCTACGTAACCCTGACTTCTTGTTACACCAGCTCTTGGTACAGGGTGAGGACACTGCTGATTTAGGTAACACAGGGTTATTTTCATTGTTGAAGTCATTCAGTGCTTTCACTAGCTACTTGAACACTTTCTTTGCCTCACTGTACATTTTTCTAACCCTCTCAAATGGCTGAAGAGTTTATATTTAATTTTAACCTGATAATGCGGCATGGCTCAAGGCTCTGACCTAGCCTAATTGTGACTGAAATAAATGCAACACCTCCAAGCTATTTGTAGCAGTTGTCCTCATTCTTAGGGAGATGACACAGATCTGTCAGTTTCAAGACAGAGAACAAAGATTCCTCTTTGTTTGCACTAATAACAGACACAGTCAAAGACAAGGAATTGGGCGGGTGAAGGGAGAAGAGGGTGGGAAGCAGCCGACAGTGAAACTTGGTAAAGACCCAATGTTAAAAGCAGGTCAGGGATTAAAACAGGAACATTAAAGAATATTCTGATATACTCCACCATATTATTTGTAGTTTTCCCAGTAGATAGTCTGAAATTAAGTTTTTTTTCTTTGAATGATGCTTCAAAAAAAAAAAAAAAAAAAAAAAAAAGGATTTCTCCAATGCTGCAACTGTGCTTGGCTTTGAATAAACTCTTCAGTTGTGACTGAACTAACATCAACGCAAATGTTTTGCTATTTCTTATGAGCTAAATAAAATGCTTTCCTTACCTTACATAAATAGAAATAAAACATTTATTTGCTGCCTTTTTAGGACCTCGCCCCACCCCTTCCTTTCTTTCCCTGGAGGATTAAGGCTCCTCATGTTCCATCTGTACAGCAGCAGAGTTTGAGGCATCGCTTGCACTGAAGGAACAGTGGCAGCGCAGGGCAGGAGGCTGCTGCAGAAGACAGCTTCACTTGGAGCAGAAGTGACCAGAAACCCCTCTGGACCCACTCTACTAGACTTGACTGCCCTGGATGTTCTTTGCTTCACCTTCTACCCTGCTGGGTCGTTTGTTTTTTTTTTTTTTATTTTTATTTCTTTTATTTTTATTTTTTTTTAATAATCAGCAGGAACAGACAACTGAATGTAGCAGAATCCACAGGAGGAAAGACAACGCCCTCTAGAAGAGTATTAAAAGTTATAAGTAAAGATTAGTATCCAATTCACATAGTAACTCAGCGGTCAGTGAACTTAGGGCAGAAAATAGGAAAGGCCTGGGCTGTGCATCACCTGGGTGTGGTGAGGGAAGGGACTGTTCTGCTCTGCTCCACACCGCGCAGCCCCACCTCGAGCACTACGTGCAGTTTGGCCACCACAATATCAGGACTTAAAACTATTAGAAAGTAACTGTCTAAAGGAGGGCTGTGAAGATGGAGAACAGTGCAGAAGACAACACATACTACTAAGTGGCTGAGTGCGTGGGTGTGCTGAGTCCAGAGCAGAGGAGCTGAGGGGAGGCCTCACGGCGGCTGCAGCTCCTCACAGGGAGCCGAGGGGCAGCGCTGAGCTCTGCTCTGTGTGACAGCAACAGGGCCCGAGGGAACGGCATGGAGCTGTGTCAGGGGAGGGGCAGCGGGGGGTCAGGGAATGGTTCTGCACCAGAGGGCGGCGGGCACGGAACAGCCTGCCCAGGGCAGTGGGCACAGCCCTGAGTACCAGAGTTCAAGGAGTGTTTGGACACTGCTCTCAGATACTGGGTTTGATTTGTAGGTAACTTTTACTTAGTATGGTGGAGCCAGGAGTTGGATTTGATGATCCTCATTGAGTCCCTTCCAACTCATGCTACTCCATGATCCTGTGTTCTTCTGTTCCACTACAAAAAGTTGGGTCATACTCATCATGAGCATTAACAGAATTTTTCAGCAGTTGTCAAAGCTACTCCATCCAGATGCTATTTTAGCCAGAGGCATTCAGCTATTCCTAGACGTTACATAAATGTGTATATGACTGGAGGGCTTTTCGTAAGACTGTCTGAAGTAATTTGTGTTGTAACTCACCCTCCTCCCCTAACACCATCAGATACTTGTTTTTATACACACATACAATATGAAGTGCTACTCCAGAGCACATTCACATTTACAGCCAATGCTACAAAAGCAAAAATTTTTAACCTTACAGTACTATCTCAGTACTGTACCCAAAAGCCTCTTGGTTCTAGTTCTAATGATGTGCAGATTACCAAGAATAATTTAAAATAAGAAATATTATCTTTTTTTTTTCTTTCCTGGTTTAACAGCACCATATTGACCACACTATTCCATACACTTATTTTGCAATTAATTTTGGATGGCAACACAGGAACTAAATATGTTGAGAAAAAAAACAAAAACTGATACTGAGTATTACTGTAGATTGCACCTAATTTCTTTTAAAGATCTATTTCCAAGTAACTTGATTTTCATTTAAACAAGAGTGTGGCAGTGCTGAAGTCTTTCTATGGTCTTTTCTCTAAGCATTCATGAGAGTTTTCAACAGAGATCATTTTTCTTCGAAGCCATTCTGCAGTCTATGCTGTGTTTCCAGTTCATTTGTCCCAAAGCACTTTTGGAACCCGCCTCAGCAAGCTTTTCGGGAGACTGATCTTCAATCACGCCTCGACTACTCACATCTTTGTAACGCTTTTACTGTTTGTTCATCAGATACAGTTATATGGACTAGCTAAATATTTTGCTGAAACGTTTAATATATTCCACACCATTTAAAGCTAAAAGTAGGAATTTCTGTCAATACATAGGACTGTGAATTGAGAACTCAATTGTTAATTTACTTCTGTTAATCATATATTTGCTGCCACTCAAGACTTAGTACTTTCAAAGATCACTCAGTAAGGAATTAATAATAGCCTACTCAGCTCACGAGAAATAATTTAAGGAAAGTTCCTAACAGCAATATTTGATAATTTTGGTTAAACAAGAGACAAAGCAGATAAGACCACAAACTGTGAAGAACAGAGGCTAGTTTTCCTTCTGGAAGTGGTTACTAATAGGAGGGACCTCAGAGGCTTACAGAGAACCACCAGAATATCATGTGCAAACACACTAAACCTCCTCTCTGTGTATTTATGTGTCTCACACAACAGTTCTGGACTGTCTCTGTGACCTCTTACAGTCGAATTAAAGCCAACTCAGCGTGTTACCTAGTTCAAAACTAACCTATTTTAGTACAAAGCAACTTCTTCACTGTCAGCTCTGTGCAGGAGGCAAAAAACAAAGCACCGAAGAAATTATCGCCCTAAATTACTTTGAACTATAAATACTTATATATCAATTGCTTCTGCTAAAACTCGTTCTAGCAGATTTTCACACTTCTACTTAATCTAACAGCCAATCAACGGCTAAGTAGCTTTTAAAAACAATAGTTACCAATTATATATATTAGAAAATTTACAATATTTAACACAGCAGATCAACACTGGAGAATTCACAAAGAATCAGGTCTTCAGTAACACAAATTCTTCAGCTGATCTACCAAAAGAGCCAAGCGTTTAGCTACATTCCTAAGTTTAAATACTTTCCCACAAGCACTATCCGTTAAGGTTGCTCCTTTCTAAGTAGAAAGGACACAGGCTTTAGGGAAATAATAGCTGAGAAACACACTCCTTGAAATACTTATGCATGCAATTCTCTGAATATTTATTATGATCACCTTAATATGAAAGACTCAACTAACATTCTAAAAGCCAGATAGACACATACAAAAACATTATTATGACAAATGTTCTGAAAATGAGAATTATATATTACTAGGTACATCTCCTGACTACCCAAATCTGTCAATTTCCTACAAAATTTTATTTTTACTCCAATATGAAGTACCAGAATATACTTCAGTTGAAACTCTTAGGTGTCATCCTCAAAGACACTGTAAACTGTTGAAACTTCTGTTTTTCACTACTTCTGTGTGTAAAATCAGAATCATCAAGTGTACAAATACATGGCAAAAATAATGCGTGTTGGAGCATACAATTCTTCAGGAACATTCTCTAGTTTAGAAAATTTACCCTTTCTTCCCTAAAAATGCTTTCTACTTCATTAAAAAAAATCACAAATATTACTTTGCAGCCATACATGAAAAGGTAGGTTCAGCAAAGATATAGCATCTTTTTTGATATTTGAATAGCTACATCATCTATTTTTAATTATGTCTGTCAGTGTGCTTTTCTTTTTCACAATTTGGAATTCCACAACAATGACAGAAATGATGAAGTGGAACACCTAAGTCCTCTTGTTGTGTAATTCCCACTGAAGGCCTCATAGAACACCTCCTAGGGAGGAGGGGAACAGTCCAAGACAAGTTGTCAAAGTTTCTTTTTCAGGTCACTCACCTTTGGTAACTCCCATTCTGATCGGGAACCATCAGCACTGTAGTAGTATGGTCTACCTTGTTCATCTGCATGTTTCAACCACTGTAGAAAGAAGTGTGATGACAGGAAACGTAATTAGTGCGACAGTCATAACACAGCTAGACTCTGATAATTAGGATTTAAAGTGAACTTTTAATAAAGTTCCATCCACTTCAGCAGGGTCTACTAAGTAACCTCCATTAACTAAGTTTAGTCAGCAGTGAGAACGTAACAGTTTCCAGCTTCCTGCATTCAGCTCACTATCACTTTTTCCTTCTGCAACTCCTCAGGAAAAACTCCTGCAGTAACACAGATACTGAATTCCTGATGACTCACATAATCTACCAAGAGACTGTGATAAACAGATATTTTGAAGATTACGTATCTCACTCTTATCATCATTATGATGTCACTTTAAGGAGGTACGATCTTTACACCAGATCCGTGGAAGGATTTTATAGAAAAGATTACAAAATTTCAAGAAGCTCATCTAGCAACTGTTGATAATCTAAGAGATTACTGCACAACGTGAACTCCGTTTTCATAGCATCAACAGCAGCATGAGTTGTGTTCTAAGATCGTAATACAGATTCTGTAACCTCTAACAGCAACCCCCAGAATCAAAGAGGTAAAACCATAGTGACTGTGACTAATGGTGCAGAACAGACAGAATTTTAATAGAAAAATGTTTGCATATTTGCCAAAACAGAGCATGCACTATAGATTTTTAGCAGAAACAGATCTAAGAAGGACAAAAACGCAAAACTGACATAAAAATTATTTAAAAGCTTCTTTAAAAGAACTTGCATACGTTAAGTGGAGAACAAGTGATGCTACAATAAACACTTCTTGGAAATCAACAAAATCAAAACTGGACAACTAGAAAAAAATGGACTGCTTTACAAATATAAACAAATATTGTCATTTTTCCTGCATGGGAGAAAATTCTAGGATATATCCAGAATCATGCTAAGTTGTCGGTAGCAATTAGGTAATTAGAATAGAACATGAATCTATTGATACAGCTATAGTTTAAGTACAAAGTTTGTCTACATCCGAAAGCAGTACTAAAAACTTCAAATAAAGGATGAAACTGAGAAAGAAGAATTTTCAGTTTGAAACCATCCCATCTGAAAGACATATGTAGACAAGAACAACACTTAAAGGATAATAAGAACATTACATTGGTATGAAGCTCATTCCTAAAGCATAACCAAGAGGATGGGGGGTGGGGAAAAAACATACACGTGATAATGTGACATCAGTGAAAATAAGAAAACCTTCCCTGAATGGTGAAGTACGTATGAGAAAAAAAAATAGTTCATTTGAGAAAGTTTCATGCATATTTAAAAACAAAAGGGTGGATGCCACTAAGGAATGCTATTCACTTCTAGAAATGAAATCTGCTTTTCTATTAGGGAATTAGCTGAAGAGATTTAGAGCATGTGATGAGAAGAAGGAAAAAAAGTACCTTTTCATTAGTATAGTCATTGGTATATAAGGTTTGACCATGTTCATCCAACTCTTCTGACCAACCCTTTGGAGGAGAACCATACTGACTATCTGACTGGCTGTAACAAGAACTGTGGTCGTTTTCTTCTGATGAAAGATGCTACAAGTAGTCAGAAACATACAAGGCAGTTTTGAGAATGAAAATGCTTTAAAATCTGAAAGATCAAAGATTATTTGACTAGAAAGAGAATAGTAATAAGTGCAGGAAGTTCACATTTATATATCTTACATGAGAAAATGTGCTCATAAACAAACGATAATTGGTAGGTAATTAAAAACAATTCAGAACACCATTTATACTAATACTTTTTCTTTACTAACCCAGATTCCGACTACTCAAATTCAAGCAATGTCACATGACAGATTCAAACCTAATTAACACTCCGAATCTGTTGCCAATGTAAATTTTATTCCCACCAATTTGTATTACTGAATGATGAAGGAAGCTAGCTTTCGTTACCTCTATTGCCCCAGAACACCCACAGGACATACTACACCTTGTTTTTCTGGCATCATCCCAGATTTCGTACTTAAATTCCCTCGTTCTCTTCCCAAATAGTACATGGAAACAGAATGATCATTCAGGATAACTTGAAACTTCAGCTGAACCTGTCTATGTGTATGATGCATCCTACAATGTTGGCAATTTCCAGTCTTTACCTCCTAGTGTTGACGTGTGACAATTCAAAAACAAGACACTTTAACCTGCTGAAGACACAGCTAACTGAATTGTAAGATTATCTCCTAAAGGTATGAGTGAATTATAACATGGAGAACAAGTTTGATGCATGAAATAGAAGAAAGGTTTTGCACACACATCAAAACTTGTGCTAACTCACCACATGCATGAGGGAAACTCCCTAAGCTGACACAAGTTGACTGCCAAGCACAGCCAAAACCATAGATCACCTTCTGGTCATTAATAAAGCAACACAGACGTCCTCTACAGCCTACATAATGTGAGCATTTAAACTATGCATTAAACAGTCTCATCTCTCACATAGAACGCAAAAATCTGAACTGCTTATTTTTATCTACTGGGGCAAAAAGAAGTCTTCAGTCACATTTTTACGCTCGGACTTCAGACCAACAAGTTGAAAATGCTGCTACAGACCCCTTCTGAATAATTGTTTTATAACATAGCTGTAAACTTAAATATGTGTACACACTACAGCATATTTTAATGTTCAAATACAAATTAGAGAAATGTCAGTGCACTTAAGGTAGCAGACTTTGGAAGTTTGGGGCTTTTTTTTTTAATAAGAATTACGGCCAAACAGGATAATGTTTCTTCCAAATAATTCCTGATGCTAAGGAAAGGAACATACAAATCAAAACTAAATATTCTCCTAGTAGAAAAATAAAAACCAGCCTGTTGCTCAGTAAGGATGACTTAACATGTCTGTCTGTAACATACCCATAACATAATAGCCCTGATGTTCCAAGGCTTGGCTAATCCCACCAGCACACTATTTAGGAGGTTAACTTTGGCTGATAAACTTAAATGAAATTCCAGAGATGTTGCAAAGTTTATCAGACCATTCTTTATTGCATTCTTTATGCAATTAATGCTTCTTTATGGCATTCTTTAATGCATAAAAAAATGGTGAAGTTGCTTCAATGGGAATTAAAAATAACACTGGACAAACCATGCTCTGTGACTTCAGGTTCCTCTTCCAACACCTTTCTAGTACTAACTGCCTCTATGCTTCCTACTTCACTGTCTTCATGTAGCCTACATATTTCTACTTAAGAGTCCCAGCCCCGATCATATCCTACCTCAATCAACTAAAAACATCTAAAGCAGACAGCTACCAAATCTGTCACCTCATTTTACTGTAGCTTAGCCTGGTATTTCAACCTTTAGGTATTTTGGTAGAAGTACTGAAGATCATAAATGAAATGCTGAACACAAACAGTGGACTGCGAAACACTCACAAATGAAGAACTGAAAAGAAGAAAAAAGTGGTTTCAAAACCAACAGCTAATAGCACAGCCATAGAGGATGAATCATGTAAGAATCTTGCACTATTTGAAATTTTTCAACTGGACAAGTTCGTATTAATCAGAGCATGTATCATCCACTGATCCTACAAAAAAATGAAATTTGGATGGATAAGATCGTTTGATGGATAGAACTGTTGAAGTTAAAATAGTCCGGCCTTCAAACATCATAAATAAGTGAACAAACTGAGCTATCTGATATAACAGTAAAAACAAAGCAGTAAAGAAGTTAAGCTTCTGAAAATGCAACTACATGGTGAAGTGGTGGCATGGAGATATGAGTTGGAGGAATCATCTGCAGATGATGGGGGAAAGACTTTTTGGAAGTACTTCCATGAGAAGAAGGAATAATGATGACATTAAGAAACCAGTTACACTTATTGCTAGGTGAGTTACGAATAAATAAGTAAATAAATAAATAAAAGTGGTCATCATCTTCACAGTAGAGCACTCCAGAAGAACAAAATCGTATCTAGCAAAAGAACAGCCAAGTGTGAAATTAACAGATAATTGTCAGAGACTGGCAAACTGAGTTTTGCCAGTTTACCTGTTGCAGCCACTAGCTGGTGGTGAGAAGATAAGACTCTTTAAATGCTTGCAAACACCACTGCTGCTCAGAGGGCCATTCCCAGTGGCAATGAGAGGGTTCCCTTTTCCTGTCTGTCCCGTTTTTGGCACTACTGGCCCAGAGGCAGGCTTCCACAACAGGACTCTTAGCAATCTAAAACTTCTGAGAGGTACACAATTAAATTTTAAAACTAAACGCCATAATAGCTTATGAGGAAATCCACCTGAACCACACATATTTGAAAAAGGTATATGAAAATGGAAGATTTCTTGACAAATGTTTGCTTTTTCTTTCAATCTTGACACTGATTAACCTCAGTACTGTTTGAACACAAGAGCACTGTTTTAAGCATATTTAAACAGTAATATTCATCTTCCATTTTTTCCTTTTCTTTATCTGAATCACAGCAAACTGAGATAGACTAACACCACTTGTTTGGCTCTCCCTAGCAATCAGCTGCACATAACATATTAGCAACTCAAATATTATCCTTAACAATCTTTCAATGTAAATAACTTCTGTGGGAAAGCCTAACAACAGAAAACAGCTTTTAAAGGTGAAGGATTTGCATTACGAGAAAAAATAACCTTTATAGCTGGAATATAACTAAGTCAAAAGTTCCTACAGCCTTCCCCAAGCATTTGCCACCACAAGACCCAGATACTTGATCAGACACACCTTCCAGCACTGTAATTTATGTTCTCTTCTTCTCTATGACATCCAGTTATCATTCACAGAATTAAGAAAATGATTTTCTCGAAGTTCACAGTTTTCCATAACACAGTATTACTCTTTTAACTGCCTTTTCCCCTAGTTTGCTCTTCAGCTATCCAAGACCCCACAGAAAAATCATTGACAAGTGTGTAAATTCATTTCTCCTAAGCAAACAGCTAGATAAAATGAATGGAATGGAACAGAATCCTCAATTACATCAATGTTTTCGATGCTGATGGAATGTGCTACGAAACATCATTATGTCTAGTTTTAGCTCCCAAACTCTACTAGGTAGACTTACTGCCACAGCATTAACCAAGCATGAGCATAATACCTGCACGTCCCTTTCCTCTGTTTTACTGTGTATTTAACTTATACTGATAACTCCCCTTATATTTTATCTCCCATCCCTGTTTCTAGAAACTGCCTCACTTCCTCTCCTTCCCCCACTCCCTTTACCTCCCCAGAAATGTGCGGAATACTTGGAAATAGAGAACATATTCCATGTCAGAAAAGCTACAATGGATTCCTTACTCCGTTGTCATTTAAAGTCCTGCTAGTTTCAAGTTCTCCTTTATTTTCAGCCTGCTACACCTGATGAGGGACTGCCAGGTACTTTCACAGCTAGTACTCAGACTCACGACCCATCTTGTACACATTTCACGTACACATTTTCATATACAAAACTGACTGAAGAGAAATTGTTGATCATTACTACATCCCATGAAGCCACACAACTGAAAAGAAAAATGAACACGGTCCTTGATACCCCAAAATCCAGAGATATCAAGTTCCATAACAAAACAGTATTCACATGCATTACAGTCTCATTGTGATCTCAGAACAAACTACCTCATGATCTGCATGGCTCTGGGAATCCCCTTTATTAATGCTTGCATCTCGGGCCCAACGTGGAGGTTTCCAGGTTCGTTCCTGTGATCCTCTGTTGTAGTAATAACACCGTCCTGTTGTATCTTTATGGGTTTCCCATTCCCCATTTATTTGGACTGGAGCACTTGTAGGTAGTGGTGGAAGTGCAGACTGAGATATTTTCAGTTCTTGCAAATTAGCATAAACTGGTGAATCAGGCCTCCCTTGGCTTGGTGGAGTAGTTGGCTATTGAGAGAAGAGATGTATTATTAAAGAGCAAATGAATTTTAAAATGCTCCCTTACAAATCAGCATATATTACAAGAGTAAAATTAACCAACAAACTCCTCTTTTTTTTTTTTTTGTTAATTATAAAAGCACAAAGGAAAGCCACAAGATGCCGAAAACATTAGATCTTTTTCAATATTAAACAGATATTGTTTGTGATATTAACTTTAGAGTTAATGTTTCAGCATTTCTCCAAATGACAGTTGATAATTGCCCTGCAATGGATTTGAAATACACTAAAATCTTCACCAAAATAATTATATATTTTAAAACTTCAACTGTACAGTTAAAGGATTGCTCAGTAGTTGTAAGTAATATGATCTTAAGACAAACAAACTATTTCTTACATGTTACTTATCAATTAAAGATGGTCTCCCAGTCTTTTTCCTCCCCTACTACTATATAAAGGATGGTGAATATAAAGCAGTACTTTTGTTCCCCAACGAGAACTAAACAGACAGTTCAGTTTGAAAGATGAGTACAGCATTGCGATGCAGAAACTCCAGAAAACTCTTGGGTGGTTTACCTGTAAGCCTTTCCAAATAAATGCTTAAACTCTTTTATGTAATACCACAGTGAGCATTCTGATTACCACTCCCTTCTTACAGAAATTATGTGGAAACAAAGTACTCAATTTTATTCATATATATGCAAATAAGGAGAACAATTGTCCACAAGGAAATAAAAAATTAAGGACAATTTCACATTCATAGTTTGTGGATATGAACGGGCTGCCCAGAGAGGTTGTGGATGCCCCGTCCCTGGAGGTGTTCAAGGCCAGGTTGGATGGGGCCCTGGGCAACCTGGTCTAGTAAATGGGGAGGTTGGTGGCCCTGCCCGGCAGGGGGGTTGGAGATTCATGATCCTTGAGGTCCCTTCCAACCCAGGCCATTCTGTGATTCTGGGAAGACCTGCAAAAAGCATAGCTATACGTCTGTGGTACTTACTGAAACCATGAGTACTTTCAATTAAGCCACAGAAGTGGTTAGAAGAAAAATACACTTTCTGATGTTCAATCTTTGAAGTGCAATAGAAGCACATAAAACACACCATGCGAAGGATAAGAGTGTGTGTTTTCATGAGAACTGTGACCAGGAGACTGTGGAAGCAGCTTGCTATTTAGCCAAATGGAATGCCTGCTAATGCAGAGCCACCCCTACATCAGGGCATTTATTCAGACACTCTAAAGAAAGTAAAAATATCATGCAAACCATCCCTCCCCCCTGCTTGCTTTTAATTTAGAAGCTTTGCTGGAGGCAAGCCCTTGTGCCTCTTGCTGCATCTTTCAAAGGAAAAAAAGAACATACTGCATTACATAAAAGATCCTTTACGATGCGCTTTTAAACATTAAAATCTTAGACTGCTAATCGTGGCCACATCTAATCATAAATTATTGGGGTTTGCTCAGGCAAGACGGGATATTGTACCACACAATCAGATATAAACTGCTTGCACCACAGCTGGAACCAAATATGGGCAATATCCACAACCAGAAGGGGAAATAGCTAGAGAGGAACTTAACGAGATTAAAACAAGCACAGACCTGTTTTGTGAATCTTTAAAAGTGAAAAGACAACTTACTGGATACAGCAAGTACAGTGTGTTTAACAGGAATATACAGCAAACCTGGGGGAAAAGGGTATCTGCAGCACTCACAAAATCAGCTGAAAACAATTAGCATCTCCTCCATCAATTCAAATTAAAGAAAACCTACCAGAAAACTTCATGAAAACACTACTTTTCTATTACCCAAGTCTCTCCTTTTTAAGGGGGGAAGGGGAGAAGGAGGGGGAACAGCTGTATTTGTTTACGTTCTGTTTCTTGAGGACATTAATAGTATAAGGAGCACTGCCATACATGTTCTCAGGAACATCCCTCGACTCCACTGAATGCTGAGAGAGCCTGTTGCCAGCTTCCATACAGACACAGCCCCCAGGCCGCAGCAGGCCCTCTTGCTTCAAACTGTCCCTCCTGTGTGTGTCCCAGCATGCCCAGGGAGCAAGGTGCCCCATCCCATGTAACTCTCACTGCCAGCCTGTGCGAAGCAGCAGCAGCAGCAGGGCCAGATGGCAGCACACAGAGCCCCAGGCTCCGCCTCCCCTCAGGGCAGCAGCACCCCAAAATGCCCTGCCTGCTGTCACACCGTCCTCAGCCTTGCACAGCACTCCTCCATTTTTGCTTCCGCAAAAGACTAGAATTAATTTTGGCACTGTAACTAGAACAACTCTGGATGAAGCTGCAGGACCCACATCACACTAGTACGATATTGGAAGCTCAAGGCCAATGTGTTGCCATGCAGCTCAAACGACACATCAATTATATTTCATACACTAATGTGTGATGAAATTGCAATGCGTGCTTCTCATCTGACTGCTTAATACTTCTAAATCCAAATTTCTGGTTTACAAGTGGAGAAGTCAGAATTTCCACCAAAAACAGCAAACAAGGCAGCTAAGAGCCCTGCCAGCCAGTCACCTTTGCTCAATCCAGAGAGACCTTTTTGGTAGAATTACAAGATTTAAGAGACGCCCTCTAAGTTATTGTTTTCAGCAAAGCATGAAAAATGCAAACCCATAAATCTACCTTCAGCACACAGCTCAGCTTTAAGTGAGTCTATGGGGATCCGACATTCTTATCAGGAACAGCTCTGAACAACCATGCTGCACGCAGCAGCACTTCCCCATACCTCAGGGCACGCAATGAGGTGTGCTGCTGCCTGCAGTGCTGAGTTCAACAGCACCCAACGTTACCAATGCTTATTTTATCTGGTAAAAATTCCTTATCTATTAATAAAGCAGCTTATAAAAGCCCCATGAAGCGACCGCTGTGTGCTGCCCCGTGGATGCCGGCAGGAAGGCCCGTCCCCCCCCGGGCAGCTCCCACCAGGTGGCCCCGCCGAGCTCCCAGGCCTCCCTCACCCTCGCCATTGTGATGAAGGTGACTGCTTCGAGTTCAAGTCTGCTCTGCAAAACTGTCACTAGTTTCCAGTCAAAAAGCATATTAAAATAATTTAACTGTGTTCCTTTCATTTACTAAACTCATTACTAATGTGTAAGTAGAAGTAGATAAAGCATTACCTAAACCAAAATCATTTATAACTGCTTCTATGGCTGTTTTCCCAAACCCAATGAATACAGGTTTGCTAAAAACCAAGCATTTCTGTAAGTGCACGTGAACTTCCAGCTAGAACTTCCCTCTCTGCCTCTTTTTTTGCCCCAAAGAACTTCTAATGCTCATACAGGCAGAATTAAATCTACTGAAAGAGACTACTTGTTCCTTCAACTCTGATAGCGAGAAAATATGTAAAACACGTCCTTCAGCATGCACCCGCACGTACACAGAAGGTGCCTTATACTCAAAACATTTCAAGCTTCAGCTGCCTCTTGGTATGATTTCAAGCTTCTTCCTGCTACTTTCTCTGACTGAAAGCAGTGAAGAACTCTTGCTTGGTAGAGAGTGATGAGGAAAAATGAGAAAGGAGAATTACTTCTGCAGTACCACGACCTGAGCGAAAATCACGCTGCCCTCTAAGTACAATGACAGCCTTATGAATACAAAGGACCTCTCCCTGAACTCAGTAATGCTCAACAGTTTAACACATTCGAGGCCTGCTGTATTTAAATCAGTTTAGTTGCAGTATCAGCAAATGAAGTCCTTGCAAATTGATAATGAAGACTTCCACACAGGACAAAGTTTCCAGGATCAACCCAAAACGTTCTACAAAATCAGACGGGATGTGTGGCTTTTTTGGAACTTAGTTACTATAGTGGCACAGCAGGGAGCCGACGCATGCCTCTAAATAAAACAACTTGTTAATCATTCATGAATGAGCAGTCAACATTTTCAAATGCCAGATATGCTATCAGGCCTCTGAACACATACTTGAACTCAGTGCAGTGGAAAGTAATCTTACTATACTTCACAAGGTACTTTTTCATTATCAAAAGGCATAGAAGCTTCTCAAAGAATACCTTGGGTTTTAAAGTTAAGTGAAACAAATGGCTTTCTTCAAACGGTAATATTTGTTCAAGCATCCAATACAAAAGCAAACAAACAGATTCAATGCACTGCAGCAGTCTAAGACCACTTCTAGTAGAAGCAAGGACAAAAGATCTCTTCCTATCTGCTAAGAATATGTTGTGGGTTTCTGCATTGTTTGTTTCTTCTAAAAGCAATGGGAACATACTGTACCAAGGATGCAAGTAATTCAGAGATGAAAAAATACCCTGAATCAGACAGTCACTTTTTACAGCACTCAAATCCAAGACAATAGCTTTTAGAGCATAACTGCTTTCAGAACAAATCATACATGATTTTCCCCCCATTACAAACGATTGCTTTGTCCTGCTTCTGCTCACAGCTTTTCTGAATGCTATAACCTTGAAATTAAGGGCCTCCGTTTCAGTAACAGCATTCAGATTGCTCAAATTCACTGTTAAAGAGATGAAGAAGATCACGTAAACCTTATCATGATGCACTAGATTACACTCAGCAGATCACCCATACCCATGTGTAAGATCAGCAGAGAGAAAACGAAGAATCCCAGTGCCCTCAACAACCAAGCTTCTTGCCAAGGAATTGCCACTGTCCTCTCAGCAAGGCCTGAGACTTCAATACCAGCTTCATTTCACAAGAATGATATAAAAGTAATCTCAGAAGCTCTACGTTTTCATTTTCAAGAGGTGACAGCTTCAATTGGAACCATCAGCTTAACTCCTCCTTCTTCTTCCTGCTCCAGGCCTGGGTTTCTACAAACATGCTCAGGATCCTACTTTCTTTCTAACATGTTTAGGCACATCCAAAACTTCTTATATTGTTGGGCGTTACACGAGGAAGATTTTCAACAAGTTCCTACTTCACAGGTAAAGATAAACTCATTTAAATAGCAAAGTTAAAACGGGAACCCAAACAATTCTGTGTGCGCTGACTTTCCCTGGCCAAATATTTAACTGCGTAATGCCTTGGACTGTAAGCCTATGATATGCATAGGAAGAAAAAGTATTACAGACGTGTTAATACCTGGCCATGGATTTACAGCCAGCCGCAGTAGTGCAAATATTATTTAACAGTATTCAAGTTCTCCCATTGATTTATCCTTATAAAGTGATAAAAAAAAAAGGATTTAATGAAGCAATACAGAATTAAAAACATCTTGTAAAAAATTCTCCAATGTATTTGCTAATTAAAGGCCATTCAATAGTTAATAAAGTAGTTCAATGTTAGGCGTCACACTCACCTTGCGAGTGCCCCAAGCGCTCTCAAGGAAGTCGTTTCTATGAAAGGCTGGCCAATAACTTCCCATCAATTTGATAATAAAAAGAAAGCACGGAATTTATTTTTCCTAATTACATTTTTGATCTACTTTTGTATTTTAATATAAATGTCTATATATGAAATTAGGTTAGGAAATAAAGCATCTCAGGATGCAGGGCATTGTGTTCTGCCAAAAAGCTTTTGCTACTTAAGCCATATGAAAGATACGTTCCTCCCAAAGTTGCTAAAAATATGATTCTTTATCCAGCGATAACATAATTCCTTTCAGCAAAAATTCCAACATTCTGAGAACAGTAGTAAATAGAAAATAAAAATGTATACACATACATATTTCACACTTGATAGGGATTATTTGTGCATTAGTTGACTAATATCAAAATACATACATCCTCTTTGCTTGGTAGCCTAAAATAAGAACTTCATTCTTTTTCTCATTAAATTGTACTGCAAAAGCACTGCAGTGCAGGCAGGCAGGAGGCCCATTCCCAGCACGCTCACACCCCGCTGGGAGCAGAAGCACAGAGCCTCTGCAGCAGGGCAGCTCTGGCACGACTCGGGCTGCTCCCAGTCCATCCGTCATCATTGACTGATCAAAGAAAACTGATGGAAAACCTTCCCCCCCCCCCTTCACATTGTACAGATTTATCATTCGCATTTCTACAGCGTTCATGTGTTCCTCACTGAGACGGGCATATGTAAGCTTATGAATTCTATAGCAAGAAAAGACAGTATATAATTGACCAAAGGACTGCGACAGTGATGTCAAATATTTTATAAAAAAACGGAAATAGGATTTTACAATGGGATCCTTTGTACAATATGGACAAAGATGACAGTGTTTACTGTAGTTGTTCTCTGCCACTTGCACAATCTAGCTTGTCCCTTTAATAAAAAAGCTTTTGTCCCAGGCTACAGCAAAGCTGCTTGTCCTATAGCAGGAAATTTAAATACCATACGAAACACTTTACTTCACACATGCTTACAGAGAAAGTTGACACCAATGAGGATGGAGTTGGGAAATGTAATGTTACAGTCAGCCAGTAACTCTCCTTCTCATTGGAGGGGGTGAGGGGTTCTTTTACTTCTTTTTTTATTCTCCTCATCCACCATAACAGACTTCCAAAAGACATAATGTAGTATCCGTAACATAGTTCAGAAATTCAGCACCTTCAACAGCCTGCACACATCACACAGCAGTAACTTTACATGTTTGTTTTTCTTCCAAGTTTAATCAAAGTGACAGAGCTGGTTCCCTAAGAAGGACATCCCAACAACTCTAGAAGAAACACAAGATGTACTCTGTTGTAGTTTCACTGCTGCCAATTCCTGACCGCTGGGGAACCTGAATTACGAGGCTGAAAGCTGGTTGTGAAGAACAAAGCTGTTGGGAAGCATTTGTGACGTCTCCTGAGGACCATATTCTATAAAACCAAATCACACTGAGAGAAGCCCACGGAAACCTCACTCCAGCAGAACACTGGTGTGTACCGTGCTGACAGCTACTGCTTTTTCAGCAGGGCGGGATCACAAGAGCTCATGTTCAGAAGTACTACAGCAAAGCAATTGATACAGTAGAACAATCTCTAAACAACGGTTTCAGGAGTACTGGAAAGTTCTCCCTCCCTTCACACGTCATTTACTGTTTTGCTTAATGAATTTAATATATAGTCCTATTTCTTACTTGCTTTATAGAGGTCAAAGTTTACACATTATCAGCTTCCCTGGACAACTTCTACGTTGTCACTGTTGCAGTACCACAGCACCTCTAAAGAGTTACCTCCTATGAAATATAACTGGGGGCTGGAATGGTGTTATTTGAGCTCATGGCAGCATAAAGGTCAAAAAAATTTCCATTAGTTGACATCGCTTTACACTGAGTAGCAATATTGCCTACACTTCACATTTTTCAGAAGCACAGATCCCATGGCATTTAAGTGTACTTTTGAGGGTTCAGTGCTTACACAAAGCAGCATAAGGCTGCGTACCCATAGGAAGGGCAGATGGGAAAGCAAACATCACCTCTGGTAAGGCACCCGAGGCACTGAAGTTGTGTTAATGGACATGCTCAGAAAGCCTGAAAGATCGCTCAAGTACCATCTGACAAACATACAATGAAATCTAACACCAAAGAACAGACTTCTCGTTCAAATGAATCATATCTTAATATTTTTAAGAGAAAAAAAAAAAACAGAGGCATTAAAGCTTTCTTAAATACATTTATTAATGGCTTATCAGCTTCTTTTTTTAATGAACAACCTGCAAGACACTGTTCTAGAACGCAGCAGTCATCAAAATCTGTGTTCTTCAAAAAGAGTATTCATTTCCAAAGGCTTAACAAGAAAATGCAGAACTCCCACACAATTTATTTACAGCTGTTGGCCTTTTACACTGCTTTTGCAGCAGATTTCACTTGTGTGAAACTACTTCAGAGAATGTTGCTTGTAGCAGCAAATTCTGCAAGCACTTGTTAAGCTCCTATTTCTTTGTTAGGTGTTGGAATAATTTCAAACTATCTTGTTGAGCTTATGAACTGCAGCATCTGTAAGTTTCTAAATAATGTACACAGCTGCAGTGCACCACCAGTATTCTAACAGCATGAAAAATGCTACAGTATCAGTACACTTAGTGGTACAAAGGAAGCAAAACCCTGTTAGAAACACAGCTAACCAGCCTAGAGAGCAAACACAGTACAGTATGAAATCAGACACTAGGATAAATCCGTTGGCTTACCTTCCTAATATATTAACAAGAGTATATTCTGTTGGGTAAGCAGCAGGCTTGATCCCTTTCTGAACAAGGAGGCAGCTGCCCCCTGCACGGCTTCACACAGCTGCTGCTCCCAGCTCCCCAGCAGGCAGGTGACATGGGCAGGGTCCCACTTGGGAAGGAATGGAGGAAGTCGCTTCAAAAAACAGCTATTGAGGGTACTTGCATTGACTTCCATCGACAGTTACATCAAAAACTTGAGGAAGAAGTTTGAGTACTGCACAATTTGTTAGCTGAGAGCAATACCCAAGCAGCACACTCTGAGTGTTTTGCAGGACTATCCAATTTCAGATGTGTGGTGACACACCACATTTGACACGCTGCCATGCTGGGTCTGTATCTCTACAAAGCTAAACATCAAGTTACACACCCAATGTCTGGAAATGTTAAGATGAATCCTCTCCATCAAGGAATTAAGTCATACTGTAACATAAAACAGAGCCACGGTATGGAGGTGGGAATCCTAGGATACAACTGTTCTCAAGTCCGTACACTGTATATGCAAAGTCCTGACTGCTTCCACACTTCCATTTGCAGTCAAATTTTTCAGCTGGCCTTTTAAACTCCTCAGAACATCTACGACCAGAAAAAAAATTGTTTTCTGCCCTTTTTTCCTTTTTAAAAACTGGCCTGTTTGTTCATCTTAACAGAAAGAGAAGCCACAAGAAGAGTAATCTGCTGTTCTAAATGAGCAGGTTACCCTAACTCCCCATGCACGCACAAGAAGAATTTCCTTTGTGCATAAAGGCAGAAGCCACGCTGACACTTCTGCTTACACCCAGAGCTCAGCAAATACTTTTGCTAATTCAGTTCGTGTCACCAGATTAACACAGTACACAGCTCAGAGGGCTCAGCCAACATTTTAAAGTTTAGAAAACAAGAGAAAAACCCAATTAATTTATAATCAGAAAATAAGAGACTGGCAATAGGGTTCCAGACAGAGCCAGGCCAGCTGACCAGCTCACTGCTACCAGGAACGAGCCCCTTCCAGCACAGGGGCCAATGCCCACATGCCCCACAGCAAGATGGGGACAGGAACCAGCCTGGCAAATGGCTGCCCCTCTGCTGATTGCCCCTGCCCAAGGAAATGGGTACAGGGTGGCTGCAGGAGTTGCCCAAGGGCTGGTGAGAGGGGGCCCTGGGCAGCCTGAGCGGCTGGGTGGGAACCAGCGCATGGCATGGGGATAGAACAGATGGTCTTTAAGGTCCCTTCCAACCAAAACCATTCTGTGATCCCATATTTTTAGCTATGCCAACTGCTGAGTTTGTCAACTTTTTACATTTTTAAAATGTAAAAAAAAAGAAACCACAATACTTATAACATGGTTCTTGTAAAATTCACAAAACCCCTGTTATTAATACTAATATTTAGCAAAAAGAAAAATCCTGGGTCAAGTATGCTGGGAACGTCTTCATCAATCTAAGCAAGAAAAGATGCTGTATTTTTATCTCCTCTCCACACCTCCGGGGTATATCAATACCAAAAATAATCTATAACCCAGAAGAGCTTTGCAACGTTCAGAAACATACGTAAGGAAAGGGGATGTATTTATTTTTAAGCAGAAGACCATTTTCTTCAGCTTGTAGCAAGATGAGTTCCCAGTGGGTCTGGTCAAGCTGATGACTCTGGACATTACCCGAGGTCACAGAGCACAGCTCTGAAGAACCAGGCTGCTCAGCTTTCTGACAAGTAATGATGTCTGCTCAGTCAGTCACACCAACCCCACAGTGGCTCCTGTTCTGTTCACCAGTTGAACAAAAAAAACTAGCAAGATGATAGCAAAACAAATCAAACAGGAAAATAAACACAGCACTGTACTCTGGAATTGATAGGTAGGTCTTTTAGAACAGATAGAGTTCAGCCATGGACAAAGCCATTTCTGTGCTCCAAGATGATCACAAAGTCACTACAGTCATATATATTAGAAAGGTTTTCAGCATAGAATTTAAGTCACCTATACTGATCTCCTGTAACATGCCAGACAAGTGAAAGCTCAAGGTACTCGTCAGTAACTACAAATTACCACTTCAGATATAGAAGTAGTACGACAATCTCCAGATACAATTAAAAAAAAAATCTTAGAAGTTAGATGGCCAAACCACCCATCTGATGAACAGGAGCCTCCCTGAGACCTGCAGGATCTTATTTCCCCTCTGCTGACTCTCACAGCTGCAGCGCTGACAGGAAGCTTCAAGTGGCTGTTCTTCCTCAAGATGTTACAAAACACAACTTGTTTCATCATTTGCTTATTTGTAATACAAATAGAGGTCTTGCAAACTAAGTGAACTTGGGGCTTTTAGAGTGCAGGGAAGTCTAGACTTAAATATTTATCATTTCAGAAGCAGTTGGTCACATTTTTCCAGTTCCTATATAATTTTAATGTATCCATTAAGATAAACCAGTTTGAAAATTGTATACTACAGTAATCAAGGAAGACCCACAAAACAGCATCAGTGCATACAGCCTGCAGTATGTCTACAGCATCCTAACTGCAAGACCTGACGAGGGGACAAGGCAAAGCCACACAGTCTAGACTCTTACTTGTTAAAAAGGCATATGCTAAAATACTCAGAGAACAACACATCTGTCTACTCCTCTAACCTTAACATTCAGCTAAACTTCACGACCAAAACAGACCACTGAAAATAGTACGTTAGTATGACAACTGTTGGACATGCAGCCCCACTGTTTGGTGGTCAAGCACCACGAGAACCAAGACCATTAGAGGCCTGCTCCACAAAAAAGCTAATTGTCTTTTTAAAAATGAAGTGCTTTGAGAATTAGCATCTCATTGAGTTGTCAGTAATCAAATCAGAACGCTTATTTTCTGCTCCTCAGATCTACTGTAACAGGAAAGGGCTCTGCTTCAGTATTTCCAACAACATGCTAGGAAGAAAACTGAAAAGGAAGTTCAAAAGCACAACGTCAGCTAAGTTTCTCACAGCATATATCTTTATACTCTTATTTTTAAAGCACCATTTTAAAGGTTATATCGAGGTGAAAATAGATTAGATGTACAATTAACATAGTCAACAAAAATATTTTGTTTCACTGTGACTGTACAACACTAGCGTACAGAAATATGACTATACTGTTAATACAAGCATTACTGACTGCTATTGAGTTATTAAATAACTCAAAGAAAACAAAAAAGCCATAGGTGTTTGTTTCCTACACTGAAATTTCTCATTTGGAGGCTTGGAACTACCTATTCAGCAACAGTTGCTGCATTTGCTACAGAGCAAACCATTGGGTATCGACAGCCAAAAGTAGAACAACACTTTTGAAATTTGTATCTTTCTGTGCCGATTTCATTTCCTCATAAGAGAATCAGCAACTATTCATAGATAAATGTTTTACCAAACCCTGCTGTCAGCAGGTCCTTCTCAAGCAGAGCTTTCATACAGTGAAAGATCTTTTAAGAAATCAGTAACAAAGAGAGACAGCCTGCCAGAAATAGTAAAACGAAGGGAAAAAGTTAAAAACCCACAGCTATTTTGGTATTTCTAGTAAAAGCCCCATCTCTGAAGTCCTGCTGTGCCAGCTGGATCATTCCAGACAGGGTCCATTACTGATGCATGGATCAGAAAGATGGCACTTTGTCCTCCCACTTCTGCTGCCGTGTTCACAGTGGGGAACGGCACTGTGGGATTCAGGCTGTACAACTCTCTCAATGTCTGCCTCCAGAAGCTAAATAAGATGCAAATTCAAGATATAAGTGGGTTAATGCAGCTGTAAATGAAGCAGATCTCACAATAAAATCACACTTCATTCCTTGCCACGCTTCTGACCATAACAAAGGAGTCACGGCACATATCCAGTACTAAGCTGGAAAGTGTGGGCAGAAACGTGGCCTTTCCGGTTCCTGCCACAATTACAAGCAATCGATTTCACAAGTTATTAAAAGAAGCAAAATAAACCAACATAATTAAATTGGCTGTCTGACGTAACAGTTTTTCCACTGCTGACAACTAGAACCAAAAACTGGTCCTAACCTCTAGATGTCAGAGATCCATTCTGATCGATTAGGAAGAGGAAGCCAGGATTGAACTGCCACCAAACCTAAAAATGAATGCTGTCTCTACAGCAAAAGGCAGAGCAGAGGTAAAGGACAAAGGCGGATAAGAAAAGTGGCACCAGCCCTCCCTGGAACTGCTGACGATGGGGTGGAAGAGGCCACACCAGTGCCAGGCACTGTGCACCCCAGCTTACAGAGAACCCCCTTAATACTGGGGATGAGAGGGAGCACAGCTAAAAAAAAACCCTAAAATTTATAACATCTTCTGATGAAACTTTATCAAAATGAAGAGAGTGCTTAAAAATGAACTATTAATATATATCTCTGCTGTCAAGAAGCTATGCTACATAACGCATTAGAAATTATATAGAAAGATTGTATTTAGTAACTTGTATCTTTTCCTAAGAACAGCTCTATCAGCATTTTGTATACCAAGAGTACGAGAAATGCACTTCATGCATTAAGCGAGGGAGTTCACAACATGCTGTCAGAAGTCATCAAGTGGCACACTGTTGCTATTTCACATTACTAAAACATTCCAGGCTTTTTTTTTTTTTTTTTTTTGACTGTACCACGCAATAATGCAAACCTATTAGTACTGCATTATGGCTGAGATAGCAAGAATTCGCTAACAGTTCCATGCTGATTAAGCAACGGGCAGCAAATGTGGCCCTCCTCCAGGTGAGTGAATGGCAGCCCCGTGCCCAGCAGTGGCATCAGCAGAACGTCCCCATTGAAAGTGTGAAGGTAACAGAGCACTGTGGCATGGTCTGCCAAGCTACGAGGAAAAATGCTGTTAAGGAAGGCATGCAGTCCAACCCATACACACAGCAGAGCTCAGCACGTCAGCTTTCAAGAGAAGCTGTACAGAAAGCAGCTGCCCAGTTGCAGAGAACAGGTTAAATGAAGGCTGAGCTTTCCAGGAGTCTCCAAGAGAAACAGACAGCAATGTAAGAGGCATGGTAGTTCTCTCCTACATTCTTCAGCATACTTAAAACTCTTGAATATAAAACTATTGTATAGCAGTTTTCGCAGTAACACTTTGCCATTGACTTCAGCACTGTTTTCTAGAGACGTCTTCGGTATTTCCATGGAACTCCTCTAGAAAGGCAGACTCCCAGCAGCCACAGGCACTGCAGGAGGTCACAGCTCCATCCAGGGTACGAGGTGGTGTGCAAAAGCAGCAGTGGTGCTGTGTGCTGGTGAGCCAGAATGCTTCCAGCACACTGCTGTCATTCCATAGCGCTTGGCTTGCTGGTCAGTCATATGCAGTACAAAAGCTGTATTGGAATATATGGCTTACTGGGAAACATTAAAAACCTGAGCATGCTGTAGACCAACACTGCCCCAGAGTCTGTCACCTTTATAAGAGCAACTGAGTATATGCAGTGGTCAGCCTTATCTGCTAAGGAATTCTTAATGAGATCCAATCACCAAGATCTAATTGCAATTCAATCACTGGCAACAACCAAATCCAGCACGGTGACAGCACAGCAGTCCTAATGAAAGCTGCAGTGAGGCAGTTCTGTAGATCCTGGGGTGCCTCACAGCCACCACTCCTCCTGCACTTCTCTGTGGTAGAAGAATCAGAGGAAGGCTTTAGACTGCTCATCTGTGCCAAGAACATACTTCACGCTGGCCTATCAACTCATCTAGGAGCAAAAGTAATACTTCCTGCTGCCTTCAGCCAAGGCAGCACAGAGGCTTTGGCCCCTCTGGCATACAACATAATAGGTCTAGGAGCAGCAATGTTGCAAATACCAATTGAAAAAACATACATAACACATTCTCGTCACTACCAGAAAGCATACCTTTATTGAGAGGGTTACAATATACAACTAGTTACTATAAGGAGACTTCTCTGCTTGAGAAGATTTGAGAACATGAAGTTGCTGGACACGTTTGTGACCGCCTGTTTCCATCAGCTTCTCTCCCCACATACACTTTCTGCCAAGAACCACTGAAGCACACAGCTGATATTTACAGACACACTTCATTTTTCATGTGTGAAAACCGTATTTCAACTACTGTTCAATTTTCCAAGCCACCATAAATATTAATTCAACATTAGATGCTAAACTCCTCTTTAAACACGTCATATTTCTGTATTTTAACATCAAAATTCATGTTTACTAGCAGGACCCACCCAACAACAAACAGGCTGGACTTGGTCTTTAAGCACCACTTGCCTTTCGCCAGGCCTTGTCCTGGATCATCCTTGACCAAACCTGCATTCTTACACAACAATCTCTCACATTTTTACTGGGTAACACCAAGCGCAATTAGTGGGTTCCACGACAGACAGCCAAATCTTAGATGATACAAGACAAAAATCACCGTGACACTACGAGCAGAGATTGCAATTATACTTTTGAAGGAGCTTAGCACTGGGTGACATTTCTCATCTGTGGTGCCTTGGAGCACTTAGGAGTGGAACGCCTATTGGCGTGCCTGAAGCAAACTTTAAGGCAAAAAAGCACATGAGGGCAAGAATGTTTGGCATTGAAACAAGTTTTAGATTGGTTTTCTGCTTAAAACCCCTCTCTGACCAGGAAAGGTACTTCTAATTTTGATGTGTGCAGAAATGAAGTTCTCAGTAAACCATAAAAACCCCACATAGATCAGCACTCATCAGTAAGGGGGGGGAAGGAAGGGAAACTATGAATGAAGAGCTGATTTAAGACAAAGTGCCACAGCCCTCCTAAATGCAGCAGGCACTGCCTACGCAACATATTTGCTCCAGCACACAGCTGAAACTCTGCAGTTTTGTTTGGGCTGTTGGAACCCCCCTCAAACTCATTTATTTGAGAGGCTTAAGACAAAGAACATCTGCTATTGCAGCAGGCAGAACTTATCTTCTGTTTATGAGGTAGGAAGGTAAGTCTCATGACAGACAGGACACGCACACAACATTTCACATCAAGATTTCAGTTTCAAATTCTGTCTTAAAAGATAACAGGATGAACAGAAGCTGTTTAAAATCACACAAAAAAGCCTATGGGAAGTTGTGCCATATTGCTTCTGGCACACTCTTCATTTCTAATTAAGCGAGTTTTCGTACTCTGACTCTGTTCCACAGAAGCACACAAAGCAGGATGAATACTTTCATAAGGACGTCCAACACACAGCACTCAACTTCAGGATCTTCAGAGATATCCAAGATCCATTTTCAGGTGTTTAAGTGCTAAAATAAAGCACACGACTGCACCATCAAAAGCCACCTTGAAATCCCAGCAAGCACTCAGCAACAGCCCGCAGTTACAGCAGAATGAAGACCAGGAGGAAGGTTCTCACGGGAACCACAAGCAGGTTGCAGCTTTCTCCCCCTCGCAGCAACTAAAAATACACATATTTGTGCCTTGACTGCATTTCTGACTGCTTCGCTCTACTTGCGGACAGTTTGTTGGCACTTGGATTTGGGGCAGAAATGCAACACTCTGCCACGCGTTTCTGTACTCTTTCTTCCCCTTTATTTTTCTTAAGCCAGCAAGAATTTCTTTCATTTTTAAAAATGGTTATTTCTGTAATTCAACTTTCAGAATAAATACACTTTTTGACATTCCATAGTTTGTTCAAACTTTTAAAGACTTTCAGACAAGCCAAGTCTGGAGCTACCGTGTTTCTTGGAATGAAAATTAATGTTCCTCAATGAAATCAGATATTAACAGTTTTTTTTTTCCCCCTGACAGCTGCAGACCAAAAAAAAATTGTATTTGCAGAACTTTGTTAACATCACAATAACTCTGAGGCTGCACTGGAGCTCAGATCCAACCACAACAAGGGCGACACAGAACCCTGGCACTGACAGCACAGATCACAGCTTACAATGCAATAGTGGTGAAGCAGAGCAGCATTCCCTGGGAGAAAATGAAGTGAGAGGAGGAGAAGAGGATGCAATAGCCCAGACCACCTATGGACAGAGTTCTTAAGTACAGCCCCCCAGGCTGCAGGGATTGGTTCATCATTCGGGTTCTATCTGACTTCAGCATCTGCCTTTATCATCCAGTTGGCTCTGAGAATGAACAGCATAAAGATGCTTTGCAATTTTCAGCAATTGGCCAGCAGGTGAAGTAGGCAGGTAGATTTCTAATCCAAAGGAAAACTTACCAACCAATAACAACCTTAATAGATAGGTAAGAATGAGATGGACACTGCAGGAGTTGGAGCTGCAGCATCACACTGCAGTACTATAACTGGATCCCTTCAGCACAGCCACAACCAGGCAAGAGCAAAGAGAAGGCTGGTGAAAGCGAGAAGAGCAGCATGATTTTGCTGTCCTTGGCACTTGCTACTGTGACTGTACAAATAGTGCAAGCATACGCAGAACTCAAGATGTGAAGTCCTCCATCTTTTTCTCCCACTACGAAATTCGAGATGTGCCACAAAGCAGCACACAGGTTATTGCTTGGCCCACTACAAATGCTGAAAGAATAAAGTTGGAAATACCTTATTGATGTTACGCTGTTTGTTACAGGAAGCAACCATGTTAGAAGAAGGCAGGGAAGTGCCACAAAATGGACAGCGGAAGGAGCAAGACGGCCACAGGGAGAGTTAACTGAAGACTCAACCAAGGGTTAACTGAAGGATAGGAGAGGGAATAAAAGAAATATTTCCTTTGCAATCAATTGCAAAAAAAAAAAAAAAAGAAATTGGCAGTGTAACATCTTTCTCCATAACGTTCCCGTTATTTTAACAAACGGCAGACCAAAGACTGGCAGCTGCTGGAGAGCACTGCCTTGCAGCCTTCATCCATGCCAAACGGAGTTTCATCAGAGCCTATGTCTGGGCAAAACCTGCTGAGGCTATAGAGCTTTACAAAGCAAGACAGAAGATTCTAGCAGAGCACTTGGGATTTGGGTTTTTCTGGTTCTCCATAAAGGACAGAAAACTTGAGCCCAAGCTTTGTTCAGTTGATGGCTACAACAGCAACTTGTAAACTTGGAACAAGGGATGCAATATGGTTTTAAGACACACGGTTAATTGAAAACAAAATTAAAGGAAAATATTCCACTCCGGTACATCACAGCCCACATCCTGCAATATGAACAAGTAAGTACTCTAAAGCCTGGGGAGAGAAGGAACAGAGACACGTGTCTGCTGGGGAGAGGGACACAGAAGAATACCAAGAAAAATTCTCTGCTAAGTTTTATTTCCCCCATAGTAAACGCCCTCTGTTTTCAGAGAGGACTCACGAAGAACAGCTCTCCAAGCTGGCAGAGACAAGAGGACAAAGCGGGGAAGGCTGGAGCTCCAAAGGCAGCAGCGGATGGCTGCCAAGGACCAACCCTGGCACAAGCAGCAGAGTGCTGACGGGTTAAGGACCACTCTATGTGACAGCTGTGCCACAGTCCTGTCGCGCTGCCCTTCGCAGGGCACATTGGGCTCCAGCTCCCAGCCTGCCGCCAGAGCCCAGCTGTGGGAAACCAGCTAGGCAGCAGGTGGTTAAGAGCTCCCGACAGCATCAGCATGGGCACAAGCACAGGGACCAAAGAGCAGCACGGGCTGCGTGCAACAAGGTAGGACAGCATCCTGGCAATCTATCAAGCTGCCTAGAAAAGAAGTCTGTATACTGCACTATTACATGCATGGAACAACCAGCTGAGAAAGTTTGCTGCGAGTAGTATTTTTTTAATCAGTGTTTTGTTAGGGTATTCTTTTACATTAGTCCACTAGTTGCAGAAGTCTCATCCCATAAGCCATACTGAAACAGCAAGAGTGCCCTTCATCCATCAGACCTGCAAACTTTGCATGAGGCTATTTATAGCTATTCACGCTGCCACAGAGGAACACGCACGGCCTTTAGTACTGCTGCACCAGTATTTACACATGAGATCACAGCGCTCAGCCAGCACCACTCCATCTCTGTGCTATTCCAGCCATAAATATTGATAGAGCCATGCAGTTCCTAGAGCAGCCAAGTCCTCCAGCTGAATGGTAATCCACAAATCTGCTTACACCGCCACACCAGGAAACATGCATAGCTCTGTGATCTGCAGCACTGCCTTGGAAGAGAACGCAAGGGAGCTGCTCAATTTAACTGGGTGGTGTGAAGACCATCTGGAAGCCTCAGGCAAACCATTTTAAAAAGGGAAGAACTGACTATTAAATTCGTAAGTCATGGGTAATTTCAGGTTAATGAGAGGTGCTAGTAAACTGCATTCAAGAACCTTGTTACATTATCTGGCTTCACTTTCTCTCTGTAAGCACCAAAAACCAACAGAAGGAACAAGAGACCTGTCTGAATGGACTGAGCTAACTTCCAGATTTCTTTCACGAAGCTATTTATCAGAAGAATTCCTTGATATTTAGACTCAGAATCCTCAGAATATCACTTCACACAACCTTTCATCTGTATAGAGCTCAGAACAGAGAAGACATCGAGATGAAGGCCAATGAAAGAAAAAAACCAATCAAGATTAAGGTTACTTTTCTTCTCAAACATCTTTCAGTGATAACAGCAATACCTACCCAGAAACGAGACATTCTCTGCATGCAGTGCTAAATGTGCACCTGAAAGGCAAAGGTTTTGTCAGGATTTCACATGGGAGCTACTCCATGCCCTGCTCACACCCTTCTATACACTGTTTTTGGCAGTACTCACTTACAGGAAGAGAGACCTTCAAATTGCACAGTATATTAAAGACCCAGAAATACCATGGAATTACCTACAAACTTCTGCATTTTTGTTCTGTTTCCTGTAACTGACAGTCTCTACACTGGTTTGATTGCTTCTCTGCACCAGCCTAATATTTTCATAACATCACCTCCTAAGAAGTTCTTTCTGATCTCCCCCCAGAACTAGCTCAGAAGCCACACTAACATAAAGCCAACTCAAAACAGATAAATGCATTCTAACAGTATTCTGCCCAATCACTCACCATCACAAGGCTTTTGAAATTCATCATCAATTCTTACTATTCTGTTTTGCTTAAGGGTATTGTCCTTCAGTATAGGAATAAAAATCCACGTAAGAACAAAACCCATTTCTCTCTATCATTTTGAAATCCCACACCTCTGCCAAGAGGCAGAGAAATAGCAGCCGCCTGGGTACCAGATACGCATAGATTGTACTGCTCTTTTTAAAGCACAAATGGCTGCTATTCCAGAGAGAGCTGCATATCTGAAACGAAGTGTTCTGCATTTTATTCTATCCAGTCACACGTTCCCTACTGTTCTGTCACACTGCTGTGAAACAAGCAGTACTTTCTTTAGAATTCTACGAAATAACAGCACATTTATTTAATACACGAGCCCTGCAGTATTAAACAACTGTCTAGATAGCAGCTAGGTAAAGATACACAGAATGCAATTGTTTATTCTGAGAGTTATGCAATGTGCAAGAACAAGATATGATCAAACATTCTCAAGTAGGGTTTGTTTATTAGAAAGCAATTTGAAGTTTGTTCTATGTCTGGAAGTTCTGAAGTTAAAAACTGACAGAAGCACTGCCAGTGGAGACGCAGCAAGGCCCTGCTATCACCTGATGCTTGATGTTTTGTCTGACTGCTGCATAAACATCAGTTCATTTTCCTACGCCGCTTCTTCACATCAGCACTTACTCCACCATCTGCAGAGATTCTGCTGTCTCTGTGCTGAGGGCAACACTTTGTGCTGCTTAACAGAAAAGGCATCCAAACTCATACCGCATGCTAGGGACGGCACTTCTCTAGATGAAAAACAGAAAACTATTCCATATTATGATTGTCATTGCTTGAGCAGTGCAGCTTGAGCTTCATTTGAGCTGGTAAGTAGTTACACCGGTATCAAAGGCATAGAAGGAAGGCTGATGCCTTGGAAGTTCACTTCATCATCTTCTGCGTGAAATTAAGGTAAGCAGGTATAGAAACTCAGAAGACTGGACTGGCATGTGTAGAAATACAGGAATGCTCCAGATCTTTGTTTAAACTCCAAAAGCACAGAAACAGAACTGCGTGTACCTTACTCAGCCGAGCACCCCAACACCACTGTTGGAGTAAACCAGTCAGCTAAACCCAGCCAGTCCCTCAGGCTGTAACTTCTCCACGGTTGCCTCCTATGGCTTGTTTCATTTTGCTGTTTTTTTTTTTTTTTTTTTTTTTTGTTTTTTTTTTAATATTATACTGCTACAACATGAGAGCATTTCAGGCTGGTTACAAACTTCTAACAGCAGTTACTGCAATAACACTAAAAAATGTTCTAATGCTTTCCAAAATGCCTCCCCCTTGCAAAGCTGTTAGTTCCTCATCACTAGAAGCTGTTCTTCATCTTACTGTATCGGGTATAGCTCAGTATATTCTATCTTAGAGTAACCAATGCTGCTTTTTAGAAGAGATGAAGATGACAACAGTGCTTAGAACCTAATTCAAAATGCTACATTACAAATGCCATTATGAATCTGAAGAGATGCACAGCCGCACCACCAGTAACTTTGGTGTGCTTTCTTCATCCTGGCAACTTACTTAATTTGCCTAAGCAATGAATAAATGAAAAAGCATCAAACTTCTCACCACAGAAGCAAACTGAACCAGGTCCATAAAACCAGTAACAGCCCCCTACTTAGAGCGTTAGTATCTGCCAATGCAGTAGCCTAACACTACCCATGTGCCACTAGCCCTTCTCTCAAGTGACAAAGTAATTGAAAATGCTATGATCTGCTCTCACGCTGCCTATGGAGACGTATAAATCTTTCTGAGCTCAATTTAAAGAGTTAGAACAACTTCCACAGAAGCAGCAGAGGTAAAACAGAGACCTTCATGAGATCTTTCCTACTTAGCATCAATCAAAGCAAAACAGTCATCCTAGTGATAATCCCCTTTAGCACTTGACAGTTTATGCAATAGTCAATTACTAAAGAGGATGAAAGACAGAACAGTCTTTACAAATGGGTCACTGTCTATATTTATAAATGATTAAAAACAGCCTGCTACTAAAAGTAACTTTAACGAGCATGCAAAGTAACATTAAGTGGGAGCAAATCTTCTCCTCACACGCTTATATATTCCATGTCTCCCACGATAGAAGAGAAGGTAACACTAACACTCATCCTCATCAAAGAAAGTATTTCAAGCAGGTTATGCATTAGCATGGCTGAAAGCAGATTTTAATTTCAGTCTGCAACTATTTTATCCTAAAATTGCATCTGCACATAAAGATAATCCCGAACCGTCCTCAATGGAGTCTCTGAACACACCCACCCTTCTATGTCTGCACATCTTATCTCAAAACTTGGCAGAATTTACCTGCAAACACTAACCAGAAAGCCTTTTCAAAACCACTTCTAAACTTCTTCCCCTTTTGCTTCAACTCCTTGTTCCTAAGAAATTAGGTGTGCCTATTTATGTACTTGTTAGATAGATCATTTCCTTTCCCCGCCTCGCTTCAGAAGAACTGTTCAGGCCCCTGAGGTGCATCACTCAGTCCTTTCAGTTGCTCAAGTACTGTGCATCCTTTGCCACACAGTCCTCCTCTCAGTTTCCCTCTTTCCCGCTGCTAGCCTCTCAAAGGATTCATTTCTGCCCTTCTGCTGGGATCCTGACATCACATTTGGTATGACTGCCCTAAAATTTCATTGAGAAATCTCACTGACACTCACTTAAGTACCATTAGCACACCCGTGATTCCATCCGTGCCCTCCTGATCCACTTCACTCAATTCCAGTTCTGCTGGCAGTTACCATCTCCACCAGAGATTTAAATCTGGAGCAGCTGGAATGTTTCCTCTCAGGCCCTGCTATCTCTAATTACCTCCAGCCTTCCTACAGCTCAAGCCCATAAGCAAACTGAGTGACACCCAATACTGGGGATTTCTTTGTATAAGGGGTCAAGAACTACTTTGTGCAAAGGAACAAGAGCATTCCATTACCCGATTCTTTTTTTCTTCTCTTTATGAGATCATTTACCCACATCTTCAATAGCAAATACTTCTGTTCGCATTGTCACCACTCCATCCTTTACCTCCTATCAGATTGCAGATGTTCACAAAATCCTTTATACAAAACTCAGGAGACTGGATCTTCCAGCATTTCCACAGCCCACAAACGTCTGAGAAGTCTGTTCTGCTACAGACCCTGCACTTCACTGGAAAGGACAAGTAGGACTATCTTGTGAGAATGAGGAACCTATCTCTAAGAAGAACCTCATTATAAGCAACTCCTCTGCATCTCATACATTTGTACTCAGTGTACTGAGAAAACACTGAAGGTTGGGCTAGGAACACGTAATTGCCACCACCTCCAGCTAACCCATCCCCCGTTCCCACAGCTGGATGGAAAGCCTGAGCTCATGAACCCAAGGACAAAAAAAATCCTCCCCACCTCCAAAAAAAAACATTACCATAAGGCCAATCTAGGCTCTAACCTTACAAATGAAGACAAAAAAAACACCCTTTAGTTTAGAATTTACTGTAACTCAGACAACGTAAAACTGAATTTCATGGCAGCAGAGGGAAGGAAGAGCCCCAGTCACACTGCCTTGGGAAGCAGAACCCTGTTTGTGTGCAAAAGCTGGGAACTTGATGTTCTCACTACAGACTAAAAGCAATAAAAACAGCTTTCTGAGCCATTAATTTCTGCACAGCTGATTTCTACTAAACAATGCTCATTATTCAAAGAATTATTAAAAAAAACCATGGGGCTGATCCAGAAGAGAAGGCTGGCACTCATATCTAGACTGAGCTAACAGTGTGTCAACCGTGACACAGTGACATCAGCATTACTACTGCTTTCATCTCTATGGCTACTAAATGTCAAATATTTTCACTGCATTTCAAGAGCCTGGGATTGTACATGAGATGAAATGACTTGACAGTTGTAAAATACGATGACTGCAGGGCCTATCAAGCACCCAGGACAACGATCACAACAAGCTCTGCAGTGACAGGAGTCAAACACTACATGAATTTCCTACAGCTGGAGCCTCACATTTTCAGGATTTCTAACTTTAAGCATTGGGAAAACTTCCATCTTCAGACCTTTCATGTGACTCAGTGAGGGCTGCACATACATGCATACTTGTTCCTCTGAAGGCCACACTTACAGATAGGTTTTCAAGTTGAGGCAACAGATTCGCAGGGTGGGATGGAGGCAGAAGACGAAGAGATTATATGTCACCACATCAACAGCCACAGAAATCACATGGAAACTGAGCAGCTGGCCTGGATGGTTATTACTGTTTGCCAGAAGACATCCATGTAAAGTGAATTTCATCTACTTTAATTACAGAAGGTGACGCATATTCAACACAGTAGAGGAGACCGTCTTAACACATCGTATAAATGTACAGTAAACTATTCGAAGTAAAATATGTTTTCAAAATATTCTATAATATTTTGTCATTCACCTGGAAATCAACTAATATGACAGCAGACAAGCTACTACATACGATTCCGAAGTAAACGTCTCAGCATTATTTTATCCTTACAAGTTCTAAGCAGCTCGTATCAGCTACTGCAAACATTCACTGGTTTTCTCCACTTCCTTTATAACAACCTTTACATTAATGAATTGAGAAATGCTTTTATAAATGAAGAAATTCAATTCAATCTCATTTATTCCTTATTGTTGGCAGAAAAAAGGAACAACTGAAAGTGAAATTGTTTTAAGAGTAACAAATATTGCAGGCATGAAAATCCATAACTACAGAAACTGACTTTCAAGAAAGAGGTGAAGAATAGAAGAGGACATTTAAGAGCACTGATTCCGGCTACTTCAGTAACTGCACACAAACATACACGAGTTCATGACTGCATAAATCACTCAATCTTGTATCTTTAGGATCTTCCTATACTCACTCATATTGCCTAAGCAGCTTTGTCTTAATAGTGTCTTATTACTAAGTTGGTGCTGAAGCACAACTCTCTGTAGGAAGATTTTTATTTCTAAAGTTAGCATCAACTTTCATGTGCATACCACCCTAAAGTGAGTTCTGATTGTGGCAAATGAGTGACCAGTTTGTACTCAACCTACCTAAACACAGACTTAGGAAAAAGCTGACAGTAACTAGCACAACTATCTTCCCCTGGTTTCAAAAAACCAATAAGTGAGTTACTGCAGTAGGTTCCCTTCCTCTGGCAGACAATATAACCCAAATTCAGTGTTATCTCAAAACAGTAAGGCAATGTTTCTGTAACATTCAATCACAGGATGATGTGAATGGAAACAATCTCCAAACTCGTGGGAGCATTAGAGCCATTCACACCAACTGTTTAGACTTCAGTAGCTAGCTGATGCTGAGACAAGACAGTGGTACTTACAACCTCTGTTTATTAGGAAAAAAAGAGGAAAAAAGTAAACTTAAGGCAAATAGTTTTGGTAACAGGGAGAAGGAAGAATTAAAGACAAAAAAAAAAGAAAGAAAGAAAGAAAAAGCCCACAAATGTACAGAAAGTGTTTTTTAAGCTTACCTGAGCTTGTTCTGTGGAGCTGCTACTGAGTTCATCTCCAGATTCTGAATCCTGGTGAATTTTTTCTGAGCCTTCTCCTGCCGAATCGCAGGACTGTTCATGCAAAAAGCTGGTCTTCTCTATTTCCAAGAACTCTGGGCATGGGAAATGACCCATGGAGATGGTTCGAAACTGATTGGAAACCTTGGGAGATTGCAACTCGTTGTTAAGTTTTCCATTGTTCTGAGTAAGGTCCAGACTCAAACCAAGAGTTTGACCAGGGCTATTGTTTGGTCCCAGATTTTGATTGGCATCTCGAACTAAGCAAGACACTTGAACTGGAGAAGATTTCCCAAAACTAGAAAGCTCTGGTGACTTATTCACATTTTCTGTCGACCTCTGTAATCCATGAGTCAACTTTAAAGCATTATTTGGCAGCATGCCCGCTTGCTTAACAGGTGGCATCAGTGCTTTCCGTGGTATTTCCTTCACATACTGTGCTGGCACGTAAAAGGGTTTGGAATTTTCATCCCTTTTCACTTGCCACCAATCGTCATTAGTCTTCTTCACTAATATATATTTCTCCCCCTGTTTAATCACAATTTTCTTGTCCTTGGCCTCATACTCGTAGTCATACTCCACTTCAATGTACAGCTGTCCCGGAAGGATCTTCGCACTCCTATCAGCCATCTCCACCCAAAGAAATTTCACCTCTTCCGGCAAACACTTGGCCACATTCTGCTTCTGAAGCGTTACTTTCCTGTTAACAATCAGAGCTGTAAGAAAAAAGGAAAACGATGTCCATACAATGAAGTAACTGTCCGAGAGCAATGCAGTGGAAAAGAATTCCAAAAATAACACCATAAACTCACTTCGTCAACCTCAGTCAAATGCATTAATAAATTAAAGACTTCCAGATACCCGTCACAGCAATAAAACAAAGTCAACACTACAACAGAACCACTGATTTAAGTCCCATACTCTCACAAGCTATCAAGCTACCCACTAAGCCTGTTGTTGCTACAACTAAGCGATGTTAATCACCATTGAGGGCTTGGTGGGAGGACTAGTTTCAGTCTCTCTTGCTAACATACAGGCTTTACTTCTTAAGAAACTGCCATTATTCTGGTTTTAATCAAAATACTTAAAAGGAGAAGATTATGATTTGTTTGCTTTGAGTTATCCTTCAGTTCAAGAGTTGCTTCACAGCACTGAGAATTCCTTACATAATCCTTCATTCCTCCTCCAGTGCTGCATCCCAGCTCAGCACAGGCTGGCTATCCCAGACCTACGCATTGTATTGTATATAGCCCCTGCCAACCTGTGCTGAGATGCAAGAGCTTGGGAGCAGTGCAACGTGTGGGCTTTGCTGCCCCTGCACCTGGCCAGGTGTTAAGACCTGTGAGTTGCTTCCAGAAATTGCTAGCATTATATAATATTAAAAAGTATTTCAAGTTTCCAAGACACTGTGGCTTTAGTGGTTTAAATTCTAAATGTTTACTTTGCTCTTAAAAGACCTTTTAGCAATATTTACGTCCTAAAAAACCTGACATGCACCTGATAAGTGTTAAAAATAAAAAAAATACATTAGAAACAACAATAACTAAACAGGACCATGAATCAAAACCAAAAATGGATAATCAATAGAACAGTATTATACAGAGTCGTTGGAACATTTAAAGGTCCCTTCCTCCTCAAATGGTTCTATGATTCTTTAAAGGCCATCTGGTCCAACTCTTCTGCAGAGAACGGGGACACCCACAGCCAGATCAGGGTGCTCAGAGTGCTCAGAGCCCTGTCCAGCGCGGCCTTCAGCATCTCCAAAGACTGGGCTTCCACCCCATCTCCAAGCAGCCTGTTCCAGTGCCTCACTGCCCTTATTGTTACTGTTAAAAAGAAATGGTCTTCCTTATATCCAACCTAAATGTTCCCACTTTTAGTTCGAAGCCATTTCCTCTTGTCCTATCACAGCAGACCCTGCTAAAGGGTACCCTTCTTTCTTACATTACCTGCAGATACTGACAGGCCGCTCTCAGCTCTCCCCGGGGCCTTTCCTTCTCCAAGCTGCACAGCCCCAGCTCTCCCAGCCTGTCCTCACAGGGGCTTGTTTCATTCCTTGAAACATTTTTGTTGCCCTTCCCTGGATGCACTCTAACAGGTCCATGTCTCCCCTGCACTGAGGACTCCACACCTGGACACAGTGTTCCAGGTGAGGTCTCAAAACAGGAATGTATGAAAACGTAGCATTTAGCCCTACAGCACCTTCTAGCCTAGCCAACTACCACTGTACCCATATCCACAAGTTACAGTTTCTCCTCTATTTAACCATCTAACACCACAATTGGTGAGTTGGCGAGCAGCAGTCTTAGCAACTTACAATAAAAACAGCTTAATAAAGGAATATGAAAAATACAATTTCTTAACCTTGAAAGAAAAAAACCCAAGTTGATAAGGGTGAGATCCCTAACATTCAAAAAGCATTCAGAAGAACCCATTTAAAGCTGCTGTATTTACCTCAAAGGTTAACAAATAAGTTAAAAAAAAAAAAAAAACCAAAACATTTCACGAATGACAAAAACAATTCAGAAATGTGCAGGTTGAGACTTCATGATGAGGACTGCAGAGTTTACCCTACTGTAACTCAGTGGAACTAATGCGATTCCACGCAGGCACACAGATGCAGACCATAATAGGGACTAAGTGCAGAAACAACAACAAAGGAGACTTGTGCAGAGAGCTGAAGCAAAAACCCCTCACAGTTCTGCGGTTTTCCTTCCCCCATGTTGGCTATTCAAGCTGATCCTTGAACACATTTTATTTCCCACTTAACTCTGTTGAAGACAACACCTGAAAGCCCAATGACGAAGCTTGGAAACAATCACCTTGTTTAAATCATGTCTTTCTTTCTCCCATAGACCATTTCTACACCCAGGACACATTTCCTATAGGTAGCCTTAAAGCCACAGTTGTTTACAAGACTCTAAACGGAGTCACAGGATCAGGCTTACAATATTATTAAAGGACTTGGCAGAAAGAAAGATGGTGCCACATGCAAACAAAGCTGGCAGCAAGAGGAACACAGCGAGTAGAAAATAATGCTCGGATTGTGTGCAATGGGTTTCCTCCCCCTTCTTACTCTCTCCCCCATAAAACAGCACCCTGACATGTGCAGCACTGGAGCTCACTGACAGTCCCAGCAGCAAACACCCAGCCCACCTGCCGTTCAGCACAAACAGCTGTTTTGAAGTGCAGCCCTGCATCTGTTAGCAACTCCAGCAGCAGGTAAACATGCCCACATCGAGGCCTTCCCCACTCCCGTACCAAATGGTATTTTCTTCCTTGTAACCAAACCCGACTCCTCCCAACGCTCCCCCAGCGCTGGTACCAAACAGCTTCAAGGTCACAGACCAGAAAAACATAATGACTCTGAGCTACAGACTACCACGAAGGTACGCTGCCTTGGAACTGAGAATTTAACAGGACAACCCACTCACACCGCCTCTCCTTCTCCCGTACAGGAGCACAACAAAAGAACACATAGCCATGGTTTCCCATGGGGCTACCAAGCATTTAAAAGCTTGACATTTTCATTTTCTTGCCTATTTCACGTAACTCTTTAGTGACAAATGCATGCTAAATGTCTTCTCAAGACAGATACGCCAAATATAAGTTGAATTCTAAGCTTCAAAAAGTTAACAGGATTTTAAGAAACAGAAGTTAAATAAAATACAAGAGCTACAAAAACAGCTTTATAACCCCAGCCCTTTGCACTAAGAGAAAAGCACATATTTCTGTCCTTTCAGCCAAGCTGAGAAATTATCAAGTCAATAGCAAATATTTGGGAACATCAAACACACGATCAAAAAGGAATCAGCGGCGTCCTGTGGCAGGCCAGAACACTAAGACAGTTGTATAAACAGCTCATCGCCAGGATCAAGCAAGGCTCTGCTCCTCCGCCTCCACAGAGCTAAACACCGGTGGCACAGGTGGGAAACCTTCCTCCCTGCTCAGTTAACATTAACGCTTCGTGTTTGCAGCCTGCTGCCATTGTGGTCCCTGCAGCCCAGGGGTCAGCAGTTGGGCTGTCCTCCCGCAGGCTCAGTGCCAACCGACAGTGGGCACGCAGTAACTGGGACACGAGTGCACAGAAATGCCACTGGGGCCTGTGACTTTCTGCTACAAAGCAACAAGTGCAGTCACACAGCGGGCCAGGCCTTGTAGACCCTTTGTGCTTCCTCTTTTACTGTTGCTGGTAAGGCTGGATGACACCCACTTTAGTAAAGAAGGCTGACACACCCTAACTGGGAGGTGACAGGCACAAAAATGAGATTTACATGCACAGAGGACATCCGCAACCTTTAATATCTTAAATGACATCTTCATTTCTGGGCAGGATTGAAAAGCGGGCCCACGTGAAGTTCAACAAGGCCAAGAGAAAGGTGCTATAGCCAGGTCAGAGCAATCCCAGATGTGTGTGCAGACTGGGAGAAGAACTCACTGAGAGCAGCCCTGTGGAGAAGGACTTGGGGGTTCTGGTGGATGAAAAACTGGACATGAGCTGGCAGCGTATGCGCTTACAGCCCAGAACACCCACTGCATTCTGGGCTGCATCAAAACAGGGGTGGCCAGCAGGGTGAGGGAAGGGACTGTCCCCTTCTGCTCTGCATTTATGAGGCCCCATCTGCAGTACTGTGTCCGGGTTTGGGGCTCTCAGCACAGGGACATGGAGTTGTTGGAGCACATCCAGAGGAGGGCCACAAAGACGATCAGAGGGCTGCAGCACCCCTCCTACGGAGAAAGGTGGAGGGAGCTGGGGTTGTTTAGCTTGGAGAAAGGTCCACAGAAACCTCACTGTGGCCTTCCAGCACCTGAAGGGAACTTACATGCAGGACGGAAATCAACTTTTTACATGGTATGATAGCGACAATAAACAGGGGAATGGCTTTAAACTAAAACAGAGGAGACTTAGAAGTTAGGTTAGAAGTTAGGAATAAATTCTTCACTCAGAGGGCAGTGAGGCCCTGGCACTGCTGCCCAGAGAAGCTGTGGGTGCCCCATCCCTGGAGGCACATAAGGCCGGGTTGCATGGGGCCATGGGCAGCCTGAGCTGCTGGGTAGGAACCAACCCACAGCACGGGGATGGAAGTGATGGCCCTTAAGGACCCTTCCAGCCCAAGCTGTTCTATGATTCCAAGAACGTCTTCTTAACAGATAAATAACAATGAATGAACTCCAGTGACAACAAAAACATGGGAAAATATTTTCATGAATACAAAAAAAGAAAAGAAGATTCAGACCACATTTTTAGAAGTGAAACCCAAATGGTACAGGGCAACTAATTTAAGGTGGGCCACATGCCCACGAGGAAATACACGCAGACAGAACACATTTACTATAACACACACGCACCCACCAGCTGCCTACCAGCACAGAGACCAACACCAACCCAGCCCCAGCCATGCTGACAGAGGCAGTGGGTCAGGGATCTCACACTCGATCCTCTGGCACAGAGCTCCCAGGCTCCGCTTCCGATGGGACCCGCTCCCGATGGAACCGTTCCCAGCCCTTACTCAGCAAAGGCTGCACAGGGCCAGCACCCGCTGTTTGCTGAGGTCAGCCCCACCCTGCCTGCTGCCTGCACCCCTCCGACACCTCCTCGGGGTGGGAGCTACGTGCAAAGCTCAGCAGTCCTCCATGCCAGCCCGAGCCGAGCTTTGTTACTAATACAAGATTGTATTTGCCCACTTCCAAACAAACTGGGATCTTTTCTAAGCAAACCTGAATAACTGCAACAGCAACTTCAGCCCTTCTTGGAGTGGTTTGTTTAGGTATCTCCCTGCTTCAGCAGTCGGTCCTTTTAGTGCAGCTGAAACCCTACAGCATCACCCACTGAAAGCACCCAGCCCTCACTGATCCCAAAGCACACATGACCAGGAAGGGAGAGCAGCGTGGCCCATCGATGGGAGCCTATAAAGTCATAGCATGTACACACCGTGTTAGCTATGGTCACTCCCCATTCCAGCACTATCTCAGAACGCAATAGGAAATAGAAATCAGGAGGTATACGGCAGGAGTTCCCCACCTCTCCTCAGCTTATCATCCACAGTATTTTCTTTTGATCTCATCTTCTCTAACCAGGTAATTAAGGAAAAAGTCTTTTGGGTTTATCTCTTTGTATTTCTCCTGAGGAAAAAACACTCCCTTACTCGCTGTAGTTCAGGAATTATTTACTTCAGAACACAAACAGATCTCAGTTATTAAACGCAGAGCGCCGTGGATCTCAGATGTGTGACCCGGTTCCCGTGTCCTACCAAGGAGCAGCAGCTGCCTCGTGCAGTCTTTGTTTTTTCCATTTTCAGCATCAAACTTCACCCGTTACTGACACGGAGCCTTCTGTGGTGCTGCTACAGAAATAAACTCAATTACCAGCGCTAAATCTGGATCATTTCCCATTGGTTCGGGCCGACGGTCCGCCAGGTTCCGTCAGCGCTCCCCCAGGGACAGCGTTCTCAGCCGCTCAGCGCTCGCACGGCCGCAGCTCAGCGCCGGGCCGCACAGCAGCAGCGCGCCGGGCTGTCCCGCCCCGCACACCTCCATGTCGCGCTGCCCGGACGGCCCCGTAGGCACCGCGTGAGCGCGCAGCACTTGGACGGAAAGAGGTGCAAAGACCAAAACGCGAACAACAAATCAGCCACAACAGGCGAGTTCGAAGCTTTTAAAAGCGAGCTTAATCCGCGTTCGCTCGGGTTAGCAATCCGCTGCTATTGCAACGTGAAGTGGCTTCCCCGAGCTCGGACTTCCTTAAAAATTAAAGGCTTAATCAGTAACCACGCAGCGCTGCTCGCTGCTCCCTGACTCACGGCAGGCGATGCCCGGCCACAACTGTCAGCGCACCTCGCGGGGCCGCTCCGCTCCCGTCCCGCGGGGCGCACCCCGGCCCCGCCGCCCCCTGCAAACGGCCCCGCCGCCCCGGGCCGCCCCCCGGCGCCGCTCGAGTTATTCACAGGCAGCCGCAGCCCCGAAGCGGAGGGGCCGGGCGGACGGGGGAGGGGGGGGGGGGGGGTGCGCGGCGGCGGCGGCCCCGGCGGCGCTGCCCGGGGCCCCTTTGTTCGCGGCGCGGCCGCCCAGGTGAGGCGGTTGCATAAGGCGCTCGGCCCGGCCCGGGCCGCCCCCGGCGCCGCGCGGCCCCCGGCAGCGCCCAGGTGCGCGGCCGCCCCGAGCCGACCCCGCCCGGGGGATGGCGGCGGGGGCCGGGGAGGGGGCGCGGCCGCGCGCTCGGCCCGCCTCAGGGCAGCCGCCCTCAGCGCCGCCGGCGCCGCGCTGCCCCCCGCGTCCCCCCGCCGGCCCGAGAGGCGCGGCCCCGCGGCCCCTCACCTGTCCCGGCGGCGCGGACCCGGCTGCGGCGGCGGCGGAGGCGGCTGCGCGCGTGCCCTGCCCGCCGCTCGCGGCGCGACCCCTGCGTCGAGTGTCAGCTCCCGGGCACGGCGGCGTCACCCGCGTCACGTGCCGGGGGCGGGGCCGGCGCGGAGGTGGGGGCGGAGCTCCGCCCCCGCGCGAGGCCGCCGCGAGGCCGGGCCCGGGAGCGCCGCAGGTGGCCGCGCTGGGGCGGGGCTGGGGCGGGAGCGGGCGTGTGGGCGCGGGGAGCCGCCGTGCTGCCCCGCGGGGTTACGCTCACAGAATCACACGGTCACGGCCGCTTCGCGCTCCGAGTGCGACGTGAAGTCGCTCGGTTAAAGCGGGGACAGATGGAGCGCGGAATCCTTATCCCTTCCTCGCAGCGAGCGGAGAGCCGAGTGCCGGTGAACGGGCGAACAAACCGCGGCACTTGAGCTGCTCGACCCAAAGTAAATAGCGAGCGGCAGGCACGGTCACTCGTTCGGTTATGAGGACGTCCCCTACTATAGCAGACAAAACCGCCACGCATCCCGGCTGGGAACATCCGTGTGACCTTCACGGTGTTTTCAAGCTGTCGGCAATCTTATCTTTCTCCTCAAAAGAAACGGTGCCCGCTCCTCGTGGCGGCGAAGGGGACCTTGGAAGCGCGAGCCGACCGCGAGCGGAGGCGTCGGGCTGAGGCCGGGGGCAGCCTGAAGCGGCGCCCGGGGGTGGGCGCTCCCTCTGCGCCCTGACCGCTGTGCGCTGTGATCGGGGCGAACGCCGCCCCGCGCTGATTATTTTAGCACGTGGAGCAAGGAAGGAGGTGGTAAAACCCTCAGAAAGTGGGGGGAAGGGGTGTGAAAGGGGGCCAAAAGGAGAGAGGCGACATAAATACCTTTAAATGAAGGTGCGGACACATTGCGGTACAAAACAACGTTTCCAATAGTGATACTTGCTCTGTATTTTGTATCTGGTGAGGTGTGACAACGTGCAAGACGAGCTTTGCTTCTGTGTAACTTGGCCTGAATACCTGTGCCGTGTCCCCTGGGCACCAGGGTTGGGGCTGCCCTACAACACCTCGCTGAGCACTATGGGGTCCGTTGATGCAGTGTGGCTGATACGTGACACAGCTCCTTGTTTGAGCTCATCACTGAGTTCAGAAAATCAGCGGATCTGTATCTCTATTGCAAGGGAAACTTTTCATATCTATACGTGTTCACTATTTACCCTTAAAAAGCCAAAAAACAAACAAACCAACCCAGAACAACTTGTAGTTTTCCATTCAGAGAATGATGGAAGGATCACCCACCCCAACACAGGGATCATCAGTTCCAGCTCCTAGCTCTACACAGGCCCACCCCAAACCCAACCATTTGTACTTCAATCTGTGTAACTATGCATGTAAGAAAGAGTAATTCAGGACGCTGTGTTCAGTCGGATGTTTTTGTCTAATAGGATTCTGCTCGCATGCCCAGTTCTCTGGTAGAAAATAATATACTTCAGGCACTCGGGTGTTTGTAAGCAAGCTGACTACATTTTACCTATTGACATGCCTGAGGTATGCATAAAGGCATCTAAAAAATCAGTCATAGTAACCACACTGTAATTAGCCCTTCTTACTGCCAAAGCTGCAGCAGAGTGCTGCAGGATATGGCATTGGTGATTCACTATGAGGCACTCTTCCCTCTGACTCAGTGCTGAAGCGCAGGTCCCACACCATGTCAGTGTGCATAATAGAGCTGGAGGTGCCAGAAGATATGTAATTTTGAGTCCCCGCCCAAGTGCAGTCATCCCACAACACTGCACAAATACTGTCCGGCTCAGCTTCCAGATTGAGTGCGTTACGTGTCTGCCTATGGAGGATTTCCCTATAACTGCTGGGATAAGAAGAGCTGGAGGTCACAACCTGTTCCCACTGCAACTCGTTTATCCTGGGGATGTGCGGGAGTGGGATGGCTGTGACACCGACCCCGGGGGTAGGGCTGTATGTACACATTAGGTGACAAGATCCTGTATGTGTCGTGACCTCATGAACTGCAGATTGAAAGAGCTGCCGAAGACAATTGCCCCATCTACTGTGACAGAAACTACAGGGCTATTAATTTTTCTACTTATCGATTTGGAAAGTTTATATATCCTAACTCACACACGAAACATCGATTTCTGCTTTTGTAAGCCAACTCCTTAAGCAAAGCCAGCATGCAGGCAGTGTCTGTCTGTCCTGCTGCCCCACATATCTCTCCATACCATCGTCCAAGTGTAACTGTTTGCCAAAAGGGAGTTGTCTCGGAGGCAGTTCATTAAGTTCCTGGCAGTTCTGTGAAGAAGGACAGCCGTGTAGAAGGGCAGGAGCAGGCACATAAGAAAATGGCCTTATGGATGCTACTGCCACGGAGAAAAAGGATGACCTGATGCTTTCAGTCCGTCTTAAAACACAAATCCACAGAAAAAGAAAAAAGAAAATGTGTCATAGTCCTGAAAATCCAGTCTTGGAGTAAACATTTTTAAACGTTTGGATTGAACGTGGAGAAAATACTTATTCTCCTTAGGCTGAGAGCTCTGAAATAGCAGGGCTAATAGTACAGAAGTCTGTGTCTGCTAAACCTGAAGGGCAAAATCTCAATCTTTTTCTTGTCTGGGTCTTCTAATTCCATTCTCTACAAGTTCAGCTGTCCATTCTTTCCGGCATGACTCAGTTGCAGTAATTCTGGATGAACGTCATGTTTTAATTCATTTGAAATGCATATCTGAGCCCGGACACTGCCGTGCTGCTGCTCAATGACGGAACTGCTGTTAGGTAACCAAAATGTGCTGCCATAAACGTGATCAGTCTGAGATCCGGGCTGTCTATTCGTTGTTTGCCCTCCCCCTCACCAAACAGCCTAATCTCATTATGAACTACACTGATTCCTTCTTTCAGAAGTACACAAAGCTTTCTTACAACTACAGGCAGGTACTGCAAATATTCACCTTACTCTTTCAGCTTTCTCCTTGGATTTTCAATCCATTTTTTCTGTCTTCCTGTGTTTGGAACTGTAAGCTCACTAGCAGTATGCAGTAGGGAAATCATTCTGAATTCAGATGTGAAAAGATCTACTTAAATGAGCAAACAGTTCCAATAGGGATAGAATTATTTTTGCTTCCAATACTACTTACAAATTTGTTTTACAAAGTAGTTCAGCTTGCCTTGTATGAAATACATCACCTGGGGCGTCTCCTATCTACTCTGCTCCTACTCTCTGCTTCTCTGACAGCTTCTACCCTCTCACCTCTGCCTAAAAATACTTCTGCCACCTACACACGTCCATACAATCAATCCCCCCTTTCTGTTCTTTCTAGAGACTACAAAAGCACTTTTAACAACGTGCAGATGCTGTGGGCTTTTTGCATGAACTTGTCAATTTCCTCCCTACCTCCTGCCTCAGCCTGCAGATGAGCCATCTTTATTTATATAACTGTATTATGGGGGAAATCAATTGAAAAGGGAAGAAAGGAAGTGAGGAACATAGAAAAGGAAGGCAGATTTCTCAGAAGTTCAGCAAAGAACTTCTTTTGCTGCGACACTGCAGAGGAATGCTCTTTGCCTTAAGAAGGAGCTTCTGTTCACAGTTCAGGGAAAGGAAATTCTTCACTGTGAAAACGCAGGGAGAAATGTGTACAATTCTTCCACCCTCCCAGGGGATTTTGTAAAAATAATGTTAGGGTGGACTGTGGGCTGCACATGTTTCTCCCGCTCATCTGCCGCTCGGTCGCTGTGTGGTGTTTAATAGCTGGATTTCTCTCTGGAACCATCTGGTGGGAGCTGTGACAAAAATTCCAATATGGCCATTGTTTGTATTAGCAGTCTATCAACTATCCGATTATCAGCATTACGAGGGAACAAAGTAGCACTTGTTTTGGTCAGAAGGACCATTTAGGTCTGCTCCTGCCGCGAACAGCCTCACTGGGTACCTGTGACCTAACACTGTTTGCTGCTTTTATCTACTTGGGCATCTACTGCCGAAGTATCGCTTTTATGCTGAGCATGAAAACGCATCTCCGAGTCACAGCACGGGATTAAAAATGAGGAAAGGAACCAAATCCTTCTCTGGTACACTCTCAAAAGCAAGGGAGTGCATTTCTTCCTGCTGCCTTTGCTCAAGCACAGAAATACAATGCTAGGTCTTAGCTTGGCACAGCCATTGTGTCCTGGTCTCACAGTGGCCTGAGCTAACCGACAGACGATACAAAAGGCACAAATAATCCTTTAATAACAGCTCTTTCCTGGGATAAAACTGTCATGAAGGTACTGACTGTTGTGCTACTCAGCAACAATCACTTGCAAATCACAGTCTAAAACTGTCAGTGCTGATAGGCAGACAGGGCCACCTGCAGTGTTGTTAACGTGGTCCCGGTCATGGCTCAGGGATGTGGTTTGGCCAGGTGTGAGCTGGAAATGAGGAGATGCTTTCTAACCAAAATTAGAAATAAGAACTGAAATAGGCTGTAGGAACAAGAGTAAAAAATAGTTTTTCATACTCGGCGTGGTGGCTTGAAGCAGGTGAGTCATGCACTCTGGTTTCTAGGAGGCCCCAACCATTGACGTGCTCTCATATTTAGCTGAACATTGCAAAAGTGAAGAGGGATTTTGATTCCTCGGTGTAAATCTATCAGGGGAAAACACCAACAAAAGAATTTCCATCACAGCAAAATGAATGCAATTTGGCCTCCCTTTCTTTCTTTCTTACTTTTTTTCTTTTTTTTCCCCCCTAAGGAGCAGCTTCCTGCAATCAAGAGAGTGGAGACTTTCAATGGCTTCAGAAGAAGCACTTAGTCAGGAAAGGTGTAACACTTTTCAAGATGCTACTGAATGCATTTAGAGAAACACCAATACCACTTGGTTGCTTCTGTGGAAGGAAGAAGACTTGTGACATCCCTGTGTCCTCTGCAGCGGTGGCTCTGTGACAAACACAGCTTTTACAGTGAGGCCAACTGTCCTGGGAGGGCCTGCAGCCACACTGCTCACTGCTCTGGTTCCTCACGAGCTGTTGTCCACATCCAAACTGGCTGGTGCGAAAAGCCTCATGGCAGAAGATGTGTGGGACCCTCCAAGCAAACCATGGGAAGGACAGCTCTAACAATTTAACAAAATAAATGAGCTCATTCCAGCGCCTGTGAGCACATCCCATCTGCCAGTATAGATGTCACCTTCTATTCTTCCTCCTCCAGACCCTTTGTTCTGTTTTAGCCCCTGCACCAGCTCTTGTCTATTTAATTCTCTATTTCATAGAAGACGAAAGCAAATTTGTGTGCTCATAGCAACTGCAGAAAGAGTTAGGTAGAAGGTTATGACATTTCCATTTCCATGCCTTGCTGTATTTCTTTCTTTCAATTTTGTATTTTGTTTCTGACAAAAAAGTTATTTCAAGTCCCTGAGTGGGCTGGTATGAAGGAAACTATGTGCTGGCTCAGAGTTCCCAGTAATCTCAGCACATCATAGCCATTCCTGAGGAGTCACTGGAGTTCAGGGAACAAACCCGTCCCAATCCTGTTGCTCCTTCTTCAAGTACAGAGATCTTCAGGAATCCAAATCTTCATTTTGTCTCATGTTTGCTTTCATGCAACTGTTTCTGCAGCTCTTCGTCGCTCTTCCTGCTTGCCCAGTTGTTTTCCACTGAGAAGGGAAAAGGAATCCTTAAGAATGTTGCACTGATCCGAGGCTGGTGCAGCAATAGTGCTGGAGGTGATGGCAGTCAGCGCTGCCATCCGCTGTGGCTTCAGCCAGAAATGAGTCACTCACATTTTTCACTAGAGAGCAAACCACGAAAAAAACTCATAAAAAGGGATTGGCCGGGCCTGCCTTGTTTGTGTATGTTTTCTATTAGTAAAACCAATTTGTCATTAGAAAGAATGGAAAATTACAGTACTTTGGCCAGACCGGCATTGGTTTACACCCCGAGCTGTTGTGAAGGATTCCCTAGAGTGTTCGGGGTGGACCATAGCTTGACCGTACGATTGCCCCATCCTAAACAACGGGAGAAAGGAGAGGCTGTGTGAGCTGTGACCCTGCACTGCACGTCATCACTGCAGCCTCTGCACAACTCTTTTCCCCCGGCCGCAGCGGTTCGTTGCTGGCACGGCCCAAAGCCTTCGTGGAAACGCCTGATGTGTATCACCGTCATCAAGATGCTCCCCTGGGCCTCCTCACCAGAACCACTGGCGGGCGTCAGTGCTTGTCAGCTTGGAAAGCCAGGCTTCAATTGAATCATTGCTAAACCTTTTTGTGAAAACGTTGATGGTGACTATAAACCTTTTGGGTTTGTATCTCATTTGGAGCCCGTTCAATAAAATCCATGTCCAAAATACATTTTAGCCGGTTCCAGTCAGCTCAGTCTCAGTGAATGTTGTGCCCAGAGGGCTGTGGCTTTGGCAGCATGGAACATGTGAGCTCTGACTGCCGTGTTACACACAGAGGTTGTGATTTTCTCCCACAGTGGGAGGAAACCCAGCAGCACCCTCTTGGCCCGGCCCACAACGTGCTGTGCTGTGCTGTTCCGTGCTGGTCTCAGCCGTGGTGACACTGTGAGTGGAAGAGTCCCGGAGCTGAGGTCAGCTGGGCCCATAAAGGCAGGTGGCACCACCATGGCACAGGGAAACGAGAGCAGGGCTGCAGGGAGCTATTATGCTGCTGATAAAAGAATACCTAGAAGGTGTGCTCGGTGATGAAATAACTGCACCTTAGGGATGAATAACTGCAAAGCCAAGTCAGAGGTGTTCTCTGGCCTGGAGCTTTGTTAGCATTACGTTTGCAGTGAAAGAGAACGGAGGGAGGGCTCTCGGGCATCCTGCTGAGATAAAAAACTAAGGGGGAAAACAAAATAAAAACAGGCCCCAGCCTGGGTGAGAACAAAGTTAAATGTGCGAGTGTTCATGGCAAAACAAAGAGCTCGTTGTTTGGCTCAAATGAAGCAGAAGATGCCATCTCTCCCACACTGGTGTCCTGTTGGGAGGGACCCATGCAGATCATCCAGTCAAACTCCTGGCTCCACACAGCACCCAAACCCAGTGTCTGAGAGCTGTGTACAGGCACTCCTTGAACTCTGGCACTCAGGGCTGTGCCCGCTGCCCTGGGCAGGCTGTTCCGTGCCCAGCACCCTCTGGTGCAGAACCATTCCCTGACCCCCCGCTGCCCCTCCCCTGACACAGCTCCATGCCGTTCCCTCGGGCCCTGTCGCTGTCACACAGAGCAGAGCTCAGCGCTGCCCCTCGGCTCCCTGTGAGGAGCTGCAGGCGCCGTGAGGCCTCCCCTCAGCTCCTCTGCTCTGGGCAAGTTTCATTCCAGGAAGAGGGCAAGGGTGGAATGAGAAGGGAAGAAATGGCTTTTCTTATGAGGATGATTCAGGATTGCTCTGTTGTTTTGAGTGGGCATTACTCATTTTTCCCACTTTACTATACCTTCTTTTTGAGAGACAAAAGAAATGAGTATGCTTTCCTTCTGGGAGGGACCGGTACAGTGATAAGAAAAAATACACTGTCATGGTCAAAAGAGAGTAGATCAAAAGTCTCTGATTGCTCTATTTCAAAAGAAGGAAAGAAAAAAGAAGGGAACATTCAGTGACAGTGGAATGTTACAAATCAGAAACAGAGGCTGTTTTTCACACAGAAGAGGCACTCATTGCCAGAACCCTCCACCACAGCCCCGAGTGCAGGAGCAGGAAACAAAGGAGCCTTGCGCAGGTGGAACTGCAGGGGCTGTAAACCCTCTGGTTTTACAGCATAAACCGGCCTGCCGGACCTCCCGCAGTGAGTAGGAAACCAGGGCAGGTCGCCTCCAGAGGAACTCGAATGCTTTGGCTTTTAGAGAAGGGATTTTGGCACAGGCAGTCCTCTGCTCTTGCACTGCATGTCTGTGTCTGTGTGGCCCTATGCAAAGCCTGTGAGATTTTCAGAAACTAAATTTGACTTACAGAGTATGGTTTTATCACATAAAATCATTGCTTGAGGACACCAGCACGCTTTATTGCCAAGGAAATCATAATAATGTATAGTTTGCAGGTAAGCCAGCCTGTGGTGTACCCTCCTGGTTCCTTGTTCATTCCAGAGAAACAAGAGGCAGGTAAATAGGTCTCTATTTGTTGTGACAAGGAACAATCTGACATAAAGTAGATGGTTTACAAAGTGAATAGAATGATCAGCAGTAAATCTCAGGTCAGGAATCCCTCAGCAGAGCTTCCAGTTGCTGGGGCCAAGGTAGCAGCAGCATTCTGCTCCTGGAGGCACACCCCAGCCCTCACCATGCTTTCAGCACGCTCCCAGCCCTGCACAACCCAGAAGAGAAACAAAGGGAATGTGCAACTTGTCTCTCCTCCTTATTTAACATTCTCCCTGAAGCAATTACGGATGAATTATGCACTCTTCCCCTCTCCTGTGTATGTGCTTGCTGGCTGGCTGGATGGATGTTAGCCATCTATTATTCATGGGCTCTCTCTCTATCCAGCCTTGCCCCCCAGCCCCACTGCTGCCCCACAGCACATCCCACTGCTGCTCACCTGCTGTGGATTATTGCCATCTGCTGGGAAAGATGTGATGGACTGCCAGATAACCTCACCCCAATTCCTGGAAACGGAGTCAAGCCAGTGAAGTTGTTAGCAGCAGGCACTGACTGGCATCATCACAGCTGCGAGATGTGAATGCTTCAGCTTCACATGCTTCAGAGGAACCAAGCCAGCCAGGGGGTGAGCTGGGAATGGGACTTTGGGGTAGAGCAAAGTGGCACCTTCGGGGCCTTCCTGGGCATGGGTTGCATCCATGGCTCTGAGAGAACCATAAAGCCACTGCAGCGCTGCAGCAACCAGGTTATCACACGGAGTGAGGCTGTTCTGCAGCTGGGAGGCTTTCTCTTAGACACAGATCATCCCAGGGTACTCAGTTAGATGTACAAGAAGGCAGGATATTAGGAAATTAGGAAATTTCCTAATTAGGAAATAATGGATATTAGGAAAAATTTCTTCTCAGAAAAAAATGATGAGGCTCTGGCACAGGCTGCCCAGGGAGGTGGTGGAGTCACTGTCCCTGAGATGTTCAAGAACCGTGTGGAGGTGGCACTGAGGGACATGGTTAGTGGGCATGGTTGGGTTGGGTCGATGGTTGGACACAATGGTCTTAGAGGTGTTTTCCAACTTTCATGATGCTATGCTTCTACCAGACTTTTTCCTTCCAGAGGTAAATTAATTCCAAGCACGATAAGAAGACTCTCATTTAAAATTCTCCTAAGCAACCAGATCTTTTATGAGCAATAAGATCTTTAACTTCCTTCAAAAACAAAAGAGTGCTGTGGAAAAGAGGATGCGCTCTGGAAATGGGGATGGGCTCTGATCCTCAGGGTTGCTGGGCTCCAGCAGCAGCACTGGTGTTGCCTCTTTGTGACCTGTGACAAAACATCCCATGGTCCTATGAAGCCAAACGTGAAAAAAGGCCTACTGTGCTTCATAACATCCCAAGCAGATGACTGCCAACATCTTCTATAAGAAGCTTTTGTGATCTTGTGTCATGCATCTTTATGTTGAAGCTCAGCTGATAGAACTGTCAGAGGAAAATCAATTAATCTCTTAATGGAAGGTGAAATGATAGCTCCAATTTGCTGTATTACCTTTTTTTTTTCCCCTGACTGTGTGCTGCAGTCATTTCATATCCCAGAGACAGGTCCTTCTGTAGAAGCAAGCAGGTTGCTTTTCCTAGGTTTAAAGTCTTCGTTTACTTTCAGCTTCACACAGCTTTGTGACTGGGCTGCCAGGCAGCAAAAGGCTGAGCGGGGCACCCAAGGAGGCAGTGATCTCTTCAGACAGCCCGATGGGAGATAACTGACATTACAAGACAAGCTTATGATGTATCACAAATGTTTTGTTCATCTTACAGGTAAACTGTGAAATAATTCTGGATTATACCTTAAAAGAGGGTGGTGTAATCAAGATCGTGTTTGAACATCCTCAATATAATATCCAGAATGTTTGGTTGGTGTGAATGCTGGCAGGCTCAGTGAAACTGCTTGGACACAGACAGTGTCCCAGTCATCCTCTGAGGCTGAGGGAAACTGACAGGCGTTCATCCCCAGACAGATCGTTCTGACAAGATGACGTGCTGATGACTGTCTGTTTTCTGTACATTCTGCAATTGTTTGATCCTGTGATTGCACAGCAACAGTAAGACAAATGAGCTGCTCAAAATCAATGCTCCCAAAAGCAAAAGAGCCTTTAATTTACTCAAGGTGTTCTGTTATTACCTGACACTTACGTGTGATGGGCACTGAAACCCTACATTGATTTTTGAGCTTCAGAAACAGAAAGAGGAAATGGGTTCCGCCGAGCTTGCACAGCCTTGCCACAATGGGATTTTGTCATATTTTTGGTGACAATAAATTCATCCATTGCTGAATTATTCTTAGATGGCTCTAAAATGCAGATTGGTGCTTTATTATCTACCTGTGTGCTGGAGGGTATGTCAGGAGTTCATAGAGATATTCAGAATTGCTAGCACTACAGTCTGTACCGCAGTGAGCAAGCAGCAGCTGTAGCACAACGAGCAGGTGGATCCTATGCTGTAGAATTTATAGTAAATAAAAGAGAAAAGCAGTATGGGGAGAGAAGGTGATGCTGTGGGAGCCCCACAGCCTTGCTGTTGCAGCCCTTTAGCACGGCAAGGAAATGTGGCGAAGGGATGGGAGCTGCAGCAGAGCACAGAACTTCCCCATTCCCTTCGCTGCTGTGCTGTGAAGCTGCAGCTGTGGGCACAGCACAGAGCACCGCGGCTGCCTGATGGCATTGGTCTCACTGCCAGATCCGGGGCTGTCCTATTGAGTTTGGTGAGGATGAATGACAAAATCACAGCACGGCTGAAGCAGGACCGGACCTCTGGGTCCATCTGGCTCCTCAAGCAGGGACACTTAGAGCAGGGAGCCCAGGCCCATGCCCACAAGGCTTCTGAAGACGTCCAAGGAGGGACCCCACTGCCTCTGGGCAGCCTGTTCCTCTTATGCTGCCTCCCCTGCTGCTGGTCTACTTAGAGCTGCACTTTGGTTTTGCTTTGAGTTAATGGATTTAGAAATGCTTTAGGGAAGCAGGTGGGAGGGTTTAACCACCGTGGCTGGTTCTCACAGTGTTATCGGCGCTCAGCTGATGCAATGGTTGGCTTGTTCTGTTGGACCCTGTCTGGATACAGGTGGTTCCTCCCTTGATGTCAGGCCAGGCTGCAACTGCCTCCCTGCAGGGATGAGGCAGCAGACTGTGGGACCACAGACACCTCCTACTGGGGCCACAGTCACCTGCTGTGGGGCTGCGGTCACCTCCTATTGGGGTTTCTCTGCCTCCAAACCAGGAGACCACACAGGTTTCGATTCACTCGGCATCGGGAGAACCTCACACCGCCTTAGCAGCACAAGGCTAACACAGCACACAGTGTTACAGCAGGGAAGAACTTTTGCTTAACACGTTTCCATTCCCAAACTCAAAATACTTTGTACAGCAGGGCAGAGATTTTTCTGCTGAGTCTAATCCATGCCAGGCAGTAATCTCCTAATTACTCTGTACAGCAGGATCAGTCTTGCTAATCCTTAATTAGATCTTTGCTTGGAAAATATTTTGTCTCACTGCTGTCTCTTGCACATGGTCTCCACCTGCCCAAAGGCTCCCACCTCTGGCCCCAGATGTCTTAAATTCATTGTTTCCATCTTCTCCAGTAGTGATGCTGGGGCTGTGCACCCCAGGACCCCCAGTCCAGCTGCACCAGTGGCCCACACCCACTCCTACTCCCTCTGGGCTGGCCAAACCCAGGGCAAACCCTGAAGCACACAGCCCTGCATGTCCTCTGTGGCCCTGGGTCCCACCGACCTGTGCAGTTACAGAAGCAGAGGTGAGCTACTCACAGGTGTATTTGAGATATGGATCTAAGCTCCCATGGGGGGACAGGAAAATGCAACCTGTCTTTTCCCCCTGCTGCTGTGTGAGGCACAGTTGTTGGTATAGATTTGTGCAGGAATCCATTTCTCCCTTTTGAGAATAAATGCAGAAACAAAGAGTTCCGTGGGTCAGATGAATGGTTTTAGTGAACGAAGGATTTTTAACCTAAAAGAAACACAACTCACTCTGACGTCATTTTCGAGCCACAGTGATCCTATCTGATGTGGTGTGAACTCTTAGTGGTCTTCCACTATTAGCTGATACCCCCCAGGTATGAGCCCAGGCTATAGCTACCAACACTTTTACTACACCATACATTAAGTACTCCTCTCAGCTGTGCTCCTTTGATTTGCCCCTTTCAACTTGGTATATTCTATTGTTCTATGAATTCATTAAAAAAAAACGCATTGATGAAACAGTAGATATCGATGTAAAGGCAGGTTTAATGCTTCAAAGCTGATTGCATTAGCTTCCGTGATGAATTATTGGATAACAGTGGGAAATCATTTCTCAAGGAAAGATGAAGATGCTCCAAGCACCCGCACACATCATGCCTGAGAACAACCCAACACAGGGAAATGCCAGCTTTCTTCCCAAACTGAGCCCATCTGGCAGCGTCCCTGTGATGCCCAAAGCCTTCGATGGGACCGGAGTTCAGAGTTGGTGGCAACAGCCGGGCAGAACTCTTCTCTGGGATGGCTTTTGCAATGGCAAACAGTGCTGGTGGGTGGCTCGCTCAAGCTTAGTCATCGCTCAGGTGCCTCAGATAGGCATCACTGTTTTGGATGTCAGCTGAGGAAAGCAGGAAAGCCGCAGACATGCTGTGTGATCTGGTGATTTGTGCCACACCACCTCCTCCTCACACCCAGCTGGTGCGGCCAGGCAGGTCAGTCCTGCATGCACAGCTCTGGTGGCACAAGCAAGCCTCAGGTGTTCCTCAAAGGAGTAGGATAAGAGCTCTAGAATCTGTTCAGTTGGCTCACAGAGCAAGAACACTCGGTTTGGTGAAGCTGCCAGGAAGAGTGGGCAGGAGGACCTGCAGTGTTCGGTGCCTGAGTTTTGCAGAAGAATGGCTGCTCTGACCTGGGCGCCGGGCTGACTCGGTCACCCACAGACATGCTCCAGTATGGGCAAATTTCATCCTCTTTGAAGGTCAGATCGCAAAGTTATGGAGAGATGTGAACCGTCCCTCTGCCTGATGATGTGCCATGGATTATAATTGCATGGGGATCGTTTGTACAGGCAGGATTTGGGGAATAGCAATTTCTGTAAAACTCTGCAGTTCCTAATTACCGTCACAGCCCTCTCATTGCACGGCTGACTCTTGGCATGTGAAACAGCAGTAATTGTGCATTCCGATTCCAAAGCTGCGACTAATTGCTGCTGTGCTTCCTCCTGCTCACGCACATGGGCCGGCAGGAATGTGCCACATACTTGCCTTGTCCAAGTCCATCGCCCAGGAGGTGTGACACTGCAGGAACCCGAGGCAGCAAGCAGGCCGGGGCCGGCATCCGCTGCGGGGTTGAAATTCACCCGTGCTTTTGCCAAGAGAGAAGCTTTCACCCCCACCCTCACTAACCTCACGCCTTCCTGGGCACCACCCGGCCTGGAGGGCTGCCTGGCGAAGCAGGGCTGTGAGCACACCGCTCCATTTCACACCGGGCGGGCCGCAGTGGGTAAGGGAGGCGGTGGGCACGTGCTGATGTTGCCCTGGCATGGTGCCACGGCAGCTGCTGCCTGCACACCGGGCCAGCTGGCCAGTGAGTGTAATAATAATAATGTGCATTACATAATATATTGTATAGCAAGAATATGTATTAGTAATACATGACAGGAGAGTGCCTGCCCCTCTGTTCAAGGGGACACAGGCGGCGGGAGGTCTCTGCAAGCAGAGGCAAAGCTGCATGCTGCAGTGGACTCAGAGCTCATCTCCGAGCTTCCAGGAAAGCAGCTTAACGGGCAGACATGGAGAGAAGTGCTTCCATCTGAACCCGGCCCTGCTGCCCTACGGCCTCCACCAGATCTGAGCTGGTTATTAGCATTAATTATTTAATATCTAATTAATAAAGTACTCTATCTCTGCTACTAATGTATGAAGAATGGTTTTAAACTAAAAGAGGGGAGAATTAGGCTAGGTCTTAGGAGGAAATTCTTAACTCAGAGGGCCGTGAGGCCCTGGCACTGCTGCACAGAGAAGCTATGGGTGCCCCATCCATGGAGACACTCAAGGCTGGGTTGGATGGAGCCCTGGGCAGACTGAGCTGCTGGGTGGGAACCCTGCCCACAGCACGGGGATGGAAGTGATGGCCTTCAAGGTCCCCTCCAGCCCAGGCCATTCTGTGATTCTATGATTCTATGATTTCAGAAAATCTTTCTGTACCAACGTATGTGATCTTTAAACGGGAACAGTTCTGACCTCTGTGAAGAGTTTCATAAGCAGAGAGCAATAAATAGGTTTTCTCCCAGGAACCGTTTTCCCCATCTCAAGGGAGACTTTCCCAATATTGGCTTGTTTGCTTTTCACTTTGAACAGAGAGACCGCCTAAAATTCATAACATCACAAAGTGCCATTACAGAAACGAACGGTACGGAGCCTCTCCAACATGTGACACTCTTGGGTAATCTCAGTGACAGTATTGCACACCCATTACCACACACATCAAATGAGATAACATTTCAGAAGGGAACGTATTCCACATCACTCCCCCACAGGAATCTTTCAGAGGGTGGGAGAGACCTGCAGCTGTTTGGAAAGCGTGAGTCTCACTGCAGGGTGAGTCAATGCGGGGTGGCGTTTCTCTTTTCAGAGCAGTCAGAGGTCAGACGGGACGTCCCGCTGCGCTGATGCTGTGCACTGATTGCCCTCTCTGGACCGGGCCCTCTCGGACAGAGGGCACCTGCAGGGCTGCTTCTGCCCCACAGGGTCAGCTGAGCTGTCTCAAAGAGTAAGAAATGCAACTGTACGTCCACACAGATGTATGTGTCCGGAGATGTACGTGGAGCTAAACCTGTGCATGTAGAACCTGGATAAACGCTGCATACGTTACACAGTGCTCTGAGTGGATTGAGCTATTTGGGGTTTTAGACAGCAGCCAACAGCAGCCTAACATTAGTGAGTGAGTGCTGGTGAATGTGTGAGTGAGCACTCACTGTGTCAAATAGAAATGACTCTATCAGTAATAGATATATGAATGTGAACCAAACTCAGCTAAATGTATCGCCCTGCTCTCCCCCCTCTCTGTCATTTTCAGGCTCCAAGCCCAGAAATCAGTCCCCCACACGTGGCTGCCCATGAATGCAGGCTGCTCACGGGGGTGTCCTGGGCTGACAGCACCTGTGGGCTCTGACTGAGGCTGGCGCTCAGTGCACCCCAGTCACCCAATGGATCCCGGCCCCGCCCCACCTCAGGGGTCAAACACCCCTTTGCAAACACTCTTTCTAATCCTGTCTTTAACAACAAAACAAAGCCAAACAAACCAGGGCGGTTTTTCAGCTCTTTGATGGTATAAAGGAAGTGGGAGCAGGGAGTCCTCTCCGCAGCCCCACACACGAATCATGACTTTCTGTTTTGGTTCACTTTGGTGGTGGGCTTTGTTGTCTTTGCTGCTACTTGGACCCTCAGCTTAGCAGTTTTCCCCCCTCCAGCCAAACACTGCTTCTCTTTAGAAAGCCCCTTTGAGTTTTCCTTGCCGCTGTGTGGGGAGCAGAGCATCTCCCACACACTCTCCTTCCCCAGGAACAGTCCTCACCTTGTTCCCATTCAGAGTCCCTGTGGGGATCCACACACCTGAGCACTCATGGTGCCATCCCCACCACCCATGTGGGAAAGCACTGCAGGGCAAGCCGCCTTCACCCCAACACTAATGCCTGCCCACAACACTCTGCTGGGGTGGAAAGAGACTCAGTGTAATAATAACAATAACAATAATAATAATAAAGCGTTCTTGGAGTGTTGCATCCGTGATGGGCCTTCTTGGGTAGAATGGACACCTGCAGGGAGAGCCCTATAGCAGTCAGTGGGGCTCTGAGGATGTCATTAGGAAAAAGACATTTTTAGGAAGGGTGGTGAGGCAGTGGCACAGGCTGACTGACCATGGAGGTGGTGGAGTCACTGCCCCTGGAGGTGTCCAAGAACCGTGTGGATGTGGCACTGAGGGATGTGGTTAGTGGGCATGGTGGGGATGGGCTGGTGGTTGGACTGGGTGATCTTAGAGGTCCTCTCCAACCGTAATGATTCTATGACTGTGTATATGGAAGTGGTGGCCAAATAGCTGGGATTGGTTTATTTACAGCAGCAGTGCCCCTGGGTGATTTATGTTCCAGCTGCCAGCTTGATTTCACTAACAACAATATAGGCCCTTTGTGGGGGGCAGCCAATAAGCCCAGCAGGAGCCTGCCTTGACTCTATGATACGGTTCAATTGATTTTCTTGGGACCACAGTCTGCAACACTTCCTAAGGGCTCCATCACGCCCCTCCTGCACTCCCCCTCCTCAACACAATAGGGGAAGAAAATATGGTGAAAAAAGCCCATGGGTTGAGATAAGGACAGGAGATCACTCATCAATTACTGTCACGGGCAGAACAGACTCAGCACAAAGGAGAGTAATGTAATTTACTGCCTATTGCTAACAGAACAGAGCACTGAGAATTAAAGCAAACTAAAGCCATCCTCTGCCACCTCCTCCCCCCAGGCGGTGCAGGGAAGGGAGGCTGCAGTCAGTCCACAGCTCTTCATCTCTGCTGCTCCTCCACGGTTGCTCCGCTCCATGTGGGGCCTCTCCCATGGTCACCATCCTTCCCAAACCCACCCTGCATGGGCTTCCTGCAGGCTGCAGCTCTCCAAGCATGGCTCCATACACCAGGCCCACCCTTCAGGAACTGCTCCAGCACGCAGCCCCCCCAGCAGCAGTTCTGCCCAACACACGGGGCCCATGTGCTCATTCTGCCACGTGTTTGTGGCCCAGCAGAGGCAGGGAGCACCACGCTCAGCAGAAAGGACTCTCGAGACATCGCAGCGTACGCTTACGTTACCCTCTCTTGTGAGCACCCACAGCACGGGTGGCCGTTAAGGTTTTGTCCCTATCCATTATTCAGTGCATAAAATTAGAAAACTCTGAACCAGTTACAGAAAGAGGACTTATCAGCTGCTCAGCAATTCTAATGGCCTGCTCCTCCTCACTGCATGTGCACTTATGTTGGCATCAGGAAACAAGTTCTGTTTCTATAGCTACCAAGATCAGCTCCGAGCCGTGAGATGATGATCAATCAAACATTCCAGATGTGGCTCCGTGAGCCTTCATTAATAATAATTTAAGAAAAAAAGAAAAGATGTGTGATGAGAATCCTCAGAATCATTCCAAGGGACAGAAATGAGATGCTTTTGGACAACTAATCTGATGAGAAGCAAACAGCAGTTAGCACCCACAAGCCTTTATCTGCAGCAGAAGCAGAGGTGTGGCTGTCCCTGGGAGCAGGCACTGAGCAGCAGCCGCTCAGAGCCGCACAGCTGAGCAGAAGGGGAACCCTGTCTGTGCCCGCTTTCCCAAGGCACTGCTGATCTGCAGAACAGAACCCTGGGGCAAGGTGAGATGGTGAAGGCTGAATTCCCAGTCCTGCAAGTCTCTCCTTACTCACAGGTTGTCTCAGTATCTTGTTCCCTCCAGAGTAGCTACCAGTGTATATCATAAAGCCAAAAGAAAGGTTGTTTTATTGTTGGGTCTGATGAGGCCCCATCACCAGCCGTGGTTGATCCGTGCATCCAACAGAAGGGGAGAAATGCAGCCAAGGAAAAGTGGGGGGGGGAACCTCAGAGCCAGGCCTGCCCTTGCAGCAGCCTCGTGGGGTCTGAAGGGCTCAGGGCACCCTCCTGGCTTCAACAACCCCCAGGTGCTTCTACGCCTTGTGTCTACACAAGTTCTTTTTCCCAACAGTTCCTAAACATCCCTGGCTCTGCACAGCCCTGCCTTGTCCCATGTTGCCCAGGGAGCTGAGGCAGGGATCTGTGTGACCAAAGAACCCAACACAGCCAAGCTGTGAGCCACCGCCCCACCTACAGCTACGAAGGCCTGATCTGTGCCAGCTCCATTAACTAAATATCCTCTTGGTCACCTGCACACACACTCTTGCCCCTGCACTCGGGGGAATACAGTTCTCTCCTGACAGCTTCTGCAAAGCTTTGGTTACAGCTGGGTGAAAACTAGAAGGCAATATTTTATTAAAATGTATGCCTATTTTCACGCGCTGAGCCCATTTGTTATGCACATTCTCTCACTTCCTGCTCCCCGGCTCATTTTCACCAGCGTGTCTCCAGGTGAATAAAGCAAACCAGAGCTATGCGGATCACTTCAGTGCAAGTCACGCGCTCTGCATCCCTGATGAGCCCATAGCAGCAGAAGGCCTCGTTTGCTGCCACGTTGTCACTGAGTTACCCTGCGCTGGAACTGGATGCTGCTTTGTCACCCCGGGAATGAAACGTTAATTTAATGCTGCCTGCATTTATTACACAGCCCATTGTATGGGCTGCCAAGGGAAACTGACAGTCCTCTGAAATAACGAGCGTGGGGGGGAGAAATCCATTTCCCAGCAGGAATGAGTCCTCCTGCCTCTCTCCTGCAGCTCACGTGCCCGGGGATCGGCGGAGATGGGAGACAAACACCAAAGTGCCTCCGAGCATCACCTGTGAGTGCAGCTGTGGGTGCACCCGTGGGCACATTTGACAGCGCCAGCGCCGAGGGGAGCTCTGACTTTGTGCACCTCACATCGCTGCTTTGCAGCTCAGAAAGATACCAAATCCTGTCATGTTTCCAAGTATCTCCCTGCAAAAAGGCCCGCTTAAATAAAGAGCATGCAATGCCCAGAAGAATATTAAGAAACAGTATACGTGGCTTCTCACGGCATTCTAAGGACAGGATTCAGTTCTATGCGGCTCTGTGGGGTAGAAGAGCCGTGCGGTAACAGCGCTGAAAGGCGCACGCTGCTCCCGGAGCGTTTCTTCGTGACAGACGGCCCCGACCCGCGCCCAGCAGCGGAGCTGACTGAAGAGCCGCCCGGCTGAGACGAACCGCGCGCGTTTCGGCGGCTCCACGCGGCCCCGCGCCTGCGGGACTTCTCCGTGCGGCGCGGCGGAGGCCTCGGGGCGGCTGCGGCCCGCGAGGAGGTGAGGGCACGAGAGAAACGCGGCTTCTGTGCGAGAGGGAAGCAAAAGCAACGCAAACAACGCCGACTGCCGAGCCGCTTCGGCAGCCCCACGCTCCCCAGTAGGCGTCCCGCAGCCGGGAACCGCGCGTCCCCTGGCGGTTAACGGACCGCCGCGCTCAGTCCGGCTTCCGCGGGGCGGCAGCTCCCCGCCCTCACAGCCCGGGTCGGCGAGGCAGCCACAGAAGTGGGTAAGGCATCCCTCGGAATTTGTCTGCAGCGAAAAGGGTCTGAGTTGGTCATCCCCAGCAGACACCCGGATCAAACACTACGCCGGGGCGAGCGAACCGCCGTCCTTTATCAAAAAGGGCTACCAAATCTTTGACAGGACGGGATTAGCTCAGTCCTGAGCAGCTTTACAGACACAGTGCCTTTCCTGAGATCATCTTCGATGCATCAGCAGAGTTAAATCTAGAGCTCCTACGCATGCTTTTATACCACTGAGATAGATCAGCTCTACACATTTAGCTGCAAGTTCGTCTGGGAAAATTACCCTGCAGATGATAAAGAGCTTCCATGTAAAATACACCAGTTCACCAAATCCACCAGCACTTACCAAAAGCAGAAACAACTATTATAAATTACAGTAAAAAGAAAATTAGTCTTCAAGAAGAGAACACCTAGAAAAGAGGTAAGAGGTCTACAAAACATGGGGAAGGGTTTGTGCTCTCAAAGGAACGGGCGACCACCAGATACCAACTTCAAAACACAAGAGGTTCTTGAAGAACGTGGCCATGGGCAACTCTGTTCTGAAGGAAAGGAGGTCTGCAGGGATTTGAAAGACTGTCCAAGCACATGAAAGACCTCCAAGCCCCAGCAGAAAGACAGCCCACATCAGACCGGGGTCATGCACACTGTGAGAGGATACTGAAGGGAAGCACTGTGTCTGCCTGTTTTTAATCACCTCAAGACAGATGAGAGGCATTTTCATCCTTCTAAGCCTTTAAAATTCACTTCCACTCGCTCAGAACTTGATCAAAATACACATCCATCACTTGCCCACAGCTTCGATCCGTTTCCAAACGAGGTTTCAATTTGAGGAACACACATAATGCAAGAGCATCAATGCTTCCCTGACCGCCAGTAAGCCCCAACCAAGGACATGGCTATTCCTATTGCCTTCTGCTCCAGGAAACTTCTTTCACAAGGCATTAACTGTAGGGTGCCTTGTTTTTCAATCATGAACAATCTTTTGAAACCTATGACAAATATGTACAGGGGGGCATAAGGAAAACTAGCAAACAGTGGAGCAAAAGGTTAGGGATGTGATCACAGATGACATAATCGGCCAGGAAACCAGTAAAGTAGAGGAATACACCCCGACCATTTGACACACAGGTGTAGATACAATAAACACACAAAGTTCAAAGATTTTTCTTCTCTTTATTTAAACACAAATACATTTACAGCATGCAAGTAAGTTAAAACTATATGGCGTCTTCCCCAAACCAATCGTTTTAATGCATCTTAAGTGTACTGAAGTTAAATCATATTCCACAGGTAGAATTGTCCTCTCATGTCAAATTTAGAATCACACACAGCAGTGAGTCAGCATTTAAGTTATGCAAATAATTTAGTTGTTCACCTGAAATAAATATTATTTCACTGAGTTCCTATCCTAAACCGCCCTGTAAAAAACGTGATCTAGAGGAACGTAAAAATAAGAACCATTCAAAGACTGCAAGTTCAAATAGCAGTGTTGAACATTCCCTGTAGAGACGGAAGATTAATTTACAGAAAACAGTAATTGTCCCGTCCAGCTGACCAATGACAGCCAAACCTGAAAACAAAAAGGTTTTTTGTTCTGTTTTTTCCTTTTTACATTTGAAGAGGCAGTTCTCGGTAAACTCCATAAAAGGTTTAAAATAAAAAAAGTTTAAATATAAAAAGGTGACATACACTGAGCTACAGATTAGTTACCATTGATTTATTTCTTTAAACACAGCAATTTTCAGCACCAAAACCCACAATGATTACCTACAGAAATGAAACCCCCATTCACAGGCAAGAGAAAAAAATCCTGCTTCATTTGGATGCATTTTCAAGAAAGCGGGGTTTTGCTTTTATGATTGCAGATCAATAAATGAAGGCCTGAACACCTGGAGTTAATGCAAGGCCATAACGGACAGTGCTGTTTCCAGCATGAGAAATTTCAGGTGAACAGCTCGCTGTTCCTTTTCTTTCCTCAGTGTGCCGCATTTGAAACAACAAGCAAGTCTGGAGTGTTGGGCCGCCTTCACCAACAGAAGCCTTAGAAGCTGAAAACTCCAAAAAAAAAAATAGTGACATTTCTGACCAATACACTCAACCTTTCAAAATCAAACTATTAAAAACTCAGACTAATGTAGATATAGAAAACTAGTGGTTCAAGGTCTAAAGTCTGACTACACTCCATCATAATATAAATACTTCCTCTATTTATTATATAAAAGTTGAACACTAATTGCTGTCTCAACAGTCACAGATCTCTGTCTCCACAATAATTGATGAATACCCATCAAGGAAACTCCAACTAATGCTCCAAGTGGTATTAATTGGGCATGGAAAGCCATCCCAATTCTTTCCGTAACATTCAGTTCCTTCTTCCTCAAAGACCTGATAACCGATTTCTATCCAGAGGCCGTTCTAAAAATTATAGTGGCTAAACCCTATGAATAAGTTAGGCAAATTATGCCAGAAGAGTTTAAAACCCAGATGCAGCTCAGTGGGAATATCAGGGCTCAAAAAACCAACCGACCAAAAAAACCCATGTCTCATTTCATTAGCCACTTTATAGGACTTTATTATTGCAAAGAGAAGAAAAAAGATTCAACAACTACTGCTTTGGACATTTCATGTACCTACTTACAAACGGATTACAAATACAATTCTGTGTAGTGCTTTATTTTTATTTTTAAATGCATCTCTGGGACTTCCAGATACATCCATTTTAAGTCGTGTCCTTGATTATGTGTATCTGAAATTGTTACTGAAATTAAATGTAATTGGAAGTTGAAATCTTAGCCCAAAGTTCAGTACTGTGTATGCAGTGGAATATCGAGTTACACTTTAGATTGTGCTCATTTCACTATTATAAAACAGCGAAAGTGAACCGTCACAGATAGAGACCAATGGATCAACAAGCTCATCGGAATGAAGCAGAATGTTTTCACTCCACCAGACTGTACTGTGTGTAGAATCAGGAACAGGACAGATGAGACAATCCATTGCCAAAGTCTGTTTTGTAAACTTCAGTTTACTCTTAGTACTGTACAGTATTTAATTCTAAAGCACCCGATAAAGGGGCATTGAATCAGATAACAGTGAGACAGCCTTGTTCATACTGAACTCTTTAGTTCTGTGGTGCAGCGCTCGCAGTGCCTTATGGCAGTTGTTGTAAGCACACTTCAGTATTCTTATGCTGTACAAATAAGTTTAGTTCCAATGCTCTATGTAGCATTCCAAAAGAAAACCGTAATGTTACGCAGAGTGCCGTTGCAGTTCAGTGGGACACGTAGTGTTATGTGAAGTGATGGAAACGAAAATGTACTCAAACACTGTTGCACATTCCCTAAGACAATCAAATGTACACAAAAGAAGCTAGAAAATTTAAACTAAGATTTTCTTAATGTACATTCAGCTTGGCACAGTGCAGACTAAATTTAAGACATGAAAGACGAACCGTGTAATGAGCAGAGCTACACTTGAACTAACATGTCATTTTTCAAGACGCCAAAATTGCACTCTAGTTTGTTTGTTTGGAGGGGAAGGGGGAATTAGTTAGCAGAATTTGTAGAAGGGAAAAGAGCTGTACAGGCCAGGTATAATTTATACATTTTCAAAAAATAATCCTACAGTCCCCAAAGGGAGAGATTATTGTCATGGAATGACTCCCTCTATACGATATCCAATCCTCCTCACGCTGCATTAACCTCTCAGCAACTGTAAATGAGAAAAATAAAGGAGTTAAATGATTGTACTTCATAAGGCAAAAAAGCCAAGCTATTTACACTTACAGTAGAGCACATTTGCTATTTATACAGCTCTTAGGAGCTCAATTCTTAAACCACTTAAATAAATGCTAATACAACATCTGCTTTAGAATGAGAAATTACGCAACACAAAGCATTTAAGCAGCGCTGGCTGTTACCAAAACAAATTCACAGCAAGATAAGCTGACTAATACAATCAGACCAGATACTCAAAGCAGCAAACATTACAATCCAGCCAATTCTATCTCACCTCCATTTCCCACAGCTATTGCAACTTCTCCAGGGAAGTGAGAACTGTCTGGGTACCACCTACCCACCTAACAGCTGCTGCTCTTTTGGAAAAACAAGGTGGGAATGAAGAGATTATTTAGCACTAATGAAGTTGGGTTTCTGTAGGGAAGTAACAACTGACTGACTCTCTCTTCATTTAACAGAGAATACCAAGAATAGTTTGCTAAATGGCAGTCTCCAGATATGAAACAGCGTGTCATGTTTCAGCTGTACCAGAAGTTCCAACCTAGCCAGAAATCCAGACGTTTGCTATCTCAGCATTAACCCTCAGAAGAAAGAAAAAAAAGGAAAAAGACCAGTGTTGTGCTCATAATGGCTAAACTCAGCTTTATTATAAAGCAGCAGGTAACATGCTTATACTGAAAGAAATCCATGAAAGCTTCACAACTGCCTAAAGGGACTCTGCGAGCATATTATGTCATTGGTTTCTTTTGTCTTTTGGTTATTCTTGTTTTTTTTTTTTTTTTTTTTTTTTAACTTAGCTATTTTTCTCTGACAATTTATCTACAAACAGTCCAGAAGTCAAAGTGCTAAGTCTCCTACTTAAATTCCCCATGACCAACAATGAAAGTTCCTTCTTCAAAGCAAGATAAAAGCTCAAAATTCAGCCACTTATTGCTGATAAGGGGTACTTAAACTACTTGATAAAGATGTATGACATTTAGTAGTCTCTCTCTCTCTTTACAGATCTGGGCAGCACTACTTTACCACAAATATCCACATGCTCAAGGCACCTGAAATAAATTAGGTCAACCACAACTCCAGATGCCTCTGCATTGGACAGCTAAACTAGATTGCCTTCATAGTAGCTGCAAGACTAGCTTCATCACACCAAAATTATAATCAAACATCCATGACTTGCCAGCTCCTTAGTCACTGAAGGTAGATGTTATTTCAAATTAAATTACATTCCACTTCATCTTCTACCTTAAGAAAGGCTACTGAACAGAACCAGGTTCCTCTAACTACTTCTACAGCCTGAGTTTCTTATCTCTATCACAGTGAAAGACTTGAAGACATTCAGCCAACAACAGTAAATTAACACAAACGAGATTAATATAAGCCACTCCAGAGCCATTCAACAAGAGAACGGCCAAGGAGTTAAGCACCACACGATCATTTTGGAAGTATTTTCCAACTGAAGATACAGATAATCTTAACTAAGAATTCCTAGCAGATGTTCATATTAGAACACTCAAAAGACAGAGGAAGCAGCAAAGCTTTTCTGTTCGGTGGCTGATAAATGAACTACAGTGCAGATGTTAATGAAAAAGAGATTTAATTCGGTGAATAATTTACGTATGAGTACGTATGACTCAGTTTAATGACTTATGAGATTAGAGATGTAGTCTCAATTTTAAAAGTGCACATATTGATTTCAATTACTATAGCTGTATTTTAATTAGTGAATTTAAATTCACTGGACAGACATTACTTTTTCCATTAAATACCTGCAAATTACCAACACACAAAACACTGTACGTAGTTGGTAAAAACAGGAAGGAAACAATATATAAGAATAGGGTCTTTTTTAGTTTATTTAGGGAGCTACACAAGGAAACACTAGCAAGCCACAAGACTGTGAAGTCTCCACTCCCTTCCCAAATATTAGCTATTTGCTGTGGCTGGTAACAATATCCTATTGACTTCTTTACCTTGTTCTATTGCAGCAGAACTCCAGCATTACTGCCTGACAATAAATGTCAGTTGCAAAACAAAAGCAACTGCATTCATCAGATGCACATGGATACTGATTCTGTAACTATAAGTTCTGGGCAAAAAAACTTTATGACTATTCACATGATTTTATGCAGAAGAATGGGTGGTAATGAAGCTAACACAAAAGCAGTCCAGTTGCACGTTTAAAACTAAACCTTCAAGCCGAACTTACACTTTGTCCTGCCGTCCTCCACCTCCACGCAGTGCAACTGGCTGGCTGTTCTGAGTGAATGCACCTCCCCCACGAATTGCACTTGGATGAGTTGGAGAAGCTGCTGGATGTTGGCCAGGACGGATGGGCTTAGCTGCAGGAATAGAGACATGACTTATAGGTTTATATGTAACACTTTCATCATTCAAATTTACTAATGCTTTATTTTACAGTGTCCTAGGAGTAATAATAAAAATTGAATGCATCTGGAATTAAATGAAAACAAGTTCAGGAGATGGTATTTTCAGGACTTGTCAGATTAATACTGAGCACTGAAAAATAGACAAGGTGTTCCTTTTTCTGTCCCTGCTAGAATTAAAGCTAACAAAGTTTTGAATAATTATTATCTTCACGTGTATTATCTGCTCCACCTAATGGACGTCCTTGTAAGAGCACCATTTCTTGTCAGGAAGAACTCAGTTCATCACTTAAGTTTTATAAGCACTATGTTCCTGTAAAGAATTGTACCCCACTGCCCACCTCCCACCTACCACAAGTTACACCGCTTTGCCAGCAGTTCTGCATATGAGTTACTCCACAAATAACACTACTTCATGCACTACTTACCAGCACGCATTATAATACTTGCTATATTTCAGAACTCAAAACAAAGCAGTTTTGACAGGCAATACACATGCTGCGTGTGCTCTCATAAACAAACACGGTTTGCAATGAGCACTGCACCAGCTCCTAACACTTCATACAAGACTATACAACCTCAAGAAGTTCAGCCATATTAGAATCATAAAGGTTGGAAAAGACCTTTAAGATCTAGGCCAATCATACACCTACCACTAATAATGCCTATTAAACCCTGTACCACATCTACATGCTTCTTGAACACCTCCAGGGGCAGTGGACCCAGCAACCCCCTGGGCAGCTGCCAGGGAATACTATACTCACCTCACCACAACCTCCCTCCTTTCAGACAGCTGTAGAGAGCGATAAGGTCTCCCCTCAGCCTCCCTTTCTCCAGGCTAAACAATCCCAGTTCCCTCAGTCACTCTCCCTAAGACTTACGCTCCAGACCCCTCACATCTTCATCGCCCTTCTCTGGATACCCTCCAGGGCTTCAATGTCTTCCAGGTCAGGAGCCTGAATACTCAGAGGATAACTGGTCTGACTGTTAAAGACAGATGTAAAGAAGGCATTGAGAACTTGAACCTTTTCCTTACTCTCAGTCATGTTTCCCACTGCATCCAGTAAAGGACTGCGACTCTCCCCGGCTCTCCTCTTACCGTTAATATATTTGCAAAAATATTTTTTGTCATCTTTTACTACAGTTGCCACGTTGAGCTCATGCTGAGCTTCTGCCTTTCAAGTTTTCTCCCTGCACATCCTATCAACTTCCTCATGCTCTCCTTGAGTTGCCTGTGCCTACTTCCACAGCAGATAAACTATTTTACTCCAGGAGTCTCAACAAAAGTTCCCTGTTCAGCCACACTGGTCTTCTTCCCTGCCAGCTCATCATACAGAACAGAGGGACAGCCTGCTCCTGCACCTATAAGACTACCTTCTTGAGGAGCCATCCAGTCTTCCAGGACTAGTCTGCCCTTCAAGTCTGACTTCCAAGGGACCCTCCCTACCAGTGTCCTGAACAGTTCTAAGTCTGCCCTCTTGAAGACCAAGGCAGCAGTTTTGCTGACCTCACCAAAAATTTCCTGACTTCACCAAAATTAGAGAGCTCTACTGTTCCATGGTTGCTCTGCCCAAGACAGCTCCTGCCCACCATGTCTCCCACCAGTCCTTCTCTGTCTGTGAACAGCAGGTCAATCGGGGCACCTCCCTTGGTAGGCTCTCTTACTAACCGTATCAGGAAGTTATCGCCCACATGCTCTAGAAACCTCTGACTGCCACCTCCGCTCTGTATTCTATTTCCATCATGTATCAGGGAAGTTTAAGTCCTCCATGAGAACAAGGGCTGTTGATTGCATAACTTCTGCCAGTTGCTCAAAGAATGCCTCTCTCATCTCTTCATCTTGGTGGGGGTCTGTTATAGACCTTGTTGGTCTTCTCCCTAATCCTCACCCACAGGAACCTGACCTTACCATTCCCAGCCCCAAGCTCTACAACATCAAAACAGTGTAACACAGAGAGCCATGCCATCACTCCGCCTTCCTTGCCTATCCCCACTAAACAGATGTGGGTAGTTTTCAGCAGAGCTTTTGTTATAGAGCAACTACATCAGAGGAACGCTTTTCAATTTCTGCTCAAAAGGAAACTGATCTCCAGTAGCACAGGCCTCATTTAATTAGACATTTAACTACAGGAGGCTTTACACCTGTGATAAACTCACTAGAGAACTGTCTTGCCTTAGAGATCTCTCAAGGCAAAGATAAAGCAGGAAAGCACCAGTCTTTGCATCACCACTTAATACATCCCAAAAGAAGAAATCTGATCCCCCTGAAAAACACCTGCAAGTCTGCAACAGCTCTTGATGTGCCTACAGAACACAGGTTCAGCTCCAGCTCTCACTTCAGTTGCATTCAAATTTAAGGGAAGTGTATTGATTACTGAAGATCTGATAAAGGACAACAAGAAGGCAGGACCACAAAGTTCCTGCCACTAAAAAAAAAAAAACACAAGAAAAAAACAGGTACAGGTACATCCTCCACAGGTCTCTCACACCCTCCTAGCGCTCAGTATTTGACAGCATAGCTATATGTGGGAAGGAAAACCAGGGGAATATTACTGTCTTCCCATCACGCAGTAAGAAAGACTACCAGCTATCAATTTTTTTTTGTCTAGGAGGGATTATTGAATACTACATATTTTGAATATTATATACATGTTTTGAAACAAAGAACCAAAAAGGAAATTAAATTTGGTGATCATTGGATGTTAGATGTGGGTTTCTGTTTCCCTCCCACACAGAATCTAGAGAAAGGAAGACAATTTTTGTTATTTTTGAATGCAATGACTTAATTTCTCTTGTTGCCTTGGAATACCTAGCTAGACTTCAAAATTCTTATGAAACAACTGTTAATAGAAATAAGAATGTGCATTCAGTGTATTGCTTTGTTCTAAGAATGAGAACACACATTCAGACTAGAATTCTAGATAAAAAAAATTTTCCCAGCTTATACAATGGATCACAGGAATGACCCATTTGATACAAAACATAACAAAACGTACACACAGTCCAACTGTTAACCGCAAGAGAACTTGCAGAACAAAACAGCGCATGTTCACATGAGTGGATCCAACTGCTGCTGCTGAAAAATACACACAGAAGTAAATCAGAAGAGATGAGAGTTTTAGGAGCCAATGGATTATTTACTAACCAATTTGTGCAGAATGTCCCCTTCTGGCCATATTTTTGGATCTTACAGCTTCCTTTATACGGTCTACTTCCTGCTGATATCGCTTGCGATCACGAGATGCATTCTCTTTGGCTTCCTTCAGTGCAGACTCCAAAGCTTTAACTCTTTCAGCTGTAGCCCGAAGTCGCTTCTCCAGTTTAGGAAGCTCACAGCGAAGATCTGCGTTATCACGTACCAGCTACAAAAATTAAATGCATGAGTCTCTTGGTTTCTCTCTTCATGGGTAGAACCCGCCAGCACACAATCCTCTGAACAGGCATACTGTGTAGTATGTACAATAGGGCACCGATCCTAATGAGCTTAAACTTTTAGTAAATCAAATAGTTCAGCACTAAGATTGTCATTTGAAAATCTGTTACTGTGAAAGAATATGCTATCCAACATAGACACTTATAGTCTACGTGCTGTCGGGGACAAGCAGGCATCCCCCAGACTGAGACACTGATTCTTAACACCAGCTTCACTCTTCTTTGGTTTAAAGGCAACTATTTCGTTGCATACTCACGTGTACTTAAGGTATCTATTGAACTATTTCATAGGAAAATTTTAGCCTACTGTTTTATATCACGTAATACATTCAAGGTATCAAAATACTTTCAGAACAGTTACTTCTTGAACAATGCGTCACTTCCATGATAATGCAGCTTAAGTAGTCTGTTAGCTTTTGATTAAGTTTGAAATTAGGTCTCATTGTACCTGCTTGTGAACCTTGGTAAGCTGTTCAAGATTATTCTCAAGGAAAGAAATCTTCTGTTTTTGTGCAGCGCTGCCTCCTGTATCATCCGAGTCAATCTCAGCACTCTGCAGTAACAAAGGCATGGGAAGGGAGAAAAGATACTGAGTACAAATCTGAATTTACATATTAAAATCAAAGCAGAAAAAAAAATACAGATCAATTTCTAACTCAGTTCTAAACTGAAATGTACACAGCAATCTCAGAGACACCAAGTACCATTACAGCACCACATTACCTTTTTCACTCTAGTAGCCAGATCCTGAACAAATAGCTTCCGAAGGTTGTGGAGAGTCTGAAGTTCTTTAGCCTACAGTTGAGGAGGGGAAACAAAAAAGAATTATTTCTGAAGGAAAAAAGCAAGTAATTCCATTTCCTTTGGAACATACTTTGATGAGCTTACCACAGTCTCTTCCAAACCCTTTAAATCTTGCCTCGCTTGTTCCCGTCTGTCCTGCATAACCCTAAAAGAGAATACATTCATCCTCATGCATCTGAGCAAAACTGGAAATGCTTTAGGAGATAAGAGTGGTAAACCATATGGTTCAAATGAAAAACACCTATTTTTCAGCTGAAGCCCTCACAATTATGGATGTAACCAACTGATGACACAACAACTCAAATTCACATGGAGCAAGGAAGGAAGCTGCAAACGGCAAAGAAGGAGAGCTTCTAATACTGAAAGGACACAAACAAGAAAACAAACTTTCAGCTATCTAAATAATAAATTAATAAAATGAGCGAAGGAAGATTTTTCAGAATCAAGTTCAGTAACACCGGTGAAAATCTTAATTCTACAAATGCTCTTCTCTTCAATCATCTGTGAATGTGTTAAATATCAAGCGATGGATATGGGATTTTATCTTTTTGTTCCACCACCTCACCTCCATTACATTTGCCAAAGCTTGCACCATTAAGCAATGGAATCTCAGTTTCCAGGAATATAACCCAACAATACTGCTCTGCAGAGCTCCTGTCTTCCTACTTAATGTGAAAGCACTGACTGCACTGCTAACACTCTTGAAAGTTCTCCTCACCCATTTACATTACCAGATCGCAGCTAAATGATTAAACATCTGAGATGATCAAATATGCTAAAGAATCCATCAGCATTCTATCCATTTTCCAGACCTCACTGGAAAAGTAGCTGTAGACACCTCATACAACTATTTAGGACAATAAAATGTGAATAATCAGCATTATTTCTGGTCTGTCCTTTGCCAGCACATTTATGATGTGCAATGGAAAATAACTGGTCTGAAGGAGAACAGTATCAAATCAATTTTTAATGTTTCTTGCAGATCCTTGGAAGGGCAAAGTTTCTAACACAGCAAGTCTCTTTAAGAGATCAACGCTGTATATTTCTTTTATTAGCCTGCAAAACAAAATACAAAACAAACACGTGGTATGTTTATTGAATCTTCTATTACGAGAAAATCTATTGCAACTGATGGTGAGAAGTATCTAGAATAAATACAGTGGACTTAAGACACACTATTATTCAAATTTCAGTCAACTTAACCAACAACGTATGTCCTGAAAAGAATGTGCTGATTATTGCTTACTCATACAGATCAATCAAGTCTGATTGTTTGAATTTCTACAATTTAAGACAGAACTACCTAACTAGCTAAACCACACAAGAACTAGAAACAGTAAGGATCTGTTATCATGTTAACGCAAGGCTCTTCTAGTCTTACAGCATGCAAAACTCAGGTGTGAAAATGTGAAGTTAACTGCTCCAACCTGTAGCACGTTAACACTGAAAAATACCAGGCCTTTTGTCACATAAAACCATGACACCTTTGCACCCTTCATTATTTTACTTCCAGCTATATATACACTACGGAGGTGAAAAAGGTTCTAAAAAGATTAAATTCAAGGTGGCTCTGGAGCCTCCCTTTAATAAGCATATCTACCACACAGTGAACGCAACTTCATCATCATATCAGGTCACTAGTTCAAAAGAAAAAGTTCCTCCACACACTTGTTTTATGTGAGATTATCACTTACGTAAGCTCATGTAGTTTTCTACTTTTCTCCTGATCGGTTGCTTTCAACTTCTCATGCTCAACTCTAAGACGTTCCTGTTCAAGCATCATCTTCTGATTTTGGCTAAAGACAAAGTTCATAATCAGATGTATTTTTAAAAGGATGGGAAAGGAATACATCTTTGATATCTATTTAATTAAGTTAAAGAAGAAAAGACCTTTGTTGTATCACTGTCATGACAAGCACCCAGAAAGCCATTAAACTGCAATCCAAGTTATGTTATCAATAATTAGAAACTAAAGCTTCTGATATGTTGTCACAGTCAAGTGAATCTATCATAAATGACATCCAGTAAAGTGACAGAAATAAGGTACTGCTGAATAAGAACCTCTGTCGCTTCCCTCCCATCCTACTGTCCTTCTGTACATGCACAATCTAGCAACATCTGCCATTATCAAATGATAATTGCTTACTCTTGGAGTTCAGTGATCAGCTTCTCCTTTGCATCAACTTCATCTCGTAGGCTACTGATTTGTTTCTGATGCGTCTCACGATGGCTTTGAATCTGCTGTTCCACAGCTTGCTGTTAGAAAAAAACAGCACGTATTACGCTTTGAGAAGTTATAATTTGTGCTGTTTCAAAAAAAAAAAAAATAACTTACCTTGACTTCATTTGCAGTTTGAACCTTATTTAAGTGCTCTTTCTCCATCTCATGGACTTTTTCTAGAAATGAGAGAAGAGAGAAGACTTTTCATCCAGGTATCTAGGCCATCACAATGAGGACGAAAGTAGTTCCCCTTTCTTCCTCTCCCACACCTTAAAATTTGGAAGTTGTATATCTACGTATATCAGTTACAACCAATAACATCTTTAATCCTACTCTTAGCAGTTGAACACAGCAAGTACACATTCCTGTTGACTAATTCTGTAAGTTCAGTAGCAAGAAGCTACCTTATAGCTGTGTCCTTCAATCTAGACTGACCGATTTCCTATTTGTTACATATTTCAACTGGGGTGGGGGATGGACAGACAGACTGCAAAAAACTACTCCTACCTTGCGCTCGCAGTTGAACTAGTTCTTCATTAAGAGAATCCACAGACTCTTCCAATTGTCTCTTTTTCTGTTCCACATTCTGGAGATACTCAGTCAACGACTTGATCTTGGCCTCATGCTTGTAGAATGAAAAGATTCATTTGCTTCACAACTAGGTATCATGGAATTACATCTATATAGCCACATTGTACTTTTTTGTTTTTAAACAATCCACCTGGTCTCAAAATATAAATGGTGCAAGCTAAATCTCTAAAAAGAACACGACTACACAGCTAGATCTGCAACACAGCATGTTAGAACATCTTGCATTCATTTTGCTCAATTGAGTGAAGTGCATTTTTTGGCAGGGAAAAGAGATGTGCTTGAATATTAAGTACTATCAGAAGAAAGAGGCTCACTGCATTTAGAAAACTGCGCAGAAATACGCATCTTCTGGTACAAAAGAGATGATCTGTATGTAAACTGAAATATAAAGAAATTCAACTGCACATGTAATCACAATTCTGGTGGTAGTTAGAAGTTGCATTGCTCATCTTCTCTAACAACCACAATAAAGTGGCCAGTCACGCATGTAAAACTACTGTAATACCACTGAGCTAATGTTACCTCTCCCACTTCCAATTTGACACATTAGAGCAGAGCACAAGATTTGTGAGATCTGTATTTGTAAAGGATCCCATGATGGAGAATATAAAGATTCTAGTAATTAATACAAAGGATAAAAAAGTACTATGACAATGCAAACATATGTGGAAATTCTAACAGCCTGTCACACAACTACTCAAAAGCCCCCAAACTTCAGAGAATACTAAGGATACAGCTGAGTCCTGTAAAGAAACACTTACCTGGGAGATACGGAGTTGACAGGCAGCCAACTCCTTCTCGTTTTCTTCCATTTTCTTATTGCTCTCAGCCTGCGTGCCTTCCAACTGTTTGCACCGTTTTACCATTGTTTTTACTTCTGATTTCATTTTGCTTATGTACAGCCTTGCAACTGTGAATTCTTCATCTATCATGCCAGTTCCCTCGGGCTGCTGAAAATTGTGGAATCACATTTAGAAAGCTTAGGTACAGAAAGAGAATTAAAGATGAGGTAAAGCAACTTAGTGCCTAGCATCCTAGCACTCACCCCAACCAGTAATCACAGCACTCAGGCATCAAAATGAACTTAAGTGAATAACCTGGCAGTGTAACACACTTTAAAAGTTACCTTTAATATCTCACCCCTTACAAGCTTAACTCGAATGAACCTGACTGAAATATTTACAACTTGTATCAGCAGGTTAACACCAAAAAAAATTAACTGATCTAACCTAGGCTCTTGAAAATCATTATGTTTGTTTTTGTTTTCCTTTCCTGAGCTATTTTGTTTACAATACAAGTGTAATATGTCATTTACAGCACTGCTTAAATGTCTGTCCTACGGTCATCTTCTAAATTAAACTTAATTACAGTTGCATGCTCCATTTTTAAGGTAAGTAACCTCCCTACTGCCACTGTAGGTCCAAGACAATGCCTTTGAAACTTGTCATGGTCCTAATAACGGTATGAACGAAAACTATTTCAAACATCACACCTGCTCTCTCTCCTCTTCGCATAATCAATTTCTGTTTGGGACCCAGTAAAATCACAGAAAAAGCAAGAAAAAACCTAGTTCTGAATTTACTAATACATAAAGCTTCCCAAAGTGGTTATTTTTACTGTACTATGAAACCTCACCTTACCCAACCACAGTGTATGTGCGCAATACATGGCACTAAAAATTGCATTGACTAATTCTTACCTTGACATCATTATTTCCTACTGCAATTCCTATTTCTGCAAGATCTTTTAGTAAGGAGGCCATCATCTCCGTTGCTCGTTTCTTCTGATGGTTAGTCATTTCTTTAAGTTTTTGAAGCTCTGCATCTATACTAGCTAAAGTAACCTACAGTAAAAATAATTACATTTTAATAAACAAAACACATTTTTAGAACTATTCTTTATATTACATAATATTGCAACATCAAAACATGGCACTCAGTTCTGGGAGTCTGTGAGCACAACTATTACTCCAGAGCAGATCTGCAGTTAGTCTGAACTGCTGTGGTTGTAGCAGCTGCAATTCAGCAGCCTGTATGCTCAAAACTTGTCTGCTCTTTGTTTACCAGTCAGACAAGTCTGACGTTTTACAGCAGAAACATTCCAGTGGTGCCAAAGGATAATTACTGCACGGGTTTGCTGCGATAGATTGAGAATGACGTCTTCATTTTACTTCTATATCCATCTCTCGGTTCTGTCAACACACATCAGTATCAAAACTGTGCAGTAATCTCTGAAAGCTACTGAGAAGACTAACACAGTTTCCACAGACAGTTTCACCAAACATATAGACAAATATTGACACAGGAAGAAACCTTTCAGGATATATCTACCATGAAGGAACTACCATATTTTCGTACATGAGAGAAAAAGGGGAGAAAGAAAGAGCCATATAGAGAACGTATCAGCCCTTTAAGTAATCAAATGAGGAGTGTTCTGGTATTGAACAAGTTGTAGACTTGTTTAAAAACTGTCATTTTCTCCTTGAGAAAAACCTTTGACTTCAAGAAAGATAAACAGCTGAGGCAAGAAAATTTATATGTTGAAGATTCTCAGTAATTGGATCCATTTTCGTACCGATTTTTGATTGAGTTCATCACTAAGCAGTTCATATTCCTTCGCCTTATCTTCTACTTCCTGAGACTTCTGATCATAATTGACAGCTAACTCTTCAAGAGCTTGTAGCACCTCTTTCACTTCCTCTTTAGAGGCATCATTTTCAGCCTGAAGGCGATTCAATTCAGCTTGCAGATTGTCTTGGTCCCGTCTAGTTGATGCTAGCAGCTACAACATTGATACAGATTTATTTATATTAATAACAAATCGTTAACAAGAAAAATGCATTAATAAGTGAAATCTTAATGTTTTTATCCACTGAAACTGCCTGTACCTACTTTTTTTTTTATAGTGCCTAGCATAACAAATTAAGAACAAAGTAGAGGGACAATGAGATATATCTATATCCAGAATTCTTCAACTTATATAGTCTTTGCAAGATGGAAATGATTACAGACTAAGGCACTTAAGGTTAGCTAACGAAAATGCACATAAAATACTGCAAGTCCTCAAAAGAGTTTCTGAATGCTTCTCATGAGTCTAAAACTGTCAACAAACTAGGGATTTAACTTTCAACACTTCAACACAGTTTGCTGCTGTAGAACAGCTACACAAAAGGAAGAGTTGGAAAAGAGACAGATTTAAGTAAAGAGTAAATAACAGCTCCAACCTTCTGCATTCTCAGCTCATTTCCTTCTTGGCCAATACATCAAGTTTTGGTTTTTTTTTTTTTTTACTTTAAAAATAAATAAAAAGCATTTGTCATTTGCTCCAATATCTTTGTTAAATGAAATTGATAGCTGTCTACCCATGTAATTAAGTTACACCTGTATTCACACGTTGTCATTGATATTTTGAATATTTCAGTAAGTACATCCTGAAACAATGAAGATCTCCCTTTCTATTAAGGGCCATAATACTCCACACATACCCCCTGCCCAACTTCTCTGCCAGTACAGCAATACCAACTGAAGTAAACAGTAAAAGAAGATTTGTTACAGTAAATCAAAGTATCTTCAGTTTTGACAAACTGCTAATTTCGTACAAAGAAGACAACAGCCTCTGTCTTTGCATAGGACATGGGACATTAGAAATATCTCAGAGTCAAAGAAAAGCAAAGAGAATGTACAAAAGTGAAAGTCACCTCTTCCTGATCCAACATTTGTGTTTTCAGTTTTTCTACCAGCTGGCTCTGCTGATTAATTTCTTCATCCTACAGTTGAAGAAAAACTGTGTTCAATAAACTGACAAATACCAGCTTCACAAACAATCTAAGAGAAGGCAGCAGCAGGCACATAATCTTTCCATGTTCTAAGATGACGGGACAACTCAAAGCAGTAAAAGCAAAAAAATAAAAACATTTACACACAACAGATGTATACAACACTGTGCTCCAAAGACAACTTTTTTTAACTGTGCTTTTACAAATGTTCCTCAATCTATTTTAAACTTCCAGAAACAATTCAGATTTAATGAGAAGCTTTTTCTTCTCCAAACTTAGTACAACTGTTTCAGTTTTATGTTCAATGCACGCATATTTTACTTGAAAACAGCAGTTTTTCCTTCCAGTTAACTTTTTTCTGCCTACTTATTATTTTCCACCTGGTGCAGAATTAATTCAACCAACCAGCTAGGAATGGTAGCTAGTTGAGATTATCATCAGCTTTTCCTCCCTTGATTTTTCTCTCTCGCACCTCACCACACAATGTACCTTTGCATCCAGTACAATTTTTCGTAGTTTCAGCCAAGGGGCAAGAGCAACTAAGAAAGGATGCTCATTTTGGATGGAATAAGGTGATTTTAATATCATCTAATCAGGAATCTATAGTTAGAGTAGGTGTTTCTGGGAAAAGCTTAAACAAGCTGTAGTAACAAATGAAGACTGGCAAGTTAAGTACTACATAATGCACTTCAAGATCTATTTCAAAGAAGTCCTCTGTTAAATAAAAAGACATACCTTGTCATCCAGTTGTTTGTATAATTTGGCAATTTCTTCCTCACATTTTCTTCTCTCAGCATCAGTGAAATTGCCAGTTACTCCAATCGTGGTAGCTGGTTTATCATTAATAACAGTAATATCCTTGTCCACCGCAAAAGCTTCTAAGTTGGCCTTCTCCTTGTCAAACTGCTCATCAACAGGTACAGTCTCCCCTTAAATAACGGAATACACTTATGAAGTACTTTTAGCAGAGTTGGTCATGGAGCATCTTCCACCAAATGTTATCTATTCCCTAATTACAGTACAGCTCCATGGTTAACAAGCAATCGAGTTCATAGCTTCCAAAGCAAAAATGACTACTCCATCATCTAGACTACCTCCTGCTTACCACTGAACATTCCACCCAGTTACTCTACTGTAGGCTCTAAATCTTACATTAAAATATCTTCCACAACAGCACCTAATTATTTGCACTAAAGACAGAGCCCCTCCCCCGCCCTTCTTCCCCCCTTTGGCAGTCTGTTGTGACAGGTAGCCATATTTACTGCTAAACTGATTTGCTTATTTAAAAACAGCTCCACAGTTATACTTTTATGTTTCTATGTTCATCAACACCTTCCTGAGAACACTTTACTATCCTCACGTTTAAAAAAAGGTACCACATACAAATTTAGGCACTTTTCTGGTAAATTCAAAGTCAACTCCTTGTTGCCTTATTACAAATCATTTTATACAGCCACTGAATGCTAAGGGCTCTTTCCAACATTCCTGTATGGTGTGCGAATATTCTGGAAGAATTACACTCAACATTCCAGGTGTGGTCACTACATAAGACAGGGAGGAGGAAAAATAAGTTGGGTGGGATAGGAGTTATTTAAGTGAGGCCACTCATTTTTTTCTTCAGATTTACACTAGAATGTGGTGTACAAATTGTCTGATTCGTATGATCTATCACTTTATGATGGCAAAATCATGTTCTAGGACTGAAAACTCCAGAATACATCTATATCTAAAGATTTAAGTTTACAGTTTTGTATTTATCTTGCATTTTGCCAGTTGTGTCAGTGCAAAAGAATTCAGTCACTCAGAGAGAACAGGCACACATTCTGTACCGTTAGCAATTTCTTTTCCTTGCCTGTAGAAGTGCTTGAGCTATAAATGAGGACAAAGTCTAACAAAACTGATTTGAATTTGAAATTTTTGCACAGTTTCTGCAATTATAGTTAGTATCAATCTTCACTTCCCTATAAGACGTTTAGAATGCACCTCAATCTAGTTCTGTTAGTAAATGAGACACTGAAGAACCTAACACCAACACACTCGAAGATATTTTTGCCAGTAAGTGACTACTAAAGTTGTTCCAATTCCAATGAAAACCAGTAAGCTTCAACAACAGCCTAGTATCACAGCATTAATATTCTTTTTACTGTTTGGCACAGTGTCCTTCATTATTATAAGAATCCTGAAGAGCGATTCAGCATCTCCTTGTCTGAAGTCTGCATAACAAAGAAAACTGCTTCTCACCATTCCGCCATCTGTTGAGTTCATTTTCCAGCCACTGTATGGTGTTACGCAGTGTCTTGTTTTTCTCTTTTTCTTTCTCATACTTTTTCTTCCACTGTTCTGCCGTGAGCTCAACATTGACACAGACTGTGTTCTTAATGGTCTTTGCTCTACACAGAAAGAAAAACCTCTGAAACAGACTCTATTTTTTAAAAAAGAAAATAATATTGGAAGTGTAAACAACTCCCACCTCTTCCAAAAGCTCATCGCTACACTCTGTCCATTTATTATTTGTTCTATTAGATTGATACAATTGTTAATTGACTCAGTAATGTAACAGGTATGGAGAAGACTGAAAAAAATCTCAAGCCAGTTGAGTTGGAAAGAAACGGCTGTATACTTTCACTTGAATTGGGATGGCGTACAGCTTTGAACAAAGACTAATATTTACCATATCCAACAAACATTTCTCTAGTGGACAGCATAATACTTTCAGGATGTGAATCACCTAGCTTAAGGAACAACTCCCAAGTCCAGTGACTAGATCTGCATTAACCAAAGAGGAGTATGAGCTATAACATACAGATGCATTTATTTCAAGTGATACATTCAGGCAAGCACATCTCATCCAAATGCATTAACTCCAAAGACAAAATATCAAGGACTAATACACCTTGATGAAGTTAACATCTAGTCGTTGCATTAGCGATGAACCTGGCTTACATCAGTAACTCATGTACAACTTCCTACCAAGAATTATCCCCTCCAAAAGATCAAAACCGGAAAAAAAAATGCTTATTGGTAGACAGAAACCCATTCCTGCCGCTGCCATGACTCCTGCACATTTCTGCAAAGCCTCACTGGGAGTTGACTACTACCAAAATGCACATTGTTTCCTACTGAATTACATACTATTTACTTAGCCTTTAGTTCCTACATCTGAGGGTTTCAGCAGAAACTTAACAACCCCAGAAAGCTGAGTTATACACCACACCAACTATAGTCACTTGAACAACTCCTGAAGACATCAAGAGCAAGACACAATGAATCTACAGTTTGAAGACACTTCCCCATACCTGAATGCTAGAAATATTGCAAGGAAAGGATCTTCTAGATTCTAAAAGGAGACCAAAGTAGAATTCTACTGCTGCAGAACACAGTCATCATTCCACACCACAAACATTCTGATTAATTTGGTTTAGGAATCCTGACTGGGTTACTTATTTCTCACTCTGCCTTTATTTCTGTGTTTAGCAATAGCAAAATATTAAGAGACATTTAATTCTGTAATCAGCATCAAATTAAAATCTCAAACTACATATTTTTAAGAACAGCTTCACTGCTTTGTTTATTGTAGAAGGTTTGTTTTATCAGTCATTGTTAGGCATGCAACTGTAGTGCATACACAGCACTTAGAAATTCTTTTTCTTGTCTCTCTCTCATCATTTAAATCACGTACTCACCTTTGGCCAAACAGAAGAGTAGATTTAGTTTCAGATTCGTTGTATGAAGATGGAGAACAGCAAATAACAATAGTGGTTCTACAGTTACCCCCTAGTGAATCCTGAAGGATTCTGGTCATTTTGCTATCACGATACGGAACATAAGTCTACCAAGAAAATGAATAAAGAGTTGGTCATGTTTTTTTTCCCCCCCCATATAATTTACATTGTTGAAGAGCTATGCTTTCCTTAGGTATGACTTCATTAGGAAAACAGATTAAATTCTACTTGAATTAACATAACATCCAGTTGAACATGCACGGAGTGATCTAAAATCTTGCTTCTATGCTTGGTAACTTCTAGAGTACAACAAAGCTTTCCGTTTGTTTAGGTCCTTTAATACTAAATCCAACTTTATTATTTATCAATGACAACACAGTACAAGAAAACCTTGTTATTGCAATGTATTGATGTAATTGGATTAGTTTAAAAGATTACGTTCAAATCATTATGATCAATGAAGAAATTGTCTACAATATATTGTACAGAAATAAAAGCCCTTAACACTGAAGTACAAAAAAAGGACAAAAAAAAAAGGTAGAACACTTACACTGCTTTCAGCCAAAGCTGAGATGACATTTCCAAGAGCAGACAAAGACTTGTTGATGTTCTTAGCCTCATCCAGCACAGCACCTTCTGCTCCAGTTTTGCTAACCTAAAGTATTTCAATTAATTACTAAACATTACTTCAGAAAAATCACCTTCCACATTTAATACAAAACTTGGATACCGGGTCTTAAAGTGGGTAAATTACAGTGTGTAAAAAGGATAACAGTAATATAGAATAAGCATTGTGGTACACGTTTCCTTCTCTTCTTCAAGCCACTGACACAGCAAGCTGAGCTGCCATTTTAACAGTGTTAATCAGTACTTCAAAATAAGAAACTAGGTACCACTATCAAGTGAAAACACAGACATTCCACATCCATAAATAGACTCTTGATTCTAGCACCTGGCTAGCCAACACACCCTTTTTTTTTTTTTGCTCTCAGATACTGAGACTGAACTCTAGCCTACTTCCCAACCTTCTCCATATTTACAAACCCTCACTGCAGAAATGCAAAACAGTTTAGAGATAATATCTAACAGCCAATAAAGACTAGAATTGAGAAATCACAATCCAAAATCAAAGTTAAAGCACTTCACAGATAAGAACTGAGCAGTCATTATTATATTACTGTAAAAAGTTTGATTGTAAAGAATGATTTTTGTTTTTCAAAGCTGGAAGAAAAAATGTAACATTACCTTTTCGCTACCTGCCAAGTCCACAAGATAGAGTTTTCCACTTAGCTTCTGTTCTGTTTGAGTATTCTCTTGCTTTACATTAATAAGAAAAATACTATGACTTCGAGAGCTGTGTTCATTCATATCTGCAATTAAAAATACACAACTTGTCAAAAATAATGGCACAACCTATCTTACTTGGCTAAACAGTATCTCGATAACAGAGAAAGGAAAGATGCGAAGCTAATGAAACATTATACAGTTGTATCACTGTGACACAGTAAAACTAAAAGGCAGAAACCAGCAGTACCATCTAATTAAAGATTCAATCATCTTTGTGCTTCTGTTACTACCATAAATTAGAAAAGAAAGCACACTGACATTCCAATAGAGTAGTTTTTTTGTTGTTTGTTTACAGCACATCACATTGTAACCTTTTGTGCAAATGTCAAGTAGGTAGCCAAAATTCCTCACCATCCTTTCTGGTTTCAATACTTATTCTGCATGTCTCATAGCAGAGGTGAGCAGTAAAAGAGATCCATGTCAAATCTTAAAGGTGATTTTAATGAATTAACAAAAGTCTGATCTGACTGCAATCTGAATGACAATGTCTGCCTACTTCTTCCTTTTATCTATAAAACTCTCACAGGCTTAAAAGCTAACCAGCACCACAGAAATAGATCAACATGAAAGAATATCCTTCTATCCAATTTTCTGCTCTTTTTCTGTTTATTAGTCCGGTCCCTACTTCAGAACCTCACTACCTCAGAGCACCAAAGTAGAAGGGCAGGACTTTTCTTACTGGAAACGTTTTCTTATGCCCAATTCTTAATCAAAGAATATATTTACATTTTTCTTTATAACTGTATGTTTTTTTCTCTCAAATAAATATCTGGACAAAATTCACAAACAATTTGGTTCTCAAAGATTTCAGAGAGTCACTTAAAATAGAAATAATATTTTGCATGCATCTCACCTTCCCTCCTCTGTTTTTGAAATGAAGGCAAAACAGACACACACACATCCACACCCACCCACCACTCCTAATCCTTGGGGGAATTCAGAGGCCTATGACATGAATCCCTGCAACCGATCTGCACATCTCAGGCCCAAAAAAATGGGATGCTACTTACACCTGCAGCACTTCTGAAAAATATAACCTGATCTGCTTTTCTTACAGGCTACAATAAAATGGCCAAACTGTAGATGAGTCACAGTGGCTTACTTATAGGTTCACAGGGTAACTGGAACGAACTCCACAAACCAGAATTCTTCACTACTTCCTAATGAAGAACTCCAGTGATTCAAAGCTCTTCACTAATTGCTTAATTTCTCTTTCCAATCAAAGCCTAATTAACAACATTAACAAAAAAACAAATTGAAAGACTTGGTACTTAAAGACACGTCACAACTGCTTGTACTAAACATTCTCAACAACCTGAATTTACTTCACCATCCTTGCCTTACACTATGTTTTAAGAAGTCAAGAAGACAACTGATAAAGCACTAAAGCAGGTAGGGATAGTACTTACTTGTAACTGCTACATGTCGGTTTGATTTTCCTTCATCTATAGTATCCATAACTTCTTCTGGACTACATACAAAACGCTCTGTGCAACCCTTTTAAGTAATACCAAAACAAAATAAAACACCAATAAGCCAGAAGAAAATGGAGTAAAATGGAAGCAAAAGATCAAAACAATATCAAAATGACACTAACCTTTACATAGGGAACTCTATTTTTGTCTTCATGAACAGAAAGATTGGTCTTTGAAACTAGAAGAGAAAAAGTTCTAAAGCTAAGGTATGTATGATTTCTTCACAGAATGAGACATTCACAACAGATCCAAGTAAAAATGGAACATACATCAAACGACCACTACTGCAGTTACAGCTTTATTATATAGATTAGCAACACGCTGTCTCATTTTTACGTATCTGTATCAGAGATGGGTTACTTATTAACATAACACATTTCTCTCAGTGTTATCTTAAAGCTTTTGTTCTATACATCTCTCTACCAAGCAGTTTACTTCCTATGCTCAAAGTAAATAAGAGACTTACCATCCAAAAGGTCCCTTATTTTATCCAAGTATATTTCAAAATATGACACCTAGAAGTGTGAAACAAATAGCATTAGAAAGCAAAAACGTTTAGCTCTTCAGAAGGACCCAGCACAATAACCTTGACCTCCCACATACTGCCACATCTAGTTCACAGCCTTGAGGACGAACTAAAATACAAAGCGCTGCCACAAGTTACCAAGATAGCTACCATCAATGTTCAATGGAAACAAGACGGAAGTGTTAATGTAATTACCCTATGAGAAGAGCCAGTTACATCTGAAATAACTTGTCTTTATATTTTCCAATTCACAAGAATTCATAACAGACATAGAATATCCATTCAGCAACGGACTACTTTCACTTTTAATATAAACTAACTATAGGAAATAAAGAAAAGGTTACCTTAATATGAAACTCAAGATTTTCATCCATAGAGTAAATATAATTAAAGATATCTTGTACTATTCTTGGAATAATCCCCATCCCATCTGGGTCGTGAAGCTTCCCCTTATTGGAAAAAGGAATGAAAAAAACATTTATACTAAATCCAACAGCACAAAGTATTTGAAGGCAGAATAAAAAGTCAGACAAGCTAGCTTTAAAATGTTGGTGGGTAAAATGCACTTATTTTTATCTGTAAAGGAAGCTCCTGACCATCCACTTAGGCCCAGCACTTGCTGGAATCAAAAAGAACAGCCTCAAAAACCTCACACAGAAAGATGAGAGATCTACCATGAACAATACTGTGTTCTCCATCCTGCTTTTGATAGCTGAGTAAATACAGTAATTGCCATTCTTACATCCGAAAAATCATTTGGGTATCCAAAGTTTGTAATAGAAAGGAAAAGAAAATGAAAGATGCAGGTGCTTCATTTCTGTAAGTGTTCAAATTCAGGGTGGATGGGGGCTTTGGGCAACTTAATCTGTGAAAGATGTCCATGCCCACTGCAGAGTACTTGGAACTACTGATATTTAAAAGATGCCTTCCAACCTAAACCATTCTATGATTTCACGAAAACAAGTCAACATCTCAAGGAATATAACACCACTGTGATGAAAAGAGATGAAAATGATATTAAAAGACAATAATTTTAAGTTGCCTTACTTCCATAGTGTGCGTCTTTCCAGACGATGTCTGCCCGTACGCAAATATTGTACCGTTGTATCCCTCAAGTACATCTAAAGGGAAAGAGTATTTTTATTAGGACTGATTTCCTTCTCCTAAACAAAAGTCAAATAAAATAGAATGCAAGCAATTCCTAAAATGTTTAGCAAGTAATCCGTTCAGTACAATACCAGGTGCTCGGAGAGGACGGCAGCAGTGTTCTTCCTTACCACTTTTAATGCAGTCACTATAGATTGCATTTTCAGAAGCTGTATTATAAGTATTAGAAGTAGCTGTTCCTTCAGCCAGCAAAACACAACTTTAGAGTCAGTAATAAGAAGGAAATCAATATAACTGCCATGTTGAACAGCCAGCCTTTGACCATTTAACATAGCATGTAATATGATTTGTCTATTTGCTGCCTTCACAGTAAAGCTGGAGTACCTCATTATTAAGAGAATGAGCTATGCTACAAGTTTCAAGCATCTTACTCCTTGGCCATAAGCTTACGTTTTAAATCACGAACAAATCAATTCTAAATTTCAGGTTGAAGGGTAAGGGCATGGTGGTTTTGTTTGTTCCCAAGTCAGTTAATGTGGAATCACATTCTGCAAACTTCCTTTTCCACAAGCAAGTATGAGAGACTCCAAACAGTGAGGTCTACCTCCCATTACAACCATAAACCAACTCTATCACCACTACAGCTCCTTAGTGTCATCATCTACCACAGAACAGAAAACCCACCCAGAGAAACAAAGATTAGATGTTTAGATGGAAGAAGCAGGACGAAGAGGAAAGGGACAAGATTACGTACAACTCTTATTTAACTCTTTTTTAAGGAACAAACTTCTGATCGAATCCCAATTACTCCTTAACTCTTGAAGAGTGAAATACCTGTGGCAGCATGGACTTGTAACAGCAACTCACTTTTCTATTTACTAAAAACCTTCAACACTTCACTAACCTGGTCTTGCTTCCAACTATTGATAATTTATACATTCCTATGAAGGCTTTGATAAGGTTGTTTTAAAAGCTGTGTCAATTAGAACTTGTACTGATCCCCTTAAGAAACGAATCAATTTTACTTTGAGGGAATTACCAAACTCCTTGATCCCCAGAAGCCACAAAGGCAATTGAGAGTTCAAGTTTAGAGAGACAGTACGCTCAGATGAGCATATAAATAAGATAACTCATAATTGCAAAGTCAAAACAGAACAAACATCAGGTTTCCCACATTTTCTTTCACCTTACATTCCTCCAAACAAACAAAAGTAACTGTAGGACGTCTGACACCAATAAAAAAACCCTACTCATAAGAGTTGTTTTCAAACAGACAGAAGCCTATCTTTTATTCATTTATAACCAACTGTTTTAACCTTTAGCAGAGATCTGAAACAAAAACAAACTAACAGGTAAATGTCATCAAATGTTGCAAACAACTGGAGAAGCAGGTTTAGTATTGACATCATATCACCTCAAACAGAGGATGATTTTATACTCTGAACCATGATGACCGTTATTAAACATTTAGAAGGTAAGAGGGAGCAACAGAAGTATCAGTTTTCAACAGTAAAACCCATACAAATAAGTTATTTGTCGACAATTAAGAGTTTGTTCGACCTTACCTTTGACAATCTTTTTAGCACAATCATTGTATACTTGCTCCTGGGATGTGTTTGACTGGAACACACGGTCAAATATATATGGCTTGGACTGCAGAGTAAAAACAAACAGAAAAACTATTAAAATAAGACGACCCAGGAAGCACAACTGAAAGGTGTTTGTTCACACAGCTTAGAAGCAGCCTACACGGTCTCGGTCCGACCTTATGTTTTTATTTTAAGCACTTGAAGGACGCAGAGAGGAAATCAGCTTATGTATGTGTCTAAATCTTTACATGTTTGCTTACAAATAAGGCCTCAAATTAAATATATTTGGTTTTTAAGTGCAACCCAAACAGTTTTCCATAACTACTCTGTTACGTGACCTCTACTTACTTCATCTACAGCGTAAACCAGTGCCCAGCACCTGTACACCTGAGAACACTTTATTCTTCTCCACCGCTTTGGTAAACCCATATTATTAAAAACAACTTAGACTACATCACACACAATACGCCTTCATAATATTTGTCGAAAACCTCAAACCAAAGGAAACATCCAGGTCACCTACTGTCAGCACAAGAAACATTTCCCCATGCATGACATCCCTACAATAAGGCTCTGTAAACAGAAGGAAAAGGCCACTTTGGAGGAAGGGAACCTTCCAGAGATTTCTTCAGGAAAACACTGAAAGAGGAAGCTCGGACACAGCTTTTGGAAAAGAATGTGAGATCTGCTAACAGCTGTAAAAAGCTGACAATCCATAAAGATAGGAGTTGTTATGCTCATCTCATTAAGCTGAAATTTTCCTAGCACTTTTGGAGCTTGATTTATTATCTTTGCAGGCAGCTCAGGTTTACAAGGGCCTTAAGTCAGTTTCTACCACTAAACTTACTGCAACTGTTCAGTGCTCCATTTGTAATACGTTTAATTCATTATCATCCTTCCCCTCCCCCAAGGATATTGTGGGACTGCCTTCCTGGCAGCAGAACAAGACTAGCTTCCACCTTTTACCCACCCACTCACCACATTCCCTTTCCTAGCCTGACCTTCCATTTGCCTTTTAATAACATCTAGTGTAACACCAAACAAAGCTTTTCAGAGCCAAGGCATAGCACATCCCTCTGCTTAGAGGGCTTGAAATTCAGCTCCCTCTTGGAAAAAAGAAAATAATTACACAGGTCACTGTGTAAATATGCTCAAGAAACCACAAGACTCGGTAGGCAGAAACTATCCCTAAGGTGCTGAAGTCTGCCAGAACATTTGTTTCACAGTAGGGAAATCACAGGCTTTCTCAATTACTCATTCTAGCTTCAAATACACCTCAAACTCATATGCTCTATAGGTGGAACTGAGGTCTCTATGTACACCAGAAGACAAACAAGCAAGTCCAAGTATCCCCAAGGTAAGAAAATGAAGGCTGAGAACTTGTTATGTAAGAAGTCCAAGTCACCACAGAAAACACTCATGGTTAAGTTCTCTTTCTCAGTAAGATCTTCAACTTCAAAAAGCCTCCATCCTCACCATTACCAGGCAGCTACACTACACACTGCAAGCCATCCACATAGCAAACATGAGGCATATTTATTTCATGCTCAAGTTTGTCTGCATATTTGTACACACTGAAATAACACCTGTTATCCATAATAATACCCATGGAGGACCATGTTTACCCGTACACACTGCAAAAATCCAGAGAGCAAAGTGAATGTCCAAGAGGAAGGTGCAGCCGATACACAAGTGGGAAGGGATGCCACTCAGGCAGACACTGCCAGGCTTCAGATGTAGATCCGTGTGAAACATGTTAAGCTCATAAGGCCAAGTGCAAGGTCCTGCACCTGGGCTGGGGCAATCCCCAGTATCTGTCCAGACTGAGAGGCCCTGCAGAAAAGGATCCAGGGACAGAGGATGAAAAATAGGATATGGGCCAGTAATGTGTGCTTGCAACCCAGAAAGCACTTCACTGACTTATACGTATGCTGGGCTGCATAAAGACAAGTACAACCAGCAGGTCAAGGGAGGGCAATTCCATCTCTCTACTCCAGCCTTGTGAGATCCCACCTGCAGCACTGCATCCAGTCCTGGGGCCCCAACACAAGAAAGACGTGGAGCTGTAGAAGCAGGTCCAGAGGAGGCCATGAGGATGCTCAGAGGGCTGCAGCACCTCTCCTACAAGGAAATGCTGAGGGAGCTGGGACTGTCCAGCCTGGAGAAGAAAAGGCTCTGAGGAAACCACACTGCAGCCTTTCAGTACTAGGATGGGTCTCATAAAAAAAAGTCAGGGAGAGACTCTTTACCAGGGTGTGTAGTGACAGCACAAGGGGTGACAGCTTTAAACAGGGAGAAGATAGAAGAAAAATTCTTCACAAGGTTGGTGGAGCACTGGAACTGGTTTCCCCAAGAAGTTGTGGATGCCCCACCACTGGAAGTCAGGCTGGATGCAGCTGTGGGCAGCCCAGTCTAGTGAAACATGCCCTTGCCCATGGGAGGGAGTCAGAATAGATGGTCTGGAAAGGTCCCTTCCAAACCATTCTGTGATTCTACAATTACTGCACATAATCAGTGCAACATTAGCAAGCCTGTAACATTTTAACTCTTCTCTGAATTACTGCTCCAGAAAATATTTAAATAATTATTCCAATGAAATTACTACTACCTAAAATTTCAAATAATTTATTTTACATTAGGAAACATTTGTGGTCAGTATCTTCTGACAGTTTATGCAGTAACTGTTAACAACATTCACTGTTTCCACACAGGTTCACAATGTATCTCATCTTGCTGTTCCCAACACAGCACTGACAGCTATGAGAACAGGAAAGTATATTGAAGTGCAAACATTTTGCATACTATGTGTATTTGAATATCTACACTTACTCTATTGTCTACTTATATACTACTACAGAACATTTCCACCATCTAAAAGCAAATCTTTATTCCCCTCAAAGAAATCCAGCTAAAATCAATCAATCCAGCCTGGTTTCCAGTACAGGAGGACACATTGTTCAGAAGGCACAGCAGGCAGAACCTGGGTTAGTCTGCAGCTACAATGCAGTCTACAGATACCTGCAGCACACCCTGGGAAAGCTCTCCTGCAAGTTTTTAAATGCTGTTTAGAAGAAGGGTGGTTTTTTCTTACCTACTTTTCTGGCAAGCAAAGGCTATCTGAACTACACTATTCTTCTTTAACTGTGTAAAGGGAAAATCACGTTTATTAATTCAGTAGTAAATCCCTAGACATGGAATACTTCTGGATTGTTTACTCCCAAATAGCCATTTAGGTGCTTTCGTAAAAGAAGAGAGATAAAGCATGTTATATAATTACTTTTTTTTTTTTTGCTTTACAAACGTTGATTTGAAGACTAGCACATATGACAACTGCCATAGATTAGTAAGAGCAGAGAGCCAAACTGCAAGGACTTCACTCAGGCAATATTGCCTTTAATTGGAATTTGTCACATGCCTGGCAGCTTTCACTGTATAAATAAACAAAATCAATTCCCCTCAACAACTGCTACCACTGTAAGTACAAAATGTAGTAATTCCAACCACAAGAATCCTTATTAATGACACTGCTTAGACCACTTGTTACTTCCCATTTTGGGGGTGAAGAGTGGTATATTTGTTTACACGTTCTCAGCATTATAGTTCTCCAAAAGAATGTAGAACACGACTTCAAAGCACTCAAAAACCCGACTGCGTACTTCCCTCCCCTCCCAGACTGCAGTATGTTTCTTTATAAAATCCATGAAAAACCCACACCATCAGCAGTAAATCAGTACTGAACCGAGTAGGTTTAACTGAGCAGGTTCCAAGATAGTCATGCTTTAAGAACATAAGTTATACTTAATACTGTTTCACACCATCGACTACTGCAATACTATATCTTATCACTAACCTTCTTTAATAGTGTACTTTTTGCTGTAAACAAAGCCAAAATAGCATTACCTAGATTAACTCGCCCCAGAAAGTCTGGTCATTATCTTTAAGGGATTAGTCATGAAAGATTAAAGTGTCGGATATTTTTTCCTACACTGGATGTCTTTTCTTCCCCGAGGAGTTAACGATCAGATGACATGAAGGCCATGAACACACAAGAGGCCCAAGCAGCACTAACACGAGGTGCCTGCAGTCGTGGCAGTATCACTTCTGTAATACGAGGCTGCTTTAACATACTCCAGAAATGTTCAGCAAGTCTTACTAAAACCCAATTAAGAAATTAACATGACCTGTAAGTGATACCAGAAATGTCAAGTAAACAAGCAGAACGCTGACTTCTCTCCAAAGAGAGGGAATTCAACATTCACATTCATTCCTTGCCTAGCATTTCTTCTGGCAGTTATCAGCCACAGGATAACTTAAGCTCCCATAACTGCTGCACTGGACAGATGCTGTCCCACAGCAAGAACTCCGCAAGCACCTCCGTGGCCCCTACAAAGCACTTCTGCCAACATAATTCATTGCTAGCTGAAGTGAATGTTAACACAGGGTTTATGTTCAAGTACAGAGTTCTGCAGTTAAAGACCAGCTATCATCCTCCACTTGCTAGAATGGACTGCTAAAACAACATCATAGCTATCCATGCTTAACTTACAAGAGGGTGAAGCAAGAAGTAAAGCACTCACCCTCTGCCTTTCATTTTTGCATCTGTAATAAATAATATTCTTCCTACCGGCACAAAACATGTTAAAAAAGCCTCACTGAACAATCTCTGGAAAGTATGAAGACAACAGCCTGACTCAGTTCTTCCTATTACTAAGCAAAGGTATTACTGCTTGAACACACCTAGCAGAGCGTGCTCTTCTTAGCTCTGTGCACACACAGCTGTAGCTGATACACAACAGCCAGTGAATCTCTGCACTTTCTGCCTTACTTTTCTTATTTCTGGGCAAATATAGTAAAGACTATTCATGCTGATACTTGGACTGCACCAGTTATATACTGTTATGGAAGGAGTGCTAATCGCACACACACACAAGTTACTGAAAACTCAATTTCCAGCTTGAAAAGAGAAGTTCTGCAAAAAGAGTTTCAGCAATACTTTGGTTTACTTTTTCTTCTAAAAAGCAAAGTGCTGCTGGCATAAAAATGGTCCTTGAGTTCTAGAACAAAAGACAAACAAGAGATGAGTGAGGTGTTTTAAACAACTGATATGCAGCCACGAAGTATAATTCTCCTTCACACATCGCTAAGCTAGAATATTTGCTTTCTGTTAAATCATCACAGCAACACCTGAAGAACTTTTCAATCATCCACCACCTCACAGGAGACAAAAATATTAAGAAAAAACACTGAAGGAATACAGTCTTTTCAGCTTCCCACTGCTGTCTGTGATTCATGCTTGAAGTTGCAACCTAGGCATCAAGAGTTTTTATTTGTACTTGTAATTAAACAGTGCTTTCTTGCACACTAGCAAAATAACAATTAGAAGTTGTTCTAAGAACATACCTTGTTTCTTTCACTTATGTGGGCCAGCAGCTTTCTGTCAGCAATGCACGTGAATTGTGAATTACATGTTCATTTCGAATAATCTACTGCCAAAAGCTCCACTAATAGCAAGTGATCTTCAATAAGCTGTTCTCTCATGTAACACATAGCCCTGCTCTCGTCTGCAATCCAATATTAGTTTAAAAGGCAATGAAAAAGAAAGTTGAAGGTGTCAAACTCTTCACAGGGGTTACATCCCACTCACAAAGAAATAAGAAAATACAGGCAGGTAGAGATCTGTTGTCTTAATCATCACAGAAATAACCAATGCACTATGATTGCTACACGAAATATCTGGGGGGCAGACAAAGGGATACAGACCGTATGGGTGAGTACCCAGAATACCTCACCACTTCCACCATTCAACAGCACTGTTTTCAATTTAGGCATCAGTTCAAAAAGCTCAAATGTGACTGTATTCAGCAATTCATCTTTTGGGCAGCTTTAAGATAAGCGAACAGTCTCACATTTGAAAAAAAGAAAGAACATAATCATGTAAGTATGCCATTCCTCCACATTCCATTGTATTCAAAAGCCTGAAATTCATGAGTAAATTGCTATCAACTCTTCTATATAAGGAGGCTTATTGTCTTTAACCTAAACATCATATACTCATAACAAGTCACCCCATTCTCTATTTTACCAGAACCCTTGTATTTACCTGATGGGAGAACCATTCAAAAATACTCTGTAAGGTGTTTGAGTGGAAAGATACATCTCAATTAATGATTTAAAAGGTTTTTACTGGTTAAAAAAACCCAACAAAAGGGTGCAAAGACAGTACTTTGTTTCCAAGGTCTGCTCTTCAAAACAGACTGACAACATCCCCTCACATTGCTCCTATGCCCTCGCAACAATAAAGTGTTTTATCTAATACAAATCAAAACAACTCTCTTGTCGGGAAAGACAGCCATGTCAGTAATTAAACAGGAGCTAGGAAAAGAAGGGGGAAGGGAGGACAGATAGCTCAGAGATGACAAGGGAGCCAAGGAGGGAGGAGGAGAAGGGTTTGGCTGTAGTCACCGATCTCCCTCCCCACCCGCCTCCACAGAGTCAGATGTGCAGTCTGCCACAAACGTTCCTTCCGCACTCACCCAGTTTTCAGCTCCTATCTACCATTCCAGGCAACTCCCAGATAATGTTAAAGAAGCCTTCCCTGCTTCAGCACAGGCCAAGTGCACACAAGAAGGTGAAGCCCTTCAGGCTGCTCAAGACAGGGCAGCTAAGGAAAGCAGCTACAGAAGTGCCTCAAGTACCGTTCAGCAGGCAGCCAAAATGACTTTCAGCAGTAAATAGAGCAGCTATCAGCTGATAGCAAATCAGATGCACAGCTCACTGAGGAATGTTTTTAGAAACTGTTTCACAAGAAGAACTAAGAACTGTTTCTGTTACCATCTGTCCTTTGGCAGTTCCAGAAGGCACAGGAGGTGGGTGACTATGCTGCTCGGTTCGAAAGTTCAAGACTTTGCAAAATCAGTCAGTTTGTTAAAAATAATAAAAATAATAAAGTCCACAGGTTACAGAAAGTGCTCAACTGTTTAAGAAAATGAAGTTCCAACTTGGAAACCATCAGTTGTGTCGTATATCCATTACTATAAAGCCCAAGATGTACAGAACATCAATCCTACGTATTAAGATTTCATGAAACAAAACTCATATATTGTCCCTGCTACCAAATGTACCAGCTCTGGAGGTTTATTCTTCCAAACATAGCAAATCCTTGCCCTGGGACTACTGGAGGATATATACCTTTTTGTGTTTAACTGAAGAAGAAAACACCACAGCGCGGTGGTAGCAATGAATGTTAACTCCCAGCCAAGGCCCAGCAGAGCCCCCCGCAGCCCTCAGGAACTGCCATCACACCGCTCTGCAGACGCAGTGCCATCCCAGCCCCGTTTATTTTAACTACTTCCAGTGTATTTAAAGAGCACACAAGTGTTTTAAAGGGTTTGTAAGCAACGCCTTTTTTCCCTCCCCTAGTCCATGAACTACTTTAAGAAGACGTGGAGAATTATTACTGGTTAGAAAGTCAGGAGACATCAAGATTTCTAAAACTCGCCCTGGGTTTTGAAGAGAACTGTGTGTCACAATGAATGAACGTTCCCTGAGTGAAGTCTGATCATTTGTTCTAATTAATTTTCCCGTTTTCCAGGCTTGGATCCTTGCTAGGAGTTTACCTACACTAACTAAAAAACGTACTCGGCTATAGTGATCTACCAGCTGAGAAAAGCCCCATATTACCTCAATTTGATAAGCCCGCTACCCTTCACGCAGCTGCAGACTCGTGGCATTCCACGTTTAATGGACAAATTGCACAGATTGGAGCACGAGCAGTTCGTAATTCGCACTAAAAAGGAGTACGTTATTGCAGTACCCGCGACTGAAGGCGCTATGAGGACTCTCCTCCGGGCGTCCAGCGCTCCGCCGCCGCCTCCCGCCCGGCCCGGCCCGGCAGCCCCTCAACCCGCGCCCACCCCGCCGCGTCGACCCCGCGCCCCCCGCCCGGCGCCGCCCCTCGCTCACCGCGATGACGACGGTATCCTCGCCCTGGAACTTGGCGACGTACTTGTCGCCGCGGGTCACCTCGGACTCGTTGAGGGGCCTGAAGCGACACATCACTTTGATGTTACACTCCGCCGGGTCCGCCATCTTAGGCCGCCGCCGCCGCCCGCGGGGCGCTCAGCTCCGCCGCTGCCTGCTCCGCTCCGGGGCTCTGCCAGCCGCCGTGCCGCCGCCGCCGGGAGGCCCGCGTCCGCCCGAGCGGGAGGGAAAAGGAAAGGGCTCCTACCCAGCCGCCGCTGCCACCTCCCGCTTTCACTTCCTCCCCAATATGGCAGCCATGGCGGCGCCGCAGCCGGCGAGACCGAACACCCCCTTCGCCGGGCGGAGGCGGGGCCGGCGCAGGGCAGGGTGGGGTGACGTCACCCTCTGCAGAGCCCGGCCCTGCCCCCTCGGCTGGGGCGCGCCGCGCAGGCGCAGTGGGACTCACGGGGAGAGCGCACGCGCCGAGCCGTTGCCAGGGCGGCGGGCCCGCTGCCGCGCACCGCCTCGACGCCCGAGGGAGCGCGGCCGTGCGAGGGGGAGGGGCCTGTCAGGGCTGGGGGCGGGGCGTGCCGTGCCCGAGGCCTCCGCCCGCCCGCCTCTCCCGGTCAGGCCGCGCGGCGCAGCCGCTGCTGTGAGCGAGCGCGGGCCGGGCGGTGCTAACGGCCCGGAGCTGCCCGGTACGTCCGGGTGGGGCGTGAGTGTTCAAACGGGAGCGCAGTACGAACCCGCATCTCAGCCAGGTCTGCTTCCTGACAGAAACCGAGGTTTATACTGGAAACTTTTCAAGTAGCTTTGAAATAAATAGAAAAAGGAGCCTTTTTTTTCCCTGAAATTAGCACATGATACCAGGTCAGAGTAACTTAGTATAGCAGCGTGCTGCCCTTAAAGGTATTCGCTTTTTCATTAAAAAGGGGAAAATATGATGAATTTTAATAGGGACCGTCTGAAATCGAGCAGTCTACGTTGCCAAAGCCTTTTGCAGCGTGGGGAAGTGAACGGTGTGCTGTCAGTAGGGCAGCTGCAAGGTGAGCTCTGCCTCCGAACTGCGCCACGAGGCAGAAGTACCTCACAGTTGAGTTGTTTCTGACACCCTCAGACACAGAATGTGTTCGTGCCTAGCAAAGGTGGTTACACAGCTGTGGGATTTGGATCCTCACAGATTCCCTCTGACAGGAGCTGTTATTATGAAGGACATGTAACTTTGTACTTACTACTTTTCCAATTCATTTGCTTTCATTCCTGAGGGAAAAAAAAATGCTGGCTACAAAACCAATAACTCCATGGTTATTGCTGTCAGAAGTGTTCCAGCTGCTAAGACATCCTCTGCCCTATTCTACTTAAGGAACTTACAGTTCTTGTTATTTTATAACCAAGGAGGGCCGCAGCATTAGCTGTGTTTGCTGACATACAGCACCCAGGGTAAGAACATCTCAGCATGGCAGAAACTTCATCAGGATGTGATTCGTAAGGAAGTAGATGCTGGGGCTTGCCTACCTTCTAAACAGCAAACTTCACAAAGAATAGTGACTCATGAATAGGAAGTTACTTACTTTAATTGTGTTGAAACAAGAAAATACCTGGATGCGTCAACTGTGCTGACAAAACCGCTTAGTTCTAGTCTATTGATTCTATGCAAACTCATAGGAGAATGACTGATGGTTTCTCTTATCCTGGCTGTGGGATACCTTCCTACATGAGCTCTGTTAAACTAAACATGCATATTCTGTTGTCTGTTTCAGGTATTCCTTCATGAAGTTTCTCTTCAGGGAACAGAAGTTCAATCTATTCAGCACCCCTTCTTTTACATGATCTACTTTAAACCTGATACAATGCAGCATGCTCAGAGAGGACAATGTTATTGTTGTTGGCTCTAACACGTCAAAACAACAGTCTTGAAAACTTGTGTCTAAAGATGTGATGTCACTATGTTGACAGCAGAGCAGAGATGAAGCATCCTGGTAAGTTTCTCATTTTGTCACTGTTTTGCTTACAAAGAAGCAAAATTGCTTCTGACAGTGTCTTGGTGACACCACTATTTGCAGCTAGGCCAGTAGTCATATACAGGAAGAAGACCAGAACTCACTCACCCAGCTGGCAAAGGGGTTCTCTGACTACGCAGCACTCTTTCACAGGAAGCAGCCTAGGTCCAAGAGATGCTCTCCCTTTAGTGACTGGCCCAAGATGGCTCCACTCTGGGTCCACCCCTTCTGGTCTGATGGAGAGCGCAGTGCAAATGTTTTCCCTGTGCTCCCTAGGCCAGCCACATCCCTTTCCAGATGCTCAGTCACCAATTCAAGTCTTGACCTAACAGTTCCCCTACAGTTACAGTTATCTGGTTTTTTGATTGGAAATGCATTTACAGCGTTCTTTATTGTTCCATTATACTATAGCTTTGTTATGATTTAGATTAAGACTGCTTAAAAGTGTTCTATTATAGTGAAAAAGGAGATTTTTTTTTCCTATTTAGTATTTAAACCCATTTTGACCTTATAAATTAAACGTGTTTTCTAACGAAAAACTATATGGCAAGTTCAGAAAAGTTTCTCGGTGAAGACCAATGTCTTGTTAAAAGTAATTTTTCCAGTGAACTGATGTCTGTTTGCTCACTAACCATGTTTCTTCCCATGTATGATCTGTGCAATAAACCTCTAGATATCCTTTTATGATTCGTACTTCCTTTAGATCTCTGGTCTTTCCCAGCAATAAAAGCACATTAAGGAAAGTGAATTGGCAAAACTGAGCCTTGCTGTGAAACTATATCTGGGTAATGATGGAATTAACTATTATAATTGTTTCATCAGAGTGAAAATTATTTTGATTTGATCTTAAAAGAATATTACGTAGTTGAACAGATCTTTAAAGCAGGTGTTTGTTGGGAAGCAAATTAAAGCTGCTTTCTCCTGCCCTTTAAAGAACTGAATTCTTTTAACAGTACTTGTTGGCATTCAGCGTTCCTAATGCAAACACAAGTGCTCTTCTCATTTTAATTTGCAGCACACTAGAAAAATAGAGTACATGACTTTGGAGAACTTACAGTGTGTCCAGGTTCAATTTATTCTGAATTTGCAAATCAATCTGTAGGACAAAAAGGATTAATATGATAGATAAACTGTACCTCAAACAAAATTTGTTGTTGTTTGTAACACTGTAAATAAAGGCTATTAAGATGTTCTTTGAATTCTCGTGACATTGCCTGACACTGGAAAAGCATAATTAAAAGTAACAATATCTTATGGTTCAAACAGCTTTTTAAAATGCATTTTAGAGTCTCTACCAACAGACTGTGAGCAATCAATTCAGCTTTTGGAACAGAACAGATAAATAAATTACTGAGATCGGCAGAAAGTTGGCAGACAAAATGTACTGTCATGAAATATCACTGCAGTCAAACTGGATCATCTGAAACACTCATTCAATTATGAAGTTGTAAAGCTTTTTTTTTCACTCTAATAAATAGTATGATGTGAAACATATCTCCTGTCCCAGGCAAGTTTAGGCTTTTAGGTGATCTGGGAGGCTGAAACACCCTTTGAGGATGCAACTGCAACAGTGACTTCTTGTTATAAATAGCAGTGGTTCTAAGAATCAGTTTTGGTTTGGGGTTTTTTGTTTTGTTTTGTTTTGGGGTTTTTTGTATGTTTGTTTGTTTGTTTGTTTTTGCAAGAGATGCATGGAACTCAGAAAAACCTCTAGTTTCTTCCTAATCACCAAGATCATATTTGATAATTGCTAACAGTGTTAGACTAATTAAAAGCAAAACAAGCTCTGGGAATGAAACCACATTTTCAGCTAATTTGTGCGAATTAACACAAACATTTGGTAACAATCTAAAGCACTGACTCTGAATTCTCCCTAAAGAAGGAATGCCCTTTTGAACCACGTTTGTATTTTCAACCATAAGAAATATTTGCCATCTGTTTCGTGAAACATCCCATCATAAATGCCTATTCCCAGTCACTTTCCATTGCTTATAACTCTTACTAAACTCCCCACTGGATTATGTCTTAGTCTTGATCATGGCTTAAAGAATGAGATTAGGCATGCATTGTTTGCTAAGGGAAAACTTACAATTGTGGCAGTTACAACAGAGAATCTGAGCATGAAAATTTGTGAGAGAAACTCATGTCAGAGCTCTGATGCTTTTGATTATCTAAAAGTACTTCAAACTAGTTGTCATAGAAAAACCTTGGAAAAAATAGCTCCTGTGCTCCAGTTTAGCAGGATTTCCTTTTTCATTGAGTAATTGAGCTGAAATCTGGAGCTGAAAGCAAGGGTTATGACTTTATTGAGTTCTAGAAGGAGTTGCTTTATTTCACCTGCAGATAAGAGTATGGGTTGTTAGAAGGAACAGAAAAAATATTTGGGATAGAAGAGGAAAGGCAGAAGATCCAAGTTCAGGGACATAAGAAGAATCAAGAAGACAAGTCTGTGGCAGCTGCAGGACCTCCTCCAGCAGCACAGATGGGATCTGTGATCCCTCACACTTTGCTGTCACCGAATAGATGTGGAACTCACACAGATGTGCTCAGATGGCACATGCAGAGGGACACCACCACGTAGCTACTGTGTGCTTTGTCAGTGCAAAGAGAGGGGGCAATGGGCCTAAAATACAATCACGACACTATCTGAATCATGAAGTACTGCAGGAATGAGTTAAGTGAGATGCTGCACTACAAAATTCGTATCAGTATGGTGCAATATGAAGAAATTCCCAGGCTTTTTAAAAGGCAAAGAAGTTATGTACAGGACATGCTTTGCAATAGAATAGCATTCAAAGGTGTAAAAGGACAAAAAAGACTGATCTTGGCTGATCCAGCTGTCAGGATATGATATTGACAGGAGTGGCAGTCTCACAACAGCCTGATTTGAAATGACTGATGGCTATAAACATCATTACCACACATCTCATGTTGCATTCAGAAATAAAAGAAATCACACTGAGATTATTATTCTGCCAAGTACTCAGTGGGTGGAAAAATTAGCATTTCATTGGAAACAGACTGTATCCCTCCCTGAGGTATAAAGGGGAAGTCAGCCTTAACTCTGGAATCAGTGAATTCACAGCACAACATTTCTCTTTGTTGTCATTTTTAAGTCACATCTTTTCAGTTTAGTTTCAATTTTGTTTTCTTTTTCTCTGCACTGCTGGAATGCTCTTCCTAAGGACCATATATATCCCAATAAGCTTGCCTGGAATTAGCAAAAATGTGGATGAAAGATTTGCATTTGAAAATATAGCCCTGCTCATTTGTTAACTCGTAAATGGAAAAAAAAAGAAAAAGAAAAAAGAAGAGAAGAGAAGAGAAGAGAAGAGAAGAGAAAAGAAAAGAAAAGAAAAGAAAAGAAAAGAAAAGAAAAGAAAAGAAAAGAAAAGAAAAGAAAAGAAAAGAAAAGAAAAGAAAAGAAAAGAAAAGAAAAGAAAAGAAAAGAAAAGAAAAGAAAAGAAAAGAAAAGAAAAAAGAAAGAAAGAATTAAAGGACAAAAGCTACATCATGAACTTCACAGTCAAGAATAGATCCAAAGATCATGTATCCCTTAAAGTGTCAGTCTGGTCCTCATTGATATGATGAACAGATCACCTTGCTTTAATATTCTAAGTGCTTTTATGTGCCAAAAAGCATTGCTAATATAATCCAAGCTAGGTTATAGCTAATTTGTCTTGCTTCAGACCCCAGACTCAGAGAAAGTAAGGAATGGAAAGGAGATTGAGTGACAAAGAAGTATCAATCTACGTACTATGATTATATGTCAATATGATGTGTTGCTCTATTGCTATTTTATATCGTGTACTTGAGAGCATGTCACGGTGTCTTCAGTGATTTCATATGAGGGTGTCAGAAATCACATGTGGTGTCCCTTTTTTGTGAGAGAGAGCTTCTATCTAGTTCTGTACAGGACATTCGGCAAGGTCTTATGTTCAGTGATTGAAAAAAATGTGATGGAGCTGATGGAATTTTCTGACATCTCACCTCCACTGTGATTAACAGTTCATCAGGCACTTGCAAAAATATGTTTGAATACATGTGTTCTTCTGAATTTGGATTCACAGATATCAAAGGAGAAAGCAAAAATTAGTGTAGCTTTTCAAAAAATATCTTTTCATATATTCTTTTAAAATGTAAAGCTTGAAAGCTGTTAGTATTGGGGAAGGCCTAGATGATTTCTTAGGGAAGAACCTAAATAACCAGCTTGAGTGCAGCTAACACCCTGCCTTGCTTCTCACTTATTCATTCTTATAGCTAAATGGCCCAGCTTGTCACTGCTTCTATCACCAAATGAAAATTAAAGACAGAATCAGTTTAAAATGTATGAGTTTTGCCTCTCCCTAATACTGTTAGAAAACTTATACTGGATCTTTTTGTTTAGTTTGCTCATCAAAAACATTGAGATCTGTGACAGTTGAAGGAAACTGGTGTTTTCACAGGTACTACATGTGTGCACATAAAATGGTTGCAAAAAGTATATTTATTTTTGTTCAGCGTAGCTCTGCTTAGAAAGATGACCACACACAGCTTTCTACTTAGCATGAAGCATGCTTATGCTCAAAATCATGTCTGAAATCTTTGGCAAAAAAATATTTTATTCATCGCTACTTCATAGGCTTTGCAGAAATAATGCTGGGGGAGGGAAATCCGAAGCCTTTTCTAGGTCTTTTATGAACAGAATTACCTCAGTTCTGACATTTATTGTTGGTGACAGCACATGAGATATACACAAAAGGGAGCTGACTTTCACAATCCAGATTGAAATTGCTGAGCTGAGAGCACTTTTTAAAGTTCTTTGTGGAACAAATTTTTACGGCAATGGTAAACAAACCATTCTTGGGGGGTGAGAGGATGGCAGAACTGCATCAAAATGGACCTTTTGTATTATCTTAAATTCCGGCTGACCTCACACAGACTCATCACGCTGACTTCTAGTCTTCCCATAAATGGATATATGCCTTGCCTGCAGAGAAGTAAGAATCTTCATTAGATGGAGAGCTGCCCTAAGGAAAGGGAGTGGTGCGTGTGTGCATATGCACATGTACTTGTCATAGAGCAGTTGATATAGCTTTCTTCATTTCCTCCAAGTCACATCTTCTTCAAACTGTCTGCAGGATAGAGAGGTAGAGAAATTTCATCAGCTTTTCAAGGTGTTTAGTAATAGTCTTATTTCTTGTAATCTGGACATTAGCCAGATATTACAACATGGCAATACTATGTGGGACAGCAGCAGTTCTTGGTACTTAAGTGCTGACTGAGCACACTGAGGAGTGGCAGAGCTTGAAAAGCAAAAGAAGCACATAGGGGATGAGGCAGGTACTGAGCACTTTCTGGCAACACCTGAAGATCTTTTGTCATCCTGAATAAACTCCCATCACTTCCCTATTTCATTCATATAGGTGGTGAGTTTCAGCTTTATAGCCGTGCCCTCACTGCCTATCCAGCCTTGTAATGTTTTCCTTTTATACATTCCTTGTTTTACTGTGTCTAGCAGGCATCACAAACAGTTCAAAAGAAATACACCTGCTAATATAATCTTTCTCACCCTGTTGTGTTTTAACACAGCAGACAACTAAGCACCACACAGCTGTTTGCTCACTCCCTTCTCCCAGTGGGATGTTGGAAGAGAAAGTTGTTACAAAAAGTAACAACAAAAGAGAACTCACGGGTTGAGATAAAAAATATTTAGTATGACAGAAAGGGAAGGGAAATAATATTAATAATGATAATGATGTATACATATTTAAATATACATATATATATTTTATAAAATAAGAGATGTACAGTGCAATTGCTCACCATTCACTGACCGATGCCCAGACAGTCCCCAGGCAGTGTCTGCTCCCCAGAGCCAACGCACACAGGTTTTAGATGACAAAATGTCCTGTGGTATGGAATATCCTTTTGGTCAGTTTAGGTCAGCCGTCCTGGTAATGTCTTCTCCCAGCTCCGTGTGCCCCCCGGCCCCCTCACTGTCAGGACAGCACAAGGAGCTGAAACATCCTTGGCTCTGTGCAGCACTGCTCAGCAGCAACTAAAACATTGGTTTGTTATGAACATGGTTTTCTTCCTAAAGCCAGAGCACAGCATCATATCAGTGACTCTGAAGGTCAACTCTATCCCAGCTGAAATCCGGACATCCTCCTTGCTCATATCACATTTAATTCTCTCTTCTTTAAGAATCTTTACTAAATCGAAGATCATTGGCTTTATGGACCATGCTTTGTATGACTTTGCCGCTGCTTTTCTGTCCTTGCCTTTGTTCATGTCCTTCCTGTCCTCTTTTCTTTGCTGGTGATGCCAAGATACATTTTTCCATTCTCCCAGAGTTGCCGCAATGCTTCCCACTACATCTCTCCAGCTATCAAATACTCCTCTTCATGATGACTCCTTCTGTCATGATGTCTACCAAAAATGGTGAATAATATTTGCAAAGACAAAAGAACAGTGAGAGCAATTAATAAAAACCCTTTTATCTGTGATACAAAGAAGACATGGATTCATCCTCAAAGCTGACCGTGGTCCTACTAAGTTTTTCTCCAGCAGACAACAGCCTCCTTCTTATTTTTCTACTTGTTAGAAGAATATAAAAAAATATTGCCAGAAATAAAAAGCAGACGAGTGGAACTGAAATTGCCTTTGTGATTCCCACACCTCTTGAATCATTGTATTCTGATTTGTCCGCAACTCTTTCAGAAACAATGGTATCATCATTCTTGGCAAAGAATGCTTCCTTCCTTAGTCACAGGTGTGAAGACTGGGCTTCTACTGGGTGGAAAAATAAGGAAATTATTTCCTCAGTTGATATCGTGTCCATTTTTGGAATCCCCAAAAAGCGTTACACTTGCTAAAATAGAAGGAAGAAGAATATAGAGATTTCAGTGAGATTTATTATTTTTAAAATGGGTGCCCCTTGCAAGTAGATGGAACTTACATTGCTTACCATGAGCAAAAATAGAATATTCTTTATCATTATTAAATGCATTTGTGCATTTAACAGGCACTACACAGTTTGTGCCTGTTGCCCCTTGTCCTGTCACCAGGCATCACCAAGCCTGGCCTATCCATCTGGCTCTCACTCATTAGATTTGATACGTTTTGATAAGATCTTCCCTCAGACTTCTTCTCTGTCTGAGCAGTCCCAGGTCTCTCACCCTTTCCTCATAAGAGGGATGCTCCAGGTCCCTAATTATCTTTGTGGCCCTCCACTGGAGCCTCTCTAGAAGTTTCCTGTCTTTCTTTAACTGAAGAGCCCAGAACTGCACACAATACTCCAGATGTGGACTCAGCAGGGCAGAGCAGAGAGAGATCACCTCTCAACATGCTGCTCATGCAATTTTTGATGCTGAAGTAATTCTAATTCTGTGAAAAATTTCCACTTCTGTTATTATTATGTGCATTTTTTCAGAAGTAAATAGTTTGTATTTACTTGTAAACTTATTACTGGTATTTTATGTGATAACCAAACCATATATATATTTCACTACTAGTAAGGCTAAAAGCAGATGTTGAAGTACCTAGTATGGATGCAGTTCTCCAAATTCATTTCACAGTGAGAGAACTTCTTTAATCCCTTCACAGTTTCTGGAAATCAGTCCTCTCTAACCTTGGCTGCTTCGCACTTCATGGTTCACAGCAGCATAGATGAGTGCTGGACCTACTATGCTTTGAAAAATGTGTGTGTATGTGTGTTTTGCTTTTAATCTACAATTTGAAAGGTCGACTGTATTCATCTTTTATACATTAATTTATCTGGAGTGTCTGTTCTTTCCGAAACAGAAGGTACTCTGATTAGAAATACACCAGTCCTACTTCTATTGCTGGAATAGACACATAGGGTATTTAATGGAATAATGTAAGGGTTAACACACAAGTTCATGCTGATTTAATATAAATAATTAATTAGATTCCTGTTGTATTCCCTGTGGCTAGATTTCCCTGGGAAAAGATAGACAACAATGGGACATTGTTATAAAAACTGTAAATGTTATAAGATGGAGGTTGATAAGTTTATGGATGAGGGTCACAAAACAAGATAAGAAATACTCTGAAGTTAGAATTAAAGCCTGTGATAATTGTTCTTTTGTATCCAGTTTCCTAGTAGGGCTAATACCTAAGTACATTCTGCAGAGGAGATTCGTGTTTTAGCCTCATATTACAGGATTTCTATTGCTTAGCTAAGGGAGTTGGGTACGGGCTGGTGATCTCAGTGCATGGCAGAGATGCTTTTGGAGTTAGAAGCTCTAGGAATATCTTGGATCTTTTGGATAACTTACCTCAAATTCTTAGTACTGTAAAGATATTAAGGAAATGATCACTGCTGCTTTTTTCTTATGGCATTGGAGGTACAGCTCTTGTCACTTTCTTCTGTGTCTTGAGTCTGTACAGGTAATCAGGTGCAGTGTGCACTGAGGTATGGGATTGATCATGAAGTAATTGTGTGGCTCTTTAAAGTTTAAATATCTGTTGCAATGATTCTTTGATTTCTTGGGACATCATTCAGTGACCTACATAGTCTTCTTCAATCTGTGTTTTGGACAGTGCCAAGGTATGAATCCAGAAAATGAGAAGCAGTGCTAATAAGCTTGGGAGACAAACTCCAGATGGCTTAGAGCTCATCTTTCTTGGCCAAATAAAAGATTTATTGAGAAATTTCAGCTGAGCATTTGTGGCTGTTGAATGTGTAACAGGAGGTATTTTGCTCTGAATATGAAGAACATTTTTGTTTACTCTTATTTGTGCATAGACTGGGGAAATAGCAGAGCTCCTTCCCTGGGAGGCAAGCATTCCCTTTCTTTTTGCACTTCACAGCTCAACATCATGACTTGGTCATGAGAAAAAGTGAGAAGTACTGGTATGCATGTTACGTCACTTTAGAATTAACTACAAATTCTAGTGCTATATAAATCTTTATTAAGATCACTGGGAACCTTGTCTTGAAGATTTTAGAGGACACTCAGAAAAATTCGTATGTATTAAGTATAGAAGAGTCCTAACATCAGCAATTTTTGTAGAAATTTCAAGATAAACTGTCTGAGGAAAAGTCAAATACCACAGCATATTGGATCTTTGGTATTCATGGTCTGTAGTCCAGACGGTGCCTAGGATTTCTCTTCAGGATTTTAATTGGGGTAGGCTGAAGTTCTTCTGTCTGCCAGAGATGTGTTACAGTCTTTGTCTGACCTTGCCTGGGGCAGGGTGCTTCTTAGGGCATTAAATAACCAGAACAGTTAAAACCTAGAACAGATTTCACCCAGCCTATCATAAGCACCTCGGGTTAGACAGCAGTCTAGACATCCTAGTCTCTTCTTAGAGTCTATGGACAAATTTAAGTACTCCCAGAAGGTGATTTATGTCACTGTAAGATGCGTCAGATAAATTGTCCATTGAAGAGGATCATATTGAATCTAGAAGATCCCAAATAAACTGATTTAGCTTTGGACAGCCACATCCTAAATGCCTAAAGCCTGCGTAGGATGAATGCTGCATTGTGCCCTTAAGTAGGGGGCATTTCGATCAGATGCATGAATTTACTCATGGAGCTCTTAACTGTAGATTTGAATTGGCCTAAATGAGATTTCCAGAACACTGCCTATAGTGGCAATGCTTCAGTCTCAGAACATGTTTTTAATCACATGATAATCTCACGTGTTTTCCAAACTGTTGGCTGACTCATTCAAAAGAAAATATTCAAATAATAGAGAACCTGACCAGTTATCTCTCTATATTTTGCAAAGATCAAACAAAACCCATTAAACTGTTACTGCTTCAAACTTTGTACTGAAGGACCCACTATAAAAAGCTCTGTCATTAGACCCCTGCAAGGACCTACTAGACTCTGACACGAGTCATTTCATACAGAAGATGCAGCCACCAAATGGTATTATTGTATGAAGTGAAAGCATGGGACATTAGCTGAGGGTAAGGCTCGATGATCTCTAGAGGTTTCTTCCAGCCTCAAAGATTCTTTGATTCTGTGATAACTGCGTTTTTGGCATGCATGTACATCCTTCTGCTGCACCATGATTTCTCCATCGGTTTGCCAGTACTATCACTGTACTTTCTTTATTAACAACAACAAAAACTGAATTTGGCTTTCTAAACATTTTAAATGTTTTACTATTATGTCAAAGAGAGCTGTGGCAAATGGGTCTGGTATATTTGAAGGAAGCATGATGAGCAGTGATTCTCAAAATGGAGTCCTTTAGAGATGGATTAAATAACCTGCTGATAATGGAGTAATGCGCACTTTTCCCACCACATTCCAGAGGTATTATTATCACCGATCATGGCTTTAATTGAATGATGGATAGAGTTGATGTAATGAAAACAAATTCCTAATACAGAATTGTGTATTTAAGTTACCTGCCCACATGGCGTTAAAAATATATCTTTATTTCTGTTATATATATATTTAATGGACACTTTGCAAAGATCAATATCCAACATTCCACCAGCAGAGCATGGCATATGATTTTCTTTTTTATTTTAAAATTGTTTTATGTGGGAATCAGAATAATCTTTTTTGGATTGAATAACAAAGGCAATGGCATGAAAAATAAGCTACCACATGTTATTTTGGAGGACATTTTTACTATTTTCTTTCTGTTCCTAAATACACAGCTCATTTTCAAAAGCTACATCTTGTGTATGGGTCCTTACTGTCATGTAATATATTTCAATAATTTAGAATCAAACCATGAATCTCTCTGCATGCAAAATCAAAATTGAATTGAAATAGTAGAGCAGTATTTTCATTTTTCCAAGTAAGAGCATGTTTTCATTGTTGCAATTCAGTTATGTGTGAACATAACGAGTTCCACATATTTCAAGATGTGAAATTTGAAGACAGGCAATGGGTTAGTATTCCAGTGCCAGGCTCTGAAAGCAGTAGTCACAGACTGACACGTGTATGCAGTTAATACCCATTCAAACAACTGCGTGCTGTCTGGTCTTAACCCTGCAGCAATGCTTTTGGTTTCCTATAGAAGCCCTGAGGGAAGCAGGCACTGGGAACAAAGTTGATAAAGATGACTATGGAAGTTTTATTTGCTGCAATTAAAATACGAAGAATATTTTGATTGAGTTTATTTATTTCCTTCTGATTTTTTTTCCTGCTTTGCCATACTGTGCTTTAGGTGAGTCAAACTGATGATTCACCTAAATAAGCAGCCCCTTAATATTTACCTATGACCACACAGTGCTAAAATTCAAGCTCTTTGGCTGCTTTACACTCGCCTGAGTTTTCAAATACTGTTAGTGGAGCTTAATTGTTGTCACAGAAAAAAATGATCGGATGATAAATGATTTGCCTTTCCACTGTGGAAATGACTGCAATGGACATCCATCATAAATGTTTTGGTATTTCTGAGATTGCTGCAGAAAAAATATCCTTTTCAACAGAATACTTAATTATTTTGGCAGAGAAGCAAGTATACTCTGGACAAAACTTGTAGCATTTGTCCTGGCAAGCTGTATCATTTTAAAGCACAAACATTAGATCTGTACTACAGATTGTACACCATCTACAATATACTGTTTGCCTACTGTGTGACAATCTACCATAAACAGTTCTGCATAAACTACTGCGACTCTGTGCAGAAAAGTTACACATTCATTTTGTGAAGAACTATTTTCTTAGTGCATGTGTTTTAGTTTCTCAATGTGAAACTGTCACTGTCATCTATGATCTTGCAATTCATGTTAGGAATGTAGCCAGGTAAACTTGCTGAAAGAATCCATGGGCTCAGCCAGGCTCATAATGGTTCTGTTTGCTCTGAGTCTGCTGGATTTTTCCCCAACAGACTGCAAGTAGTCGTTTTTTACATCTAGCAGTTACCTTGGGATGCATATTGAAAAACTGCAACATCAAGTGGTTAATTAAGAGAGTAATTTGAGCTGCAGGTCTTTTCAATCAGTTAGAAATATTTTGCAGATACATTTTAATCTTAACTTGTACGTCTATGTGAAGTCTGTACCGAAATGTAAAGTCTGTTCCTGTTGAGGTTGCTCCATATTCACTGAGTCTTTTTAAAAAAACCAATGCACTCGCAGTGCCCATGAAAGACAAGAACTGCTATTTACACAGGCATTAATGAACCTTTCCAGAGCTTTTCTCCCTTGCATACCATTTCTCTGCCTGGGTTACAAGTGCAAAGAAAAAGCCTCAAGAGAATTGCACAACTGGCAAAGAACCAAATACAGAGCTGTATGCTGATCTCGATTTCAAAACAGAGAGCATCTTATTTTAATCCACTTACTGAAGTCTCATAAAATTAATCTCTACTGCATTTTTCCAGTTGTTGATCATTTTCTGCTCAGCAAGACAATATTTGAAGCTGTAAGTTTTTCAGGAACAGTTGTAAACAGTTTTATTTGATCTTCAAATCCAAGACTAGGCATAGGGTTTGGTGTTTGTTTGTGGCTTTTTTTGCATTTTGTTCTGCTTCTTCTTTTTGACCTTTTCCTTTGGAGAGCAAAGCATCTGTTATCTAAACAAGTCATGAACTGAAGGAGAAAGATCATTCGCTGGCTGTATGTATTTAGACAGCAGAGCAGGTCAGCTGCATGTGAAAAACATGTGACTGTTCTTTATTCTGATTTGGTTTTGGTTTTGATTTGTGTTATTTCATGTTTTTTTCAAGAGACGTTGAGCAGGAACCAGCTCTTGTTTTCATATTATAGGACAATAATTCAATAACGGAAACAAAGTTTCAGACATGTCGGCAGTTTCCTTTCATACTCCAGTATGAAAGTACACAGAAAAGCTCTCAAATTATGTAAAATGCCCTCATGCCTTGTAAAGGGAAACATAATGTTATGCTTCTAACAGTCCAGTTCAACTGTCCCACCAGTTGCAGGGTAACACTGCGAGTTCCTTGCCTGTTGCTCTTGAAGAAGCAATAGGACAGGCATACAGGTATCCTCAGTGCCCAAACTCACATTTGTGTCACACGTGTAAGCAATCCGTGCGGCAGCTGGGATAGACATAACTTTCTCATCCTACCAGTGGCCTCTTCACTTCACGTCCCAGGTTCATTAGCAGTGGTAGAAATCTGGCAGTGCTCCTTTCAGGCACACAACTACAGCTGTAATTTCAACGAGTACAAATGGCCCACATTTGCGTTATTAAATTTCCCTCTGTTTCTGTGCACAGTGGGACAGAAAAGAATGTACCTCAGAGCACAGCACAGCGGCCTTCTAAGGAAGAGTGCTTTTGCAATTGTTTCCTAAAACAATGTTCTCCTCCTGATTAAAATCCGTGCTGAACCACTTAACCATCCCGAGGGGGACTTTTCAACTGAGAAGCAGAATGACACGTTAGAAATTCTATCTATTTCTTTTTCTCCTGCCTTCTCCATCCAAACGGCATACAGGGATTTCACTGCCATAGGCAAAAGCAGCAGTTACTATCCTACTCTCCGAAAATAGCACAGCATTGCTATTCTGAACTTGACCAAAGTAACTCGGGGAAATAGTCAAAGCCAGAACTATTTCTAAATGAAATATATAAATATTTTTTAAAAAGCCAACAAACCAGCTGCTGCTTCTCTGTGACAGGAATATTGCTCCATCATAATGCTGGAATGGATTTCAAGAAAAATGCAAGGCTGGAAGCCATAAAGATATTTGAATTTGCTGACAGCAAAGTCTCAAGAAAAAGAAGTAAAAATATCCTGGGCAGTGTTTGTGGTAATTATAAACACACAAAGTAAGCCTCCCATCACTATCAGTCCTTGCTTTGCCAACTGACACATCTAGTTGCCATGAAGGTCTTCCCATGTGATTTCTGTATGAAGTGTCGAGGTGTTTTCTGACTATTATCAATGGTCTCCTTGTATGCTGAGCAGGGCAGGGCATGCACTCAGTCAGCTGACAGAGTTAACCAAGATAAAGTCTTTTACAATTCCTTTTGGGTTGAAGTTTAGAGGAAAAATTCTTGTGAGGTTTTATAAATCAGTGCTTTTCTTCCGTTCAATGTGAAAAGGAAAGAAAAAGAATATTGACCATAAAATCAGTAGGTGACATTTGGAGTGAAGTAGAAGCATAGAATCATAAAATTCTTATAGTTGAAAGGGACCTTTAAAGGCCATCTGGTCTAGCTGCCCTGCAGTGAACGGGGACATCCACAGCTCAATCAGGTTACTCAGAGCCTGGTCCAGTCTGGCCTTGAGCATCGCCAGGGACGGGGCTTCCACCACATCCTTGTGGTGGGGCACCTGTTCCAGTGCCTCACCAAGGCTTTTTCCTTATATCCAATATAAATCTCATCACTTTAAGTTTGAAACCATTTTCCCTTGTCCTGTCATCTCAGATGATCCTGCTAAAGATTCTGTCCCCTTCTTTCTTCCAGCCCCCCTTCAGAGACCGACAGGCCACTATCAGGTCACCTCAGAGCCTTCTATTTTCCAGGCTGCACAGCCCCTGCTCCTTCAGCCTGTCCTTGTAGGAGAGGTGTTCCAATACATTCTATCCCCTACACCATTTCCTGAAGTAGAACTTAATTCTACAATAGATAAATCTTCCAACAGTATCACATGCTTTTCTCCTTTACAGAAACAGAAATTTCATTTGCTGTTTCCTATTTCTTCTCTAGTAGTGCTCGGGGGCTATGAATTCAAATGGTCGAGGTGGTACCTCTCACCCTTCCTGGGAGTGAAGTAATGAATGATGGCCAAAAAGAAAAGGGTGTAAGGACTGTCTAACTGTGTAAGTGTCTAACTGTGTAAGGAGTGACTGTATAAGTGTCTTTTATTTTAGAGTCTGAAAGATGTTTAGTAATGAAGTCTGGGTACTACCGTAATTGTACACCCCCATGGCCATGGAGATAGAACAACCAGCAGAGTGAGGGTGAGGATGCATGCCAAGCTCTCCCACTGGTCCCGCATCAATCCTAAGAGTATTAAGCAAGCAGCCAAAGTTAGCTTGCAAGTTAGCTGGGGACAAATGCTTCCCTTGCCCACAGCATGTCTCTCATCTCCACCCACTAAAAGGAATCCTGTGTTTGGCACCAGAATGCTGGGAATACAGAATCACTCCCTTCTGCTCATTCTCAGCCCATTTCAGTGCCAACTAGAGCAGGATTCAGCCAACGGAATTCGGATTTTGGAAACCAAGCAGCAGTAAGTCAGAGGCTTTCCTCCACGCTCCAACAATAGATATTTTTTATAAAGTGTGTGTGGGGCTTTTAGTTAGTTTGGTTTTTAATTTTGCCCCAGTGGTTAGCAGAAGCTTTCACCTACAGGAACTCTGTTTGACCTCAGTTAATACTTTGAGGAACTAAGCTAATCGGAGTCTAAGACATTACCATCATAGGAATATATATATATATATTACAAACACATGCTTTGCTAAAATGATCGTGGAACAATTTCTGCATGCCTTTCTGTGTCCTCTTGGATCATTACTGCCATTCTTTCTGTGCTGGCATTCCAGAGTTGCTGATTCACAGACTGCATCTGGTTCTGTATTTTTCTTTGCAACTCAAAGTCTGGTGCATTATTTGAACACTTGACTTGCTACAGTCATTGTCCCTCTATGACTGACTTTTTTGTTTCAACATCCTGGGTGCTATAAAAACATTTCTGCAGCGCCTTTCTTTGTATTTGACTAGACTATTTCATTTATCAGAAATGAAGCTCTTTCTTTCCCTTTCTTTCTTTCTTTCTTTCTTTCTTTCTTTCTTTCTTTCTTTCTTTCTTTCTTTCTTTCTCTCTTTCTCTCTTTCTCTCTTTCTCTCTTTCTCTCTTTCTCTCTTTCTCTCTTTCTCTCTTTCTTTCTCTCTTTCTTTCTTTCTTTCTCTGACTTTCTTCTCCATTTTACATGACTTCAGAAAGGAATGGAGAAGGTGAAGTCTTTCTACATTGAGTGATCAGGCCCAGGATCAGGATGCAGCTCTGTAAGCTGAGACTGGTGATAGCAAAGCCTGAGACAATATGTAAGGTGAGAAAACAGCTGAGATTTCTACCTAATTTGTAGGCTATTAAGAGGCCTGGAGCAGTGACTGTGTTTCACTAAATGCATGGTAGGGAGGATGCCTCTTGACCTTCTTCAAATTCCCCTAAAGTACATGAAAAATGAAATGACTTGCCATCCTAGGGAGTTCATTTCCTTTCCATCAAAAGTGGTTAAGATTCTGTCCTACTAAAATCACTGAAGATTTGCAGCTATCTCAGCAGATCTAGGATTACTTCCAAGAAAAATATGTTCCTTGCCTTAACTAATATTGGATAGTTGTTTGTCTTATTTTTCCTCTGCAGCAAATTCTGTGAAAGATCCTCCTTAAAAAGAAAACAACAACAACAACAACAACAAAACAAAAAAAAAAACCCCAATAAAGCAGTTGTTTAGGGTGTGAGTGACTTTAATAGGGTGATTTTCCTCCACCAAAATATTTAATGTGGGTAGCAGCTGTGCAGCTCTCTTCATCACAGCTCTTCCAGCTTTGCTAGGTAGAAATTCCCAAGGGTGGGATGTGAATTTGATCTCCATTATTTTGTTTTTCATTGAAACTTAGTTATACTGTCAGTGTGATGGTACATTCGGCAATAAAAGCATGGTGCTCTGAGAACAAGATGGACAACTTCTTCAGCCATTTCAGTAACTGTTTGTACTGAGCTTCCAGTGATTTACAAAGTCTAAGTGCTGGGTGCTTTCTAAAAGCTAAAACTAGCAGTCTTTCCAGTGCCCCATCTATACAGTGATTCAGAAACCCACCATCGCTGACTATAACGGGAGACATTTTATATTTTGAATGGATGGAAATGGACCAGGCACTGGCTGTAGTGGGTGTTAACAGAAACATAAGCATGCAACAAATCCAGGATCAAAAGGGTCCTCAGTTTCTTCAATTCAAACGTTGTCAGCCGCTCTCAGTTTGCAGCAAGCTTTGCAATGCCAGTTTTTTTTCCTCCAAACCAACATTCTTGCAGATTGACGGTTCCACGACAGTTTTCACTTTCAGGAATTTTCTTGCTAGCAAGCATGTCTCAAGTCTGTGAAAAAACACTGCACTTTGCTGTCTGAGGGTCAAAGAGCACAGTTTGTGGATCTTTTATTTGTTTTCAGCCTGTCATGATTTTTTTTCACTGCTTGAGTTCACAGTCCAAGAACTGAACTGATGGCTCACATTGCCATCAGCCAGAGTGACCGGACAGGCATATCTACAGGGACTCATGTGCCAAAGCTACATTTCTAGTGGGTCTCAGCCAGCTAATCTGAAGTTAGCTTGGAAGTCTGCACTGCGCTGCAGTCACTGCAGTAGCTGAGATTCTCAAGTAGACATGCACAGCCTTTCCTTATGTATGAGAGGGAGTGGAAGCTTCTTCCTTCTAGACAGTGTCCCAGCTCTGGATGCCATAGGAAACTTCATGGTTTCCAACACAAGCATCTCCTTGTGAAATTCATCCTGAATGTTTCCAATCTAAATTATTTAAAGTGATAGTGGTATTGCAGCCAAAAATAATGTCTCTATCAGCAGATGGAGCTGAGCTGAGGTCACAGAAATCCCATTTGTCATATTCTGAATAAAAGCTTTCATGCTGCAAACAAAAAATAGAACATGGGATACTTCATCAGTGCTGAAAACAGCCTAGTTTAGTGCTGGCTATTACAAGCAAGACAGCTGTGCTTTCTGAACCAATACTAAGTTGCAGAATTCAGCCCTGCTACTCCATGCAATAGCTGCTCTATTGAAAGTGTCGCAACATCTGCTGTGTCTACTTGGGGAATGAAAACTAATGAGGACCTGCTACAAGGATGACCAATACTTTTCTTTTCATGGCATGATCACTGCTATCAAGCAATGGAGTTTCTTTGCCAACCAGCACAAAGTCAATCTTCTGGCAGAAACCCAGTTCCAATTCAAGTCTGAATTGTGTTCTGATTTTTTTTTTCTCATGATTTAGTGCTTTTTTTGGATGAAATTCACTTTCGTCTACTTCGACTGACATCTTCTCAAGGCTCAGAGGTGGTCAAACAGCCGTGCTTACAGTGAGTTGCTAGAAATTTGTATCAGGAAATTGAATGGGTAGGACAAAGAAGAGCAAAGTGAATCCAAAATGTCCAGTGAAGAGAAGGATAAAAGCCAAATTAAGTAAGAGAGAGAAGAGGCTCCTGAATGCCAGACATGCCATTGCTAGAAATCTTCTAATAGTTATGATAATGGTATTTTGAAGACGCTTGAGGAAAAAAAGTAAATAAATGGAGATAGATACCAAGTCACTGTAAGGATACACAGTAAGCCATAGGAGAAAGGCCACTAAGTGCAGCGGCATGGATGTAATTCACTTCAAGGCACTGTGCCAATTTATGGCCTAATCTCTGCCAAAGTATTTTTGGGCCTGGTCTCAGTGGTTGTTGATTAATCTGTCTTATTCCATCTCCCTGCAAGAGAGTATTTAGCTCAAGGAGACATATGAAACTGAGCAAGAATTTATTTCAGGGAGTAGGCTTAATGATCTTGACAAGATGAAAAGTTACCAGCTGGCTTACCTTCTGCATCTAATCCACATCAAATATTTTTATCTTAATGTCTATTAGACCAAGCATAAATGAAAGGTCAATTTTCTATCTTTCCTTAAAACTGTAGCAATTGACAAAGAGACGATACGTTGAGTCGTGCTTCATATTGAAGCAGTCTGTATCCAAAAGGCACAAAGCCTTGAGAGGTTTCTATATGCTAGTGAGTACAATTTTAATGCCATTTTAATAGCAATAATCTCATTCTTGAAGGTTGGTTGTTCAGCTGATGTGGCTGGCCTGGTTATACTATGGGAAAGACAGGATATGGGATGTCTCCCTGAAACTTACAGGTTAAATGTAGAAGTCTTGTTAGAAAGGGTAGGATCTAAAGACATTTATGGCTTCCAACCACATTGTTCTTGCTGCTGAGGAATGGCTGTGCGTGCAGCATTTTGAAGCAGTCATACAAGACCTCGCAGAATGATCTGTACTGGGATTAGCACAGCAACAGCGTAAGGTACCTAAGTGTTAACAGATGTTTGTTAATTCTTTTTACAAATTCAGAGTGGAGTGTAAAATGCAAAGTGGGTCCCAACCCGTTACATTATTTTGTTTCCTGGTACTCCAGTATTAGGTAGAGGTTTTTAGCATATTATTTTGCTTATTGTTTAGTCATCTTGCTTGCCTCTGTAAATCTCTGCTGAGACCATACGGGGGATTCTCTCTGGGGAATTCCATAGAATAACACTTGTCACTCTGATTTACAAGGTGATAGAAAGCACTGCACCCCTGGCATATCATTTTTGTCATCACTTGATTTAATCCATGGGAAGGTTTTTTTGAGGCCATCACCAAGGAGGTATTTTCATAGCTGTGTTCAGTGTATGTGACACATCTTTTTGGTGCCATTACTCATGTAAAACTTTTTTTCCCACAGCTGCCTGATGCAAAGGTGTGAGATTACTTCAGTATCATTAAATCTGAGGTGGAAAATCAAAATGCAGCTTTCAGTCGAAACTGAACTTTTACTACTATGGAGCATGGGTGATACACCCTGTGCTGGGTTTGTTAGAAACCTGTTCTTCAGTGCAGAGTTTTGAAGAACCATACTTTTCTTTCAGGATTGAGATTGTATCACGTACCGAGCCATTTAGTTTTCATCTGTCTGCTTACAGAGCTCTAAATTAATTGCATTTATACTGATTGGTTTCATGAGAATGATGATCCTTGTCAGGACCTGGCTTGGGACCAGCACTTTAATGTAACCAAACAGCTAAAAGATGTCCTTTGTTAAGCTACGGTCTGTGCTGCAAACAGACAGACGTCCTCAAGGTAAATCTCTGTAGACAATTAAAATGCTTTTCGGCCCTCAGAAGTCTTTGGACCAGACATCTTAACTAATATTGTCTATGTTGAAAGAAACAAAAAGATAAAGCATTAGACAGCTTGGAACAGCTGACAAAGCTGGAGGAGCAGCAAGGAAGGGAAAAAGAGTCAATGATTAGTAAGCAGCTTGGGAAGGCAGATCTATGAACCGTGTACCAGCAGAGAAACAAATGGTTTGATAAGCTAGAAAAAAAAAATGCGTGAAAGTGGGTTTAGCTGATGACAGCTGATGGCTCTCACCAGCCAGTCAGGCGTTGCTCCAAAGCACGAGGAGGAGCAGCCTGCCAAAGTGCTTATCCCAGCCGCTTGCCAAAACCTGTGCTCTAACAGGAAGAACACTGGCGCCAAGGAAACTGCAATAGAGGCTGTTTATTTTCATTCTCAAGGTTTGTTAAGTGTTTAGCCACATCCATCTCCACATCCTGGGGTAGTCGTCTTCTCCCACCTGCTTGCATACAACCTGTAAACAGTGACACAAGCCTTCTGTGGAAAGAACTCTGAATTCTTTCAAGTCTGCTGGCAATGACTTTGAGGGACAGTGCTTATTGTGGGCATCAAGGCCATGCTAATGCTTACCCACACAAACACACAGAAGTACGTGCTGGTGCAGTAGTTACCAGGGACACTGTGGCTACGGCAATGCCTACCTACACAAACGTGCAAAAGTATTTCCTAATATAATAGTTCCTTCTGCCAGATCATTCTAATAAGGATGAAGAAATGAAGAATGGGATATACGATGGGCACATTAATGTCCTTCCTGAGCCCTAGCATGTGCTATACTTTCAAGATGATACAAATCATACTGATAATCTCCAGTGCACAAGCAGAATGACACACAAAACTTGGGGAGCTTTTCTTCTGAATTTTTTCATGTTGATCAGATTGCCAGCCAAATACTAAAACACACTGCCCATTCCAACTCCATGAGGCAATCTTCTGTGCCAAAGCAACAGCTATGGTAAACATTTGAAAATGTTACGCTTTAAACCAGGCAATTTTTGAAGCTGAAACTTATGCTTGTTGTACTGATGGTATCAATGTACCACAAACTGAATAAAGAACTTTAAACTCACATGAGACGCCAACTTCACATTTCCCTATGCTTTATTATCTCTATTCGGATTGTTATGTGGCTGGTTTCATTTATCTGTGTATATACATACTTTATGAGATAGGATTATCACACTGACATATGCAAATACAAAACAGAAGGCACTTTCAAGCTGTATGAAATACACATCTGTACTACTAATACTACTCGTAAGACAATGCTCTCTTTCTACTTAGAAAATATGATTAAACAGAGAAGTGTATATGGTTAGATGATTTTTACTTTTTTTTTTCCCAAATTAATTTCTTAAACAAAAAAAAGTAGAATTTATCCCAGAAACTGAATAAAATACAAGGCCAGTCTAGGAAACATTTCTAGCAGAGTTTCAAGAAGCTGGACCCCTTATGTTGCAGTGCTGGCCCTTGGCAGTGTGTTTGTTGGTGTCTGCAGACAGTGGCAACCTGGTGAAATCATTTTCTCTGTTGTTGATGTGGATGAAGGAAGCAAAGCCATCATCCTGGTCCATTTGTGCAGGTGACATTATCTCCATCTTGTATGGAGATTAAACATTTTATTGGGCACCAGGTTTTGGTCTGATCACAGACCTTGTGCTCACGACCCATGTAGTATTAATTTTATGTAAGAGTGATTCTTCTTTTCCACTGCAACAGTTAGGGGCAGACTGTTGAGATCTTAGGTACTCTATTAAGTGAGTTATACTTTAAATCTTATCAACATTGCTTACAGATAGTGTTTTCAAAGTTAGGCATCTCAGAGGAGCTGGCTCTCACATACAAAGTTTCAGTGGAAAACACATTGCTGAAAGTAGTACGTGAAATTAGGTTCAGTAACTGACTGAAGTGACTTTGATTCAGTGACTGAGGAATCCTCTTTTGACTCCAGGTGGAAGCCTTTGGTTTCTCTGCACCCTCTACTGCCTGAAACAGCGCTGTGGGTCCTCACACCTCTCTGAGTCGATCCTTCCCTTTCCGGAGGTACTACAGCTGTTAGTATTATTTCCTAAGACAGTGTGTTTATCTTGTGAGGATGTGAAAGGGGAAAAGATGGGAAACAGTTTTTCTGTGCACTTTATTGTCATCCACTGAAGAGCGTTCCCTGAAATGAAAGTGAACCCTCCGCCAGGTCAGTATTCCCTTTGCATGCTGCACTCAGGTGCGTGTCACAGAGAGTGTCCATCCAAACAAAACATATTTGTTCAAATAGCTGAGAAATTATATGGTCATCAGGACTGTAAACATAAAGGAAATATCTAAGCCTTCAGAAACTTCAAGTTTTTGAGCTGATTTAATTTCACTGAATGTTTAATCCTTTATAGAGAAAGCCCAATATTTGTCCTCTTAAGCTTAGAATACTAAATATTGACTTCCTAGTTTGATATAATTAAAATATACATTGTTTTCCAAATGCTTTTCAAATGGCCTTTCATTTTTTGCAGTCAGAAGAATTAGTTTGGGAAGTCATTTGTTCAAAGCTTCAGATTCAGCTGAATAAAAATCTGAATTCATGCCCTACGCTTTAATGAACCTGACTAAAGCAAACTACAAGGACACGAGCTTCTGGTCCGTAATTTCATTAGCAGACTGTACCTGCTATAATGGATGGACTCATTTGTTTTTCCCGATAGTCTGTTTTTTATGTTCTGTAGTGAAACCAATTATGCAACCATGATTTAAGCACAACTCAGTAAGAGACAAGGCCAAACTAAAAGCAGTGATGGAGCCATTTCAGAACTAAGAACATTTTGAATTACTAAGGGATAGAAGACCTTGGCAGCTGGATGGGTAAAGCAAGCTCAGTAACTGTCTAAAGGAGCTTGAGGATGTACCACGGTGAATTCAATAGAAGTCATGCAGCAACAGATACTGATTTTCTTTTATTGTATACCAATTACTCCTGGTTTTAGAATATTAACTTCCTTCCTTCAGATATCTGATGGGGAGAACTTTCACAAAGGTAAAGTGTGTCCCTTATTCTTTTCTTTAGTAAGCCTCATATTGTATGAGATTATACAATTATAGTAGAATGAAGTGGGTTTTATCCAGAGGCCATTATTTTATTTCTCATTGCTTGAATATTTTGCTTACAGTTCCTTTTTGAAGTCCATTGACAATTCAGGGCAGTAACTTGCAGGAAAAAATCGGTACCACACATAACAACCGGGCTCTCAACTACAGTGTTGGTCTATTTGTAGCCCAGTGTAGTGTTTGGGTCTAAAATGATAAAGGTATTTGGTTGTACCACAAAGTTTTGTTGAAAGGCTTTTGCTAAATATGGATTAAAAGGTAAAATACCTTGAAATACCTCTCCTACATGTATCTGAAGATAATCCACAGCATAATCTGTCATGGCATGCAACTGAAATCCATTAAACCCACAGAGAGTCCTCAGCACAACACAGCTCCCTGCTTGGTGCAGGCATGCTTGGTTCTGCCGCGGGGTGGAAAGCTTGCCTTGCCTCCCTTCCTTTCTTCTTAAATCCTCAAGGGAGGGGCGGGCGTCTGCCAAGGGGGGGAGGGAAGGAGTATGAAATGAGGAATAGCAGCTCTGAGAGAATAATTACAATGACTGCAAAAAACAGGTGGAAATAAGACCAAAAAATTAAGGGAAACCGTGAAACGAGGCGATACAGGGTGGCAGCAACAGACTGAAAGTACGAGTTGTAATGGAGATATCACCCTCTGTGCCTCTCTGCCATTAGATGTACCAAAGAAATGTTGTTAGAATGGAACAGAACAGGATTTATGGCTGGGAATCAATTTGCCCTCAAGGTCTTTTAGTCTGTTGTTCTGCCAGTAGTTAAAGGACACCTTGTCCTGCCACAGCAGTGCCTATTCGTGCCACGCTTCAGATGCTTTTCTTGTTGGCCATCTTGCTTTGAATAGTGTGAATTAGCTTGTGGGCAGAAAGCCCCCTCCTGTCAATTTGTCATTAGCCCCTATGTCATACAGCTAGGAAGGCACAGCAGGACAGACTGGTAACGGAGACATCAGAACTAGCATGGACAAAGCACAGAAGGCTTTAGCAGGAGAAATTCTGCATCCCCAAAGTTGTGTCCTGTAATTTTTTCTGTGGGTAGTAATTGTTTTCTGATAGGTGGAGAAACAACTCATGGCTTTTAATGGGGGAAATAAACACAAACTATATGTTGTTTGTCATCTGACATTGCTGAATTCTATACAGCCGGAAAGACTTAGAGTGGTGACCAAACTACATGAACTGGGAGATTAACAGTCCCAAAATGGATTTCAGTGGAATGTTTATGTAGTTATCCAGACTGTGTTTCCTATTTTTTTAGCATTTTGACTCTTTCAAATCTTGCTTTTTGTTGCTATTTGTATTTCTCTTATGTTTATGTTACAAGAAGTGATTTTATTTCCTGGCAGCAATAGGCTCACATCTTTGAATGCTGGGTGGTATATGTAAGCATTTCGGTACCACTAACACCTCCTGCTTCCAGAGAGATCATGAAATGCTGGAATATCAAATTAGCAATTACAAACCTGTTAATGGAGCTTTTGGACTGGATGATCTCCAGAGGTCCCTTCCATCCCCTCCAGTTCTGAGATTCTGTACTCACAGCAGTGGATTCACTTTCTTTAGCCCAGCAAGCTTAATCTCCTTGTGCTTCCTCTACAGCCAAGAAGAAATTTCTATAATGCAATTCAGAGCAGAAACCAAAGATTTAAAGCTAAGATGTAAGTGCTGGATAATGATTCTATAGAGTAGGTCTGACTATAGGGGGGCTCAAAACACAGCATCCTTAGGTTGCAGATGTCCTCATTTTCTATGCCAGGATTTTTTTTTTTCTGTTTAAGAAAATGAATTCCAATAAATCAAAACAAATATCAGTCACCATAAATAAATAAAACAAAATAATGATAAAAAAAGAACAAGAGGAGAAAGCTGCTGATCGCATGCTTCCCTACAGAGGAAATGAGGAAAGGGTGGAGAACGGCCTGGACACCTGATTATCTTGTAAGATAGGATGGGAACAATGAGGAGGTCGGTGTGAGCCTGAGCAGAGCACTTTCATTTTGGCACTTCAACAAATGCTGGCAGCATTTTCTTTTTTAATGTCAACATTATGTGCACAACTTCAAGGTAAGCTTTCCAACTCTCTCAAGTTAATTGATCCATCAGGATTTCTGTACTGGAACGTCATGTCCTGAATGAGGAATAAAAAATATTGCAAATATATATGTTGCCTTGGAGAAGGATCTAGAAAAGACCAAATGCATTCCAAAAGTGTTAGCCAGAAACTGATGAATTCACTGCAGTTATTTCCTTTAATGTGTGCCTCAGACTGATTTAAGAACAGTGGGATGATGTCCTCTGCTGTAGTTTTGATAAGTAAATCATAGAATGGCTCAGGTTGGAAGGGACCTCAAAGGTCATCAAATTCCAACCCCTGCCACAGGCAGGGCTGCCAGCCCCTACTTAAAGTACTACATCTGATTGCCCAGAAAACACAGTCCTGCCTCCCAAGTTGGATCACCTTTCATCTGATACGTAACTTGCCTTTTGGTGACTGGTTGTATATTTTTATACAAAAGAAGTGTTTTTTGCTCTGAACTTAGACCTGTCTGCTGCAATATAGCCTCAATGCTTCAAAGCAGAGGGTTTTGTATCTGGTGCAAGAGGTTGTTGGTACAGAGACAGATTCTGCTGATCACTTGGAGCAAATAAATGTTCCTTACCGGTCGCTGTTGCTCTTGGGATACATATGATACATCCTGCATGTATCCTAATGCTGTAGGCAAACACGCACCTGTGATGCAGGTATCACAGAGTCTCAGGACACATCACCTTCTATCTCGCAGGTACACTCAGCCCCTGCTTTTCTCGTGGCCATACAGGATGAAGTGATGCTGTCTCAGCCAGCATCTGCTCAGCGAGGAGTGGGGCACAGTCAGTGAATGCTCAGACATCACAGGACTTCAAATGTTTAAATAGAAAGTCAGGAGAAATGTGTTAGCAGAGCCAGCCTGGCCTCCGGCTGCCACTCAGAACAGTGCAGTTCTGCTGTAGGTTATCACATCGGTCACTCTGGTGGAGATTATATTGGGAATCCCAGAGTGTGTCCTGTTTGATCAGCCAAAGCCAAAGAGTGACAATTACTAACTAACTCCTAATTCATGTGTAGTGTTTTGGTTTTTCTTAAAATACATTGGAGTAAAACCAGATGCTGGCTGTGTTCCAGTGGAAGTGTCCTGACCGAAAGGGGAACTCATTGCTGTGCCCTTCTCCTCCAACACCTCCCGGCCCTGGAAGACTTCAGAGAGGCTCTTTAGAGCTCCTGAGTCATCAGCTGTGCCCCCAGAAATGGCAGCTTTATGCTGCACGAACCTTAAGAGGGTCTGCTCTGCACCTTTATGGGGCTCTGCTGCAGTCTATCCAACCCATAGCACACAACATGTATTCTGCTGCAGTCAGGTGAGGAAGGCTTGTAAGGCCTGTCATAACCGCGTTTTTATACTCGCACTCTTCCTGTGCACAATGATGAGTGGGTGTAACTGCAAATAAGAGTTGCTTTCATACTGAGGTTCGAAATGACAAGGCTTCTTCCTTGCCTAGCCAGCACTGACCTCACACAGCACTGCTGTGGGACACAGCAGAATGAGGTCTGCTGAGGACAGCTGTGATCTTGGTGTAGCTCCAGTTAGCGTTCTGTGTCAGTGCTGTGCTACTTTATTGTGCACTTCACTCTGGGAAATCAACGCTGACTTCATTACGTACAGTCAAATCAATCAGATCTTAAATTCAGGCTTGAAACCCGGAGCACTTCCTGTGTTTCACAACGCTTTCTAGGCTTTGGAGTCAGTTAATTTTATCACGTGAGCAATAACACTGCATTCGTTTTACCAAAAATATGCCAGAGGTAAGGAAATAACTCAGCACTGTGAAGGGAGATCTCGTGGTGCCTTCAGCTGAATCTCAGAAGATCCCAACTGCCATCCACTGCTTCCATTTATTTACCTCATTCAGTTCTTCGTTTGGTGCAGCTTTACGTTCAGGCACAAAATAAAGAAGGTGGGGCGATGGTGACAGCTGCGTTTGTTTATAAGCAGCATAAGCAGATGTAGCACCTCTGTGGGGGAGGCCACCAAGTGCAGGAGAGAGGTGTTGTGAGGAGCCCTGTTGGGCGGGGGAACTGCGCCTCCTCAGCCTCGGTTAGCAGTGCTATTTCGACATGACGCTATTTGATTTGACATGATTTGAAGAGTGATCCTTTAAGGTAAACGTTTCCTAAGGGAACACTGAGCTATGCTAACGACGGAAGTGCTGCTCCTCGGTGAGGGTGCTCCTGCTGGTTAGCCGATAAAATAATATCCTCCGGAAGGAGCAGCTGCTGTGCTGTGGGAGCGGCCCTTCAGGCTCCGGGCAGGAGCGGCCCTCAGTGGCCTGCAGCCCCGGCCTGCTGGGCGCCCAGAGTGGAGCTGTGGTCTGGCAAGGCCTGCTGCTCCTCAGGAGGAGGAAGGTCGAGGAATCTCTGGGCCCTAAACAAAATAGCTCTTCTTGCTGAAAGCTTCAGTTCTTAGTGAAATCAAATGCAGTAAAAGCCTTCCCAAACAGAGGTGTGATTTTGTTCCCTTGACAAAGAGCAGCTCCTGCCTCCCTCTGGCTGTTCCTCTGACCTTTGTCCGGGACCACCTCCTGCAGCATTACGCCCAATGGTATTGGGAGTGCAATCCTTAAGTTGTAAAAAGCTCTCTGAAACCAAACCAATCAGAACTGATACCAGCAAACGTATATTCTGTGCTGGGTTCAAACCCTACTTAACTTCTAACAGTGTTCATTATGAGAGTGCTTGTAGTCAAGATCAGGCTTAAAAGCACAACAGGAATCTATAAAATGTCTTAAGAGCTCTGATTTCTGTGTAAATATGTGCTAAAGAAGCTAGATTTGACTGTGTTGCTTCCAAAGGAATCAATTTTTAACCTTAGTCTTTACGCAGCGCAGAAGACAGCTTATTTGTCAGATGTTTGCATTGGTTTTTGAAGAAATTGAACATATGGCAAACTGTGTACGATGTGAAGGCAGGAAACAGCCTGGTGTGATTTCCTTTTGTTTCTCTACTATAGCTCATGCATAATGCTTTTGAGACAGGGGGTAATTCTGTACTATATTAGCTATATAAGGAGTACTTATAGAAAATGAAACCAACCGTTTTGATTACTGAAAATCAGTATCAGCTGTATGTAAGTTAAGTGCAATTAATGAACAGTAATGTTCAGGAAGTGCCCCGCCTTCACCCGCTGTGTTACCGCAGTGGTGTGCTGTAAGCTGCACTGCTCCTACTTTCTCAAAAATAAGAGTTTAAGGAAACTCAGCAGGGAATGGTATCTGTTCTGAGCTGTGTCAGTAGCTGCTGAAGCCAAGAGAGTTATCCCAGAGTGGAAGAGATCAGAAGAGACCTCTGGAGGCCCAACCCCTGCTCAGGCAGAGCCTCCTGGCGCAGGGTGCCCAGGCGCACACCCAGGCGGCTTCCGAATGCTTCCAAGGAGGGAACCCCACAGCCTGGGCAGTCTGTGCCAGGGTGGACTCACCCTAATTCTGAAGGACTATTTTCTGATGTTCAGACAGAACCTCCCATGTTTCCGTTCATGCCCATCGCCTCTGGTGCAGGCACGGGGCTCCAGGTTCTGCTGTGCTACGTGTGCCAGACGATCTCCCCTCGATCTTTAACTTTGCCTTTTAAGGAACAGCCAGTCTTGATGCAGACGTTTCTAGGAATCACAGTCCCTCAGGCTTTTGGTAATGCTAAGCTTAAATGAGCATACCTGGTTAATGACACATATACCTGGTAGTTCGAAAGGCTTCCTATTATCCCGCTGCCGTTCTCCTTGTAGGCACTTGGTGACAGCGCTCAGGCTGCGGCACATGGAATGAAGCAGGCCGGGCTGCAGGGCTCTCACCATCAGGTGTGTCTGTGACTTTTGTATGTTCTCACAGCTCTTCTCAGAATCCTTCAGAGCACAGCACTACCGCTGGTGGCTTTGGCGGCAGCTGTTGAACCGGCTGGCACCAAACGCTGCTGCAGGGCCCTTACAGCTACCTGAGAGAGAAACACATAGAAGCCCTCACTCACGTGAATAGACTCACAGGAAGCACCTGCAGCTCCCCATGGCCACGAGTGTCCCTCCGGTGCAGCAGCACGCCACGTGCCTGCCCACGAGCACACTGCTGCCACATGTGCTGCCCGTGGAGCATCGGCAGGAAGCCCTGGGGGTGCGCTTGGTCTGCACAGGGTGAAATCCAAGAACTGGTTTGGTGTGAGCAGAGTCACTGCCTTTCCTAACACCCATCTGTAGAAATGGTTTCAGGTTTCCTTCCACACCTTCTGAGACTTCTTGCTGTCATTTATTAACCAAACTGTTATCCAAGCCATAGGTCCTGTATACAAGCTAAGCTGAAGTCAAGGCTGCAGTCTCTTTAAGTAATTTAGGACAAGGGGGAATGGCTTTAAACTGAGACAGGGGAGAATTAGGGTAGATATTAGGAAGAAGTTTTTCACTCAAAGTGTGGTGATGCAGTGGAACAGGTCGCCCAAGGAGGCTGTGGATGTCCCATCCCTGGAGGCATTCAAGGCCAGGCTGGATGTGGCTCTGGGCAGCCTGGTCTGGTGGTTGGCGACGCTGCACATAGCAGGGGGTTGGAACTCGATGATCACTGTGGTCCTTTTCAACCCAGGCCATTCTACGATTCTGTGAAATAATATGTATTCCATAAAAAAGCAATAGGCAGGAGGGAAAATGCCACATCGCCATGCTTATGTGAAGACTTTGAACAAAGGCAGGAAGGTGAGTGGGGAGGGCCTAGCCTCCCCTTGTGGATGCTTGGAGGGGCGCCAGCAGTGCCGGGCAGGCACACATCTATGATCGCTTCAGGCTACGTCTGCTGTGGGCTGATGTGCTCTTCCGGCTTAGGCAAGAAATGAGCAGCCCCAGAGCAGCGCTACAGCTGCCCACTGCCTGCACTTAGGCTAGAGTTGAGAAGGATGTGCTTTTTATTAACAAACAAGCAAACAAAAAAGATGCAATCAGCCTGCAGCAACACTGGAGAGTGCCTGTCTGCCACAAGCAGGGACTCACAGGATCAGTGGTCCATGCTCAGGCCAAATAAATCCTGTATGCAAACACCTGAACATGCCTACATTGTGAATCAGAGAGTTATAGAAGACAAGAAGCAGCACTGTGGTAGCTTAGTCAAAGCTCTGATTTTAATTCTGGCTTCTGCCCAACGTGCCCATGGCTACCACGTCATAGCAGCGGATGGAGCCACTGCCGGGATTCAGACACATGCACCGCTTATGGAGCTGAGTGCGATTTGCTCTCAGTATCCGTGCCCAGCTCCCACATGGGAATTCCGCCCCCTTGGGAAGCAGGCAGCAACTTCTTTCTGCACGCTGAGGGTATGATTGGTGCAGGGAACGTTACGGTGTGACAAGAAGCCATGCTGCAAAGTTCTGACAGAGTGGCAGCTGTGTTACGTGGGGCCCCGAATCATCACACGGCCCCCCGTCCCTCGGGGGAAGGGTTAATGCTCAGATCCATTCTCTATTTATGTACTGGAAA